>NC_140068.1:116467069-117672069 GCF_964194135.1 Talpa europaea | reverse complement strand
ACACATGCCCATGGGGACTTTTGCTAGGTAGTAGGAGAGGCCTCCCCTTTGCAGATAGGGATCACCTCCAGAATAATTGGGTGCAACAAAAAGTAAAAATAAAAAAAATAAAGAAAAATCAAAACAATTATTGGGTCCAACAAAAAATTAAAAACAAAACAAAACAAACAAACAAAAAAAAAAACAAAATTGGGTGCAAAGGCCCATGGGGAAATTTCAAAAGGGAGCAGGGGAGGCCACCCCTTTGTGGATCTGGGTGGTTTCAAATAAACCACTGCTATCTCTGTGGCTACACTCTAGACAGGTGTTGGTGCCCACCTGCCCCAGCTGGTATCTCTGTCTGGACTTAGCCCCCGTGCTGGGCTTTCAAAGTGCTGCCCCGCTCGACATGGTTGGGGTGAGGTGGGGGGCACGTGGCCCAAAATTGCCTAATATAACCTAGGCCCTCTGCAAGAAGGCCTGGTAAGGATTCAATTGGTCATTCAAGTAGCCCCTATATTGTAGAACGGAGCCCCCTAAATAACTAGCTGGATATTTCTAGCTCCTTGCCTCTGGAAGTATAATTAGTCCAGAGTTAAATTAAGACACAGCCCTAACCTCAGAGGCTAGGGTCTGCACCTATTTCACCCTATTAGATAGGGGAGTTGTTGGACCCCTTTTTTAAGCCGAGGGATGAAAGGACGACTGGGAAGGAAAGCCAAAGGATGGGGGGGAAAGCCTAGGGAACAGGGATGGGTTGGTGAGGGCCAGGTGGGGGCAGAGCCTCCGGCCCCATGCCGGTGGCCTAGACCACCATTATCTTCACCTCGTTGTCGTCAGCCTGGTAGAAGAAGGGAAGGCATGGGCTGTTTCCAATGGTGACGCCTTCCTGGGAGTTCTGCATTTCTTGAAGCAGCTGAACGACCTGTTGTGCAGAGGCATTCTCGAGGGGAGTCAGGCCCAGCTGGGCCTCACCCTGGGTCGGCTGCACATCGTGGACAAGGCTCACCTTACTTGGTTCTTTAGAGAGTGTAAGGGCAGGAGCAGGGCACAGCGCAGGTTTTCTGATCCCATGCAGACTGGGTAAAAGAGGAGTCAGAGTCCTCAGTGGTTTTGCAGGTTTTTTATTGGGGTTCACCAGGCATATGGCAGGCAGGGGTGCTTGCTGGGAGGCTGGCAGGCCTCCCAGCCCCCAGCAAATCTTCACTTTATCTGGGCTCTCTGGTGATCTCGGCTTCTTTTCCGGCTTCAGCTTCGGCTTCTACTGCTGCTGCTGGCGTCCCCGTGATGCCGCCCTTAAAAGCACAGTCTTAGCTCAGCTGAATCCCATCTACCTATGCCCACACCCTACTCCAGGTGCCCGCCATCAGGCATGCATTCAGGACAAGGATCCATCATCTATCCTGATGGCGGAAGGGCAGAAAAGCCTGATATTTTCTTTACCCTACAGAGAGACAGAGACAGGATGCTGTGTGTCTGGCGGAGTGTGCTCTTCCTGACCAGCCGCCCGTTAGGGGCTTTCCTCACCTTGGACGTTGGCGGTGCCAAGCTTCTTGGGGACTAGGCATGCGCTAGTGGGCTCAGCAGCAGGGTTCTGGGCAGGTGCCCAGGGCTTCGCCCGCCATTCGTTGCGTGCCTCCACCAGCCGCAAAACCAACTCTTGCAGCTCTAACAGCTTCACCTGGAAGCAGAGATGCTCAGAAGCCCGCCCTGCCCCCAGCCGCACCACCATGGAGCCAGAGCTCTGACTACCTTCATCTCCTCTTTGTCCTGGGCCAGCTGGCTTATGGACTCCTCCTTCTCTTGGTGCTCCTCCCTCATCACTGCTCTCTGGCTCTGGTAGAGAGCGATGTATTCTCCTAGGGGGAGGGCGCGCAGACAGCTCAGCTGCTGGGGTCTCCCCAGCCTCTGCATAGCACCCCAGCTGCAGGGCACAAGCCTCCCCGCTCACCGATGGTGTCAGTCTCTCCAGACATCTGGATACATCGATGCTCCAGCTCCTCCATCCAGTCCTGTAAGCCCACTTTCTCCTGCATGAGCTCGGTAAAGCGGCCCTCAGCCAGACAGCGGGCTCAGGGGCTCAGCAGTGCCAGCCTGCCCAGCACCCAGCCCGCCCAGCCCTCTGGAAAACCACACTGTAGGGTAAGATAAAACTATCAGGCTTTTCTGCCCTCCCGCCTTTAGGATAGATGAGGGAACCCTGTGGTCTCAATGCAAGCCTGATGCAGGCACCTGGAGTAGGGTGTGGGCATATGTAGATGGGATTCTCCTGGGCTAAGACTGGGCTTTTAAGGGTGGCATTCACAGCTAAAGCAGAGAAACGTAAGCAGAACCGAGAGAGCAGAGCAGCAGAGACCACCAGAGAACGCCAGAGAGCCCAGCAAGAGTGAAGACTTGCTGGGGGCTGGGAGGCCTGCCAGCCTCCTGACCCCCTAGCACCCCTACCTGCCATGTATCCAGTAAATCCCAATAAAAGCCTACAAAAGCCACTGAGGCTTCCAGGACTCTCTTCTCCTGGACCCAGTCTGCTGGATCAGAAAACCTGCCCCGTGTCCATTCCTTCCTCTCTTACAATTGGTGTAAGTCAGCAAGATGATCCATGTAGACCGGTATGGAGCCCTCTGAAGACTGGGAGGGACTGAGGAGCAGCAGACAGTGTTTGCCTGTGACAGCGCTGGACGTGTCATGGCGGGACAGGGGAAGGGCAAGGTGCGGGACCTGCGGGATGAGACCTCGCCTGGAGGAGGAGATGCCCGAGAGGACCAGCCAACAATCCCCGCCTAGGCAGCAAGAATCGTCGGGGGAGAAAGGACCACGACTCAGAGCTCCCCAGTGTGGACAAAGGGAAAAGCTGATTAACTTGGACTAATGGACTAACAATCCCGCCAGAAGGGGGAGGACCTTGCCAAGTTTGATATGTTTTGGGGACCCTGAGGAAGGATGGGATTGTACACCCCCAGAGATGGGAGTCTGGGGGTGTCAGTGGGCCTTGGTGGCCAAAGGCAGCCGGTGTACTGCCCAGCAGCTAAGCAGAGGAGAAAAGCCAACTGAGAAGGCAAAAGCTGGTGCTAAGTTCGGGAAGCCCTGAGCGGCTGTTACGCACTACGTAAGCTAAAGGCCAGTGAGTCTTTTAAAATCACCTGTGGGTGATGCCCTGCTCATAGTTGAGTGAGGGTGAGGAGCTGAGGAGCCCATCTTTGGGGGATGGGTAGGGAACGTGGCTTGTGGTGGAGCCCACAGCCAAAGAGGGGACCCAAGAGAGGCCGCATGTGGACTTGTATCCACGGATCCCCGACCCATGTGCTTGTGCAGTGGGTTGCCCTGAGTGCAGGGGCCTGCATGTTGGAGCGTTGGAGCGACCACAGATAGAAAACCCTGAGGGATGGGCGATTACCCCCAAAGAGTACAGAATCGCCAACCCAAGAGTGAGTGCATCCTGGGAGTGGATGCGGTGTGTGGCTTGTGGCCGAGACTGCAGCCGGAGGGGGCCGGGAGGCCTGATGGCTCCCGGCGTGTGACAGCTGATGCCTGAGTGGTTCCCTCCCTCGCATGAGCAGTGCCTTCGGCAGCGGAAGTGGTGGATCATCTACTGGTGCCAATAATTGTCTTTAGCAACTAGGTTGATGCCCTGCCTGGACTTATTTGTGTTCTGTTATATTTCATTGTGATATATTTCATTTGCTTTTGTGGGCCATGGCTGCAGTGTTCCTATTCGTCAAGAGAAACGTGTGTATCACTTGTATAGACTGTCTGGCAGAAAACCCTGAGGGGGTGGATTGTAGGGTAAGGTAAAAGTATCAGGCTTTTCTGCTCTCCCGCCCATAGGATGGATGATGGAACCCTGCAGTCCTGAATGCATGCCTGATGCGGGCACCTGGAGTAGGGTGTGGGCATAGGTAGATGGGATTCACCTGGGCTAAGATGGGCTTTTAAGGGTGGCGTCATGGGGACGCCAGCAGCAGCAGAGAAGCAGAAGCAGAACCGAGAGAGCAGAGCAGCAGAGACCACCAGAGAACGCCAGAGAGCCCAGAAAGAGTGAAGACTTGCTGCGGGCTGGGAGGCCTGTCAGCCTTCTGGCCCCCTAGCACCCCTACCTGCCATGTATCTGGTAAATCCCAATAAAGTCTGCAAAATTCACTGAGGCTTCCAGGACTCACTTCTCCTGTACCCGGTCTGCTGGATCAGAAAACCTGCCCTGTGGCCATTCCTTCCTGCCTTACACACACTCACCTGCAGTTTCTCCATGGATCCCTGAAGGGCCTGGAGGGTCTCCCCAGGCACACTCTCCCCCCGGGGGCTGGGGCCTCCATCTTCTCAGGCTCCTGGTCCCATGGGGCTACCTGCTGAGCCGGGAGCCAGCAGAGCAGCTTTTGCTCCTCTAGCTGGCCTGTGCAGCCGCGCCTGTTCTTCCTCAGCACTGGCCAAGGCCGAGTTACAAAATGCCACCTGTGGGCCAGAGGTGCAGGGTGCCTCTGTGGGCCCGGCAGGAGGTTGGGAGGCACACCTCTCAGGGCCTCCGTGGGCACACCTGAGATTCGAGGATGGTGTTGGTGTCTACCCACTAGCTCCCAGCAGAGGTGGGTGAAAGCTTAATCAAAGGGAGGGGAACCAAGAAGAAAGGTGTGCTGGTGGGAGGGGAAGGTGGGGCAGGGTAGTTGCCTCAGGGCCGAGCTCACTATGGCCTTGCAGCTGTCTAGATCGTCCGGGATGCTTAGTTTTGTCAGGGGACCCTTGTCCTCCTCTTCCTCCTCCTCTTCACTGTTCAGTCCATTTACTGTTGGGGGGGCAGCCAGAGGGGCTCAGAGAACCCCTGGGTTCTGAAGCAGCCCTGAAAGCCAGCAAGCTCTGCCCTCTCCTCTCTGTGCAACCCCGCGCCAGCAAGTCCCAAAAGGAGAAGGATCCAAGTTGTCCTAAGGGTGGCTTCCATCTCTTTGGAGTGCTCCTTTAGGGGTGTCGGAAACTGTTCACCAGACTGAGACTAGCACTGGGGACAACACTCCACCAGAGTGTTGATGCTGTGTTGCTGGGCACTGTCCCTTACAGTTCCCTCCCTCTGTATTTACTTAGTTCCAACAGGGAATCAGTTAGTTGGTGATTTTGTTCTGGTCATGAGGTGGCAGAGAGACCTGTCCTTGCTGACCTTTGCTTTTTCCCAGTGGTTCTCAGCTGGCCTTAGGCTATTTATAGGTCTCCGTGGAGTGCTTGTCTTCCTCTGATGGCGCCCAGAGCCGCTCGATCACATCTGTAGTGATTTCTTCACCGTTCTCCACAGTTCCCATTTGTGGGGTGCGGTGCCTGAAATAGTTCCTCTCTACTCAGTGTCCCACTTGATCTGTAGTTCGTTCTTGCAGTTTTTTTTTTTTTTCCCCTCCTTTCCATTGGTGGGAGAGAGCCTACTCAGTGGGTGGGGGAGGGTAGCAGGGTTCTGACTCTCCCTTTTTTAAAAAAAAGAAATAATAAAACTTCTCTTTGGCAGAGACAAAAAGTCTCTGTCTTGTGGGGAAACTCACTGTGTATGTGAAAGGGGGAATCTGGTGTAAATTTCTCAGACGTGACCCAAGAACCCCAGCTGTGAACCCAACACCTCTCCAAAATATCACTCCTCACCAATGTCAACGTTATAAAAACAAGCAAAGTCAGAGAAACAGTCAGCAAGAGGCACATCGAGGAGAACTGGCTGTAACTGAGTGAGGCAATTTGGATTATGGAACATAAAATGTGCATTAGGAAGAACTGATGAAATTAAGCACAGAGTTTGGTCACTGTGTCAACATTGCTTCATTAGCTGTGAAAAAAAAAAAGACAACTGTATTCATGTAAGATGTTAACAAAGTGGAAATGGTGTGGGATTAATAAGAACTGTACTATCTTTGCAACTTTTCTGTAAATTTAACAGTATTCATTAAATGTTATGTTTTTTTTTTTTAAAGTCCACAATAATAAATAGGTTGTAAAAGGAAAAAATGATCTACTTTCCTGTTTCCCCAGGTTTTGTTATCCAGAGGCTGGAGAGAGGGGTCCTGGGGAGTAAAGCTGGAAACCTCACACCCAGAGCATTCCCCTGAGTCTCCTGTCCTCTGAGCCCTGCTTCTCTGACTCCTCACAGAGCATCTCACCACCAGGATGCCGCCCTCCAGGACCCCCAACTCTGCCCATCTCAGAACCGGCCCTGTCCGGGCATCTCCACCCGAATCTGAAACACTCCACCAGAATCGGGAAACAGTCAGACAACCCTTTTTATACCGGGGCTGCCCTGAACAGTTTGGCGCAGTAAAGAAAAGGGGAGCCAAGCTAAACTTTCTCAAAGGAAGGGAAAATTCATTGCGCCCCCAGGCAAGCGTCGTACCCAAGATGGGTGTCCCTGAAATCGTGCACGTTGTGGGGGGAGATGTCATTTCATAGGGTGAGGAGAGGTTAGGCAGGAAAACTGGGTTGGTAGCGGGGGGAAACAGGCTTAGGGGGAACTAAGTTGTTTTTTTCATGGAGCTGAGTTGTTTTCTCCTGCTTATGGCTTCAGTTTTGGTTTGATGGATTCAGGGGTACTGGTGTCAGGGCCATCTTGTTGTTTGTATGTGGGCTTCCCCATTCCTGGCCCCTGCATCGACCTTTCATACCAGCCTTTTGTTGAAAAGGGGAAATGGTTCTCTCTTTGGCTACTTCCTGCTGGACAGGGGCGAAGACCAGGGTGGGCGCTCAGGCCTGGTTATGAGACAGTCTTTGCAGCGCGAGGATATGGGCGGAGAAGGAGTTGGTTAAAGGTGGTATGGGACAGTTCTTGGATCCGGTGTTGGTTGAAATGGAGTAAGCATGGGGCAAAAAGAAAAAATGAGGAGATTAGGATAAGAAGCCCTATGAGTGGTAATACCTGGTCCGAGGCTGTGCTGATCTGGAATTGCTGGGCATAGACAGAAGAACTGCAAGTGGCTTGAGGAGATGGGATTAGAAACAGAGGAAGGAGAGGGGCCTCCCCGGTGGTGCAGCGGTTGACGGTTGAGCGCTGGGTTGTGAAGCTGCCCACAGCCTCTACAGCACCGGTTCAATCCCTGGCCTCAAGGCGAGGGTCCCACATGGCGGGCAGACCTCTCCTGCCACCCACTGCTCCCCTCAGCAGTGTGCTTCGTCAAGTCTGCCTGTTCTGCTCTTCGCTTTGTCTCTGGTGAGTTCTCTCCCCCTCCTGTGCTTCTGACTGTACCCAGTGCTTGCATAAATAAATCTTAAAAAAAAAAAAAAGAAAAAGAAACAGAGGAAGGAGAATCAGAGGGCCTCTACTCTATAGGCTGAGTGGGATGTGGACCAGGGATGCATTGATGCAAACCCGAGTTGGGCCCATGTGCTTGTATATATACTGCTTGTCCACAGGGACCGCTTTGACCCTGGACAGCTGATGCCTTGACAGCCATTGGTGTAGTCAGGATGATCGTGTGTGGACCCATCCACTTTGGCGGAAGTGCTTTTGGAGAGATGGCTTTCAGAAGAACCTGGTCTCCAGGGCACAGCAGGTTGACAGGTGCATCAGGGGACGGAGGCACAGGTTGTGGCAGACAAAGGTCTGCGTGTTCTTGGAGCAGCTGTCTGAGCAAAGAGAAGTATGGAAAATATCCAGCCAACAGTGTAGGTTGGACGCGGAGCTCATGGTTAGTAAGAAGAGGTCTGCCATACATCCGTTCAAGGGGGCTCAGGAACAAGGGGCCATGGGGAGTGGCTCGGAGGTGCACTAAAGCCAGTGGGAGCAGCTCCACCCAGGATTTGTGGGCTCTGTGGAGAGTTTGGCTAGGTGGTCTCTGGTCAGACCATTTACCCATTCTACCTTACCAGAGGATTTCGGTTGGGAGGGAATGTGTAGTTTCCAGGTGATGCCCAGGGAGGAGACCTGTGCAGTAATCTTTGAGATAAAGGCAGGTCCACTGTCCAACTGGTGATGGTGTCCACCGTAGTAAGAAGAGGGTGTTACCTGCATTAGGGAGTGGAACACCCGTGAAGCCTGGCAGGATGGAGAGTCGAGGATTGGGAGAGGGACATGAGAGGGTCTTTGACAAAGAGAGTAGAAATCTAACAGACAAGAGGGTGATGGAGGGGAGAGAGCCTGATGAGTGAGCAGGTCCTGGAGCCAATGTGGAGAACTAACATTTACAGGTTGGCCCAGTGTGGGTTTTAAGGCCTGTCTAGCGAGACGAGAAGCTACCGCAAGTGCACGCAGGCAGGGCTGCCATCCTCTTACAGTGGGATCCATTTGTTTAGAGAAATAAGCAACTGCTCGCTGGACTGGTGTAGGTTGGCCCAGAACCCCTAGAGCAACGCCCTGTTGCTCATCTGTCAATAACAGGAATGGCCTTCCCGGGTCTGGGAGTGCGAAGGCTCATCTCAGAGAGCTTTTCCTGGATAAAGCAGAGAAAATGGGGTGTAGAAACAAATAAAAGCATGATCATGATCACCAGGTCTTCTATGGGAAGGATCCATGGCAGTAAGGGAGAGTTGGTCCAAGTTTGGATGTCCTGGCCCCAGCTTCAGCTGACAAAAGGTCAGTCAGAGGGGGCTTTGCTGGTCAGATGAGCAAGCCCATGAATGTGTTGGAGGAGGGGGAGACACCTGAGTACACACGATTTCTCACCAAAACCTCCCTGTCAGACCTTCAACACTTTCTTTTGCTTGCTTTCATTCTAATGCCATTTCATTTTACCCATCCGGCTTTACATTATCTTAAGGCCCTTCAGAATATCCCTCTTCCATACATTTCTTTTTTCAAACACTCATACCTCACCTCACTTGCATTTACCAGACGTAGCAAAACCTGAGTTTTAGAAGGGAATTGAACACCATCTAAACAATGATGAAAAAACACAAATTTAAGGTAGACAGCCCCTGTAGTTTTTCGTTCCTGTACCCAGTGATTTAATTGGCAGAGACTGGTGTCCAAAGCCTGCATCTGTTGGGCGATATTAATGTTTCCAATTTGGCTAAGGTCACCCTGCAGGGTTTGAATCCAGGGAGGAGGAGGGGTGGGTGGCCGTCTGGAGAGGATTTTTAAAAGGAGAAATTCCAGCTGGACTGACACTGTGTAAGAATCCCAAGTTGCAAAATCCCTTCTGCACGTACTCCATGACGAGCTGCAGCTTCAGCCCAGGGGACACTGGACACCTAGGTGTGCTCACTGCGGGACTGAGACTGATCATAGCCTAGGCTTCGTGGAGCAGGAAGATGTGCGGATTTTCCAGCTGAGCAGGTCATGGTGGATTAGGGCTGCTCTGTGAATAACCTCTGCCCACCTTGGAGAGTCCCGTTTGGATTCTAATATACTGGTCCCAGAGTCTTTCTTAAGGGGAGCTAGAGAGCCTATCTATGTGCTCCTTGCAATCTGCACGATTTACCACCCAGGCCCAAGCCTTTGCAAGAGCTCCTGCATCCTCTGCACCATCTGTGTGCCCAGGGGTGAGCAGCAGGTTTCTCCCACCAAGGGGGCAGTACCTAAGATGGGGGAGAGAGGCCCAGGGTTCCTCGCTTGTGGCCCTGGGACCTCTGGAGGCTCTGCCCACACAGCCCCACACCCCTCTCCTGGTCCTGTACCTGCTCAACTCTCCCCAACCCCCCCGCACGCCAACCCTCACCCGCTCTGCTCCTCTCCAGATGCTTCACCAGTTTCGTTGCCTGCCTGGTCCTTCACCTGCTCTGCTCCAGGGACATCAGTGCTGCCCAGACTTCTGTGCCGCAGTCCTGTGAGTCTCATGCTGCTCCTGGCCCCTCTGACTGGGCCCAGCCCCGGAGCCTCTCCAGAGCCTCAACCTTCCCTGGTGTACTCCTGTTCACCATGGCCACTGAGTGGTTGTTCTTTGGGGGTGGGGGGTCTTCTGCCGGGTATGGCGCTATTTTTAATCTTTGTTGCTCTCCAGTTCCAATGCTGCACAGCAGCAACAAAATTCTAGGATAATTTCTAATACTCTATCTCTGGCCCTGATGATTGCTGAAGGGGCCACTGCACTGGAAGGCCAGTCACATATTGGGGGACGTCTTAGGGTGGTGCTGGAGGGCTGGGGAGCTGGACTGATCGTGTTGGCCCTGCTTTCCTGGTCCCTCTCCAGCTGGGGGCCTGTCTCAGTGGTGCTGCCGTGCTCCCCAGTGTTCTCCAGCTGGGGTCTAGCCACAGAGGTGCTGGTGTCCCCCCAGGCATCCTCCAGCTCTGGGCCTAGCGCAGAGGGACTGCCCTTTGGGGTGTCCTCTAGCAGGGGGCTTGGACCTGCAGCAGTGGTGTGCTGCTGCGCATCCTCCAGCTCAGGGACCTGGTGGAGATGACCCTGTTGTCCGGGGTGGCATCCTTTCCCCTCTTTTGGACTTCCTGCTTTCGCAGGATTCCTGGCCTTGGGGCATTCCCCAAAACCTCAGGCTGAGGGAGTGTGGTGGGTATACTTTCCAATCTTCTGCACTGGGTGCTTTCCCAGGATACCCGGCCTTGGGGTATTCCCCGAAACCTCAGGTGCTGGCGGGGTGGGGGTGGGTGGGGAGTCCTTGTAATCAGGGTAACCGGGTCCCGGAAGGTGACGCGCTTCGGCACCTGGAAGGTAACGCGCCTGGGCCGATCCTCGCCCTCCTCCTCATAGTCCTCCTCCCCCGCCTGCTTCCTGGAGCAGAGGATCAGGTAGGTGGCCATGACCTCGCGGTACTTGTTAGTATCAATGGCCTCCCGAATTTCCTGCCTCTGGTAGCCCAGGCGCTCCATACCTTTGGTTATGGCCAGGTCCTGGGGGCACAGCGACGGCTCGCTGAAGGGCAGGAGTCCCCTGCTCGTTTCTGCTACCCAGGCATGCTGCTGGATGCTCTCCAGGGTGCTGCGCTTCCAGGGGTCCCGTGCCAGCATTTTGGCCAGCAGGTCCCCGCCCTGGACCATGAGGTAGGTGGTCTGGTGGACGTTCCCACCCAGAACGCACTCCCTGATTGCCCTGAGGCTGGGCCCCCTGAAGGGCAGTGTGCCGGTCACCATTTCGTAGGGCATGATGCCCAGGCTCCACACGTCCACCTTGGGGCCGTTGTACTGCTGGCCAAGGTAGACCTTGGGGGCCCTGTATTCTTGGCAACAGCAGCACGTGCTCAGCGCCTGGAGGAAGCCTTGGACACTGAGCCCGAAGAGGTAAAGGACCTATACAAAGAAAACTATAAAACACTATTAAAAGAAATAGAAGAAGACACAAATAAATGGAAAGACATCCCCTGCTCATGGATTGGTAGAATAAACATTATTAAATGGCCATCCTACCAAAAGCAATATACAGATTCAATGCTATTCCAATCAAAATCTCAATGTCATTCTTCAAAGAACTAGAACAATTATTGATGAAATTCATATGGAATTACAAAAAACTCTGAATAGCCAAGCTCTCCTGAAAAAAAAAGAAGGGAATGGAGGCATCACACTCCCAGACTTCAAACTCTGCTACAAAGCCATAATCATCAAAACTGCATGGTATTGGAACAAGAACAGACACACAGACCAATGGAATCGAATAGAAAATCCAGAAATAAACCCACAGATTTATGGTCAACTAATCTTTGACAAAGGAGCAAAGACTATGCATTGGAGCAAAGAAAGTTTGTTCAATAAATGGTGCTGGGAAAACTGGGTTGCCACATGCAAAAGAATGAAGCTTGACCACTACCTCACACCATACACAAAAATCAACTCAAAATGGATTAAAGAACTAGACATAAGACCTGAAACCATAAAATACATAGAAGGAAATATAGGCGAAACACTACATGATTTGCACATCAAAGACATCTTTACAAACACATCACCCAAAGCAGTGATAGTGAAGGCAAAGATAAACAGCTGGGACGACATCAAATTAAAGAGTTTCTGCACAGCAAAAGAGACAATAACCAAAAAGAGAAATCCCACCAACTGGGAGAAAATTTTTGCACACAACACTAATGATAAAGGACTGATCACAAAAATCTACAAAGAGCTGATGAGACTCAACAAAGCAAAGAAAATAATCCAGTGAAAAAATGTGCAGAAGAGCTAAAACGAAACTTCTTCAAAGAGGAAATGCAAATGGCCAACAGGCATATGAAAAAATGTTCAACATCACTTGTAATCAGGGAAATGCAAGCCAAAACTACAATGAGATACCATCTTACACCAGTGAGAATGGCATATATTAAAAAACTAGCAACAACAAATGTTGGTGAGGTTGTGGAGAAAAAGGAACTCTCCTGCATTGCTGGTGGGAGTGCAAACTGGTCCAACCACTATGGAGAGCTGTGTGGAGATTACTTGACGTACTAAAGATAGAGCTTCCATAGGATCCAGCAATTCCACTCCTAGGTATTTACCCAAAGGACACAGAAACAGTAATTCCAAAGAACACCTGCACCCCTAGGTTTATAGCAGTACTATTTACAATAGCTAAGCTATGGAAACAACACAAATGCCCAAAAATAGATGACTGGATCAAGGAGATGTGGTACATATACACAATGGAATATTACTCAGAAATCAAAAAAGATAAACACATGCAGTTTGCAGCAACATGGATAGAGCTAGAAGGGATCATGCTCAGCGAAATAAGTCAGAAAGAAAAAGAAAAATACCAGATGGTCTCACTCAGAGCAGGAATCTAGAAAACTTAAATAAGGGACCAGGAAAATGAGTAACTATAAGAAAGTTAATATCAAAATCAACAAAAAACTTTGAACCAGAGACACTTTTTTGGGGGTGGGTGGTGGGAGGGGAGGGATTGGGGTCAGAATGGGGGGGGGTTGCAATTGTTGGGGAATATAAACATAAAATTTATTATTAAAAAAAAAGAATACCTACTTTTTAAAACTAATGCACATGACCAAAGTTTTAAAAAAAAATCAAAAAATCTGTTTGTATCACTATCTAATGCCTTAGGAGTATTTGTTATAAATGACAACTATATAAAGTCTAATAAAAAATTCCCAATTTTGAGATCAGGATTTAAGATTTTGGTAATCAAAAACTAGATCAAAACTTAATGGTTGAATTTGTAGCATGCAAGCCTTACAGTTTTCATGTTGAGTATCAATATTTTATGTTGAAATGTCTCTATTTTCAAAAGGAAGCACACAGTATTCAGGAAAAAAAAAAGAGTAATTGACCTAGTCTACATCAAAAAAGATAAGTTTGCATTGTGATGATTAGTCCTAAATCTCTTGATAAAATTCTTTTCCAGAAAAATCCCAGATTGACTTCTTTCTTTCCCCTTGTCCTAGCAAAATCTAGCCTCATGGGCAAGTTCCTTAGCAACACTGTGTTCCTCACAGGTATGTAGGAAATGTATATGATATTAAATCTCTCTTATTTTTCTTGGTTTTCATCAATCTATCTAGTACTTGCCTAAGAAAGAAATTTGGTTTTTTGGGATGTTAGAATTTGCAACTCTGAAATTAATTTAAAATTCCTGTCCTAAGAAAAACTAACAGCTACAATTGGTATCTCTCCCTTAAATTTTTTCTTTTATCATTATTTAAATGGTGGCCAAATTTCATATAAAACTAAGGTCTTATTAAGTTTAAGAATGAGAATGTTAAACAATATCACTTTCTCTAAATATTGTTGAGCTTGCAGGTTTATTTTTTTGCTTGTTATTATAAGAAAACTAAAATTTAATGACATCTCACCTAAACAAATTAAGACAGTTAAAATATGTGTTTCTGTATGAGATATCCAAGATAATAGGGTGGTCCCCAGGTAAAGGGGAAGTTCCAGGTTCCCTGCCCAACCCAAAGGAAGAGAGAGAAGGGAGCTGAGAAGGGAGAGAAGAAGCTGCAGTGGAGACTGAGAAGGAAAGAAGCAGGATGGAGCCAGAAGGAGACCTGGAGGAGGCACATGGAGCCGAGAGACACGTGGAGAAACTGCACTTGCCTTTTGGTCGTGGACTGGGTGAAAACAGCACGGGCAAGAGACCGGTGGGGAGGTGACAATGGTGGTTTTTGTCTTGATTTTGATTTTGCTCTTTTCCTCCCACACTTGTCTGGTTGTTTCTGATCCTTTTCTGTGGGTCCCCACTGGAAGGCACTTTAGACTTTGGAGAGGCTTTCAGGCCTTGCTCTAGGCCAATCCTGTTTGGGTGGACTTTTCCCCACAAGGGGACGGGTAACTTTGGATGCTTGTTTTAGAAACTATATTCTTTACCTTTCCTGCATTGTTTACTAATTGTATTAACGTTCCTTTTCATTTAAGTCTCATATGTTTTCTGTTGATGCAGCAGATGGCAGAACCTATTTAGAGCAGGCAGGTTTGTGGTGTCTGGGCTGCCCTTCTCCCTGACCTCTAACAGATTCTTTGTCTTTTCTGTATTGTTTACTAATTGTGTTAAAGTTCCTTTCCATTAAAGTCTTAAATGTTTTGTGTCGATGGGGCAGATGGCAGAAACTATTTAGAGCAAGCAGCTTTGGGGGTTCTGGGGTGCCCCTCTCCCTGCCCTGTAGTAGACTGACTACTGACACCTCCTGGATGACAAGTGATAGGGCCCAAGGACGTCACCAGGTCCCCAATGTCATGGTCTCTGTGGTTAAGCCTAGAGTAACCCTGGATGTCACAGGTAAGATATTAATTCTCTGATTGCTATAGGAGCCACTTACTCCATACTCACCCAGCATTCGGGACCCAGCTTCCCCTCCTCACAAAATAGGAATGCCTTAATAGCAGACAGAATAGAAAGATTGGAAAGGAGGTACCCTGACAGCAGAACCTGACTCACAAGGAGGTAGGGATAGAGGGAAATAGCATGACCATTAACTCAACTGTAGAGGTCGTGACCCTTAGGCACCAGGGCCTTATCACAAGGCATGAGACCCAAGCAGGATCAGATGCTCTAGGGAGTGGAGCACAGGCCTGAGGGGAAAGATATGGAGATTGGGCCCATCCTGGAATCTCCACTCCCCATCCTGGTATCTCCAGTCCCTCTTGGATTCTGCGTGGTTATCCAAAATCAGCAACCAACTGACGGCTCACAAGGAGTGACCCCCCCAAACAGAAGAGGACTGTGTCTGTAAAGTCTCTGCACTGGCTCGGGGCAGCACTCCCTCTGCCCACCTGGGACTGTGTAGGTTCCTCTTCTTACCAACTCTCTCCCTCTGCAGGGCAGCAGCTTCTTGCCCGCCTATGACCTGTCAAGGCTGCCCGCCTTCAACCATGCAGGCCTCTCTCAGCAAAACCTGCCCATTTCCCTTTCCCCAATAAACCTGTTTTTTAAATATAACTACCGTCTCTGTCTCGTGGAGAAACTCGCCTGGGAAACTCGCCTCGTGCCACTGACAGGGGAGCTCTGCAGATACCTTTCCCAGAGTGAACCCCAGGACCCCGCTGTAACGCAACCAACCCATTCCAGGTGTGTTTATGAAAGGTTCTAGCAGCCACATGCTCCTCGCCCTTGTTTGTAGTCGCCGCTCTCCTCCGCACACTCCACTGCCCTCCTCCACCCTCGACACCGCACCCCCACCCTACTCCAGGTGCCGCCATCAGGCCTGCGTTCAGGCCCGCACGGATGCGTCATCTCTCCTAATGGCGGGAGAGCAGAAAAGCCTGATACTTTTTACCTTACCCTACAATCCACCCCCTCAGGGTTTTCTGCCAGACCATCTACATATAGACAATTTTGTTTCTTAGCAAACATAAACAACGCAGCCATGGCCCACAAAAGTAAATAGTACACATCACACTATAACAAAAAAGACAAGAGAACACAAGTTATTCCAGGCGAGGTACCAACCTAGTGGCAAAAGACATTCATTGGCACCAGCAGATGATCCCCAAATCTGCTGCCGAAGGCACTGCAGCATGCAAAGTGGGAACTAGCTTATTTAACTCATGATAAATCTACTGTCATACGCCAAGAGCCATCGGGCTTCTTCACTGGCCACACCGGTGAATTGTCGGGGCTGTGGGCAGTACGCACAATGCCCGCTTTCTCCAGTTCTGATACTGTGCCCAATTTCCTTGTAGACTCCGGGCAACTGATATTGGTTGGTATTAGTCACTTGCCTAGGGACTGGCAGTTGTGTGGGCAGATGCTTAGCGTGTCCTCTCACCACTGCCTTTACCACACGCACTCTAAGGTGAAACTCTCCGGCTGTGGTCTCTAGCCATAAGCCACTTAGTACATCCACCCCCAGGATGTACTCCAGGACGGGCGACACATATACTTTATACTCTTTTGGGGGGTAATGGCCCAATCCCCAGAGATAGTCTCACTGCTGTCACCTTGACACTCTGGCCTCCATAGCCATCAATACAAGTAGACCTGTGAAATCTTTCTGGATTTCCATAGAGCAGAGTACATTAGCTCTGTGTCTGCCAGAGCTAAAACCCTTTGCATGTTAGTTGGGGACCAGTGGGTGGCAAGCTCCACATGTGGCCTCCGGTCCCCGCCCGTCCCCTGTGGACGGGTTCCTTGGCCCTCACCCTATTTGAAAGCGATCAGGCCTCACCCGAGGATGGGGTTGGCAGCAAGTGTCTTCCAGGCGCAGGACATGTGCCTGAGGCCTGGAGCTTCCAGGCTCCCCCTGAGCAGCAGTCCTTCTCATGGGCGTGAACCTCTGGTCTTCTTGCAGCTGCTGCCATAATTCCAACAAATATAGATTGGGCTGTGCGTGTATTTTAGTGCTATTTACACCTGCTCTCAATAAATCTGTCCACATTTGGTTATGGGTGACTTTAATAAATTCTGTGGTGCCAAGAAGATTCCTTTCCCTCCTTGGCATTCCTTTTGACTTTTCAACAACTACCCATATTCCCTCCTGAGTTTGAGAGCGCCAGTTCTCAACTTCGCCCAAGCTGGCTATAACTGTTGTGACGTCGTGTAGCTGACGACTCACATGGGGTGCTGCAACTGCCAGGAGGGATCCAAATGAGGATGAGGGGACATTTTAATACCAAGTCTCTCATCCCTGCTGTGAAACACTCATCATCAGGACCACGGGAATTCACATTAAACATGGCCTGCCGCATCCCCAATTCCCGAAGGACCTGTACCAGCTCGGCGTACGTCTGCCATCCACTTACTGTGTCCGGCACGTCTCCTGCATCAGCCAGACTGTCCGTGTGGCAGCCATTATCCATTCCCGGAGGGTGTGGTCGCCCTGGCCATACTGCTGTCTGTTCTGTAGCCTCTGTCGCAAGGATGGGTGTAAACCATGGAGGCCAGTCTCTCCATCACTTGTGCCGTGCAAATGATCCCATCCAGCCCCAGGCCCCACAAATGTAGCAGCCAGGCTGCCAAGGGTTCTGGTGGAAACTGTTTGTCCAAGTCCACCAGTTCCGCCTGGGTGTATGGTTGATAGGAAGTAAATTCTGTCATTTGTGGTGGTCCAGCAGCCTGACCACCCACCTGGGGCCATGGGTGGCTGCCGCTTTATTTCTGAGTCACCACTCGGCGGGCCCGGAGCATGGGACCAGCCTCCACCTCCTCTCCAGAGGAGTCCGGCATCTCAGGGGTCGCAGGTTGGTTTGCCATTGCTGGTTGTGACTCGGGCAAAGGGCCAGCCTCCCTCTCCTCCTGTCCTGAGGAGGGGTCTGGCATCTCTGGAGTCATGGGTTGGTTTCCCACCACCAGCTGCGATTCGGGCAAAGGGCCAGCCTCCCTCTCCTTCCTTTCTGAGCTGGAGTCTGGCATCTCCAGAATGGTGGGTTGGTTTCTCTGAACTTCTTCCTCCAGAATCCTCAAACATTGTAGTTTTCGCATCTTTTCCCGCATCTCATCCCATACTCGCTGGACTCTAGATTGCTCTTTCTGCCTGGACTCAAGCAGAGCTGTGAGAAACACCCATCCCACTGCTCCTGCCACCTCGCGGGCACTGCATCTGTAACAGGGTGGTCCCCAGGAAAGGGGGAGGTTCCCTGCCCCACCCAAGGGAGGGTGGAGCTGAGCAGGAAGAGGAGAAGCTGAAGAAGAGACTGAGGAAGGAAGCAGGATGGAGCAAGGAGACCTGGAGGAGGCGCATGGAGCCTAGAGACACGTGAAGAAACTGTGCTTGTCTTTTGGTCGTGGACTGGGTGACACAGATGTGGGTGAGACCCGTGGGGAGGTGACAATGGCAGCTTTTTTCTTAATGTTGATTTTGCTCTTTTCCTTCCGGGCTTGTTCAGTTGTTTGTGACCCTTTTCTGTGGGTCCCCACTGGAAGATGCTTTAGACTTGTAGCAGGCTTTGGGGCCTTGTTCTGGGCCAATCCCATTTGGATGGACTTTTACCCACGAGGGGACGGGTAACTCTGGATGCTTCATTTAGAAACTAGACTCTTTGCCTTCCCTGTATTGTTTCCTAGTTTTATTAAAGTTCCTTCCCATTAAAGTCTCCTATGTTTTGTGTTGATGCGGCGGATGGCAGAACCCATGTAGAATAGGCAGGTTTGCGGGGTTTGGGCTGCCCCTCTCCCTGTCCTATAACACATCCACTCAGGGTTTCTTCTATTTCATACAGGGCCTGTTCCAACTGCCCTGGGGATCCATCTACCTCTGGCCATTCCTGGAGAGGTGCCCACAGGGCGAGGAGGTTGGCCACTGAGTACCATCTGCTCATGGCTGGCCACCTGGCAACCCCTCCCCAGGTTCCAGAGGGTTTCGTCTGCGTAGAGCCGTCCTGCTTTGAACCGTCCTGCCGTCTACGCTAGTTGTAGTGCAACCAACCCATCCCGGGTAGGTTTATGAACAGATCTAGCACCCACATGCTCTTCATTGCTGTTTGTAGTCACCGTCCTCCTCGTATGGGGTGGAACTGGGTGATCTCCCGTGCTTGTCAAAATTAACTGCCTTGGAGACAGGCTGCTGCTTGGAGCCTGGCTAAGAGGCAGCGAGCCCTGCCCCTGCGACCCGCATCAGTGTCAGTCTGGGATTCCCAGCCAGGCTCCTGGCGGGGACCTGCTTCAGGGCCTGGGGCATGGTTGTGTCAGTGAAGTGGCCTGATCTGCGTGGCCTCGAGCAGACTGAAAAACACGTTCTCTTTGATTAGAGGTCAGGGTGGAAGAGAGGATAACGTGTAGTCATGACACCGAAGGTTATAGGTGTAACCTTAGGTGTAACCTTGGGTAAGATAACGAAATTCTTTGGTGTAGGTAGTGGGGTCCTTAGTGAAACAGCCGAGATGCTTTTCAATCTGGGAGAGATCAGACAGAGGGAAAGGATCGTGGACTCCACCTGCTCCTTCAGTCCCCGCAACCTCCCTAAGGGGACAAAGAGGACGACTGTGAGAGCAGGTGTGGTAGCTGGGAGGTGGAAGCGGGGGCAGGCCTGGGGAGCTGAAGGAGGTGAAGACTGAACATCTAGAGGATCAGAGAACGCAGAAGAGGAGAGGGCGAAGAGGGAGAGGAGACTGGAGACTTGGAAAGTACAACTGGTTTGCAGGAGGGAGAGATGGGAGGGCATGAGAAGGGGACACCTGGACTGGATGGGCGTCCTCAAATCAGAACCAGGAGCAATGGGGGTCGGCTGGCGTAGGCCCGCGGTTTATGGAACAGTCGACCAGGATGGGGGTGAGGAGAGGAGCCAGGTAACCAGGGGTGAGGGCCTCCTAGGAAGGAGGGTCAGGCAGGTGACTCACCCCAAGGATCAAGGCCGGTGGTGGATGTGAGGCGTCTGCCATGGAGAGGAGAGTCCCAGGGACGGGAAGGCGGCCCCAGCGCCAGGGGACACAGCCTTCCAGGTTTCGGGCACCAAGATGAAAGGTTTGGCGCGGTAAAGAAAAGGGGAGCCAGGCTAAACTTTCTCAAAGGAAGGGACATTCATTGTGCCCCCAGGCGAGCTTTGCTGATTCAAGGTGGGGTGTCCCTGAAGTCACGACCATTGTGGGGGGAGATGTCATTTCATAGGGTGAGGAGAGGTTAGGCAGGAAAACTGGGTTGGCAGGGGGGAACAGGTTTAGGTGGAACAAAGTTGTTTTTTCGTGGAGCCGAGTTGTTTTTCCCTGCTTATGGCTTCAGTTTCGGTTTGATGGAATCAGGGGTACTGGTGTCAGGGCCATCTTGTTGTTTGTATGTGGGCTTCCCCATTCCTGGCCCCTGCATAGACCTTTCATACCAGCCTTTTGTTGATAGGAAAAGGGGCGACGGTTCTTTCTTTGGCTACTTCCTGCTGGACGGGGGCGAAGACCGGGGTGGGGGCTCAGGCCTGGTTATGAGAAGGTCTTTGCAGGGACACGAGGATATGGGTGGAGGAGTTGGTTAAAGGTGCTACGGGGTGGGTCTTGGATCCGGTGTTGGATGAAATGCAGTAAGCATGGGGCAAAAAGAAAAAAATAAGGTTAGGATCAGAGGCCCTGTGAGTGCTAATACCTTGCCTGAGGCTGCGCTGATCTGGAATTTCCAGGTATAGACAGAAGAAGGGGAAGTGGCTTGAAGTGATGGGATTAGAAACAGTGGGTCTCTGCTCTGTAGGCTGAGTGGAACCTGGACCAGGGGAGCAGTGATGCGTGCCCGAGTTGGGCCCAGCACTTGCATACATACTGCTTGAGTAGGTCCTGGAGCCAATGTGGAGAATTAACATCTACAGATTGGCCCAGTGTGGGTTTTAAGGCCTGTCTAGCGAGACGAGCAGCTGCCGCAAGTGCGTGCAGGCAGGGCTGCCATCCTCTTACAGTGGGATCCCTTTGTTTAGGGAAATAAGCAACTGGTCGCTGGACAGCCCAGGTTGGCCCAGAACCCCTAGAGCAATGCCCTGTTGCTCATCTGTCAATAACAGGAATGGCTTTCCCGGGTCTGGGAGAGCGAAGGCTCATCTCAGAGAGCTTTGCGTGGATAAAGCAGAGAAAACAGGGTGTAGAAACAAAGAAAAGCATCATCATAATCACTGGGCCTACTAGGGGCAGGATCCATGGCAGTAAGGGAGAGCTGGTCCACATTTGGATGTCCTGGCCCCAGCTTCGGCTGACGAAGTATCGATCAGAGGGGACTTTGCTGGTCAGATGAGCAAGTCCATGAATGTGTTGGAGGAGGGGGAGACACCTGAGTACACATGATTTCTCACCAAAATCTCTCTCAGACCTTCAACACTTTCTTTTGCTTTCTTTCTTATGCCATTTCATTTTACCCATCTTGAACACCATCTAAACAATGATGAAAAACACAAATTTAAGGTAGACAGCCCCTGTAGCTTTTCGTTCCTGGACCCAGTGATTTACTTGGCAGAGACTGGTGTCCAAAGCCTGCATCTGTTGGGCGATATTAACGTTTCCAATTTGGCTAAGGTCACCCTGCAGGGTTTGAATCCAGGGAGGAGGAGGGGTGGGTGGCCTTCTGGAGAGGATTTTTAAAAGGGGAAATACCAGTTGGGCTGACACTGTGTAAGAATCCCAAGCTGCAAAAATTTGAGGTGACAATGCTCACTGTGGGACTGAGTTTGATCACAGCCTAGGGCTTCCTGGTGTAGGAAGATGTGCAGATTTTCCAGCTGAGCAGGTCGTGTGGAGTAAGGTTGGTCTGTGCATAAACTCTGTCCACCTTGAAGAGTCCTGTTTGGATTCTAATATACTGGTCCCCGAGTCTTTCTTAAGGGGAGCTAGAGACCTTCTCTATCTGCTCCTTGCAATCTGCACGTTTTACCACCTGGACCCAAGCCTTTGCAAGAGCTCCTGCATCCTCTATGCCATCCCTGTGCCCAGGATAGAGCAGCAGGTCTCTCCCAGCAAGGGGGCAGTATGGTCCTCAGGGAACTGAGCCTATGATGGGGGAGAGAGGCCCAGGGTTTCCTGCCTCTGGCCCTGGGGCCACCCACACAGCCTCATACCCCTCCTGGGCCCTGTACCTGCTCAGCTCTCCCCAGCCCCTCCACACCCCACCACTCACCCACTCTGCTCCCCTCCAGGTGTTTCACCAGTTCCGTGGCCCTCCTGGCCCTTCACCTGCTCTGCTCAGGGACATCCGTTTTGCCCAGATTTCTGTGCTGCAGTCCCATGGGTCTCATGCTGCTCCTGGCTCCTGTGACTGGGCCCAGCCCCTGAGCCTCTCCAGAGCCTCAACCTTCCCTGGTGTACTCCTGTTCACCATGGCCACTTTGTGCTTTGGGGTGGGGAGGCTTTTGTCTGGTGTGGTGCTATTTTTACTCTTTGTTGCTCTGCAACTCGAATGCTGCACAGCAGCAACAAAATTCTAGGATAATATCTAATACCCTGTCTCTGGCCCTGATGATTGCTGAAGGGGCCACTGCACTGGAAGGCCAGCCACGTCTTGGGGGAGGTCTTAGGGGGGTGCTGGAGGCCTGTGGAGCTGGACAGATCGTGCTGGCCCTGCTTTCCTGGTCCCTCTCCAGCTGGGGGCCTGTCTCAGTGGTGCTGCCGTGCTCCCCAGTGTCCTCCAGCTGGAGGACTGACACCAAGGTGCTACTGTGCTCCCTGGTGTCCTCCTGCTGGGGTCTGGCCACAGAGGTGCTGGTGTCCCCCCAGGCGTCCTCCAGTACCGGGCCTAGCGCAGAGGGTCTGCCCTTCGGGGCATCATCTAACAGGCGGCCTGGCCCTGCGGCGGTGGTGTGCTTCTGGGCGTCCTCCAGCTCAGGGACTCCTGCGGAGATGACCCTGGTGCCCGGGGTGGCATCCTTTGCCCTCTTTTGGACTTCCTGCTTTCGCAGGATACCCGGCCTTGGGGTATTCCCCGAAACCTCAGGCTGCGGGAGGCTGTCCTTGGAATCGGGGTCACCGGGCTCCCGGAAGGTGACGAGCTTTGGCACCTGGAAAGTGACGCGCCTGGGCCGCTCCTGGCCCTCCTCCTCATAGTCCTCCTCCCCCGCCTGCTTCCTGGAGCGGAGGATCAGGTAGGTGGCCATGACCTTGTCGTACTTGTTAGCGTCAATGGCCTCCCGAATTTCCTGCCTCTGGTAGCCCAGGCGCTCCATACCTTTGATTATGGCCGGGTCCTGGGGGCTGAGGGACGGCTCGCTGAAGGGCAGGAGTCCCTCAGTCTTTTCTGCTACCCAGGCGTGCTGCCGGATGCTCTCCAGGGTGCTGCGCCTCCAGGGGTCTGGTGCCAGCATTTTGGCCAGTAGGTCCTGGCATTGCTCCGTGAGATAGTCGGGCAGCTGGACCCGCCTGCCCACGACGCGCACCCTGATCGCCCAGAGGTTTGGGCCCCTGAAGGGCAGTGTGCCGGTCACCATTTTATAGAACACGACGCCCAGGCTCCACACGTCCACCTTGGGGCCATTGTAGCGCTGGCCAAGGTAGACCTCGGGGGCCCTGTATTCTGGGCGACAGCAGCACCTGCTCAGCGCCCGGTTGAAGGCCTGGACGCTGAGCCCAAAGTCCACCAGCTTGACTTTCCCCTCTCGGGTCAGCAGAATGTTCTCAGGCCTCACATCCCTGTGCGCGATGCCTTTGGCATGGCAGTAGCTGAGGGCCGCGAGGATCTGCCGAAAGAGCGGCCGGGCCTCGCGCTCGCCCAGGCGCCCACGCCTGTCCAGGAAGTCCTGCAGGTCCTCCCCCTGCACGTACTCCATGACCAGCTGCAGCTCCGGCCCAGTGTCCACCACCTGGAAGAGCTCCACGATGTTCGGGTGGTGAAGGGCCTTCATGCACCCCATCTCGCGGGCCAGGAGGCGGAGGTCGGGCACCTCAGACTTGCGGACGCCCCTGATGAGCACCTTCGTGCCCGTGAGCGCGTGCAGCGCCAGCGTCACCTTGGCGTGGGAGCCCCGCCCCAGCTCCCCCAGCACCATGTAGCTTTGCCCTTGCCGTCCCTGGGACATAGCGCCTGTGCGCTTGACTACGCTGACCACCCTCACCAGCCCTGACTATAAGCAAATACAAAAAAAAACCAAAAACAAGGAAAATAAGGTAAAAAACAAAGAAAGAAAAATAAAATAACTAAAATAAATAGCCTAAACAAATAATTAAATAAATAAACCAATAAATAAAACAAAAGAGAACCAAAACAGGCTCTCACTGTCTCTCACGTCGTCCGGAGTGCACAGGTCACTGTCCAGAGCTTCCCGGCTCCTGAGGACACAGGCGCAGTCCGGGCGGGCCTGATGCAGGCGGTGCCGGTGCCGTCACAAGGGCTCTTTGTGGCGTCAGAGCCACAGGCCACAGCCATTGGCAGAGGGAACCGCCAGCGGTTTCTCAGCCTTAACGAAAAAGCTGCCGCTTAACGACAACCCTTGGAATGCCCGAGAGGCCCTTTCATCGGTCCTGAGCAATCCCGGCCTGGGATTTGGCTTTTCCAGGCGTCCCCATCCTAGCTCTGCCTTGTGCAGATGCTTTACTGTCGCGCTCACACTGTGGGGAGAACAGCAAACAGGGGGCGCAGGCGGTTGGGCGCGCGCTGGGGAGCTGTCCACAGCCTCTGCCGCGCCCGCGAGGGTCCACGTGGCGCGCAGACCCCCTCCTGCCCCGCCCGCTGCTCCCCTCAGCAGTGGATTTCAGTCAGTCTGTCTGTTCTGTTCCAGGCTGTCTTTGGGGAATCCTCTCACCCTCCCGCGCATCTGGCCTGCACCCCGGTGCTTGCATAAATAAAATACATCTTTAAGAAAATTAAAAAAAAAATAAAGGCACAGTTACTGCTGTTGCAATGAACTAGTAAGGTTTAAATTCTAAAATTTTCAAGAGGTAATTTCAGGATTCTTTTTCAGCCTGTCTTTCTTTTTGGGGGGCTGTAATTGTGTCATGCAGTCAGTTTAGTAGAAAAATAACATTAAATAATAATACTATATGCACAAAAGTTCCTTTGAGAAGGAATATACTAACAAATCCAATAGGTCATAACAGTACCAGTGTGCTTCAAACTAAACAAAAATGTTAGGAAATTCAGAATACTTTGTTTTTTAGGTTGCTTTTAACACTTCAACCAAAATAAAGTGATTTAATAGTGATAAATATCAGGAAGTATAAGTATCATTGGTTTAATTCTATGTATATTACATATATCAATATGTGCACTTACATATATATTAATATCTGAGGAAGGAGATTTAGAGAGGCTAATTACTTTTTCCAAGGTTACCTATATATGATATTCACTCAAAAGAAACAATGACTAATTATTGAGAAACTACACTGTACTTTTGTAGAATTGATAGTGTGCTAGTGATCAAGATATAGAGAGATTGTTGTGATAAAACTGACTTTTCAGTGGCAGGGAATAAAAGCAATATAAATAAGTTTTAAAATATCCAACAGAGAAATAACAAATGGTGATAGGAACTGTACAAAGGATCGAAACAAACCAATTGAATTTTCAATGCCATTTAGGATAACATCAAAATATGAAACCCATCAGGATATTTTTAATAAAATGTATGTATCTGTAAAGCTATGAAAACATTATTCTTTCATGGAAATGATAAGACTTCTGGGCCTCCCCGGTGGCGCAGCGGTTGAGCGCTGGGTTGCGAAACTGCGCGCGGCCTCTGTGGCGCCGGTTCAATCCCCGGCTGCTCCCCGGCCACCAGAGGAGGGTCCCACATGGCGTGCAGACCTCTCCTGCCGCCCGCTGCTCCCCTCAGCAGTGTACTTCGGTCCTTCTGCCTGCTCTGCTCCCCGCTCTGGCTCTGGTGAATTCTCTCACCCTCCCGTGCTTCTGACTGTACCCAGTGCATGTATAAACAAAACAAACAAACAAACCAGCAAACAAATAAATAAAGCATGCCTCTATAAAAAAAAAAAAAAAAAAAAAAGAAAGGAAATGATAAGACTTCAATAAATGACAATATGAACTCTATTGACAGACCAGGATGCATACAGCAAAGTTTGGGAGAAAGCACAATTGCAGAGGGGAGCACAGAGAGGCAGAAAGGACTGAATCACCCTGCAGTAAGAAAAAGGAGGTCAGTGTTTCATGTGGACAAAGGAGAAGGAATTGTGAGACAAGGTCAAAGATATTCACAGAAACTAGTCACTCAGAACTTCCTAATTCAGGGGGATGGCCTGAACTTCAACTAATTGTGAAAATGGAGAGAGGTGTTGGCGAGTGGAGTGAATTGAATAATTTGTGTTTGAGGAAAAATCTCTTTGCATTGGGGAAACTAGATTGTAGGAGAACAAGATGCAACAGGGAAAAAAACGGAGAAACTTGCAGTAGACAAAGAGAGAGGAGTGGGTCAGAGTGGTACTTTGCTTAGGATGTTAGCTAATAGGGCTGATTTGGATGGATATAGAAAGTGAGGGAAAGACAGAAATTAAAGATGCTGCCAAACTTTCTATCTTGAGCAACTTGGTAGATGTAATTGCTATTTGTTTTTTTGTTTTTTTTTTTTAAGATTTATGTATTTATTTATACAAGCCCTGGGTACAGTCAGAAGTGCGGGAGGGTAAGAGAATTCACCAGAACCAGAGCAGAGAACAGAATAGGCAGAGTGACGAAATACACTGCTGAGGGGAGCAGCGGGCACAACAGGAGAGTTCTGTGGTGCCATGTGAGACCCTCGCTGGTGGCCAGGTATTGAACCGGCACTGCAGATTCTGTGGGCAGCTTCGCAACCTAGTACTCAACCCCTGCGCCACTAGGGGAGGCCCATGCTTTTTTTTTTTTTTTTTAAGTTTTATTTTTATTTGCTGAATTCAGAGAACAAAGAGTGGAGGTTTGGGTAGATGGAAGATTGGTGTAGTTGAAGAGGTTAGGTTCCATCTTCTTTTATAAGAAATCACACCACTCTATCTAACAAAGATTATTGATATAGAATGTTGTGGGGAAGAATCAAGGTGGAGGCCCTGTTGCAGGGGTGAAAGAGTTCACCAGATACAGATGGGAAATACCAGGCGAATTTATTGAAATACACTGCTAAAAGAAGCAGAGGGCGAAACAGGAAGGGTGGACTGCTCAGAGTTTGGGTCCCAAGTCTCTACGCTTTAGAACCATTGACTGGTTAGGGTGACTAGTCTTGGGTGTGTCCTGACTGATGATCTGAATCAGCATAGAGGATCATCAGTTCTGGGCCTCACCAGCTTAAGGTCCATGTTTCCATGGCAGTTCCATCCACTCCCTTTATCATTCCAGCCTCCCAAACTTGCCTCTGGCCAAGGAGTGGGGGCTTGGTTTTCAAATTCTTAATGATACCTTGACAGACCACATGTGCAGGGGTGAAAAATTTCACCAGAGGCAGACTGGAGAACAGAAAAGGCACATTTGTTCAAATACACTGCTAAGAGAAGCAGCTAGGGAGACAGGAAAGATCTACAGGTGAAGAAAGATTTTGGGCTCCCTTTTATATAAACTATTTTATAAATAGTTTTGTCAGTTTTGCTTTGGGGAGTTAGTTTTGGGCTGGTTAGTACAGGGGTGTCTGATCCTGGGGGCTTGATCTTTGACCCAGAATGTGTCCTGGCCTTGCCTCCACATTCCTGGTCAAAGGGATCCATCTTACAGATTGGGACCCAGAGCAGCCTCATCAGTTCTCTCTGTGTTCAAGCCTCCCAAACCTTCCTGCTGGGCAAGGGGTAGGGGCTTAATTTTAACCTTATTGAACACTACCCCACCATTTGGTTTCTGTTTTTCTGCCACAGTGGATAATTTCCTATATGCGATTTACATTCCCTCTTCTTGGTCTTCACCTGTCTGCATCCATTAAATTTGGAAGTCTCTACTGACAGAAACAATTCAAAGCATGCACTTTATGACTTAACACTCTTATATCAATAAGTGTCAAGTAAATTACCAGAAAGGGAACCCCAAATCCCCAAAGGCTAAACACGGAAGCAATTCTACATTTTCTTAAGAGAGCATTTCTGACAATTAAGTTGTAAGTTATGGTACAATCAAAAGAGCAAAAGGGGGTTGAATTGGGTTGCTTTATTTTTTTATTACTCATTCCCTGTCAAAACCATGTTTAATTACCAAATATTAAAACATGAGCCCATCAAATCAGCAAAAATAGTATAAATTCTGGAAAAAGGAAAGAAAATACTGTGATTTCCAGAGAAAGGATTATGTTGTCACTCCTGAAGTATACATCTGGCCCAACACGGGTGTCAGGGTTTCATTTCATAAGGTTAAAAACTAAGCTCTCACTCTTACCCCACAGTCATGTTTGAGAGACTTGAGCAGAGAAGGGCATCAATAAGGCTGCCATGGGAACTGGGCCGCTAGACTGACCACCATGGCAGATAAACCAGCCCAACTCCAGGAATGCAGAGGCAGGGCCTGCACATGTGTCTGTGTCAAGGGTCTGCACCCAAGAGCAGACACCCCAGCCGATAACCTGTGCAAACTGGCTCCCCAAGTAAGAAACCCTATGGAACCCTAGTGTAAAAGTCTCAAATCCTTCACACACAGCTGTATAGCTCCCTCTTGCCCCCTGTTCCCTTGCAGGGTATTTCAATAAATCCTCCTTTTCTGTTCTCTACTCCATCTCTGCTGTTTATGAAATAATTTTGACCACAAGATATTGCTAAAAATACATATATAAAATATAAATGTGTATATAAAAATATATGTATATAAATATATACAAATATGTGTGTGTATACAGAAATTTCCTATTTCTCCTTCACACTGCTTTCCCCAATGACATCAATCTTTGTGGAACCATCATTTCATAACATGATTACCCTTCCCCACTCTTATCCCCCAGCCATCAGTCTTGGATTCTGAAAAAATCCTACTCTCAAATGGCAGCATATTTGCAGCACAAGAATGAGAATCTGAGAATAAGAAGCCTTTCCTGGTTCCTGAGCCACAGCTTATTGTCTTTATGTGATATGGCTTCTCAAGGACATAAAAAAATTCCCTCAAACAAAAGCCAATGGTTTATTTATATAAAGTAGAAGCAATGAGCTCATGAATGCATGCATTTGCTTATTATTCTTCCTCGCAGAGGAGATGGATGGATGACTCTATTTATCTCTCTGTCTACACCTCTCTCTCTCTCCATATGCAAAGAAAAGTGGTTTAAGTTGAGGAAATCAGTGAGTAATGATAGGAGGACTTGGTTGAGATGTGGGAAACTGAAGACTTAGTCCCAGCCCTGCTTATAGAATGAACTTGGCAAGTCATTATCTGAGACATCATTTCCTCTACAATGAGGGAAGAAGGCTGGGGGGACGTGCAGTCAGAGGCTCAAACTGTACAACTCTATGGAGTGACCTTGACAGGCTGGGCTTTCTCGGAAGCTGACTCCATAAAGGGGCTTAGCAGGAAGGCTGCTTATTCAGGAGGAACTGAGGAGCATCACTGACTCTGGTATATAGCTTTATGCAATTTGAGGCAATTTTTCCTGGTGACACTTTCCAACTCTGGACAATAAGGTCTTCACTTAAGTGTTACAGGGCAAGAGAGGGACACCCCAGAACCCCCAAACCTGCCCATTCTAAATACGTTCTGCCGTCTGCCACACCAAGACAAAACATACAAGACCTTTAATGGAAAGTAACTTTAATACAATTAGTGTGCAGTACAGAAAAGACAAAGTATATAGTTTCCAAATCAGGCACCTAAAGTTACCCATGCCCTCATGGGTGAATGCCCAGCCAAACTATAAACTATAAACCAGAGACACCCTATGGGGGCGCAGGGAGAGGAAGGACTCGGGTCAAAATAAAGGAGGGGGTGCAATTGTATGGGCAATATAACCAAAATGAAAATGCAGACATTGTGCAAAAATGAAAAATGATATAAGAATTATATAAAATAAAATATTAATTTAAAAAAAGAAAAAAAAAAGAAATGCTTTTATTCTTTTGGTGCAGCAGGAACATTGCTCCTCAAATTGTTTTCGCCCGTGGGATGAGGAGATGTTGAGTGTTGTAACCTCAGTGTCTCTGACATTTACATCCATGAGCTCCTACAAAGATTCACTTCTAAGACATCGTGGTTGTTTGAATGATTGTACCCAAAAGGTATTGATTAATGGATCCATGTTCACCCCCAAAGAAATTTCTAATGGGCTGCAACAAGGTTCTATCTGTAACTCTGTACACTTTATCATTCACTCATGAAGATGTGAATGTCAGACTCTGGATAATTAGAATACAAAAGCAATGGATATAGGCTGCAAAGGTGTTCTGAAGTTCAGTTAGTAAAAATGATGTCATAATCATAAGAATAGAACAGGACTTGAGACTAAACTGAGGTTTAAATATAAATGTTAATGTGGGTTAAACTAATTGCTATTCAAAAAAAAAAAAAGAAAACTAAAACAATGTGTTCTCCAGTGAACACTGGCAGGGCTGTCCTTCCAGCACATCTTTTCTAGAAATTAACTCTCTACCTATACAGAATGGTAGCCACATAAGCACTTAAGGTACAACATGACGTAGGTGATAAGACCAGAAGTGGACACTTTACCCAAGAAAGAGAATCTATTTCTGAGGATTCCAAAATCAGATCTGAGAATGGTAAGACAGTCCCTTTTAGGAAGTCTGGGGTCTAAGAAGTAAAACCTTGGGTTGGCAGGTAGCCATGTCTCCACTATGGGGGCAACACAGGGATCTGATCTGTATAGACAGTAACAGGAGAGGCTTCTTTCTAATTTTAGTTTCCTTGAGTCAGTTGCTTCTGTGGCTGAGGTGCATCTTTATCTCTTAGTGTCATTCTACTGTAATAACATGACAAAATCTAGTAAATTCCCTTTTAACTCAAGCTAATTAAGTTTCTGTCATTTGCAACACAAAATGTCAGTAATAATATTTAAACTTGACCTCCAACATCGTGTCTGGAATAAGGGTGGAATAATAATAAAGTATTAAATCTCTAGGTAGTACTAATAAAGTATTAAATCTAAGCTCTACCCTGATTATACTACGGTGGACTACAGTGGTCATTTCCAGGTTCAGTTTTCTAAAGATGACTGTCAAGGGGTAGGTCTGAAGGAAGAGGATGTAGCTGTACAGAAATGTTTGAAGAGTTGTCATGTGGAAAACAGGGAAGCTGGTCTGTGTTGTCCAATGAACAAAACTGACAGCAAAAGTTGAAGGCTGGAATGTAATATACAAGTTTCCTTTCTCAGTATTAGAGCTATCCAATAATGGATGGATTATCTAGTGGAAGATCAAGGCCATCATCAATGGGAAGATTGCCTCACAATTCGTATATTTACTTATTTGGTAATTTGAAATAGGTAGCAATTAATTGTTAGTTTATAATTTATTGAAGATTTTCCATACGTGAACTGTTTTGTTTGACATATGCTTTATATGAATTTACTCATGTAAACTTCATAATGATCATATGAAATAAGGAATGCCATATCCATTAAAATTATTTATCAACTATTGTGGCAAAGGGTAATATTGTGGCAATTTTTAAAATGCAAAAGCTAATTTCTGGAATGATGCTACTGTTCGTTTCAATTGTCATAAGTACTTGTAATTTTACCATTACATGGAATATTTTAGGTTAATAGATAGTTCTCAATTTTGACTCAATTCTATAACAAATTGTAACCTTTCAGGTTTTTAATAAGTATAAGCTATAGCACTTCCCTTTCCATTATGATTAAGTTAGTTATAATTACTCAATTAACTCCCTGTTCTGCTTTCAGGAAGTGGTGAATAATGTGGTGAATAATGTCCTTTCATTGTTTTACATAGTAGGAAAACTGACTCTTGTCTTAATATTTCAGAGTTGTGAAATTCAATTATTTCATCTTTCATAGGTAGGTAAGACATGGAGTTTTACTTATTTATTTTACTATGAATCAAATCCCCAAATCTTTAAATTTATCTGCTCCATAAAGATTCCAAAACAAACTACTAAGTGGTCTGCTTAACATCAGATTGAATGTGGAGGGAAGATAACCCAAAGTAGATAAGTAGCCCAACTTACCATATTCTTTATAAAATAACAAAATATTATCTATCACACTAAATACTAACATACATTTTTTAGAGACTACAGAAATAAACCCATACTTATATGGACAATTAATCTATGACAAAGGAGCCAAAATTATAGATTAGAGAAAGGAAACTTTCTTCAACAAATGGTACTAGGAAAACTGGACAGTCACATGCAGAAAAATGAAACTAGATCACTGTCTCATACCACATACAAAAGTTAACTCAAAATGGAATAGAGATGTGGATGTGAGATCTGAAATCATAAAAAATACATAGAAGAAAACATAAGCAGAACACTCTACTACATTGACTTCAGGGATGTATTTGGGGAATTGACTCCAACGGCAAGGTAAACAGAAGCAAAAATAAACAAATGGGATGACACCCAACTGAAAAGTTTGCACAGTGAAATAAACTATCATTAAAATAAAAAGATGCCCCACTGAGTGGAAGAAAATATTTGTATTTTCTAATATCAAAGATCTACAAAATTCAGCAACAAAAATTATCCAATAAAATAGACGCTTCTCCAAACAAAACATATAGATGACCAGCAGGAACATGAAAAAAATGTTCATCATCACTTTTCATCATATGTAAATCAAAACCACAATGGGTTACCACCTTACATTGTGAGAATGACCCATATTGATAAGACCAGAACAAGTGTTGGGGAGGATGTTGGTGGGATGCAGACAGGGCTAGCCCTTATAGAAAACAGTATGGAGTTTGCTCAAAATAAAAACAGATCTGATGGTTGATCCAACATTCCTAGGTATCTATCTGAAGTTACTTAGATATGCCCTAGAAGAATTACAAAAAGACTAATTCAAAGGGATATTTGCACTCCTATGTTCGCTACAGCACTATTTGCATTGGTTATAGAAATAACCTCAGTGCCCAAGGATAGATGAGTGGGTTAAGAAGTTGTGGCATACATGTACAATGAATATTACTCAGTTTAAAAATAGATGAAAATTTGCCAGAACAACATGCATAGAACTGGAGGGGATTATGCTAAGGAACTAAGAAGAAGAAAGACAAATACTGGATGATTTGATTCATATATGAAATACAGAGAAATAAACAAAAGGAACAGACAAAACTAATATAAACAAACTAGAAATATGGCTGCAGAATAGAGGCTACAGAGGGGATGAGTGGGAAGGAGGCTCAGTGGTCTACGGAGAGGGTTCTGGGTATACATGTGTGGTAGGCATGGTGTGGAAACATATAGCTTATGAGGCGTGAACCTATATCCCTAAATTATATACAGTGTTGTAAATCAATGTTCCCTCAAAAAGTTATAGAAACATTAAAAATATATTTTAGCTTAGAGAAACTCTGTAATTATCAATTTAATTTTAAACCCAATTTTTTTACCAGACACTATAAAAATTCTGCTACAGTACAAGATTTTTGCTTAATTTCCTCATTCTCTTTTCCTCGTTTGTCCTACATTTTTTTTTCTTTTTAAAATGTCTGCTTAAAAGACTATACACAAATATACAAAGATCATAGCTAAACCAGATGCAGAGAGACTAACAGTTAATGACAAATGCTGGAGATTCTTTTCCAGTTAAATATTGAGGACCAGGCGGCTGAGTAGGCCTAACAAAAGAACACATGCTTATGAGGGTTACAAAGATGGAGTAAGAAGAACTAGTTCTCATTTGGATAAAATTAAGTTATTTAATGAAAGCATGTAAGAAGGATTTGAAATCAAAGTAAAAGTGAAATTAAGTTAAATCATTTATTCACTCCTATACAAAAGGGAAATGTTTTTGCAATTTGTAAAATTTCTTTTCAAAATTAATGCTTAGGACAAATGCTAGTATTTGGTGCCTTACAGCTGCATGTAGTAAATGAACTGTCCATGTAGTTTGACTTCACCCAGAAGCTAAGGACCTCAGAAGCATTTTAAGATGTTTGTGAAACACAAATGAAGTGAGTCATCAGAGATATGCTGCAATATGTGTTTGAGATACATGCTCACACATGTGGATAATATTTGTTCTCAAGCAGATGAATATTGCTGTTGCCAAGGTGGTCACTATTTAGAAAGTAATCAAATGAAGGCAAGATAACTACTTTTGTTAGGCAAGGTAGCACTGTTTTGTCTTAAATTGATTTCATAAAAATTCCTTTTTTAAGTATACAATAGAAGGTACTGAGAAAATAGTGTCTGAAAAATGTTTTAGAGGGCCTCCCCAGTGGCGCAGAGGTTGAGCGCTGGCTTGCGAAGCTGCCCGCGGCCTCTGCGGCGCCGGTTCGATCCCCGGCTGCTCCCCGGCCACCGGAAGAGGGTCCCACATGGCACGCAGACCTCTCCTGCCGCCCGCTGCTCCCCTCAGCAGTGTCCTTCGCTCCCTCTGCCTGCTCTGCTCCCTGCTCTGGCTCTGGTGAATTCTCTCACCCTCCCGCACTTCTGACTGTACCCAGTGCATGTATAAACAAAACAAACAAACAAACAAATAAATAAATAAAAACATGCCTCTATAAAAAAAAAGTATATAGTGTTCTACTACTTACTTTTAAAAAAAATGTTTTAGAAATATTTATAGACTCGAATTATTTAGACTTGCTCTAGAACTTTGTTAGTGGGTATGGTGAGGCATCTTTATATTAAGGTGTGGAAAATTGTTCAAAAAATCTACATGGTATTGTAATCCAATGATAATTCCAAGAACTTTTTATTACAGTTTTGATTTGCATTTTCCTGATGATAAGTGACAATGAATATTCTTTTCCTTTGATGTCTTCTTTTGCTATCTCATATTTTTGTATTTTCACTGAATGAGAACAAAAACCAATGTTTTGTTTTCCACTGAGACAACATTGGCTCACAACACTGTCTATGATTCAGAGGTATAGGTTTACACCTCTTTAGGTATATTTTACCACACCACACCCACCACCAGGCACCCTCACTCCTCCACATTTTTCCCCTGTGTCTGTTCGCCATCTGTATGTCTTAATTGGAGAAGTGTCTATTTTGTTCTCCTGCCCATTTTTTTGATTAGGTTATTTGCTTTCCTTTTGCTAAGTTGTATGAGTTCTTTGTAGATTTTGTGCAGATTGTGGTATCAATCCCTTGTAGAATGTGTGATGTACAAATACTTTCTTCCCCTCAGTAGATATCTTTTATTTTAATGATAGTTTATTTTAACGATATTTAACTCACTGTGCAGAAGCTTTTAGTTTGTTATATTGCCATTTGTTTATTTATTTATTTATTTTTAAATCTATGAATGATGTATTTTATTTATTTTTTTTAAAGATTTGTTTATTTATTTATACAAGCACTGGGTACAGTCAGAAGCGCGGGAGGGCGAGAGAATTCACCAGAGCCAGAGCGGGGTGCAGAGCAGGCAGAAGGACCAAAGTACACTGCTGAGGGGAGCAGCGGGCGGCAGGAGAGGCCTGCGCGCCATGTGGGACCCTCCTCTGGTGGCCGGGGAGCAGCCGGGGATCGAACCGGCGCTGCAGAGACTGCGGGCAGCTTCGCAACCCAGCACTCAACCGCTGCGCCACCGGGGAGGCCCACCATTTGTTTATTTTGCTTTTGTTTACCTTGCCTTTGGAGTCAAGTCCCCCAAAACATCCTTGAAGCCAATGTTGTGGAGTGTTTTGTCTATGTTTTTCTTCTATGTATTTTATGACTTAAGGTCTTACCTTCATGTCTTTAATACATTTTGAGTTTACTTTTGTGTATGGTGTGAAACAGTGGTCTAGTGTAATTTCTCTGCATTTGGTTGTCCACTTTTCCCAGTGTCATTTATTGAAGGGGCTTTCCTTTTCCCAATGTATAGTCTTGGCTCTTTTGTTGAAGATTACTTGTCTGTATAAGCATGGGTTTATTTCTGGGTGTTTAATTGTATTCCAGTGGTCTACTTGTCTGTTTTATTCAGTTACCATACTTTTTTTTATTACTATAGCTTTGTGGTATAGTCTGAAGTCTAGTAGTGTAATGCTTCTGTTCTTTTTGGTTTGGATTGCTTTGGCAAGATATCACCCAACTCACACCTGTGAGAATGGCCCATAACAAAAATATCAGAAACAACAATATTGATGAGGAGAAAAAGAAACCCTCATATACTGTTCGTGGGACAGTACACTGTTCAGCCTTTATGGGAACAGGATGGAGGTTTCTCAAAAAAGTAAAATACATCTTCCATATGGTCTGGCAATTCCATTCCTAAGTATCTATTTCCCAAAATGCAAAAACACTGACTTAAAGAGATAGATGAATCCCTATGCTAATTGTGGCACTGTTTATAACAGCTGAGCTGTGGAAGTAGTCTAAGTTCCCAAGGACTGATGTGTGAATAAAGAATTTATGGTAAATTTACACAATGAAATACTGTTCAACTACCACAAAAAAATGAAGTCATGCCATTTGCAACAACATGGAGGGAACTGATGGAACTGGAGGGGATTACACTAAGTGAAGTAAGTTGGAGAAAGACAAATACTGGATGATTATACTCATATACGGAACATCAAAACAAAGGAACGGACACAATTAAATCAAACCCTAGAAATCCTACCATAGAATTGAGGTTATCAGAGGGGGTGTTGGGGGAGAAAAAGGGGGGAACCACAATGGACTGGTGGAGGGTTGTGGGTGCTTTGGTGGTACGTGTGGAATAACAACATGCATCTGAAGGGGTGTGGGGGTAAGTAGGGGGGAAGCTTCAGGCTTTTCTGCCCTCCCACTGTGCATGCGCACTAGGCCAAACGGCGTGGCGCGCTATGTGGCCTGGCGTGCGTGGCGTGCGTGGCGTGCATGGTGTGGCGCAGCGCAGCGCAGTGTGGTGCGGTGCCGAGGCCGGAGGAGGGGCTGGAGTGGCCGAGCAGACGGAGCGCGGCGATGGCTGAGCGCGGAGAGCGTGACGACACCAACGGGGCTGCTGGAGCCGGTAATGAACCTCCCCGGGGCGGCGGGTTGCCCAGTTCTTGCGTGTGTAAATAAATAAATCTTTAGAAAGAAAACATTTGCCCCAACAGAAGGTGTCCTTGGGGGACGTCACACGTTCTCTCAGAGAAAACCCCTGTTCCCGTCTCTGCGTGACGCGCCCGCGCTGGTGCTCGTGACCGTCTTCGCGGTCACCCGGCGGCGGGTCGCGGCTCCTGGTGCTTCTCGCGTCCCCGCCCCGCCCAGCGCGAGTCCCCGGGCCTGGGCCCGAGACAGACGGGGACGCGCGAGGCCCGGACGCTCCCCGCGGGGATGCGGGTGACTGGACGGGCGTGTCCACTTCTGGGGCAGAGACTCCCTGGGTCCTGCTCCCTGGTGAGCTTGGCGGGTCCTCGAGGTCACTTTCCAGGGTGAATATGAAGTTAGAGAGAGAGAGGGTGGGGGGTAAATTTGAGAACTGCGCCTTCTTGTGTAACTGTGCAGACTTAGGCAAATCATTTTATTTCTCTGAACCTCAGATTCTTCAGTAACACTTTTCTTAAAATACCAGCCCCCCAGGAGGAGTGTGAGGAGGAAATGGAATGATGCGTGTGAAGAAGTGAGTGCAGTGTTTGTCAGGAGATGGTTCCACCATTCTCCTTCCTGATCCCACAGGAAAGAAGGGAATCCTGGTGATGATAACGCAGTGCACTTTGTAGTCATGTAGACATTACAAAGGAAATGTCACACTTTCATAGTTCTTAAAAATTAGAGTTTGAAAATTACTTTAAAATTACCTTGCTTTTGTTTTTATCTTTTTTTTTTGAACTTAGGTCAGGTGACCTTATGGAAAGTATCCACAGTCACCCAATTAGGTAATGGCGAGATAATAATTCAAACATGGGTGATATTTTGTTCCTAAATATGCTTTTTTGGCTATCTTATCTTTATTAGGTATGTCTTAAAGTAATAGCACTTATAATCATCTAATTCCTACAAAAGTATCTAGGTAGGTAGCATTATTTTCCCCATTAAGAAATCAGAATGGAGGTTCAGAGAAGTTAGGTAATATCTACAAGTCTGCAAATTATGAAGTACCCTCTGAGAACTGCTTTATGTGTATTCCATGAAATTTGACATCGTGTGTTTTATTATGAGTTTGTTCAAAATATTTTCTAGTTTTGCTTGTGATTTGTTTGACCCAAGAAAATATGGTTTTGTGTATTAAGTATATTAAAAATGTGTCTTTAAATTTCTGAATATTTGGAGATGTAATGGATTTGAACTGTCCAATATGATATTCAGTGGTCAATTGTGGATATTTAATTTATTTAAATGAATTTAAATTAAAATTCAGTGGCTAAACCATTCTAGCCAAATATTAATTGCTTAAAAGTCATATGTGGATAATGGGTACCATATTTGGGCAGTAGAGATATAGAACCTTTTCATCATTACAGAAAATTCTATTGTAATATTTTGTTAATGATTTCTAATCTAATACTGTTACAGCCTAAGAACATGCTTTGTTTGTATGATTTTGACTTTTGACATTTACTGAGACTTGTTTTATGTCTCAGAGTATAGTCTACCTTGGTGAATTTTTCAAGTGCACATGAGAAGATAGTACAGTTCTTTTCTGTTCTTGGGTGTAGTGTTCTATAACTTTCAACTAAGTTGATTTATATCTCCGATGTCTTTGTCAAATTTTTGTCTTGTTATCAATTGCTGAGAGATAGGTGCTAAAATGTGCAACAATAATTTGGATCTGTCTATACTTTTTATTAGTTCATAAGAGAACTAGTAATATGACAGCTTTAAAATTTTTAAGATTTCTTGATGACTTGACCCTTTTATCATTATGAAATGCCTATCTTGGTAATACTCTTTGAAGTCTACTTCTATTATAAAATATGGTAATGGAAGATGTTTTATAATTAGTATTTCAATGCTATATATTTTCCATTCTTTCATTTTCAATTTTTCTGTTGTATGCCCGGCGTGGTGGCGCGCGCCTGTAGTCCCAGCTACTCAGGAGGCTGAGGCTGGAGGATCGCTTGAGCCCAGGAGTTCGGGGCTGCAGTGCGCCATGCCAATCGGGTGTCCGCACTAAGTTCGGCATCAATATGGTGACCTCCCGGGAGCGGGGGACCACCAAGTTGCCTAAGGAGGGGTGAACCGGCCCAGGTCGGAAACGGAGCTTGTAAAAACTCCCGTGCTGATCAATTTTTCTGTTGTCTTTTTTTTTTTTTAAGATTTATTTATTTATGCACACAAGAACTGGGGTGTAGACAAGAGTTGCGAGGGGTGGGGGGTAGTAAGAGGATTCACTAGAGAGAGTGGGGAGCAGAACAGGAAGATCTACTGAAATATACTGCTGAGGGGAGAAGTGGGCGAGACAGGACAGGTCTGCTGTGCCATGTGGGTTGCGCCCTGGCTGGCTGAGGGTAGAACTCATGCTGCAGTGGTTGGGGAGAGCATGATAGTGCATGTCTTTAACCCCTGCGCCACCAGGGAGGCCCTCTTTTCTGTTGTCGCGATGTTTAAAGAGTGTTACTTCTCAAAAACATCTACTGTGATGTTGCATTCTTTAGCCAGTCTGAGTCTGCATCTTTTAATTTCTTTTTTTAGTTATTACTAGTTATTATTAGTATATGTGGGTTTTAAACTACAATGCTGATATTTGATTTTAATTGTTGCATTTGCTCTTTCTTTGTTCCTCCCTTTTTATTGTTAATTAAGTATTTTTAGGTAATCACTTTTATTTTTATTTTCTATGTTAGGTATTATCTTTAGTTATATCATTTTATGTTATGTTCTTAGTGGTTGATTTAAAAATTACATTATACATCTCTAACTTGCCATATGTATATAATAACAAAATTCTGTTACTTTACAATGTAAGGATATTAAAATAGCATATTTTAATGATCACTCTCTCTTCCCCTGTGCTCTGTCTTGCCGCACATTTTTTTTTTAATTTCTAAATATGGTGCAACTTAACATTACCTTGTTACTATTTTTACCTTATAAGATTAATAGTCTTTAAAATGTATGTATTTGTGTGTGTATGTGTTTGTTACTTGTATCTACTGATATGTCTTTTCTCTTTCCAGTGTTCTTCATACCTTCCCAAATAACTGGGTCTCTACTTTGTATTTTTCTTTTTGAACTAAACATTTTAGTGTTCCTTTAGCATTCCTTGAACTAATGCATTTTAGTATTCCTTATCGAAGTCTATTTAAGACAATTTCTTTCACCTTTTCCTTGGGGAAATATCTTTATTTTTGAAAGATAATTTAACTAGTTCTAGAATTCTAGACTAATATGTTTTTCTGTTTAACACTTTAAGGTTGTCATGGCCGTGTCTTCTGGTCTCTATTGATTCCAATGAGGAGATATAATTTCTATTGTTTTTCTCCTTTCTGGAATATGTTTTGTTTCCCTTGTGGCTTTTAAGATTTTTCTCTTTATGTTTGATTTTAAGCAGTTAGACAGTGATGTATAATTTTGGTATTTCTTTGTATTTATTCTTCTTTAGGTTTCTGAGTCTATTGAATCTTGGGTCAATGGCTTTCATATGTTCTGGGCCATTAAAGTATTTCTCCTGGAAATCAAGTTATGTATTTATTAGCATGCTTATCTTGAACGCAAATATGTTTTAAAATCACATTGTCTGTTTTCAGTGACACTGATTCCTTCCTCTGCTGTATGCAACATAATAAACTCATTGACAGTATTATTTATCTGTAATATATCTTTCATTTCTAGCATTTGCATTTGACTCTGAAATTGTCCAAACATGTTCACTTATTCTATTTCTTTCATCTTAAATATTTATAAACATTGTTTTAAAGTGTCTGCCTTATAATTCCAACAACAATTTTATTCTGTAGGTAAGGTTTCATTTACTGTTTTCTCTTTGAGGAAATATTAGTTTTCTTACTTTTTCTGTGTTTTATAATTTGATTTTGATTAAGATTAAATTCAGACATCAACAGTTATAAACATGTTCACTTATTCTATTTCTTTCATCTTAAATATTTATAAACATTGTTTTAAAGTGTCTGCCTTATAATTCCAACAACAATTTTATTCTGTAGGTAAGGTTTCATTTACTGTTTTCTCTTTGAGGAAATATTAGTTTTCTTACTTTTTCTGTGTTTTATAATTTGATTTTGATTAAGATTAAATTCAGACATCATCAGTTATAAAGGAATAGTAGAGTCTGAAGAAAACAGCAATCATCTCTAGAGAAAGGACAGACTTTTGTTATCTGGCTCACCATTAGTGAGACGATTTGAGACAATCTAGTCAGTAGTGGAGCTAGGCCTGTAAGGTTTTGTGGCTTTAGTTATTTAGTTCACTATAGGTTTCATGTTACGTGGTAGAGGAATCACAACTTTCTGTAGGGGAAGAGAGGAAGTTTCTCCCTACCCCTTTGGGTTCTTTTAGACTGGCTGAACAACAAAGTAATGTCAGATACATCAGTAGGAAAAAAACAGAATTGAGTTACATGCATATGGAGAATTTCTTTTTTTAAAGATTTATTTATTTATTTATACAAGTACTGGGTACAGTCAGAAGCGCGGGAGGGTGAGAGAATTCACCAGAGCCAGAGGAGAGAGCAGAGCAGGCAGACTGACGAAATACACTGCTGAGGGGAGCAGCGGGCAGCAGGAGAGGTCTGAGCACCATGTGGGACCCTTGCCCTGCGGCCGGGAATCAAACTGGCACTGCAGAGACTGCGGGCAGCTTCGCAACCCAGCACTCAGCTGCTGAGCCACTGGGGAGGCCCCCATATGGAGAATTTAAGTGGATGTGAATTCCAGGGTCAGTGGGGGCAAATGAGGGTCTATGTCCTTCGCTAAGGAATAAGATAGAGGCCAGGGCCTTCAGGGAGAGGAAGGGAACTCACATTATGAGGCCTGGGTGACTCACATGACAAAGACCAGATTTTTGAATTAGATGTTTGCCCTGCCTTGTAGATAGGTTTCTACCATCGAAGGGTTCTTTCTGTAAAAAGCCTAATTCTGAATGATAGTCTCAATTTTCATTTTTCAAGATAGTTAAGGGAGTGGTAAAGGTTTCCCCTATGAGAACCTGCAGGGTCTTTATTAATCTTACTTTGAAATAATCCACATGCCAAATTGACACATCTCCATCAAGCCTCTCCTGAAACACTTACAGAGGCCTATCCTTCACTTCCCTTTAGCAGGAACTGGGATATGAACACTTGGGAGTATTTAATCACTTTTTTTTTAAAGATTTATTTATGCATACAAGAACTGGGGTACAGGCCAGAGTTGTGAGGGGTGTGAGGATTCACCAGAGACAGAGCTGGGCACAGAACAGGCAGACTGACTGAAATACATTGCTGAGGGGAACAGCAGGCGAGTCAGGAGAGGTCTGTTGTGCCATGTAGGTTGCTCCCTGGCGGGGCATCAAACTCATGCTGCAGTGGGTAGTGTCATAGGTTACGTCTTCACCCCTGCGCCACCAGGGAGGCCAATCACTTCTTTCTTACCTTCATTTTTAACACATTCTGTTTGCTTTTGCTTTATTCCTCTATGGTGGTAGTCTCCTGAAAAAGGTTCACATAGACTTTTTCTAAGATATCTAGATTCCCCCCCCATATATGTTATCTTAATATGTAGAACTAGGATCAATTGAGATCCTCAATTGAAACTGTTACTACTTCTTTAAGAATGATTACCTAAGTGGGCGGAGAAACATGGCGGCGAGGAGACGCTGCGAGTAAGATCTCCCATTAAAAAAAGTTAATAGGGAGGAAAAGCGGCAGGTCCCAGTGAGAACTGGGACACGGAAGATAAACGGACGACTCCAGCAAACTGCCCAAAGAAGAAAGTTGCCATAAAAGAGGACGAGAAGGGAGGGAAGCGCAGAACCCTGCTCCCCTCCCCCGCCCACAGAGGCGGCACTCTCCGACCGGCAGAGAGGAGGAAAACAACAAACCAAAACGCCCAACAAGAAAAACGGACGCAAGTGGGACTGTGAGTGGAAAGGAACTATTTCAGCCACCACACCCCGTGAATGGGAGCTGAGGCGAACCCTGCAGGATCCGCAGCAGAGGTGAGCTCCAGGCGCCATTAAAGAGAGCGCCGCCCCCCAGGAGGAGACCAGCACCAGCACACAGCCCCGGCCGCCCGGTAAGCTTGCGCGGAAAGTGGCGCAGATCCGGACCGTATCGCAGCTGCCCAGGTCCCCGTGCCTGCGACCTAGGCTTGCGGGGAGATGGCGGAGGCCCTCCCTGAGTGAGCAGGAACAAGGCGCCCAGGCAGGGGAGCGGGATTCAAAAGGCGCCATTCCCGCGCCACTGATCTGGGCTACAGCCCGCGTCCTGGAACTGAGGGCTTTGGAACTGAGACCCGGGGCACGAAATTAGGGGCGTGGGTTCCCCACGACGGTGGGGCACAAGGCAGACACAGCACCCCAAAGCCGTTGAGGTGTACCCTACCATCCCCGCTCTGCTCCCTGTCCCACGGGGTGGAAAATCAGCTCCCCAAGGGCTCTAGGAGAGATCTCTGGCGCCACCTAGCGACTTGACCCCAGCACAGGCTACTGAAGGAGCTAGTGGCCAGCTGGGGAGTTAGCCCACACCGGGCCCCTTCCGAACAAGTAGTCTGAGCCCACAGGGAGAGCGAGCACCCACAGCCGGGGCAGACCAGGCGCGCAGAAGTGTGTGCCTGAGACCAGACGCGCAGGGAGTGTGTCCCACATCACCATTTTAGAACAGGGACATTTCTTCAGTAAAGACTACCTGCAGAAGGCTTCCTCAGGAGCCAGAGGTGAGCGGGGGAAGTTCGCCCACGCCAGACCCCCTCTGGCCTGCAGTCCAAGCCCAGAGGGGAGCAGGAACCCACCGCCGGGGCAGACCAGGCGCACAGGGGAGTGTGTCCCCACATCGGCATTTTAGAACAGGGACCTTTCTCCAGTAAAGGCTGCTTGAAACTGACAGATGACTCCTGGAAGAACCAGAGGGGAACAGAGAAGCCAACCCAAGATGCCGGCCAGTCCCAACAACACAGTGTCCCAACGCATACGGCAAATTAGAAAACAGACAGTAGGGAGGAGAAGAACCACACGCAACCTAGCAACTCTCCAGAGAAAAAGCACACCACAAAAAGAAAGCCAGCCCCCAGATTGCAAAGACAATAACTTGGAAGAATTTCTGAGCCTTCCAGAAAGAGAATTTAAAATTGCCGTGATTAAAAAACTGACAGAAGTCATAAAGGAAAACAATGATAAGGGAAAAATAATCAACGATCAGAAGAATGCAATTGAGTCCCTAGAGAGGGAAAACAATGGTCAGAAGAAAGAAATTGAGTCCCTAAAGAGGGAAGTAAAAGAAATGCAGGAGATCAAAGAATTAATGGAAGAACTAAAGAATTCTGGGAAAAGCAATGAAAGCAGAATAGATGAAATGGAAGAACGAATAAGTAATCTTGAAGACACAGAAATAAAAAGAACCAAAACAGAAAAGGAAAGAGAAGTACGAAGGAAAAAGAACGAAGAAAGACTTCAGGAACTATCTGACTCCATGAGGAAAGGAAATATAAGAGTTATAGGAATACCAGAAGGAGAGGAGAGAGATGTAGGAACAGAGAAAATATTCAAAGAGATAATTGAAGAGAACTTCCCAAATGTGAAGAAGGAGCTGAAAATTGATATACAAGAAGCAAGAAGAACACCAAACTTCCACGACGAAAGGAAAAATACAGCAAGACACATAATAGTAAAGCTCCCAAGAATCCAGGACAAGGAAAAAATAATGAAGCTGGCAAGAGGGAAGAAACAGATAACATTCAAAGGAAAACCAATCAGGCTGACATCAGACTTCTCCGAAGAAACACTACGGGCAAGGAGAGAGTGGAGGGACATAGTCAACAGACTCCAAGAAAACAGATGCCAACCAAGAATACTCTATCCCGCAAAGCTCTCCTTCCTCTTTGAAGAAAGAATATGGACCTTCCCAGACAAACAGAAACTCCGGAATTTCATTGCAACTAAACCCCCACTCCAAAAAATACTACAAGGAGTCCTAAAGCCAGAACCTCAGAGGGACGAATAACAATGAAAGAAGGCCAAAAAAAAAAAAGTTATTAAAAGAATAAATAAATAAAATCAAAGGAAAGACAAACACAATGGCGAATACAGATGTTAACATATCAATATTAACTCTAAATGTAAATGGACTAAACTCTTCAATAAAAAGACACAGAGTTGCAGCCTGGATTAAGAAACAAAACCCAACCTTTTGCTGTCTCCAGGAAACACATTTAGCTACAAAAGATAAAAATAGGCTCAAAGTTAAAGGATGGAAAACAATCCTACAAGCAAATGGACCAAAAAAGAAAGCGGGAACAGCTATACTTATATCAGATAAAACAGATTTCAAACTCAAAAAGATAAAAAGAGACCCCAATGGTCACTACATTATGATCAAGGGGACAATACTTCAAGAAGAAATAACACTCATTAACATATACTCACCAAACGAAGGAGCACCAAAATATATCAGACAACTGTTGTCCTCTCTGAAAACAGACATCAGAGAAAACACATACGTAGTGGGAGACTTCAACACACCACTATCAACAATGGATAGATCAACAAGACAAAAAATAAGTAAAGAAACCAAAGCTCTAAATAAGGACCTAGAGCAATTAGGCTTAACAGACATCTATAGAACACTAAACCCCAAAAAAACGGAGTACACGTTTTTCTCAAGCGCACACGGATCATTCTCCAGGATCGATCACATACTGGGGCACAAGACAAACATCAACAGATACACCAAGATTGAAATCATATCAACCATCTTTTCTGACCATGAAGGCATCAAACTAGAAATAAACCATAAAAAGAAGGCAAGGAACTTTCCTACCTCATGGAGATTAAAAACCACACTACTGGAAGACCATTGGACTAATGAGGAGATCAAAGAAGAAATTAAAAAATTTTTTGAATTGAACGACAAGGAGGACACCAATATCCTAAATGTATGGGATGCAGCAAAAGCAGTAATAAGAGGAAAATATATAGCAATAGAAGCTCACATCAAGAAACAAGAAAGAACGCAAAGAAACAACCTAATCTCGAAGCTCAAAGATCTAGAAAAAGAACAACAAAAAAACCCCAAAACCAGTAGAAGAAAAGAAATAATAAAAACCAAAGCAGAAATAAATGAAATTGAAACTAAAAAAACAATCCAAAAGATCAATGAAACCAAGAGCTGGTTCTTTGAAAAAATCAATAAAATAGACAAACCCCTAGCCAGGCTCACAAAGGAAAAAAGGGAGAAAGCACAAATAAACAGGATCATCAATGAAAGAGGAGAAATCACAACGGACACAGCAGAAATCAAAAGAATAATCAGTAACTACTATGAACACTTATATGGAAACAAGTTTAACAATCTAGAGGAGATGGACAAATTCCTACAACTCTACAATCACCCAAAGCTAGATAAAGAAGAAATAGAACACCTAAACAGACCAATTACAATTAGCGAAATTGAAATGGTAATTAAAAAACCTCCCCAAAAACAAAAGCCCAGGACCTGATGGATTTACAAATGAATTCTACCAAAAATTCAGAGACGAATTAGTGCCTATCCTTCACAAACTCTTCCAAAAAATTGAGAAGGAAGGGACAATACCAAACACTTTTTATGAAGCCAACATTACACTAATACCAAAACCGAACAAGGACAACACAAAAAAGGAAAACTACAGGCCAATCTCCCTAATGAACACTGATGCAAAAATCCTCAATAAAATTTTAGCTATCAGAATCCAACAATGTATCCATAAGATAATTCACCACGACCAAGTTGGATTCATTCCAGGGGCACAAGGATGGTTTAACATCCGAAAATCAATCAACGTTATCCAACACATCAACAAAAAGAAATATAAAAACCATATGATAATATCAATAGATGCTGAGAAAGCTTTCGACAAAGTGCAACACCCATTCATGATAAAAGCCCTTGAAATTCTTGGGATACAAGGAACATACCTCAACATCATAAAGGCCATCTATGACAAGCCAACAACCAGTATCATTCTCAATGGTGAAAAGCTGAAAGCAATTCCATTAAGATCTGGAACAAGACAAGGATGTCCACTCTCACCATTGCTTTTCAATATAATACTGGAAGTCCTAGCCAGGGCAATAAGACAAGAGAAAGACATCCAAGGAATCCAAATAGGAAAAGAAGAAGTCAAACTATCACTATTTGCAGACAATATGATATTATACATAGAGAACCCCAAAAACTCCACAGAAAAGCTAATTCAACTCATCAATCAGTTCAGTAAAGTGGCAGGATACAAAATCAACACGCAAAAGTCAGTAGCCTTCCTATACACAAACAATAAATATGAAGAAGAAGAAATCAAAAAGACCATCCCTTTTGTTATTGAAACAAAAAAAATCAAATATTTGGGAATAAATCTAACAAAAGAGGTAAAGGACCTATACAAAGAAAACTATAAAACACTGTTAAAAGAAATAGAAGAAGACACAAAGAAATGGAGAGACATCCCCTGCTCATGGATTGGAAGAATAAACATTATTAAAATGGCCATCCTTCCAAAAGCAATATACAGATTCAATGCTATTCCAATCAGAATTTCAATGTCATTCTTCAAAGAAATAGAACAATTATTGATGAAATTCATATGGAATCACAAAAAACCCCGAATAGCCAAAGCTTTCCTGGAAAAAAAAGAAGGGAATGGAGGCATCAGACTCCCAGACTTCAAACTATACTACAAAGCCATAATCATCAAAACTGCATGGTATTGGAACAAGAACAGACATACAGACCAATGGAATCGAATAGAAAATCCAGAAATAAACCCACAGATTTATGGTCAACTAATCTTTGACAAAGGAGCAAAGAATATGCATTGGAGCAAAGAAAGTTTGTTCAATAAATGGTGCTGGGAAAACTGGGTCGCTACATGCAAAAGAATGAAGCTTGACCACCACCTCACACCATACACAAAAATCAACTCAAAATGGATTAAAGAACTAGACATAAGACCTGAAACCATAAAATATATAGAAGGAAATATAGGCAAAACAATACATGATTTGCACATCAAAGACATCTTTACAGACACATCACCCAAAGCAGTGATAGTGAAGGCAAAGATAAACAGCTGGGACTACATCAAATTAAAGAGCTTTTGCATAGCAAAAGAGACAATAACAAAAACAAAGAGAAACCCCACCAACTGGGAGAACATTTTTGCACCCAACACTAATGATAAAGGACTGATCACAAAAATCTGCAAAGAGCTGATGAGTCTCAACAACAACAAAGAAAATAATCCAGTCAAAAAATGGGCAGAAGAGCTTAAAAGAAACTTCTCTGAAGAGGAAATGCAAATGGCCAACAGGCATATGAAAAAATGTTCAACATCACTTGTCATCAGGGAAATGCAAATCAAAACTACCATGAGATACCATCTTACACCAGTGAGAATGGCACATATTAAAAAAACTAGCAACAACAAATGTTGGCGAGGGTGTGGAGAAAAAGGAACTCTTCTGCACTGTTGGTGGGAGTGCAAACTGGTCCAACCACTGTGGAAAGCTGTATGGAGATTTCTGGACCTACTAAACATAGAGCTTCCATATGATCCAGCAATTCCACTCCTAGGTATTTACCCAAAGGACACAGAAACATCAATTCCAAAGAACACCTGCACCCCTATGTTTATAGCAGCACTGTTTACAATAGCTAAGCTTTGGAAACAACCCAAATGCCCAAAAATAGATGACTGGATCAAGAAGATGTGGTACATATATACCATGGAATATTACTCAGCATTCAAAAAAGATAAACACATGCAATTTGCATCAACATGGATGGCGCTGGAAGGGATCATGCTCAGCGAAATAAGCCAAAAAGAAAAAGAAAAATACCGGATGGTCTCACTCATAGCAGGAATCTAGAAAACTTAAATAAGGGACCAGGAAAATGAATAACTATAAGAAAGTGAAAATCAAAATCAACAAAAAACTATGAACCAGAGACACTTTTAGGGGGGCGGGGGTGGGAGGGGAGGGATTGGGGTCAGAATGGGGGGGCTGCAATTGTATGGGGAATATAACAATAAAATTTATTTAAAAAAAAAAAAAAAAAAAGAATGATTACCTAGATTTACTAAATTTAGGATATTTCCAGAAACAACCTTTTTCTTTTTTCCTTTTTAAAATCAGAGGAACCTACCTTAAGGCAGGGCAAACATCCAGAGGGAAGATTTTGTCATATGAAGTTGTTCCCTCCTCGTCATGTGAAATGACCCACAACCACCTATAGTTTAGATCCCTTCACACAGAATATAAACCCCAGACTTGCATCATTTATTTCAGAATTTATAATGTAAACTCTCCATGTATCTGTTATTAAATTTGATATTTTCTCCTCCTCATCTGTTTGATATAAATGTATTTGTCTATTGTCAGAAGAACCCAGGGGGGTGGGGAAAAATTCCCCCCTGTATCCTAACACAGGTATCCACGCTCCTGCCCTCTACCAACTGTATATGGTACCTTCCTAGTACTCAGTGCAAGGTCTGGGGTTTCTCTCCGTATCCCTGTTCTGCCCTTAGTCTTCAGGAGGTCTTTTGTAGTTGTGTTTGGGGTGGGCTGTCTACCTCCATTTCCTGGACCTTCCCTCAGTGGGGAGAAGAACCTAACCCAGGGTAAGGCCCATGTGTATCTCTGGAGTGACTCTGAGTTCTCCCGGAATCACTCTCAGGTCTCCTCAGACTCCCATCTGTACCTGGGGACAGAGAGTAGATGTTTTTCTCAGTTCTGCAGCTCCTCACCCAGACGTACATGCTGCTCATCAGCAGCACCATGACGTGGGTGTTGGGGACTTCCCCTAGTTCTTCCTCTCTGACTTCAGCAGGATTTCCATGCCTGAGTTCAGGGTCTCTCAGTTATTTCCCTGCTCCCTCAGACTGTACTGTGAAGGTCCGTGGAAAAGGGCCAAAGGACATGCAGGCCCCTGTGTCTGAGCTCTTGGGGATTCTAAACCCTTTAAAATTGCATTAAAGGCTCAGCTGCTTTTTCTTTTCAGCTTCCTTTTCCCCTGGATTTGCTGCCCAGGATAAAAGCAGCTCTCCTAGGAGGTTGTTGTCACTTTTTGATTTTGGTTCATTAGGCTTTTTTACAACCTGAATTCTCTTCGGGCTTAAAAAAAAAAAAACCATGATTTTTGTAGATTATCTGGGCAGGAGCAGTGTTCTCTTGTGGATGTGAAAGTCAAGATAGCTTTTTCTATCATGTTTTATGTTGAAATGGTTACAAGTGAACTATGATTAACTTTTTAATGCATTCTCTTGAAATTCTCATCATCACCCATTAAAAATTTGGTGGAGCAGGCAGTTGAGTGCAGCACTGTGTAGCTGACCATGGCCTCTGCAATGCAGGTTCAATCCCAGCCACCCTGGGAGCTACCCACATGGAGCGGCAGACCTCTCCTGTCTCGCCTGCTGCTCCCCTCAGCAGTTTATTTCAGTCAGTCTGCCTGTTCTGTTCCCCGCTCTATCTCTGGTGAATCCGCTCACCCTCCTGCACATCTGGCCTGTACCCAGGTTCTTGTATAAATAAATAAATCTTAAAAAAAAAAATTGCACATAGGTGATTACACCTTGAAATCATTTTTACAGACTATTCAAACACTTGCAAGAGTAAATTTATATTTAAAGATTTTAATAGTTTTTCCTTTTAATTTATTGAAAGATGATATGTTGAATTTTAGCTTGCAATAATGCAATCAGAGTTCACAAACTATATTTTACATATCAAGTATTTGAAAGTAACAATGAAACTCTAATTTATAGAACATGAATACAGTCATCTGCGAAGCTAGCTAGATTGCCAGTAAGAGCACATGGGCCACAAAGCAACATTTATCCAATATATATGAAAGAGATTTGGAGTTATATTGTGTGGGCCCATATCTGAAAGGTGTCCTGACCACCTTCACCCCGACAACTTGCACCTTGGGCTGTGAGCCCTGCTCTTTGGGCATTTGGAATACAAACTTGTGGGTGCATGGGTCTCCTTGTCCATGATGGACAGTGGCATGCTTTGCAGCTGGCTACCAATATAGAAGGAACTATTCTGAAAGTCATCCGAGAGAACAATGGGCCCCCTTTAGACTTCATCATGTTCGGGTCAGCCTTCAAGGAGTCCTGGAAAGAACTTGTGTTTCTACCACTTCTGACTTCCTTAATTGTGCAGGGGGCTGAGGGAACCAGTACCTCTCCATCTTGTGAAACCATCAGCACACACCACTTGAGAAGCTCAGAGACAGAGCTTAATGTCACACTGCTCCAGGTCACTTAGCCTCCCATCTCTACTTTTACTTAATCCTGTATTCTGAGCTCTGTTTCCAGTTATCAAGTTGCCAGATAAAGTGCATATAGAAATTTTAGATCAACAATGCAGATGAAATCTTACTATAAGCATGTCTCAAGTAGTGTACTAGACATATACTAAAAACACTATTCATTCTTTATCTGACATATTTTTTCGTTCTAGCATTCAAGTAGCCTAGAGTTAATCTAACCTGATAATTTAGACTATTCAAAGATTTTTATTCTTATTTTTAATTTGTTTTATCGTAGAGTCCTGTATTTTTATTTGTTAAATTTGGACACCCTTCTCACTAGAATAGAGGTAGTAATAAGGTAAACCCCTGACTATTTTAGTCCTTGATGAGTGATGTTGAGTTAGCCAGCACATTCAAACTTTTGTATCCTTCTCAGTCCACTGACAGGGTTGGGTGAGACTCAAGGAGATAATAAATGTAGTAAAAGTTGCTCTATAGAGGTAAAAGTCAGCATGATGATTACAGAAAATGAGAGACTCTAATTAAAGTGCCTGGGTCTTTAAACAGTCCTTTTGCACTGCTTTCCTTTTAGGCAGTTTAGTTGTCATTGGGGGAGACAGAAGAGTGTCCTGGGGATTTCAAAACCTGAGTCCTCGATTTGAATCATGACTGCCACTTAATGTAGTGGGACACTGTACAAACTATTTGCCATTTCTATGCCTCAGCCTCTCTCTTTGTAAAATTGAGGTACTGTTAGCACAGCTAGCACTCAGTATAGCACCTGCAGGTATCCGGTTCTCAAGGCCCTAGCAGATCAGTACTGTTTCACTAAAAGGCAACTTTGTGTTCCTTCCATCACATCAAATAGAGGAGATTGCCTCCCGGACCTTTTTATAAGCATTTCCTTAAGATATCACTGGATGGGCCTCCCCTGTGGAGCAGCAGTTAAGCACTGGGCTTTGAAGCTGCCTGCAGCCTCTGCAGCACCAGTTGGATCCCTGGCCATTGGCCATGGTCCCACATGGTGCTCAGAACTCTCCTGCCGCACATGCCACTCCCCTCAGCAGTGCATTTCATCACTCTGCCTGTTCTGTTCCCCTCTCTGTCTCTGGTGAATTCTCTCACTCTCCCCCGCTTCTGACTGTACCCAGTGCTTGTATTAAAAAACAAAACAAAACAAAAAAAAAAAAAAAACAGATATCACTGGATGTGCTGTGAAAAAGTTTCTATTATCAGAAGTTTGGAAAATGTTGCATATCACATGCTCTTTTGAAGCTTTACAGCACATATTTGCACATCAGAGCTTCTGATATTCTCCATTATAAACAACTACTTATTTACCCAGAATTTCTTAAACTCATTTATGCATGAAACACCTTTTTTTGTGACCCATCTGTTAATATTCTATGTAACTATTTTCACCTGTCAACATTCCTGTTAAGTCCTTTTAAGGCAAGAGAGAAAGTGAAGAGGTACTATTGTACAGATAATCCAACACTAAATAAAAGGGGGATATCATTTAACTTTGCAAAATTAATCAAGAGAGGAAGTACAATTAGTGTAAAAAGCTACTGGTGTCAGGAAATATTTCTCAAATAAGCTCACAAAGCAAGAGTGACATGAATACACTATTTGTAGGTAGCATAGAATATATCCAAAATACTGAAAACGGTCAGGGGAGAGCACAAGACAGGCTGCTGTTTTTCATTGTTGGATTAACTCTAGGCTAGTTGAATGCTAGAATGAAAACGAATGTCAGATAAAGAATGAATAGTGGTTTTGGTATATGTCTAGTACACTACTTGAGACATGAGAATTCATGTCTACTTGAGAATTCCTCTACAAAACCTGATTTTAAAAAATGTTAATATACTAGCTGGATAAAAAAAATTACAAATACAAAAAAAAAAAAAACTTTTGAATACTGAAAAGTGTTCAGACTAGGTGAACACTGGATTCAACCAACCCTAGAACCATTGGAAAAGGAATGTCTGGGGACATTCCATTACCCTCCAATCCTCCACAATTCTAATAGCAAATGGAGCAGTGATGAATCGCTGCTAGCCAGCTGGAACTGCATGCACTGCTTTTACTTGCTCCCTTTCTATTTTATGTTTGACTTAATAGTCCTCTCCCCCTTTTTCCTTCTCACAATTCACACCACTCTGCAATTCTTCATTGCAGTGTAAGATTAAAAAGAAATTAGTAAGCCCAGGGCAACTGGCTGATTATTGAATTCAACTACTGTGCCATCTAGACAATAGTATGACTACTTTTCCTCCCAGCAACACCACACATGCCTGCTCTTTTATGGCATTTTTTAGCAAAAAGATCCTGAAAATCACTAGTAATCCTAAGATAACAAGAATTTCAAGATTCAATAAGCTTTTGAAAGGGGATCCAGATGTATTCTCTAAGCCCCTTTAAATCACAAAGCAAGGCAAGGTGGCCTGACTGACTGATTAAATGATTATTTCTGCCTGGACTTAATTTCTGGCATTTTTGGGAATTCATCTGTGGTCTAGAGTAAAGCATTAGTCTTAATCTCAGAAATCTGAATTTGGCTTCTCTTAGGTATACATGTGTAGCTCCCATTAGAGATGAATTCTTGTCTATTAAAACTCAGTTCAGAAATCATCTCCTTTCTGAACCCCATTTTCTCTCCTCCTTCCTTCGACACTTTTACACATAATTGCTCTTAAATTCACATACACACCTTTGTGCCTACACCTCCTAGGTTGTACTACAATCTGTGTAACAGTCTACACCCATTCTACTTACTAAAGGGTTCATTTTTAGACGCACAAAGGGTGTATATAATCCTCTTCCTTTGCATATGGGCAGGACTTGTGCCTAAGGTGGGTTATTGTCCCATGGATCAGGTTACTTTATATGACAAAGATGAGGGAATAATCCTGCTGTGATTACCATATGTTCTATAAAATTCTCAGAGCAGATGGCAGGGACACTGGACTACCAAGGTCTTGATTTTGGTCCACTGAGGTTAATTTTGAACTTCTGATCTCCAGAACAATAAAATAACAAATTTGTGTTATTTTAAGCCACTGGCTGTGTGGTAATTTATTTCCATAGCAGTAGAGATTTCAACCCCTGCCCCATTCTACATGATCTTTGGTGACTGTTAATCATGTACTTTTCCACTCCTTCTTCTTCTTCAAAAAAAAGACATAACCCAGATTTTCTAGACCAAGATCAGAATGGAAGACAGTTGGATCAAAATCATCCCAGTGCATCCCCCAGGATATCTTAAATGAATTTCAACACTTGAGATCCCTGTATGGCCATCCTTCCGAATGTTGACTGGTTACCTCTGAGCCAGTTAGAACGCTAGTAAATAACATTTGGTGTGGGCTTGGGGGTTTCAACCAGTCAAATGCAATTTCTTTTGCCTACAATCCAAGTACCCTACCAGCTATCATTTGGTGAGAACTTATTTTCTTCTCTCCCAAATATTCTCTGCAGTTTGACTTTACGTTTGAGATGTTGTGCTTTGTCTTTAATTAGGTTTTAACTCTATGATAATCAACTCTTTCTATTTCAACTCTTTACAAGAACTCTTACAACAATTATAGAATTATTTATTTTTAGTACCATTTCACTGTAGGGAAACAGACACAAAGTGTTAATGTGCCCAATGTCACATGGCTATTTTGTGGATCTTGTTCTTACAAGTCCGCCACCCAGCCACCAAGTTATATTGTTTTCAAATAGGTGATGTCTGCAAAGAACGAAGGAAAAGGCATTTCTCACAGAGGGAAGGAAGAACCCAAAGTTAAGGGCAAGAAGTAGGCTATGCATATAACTGTTAAAGATAGAAAAGCTAAAGGAGGAGAGTATTTTCAGAGGGGAGGAAAATCGCTGACTAGAGGAACTAATCAATCAACCAGTGTTGGCTGTTCCTCCCAGTATTGTGTTTTGTGCTGTGATGTTTGGACAAAATATCAAGCGAAAAGAATTAAGAGAACAAAAGACCTGGTTCCTGTTCCAGTGGTCTTAGTAATCTAGCTCTGATGATAAGACCAGTGACCAATGGTAGTAAATTAAAGGGCTCTTTGGAGGATTACAAGAGATAATGGAAGAGAAATCTCTTAGTAAGGTGTTTGGAAGTAATGAGGCTATATAAATATTTAGTCTAAATCCAGTTTTGATCAACACTTCATCAGGGATAAATTCTTCGCTTAGACATGGTAATGCCTCCACTGAGATTTACCTTCCTCCTCTGGCTTCCAACACTGGTGCGTTCCAACATATCACCAGTAATGCTTGTTGGATAATGTGGCAGGAAGGAGTTTTCTCCTCCTACCTCATCCTCATTCCCTGGTCAGAAGTCCATTTTTGACGAGAAGGAGCAACTATGGGCATAATAATGCATGAGGCTGTATATTTAGCAGTGTTAGCCTGTGAAAGGTTGACTATTTTCAGTGATTTCTTTTGAGGTTGGATTGTTTCAACCTAATGTTCTCCAGATGGAAGGAAGGGTCTAAAACCCTCCCCTACAGGATCATCTAGGAGAAGTTGTTAGTCTGGGTCAAGAGCCTAAGGGAAGTGATGAGGTCTGGGGAAGGGACAGAGATAGAAGAATCAAAAGATACAGGGGGGAACTGATGGTGGAATAGGATGTGAATGGAGAGGTAATGAGAGAGAGGCCAGTACATTTCTTCATTACTTCAGCAAATATTTCTAGCCATGCACTACATTTGAGGAAATGTGTTCATGGGAGAATTATCCTACCTTCAAGGATCTCAAATGACAGTGAAAACATGGACAATACACGAGTGAACTGGTGGAACAAGTAGAAAATGTTGGAGAGCAATAAGCCATAAAACAGAGAGAAAAGAGGGTAATAGACTGGAGAGCACCTGCGGGTGAATGAGACAGGGACTCATCACAGGACACAAACACAACCTGGAGCTCGGCCCTTGCATCCTAGACACTGGAATCCAGGTTTAGCCTTTATTAAGAATCAGATAACACTCTCCAATGTGTCCCTTAAGAAAGCGTTTTTAGTGTATTGCCTTAACCTCCCCCCTCCTCCAGTGATCCGTTAAGGATCTTATTAAGGCTAAACACCTTGTATGGATCAGTGATGACACTACAGCTCAGGTACTTCTAGACCCTATTTTTTTAAAGATTTATTTATTCATGCATACAAGAACCAGTGCGCAGGCCAGATGTGCGGGAGGGTGAGAGGATTCACCAGAGACAGAGCGGGGAACAGAACAGGTGACTGATGAAATACACTGCTGAGGGGAGCAGCGGGTGAGACAGGAGACCTTCATCACGTCAGCGTGTATTAGGAAACAGGTCAGACTGAGAACCAGAAGCTGTATGCTGCTCCCCACCCTGTGCACAGCCCTGTCCTTGTGGGAGCTCAAGGAGAACCTGGGAGATCACAGGGTTCTCTCCCCTTGTCCTCAGCCCCGTGGCCACACGGGGGCGCTGCGGCGCTGTCCTAGTCTGGCAGCCAGGGGAGAGGCTGGGTGTGTGTGTGACTCAGGCTGAGAGGGTGAGCTGGGGCTGAGCATCACTGGGGGAGGGGGTGAGATGCCCTGTGAGCAGCCCTGGCACCAGGCCGAGGTGGGGGGAGTGGGGGAGAGGAGAGGCAGCTCTGGAGCTGCCCCGTGTCTGAGGCGCCATCTTCTCTCCCCACAGCCTCTCTCTGCAGCCCCTCGATGACCACACCCTGGAGACCGCAAAGCAGATGCTTTTCCCTTCAGCTCCCCGTTCCTTTCCTGAGGCTTATTTTAATTTTTTTTTTTAATTGAAGTAACACTGATTTACAGTACTGTGTGTGATTTAGGGGAATAATTTCCCATCGAAATTACCAAAGTAGATATTTTTCTCTTCCACTCCCTGTCCCTTTGCTGAGGGCTGTTTTTCAAATTGCAGTAACATTGATTTACAATTCATGTAGGGAACAGGCTCCCATCTCTTCAGAGGTAGTGACCACACCACCCCCTTCCTCCAGCACCCAGAGTCCTTCCCCAGATCCACTGTGGCCCCCACATTCTGCTGTCCCCCTCCCTCCTGGACAGAGAGGCAGGGACCTGCTGTCTGGGTCCCTCAGGCCTTGCTCCTGCCGCCTCCTGCAATGACAGTAAAGGTTTGTGGTTCTGCTTTCTATTTCCTTGGCGTATCCTTTCACCCTTTCAGTTTTAACCTATATTTGTTTGTATAGAAAGTCTTTCTAACACACATAGAATACAAATCTCCTTGATATTGTCCAATCTGATAATCACAGGCTTTTTAAAACATTTTATATAATTCTTACATCATTTTTCATTTTTGTATAATGTATGCATTTTCTTTTTGGTTGTATTCCCCATACAATTCCCACCCCCCTTATTCTGACCCTAATCCCCCTTCTCCTCCCCCCGCCCCCCACTGTAGTGTGTCTCTGGTCTATAGTTGCTTGTTGATTTTGATTTTTTTTGTTGTTGTTGTTAAAGATTTATTTATTTATTTATACAAGCACTGGGTACAGTCAGAAGAGCGGGAGGGTGAGAGAATTAACCGGAGCCAGAGCAGGGAACAGAACAGGCAGAAGGACCGAAGTACACTGCTGAGGGGAGCAGCGGGCGGCAGGAGAGGTCTGCGCTGCCATGTGGGATCCTTGTGCGGTGGCTGGGGAGCAGCCGGGGATCCAACTGGCACTGCAGAGGCTGCAAGCAGCTTGGCAACCCAGCGGTCAACCACTGCGCCACCGGGGAGGCCCTGATTTTGATTTTTACTTTATTGCAATTATTCTTTTTCCTGGTCCCTTATTTAGGTTTTCTAGATTCCTGCTATGAGTGAGACCATCTGGTATTTTTCTTTTTCTTTCTGGCTTATTTTGCTGAGCATGATCCCTTCCAGCTCCATCCAAGTTGCTGCAAATGGCATGAGTTTATCTTTTTTGAATGCTGAGTAATATTCCATGGTGTATATGTACCACATCTTCTTGATCCAGTCATCTATTTTGGGCATTTGGGTTGTTGCCAAAGCTTAGCTATTGTAAATGGTGCTGCTATAAACATAGGGGTGCAGGTGCCCTTTGGAATTAATGTTTCTGTGTACTTTGGGTAAATACCTAGGAGTGGAATTGCTGGATCCTATGGAAGCTCTATGTTTAGTAGGTCCAGAAATCTCCACACAGCTCTCCATAGTGGCTGGACCAGTTTGCACTCCCACCAGCAGTGCAGGAGAGTTCCTTTATCTCCACATATTCGCCAACATTTGTTGTTTCTAGTTTTTTTTTAATATGTGCCAGAGAATCACAGGCTTTCATTGGGATTTAGTTAATTTTTTTTTTTTTTTTTTTAGTATAATAACAACTTTACTGAGGACGGGTGGTGGGAGCTTGGTTCAGTCGGAAGCTGCACCGGCTGCGGGTTCGGGCACTGGGGGCTCTGTTAGGTGCTCAGTTCTAGGAGCAGAACAAACTTGGGGCCGTGGAGAAACCCCAAAGGAACAGCGCGACCCCAGCACCACAATCACTATGAGGCCAGCGGCGAAGGTCCCTGAGCCCAGCCGCATCGCGCGCGCCCTCCTGGCGGGGTCTGGACTCTGCCTGACCCAAGCAAGCCTCTAAGGCCACTAAGCTGGGCGCTCAGGGGGCCACATCTCATGGCGCCGGCAGTGCCTAATTTCTTTATTTTTATTTTTATTTTATTTTATCTATTTTTTACATCATTTTTCATTTTCATTTTTGCACAATGTATGCATTTTCATCTTGGTTATATTCCCCGTACAATTCCTGCCCCCCTTTTTTTGACCCTAATCCCTCCTCTCCTCACGCCCCCGCCCCACAGTGTGTCTCTGGTTTATAGTTGCTTGTTGGTTTTGATTTTTACTTTATTATAAGTAGTCTTTTTCCTGGTCCCTTATTTAGATTTTCTAAATTCCTGCTATGAGTGAGACCATCCGGTTTTTGATATGGTTAGATTTGTCTGTCGTTTTGATGTTTATTTTTTCATTGTCTCACAACTTTTTCATTCCATTTTATCATTTTCTACCTTTATTTGATTTAAGGAAATATTTTTCTGTGAAATTAATTCTTCATGTGCTTTAAATATATTTATTTCAGTACTTTTTATTGTTGTAAATACTTTATCTTTCATTTTTCAATATCTACTTAATGGAACTACATCCCATAACATATAGGAAATTTACAGCAATATAGTTCTATTTAACCACCGTGATGTTATTCATGTAATATATATGTTAAACCAAAATAAACACAAGCCAAATAAAAGTATAAAACAAAAAATGTAAGCAATCATATCTGTTCAATATGTTAAGACAAGCCTCAAAAAAAGTACTCTGCATGTCTCTGTTGCTAGTTACTGCTGTAATGTGTGAGTTATTATCTACTGTCATTCCCGAGGCCTGGAAGAAATCCGTTAACATTCCTTGGGACAGAACTCCTAGCAATGAATTCTCTGTTTTTAATTCACTCTAGTGTATTAACTTTGTCTTCTTTCTCCCTGCTTTTATTTCTTAAGATCTTTACATGAAATAAAATTTACCAATTTTAGATGGACAGTTAGGTAAATATAAATAATAGAATAAATAGACAGATAAATGAATATTCTAAATAAATATAATCCTGGAACTACCATAGAACACAGACTGCACAGCCCCCTCATCCCAAAATGTCTCCTGCTCCTTTATATATTTTTTTGAAATTTATTTATGTATTTTTACATTGTTCTTCAATTTTATACAATGTTTGATTTCTCCTCTCAGGTGTTGTCCCCAAGAAAGTGCCTCCACCAGGACACCCGGGAACATCACCACAGACTCTGCTGCTCTTCCCTCCCCAGATGAATGTCTCCAATGTATCGTTTGCTGCTAGTTTTGTCTTTTTTCACCCATCCCTTGTATGGTTTCCTATGTTCCTCCTCTAAGTAAAACCATCCAGTATTTTTCCTTTTCCTTCTGACTTATATTTCACTGAGCATAATCCCTTCCAGCTCCATCTGTGTTACTGCAAATGGCATCTTTATCTTTTTTTGATTGCCGAGTAGTATTCCCTCGTGTATATATAGCACATCTTCTTGATGCAGACATCTGGTTTTGGGCATTTAGGTTGTTTCCATGTCTTAGCTCTTGGCAATAGCTGCACCTTTATATTTGATCCTCTTTCCATACCCCAGCCAGGCAACCGTGTCTCCTTTCTATCTGTACTCTGAAGTTTCTCACTCTGTTAGATTTTATCACCATGAGGGAGTTCTCTATATCTGCCAATGAATTCTATTTTGAAATCTTTTATGGCTGATTTTAATAGAACCACTCCAATCTCCTTATGATGTCTATTATCATAGATTATCTTTTTTCCATAAATTTATTTTCAATGTGTCTTTATATTGAAACTTCATTTCTTGTAAGCAATATATAGTTCACTTCTACATTACTGTAAGTTTAAGCATAATCCTCTTATCACCTGGGTGAGGCAGACAACCAAGACTCTATTAGTCCCATTTTACAGGTAAGAGTGGAAACATTCCCATATTTAGCATGACACAGACCTAGGACCCAAGCCCAGGTCTTCCACACTCATAACTTCTTTTTCAAAGACTTCTTTTGTTGTTTAAGATTTTATTTATTTATGGGCCTCCCTGGTTGTGCAAGGGTTTAAGATACAACCTATGAAGCTCTCCACAGCCTCTGCAGCACAAGTTTGATCCCCGGCCAGGAAACTACCCACATGGCACAGCAGACCTCTCCTGTCTTGCCCACTGCTGCCCTCAGCAGTGTATTTCAGTCAGTCTCCCTGTTCTGTTCCCCACTCTGTCTCTGGTGAATCCTCTCACCCTCCACACCTCTGGCCTGTACCCCAGTGGTGGTTCCAGCTCGGGGTCTCACGGGGCTGCAATCACGATGTCAGGCCGAAGAAAAGGCTTGATGGACATGGAAGGATCTTCATAAAGATTCATCCATGTGGCTGCTAGAAAAAGCTTCAGTTCCTCACCATGTGAGCATATCCTTATCTGAGTGCCCACGCAGCACAGCAAATGTCTTCCCCAGAGAGGAGCAGGAGAGATCAAGCAGGAGATCGTGGAGCCTTTTGAGCCTCACTCACTGTGAAGTAGCAAAGGCACCCCAGCCTCCTCCATGAGCAGGGAGCCAGCAAGTCCGGGGACTCACAGGAGGGGAATTGGTCTTGACCTCTTGAGTATATAAAAAAAACCTGTGAAGATTTGAAAAACTTCTACTGTCTATCATCTGGCCACTAAATATTTATATCCTTTTTGTCAAAGAAAGAAAATTATGCCGATACCTTGTAGAGAATAGTCAGGCTTTATTCAAAGAAGCACCATGAAGAAAACAGGCTTAAATCTAAATACGTGAAAGATATAAGATTTAACACATCTGGACTCTTATTTTTCTGGGGATTCCTTTTCTTGCCCACTGAAGTTGGACATTTGCCTGAACCAGGCGAAATCTGCCCCTGCAGTGTGCACAGCTGGGCTCCTGCTCTGTTGCTTCAGTCTCTACTTGCTGCATTTTCATCCTAGGTCTTGAAGGGTTTGACTTGTCTCCATGTGATTCAATGGTCAACCCAGGTTTTTTGTCTCCATGCGATTCAATGGTCAACCAAGGTTTTGGACAGTGTCTACCCAGATGTTGGCATTCACTCACTTGTTGGTTATCTTATTCCTGGTGTACTCAAATACCCAAAGACTGCCACGAAATCTGATGTTTGATTCCTCAAGTCAGTAAGATTTTTCTTCTGGTTCTCTGAGCTTGTGTGGATCGGGGAAGTCATGAGTCATACGTGCAGAATCACAGATTGCACCAGGATGAGTCTGTCACTCAAGGGTAGAACACCCTCTAAGTTCTTTCTGGTTTTCCAGCAGTTTCTCTTGAGTGTCCCACACCTCAGCACAGTTTAGTGGTCATTCAGGGATTTGACAGAGTTTGTATTCAGATTTGGGATTGCACCTCTCTCTCTCTGTTGTTAAAATACATGTTAATTAAACTATTTGGACATGCCATATTTTAAGGATATACTTAAACCCCATGTAGAAAAATTCATGATTTCCACAAGAAGATAATTTTATTATACATTATATTTTATTATACTATTTTATTATACAACAAAGTATTGGGGGGCAGATACTGAAAGTTAAGAACATTGTAGATATGTACTGTCAATATGGTAGTTACTAGCCACATATGGCTTTTTAATTTTAAATGATACATAGTTAAATATGCAACATCTCAGCTCATGAGCCACATGTCAAGTGTTCAATAGTTAGAGGCACCATATTGGTCAGTACATATATAGAACATTTTTTTCTTCCAGAACATTCTGTTTGACAGCACAGCTCTTCATGCTTTGGGAGCATCAAGTCAGATGCATTAAACACATGTAAAGTCAAGGGGCCAATATTATCTCTCTTAAAGAGGAGGTGAGGTCCCTGGATGGAAATACATACTAAGCAGGTGAAAAACAAAATCAAAGAAGATTATCAGTGGGTCTGGTGCCTCGGACTCATAAACTGTCCCAGTTCCAAAGGGAAGCACCTGTCTCTCCAACTCCCTTCTCAGACTGAAGACTCTCTCTCATCATCTCTGAAATGAGTTCTCTTCCAGGGAGTACAGGGGCAAAACTCTAAGAAAAACTTTGGAAATAGGAAATCCAAACCAAAGAGATGGATGCTGGCAGAGGACACTTGGGAGACTCTCCCTGGTTCACTGAGAAAAGCATTTCCAGAGTCGGTCTGTGGAATCCTTGAGGTCACCGAGAACCTTTTCCGGGATCCAGGAGGTCAAAACTATTTTTATAACATCACTTAGACACCATTTGCCTTTCACTATTTTGGCATTTGCTAAGGTAAAACTTAGTTATTTTCTTAAAAATGCTTTGTTAGCATACATTGGTTATTAATATTCTAAAGTAAAGAAGTAATTCCATCTTAAAGCGCCTTTATTCTAGTAAAGTAAATATTTAACGGTATAGCCCACATAAAAATTATACATGGGATCCTTAATAATTTGTGAGACTGTAGAGACACCCTGAAAGAAAAAGGTTTGAGAATCGCTGACCCAGTTCCTGGGCCTGGACTCGGGAGACGGTGTGACTCGGGAGAAGGTGCAGGAGAGGAGGGTCTCGGGGTGTGGCTCTCAAGGTCTCAGTCCCCAGGGCGCTGTCTGGGGCTGGAAGGTGACTGTCGGGGCTTCCTCACTTCCCCAGTTTCACTTCTCACAGCTCTTGTCGGGTCCTCCTTCCTGGATACTGGTGACTCACCCCGGGGCTCACTCCCCATTGCCTGGAGGTCTCCAGAGCAGCCAATCAGCAGCCCCGCGGCTCCCGTTCCAAAGCCCTCGCCCGCCCGCCGGGACTCCGTCTCCCCAGCCCGGGTGGAGGCGCGTCCTGGGGGATGGGGGGCGCAGCCCTCCTGCTCCTGCTCGCGGTGGCCGCGGCCCCGAGGGAGACCCGGGCGGGTGAGTGCCGGTTGGGAGGGGACAGGGCGCTCCCAGAGGCGGGAGCGAGGGCGTGGGCGGGCATGGGAAAGGCGCGACCTCGCCGCCGCCCTAGTTGTCCCCCAACGTCGGCCCCGCCCCGTCCTGGCCCCTTTCCGTCCCCCGAGACCCCAGCCTCCTCTGGCCCCCCGAGTCCCGGCCATTTTCGTCCCGCAGCCGCTTTTCACTCTCGCTCATCTTTCACCCACTTTCTGTCTCGCGCCCTGGGACTCGAGCCCCTGAAGGGGAGAAGAATAGCCCGGGTCTCCCCTCCCGCCCCCAGGCCCCCACTCCATGAGGCTTTTCTACACCGCGATGTCCGGGCCTGGTCCCGGTCAGCCCCGCTTCATCGCCGTGGGGTACGTGGACGACACGCAGTTCGGGCGGTTTGACAGCGACTCCCCGGGCCAGAGTGTGGAGACGCGGGCGCCATGGATGGAGCAGGTCGGGCAGGAGGAGCAGGACGAGGAGACGCAGCACCAAAGGGACAACACACTGAGGTTCCGAGCGCAACTGGACTCCCTGCGCAGCCTCTACAACCAGAGTGAGACCGGTGAGCTGGTGCGGGTCCGGGCCAGGTCAGCACCCCCATCCCCACGGACGGGGGGGGGGTGGGGGGGCTTCGCTTAGGGTCTCCCCCTCCAGGCTTCTCCACAACCTGCCCGGGTCCCTGGGAACAGTCAGCGGGACTTTCACCCGGTTTCATTCGGTTTAGTTTATTCAGGGTGGGTGCAGGCAGGGTGATCTCAGGGTGACGCGGGCGGGGACAGGCTCTCACACCTTCCAGAGGATGTCTGGCTGCGATGTGGGGCCCGACGGGCTCCTCCTCCGCGGATACAGCCAGTTCGCCTACGACGGTGCCGATTACATCGCCCTGAACGAGGACCTGCGCTCCTGGACCACAGCAGACACGGCTGCTCAGATCACCTGGCGAGAGTGGGAGGCCCAGGGTGTGGCAGAGCACTTCAGGAACTATGTGGGGGTCAGGTGCGTGGAGTGGCTGCGCAGATTCCTGGAGTACGGGAAGGAGACTCTGCAGCGCACGGGTAAGAGGGGCCTGGAGGCTCCCGGGCCCCCCTGCCTGGAGTCACTGCGGGAAATGAGTCCTCTCTCTAGTGCCGAGAGGGGGGCTCCCCTGGGTTTCATGTTCTGCACGAGAGAGACTCCCAGAGACTCCGGCTTCTCCTGAAGGACAGTGAAGGGATCCCGTCTCTCCTGAGAAAGACAGACAGTCCCTGACCTCACACGTCACCGGGTCCTTTTGACCAGGGGCCTGTTTGAGAACCACGAGTTTCTCTCTCAGTCTTGTTTCTGGTCTGAGAACATTTTCAGTTATGTGATTCCTGCTTTTCTGTGTCATTCACCTTCCACCCAGGTCAGGAATAAAAAGTCTGTGTTCCCCTCCCTCTGCTTCATCCTACCCTGGGTTCTCATCCTCATTCTAGGACTTTCTAAGGAATAGGAGAATCTCACAGATTCCCCAGATTAACCTGTTTTTTACATTTTATGCTTTTTCCTGCCACACTAGTTGTCTTGTCCATTGTGAGGATGGTCTCATGAGGATTCTTCAGTGTCCATGGAGGAAACATAAAGTGAGTTTTCTGATTTACCACCTCAGATCCCCCAAAGACACGCATGACCCACCACCCCACCTCTGAGGGTGAGGTCACCCTGAAGTGCTGGGCCCTGGGCTTCTACCCTGCGGACATCACCCTGACCTGGCAGCGAGATGGGGAGGACCTGACCCAGGAGATGGAGCTGGTGGACACCAGGCCTGGGGGAGATGGAACCTTCCAGAAGTGGGCGGCTGTGGTGGTGCCTTCTGGAGAGGAGCAGAGATACACGTGCCACGTGCAGCATGAGGGACTACTGGAGCCCCAAGTCCTGAGATGGGGTAAGGAGGAGGATGTGGGCACTGAGGCTGTTCTCAGGGCCATCAGGAGCCCTTCTGGAGCCCTTCAGAGGGTCAGGATAAGGTCTGGGGCTCAGGGTATGATCTTCCTTCCCTTCCAGTGCCCCCTCCTCAGTCCTCCATCCCCACCGCGGGCATCATTGCTGGCCTGGTTCTTCTTGGAGCTGTGCTCCCTGGAGCTGTGGTGGCTGCAGCTGTGATGTGGAGGAAGAAACTCTCAGGTAGGGAAAGGAGTGGGGGATCTTGTCCACTGGGGGCTTCCATGTCCCAGGCAGAACTTGCCCTACCTGTTTTTTGGGAAGTGCCATCCACACACGTGTGTTGCCCAGAGAGCATTTGCTCCAGTCCCCCCTCGCCTCCTTTCTTCTTTTTCACCAGTACTGACCTGGGTCTTTAGTCCCAGTTCTGGAAACTTCCCTGTGGTGCAGGATTAGAAGATTCCTTTCGGCTTCTGACCTGACTGCTCTCTGGTCTCACATGATTTTTCTACCCACAGGGAGACAAGGAGGAAGCTACACTCAGGCTCTAGGTAAGTGTAGATCAATGGTTTGACCCTGAGCCCCTGGGGACAGTGTAAATGGACTCCATGGGGGAGTCACCCTCATCAGTCCCTCCTGTGGTGTCATCTCTTACCAGGTTCTGTTTTGTTCTCAACCAGGCAACAATAGTGCCCAGGGCTCTGATGTGTCTCTCAGCCCCTAAAGCATCTTTTAAAATGAATGTGATGAGGGCCCTCCACGATGGCACAGTGGGTTGAACGCAGTGCTGTGAAGCTGTCCCCAGCCTCCGCAGTGCAGGTTCGATTCCCGGCCAGCCAGGAAGACTCCCACATGGCGGGGCAGACATCTCCTCTCTTGCCCGCTGCTCCCCTCAGCAGTGCTTTCAGTCCGTCTGTCTGTTCTGCTCCCCACTCTGGTGAATCCTGATTCACCAGATCTGGTGAATCAGGTCTCTGGTGAACCTTCTCACTCTCCCGCGACTTGGGCCTGTACCCCAGCTCTTATATAAATAAAAAAAATTTAAAAAATGAATGTAATGAGGCTTCTTTTGTTCACACCCTGGACAGCACCTGGTATTGTGCAGAGTTTGCATTTTCATTCTCTCCTAGGTGTGATGGTATCACTGTTCTTAACTGTGATAGTGAGCATTTGTTCATATTTTCACTTTTCTATGAATACAGTTGCTGTTTGTATAGAAGTTTTGTACATTTTTACAGATGAAGTGCTGTTCATTTATTACACTATTTTTGTCCTTATTAAAATTGGGTTATTTCTTTCTGATCATTGAGTTTTCGGCATTTTTTTGTAGATACAGTCCTTTGTCAGATTCGTGATTTGCAAATGTTTCCCCCCAACTCTGTGACCTGAACTCCTTTACTGATGGGAAAACAAACAGTATTGCCCAGACAGGAGCATGGAGATACATATATTTGGAAGAGAAAAGATAAATTGCTAGGTTTTGAGCAGATACTGGCTGACTGGGGTGTTTGAGGGTGGAGGGGAATGACTTATGTGTATCCTTGAGTGTTATTTAAATGTCCTTGTATGAGCATGAAATATGCTTTCTAAAGTAAATTGCATTTCATTCCTCAACTTGTAAAACTATTCACACATCATGACCAAACTAGGTGTTAAGACCAGACTGACATGTGGGTTACAAGTAATAGACCTGCTCGTCATAGTTGCAAAGTCATGGTTTCCCTTTGGGTTTACTCTGGTGTTGTCCGTTCTTGGGGTGTTGGACACATGTGTAATGTCCTGTGTCCATCATGAGAATATCATACAGAGTATTTTCACTGCCCATAGTGTCTTCTGTGCTCCAAGGAAGCAAAAGCAAAAAGAAACCAATGGAATCACATCAGACTAAAAAGCTTCTACATAGTGAAGGAAACTATCGTTAAAATGAAAAGACAGTATCAAATTGGAGAAACTATTTGTACATCATCAATCCAACATGGATATAATATCCAAGATCTACAAAGAACTCCAAAACAAGAAAACACCTCAAAACAGAGGAGAGGAGCTAAATAGGTACTTTTCTAAAAAAGATACACGTGTGGCCAATAGATATATGGATACAAGTTTATCATCATGTGCTGTCAGAAAAATGCCAATTCAAACCACAATAAAGGCCTCCCCTGGTGGCGCAGCGGTTGAGCAATGGGCTGCGAAGCTGCCAGCAGCCTCTGCCAGCCAGTTTGATCCCCGGCCGCAGGCGAGGGTCCCACATGGCGCAACAGACCTCACCTGCCTTTCTTGCTGCTCCCCTCAGCAGTGTATTTCTTCGACAGCCTGCCTGTTCTGTTCCCTGCTCTGGCTTTGGTGAATTCTCTCACCTGCCTGTGCTTCTGACTGTACCCAGTGCTTGTATAAATAAATAAATAATTATTGGGCCTCCCCGGTGGCGCAGCGGTTGAGCGCCGGGTTGCGAAGCTGCCCGCAGCCTCTGCAGTGCCAGTTCGATCCCCGGCTGCTCCCCGACCACCAGAGGAGGCTTCCCACATGGCGCGCAGACCTCTCCTGCCGCCCGCTGCTCCCCTCAGCAGTGTACTTCGGTCCTTCTGCCTGCTCTGCCCCCCGCTCTGGCTCTGGTGGATTCTCTCACCCTCCCGCGCTTCTGACTGTACCCAGTGCTTGTATGTATGTATGTATAAATCAATCAATAAATAAATCTTTAAAAAAATAAATAAATAATTCTTTAAAAAATAAATAAAACCACAGTGAGTTCCCACCTCACATCTGTGAGAATGACCCATTGAAAGGTGTGGAGGAAAAGGAATTCTGGCACATGGTGGGTGGGAATGATGTCTTGTCCTGTCAGTGGGCAGAATGAGGGGTTCCCTGGACCCTCAAAACTGCACACTCTACATGGGATCTGCCATCAGCTGCATAAAGACAAAACATACACTAAAGCGTAAGACCTTCAATAGAAAAGAACTTTAATACAATTACTATAAAACAGAGAATCAGTGTGCAATAGAGAGAAGAAGAGAAAGAATATAGTTAGAATAGTTCCCAAGTGAAGCACCCACAGTTACCTACCCCTCATGGGTAAATGCCCAGCCAAACAGGCTGGGCCCAAAGCAGGCCCACTGGGGCCCGAACGCCTGCCACAAGGCTAAGGCACCTACTGGTAGAGACCCATGGGAAAGGGGCAGGAGGGGCCAGGCAAGTCTGGAAGGAAAAGAACAAAATCAAAATCCACAACAAGATAACAGCTGCCATTGTCAGCATCCCCATGAGTCTCTCACCCGTGTTTTTAATCTCTTTCACATGACTCTTTCCATGTCCCCAGCTCCGTGGCACAAGTCCAAGTGAGAAGCAAGGCGTGGTTTCTTCTTCACATGTCTCTCTGCTCCATGCACCTCCTCTAGCCTCCTTTCCCCATCTTGCTCCACGTCTTCCTCCTCTTCCTTCGCTTTTCATCCCTGCTTAGCTCCTCCTTTCCTTAGGCAGGGCGGTAACTTGGTACCTCTGTTTTCTATGGATAGCACATTGGTCCTGCCCCTATGGAAAAAAAAAATGAAGGTTCCTCAAAATAGACCTGTCCCATGGTCAAGCATCCCATTCCATAGTATTTATCCAAAGAAGGTAAAAACACTAATTCCGAGGAATGTGCGCCTCCTACGGTCACTGCAGCGCTGTCTACCATAACCAAGCGATGGAGACAAACTAAGTGCCCAACGGCAGATGAGGGGATAAAGAACACAAGCTATACACACCGTGGAATACTACTCAGCTGTGAAAAAGATGAAATAATTGAATTTGCAACAATATGGATAGATGTGGATGGGATTATACTAAGTGAAATAAATTTGAAGGAAAAAGTTACATACAGATGATTTCATTCATATTTGGAATATAAAGAAACAAAGTTGGGACAGATGAAACTAAACCAAAGCATATTCTATATATATGACTGCAGAATTGAAGCTATGGCTGGGGGTAAGAGTAGGAAACAAAGTAGGGAGAGGGCCCAACAGACTATAGTGAAGACTACGGGTGCCCTTAGGGTGGGTGTGATTTGGTAACAAACATCTGAAGAGATGTGACCCTTGCCTCTGAACACATGCAGTGTGTAAACCAATGCTAACCTCAACTGAATAATACAATGAGGGGGAAAAGAAAAGAAAAAGGTAAATTGTCTCCTCCATTGGTCACTGACCTCAGGACTTGGCCTTCGCCTCCTCACTGTCATGCAGGGTGAGGGGCTGGTTGCCCACAAGGGCAGAGGCAGGAGGTGCAGGGACTCCTGGGGCTGCTCAGACACCGCTGAGTAGAGACACTGCAGAGAGGGAGGCTCTGAGGGGACCAGAGACAGAGGGCCAGAGTAACCCCAGTGCTGAGTGAGGGTCTGGTTCCCAAGGAGAGGGGAATGTGCGTGTGTGTGTGTGTGTGTGTGTAACAAGAATGACAGGGTACACAATATAAAATGATGGGAAGTCAATTAACATCAAGCCCCAGAATAAAGTAATTCAAATTTCACACAGTGTAAAGAGTGTCAGAACAACACCCCAATAAATACAGTTCCATGGAGAAGGAGCTTCTGAGTGGGACTGAAAAAGCATTGGACCTGCAGAAGAGGAGGAGGTTTAGAAATACCTCATGGTTGGCTTGAGGTGTAAGAAACTGGGCGGGACCCCTCCGCCTGTCCTGGCCCCTGCTAGGATGTGGTGGCATCTTCACCCCTGACAGCTCACTCATTACCCGAGTGTTAACATTATCAATGGTCCACTGCATTCCCAAGATGTCCTCCTGAAAGCATCCCCATTGCATAGTCCCAGCCTCTCTGCCTCAATCCCCACCCCCACTGCAATTCTCCAGGGTCTCACCTATAGGGGCGGAGATACACTTCAGAGCACAGGGACTGTGGCTGCCTGGGGGAGAACACAACAAAACTTGGTGAGAGATGAGACCACAGGAGAAACTGATGAGAGTGACTCCCCCATGGGCTCCATCTACACCATTCCCAGGGCTCAGGGATCCAAGCCTTGACCACACTTACTTGCAGCCTGAGTGTAGCTTCCTCCTTGTCCTCCTGTGGGAAGAAGCGTCAGGTGGGACCAGGGAGTAGCCAGGTCAGAAGTCCTAAAGGAATCTTCTAATCCTGCAGAACAGGGAAGTTTCCAGAACTGTGAGTAAAGTCCCAGGTCAGGCCTGGGAAAAATGAGGAAAGGAGATGAAGGGGGACTGGACCAAATGCCCTCTGGGCAACACCCGTGTGTGTGGATGATAATTCCCATTAACCAGGCAGGGCAAGTTCTCCCTGGCACATGAAAGCCCCCAGTGGACAAGATCACCCACTCCCTTCCCTACCTGAGCACTTCTTCTACCCCCTCACATATGAACCACCTTGTGTGCAATGAGCACACCAACAAAGAAAACAGAGCCGGAATTGAGGACCACAGCAAGGATGGAGAACTGAGGAGGTGGCACTGGAAGGGAAGGGAAGGTCAGACCCTGAGCCTGAGGCCTCGGTCTGACTCTCTGAAGGTCTCCAGAAGGGCTTCTGATGGCCCCGAGTCAGCCTTTGTGCCCACATTTCCCTTCATACCCCATCTCAGGACTAGGGGTGCTATCAGGCCTTCATGCTGCAAGTGACATGTGTATCTCTGCTCCTCTCCAGAAGGCACCTCCACAGCCGCCCACTTCTGGTAGTTTCCATTCCCCCCTACTCCCAGCCTGGTGTTCAAAGCTCCATTTCTTGGGGCCATGTCCGCCCCAACTCGCTGCCAGGTCAGGGTGATGTCCACAGGGTAGAAGCCCAAGGCCCAGCACCTCAGGGTGACCTCATGCTCAGAGATGGGGTGATGGGTCACATATGGAGATTGGGGGGCCTGAGTAGGAAGAAATGGAAATTTAATGCTTTTTGTTCCCTCCATGGACACTGAAGCAGCCTCATGTGACCATCCTGCAGTGGACAGAACAGTATGCTTGGAGGGAGGGGCACAAACCCAGAAACCAGCCTCGTCTGGGAGTCCGGGATAGCAGGTGGGAGCCCAGGGTGGGATGCAGGTCTCTATAAACATTTTGTTGCTGACTTGGGTGGAGGGTGATGACACAGATAGGCAGGAGTGAGATCTCCAAAAATGCTCTCTGACCAAAAAACAAGATCTCGAGAGAGAAACTCATTGTTCCTACAATGGCTGCTGGTCAAAAAGATCCAGCGAAGGGTGACTTCAGGGATGGTCTCCCCTCTTTCTCAGGAGAATTTCTATTCTTAAACTGTCCTTCAGAAAAAGTAGAACCCCCTGGACCAGTCTCCATCCCAGAGCTGGAAAACGTGGCCGACAGCTCCCTCTCTGGCCAGAAGGGGGCGCTTCCTCACCATGATCCCATTTCCCTGCGGGGTGCGAGCCTCAGGGAGATCAAAGCCCCGCAGCCCTCTCACCTCTGAGCTGTGGCGCCTCCTTCCCCATCCCCAGGAGTCTGGGGGCCCCTCCACGCACCCGCCCCCAGGCTGCTCCCGTCCTGCTCTGCCCGACCTTCCCCCTCCCCCTCGCGCCGGGGAGCTGAGCCGCGGGCCCGCCGGGTCCAGGCGCGCAGGTCCCCGCCCAGGGCGCGTCCCCAGCGCCGTCGTGGGGAGCTGGTCGTGCCCGCGGGGGAGGCGCCGTCGGGCCCCGCGGCGCAGCCCAGAGTCCTCTGGATCGTGGGAGACCCTGAGCCCGCCCTTCAGTCACCCCGTGGTCTCCTGCCAGCACCCTATCTCCCTCCCTGATAATCCCAAACTTAAATGAAACCTAAAGTGTGAAAGTCCCGCGGGCTCTTCCCTGGTCAAGGGGCCTGGCAGGGGCCCTGAGACTAGGGGTGGGGGGTGGGGGCGGGAGCGGTGACCACACACCCCCCCCCACCCCTGGCCAGCACTACTCCCAGGCCTGGCTCTGGCTTGGACACTTTGAGCCTCCGGCCTAGTGTCTGCTGAGCCGAGTCTCCTCGCCAGACCCTCCTGTGGTTCTGCTTGAAGTCTATGAAATAAATGTCTACAGCCTCACACAAATATGTTGGAGTAGTGTTTTCACATTACTGTGAATATTCCATTTTGATACTAAATTAAATCTATACAGGTGGTATTTTCTCCAAGGTAATTTGCAAAGTCCTCTCTTGCATAAAACTAACTGCAGTTAGTTTTAATGTGTGATTTTTTTAAAGTAATATATTGTTCCACAAGTTATAAAGCTCTTCAATGTTCATTACACCAGAATCAAATTATTTTAAAAAATTCGTTTTATTTTTCACCACAAATCCAAAAAGTAAAAGTAGTACTGGAAGTTGTCAAGTTAGTGGTAGGACACAATTTTCCATGATTCTAGTTTTTTTCTGAGCACTTATATTTGGTCAAAGTGAAGTTACTCTCAGTTAGCAATTGTCAGTTGATTTTCTCAAAGGAGCAAACACTCATTCTCAGGACAATGTCTGCTCATTAACCAAATCAAATAGCCACAGATTTTGTCATTCATTCCTTCATGTGAAGACGGTATTGACTACAAAAAAAGAAAAACAGTCTAATTCATCTCATGCAAATATTTTCCTTAGCACATGGTAATTGGGGACGCAGCAGGAGTGTTGCATGTGCACTTGCCTGTCATCGCATCAGGTGCTGTAAAATGTGGATTTGAGGATGACAGAATAATGATAATTTTTAATGCTTCAACCAAGACACTTTGAAATGAAACTGGCTTGGAGTTGTGTTTCTGAGGTAAGTAGTCGTGAAGAATAAGTGCAATTAGGAATATAAGCTCAATTTTTAGTAAGTTTTACCTCAGCAGATGGCAAAATAGTGAAAAAGCCAGTGGTGTCTAAGTGGTGTTTTGAAAATAGTTTTGACCTCGTGGCTCCTGTGACAGGCTCTGGGTGACTTCAAGGATTCCACAACCACACTTTGAGAAAAGCTTTTCTCAGTGAACCGGGGAGCATCTCCCAAGTGTTCTCTGCCTTTGCCTCCTCCTCACTTCCCAGCATCCCTCTCCCTGGCTGGCTCCTGCCTCCCCAATCTGCCTCCCCTGCAGATGCAATGGGGAGCAGAGAGAGGACCCCGGAGACGTGGAGCTTGCTTTGTCATGAGAGATGGACAAGGAGTAAAGGTGACAAAGACACATGTAAACCCGACCTGAGCCAAAGGCTGGGAGGAAGGAGCGTGTTTATTATGAAAGTAGAGCAGTAGGAGCACTTCTATTATTTTAAATAATATCAAAAGATGTAAAAAATATATTAAAAACAGGGCCTCACTGGTGACATAAGGTTTAACTCTGAGTGCTATCACTGCTTAGAACTGAGTTTGATCCCTGGCCAGGGAGCAACACACATGGGGCAGCAGACCTCTCCTGTCTCACCCACCCCTCCCCTCAGCAGGTGATTTCAGTGGATTGGCCTATTCTGCTCCCTACTCTGTGTCTGGTGAATCCTCTCACCCTCTGCACCTCTGGCCTATACCCCAGTTTTTCTATGCATAAATAAATAAAAATGAATCTTAAAAACAAACAAAAAATTACATGCAGCATCCATCTCAGACCCAGCAAACAGCAGAGGCTGGAGACCCAGTGGTGGTGCAGGTGCAACAAGACACAATGTGGGACTCAGTCAGCTGGAGTCAGGCTTTGTCATCAAATGAGTTTGATGTCAAATTAGAGAGGGTCAGCCCACCATCCAGCTGTCAGGCCAGAAAGTCTGGGCTGGTCTGCAGCCCCAGCCAGTAGTCAGGCACCACCTGGGAGACTCAAGGGATAGCTTAAACTAGCCCTTTGTTTAATTTTTCTATATCTATATCTAAGTGACATATTTGTCTTTCTCCTTTGGGCTTAGCTCCATCCACGTTGCCCCAGATGGCATGAGTTTATGTTTCTTGATGAGTAGTATCCTATTATCTATGTACCATCCCTTCCACAGCTCGGCTACTGTAAATAGTGCTGCAGTGATCAGGGGGGTGCCAGTTTCCTTTGAAGTAGTGTAAGGTCCTCTGTGGGTGTGCTGGCACCTGCCGCCCTAAAGGGAGCCAGAGTCTCTGAGAGCAACTGCTAATTCTGCACAGGGGGTTCCAGGAGGTTAGAAGTTCTGCAAACAGAACTTTTTTATTTTTTTAATTTTATTTATACAAGCACTGGGTACAGTCAGAAGCGCGGGATGGTGAGAGAATTCACCAGAGCCAGAGCAGGGAGCAGAACAGGCAGAGGGACCGAAGTACATTGTTGAGGGGAGCAACAAGTGTCAGGAAAGGACTGTCTCACTATGTGGGACCCTCACCTGTGGCCAGGGATCAAACCGGCGCTGCAGAGGCTGCGGGCAGTAGAGGCTGCAAGCAGCTTCGCAGCCCAACACTCAACCACTGTGCCGCCAGGGGAGGCCCCCAAGGTTGTTGTTTCCAGAGCCTGAAGTCTCTTGCAATTGTGCACATGGTTGAGAACCACAGGGATGAGTCCCCTTCTGGGCACTATCCTTCCATCGGCTCTAGCCTGTAGGCCCCTATCGTATGGGTACTGTATTGCTCGAGCCCATGGTTTTGGCTTTGGGTCTTTTTGGCAGCCCTCTTGTCTTATAGCCTGTGCAGGTGGGTGCCACTGCGGCCTATCCTGGCATCCCATCCTCATGCCCTGTGAATACCCTTTTCAGTTGGGATCCCAGCTGGTGTCAGAGACACCAAAGGTTAAAAGCTCTTTATGAGTTGCTGGACAACACCAGCAACAAACAGCTCTTTCAGACATGAGGTCCAGAGCCTTTGGTGCTCCTATCAGGTGATGTCAGACACCGACTGGAGGCCCCATCTCTGACAGAGGTCTTCATCCTCTCTTCCTCCCGCAGAGGTTGGCTACTGGATGCTGCTTGTCTTCTTTCAGCTTCTGGCCCTCCTTTCTTCGGAGGCCAGGAACAGAGTCTTCCCCTTCTTTCTTTGGAGGTTGGAACAGAGCCCCTCAGCTCCCTCCAACCCTGGCTTATATCACTCTTCAGGGTGTCCCAACATCAAGTCTGGTTGGACTATTTTTCTTTTTTTGTGCAGAAGAACTGGGGTATTGGCCAAAGGTGTAGAGTGAGCAGAACAGGCAGACTGACTGAAACACACTGCTGAGGGGAGCAGCCGGCAAGGCAGGAGAGGTCTGCTGCGCCCTGTGGGTCAGCTCCCGGCCAGGGATCAAACTCAGGCAGCAGTGGTGATGGTGCCGAGACTTAACCTCTAGGCCACCAGGGAGGCCCTGAACCATCTTCATCCTTGGCTGACTGGACCACCTGATTGGTCCTGCCCATAACCCAGGAAGCATGCAGAAAAGGGCAGTTCTGAAGAGCAACTGCTACAACGGACTTGTGGTGGAGCAGCAGAGTGGAGACCACCGCTGCTGCTGGCTCCCGCCACCAAGTCATCTCCCAGATCTGTGCCCACAGATGCCGGGGACAGGCACAGGCCCCTCTTCCTGAGGCAGGCACTGTGGGACTTTGCCACCTGCCCAGGCCCCTTCCCTCACCGAAGCAGAACTGCTTTCTAGTGCTCTCTGAAGTGAAGGATGCTGAGGCTCAGCCCTGTTCAGTGAAGCGCGACCCAGAGCCAAGTCTGGAACCAGGATGTCTCCACGTCTCCTCGTCTCTCCCCTACTGGCTCATGCCTCCAGCAGGGAGGTGACCTGCAGTCCCGAGGAACCCACCACTTCATGTCAGAGCCTAGGGCACAGGTGGTCACGGACCTTGCAGGACTGCAGGGTCCTCAGTGCCCCCCAGCCCTGAGTTGGAGCCATCTCTGTCCCGGCCTAAGGACCTCCCTCCCGGAGGCCTCCGAGCCCTTCCCAGCTAGCGCAGGCCTTACCAGCTCCTTCAGCTCTGCCAGCTTCTCCAGTACCTGGCCGAGTTTCATGGCCAGCTCGCTCTTGGTGTGTTGCTCTGTTTGGAGGGAGCCGGTCATCTCCATACTCTGATGGGCCAGGACAGACAGAAGTAACAATGAGACGCCACCCAATACAGCTGGAGACCCAGAGCTCGGTGTCCCCTCCCACATCAGGAAGAGGTCATCCCCCAGGCCAGGGCACCCCAGGCACATTACCTTCTTGCCAAGCGCTCTCTGGGCTCCGAATCTGATCATCTCCTGCACCCACCCTCTGCCCGGGACTCCCACGTCACCCGCTCTCCACGGGGATGAACACTGCCCACCTCTACACATCAGTCTCAAAAGCCACCCCTCCAGCCTCCAGACCCTTCAGAGCCAACTGCTCCCTCAGTTGCCACATCCCACCTTGCCGCCTAGCAAAGTGTCTGCTGCCAAGGGCCCATGGGAGATGGGTAAGTGTCCAGTTGATTTTTAAAAGACAGTGGGGGAGGATGTCCCAGTCACTCATCTCTGGTGAACCTCACGCACTTGCAGTTCTGCTACAAAACTCACCTTAGTCCTTGCACCTGTAACAAAAGCCCCCTTTCTCCTAATCTTGCATTTCCCACTCCTAAGCTAAAATGCATTCATCACTTTGGAAAATCAACTGCAGTGTGGACTGTTGGCCTTTGCGGGACATGCCCAGAGGGCAAGCCCCGTGTTTGGGGCGGGGGTTTGAGGCTCTCCTAGTAGGACGGGCCCCTGAGCATTCACCCTGGAAGCTTGGAAGGCCCAAATCTCACACCCCTGCTCTGGAAGCTCTTCCCAAATGACCTCTCACCCTCACGGTGTATTGTATCTTCTCCAAGATGATAAAGATGTGCGGGAAGGAAAACAACGATCAACCAAGCAGGTGAATTAGCAGACGTGGACACACCAAGGGTTAATGATGGCAACATAAAATCAGCCAGAGGCCAAGTACCTCAACCAGACAAGCCTCGGGCATGCACGCTGGGAGAGACCAAGCCAGAGAGGGGGTCTCGGCACGGCCTCACCTTCCTCTTGTCCAATGGGGGGAGCGCTGCCCCATTGTAGTGGTTAAGGTCGGGCACAGCACCTGCAGAATGTCCTGAATCTACAGGAGGTGAAAAGAGAAAAACAAGGGCAAGGGGAGGAAGAGAAAAGCGGCTTAGAGAAGACAAGAAGGTCAGAGAAGGAAAGAGAGAGCAGCTCTGGACGATGGATGCTGGAGACATGGGTGACGGATCATACCACGGCCTGTGCCTTCTTTCCAAACGGCCACTCACCACCTCGCCCGAGGCAGGAAGCAACATGAACCAAGAGATGATCAAAGCTACCAAATCAGTCTGGAAGACACTGATCTGGCCCAACAACTTCATCTTCCAGTTGAGGAAATTGAGGCCTGAGAAGGACGTGACTTTCCCTGGGATCACCCAGCAAGTCGGTGGCAAAGACGGACTCCCACCTCAGAGGTCACCTAATCCCAAGCACCTGGGCTCATCTGTGCCGCCCTAAAGGGAGAGGGTGTCCTCACTGACTGGCTTCCCCTTGAGGCTGGGGATGAGGGAAATTGCCAGAGCAAGAAGTCCATAGCGACGCCCTGTACTGAAGGCTCACTGCGCACCAGGCCCCGCACGAAGGGATGAATGCACAATCCTCTCACGGATGCTGCCTAGATTTAAGTAGAGCTGTAGCACCCTGAGTCACAGGTGGACAAAGAGCTTAAACAGTGTTGCCCCAAATCAGATCCCCAGCAGAGCTACGGAGAGGCCGCACTCAGACCCAGGGTTCTTACCCACTTCTTCCATGCTCTTCACCTCTCACTGAGCTGCCCCTGGAGCACCCCTCTCCCAGCCTGGCTGAGCAAGACTTACATCTTCAGATGACTTACAACCACTTCCAGTGGTCTCTTGCAGGGGACCCCAAGATGTTTTTCCTTTGGTAGTCTCCCAACTGCGGAGAGGAAAAAGAGAGTTGAGGCTCACGAGAACGGCAAGCCCCTGTACTCACACCCCACTTTACAAGTTAGATTTGCCATCTGACGTCATGCCACCAACATCTCCACCAGGTGCTGTGAGTAGTCCCCCCGTCCCATCCTCCCAATGACAGAAGAAATGGACTGATAACTTGGTTTAAAGAAAAAATGTTTAGGAATTTTCACTCAGTCTTCAGACTCGAACTTCTGGGATGCCATGACTCAGTAGCTGCCAGCAGGCAGCGCTGCTCAAGCTCCTGCACCAGTGGATGCTCATGGCAGGAGGCAGTGAGGGGACAGCCAGGGGCACAGCCAGGCCCATTTCAGAGCAATCTGTTACAATCTCACATATGTCTGCATACGTGCATTAACACAGAAGGCTTTTTTTCCTCAGGAGACTCAAGCAGAATTGATGCTTCAGTCGCCTGTTTATCCTGTGGCGAGCTGAGCAACCCATGTTGAGACGACTGGGGGAAGATTCCCAACTGGGAAGGTCAGTTTGCTGGGATCTGACCCACAGAGGGTAAACAGATCACTCCAAAGAGCACTGATTGGGGGGCACTCTGGCCCCAGGGACATAAGGAATTAGAATGTGAGATGGAGGAGTCAGACAAAAATTGGAAAGTCTCTGCGGAGAAGTAGAAACTCCGCAGAAAACCAAACTAAACAATTCTTCCCAGTGTCTCCCAGAGCAGTTGCCAACGTTTCAAGTTTACTAGGGAAGCGTAGGCTTTGTAGGCGCTCAGTGTTTAAAGGTGGGGTAAAGTACAGAGCAATCGAGCTTGAACCCTCTCCCGGGCTCAGGTCCCATGGTCTTGGGTCCCCTTCAAGTTGGTAATCTGCAGCCACAAGAGAAACCTGAAAGGGGGTTAGTCCTGGGGGGCTGGGGCAACAAATCAAGCACCCAGCTCTTGATGTGACATAAGGATGGTTCCCAGGGATTGTGAGGGAACTACCTTCCAACCCTTGCCCCGCCACGCACATTCGCCGCTCCTCTTTGTCCTGGGCCAGCCCGTTTATGAGAACCCCTTCTCTAGGTGCTGCTCCCTCATCACTGCTCTCTGGTCTGGCAGAGAGCCAAGGGGGTGGCTCAGGCCTGGGTATGAGGGTCTTCTGCAGGGATGCGATAACGTGGGTAGAGAAGGTGTTGGTTAAAGGTGGTAGGAGACATTTCCTGAATGTGAGCCTGTGTGAATTTCAGGAGGCAAGGAGCAAAAAGAAAAAAAAAAGTAAAGTCATCATTAGTATTGGCCCCAAGAGTGGGAGGAGCCATGACACTATAGGATTTTGAAACCATGTCAGCGGGGAATTGGAGCCCCCAATTTCCCTTTCCATGTCTTTGCGTAGTTTCATGAAGGCTTCCACATTTTGTTCTACAATCTTTGATTCATTGATACAATAACAACATTCTTCCCTGAGGAACAGGAAGGTGCCCCCCTTGTTAGCCAACAACAGGTCCAGAGCCCGCCAGTTTTGGAGCATGGCCTGTGCCAGGGAGGGGAGCTGTCTTTGTGATGATGCTAAAGACACAGAGGTTTTTTCTAAGGAGGGGTAGATACCTTTAACCGAAATGTTAGAAGTGCAGGAATGAAAGCCGACAAGGGCATCAGTTGGATAGCAGGGGTAGCTGTGATTGGAGTCCCATAGGGGGACTGAGAGTTGGGGAGTCTGGCAAGCAGCGTCTGTAATCTTGGTCATAGTGGTATTGAGATGAATTAGAGCTGCCGCCAGTAGAGGCCTCTGAAGGGAAGCACAGAGGAAACAAGAAAGGTATTAGATCCAAAAGAGTTATGCAGGAATAGTATAGCGTTTTGTATTTTACGAATCCAGGTTGAGGGTGTCTCAGTCTTTTCTGATGATGTTAGCTGATTTTGTAGGACTTGCTCTGAATGGAGGATGTCCTGGGAGACTTGGACTGTGGCATTTTGTGTCGGGACATAGTCCCTTGAGAAGGGAAAATGTTGCCACTGTGTAGGAATGCCAGCCCGTGTACCCTGTGGCTTGGACTCCCTGTACCCAGCGCAGGTCCCAAGGACCTGAAATAGTATAGTTAACTTGATTCGTATTGAAACCCGTATTATGACAGATGGAGAGAACATTCGGCCTTTGTCTGGAAGGTGCACTGCACATGACGGGCAAGGGCACCCCCCATATTCTTTGTAGGTATTCTTGCAATGATCTAAGGTTTGATGGTAAAAGAAAGAAAACATGGTGTTCATAGTGTTGTTCATTGATGAAAGAGTTAGGGTGAGAGTGATGGGTGCTATGCATCCGGCCTGTGGGCACTGTGCAGTACCCACCAAGTGGGTAGTCTCCGTGGATCCTGAGACAAAGGTCTCCCTAACTTTGAATTTCCACACATAGGACACTGAGCTAGGGGAGATTTTGACAAGAAATGCGCATCCTAGTAGGACCCAGGTTACAACATACATACTGTTTGTCTTCGGGCGCACGTTTGACCCGAGAGAGATGGTGCCAGGAGGGGTCTCCCAGAGGTGTTACCACTATAGGCATGGTGAGAATGACTGTGTGCGGACCAGTCCATGGAGGCTGCAGTGGCTTTGGCTGAAGCGGTTTGAGCAGAACTTGGTCTCCTGGATGCAGTGGTGGGGAAGGTCAGTTGAGGAGGTCGAGATTCGGGCAGGACTGGGTAAGTACCGGTCTGCGTGTTCCTGGAGCAGTCGCAGAGCTCTCAGGAGAGTTTAGTCAGGTGACCCTTGATTAGCCCATTGGCGCGCTCCACTTTCCCTGAGGATTGTGGGTGGTGGGGAATGTGAAGCTTCCAGGTGATACCCAGAGCTGCGGAGACCTGCTGAGTAATCTTTGAGATAAAAGCTGGACCATTGTCAGATAGGACAGATGTGGGGAGGCCAACGCATGGGATAATGTGGTTAAGAAGGGCCTCGGTTACCCCCTGAGCCGTTTCTCTAGCTGCGGGGAAGGGCTTGACCCAACCTGTTATTGTATCAACCTTTGTGAGCAGATATTTAACTTTTTTGTGAGTAGGGAGGTGAGTAAAATCAACCTGCCAATCCTGTCCAGGTAAGTGTCCACGCAGCTGTGAGCTGCAGAAGAAGGAGGTTGGCGAATTCCCCCTTGAGGTGATCCAGGAGCACCGGTTTGACGATGGGAACACAGCTGCCAGACTTTAGCATTCAAGGAGGGGTGGAAGAGCAGACTCAGGATTTGGCGTTCATTAGGTTCTAAGTCGGAGTGATGGAGGGGACAGATAGAGAGAGAATAGGACCAGGATCTGCAGCAGAGTGAGTTGTGGGAGCCCTTGTTGCTGCATCAGCCTTGTTATTCCCTGTGGTCACATAAGAATTGTCCGTGTGGTGTCCTTCACAGTGGATCATGGCGACTTCAGTTGGAAGCTGCAAGGCCGCTAGAAGCTTAAGGGCAAGTTTAACGTTCATGATGGGGGTCCCCTGGGTGGAGAGGAACCCCCTTTCCTGCCAAATCACAGCAGGACTGTGAGCCATAAGGAAGGCATATGTTGAATCCGTATAGATGGTGACTTTCTTATGGTTGCTGAGGGTCAGGGCCCCGGTAAGTGCTCTGAGTTCTGCCTTTCGGGAGGTGGTTCCCCCGGGCAGCTTTCCTGCCTCGATGACCTGATCGAGGGTAACCATGGCCTAGGCAGCCCTCCGCTGACCTCGCGCACCTTCGCAAGAGCTGCCGTCTACAGACAGAGCCCAGTAGGCATCTGACAAAGGGGAGTCGGCCAAACCCAGTCTGGAGGTTTGCATTTCGCCCAGGATTTCAGGGCATGAATGAGCGGCAGAAGGGGGGCCAGAGACAGAAGAGGGGCTGGGTTGAGAGAAGTTGAATGAGTGAGACTCGCCAGAGGGTTTTCGATAAAGAGCACGTGGAAGTCCTGTGAGTGGGCAGGAGTGAGAGTGGAGAGCGGGCGGGGAGACAGGAGGGCCTGAAGGCTGTGCGAGGAATGTGCTTGGACAGGTCCTCCCAGAGTAAGTTTGAGGGGTTCCCGGGTGAGTAGAGCTGCCGCCGCCAGGGCTCTAAGGCAAGGTTGCCAGCCCCTGACGGTGGGATCCATCTGCTTGGAGAGATAAGCGACAGGACACAGGGCTGGGCCCAGAGGCTGGGAAAGGTTGCCTGCCGCCATACCCCTATGTGCGTCTGTGCACAGGAGGAAAGGCTTTTCTGGGTCAGGAAGGCCAAGGACAGGTGCCCTAAGGAGGATATGTGTGAGTAAAAGGAAGGCCCTGCAGACCTCCCCGGGAGATTGGAGACGTCCTTCGAGGGAGGCTTTTGCTGTGTCGTACAGTGGCTTGGCTAGGAAAGCAAAATTAGGGATCCAGTGACGGAAGAATCCGACCAAACCTAGGAAGGAAAGGATTTGTTCTGCCGATTCAGGGGAGGGAAGGTCCCGGATGGCCTGTTTGTGGTCCACCGTCAGCTGTTTGGAGGAAGGAGTTAGTGGAAGACCCAGATAGACGGCTGTGGGAACTGAAAGTTGGGCTTTGGACGGGGAGACACCGTATCCTTTTGAGCCCAGGAAGGTGAGGAGTTGTGCAGTGAGTTGCTGTGATTGTGGCAGAGAAGGTCTGCAGAGAAGGAGGCCAGCAACATATTAAAGGAGAGCCCAGAAAGGAGTTGGACTTACCTGCTACCTTGACTGTTACCCTGGGCTCCTTGAAGTTTATCGGGGTCGATGAGTCCGGGCCTCTTCAGTCCTCAGCTGCCAAACCGAAGACCGCCGGTGGCAAGAGTTGCAGGGGCTGGAAGGACTGGTCCACCGCAGCCAGGCATGGAGGGACAGTCACTTTTCCAGTGACCCTGGACGTTGCAGATGGGGCATGGTCCTGGCAGGTGTTGGGGCATTGTCTGGTCCAGTGGCCTTCTCGACCACATTTGAAGCAGGCTCCCAGCGGTGGTCGGTTGGGGGCCATGGGGCCCGTTGTCGTCCTCTGTCGGGCGGCAGGCACTGCGGTGGTTGAAGGAACATGGCCTGGCGGTCTCAAGGACCTACCAGGGCCTGAGCTTGAAGCCCAGCCTTCTGGAGACTACGGAGTTCCCTCTCTGCCCTGTCCTGTTCCTTCCGGTTTTTAAAAACTGTCAAGGCCATATTCAGCAGATCCTGGATAGGGGTTTGAGGACAGTCCTCAGCCTTCTTTAAAAAAAAAAAAAAAAAAAGATTTATTTATTCATTTACACTAGAACTGGGGTCCAGGCCAGATACGTGGGAGGGTGAGAGGATTCACCAGAGTGGGGAAAAGAACAGGCAGACTGACGAAATACACTGCTGAAGGGAGTAGCGGGCGAGGCAGGAGAGGTCTGCTGTGCCATGTGGGACCCTCGCTGGCCGGCCGGCATGGAACCGGCACTGCAGAGGCCTCGGAGAGACTCACAGCGCGGCGCTTTGCCATCTGCGCCATCAGGGGAGTCCTCTCAAACTTCTTAAGCTTCTATTAATGTCAGGAGCTGACTGAGATATAAAATGGGTAGCCAGAACTGTTGAGCCTCCATTTGAGTCAGGGTCAAGCCTGGTATGGCGCTGGAACGCCTCCGTCAGGCGACTAAGGAAGGCAGCAGGGTTTTCTGAGGCAGACTAGGTGATCTCCCTGAGCTTAGCAAAATTTACACTTTTGTGCACAGCTGCTTGGAGACCAGCTAGGAGACAGGTAATAAAATGGTCTTGGTGAGTCCTGCCCTGGGGGCCCTGCCTGTGTCAGTCTGGTAGCCCCACCCCAGCTCTGGGCTGGGAACTGCTGCAGAGCCTGGGGCCATGGTTGTGTCAGTCACAGGGACCTGATCTGCATGGTCTTGGGCAGACCTAAAAACCTGCTCCCTTTTGTCAGAGGTCAGGGTGGAAGAGAGGATCACATGTAATCATGACAAGTAAGGTCACAGGCTTGGGTAAGACAAGGAAACTCTTTGGTGTAGGTGGTGGGATTGTTAGTGAAAGAGCCAAGAAGCTTTTCAGTCTGGGAGAGACCAGACAGAGAGGAAGGACCATGGACCCTAACTCCTCCTTCAGTCCCCGCCACTTCCCTGAGGGGACCCAGAAGAGGACCACCCAGAACAGGTGTGGTGGCTAGGAGGTGAAAAAAAGAGGGGAGGCCGGATTGGGGAGCTGGAGGAGGTGAAGACTGAGAATCTAGAGGATCAGAAAACGTTGAAGAGGGTCCAGAGAGGGGAAGAGTGAGAGGAGTCTCAAGACTTGGAGAGTGTGGCAGGTTTTCAGGAGGCAGGGGCTGGAGGGGGGCATGGGAGCACAAGAGAAAGCCAGCCTGGCCCTAAGGGATCTCTGACCATTTTCCATTGCGGTGACAGAACTCTTTAGGTCTGTAAGGATCGAGAAGTCAAAAGCGCCATGCTCGGCCCATGGGAGCCATTGTCCAATTGGTATTGAGGCCACGCAGCGCTGCAGTAAAAGATGAGACGCTTAGGGCACATATCTGGCCTAAGCTCCAAGGGACCGAGGTTTGAGAGAAGGCATCTGCCGCGAGGGTGATAGATAAGCTTCAGTCAGAAGTTGGCTCTCAGAGAGAATTTGATTCCTATATTGGTCACACACACACTTAAGTTCATACAGGCAAGCCAACCCCAGGTTCCCAAAGTACCTCCGACTGAAGACAGCCACTGAGACTTGTCTTACCCGGGCCTTCCACCTAGGTGGATGTTCTCTGGCTGTGGAAGTCTCTAGGCTCGAGGACCTGCAGTGCAGATGGTCACGCAGGGTGTTGAGCTGATAGGCCGCTTGTGCCGCTGTCAGGGAGCAGGCCGTCAGGGAGCCTTCGAAATTCATGCTGGGGGTGCAGCCCCCATCCCCCTATGTGAGTGTGCTGCTGGGGCAGGGCAGCTGCCTTGGGAGCTTTGGAACCGGATCCACCACAGGGCAGAGGAGGTCTGACCCCTCCTCCTTATTGTGGCAACTAAGTCGCCTTCAGGAAGGCTCAGGTTGTCTGATGGCTTTGGAAAGCCTGAGGGTCCAAGCCACACCCTCGGCCCGCAGCCACCTTGCAACCAGGCAGGCCACAGAGCGCCTTGCCTCCATGCCTGCTGTTGCTGTTCCCGCCAGCACAGGGCCACGGCAGTCCCTGTGCCCCAGGTGAAGCACCGAAGCCTGCCTGCAGGCCCGTGGACCTGGGCCTGTTGTTCATAGTGTCACCTCTCCTTTTTCAGCCAGGGGACCTCAGTGCCGGCTGACCTGGGCAAGTCGGCTTCTCTGAGTTCTACCCAAGCTGGTCAGTAAAACTTGCCCCACAGACCTGCCTGCCCCCGCACCCCTACACTGATGCTGGCTCTTCTGCTTTTCCACACCAGGAAGGGCCCAGCCTCACCTACACGACCTGTGGTCCCCCAGCCAGCTGAGGCTCCCCTCTTAGACTTATAAGCCTGTGGCCACTAGCATCTGGCCTCCTGCCCTCCCTGCCTCCCCAGGGTCCATATGGGGAACTACTGTGCTTTCTGCCCACCCCAGGGGGCCCCCGGTGCTCCCTCCAGCCATCCTCTCAGCTCTGCCCTCCCCAGGCCAACAGTGGTATTCCCCTGTCTTTCTCCATCAGAAATGGTGGAGTCACGTGGGGCCCGAGGCCTCCTCCTCCTGACACTAAGGGTGACCCTGGGCTGGTGGGTTGAAAAACAGGGGAACAGAGAGGAGGGAGCCAGAGGGGGCTGATCACATGTCTGGCACAGGGGTGCACTGTCTCGTGTGTGTGAGAGGCCTGCGAGTGAGCAGGGAGAGGCTCCAGCTCCTGCTCCTGCATCCCCCCTCCCTGTCCCCCCTCCCCTCTCATCCAGAACCCCTGCCCACACCCTCCCCTGCTTCGTCTTCCCTCCCCACCTCCCCCCAAGCACTGCAGCCCAGGCTGTACCTGCCTTCCCAGCTCTCCCCCTTCTCTGCCCTCCCCCGTTTTCTCTCTGCTTCTCTCCAGCTGCCAGCTGATCGGGTCAGGCAAGTCCATCCAACCTGAGAGCCCCTGAGCCCCCTTCGACCTCTAACCAGACCCCTCCTCTTCCTGGGACACCTCTCTTCCCGGGCCTGCCTGGGTGACTGTTCTGTGACTTGGCCCCCAGCCCCCAAGCCTCCCCCTTCATCTGTGACTTTAGTCTGTTGTGGCGGTGAGCTGACACCCCAGGCGTGACCTCGGTGACTCTTGTGCCCCCTCGGTGGTATTGCTCCTGCCCTGCTCTATGCATGTCAATAAATACACGGGCACACACACACATGCAAGCGCGCATCTCTGGTGCTGGGAACCGCCGGCTGTGCTGTCCTTCTGAGTCTTGTGGCCCAACTACAAGCAAACACTGTCACCCCAGCCGCCCCCGCCAACACGTGCCACCTCCGACCAACCTCCCTGCCATTCCCGGCCTGTGCACAGTCAGCCCCCCCAGCCACCTTCCTGCCCCTTCCCCGAGCATGGGGGTGCTGTCCTGGCAGCTGTGTGCTTCTGGCCGCGACCAGTCCTGCTGTCTCTTGGCTGAGAATGAAACCCATTTCTGAACAATGGGGAGCAACGTGTTGTGTGCTGGCTGTGTTCTGTGGAGTTCAGGGGGAAGGGAAGGTTTAAGCATGAGGGCGCAGGGGTGCCTGGGAGGCCCCAGTTTTTCCCAGGCTGCTGGGGAAAGCGCCTGGACTTAGCTGGTCTTCATCTGAACCCTGCTGTGGCCACCAGGGAGTGCCAGCCTGGAGGACTCATGGGGCCTGGGTGGGGGCCCCAGAGGAACAGGGTGAGAGGAGAAATGCCTAGGCTGGAAGCCAGTACTCTGGCCCTCCCAGGGCGGCACGCAGCCCACAGGCCCGACAGGTCAGAGAGCTGAGGGGGATTGGATGCCCTGACAGGCAGCGCCAATGCGCACCTTGCACCCCCAAGCCTTCCCTCTGCTGGCAGGACCCACACCCAGCGCAGCGCCTGAGCCCAGATCCCAGGGCCAGACCACGTGGTGAGTTAAGTTTATTCAGAAACAAAAGTGAAACACCAGGAACCACTCCCTGGCCTTGCCTCCTTCCTCTGTCCTGGGCGATCTATAAATAAGTTTCCTGGACGTCAACTGATTCATAGAAACCTCCTCTCCCAGGGGCCACCGCAGCCTCTGCTGTGATACATGGGCCGTCTCAGCCCCATGTACACATGTCCCAGCACAGTATGTACACCGCGGGGCGCCCGCGCGCCTTCCGCCTGGCCTCCACCAGCCACCCCGGCCCGGCTTCTGGCCAAGCCCAGTTTTCCACAGGGTTGGGGGAGTTTGTACCCCCAAATTGCCTGAGTAAGCCATGCATCCCCTCTATGGGGACTTTCTGTAAAAGAAGCAGTGAAGGCCACCTCTCTGCAAATCCGGGGTGGCCCCACGATAATCAGGCACAGAGGCCCACAGGACTTTTGCAAAGACAGCAAGTGGAGGCCACCCCCTTATGGACTGCGGTGGCCTCATACCTGTGGGACATTCGAGAGGAGCGACGGGGGAGGCCACCCCTTTGCGGATTGGGGTGGCCTCATGCCTGCAGGACTTTTGTGAGGAGGGGGATGGGGGAGTTCTCCCCTTTGTGGATTGGGGTGGCCTCATACTTTTGTGAGGGGGCAAGGGGGAGACAACCCCTTTGTGCACTGGGGTGGCTTCATGCCTGTGGATCTTTTGTGAGGGGCGGGACGGGAGAGGCCACTCCTCTGCAGATTGGGTGGCCTCATGCCCATGGGCCTTTTGTGAGGGGGGAAGGAGGAGGCCACCCCTTTGCACATTGGGGTGGCCTCATGCCCGTGGGACTTTTGTGAGGAGGACAGCGGAAGCCACCCCTTTGCAGATTGGGGTGGCCTCATGCCCGCGGACCTTTTGTGAGCGGGGACAGGGGAGGACACCCCTTTGAGGACTGTGGTGGCCTCATGCCCGCGGGACTTTTGTGAGTGGGACAGGGTAACCTCAAGCTGCAAGACATGTGTAGTGAGCAGAGCCCGCCCTTAACAGGTGTTTTCCCACAAAATAATCGGGCACACATGCCCATGGGGACTTTTGCTAGGTGGTAGGAGAGGCCTCCCCTTTGCAGATAGGGATCACCTCCAGAATAATTGGGTGCAACAAAAAGTAAAAATAAAAAAAAATAAAGAAAATCAAAACAATTATTGGGTCCAACAAAAAATTAAAAACAAAACAAAACAAAAAAAAACAAAAACAAAATTGTGTGCAAAGGCCCATGGGGAAATTTCAAAAGGGAGCAGGGGAGGCCACCCCTTTGTGGATCTGGGTGGTCTCAAATAAACCACTGCTATCTCTGTGGCTACACTCTAGACAGGTGTTGGTGCCCACCTGCCCCAGCTGGTATCTCTGTCTGGACTTAGCCCCCATGCTGGGCTTTCAAAGTGCTGCCCCGCTGGACATGGTTGGGGTGAGGTGGGGGGCACGTGGCCCAAAATTGCCTAATATAAACTAGGCCCTCTGCAAGAAGGCCTGGTAAGGATTCAATTGGTCATTCAAGGAGCCCCTATACTGTAGAATTGAGCCCCCTAAATAACTAGCTGGATATTTCTAGCTCCTTGCCTCTGGAAGTATGATTAGTCCAGAGTTAAATTAAGACACAGCCCTAACCTCAGAGGCTAGGGTCTGCACCTATTTCACCCTATTAGATAGGGGAGTTGTTGGACCCCTTTTTTAAGCCAAGGGATGAAAGGACGACTAGGAAGGAGAGCCAAAGGATGGGGGGGAAAGCCTGGGGAACAGGTATGGGTTGGTGAGGGCCAGGTGGGGGCAGAGCCTCCGGCCCCATGCCGGTGGCCTAGACCACCATTATCTTCACCTCGTTGTCTTCAGCCTGGTAGAAGAAGGGAAGGCATGTGCTGTTTCCACTGGTGATGCCTTCCTGGGAGTTCTGCATTTCTTGAAGCAGCTGAACGACCTGCTACGCAGAGACGTTCTCGAGGGGAGTCAGACCCAGCTGGGCCTCACCCTGGGTCGGCTGCACATCGTGGACAAGGCTCAGCTTACTTGGTTCTTCAGAGAGAGTAAGGGCAGGAGCAGGGCACAGCGCAGGTTTTCTGATCCCATGCAGACCGGGTAAAGGAGGAGTCAGAGTCCTCAGTGGCTTTGCAGGTTTTTTAGTGGGGTTACACAGGCATATGGCAGGCAGGGGTGCTGGCTGGGGGGCTGGCAGGCTGGTAGGCCTCCCAGCCCCCAGCAAATCTTCACTTTATCTGGGCTCTCTGGTGATCTCGGCTTCTCTTCCGGTTTCAGCTTCGGCTTCTACTGCTGCTGCTGGCGTCCCCGTGACACCGCCCTTAAAAGCACAGTTTTAGCTCAGCTGAATCCCATCTACCTATGCCCACACCCCACTCCAGGTGCCCGCCATCAGGCATGCATTCAGGACAAGGATCCATCATCTATCCTGATGGCGGAGGGCAGAAAAGCCTGATATTTTCTTTACCCTACAGAGAGACAGAGACAGGATGCTGTGTGCCTGGCGGAGTGCGCTCTTCCTGAACAGCTGCCCGTTAGGGGCTTTCCTCACCTTGGACGTTGGCGGTGCCAAGCTTCTTGGGGACTAGGCATGCGCTAGTGGGCTCAGCAGCAGGGTTCTGGGCAGGTGCTCAGGGCTTCGCCCGCCATTCGTTGCGTGCCTCCACCAGCCGCAAAACCAACTCTTGCAGCTCTAACAGCTTCACCTGGAAGCAGAGATGCTCAGAAGCCCGCCCTGCCCCCAGCCGCACCACCATGGAGCCAGAGCTCTGACTACCTTCATCTCCTCTTTGTCCTGGGCCAGATGGCTTATGGACTCCTCCTTCTCTAGGTGCTCCTCCCTCATCACTGCTCTCTGGTTCTGGTAGAGAGCTATGTATTCTCCTAGGGGGAGGGTGCGCAGAGAGCTCAGCTACTGGGGTCTCCCCAGCATCTGCATAGCACCCCAGCTGCAGGGCACAAGCCTCCCCGCTCACCGATGGTGTCAGTCTCTCCAGATATCTGGATACATCGATGCTCCAGCTCCTCCATCCAGTCCTGTAAGCCCACTTTCTCCTGCATGAGCTCGGTAAAGCGGCCCTCGGCCAGACAGCGGGCTCAGGGGCTCAGCAGTGCTGGCCTGCGCAGCACCCAGCCCGCCCAGCCCTCCGGAAAAACACACTGTAGGGTAAGATAAAACTATCAGGCTTTTCTGCCCTCCCGCCATTAGGATAGATGAGGGAACCCTGTGGTCTGAATGCAAGCCTGATGCAGGCACCTGGAGTAGGGTGTGGGCATAGGTAGATGGGATTCACCTGGGCTAAGACTGGGCTTTTAAGGGTGGCATTCACAGCAAAAGCAGAGAAACCTAAGCAGAACCGAGAGAGCAGAGCAGCAGAGGCCACCAGAGAATGCCAGAGAGCCCAGAAAGAGTGAAGTCTTGCTGGGGGCTGGGAGGCCTGTCAGCCTCCTGACCCCCTAGCACCCCTACCTGCCATGTATCCAGTAAATCCCAATAAAAGCCTACAAAAGCCACTGAGGCTTCCAGGACTCTCCTGTACCCAGTCTGCTGGATCAGAAAACCTGCCCCGTGTCCATTCCTTCCTCTCTTACAATTGGTGTAAGTCAGCACGATGATCCATGCAGACCGGTATGGAGCCCTCCGAAGACCGGGAGGGACTGAGAAGCAGCAGACAGTGTTTGCCTGTGACAGCGCTGGACGTGTCATGGCGGGACGGGGAAGGGCAAGGTGCGGGACCTGCGGGATGAGACCTCGCCTGGAGGAGGAGATGCCCGAGATGACCAGCCAACAATCCCCGCCTAGGCAGCAAGAGTCATCGGGGGAGAAAGGACCACGACTCAGAGCTCCCCAGTGTGGACAAAGGGAAAAGCCGATGAACTTGGACTAATGGACTAACAATCCCGCCAGAAGGGGGAGGACCTTGGCAAGTTTGATATGTTTTGTGGACCCTGAGGAAGGATGGGATTGTACACCCCCAGAGAGATGGGAGTCTGGGGGTGTCAGTGGGCCTTGGTGGCCAAAGGCAGCCGGTGTACTGCCCAGCAGCTAAGCAGAGGAGAAAAGCCAACTGAGAAGGCAAAAGCTGGTGCTAAGTTCGGGAAGCCCTGAGCGGCTGTTACGCACTACGTAAGCTAAAGGCCAGTGAGTCTTTTAAAATCACCTGTGGGTGATGCCCTGCTCATAGTTGAGTGAGGGTGAGGAGCTGAGGAGCCCATCTTTGGGTGATGGGTAGGGAACGTGGCTTGTGGTGGAGCCCACAGCCAAAGAGGGGACCCAAGAGAGGCTGCATGTGGACTTGTATCCACGGATCCCCGACCCATGTGCTTGTGCAGTGGGTTGGCCTGAGTGCAGGGGCCTGAATGTTGGAGCGTTGGAGCGACCACAGATAGAAAACCCTGAGGGATGGGCGATTACCCCCAAAGAGTACAGAATCGCCAACCCAAGAGTGAGTGCATCCTGGGGGTGGATGCGGTGTGCGGCTTGTGGCTGAGACTGTAGCCGCAGGGGGCCGGGAGGCCTGATGGCTCCTGGCGTGTGACAGCTGAAGCCTGAGTGGTTCCCTCCCTCGCATGAGCAGTGCCTTCGGCAGCGGAAGTGGTGGATCATCTACTGGTGCCAATAATTGTCTTTTGCCACTAGGTTGATGCCCTGCCTGGACTTACTTGTGTTCTGTTATATTTCATTGTGATATATTTCATTTGCTTTTGTGGGCCATGGCTGCAGTGTTCATATTCGTCAAGAGAAACATGTGTATCACTTGTATAGACTGTCTGGCAGAAAACCCTGAGGGGGTGGATTGTAGGGTAAGGTAAAAGTATCAGGCTTTTCTGCTCTCCTGCCCATAAGATGGATGATGGAACCCTGCGGCCCCAAATGCATGCCTAATATGGGCACCTGGAGTAGGGTGTGGGCATAGGTAGATGGGATTCACCTGGGCTAAGATGGGCTTTTAAGGGTGGCATCACGGGGACGCCGGCAGCAGCAGAGAAGCAGAAGCAGAACCGAGAGAGCAGAGCAGCAGAGACCACCAGAGAACACCAGAGAGCCCAGAAAGAGTGAAGACTTGCTGCGGGCTGGGAGGCCTGTCAGCCTCCTGGCCCCCTAGCACCCCTACCTGCCATGTATCTGGTAAATCCCAATAAAAGTCTGCAAAATTCACTGAGGCTTCCAGGACTCACTTCTCCTATACCTGGTCTGCTGGATCAGAAAACCTGCCCTGTGGCCATTCCTTCCTGCCTTACACACACTCACCTGCAGTTTCTCCATGGCTCCCTGAAGGGCCTGGTGGGTCTCCCCAGGCACACTTCCCCCCGGGGGCTGGGGCCTCCATCTTCTCAGGCTCCTGGTCCCATGGGGCTACCTGCTGAGCCAAGAGCCAGCAGACCAGCTTTTGCTCCTTTAGCTGCCTGTGCAGCCGCGCCTGTTCTTCCTCAGCACTGGCCAAGGCCGAGTCACAAAATGCCACCTGTGGGCCAGAGGTGCAGGGTGCCCTTGTGGGCCCGGCAGGAGGTTGGGAGGCACACCTCTCAGGGCCTCCGTGGGCACACCTGATTCGAGGATGGTGTTGGTGTCTACCCACTAGCTCCCAGCAGAGGTGGGTGAAAGCTTAATCAAAGGGAGGGAAACCAAGAAGAAAGGTGTGCTGGTGGGAGGGGGAAGGTGGGGCAGGGAAGGGGCCCCAGGGCCAAGCTCACCATGGCCTCGCAGCTGTCTAGATTGTCCGGGATGCTTAGTTTTGTCAGGGGACACTTGTCCTCCTCTTCCTCCTCCTCTTCACCGTTCAGTCCATTTACTGTTGGGGGGGCAGCCAGAGGGGCTCAGAGAACCCCTGGGTTCTGAAGCAGCCCTGAAAGCCAGCAAGATCTGCCCCCTCCTCTGTGCAACCCCGCGCCAGCAAGTCCCCAAAGGAGAAGGTTCCAAGTTGTCCTCAGGGTGGCTTCCATTTCTTTGGAGTGCTCCTTTAGGGGTGTCGGAAACTGTTCACCAGACTGAGACTAGTACTGGAGACAACACTCCACCAGAGTGTTGATGCTGTGTTGCTGGGCACTGTCCCTTACAGTTCCCTCCCTCTGTATTTACTTAGTTCCAACAGGGAATCAGTTAGTGGTGATTTTGTTCTGGTCATGAGGTGGCACCAGAGACCTGTCCTTGCCGAACTTTGCTTTTTCCCAGTGGTTCTCAGCTGGCCTTAGGCTGCTTGTAGGTCCCCATGGAGTCCTTGTCTTCCTCTTATGGCGCCCGGAGCCGCTTGATCACCTCTGTGGTGATTTCTTCACCGTTATCCACAGTTCCCATTTGTGGGGTGCGGTGCCTGAAATAGTTCCTCTCTACTCAGTGTCCCACTTGATCTGTAGTTCGTTCTTGCAGTTTTTTTTTTTTTTTTCCCTCCTTTCCGTTGGTCGGAGAGAGCCTACTCAGTGGGTGAGGGAGGGTAGCAGGGTTCTGACTCTTTCCCTTTTTTTAAAAAAAGAAATAATAAAACTTCTCTTTGGCAGAGACAAAAAGTCTCTGTCTTGTGGGGAAACTCACTGTGTATGTGAAAGGGGGAATCTGGTGAAACTTTTCTCAGACGTGACCCAAGAACCCCAACTGTGAACCCATCACCTCTCCAAAATATCACTCCTCACCAATGTCAACGTTATAAAAACAAGCAAAGTCAGAGAAACAGTCAGCAAGAGGCACATCGAGGAGAACTGGCTGTAACTGAGTGAGGCAATTTGGATTATGGAACATAAAATGTGCATTAGGAAAAACTGATGAAATTAAGCACAGAGTTTGGTCACTGTGTCAACATTGCTTCAGTAGCTGTGAAAAAAAAAAATACAACTGTATTCATGTAAGATGTTAACAAAGTGGAAATGGTGTGGGATGAATAAGAACTGTGCTAGCTTTGCAACTTTTCTGTAAATTTAACAGTATTCATTAAATATTGTTTTTTTTTTTTTAAAGTCCTCAATACTAAATAGGTTGTAAAAGGAAAAAAATGATCTACTTTCCTGTTTCCCCAGGTTTTGTTATCCAGAGGCTGGAGAGAGGGGTCCTGGGGAGAAAAGCTGGAAACCTCACACCCAGAGCATTCCCCCGAGTCTCCTCTCCTCTGAGCCCTGCTTCTCTGACTCCTCACAGAGCATCTCACCACCAGGACGCCGCCCTCCTGGACCCCCAACTCTGCCCATCTCAGAACCGGCCCTGTCCGGCAGCTCCACCAGAATCCGAAACACTCCACCAGAATCGGGAAACAGTCAGACAACCCTTTTTATACCGGGGCTACCCTGAACAGTTTGGCGCAGTAAAGAAAAGGGGAGCCAAGCTAAACTTTCTCAAAGGAAGGGAAAATTCATTGCGCCCCCAGGCAAGCGTCGTACCCAAGATGGGTGTCCCTGAAATCGTGCCCGTTGTGGGGGGAGATGTCATTTCATAGGGTGAGGAGAGGTTAGGCAGGAAAACTGGGTTGGCAGGGGGGGAAACAGGCTTAGGGGGAACTAAGTTGTTTTTTCGTGGAGCTGAGTAGTTTTCTCCTGCTTATGGCTTCAGTTTCGGTTTGATGGAATCAGGGGTACTGGTGTCAGGGCCATCTTGTTTGTATGTGGGCTTCCCCATTCCTGGCCCCTGCATCAACCTTTCATACCAGCCTTTTGTTGAAAAGGGGCAATGGTTCTCTGTTTGGCTACTTCCTGCTGGACAGGGGCAAAGACCAGGGTGGGCGCTCAGGCCTGGTTATGAGACAGTCTTTGCAGCGCGAGGATATGGGTGGAAAAGGAGTTGGTTAAAGGTGGTATGGGACAGTTCTTGGATCCGGTGTTGGATGAAATGGACTAAGCATGGGGCAAAAAGAAAAAATGAGGAGATTAGGATAAGAAGCCCTGTGAGTGGTAATACCTGGTCCGAGGCTGTGCTGATCTGGAATTGCTGGGCATAGACAGAAGAACTGGAAGTGGCTTGAAGAGATGGGATTAGAAACAGAGGAAGGAGAGGGGCCTCCCTGGTGGCGCAGCGGTTGACGGTTGAGCGCTGGGTTGTGAAGCTGCCCACAGCCTCTACATCACCGGTTCAATCCCTGGCCTCAAGGCGAGGGTCCCACATGGCGGGCAGACCTCTCCTGCCGCCCACTGCTCCCCTCAGCAGTGTGCTTCATCAAGTCTGCCTGTTCTGCTCTTCACTTTGTCTCTGGTGAGTTCTCTCACCCTCCTGTGTTTCTGACTGTACCCAGTGCTTGCATAAATAAATCTTAAAAAAAAAAAAAAAAGAAACAGAGGAAGGAGAATCAGAGGGCCTCTACTCTATAGGCTGAGTGGGATGTGGACCAGGAATGCATTGATGCAAACCCGAGCTGGGCCCTTGTGCTTGTATCCATACTGCTTGTCCACAGGGACTGCTTTGACCCTGGACAGTTCATGCCTTGACAGCCATTGGTGTAGTCAGGATGATCGTGTGTGGACCCATCCACTTTGGCGGAAGTGCTTTTGGAGAGATGGCTTTCAGAAGAACCTGGTCTCCAGGGCACAGCAGGTTGACAGGTGCATCAGGGGACGGAGGCACAGGTTGTGGCAGACAAAGGTCTGCGTGTTCTTGGAGCAGCTGTCTGAGCAAAGAGAAGTATGGAAAATATCCAGCCAACAGTGTAGGTTGGACGCGGAGCTCATGGTTAGTAAGAAGAGGTCTGCCACACATCCGTTCAAGGGGGCTCAGGAACAAGGGGCCATGGGGAGTGGCTCGGAGGTGCACTAAAGCCAGTGGGAGCAGCTCCACCCAGGATTTGTGGGCTCTGTGGAGAGTTTGGCTAAGTGGTCCATGGTGAGACCATTTACCCGTTCTACCTTACCAGAGGATTGCAGTCGGGAGGGAATGTGTAGTTTCCAGGTGATACCCAGGGAGGAGACCTGTGGAGTAATCTTTGAGATAAAGGCAGGTCCACTGTCCGACTGGTGATGGTGTCCACCGTAGTAAGAAGAGGGTGTTACCTGCGTTAGGGAGTGGAACACCCGTGAAGCCTGGCAGGATGGAGAGTCGAGGATTGGGAGAGGGAGATGAGAGGGTCTTTGACAAAGAGAGTAGAAATCTAACAGACAAGAGGGTGATGGAGGGGAGAGAGCCTGATGAGTGAGCAGGTCCTGGAGCCGATGTGGAGAACTAACATTTACATGTTGGCCCAGTGTGGGTTTTAAGGCCTTAGGTCTAGCGAGACGAGAAGCTGCCGCAAGTGCACGCAGGCAGGGCTGCCATCCTCTTACAGTGGGATCCATTTGTTTAGAGAAATAAGCAACTGCTCGCTGGACTGGCGTAGGTTGGCCCAGAACCCCTAGAGCAACGCCCTGTTGCTCATCTGTCAATAACAGGAATGGCTTTCCCGGGTCTGGGAGTGCGAAGGCTCATCTCAGAGAGCTTTTCCTGGATAAAGCAGAGAAAATGGGGTGTAGAAACAAATAAAAGCATGATCATGATCACCAGGCCTACTATGGGAAGGATCCATGGCAGTAAGGGAGAGTTGGTCCAAGTTTGGATGTCCTGGTCCCAGCTTCAGCTGACAAAAGGTCAGTCAGAGGGGGCTTTGCTGGTCAGATGAGCAAGCCCATGAATATGTTGGAGGAGGAGGACACCTGAGTACACATGATTTCTCACCAAAATCTCTCTCTCAGACCTTCAACACTTTCTTTTGCTTGCTTTCATTCTAATGCCATTTCATTTTACCCATCCGGCTTTACATTATCTTAAGGCCCTTCAGAATATCCCTCTTCCATACATTTCTTTTTTCAAACACACATACCTCACCTCACTTGCATTTACCAGACTTAGCAAAACCTTAGTTTTAGAAGGGAATTGAACACCATCTAACCAATGATGAAAAAACACAAATTTAAGGTAGACAGCCCCTGTAGTTTTTCATTCCTGTACCCAGTGATTTAATTGGCAGAGAATGGTGTCCAAAGCCTGCATCTGTTGGGCATATTAATGTTTCCAATTTGGCTAAGGTCACCCTGCAGGGTTTGAATCCAGGGAGGAGGAAGGGTGGGTGGCCGTCTGGAGAGGATTTTTAAAAGGAGAAATTCCAACTGGACTGACACTGTGTAAGAATCCCAAGTTGCAAAATCCCTTCTGCACGTACTCCATGACGAGCTGCAGCTTCGGCCCTGGGGACACTGGACACCTAGGTGTGCTCACTGCGGGACTGAGACTGATCATAGCCTAGGCTTCGTGGAGCAGGAAGATGTGCGGATTTTCCAGCTGAGCAGGTCATGGTGGATTAGGGCTGCTCTGTGAATAATCTCTGCCCACCTTGGAGAGTCACGTTTGGATTCTAATATACTGGTCCCAGAGTCTTTCTTAAGGGGAGCTAGAGAGCCTATCTATGTGCTCCTTGCAATCTGCACGATTTACCACCCAGGCCCAAGCCTTTGCAAGAGCTCCTGCATCCTCTGCACCATCCGTGTGCCCAGGGGTGAGCAGCAGGTCTCTCCCACCAAGGGGGCAGAACCTAAGATGGGGGAGAGAGGCCCAGGGTTCCTCGCCTGTGGCCCTGTGACCTCGGAGGCTCTGCCCACACAGCCCCACACCCCTCTCCTGGTCCTGTACCTGCTCAACTCTCCCCAACCCCTCCGCACGCCAACCCTCACCCGCTCTGCTCCTCTCCAGATGCTTCACCAGTTTCCTTGCCTGCCTGGTCCTTCACCTGCTCTGCTCCAGGGACATCAGTGCTGCCCAGACTTCTGTGCTGCAGTCCTGTGAGTCTCATGCTGCTCTTGGCCCATCTGACTGGGCCCAGCCCCGGAGCCTCTCCAGAGCCTCAACCTTCCCTGGTGTACTCCTGTTCACCATGGCCACTGAGTGCTTGTTCTTTGGGGGTGGGGGGTCTTCTGCCTGGTATGGCACTATTTTTAATCTTTGTTGCTCTCCAGTTCCAATGCTGCACAGCAGCAACAAAATTCTAGGATAATTTCTAATACTCTATCTCTGGCCCTGATGATTGCTGAAGGGGCCACTGCACTGGAAGGCCAGTCACATATTGGGGGACGTCTTAGGGTGGTGCTGGAGGGCTGGGGAGCTGGACTGATCCTGTTGGCCCTGCTTTCCTGGTCCCTCTCCAGCTGGGGGCCTGTCTCAGTGGTTCTGCCGTGCTCCCCATTGTTCTCCAGCTGGGGTCTAGCCACAGAGGTGCTGGTGTCCCCCCAGCCATCCTCCCGCTCTGGGCCTAGCACAGAGGGACTGCCCTTTGGGGTGTCCTCTAGCAGGGGGCTTGGACCTGCAGCAGTGGTGTGCTGCTGCGCATCCTCCAGCTCAGGGACCTGGTGGAGATGACCCTGTTGCCCGGGGTGACATCCTTTCCCCTCTTTTGGACTTCCTGCTTTCGCAGGATACCTGGCCTTGGGGCATTCCCCAAAACCTCAGGCTGAGGGAGTAGGGTGGGTATCTTTTCCAATCTTCTGCACTGGGTGCTTTCCCAGGATACCCGGCCTTGGGGTATTCCCCGAAACCTCAGGTGCCGGCGGGGTGGGGGTGGGTGGGGAGTCCTTGTAATCAGGGTAACCGGGATCCCGGAAGGTGACGCGCTTCGGCACCTGGAAGGTAACGAGCCTGGGCCGCTCCTCCCCCTCCTTCTCATAGTCCTCCTCCCCCGCCTGCTTCCTGGAGCAGAGGATCAGGTAGGTGGCCATGACCTCGTGGTACTTGTTAGTGTCAATGGCCTCCCGAATTTCCTGCCTCTGATAGCCTAGGCGCTCCATACCTTTGGTTATGGCCAGGTCCTGGGGGCAGAGCGATGGCTCGCTGAAGGGCAGGAGTCCCCTGCTCGTTTCTGCTACCCAGGCGTGCTGCTGGATGCTCTCCAGGGTGCTGCGCTTCCAGGGGTCCCGTGCCAGCATTTTGGCCAGCAGGTCCCCGCCCTGGACCATGAGGTAGGTGGTCTGGTGGACGTTCCCACCCAGAATGCACTCCCTGATTGCCCTGAGGCCGGGCCCCCTGAAGGGCAATGTGCCGGTCACCATTTCGTAGGGCATGATGCCCAGGCTCCACACGTCCACCTTGGGGCCGTTGTACTGCTGGCCAAGTTAGACCTTGGGGGCCCTGTATTCTGGGCGACAGCAGCACATGCTCAGCGCCTGGGGGAAGCCTTGGACACTGAGCCCGAAGAGGTAAAGGACCTATACAAAGAAAACTATAAAACACTGTTAAAAGAAATAGAAGACACAAAGAAATGGAAAGACATCCCCTGCTCATGGATTGGTAGAATAAACATTATTAAATGGCCATCCTACCAAAAGCAATATACAGATTCAATGCTATTCCAATCAAAATCTCAATGTCATTCTTCAAAGAACTAGAACAATTATTGATGAAATTCATATGGAATTACAAAAAACTCCAAATAGCCAAGCTCTCCTGAAAAAACAAAGAAGGGAATGGAGGCATCACACTCCCAGACTTCAAACTCTACTACAAAGCCATAATCATCAAAACTGCATGGTATTGGAACAAGAACAGACACACAGACCAATGGAATCGAATAGAAAATCCAGAAATAAACCCACAGATTTATGGTCAACTAATCTTTGACAAAGGAGCAAAGACTATGCATTGGAGCAAAGAAAGTTTGTTCAATAAATGGTGCTGGGAAAACTGGGTCGCTACATGGAAAAGAATGAAGCTTGACCACTACCTCACACCATACACAAAAATCAACTCAAAATGGATTAAAGAACTAGACATAAGACCTGAAACCATAAAATACATAGAAGGAAATATAGGCGAAACACTACATGATTTGCACGTCAAAGACATCTTTACAAACACATCACACAAAGCAGTGATAGTGAAGGCAAAGATAAACAGCTGGGACTACATCAAATTAAAGAGCTTCTGCACAGCAAAAGAGACAATAACAAAAACAAAGAGAAACCCCACCAACTGGGATAACATTTTTTTACACAACACTAATGATAAAGAACTGATCACAAAAATCTGCAAAGAGCTGATGAGACTCAACAACAACAAAGAAAATAATCCAGGCAAAAATTGGGCAGAAGAGCTAAAAAGAAACTTCTCTGAAGAGGAAATACAAATGGCCAACAGACATGTGAAAAAATGTTCAACATCACTTGTAATCAGGGAAATGCAAATCAAAACTACCATGAGATACCATCTTACACCAGTGAGAATGGCACATATTAAAAAAACTAGCAACAACAAATATTGGCGAGGGTGTGGAGAAAAAGGAACTCTCTGCACTGTTGGTGGGAGTGCAAACTGGTCCAACCACTATGGAGAGCTGTGTGGAGATTTCTGGACCTACTAAACTTAGAGCTTCCATATGATCCAGCAATTCCACTCCTAGGTATTTACCCAAAGGACACAGAAACATCAATTCCAAAGAACACCTGCACCCCTAGGTTTATAGCAGCACTATTTACAATAGCTAAGCTTTGGAAACAGCCCAAATGCCCAAAAATAGATGACTGGATCAAGAAGATGTGGTACGTATACACCATGGAATATTACTCAGCATTCATAAAAGATAAACACATGCAATTTGAAGCAACATGGATGGCGCTGGAAGGGATCATGCTCAGCGAAATAAGCCAGAAAGAAAAAGAAAACTACCGGATGGTCTCACTCATAGCAGGAATCTAGAAAACTTAAACAAGGGACCAGGAAAAAGAATAACTATAAGAAAGTGAAAATCAAAATCAACAAAAAACTATGAACCAGAGACACTTTTTGGAGGGTGGGGGCCGGGAGGGGAGGGATAGGGGTCAGAATGGGGGGGTTGCAATTGTTGGGGAATATAAAAATAAAATTTATTATTAAAAAAAAAAGAATAACTACTTTTTAAAACTAATGCACATGACCAAAGTTAAAAAAAAAAATCAAAAAATCTGTTTCTATCACTATCTAATGCCTTAGGAGTATTAGTTATAAATGACAACTATATAAAGTCTAATAAAAAATTCCCAATTTTGAGATCAGGATTTAAGATTTTGGTAATCAAAAACTAGATCAAAACTTAATGGTTGAATTTGTAGCATGCAAGCCTTACAGTTTTCATGTTGAGTATCAATATTTTATGTTGAAATGTCTCTATTTTCAAAAGGAAGCACACAGTATTCAGGAAAAAAAAAAGAGTAATTGACCTAGTCTACATCAAAAAAGATAAGTTTGCATTGTGATGATTAGTCCTAAATCTCTTGATAAAATTCTTTTCCAGAAAAATCCCAGATTGACTTCTTTCTTTCCCCTTGTCCTAGCAAAATCTAGCCTCATGGGCAAGTTCCTTAGCAACACTGTGTTCCTCACAGGTATGTAGGAAATGTATATGATATTAAATCTCTCTTATTTTTCTTGGTTTTCATCAATCTATCTAGTACTTGCCTAAGAAAGAAATTTGGTTTTTTGGGATGTTAGAATTTGCAACTCTGAAATTAATTTAAAATTCCTGTCCTAAGAAAAACTAACAGCTACAATTGGTATCTCTCCCTTAAATTTTTTCTTTTATCATTATTTAAATGGTGGCCAAATTTCATATAAAACTAAGGTCTTATTAAGTTTAAGAATGAGAATGTTAAACAATATCACTTTCTCTAAATATTGTTGAGCTTGCAGGTTTATTTTTTTGCTTGTTATTATAAGAAAACTAAAATTTAATGACATCTCACCTAAACAAATTAAGACAGTTAAAATATGTGTTTCTGTATGAGATATCCAAGATAATAGGGTGGTCCCCAGGTAAAGGGGAAGTTCCAGGTTCCCTGCCCAACTCAAAGGAAGAGAGAGAAGGGAGCTGAGAAGGAGAGAAGAAGCTGCAGTGGAGACTGAGAAGGAAAGAAGCAGGATGGAGCCAGAAGGAGACCTGGAGGAGGCACATGGAGCCGAGAGACACGTGCAGAAACTGCACTTGCCTTTTGGTCGTGGACTGGGTGACAACAGCATGGGCAAGAGACCGGTGGGGAGGTGACAATGGTGGTTTTTGTCTTGATTTTGATTTTGCTCTTTTCCTCCCACACTTGTCTGGTTGTTTCTGATCCTTTTCTGTGGGTCTCCACTGGAAGGTGCTTTAGACTTGGGAGAGGCTTTCAGGCCTTGCTCTAGGCCAATCCTGTTTGGGTGGACTTTTCCCCACAAGGGGACAGGTAACTTTGGATGCTTGATTTAGAAACTATATTCTTTACATTTCCTGCATTGTTTACTAATTGTATTAACGTTCCTTTTCATTTAAGTCTCATATGTTTTCTGCTGATGCGGCGGATGGCAGAACCTATTTAGAGCAGGCAGGTTTGTGGTGTCTGGGCTGCCCTTCTCCCTGACCTCTAACAGATTCTTTGTCTTTTCTGTATTGTTTACTAATTGTGTTAAAGTTCCTTTCCATTAAAATCTTACATGTTTTGTGTTGATGCGGCAGATGGCAGAACCTATTTAGAGTAAGCAGCTTTGGGGGTTCTGGGGTGTCCTTCTCCTGCCCTGTAACAGACTGACTACTGCCACCTCCTGGAAGACAAGTGACAGGGACCAAGGAGGTCGTCAGCTCCCCAGTGAGGAGGTCTTTGTGGTTGAGCCTGGGGTAATCCTGGATGTCAATGGCAAGATATGAATTTTCTGATTGCTACAAGAGCCGCATACTCTGTACTCACCCAGCATTCTGGACCCAACTTCCACTCCTTACAAAATATAATAGTAATGGCCTTGATGGTGGACAGAATAGAAAGACTGGAAAGGAGGTGCCCTAAGACCATAGCTGACTCACAAGGAGGTAGGGATAGAGGGTAATAGCATGACCATTAACCCAGCTGTAGAGATCGTGACCCTTAGGCACCAGGGCCTTATCACAAGGCATGAGACCCAAGCAGGATCAGATGCTCTAGGGAGTGGAGCACAGACCAGAGGGAAAAGATACAGAGATTGGGCCCATCCTGGAATCTCCACTCCCCATCCTGGTATCTCCAGTCCCTCTTGGATTCTGGGTGGTTATCCAAAATCAGCAGCCAACTGACGGCTCACAAGGAGTGACCCCCCCCCCCCAAACAGAAGAGGACTGTGTCTGTAAAGTCTCTGCACTGGCTCGGGGCAGCACTCCCTCTGCCCACCTGGGACTGTGTAGGTTCCTTTTCTTACCAACTCTCTCCCTCTGCAGGGCAGCAGCTTCCTGCCCACCTGTGACCTGTCAAGGTCGCCCGCCAGCAACCATGCAGGCCTCTCTCAGCAAAACCTGCCCCTTTCCCTTTCCCCAATAAACCTGTTTTTTAAATATAACTACCGTCTCTGTCTCGTGGAGAAACTCGCCTGGGAAACTCGCCGCGTGCCACTGACAGGGGAGAACTGACACCTTTCCCAGAGTGAACCCCAGGACCCCGCTGTAACGCAACCAACCCATTCCAGGTGTGTTTATGAACGGTTCTAGCAGCCACATGCTCCTCGCCCTTGTTTGTAGTCTCCACTCTCCTCCGCACACTCCACTGCCCTCCTCCACCCTCGACACCGCACCCCCACCCTACTCCAGGTGCTGCCATCAGGCCTGCGTTCAGGCCCCCAGGGATCCGTCATCTCTCCTAATGCCGGGAGGAGAGAAAAGCCTGATGCTTTTTACCTTACCCTACAATCCACCCCCTCAGGGTTTTCTGCCAGACCATCTACATATAGACAATTTTGTTTCTTAGCAAACATAAACAATGCAGCCATGGCGCACAAAAGTGAATAGTGCACATCACACTATAATAACAAAAGACAACAGAACACACGTTAGTCCAGGCGAGGTACCAACCTAGTGGCAAAAGACATTCATTGGCACCAGCAGATGATCCACCAAATCTGCTGCCTAAGGCACTGCAGCATGCAAGGCGGGAACTAGCTTATTTAACTCACGATAATCTACTGTCATGCGCCAAGAGCCATCGGGCTTCTTCACTGGCCACACTGGTGAATTGTCAGGGCTGTGGGCAGTACGCACAATGCCCGCTTTCTCCAGTTCTGATATTGTGCCCGTCATTTCCTTGTAGCCTCTGGGCAACAGATATTGCTTGGTATTAGTCACTCGCCTAGGGACTGGCAGTTGTGTGGGCAGATGCTTAGCGTGTCCTCTCACCACTGCCTTTACCACACGCACTCTAAGGTGAAACTTCCAGCTTTGGTCTCTCGCCATAAGCCACATAGTACATCCACCCCCAGGATGTACTCCAGGACAGGTGATACATATACTTTATACTCTTTTGGGGGGTAATGGCCCAATCCCCAGAGATAGTCTCACTGATGTCACCTTGACACTCTGGCCTCCATAGCCATCAATACAAGTAGACCTGTGAAATCTTTCTGGATTTCCATAGAGCAGAGTACATTCTGCTCCTGTGTCTGCCAGAGCTAAAACCCTTTGCATGTTAGTTGGGGACCAGTGGATGGCAAGCTCCACATGTGGCCTCTGGTCCCCGCCCATCCCCTGTGGACAGGTTCCTTGGCCCTCACCCTATTTGAAAGCGATCAGGCCATCACCCGAGGATGGGGTTGGCAGTAAGTGTGTTCCAGGCACAGGGCGTGTGCCTGAGACCTGGAGCTTCCAGGCTCCCCCTGAGCAGCAGTCCTTCTCATGGGCATGAACCTCTGGTCTTCTTGCAGCTGCTGCCATAATTCCAACAAATATAGATTGGGCTGTGCATGTATTTTATTGCTATCTACACCTGCTCTCACTAAATCTGTCCACATTTGGTTATGGGTGACTTTAATAAGTTCTGTGATGCCAGAGGCTTCCTTTCCCTCCTTGGTATTCCTTTTGACTTTTCATCAACTACCCATATTCCCTTCTGACTTTGAGAGCAGCAGCTCTCAACTTCGCCCAAGCTGGCTATCACTGTTGTGACGTCGTGTAGCTGACGACTCACATGGGGTGCTACAACTGCCATTAGGGATCCAAATGAGGATGAGGGGACATTTTTTAATACCAAGTCTCTCATCCCTGCTGTGAAACGCTCATCATCAGGACCACGGGAATTCACATTAAACATGGCCTGCCGCATCCCCAATTCCCGAAGGACCTGTACCAGCTCGGCGTACGTCTGCCATCCACTTACTGTGTCCGGCACGTCTCCTGCATCAGCCAGACTGTCCGTATGGCAGCCATTATCCATTCCCGGAGGGTGTGGTCGCCCTGGCCATACTGCTGGCTGTTCTGTAGCCTCTGTCGCAAGGATGGGTGTAAAGCCATGGAGGCCAGTCTCTCCATCACTTGTGCTGTGCAAATAATCCCATCCAGCCCCAGGCCCCACAAATGTAGCAGCCAGGCTGCCAAGGGTTCCCCTGGTTTCTGGTGGAAACTGTTTGCCCAAGTCCACCAGTTCTGCCTGGGTGTATGTTTGATAGGAAGTAAATTCTGTCATTTGTGGTGGTCCAGCAGCCTGACCCCCCCCACCCCCCACGCTGGGACCATGGGTGGCTGCCGCTTTATTTCTGAGTCACCACTTGGTGGGCCCGGAGCATGGGACCAGCCTCCACCTCCTCTCCAGAGGAGTCCGGCATCTCCAGGGTCGCAGGTTGGTTTGCCATTGCTGGTTGTGACTCGGGCAAAGGGCCAGCATCCCTCTCCTCCTGTCCTGAGGAGGAGTCTGGCATCTCTGGAGTCGCAGGTTGGTTTGCCACTACCGGCTGCGATTCGGGCAAAGGGCCAGCCTCCCTCTCCTTCCTTTCTGAGCGGGAGTCTGGCATCTCCAGAATGGTGGGTTGGTTTCTCCGAACTTCTTCCTCCAGAATCCTCAAACATTGTTGCAGTTTCCGCATCTCTTCCCTCATCTCATCCCATACTCGCTGGACTCTAGATTGCTCTTTCTGCCTGGACTCAAGCAGAGCTGTAAGAAACACCCATCCCACGGCTCCTGCCGCCTCGCGGGCACTGCATGCATTCAGGGTTTCTTCTATTTCATACAGGGCCTGTTCCAACTGCCCCGCCGATCCATCTACCTCTGGCCATTCCTGGAGAGGTGCCCACAGGGCGAGGAGGTTGGCCACCGAGCACCATCTGCTCGTGGCCGGCCACCTGGCAATCCCTCCCCAGGTTCCAAAGGGTTTCGTCTGCGTAGACACAGTTCCTTAATCAGCCTTAGAGATGACTTTTGTCAATCGGATTACATTGGCAAAGGAAACAAAAGCAAATATAAACAAATGGGACAATATTAAACTAAAAGGTTTCTATAGAGTGAAAGAAACCACCATTAAAAAAGCTAATGATTTGGAGAAAATACTTACATATGTCAGACAAAGGCTTAATATAGAAATTTTATAAAGAACTCATTAAACTCATCACCAAAAGAACAAATGTCCCCATTGAAAAGTGGACAGAGATGTTGAAGAGAGCCTTGTCCACAGGAGACAGAGATGGCAGCAGGCACATGAACGTGGTTCCTCCTCTCCTATTCAGAAAGCAAATCAGAAGCAAAATGAGCGATCATCTCCTATCTGTTAAGAGGGTTATTATCAAAATAGACAAGAAACAAGTGATGGTAAAGTTGTGGAGAGAAAAAATTCTTTGTAGATGTTGTTACAAATTTAAACTGTTCTAATCATGGAAATAGTGTGGCAATCCCTCAACAAAATTAAGAAAAGAAATATCACATGACCCAGCTAGCTGACTTCTCTTTAGTTGTCAAGCTTTACCACAAAAATATACAAACTTAAATTCAAAGAGATATATGGAACACCATGTTCATCATAACATTATTCACAACACTCAAGACAGAGAAACAAACTCAGAGCCCACTGATAGATGATAAAATAAAAAAAAAGTGACATATATGATATATATATATATCATATATATATACAGTGGGAGACTACTCAGCTATAAAGAAGATGAAATCCTGCGGTTTGCAACAACATGGATTGACCTAGAGTATTTATATTTTGCTATCTAAAATAAGTCAGAGGGATAATAAAAGCACCATATCATTTTGTTACAGGGCAATGAGAGGAGCAGCCCAGACACCACAAACCTACCTGTTCTAAATGGGTTCTGCCGTCCACCGCATCACCACAAACATATGAGACTTTACTGGGAAGGAACTTCAATACAATTAGGAAACAATACAGGAAAGGCAGAGACTACAGTTTCTTTTTTTTTAAATATTTTATTTTATATAATTCTTACATCATTTTTCCTCTTGGCACAATGTATGCATTTTCATTTTGGTTATATTCCCAATACAATTGCACCCCCCCCTTATTTTGACTCTAGTCCTTCCTCTCCCTGCCCTCCCTCCCTCCCCCCACCCCGCACCCCCTCCCCCTGCAGTGTGTCTCTATAGTTTCTAAATAAAGTATCCAATGTTACCAGTCCCCTTGTTGGTAAAAGTCCATCCAAAAGGGATTGGCCCAGAATAAGGTCCCAAAGCCTGCCACAGGTCTAAGGCATCTTCCAGTGGGGACCCATAGAAAAGGATCAGAAACCACCAGACAAGTCTGGAAGGAAAAGAGTAAATTATCAAAAGCAAGACAAAAACCGCCATTGCCACCTCCCCATGGGTCTCTCGCCCACATCTGTGTCACCCAGTCCACGACCAAAAGGCAAGCGTGGTTTCTTCACGCGTCTCTCTGCTCTACGTGCCTCCTCTGGGTCTCCTTCTGGCTCCATCCTGCTTCCTTCCTTCCTCAGTTTCCTCTGCAGCTTCTTCTCTCCCTGCTCAGCTCCACCCTCCCTTGGGTGGGGTGGGAACCTGGAACCTCCCCTTTCCTGGGGACCACCCTGTAACAATTTCACTCCTATATAGATGATAAAGAAACAAAACAAAAGAACAACAAAACAAACCAAAAACAACATCTTAGTTTGTAAGAACCAAATATTTGCTGCCAGAGGGAAACAGGAAAAGGGGCTGAGGAATTTGGGTAAAGGAGTTCTTGTGGTGAAGAATAGAAACTGTTTATTCAAATGTTAATTTTCAATGTACACCAAAAACTATCCCTATATAATGGTACAAACCAGTGGAACTTCAGTAAAAATTAAAAGAAAATGAAGTGAAACACAAAGATGTTTATTAGAGCTCATGAAATTTGTGATAATTCCGAAGCTCCATTTGTATATATATGTAAAAAAGTAAAAGCTATTCTGAGATATTTTGACTTGCTCTCTTAGATGCAATCCTCATACTTTTCCTTTTTTAAATTTTTTCTCCCTCAGCAGTTAATTTTTAAAAACAATGGAATCAACTGATGGCCTATGAAGGGACATTTAAAGGTCTTAATTTCAGAGGACATTTATTCTGATTGCTGTGTGTTCTTTACAGTTTTTGCTCTAATACATGGGAGTCAGAATCTCCAAGATGGATGAGGGTTGCTCAAAGACTCACATTTTGATGCAAATTTCCTAAGTCATCCTAAATTCCAGCCACTTCAAAATTCATGGAGCAAACCCAAAGATGTAAAATTGTGGAGAAAAGGGAAATGATTTCCTTAGAACAAGAAAATGACACCTCAGGCTAAATTCAACCTTGTAAATACAATGAAAAACCAGCCACATTCATTTGTTAATTGTCCTTGGCTATCTCCTTGCTGTAGTGCAGATTTTAGTAGTTGCAAAAGGAACTACAATATATGGTAAATAAAGTTTGAAATATTTATTCTTTGAGGAGAGAGAAATTTGTCAATCCTTGTTCTACAGTCATGATTTGTAAACATTCACGCCCAGCTTCTCTGGCATAGGGAGGGTGAAGAAAGAGATCTGAGCCTGTGTTCTTCTTCCCTTAGCAGGTCTCTGAATCTACAGAAAATAAAGGAACTTTTTAGAGTTTGAAAATCAGTGAATTTATCTTTGATTGCCCCATCAATATTAGCTTGCTAATGCTGTTAATAACATTTATATCAGAAATAATAATAATTCAGGGTCAGTGATATAAGCGATGATTGGATAGTTCATTAAGTGGAACAAACATTATTAAGCAGTCTTTGTGGTGGAACCATAGCTGGGGGAGGCGTGAGGTATGGGGGTGTAAGAGTGCGGCAGAGATGGAGTAGAGAACAGAAAAGGAGGATTTATTGAAATACCCTGCAAGGGAACAGGGGGCAAGAGGGATCTATACAGCTGTGTGTGAAGGATTTGAGACTTTTACACTAGGGTTCCATAGGGTTTCTTACTTGGGGAGCCAGTTTGCACGGGTTATCGGCTGGGGTGTCTGCTCTTGGGTGCAGACCCTTGACACAGACACATGTGCAGGCCCTGCCTCTGCATTCCTGGAGTTGGGCTGGTTTATCTGCCATGGTGGTCAGTCTAGCGGCCCAGTTCCCATGGCAGCCTTATTGATGCCCTTCTCTGCTCAAGTCTCTCAAACATGACTGTGGGGTAAGAGTGAGAGCTTAGTTTTTAACCTTATGAAATGACACCCTGACACCCGTGTTGGGCCAGATGTATACTGCAGGAGTGACAACATGATCCTTTCTCTGGAAATCACAGTATTTTCTTTCCTTTTTCCAGAATTTATACTATTTTTGCTGATTTGATGGGCTCATGTTTTAATATTTGGTAATTAAACATGGTTTTGACAGGGAATGAGTAATAAAAAAATAAAGCAACCCAATACAACCCCCTTTTGCTCTTTTGATTGTACCATAACTTACAACTTAATTGTCAGAAATTCTCTCTTAAGAAAATGTAGAATTGCTTCCGTGTTTAGCCTTTGGGGATTTGGGGTTCCCTTTTTGGTAATTTACTTGACATTCATTGATATAAGAGTGTTAAGTCATAAAGTGCATGCTTTGGATTGTTTCTGTCAGTAGAGACTTCCAAATTTAATGGATGCAGACAGGTGAAGACCAAGAAGATGGAATGTAAATTGCATATAGGAAATTACCCACTGTGGCAGAAAAACAGAAACCAAATGGTGGGGTAGTGTTAAATAAGGTTAAAATTAAGCCCCTACCCCTTGCCCAGCAGGAAGGTTTGGGAGGCTTGAACACAGAGAGAACAGATAAGGCTGCTCTGGGTCCCAATCTGTAAGATGGATCCCTTTGACCAGGAATGTGGAGGCAAGGCCAGGACACATTCTGGGTCAAAGATCAAGCCCCCAGGATCAGACACCCCTGTACTAACCAGCCCAAAACTAACTCCCCAAAGCAAAACTGACAAAACTATTTATAAAAGGGAGCCCAAAATCTTTCTTCACTTGCAGATCTTTCCTGTCTCCCTAGCTGCTTCTCTTAGCAGTGTATTTGAACAAATGTGCCTTTTCTGTTCTCCAGTCTGCCTCTGGTGAAATTTTTCACCCCTGCACCTCTGGTCTGTCAAGGTATCGTTAAGAATTTGAAAACCAAGCCCCCACTCCTTGGCCAGAGGCAAGTTTGGGAGGCTGGAATGATAAAGGGAGTGGATGGAACTGCCATGGAAACATGGACATTAAGCTAGTGAGGCCCAGAACTGATGATCCTCTATGCTGATTCAGATCATCAGTCAGGACACACCCAAGACTAGTCACCCTAACCAGTCAATGGTTCTAAAGCGTAGAGACTTGGGACCCAAACTCTGAGCAGTCCACCCTTCCTGTTTCGCCCTCTGCTTCTTTTAGCAGTGTATTTCAATAAATTCACCTGGTATTTCCCATCTGTATCTGGTGAACTCTTTCACCCTGCAACAGGGCCTCCACCTTGATTCTTCCCCACAACATTCTATATCAATAATCTTTGTTAGATAGAGTGGTGTGATTTCTTATAAAAGAAGATGGAACCTAACCTCTTCAACTACACCAATCTTCCATCTACCCAAACCTCTACTCTTTGTTCTCTGAATTCAGCAAATAAAAATAAAACTTAAAAAAAAAAAAGCATGGGCCTCCCCTGGTGGCGCAGCGGTTGAGTGCTAGGTTGCGAAGCTGCCCGCAGACTCTGCAGTGCCGGTTCGATCCCTGGCCACCAGCGAGAGTCTCACATGGCACCACAGAACTCTCCTGTTGTGCCCGCTGCTCCCCTCAGCAGTGTATTTTGTCACTCTGCCTATTCTGTTCTCTGCTCTGGCTCTGGTGAATTCTCTTACCCTCCCCCACTTCTGACTGTACCCAGGTCTTGTATAAATAAATACATAAATCTTTAAAAAAAAAAAAAAGCAAATAGCAATTACATCTACCAAGTTGCTCAGGATAGAAAGTTTGGCAGCATCTTTAATTTCTGTCTTTCCCTCACTTTCTATATCCATCCAAAGCAGCCCTATTAGCTAACATCCTAAGCAAAGTACCATTCTGACCCACACCTCTCTCTTTGTCTACTGCAAGTTTCTCTGTTGTTTTCCCTGTTGCATCTTGTTCTCCTACAATCTAGTTTCCCCAATGCAAAGAGATTTTCCTCAAACACAAATTATTCAATTCACTCCACTCGCCAACACCTCTCTCCATTTTCACAATTAGCATGAAGTTCAGGCCATCCCCCTGAATTAGGAAGTTCTGAGTGACTAGTTTCTGTGAATATCTTTGACCTTGTCTCACAATTCCTTATCCTTTGTCCACATGAAACACTGACCTGCTTTTTCTTACTGCAGGGTGATTCAGTCCTTTCTGCCTCTCTGTGCTCCCCTCTGCAATTGTGCTTTCTCCCAAACTTTGCTGTATGCATCCTGGTCTGTAAATAGAGTTCATATTGTCATTTATTGAAGTCTTATAATTTCCATGAAAGAATAATGTTTTCATAGCTTTACAGATACATACATTTTATTAAAAATATCTTGATGGGTTTCATATTTTGATGTTATCCTAAATGGCATTGAAAATTCAATTGGTTTGTTTCGATCCTTTGTACAGATCCTATCACCATTTGTTATTTCTCTGTTGGATATTTTAAAACTTATTTATATTGCTTTTATTCCCTGCCACTGAAAAGTCAGTTTTATCACAACAATCTCTCTATATCTTGATCACTAGAACACTATCAATTCTACAAAAGTACAGTGTAGTTTCTCAATAATTAGTCATTGTTTCTTTTGAGTGAATATCATATATAGGTAACCTTGGAAAAAGTAATTAGCCTCTCTAAATCTCCTTCCTCAGATATTAATATATATGTAAGTGCACATATTGATATATGTAATATACATAGAATTAAAACAATGATACTTATACTTCCTGATATTTATCACTATTAAATCACTTTATTTTGGTTGAAGTGTTAAAAGCAACCTAAAAAACAAAGTATTCTGAATTTCCTAACATTTTTGTTTAGTTTGAAGCACACTGGTCCTGTTATGACCTATTGGATTTGTTAGTATATTCCTTCTCAAAGGAACTTTTGTGCATATAGTATTATTATTTAATGTTATTTTTCTACTAAACTGACTGCATGACACAATTACAGCCCCCCAAAAAGAAAGACAGGCTGAAAAAGAATCCTGAAATTACCTCTTGAAAATTTTAGAATTTAAACCTTACTAGTTCATTGCAACAGCAGTAACTGTGCCTTTATTTTTTTTTTAATTTTCTTAAAGATGTATTTTATTTATGCAAGCACCGGGGTGCAGGCCAGATGCGCGGGAGGGTGAGAGGATTCCCCAAAGACAGCCTGGAACAGAACAGACAGACTGACTGAAATCCACTGCTGAGGGGAGCAGCGGGCGCGGCAGGAGGGGTCTGCGCGCCACGTGGACCCTCGCGGGCGCGGCAGAGGCTGTGGACAGCTCCCCAGCGCGCGCCCAACCGCCTGCGCCCCCTGTTTGCTGTTCTCCCCACAGTGTGAGCGCGACAGTAAAGCATCTGCACAAGGCAGGGCCAGGATGGGGACGCCTGGAAAAGCCAAAACCCAGGCCGGGATTGCTCAGGACAGATGAAAGGGCCTCCCGGGCATTCCAAGGGTTGTCGTTAAGCGGCAGCTTTTTCGTTAAGGCTGAGAAACCGCTGGCGGTTCCCTCTGCCAATGGCTGTGGCCTGTGGCTCTGACGCCACAAAGAGCCCTTGTGACGGCACCGGCACCGCCTGCATCAGGCCCGCCCGGACTGCGCCTGTGTCCTCAGGAGCCGGGAAGCTTTGGACAGTGACCTGTGCACTCCGGACGACGTGAGAGATAGTGAGAGCCTGTTTTGGTTCTCTTTTGTTTTATTTATCGGTTTATTTATTTAATTATTTGTTTAGGCTATTTATTTTAGTTATTTTATTTTTCTTTCTTTGTTTTTTACGTTATTTTCCTTGTTTTGTTTTGTTTTTTTTTGTATTTGCTTATACTCAGGGCTGGTGAGGGTGGTCAGCGTAGTCAAGCGCACAGGCGCTATGTCCCAGGGACGGCAAGGGCAAAGCTACCTGGTGCTGCGGGAGCTGGGGCGGGGCTCCCACGCCAAGGTGATGTTGGCGCTGCACGCGCTTACGGGCACGAAGGTGCTCATCAGGGGCGTCCGCAAGTCCGAGGTGCCCGACCTCCGCCTCCTGGCCCGCGAGATGGGGTGCATGAAGGCCCTTCACCACCCGAACATCGTGGAGCTCTTCCAGGTGGTGGACACCGGGCCGGAGCTGCAGCTCGTCATGGAGTACGTGCAGGGGGAGGACCTGCAGGACTTCCTGGACAGGCGTGGGCGCCTGGGCGAGCGCGAGGCCCGCCCGCTCTTTCGGCAGATCCTCGCGGCCCTCAGCTACTGCCATGCCAAAGGCATCGCGCACAGGGATGTGAGGCCTGAGAACATTCTGCTGACCCGAGAGGGGAAAGTCAAGCTGGTGGACTTTGGGCTCAGCGTCCAGGCCTTCAACCGGGCGCTGAGCACGTGCTGCTGTCGCCCAGAATACAGGGCCCCCGAGGTCTACCTTGGCCAGCGCTACAATGGCCCCAAGGTGGACGTGTGGAGCCTGGGCGTCGTGTTCTATAAAATGGTGACCGGCACACTGCCCTTCAGGGGCCCAAACCTCTGGGCGATCAGGGTGCGCGTCGTGGGCAGGCGGGTCCAGCTGCCCGACTATCTCACGGAGCAATGCCAGGACCTACTGGCCAAAATGCTGGCACCAGACCCCTGGAGGCGCAGCACCCTGGAGAGCATCCGGCAGCACGCCTGGGTAGCAGAAAAGACTGAGGGACTCCTGCCCTTCAGCGAGCCGTCCCTCAGCCCCCAGGACCCGGCCATAATCAAAGGTATGGAGCGCCTGGGCTACCAGAGGCAGGAAATTCGGGAGGCCATTGACGCTAACAAGTACGACAAGGTCATGGCCACCTACCTGATCCTCCGCTCCAGGAAGCAGGCGGGGGAGGAGGACTATGAGGAGGAGGGCCAGGAGCGGCCCAGGCGCGTCACTTTCCAGGTGCCAAAGCTCGTCACCTTCCGGGAGCCCGGTGACCCCGATTCCAAGGACAGCCTCCCGCAGCCTGAGGTTTCGGGGAATACCCCAAGGCCGGGTATCCTGCGAAAGCAGGAAGTCCAAAAGAGGGCAAAGGATGCCACCCCGGGCACCAGGGTCATCTCCGCAGGAGTCCCTGAGCTGGAGGACGCCCAGAAGCACACCACCGCCGCAGGGCCAGGCCGCCTGTTAGATGATGCCCCGAAGGGCAGACCCTCTGCGCTAGGCCCGGTACTGGAGGACGCCTGGGGGGACACCAGCACCTCTGTGGCCAGACCCCAGCAGGAGGACACCAGGGAGCACAGTAGCACCTTGGTGTCAGTCCTCCAGCTGGAGGACACTGGGGAGCACGGCAGCACCACTGAGACAGGCCCCCAGCTGGAGAGGGACCAGGAAAGCAGGGCCAGCACGATCTGTCCAGCTCCACAGGCCTCCAGCACCCCCCTAAGACCTCCCCCAAGACGTGGCTGGCCTTCCAGTGCAGTGGCCCCTTCAGCAATCATCAGGGCCAGAGACAGGGTATTAGATATTATCCTAGAATTTTGTTGCTGCTGTGCAACATTCGAATTGCAGAGCAACAAAGACTAAAAATAGCACCACACCAGACAAAAGCCTCCCCACCCCAAAGCACAAAGTGGCCATGGGGAACAGGAGTACACCAGGGAAGGTTGAGGCTCTGGAGAGGCTCAGGGACTGGGCCCAGTCACAGGAGCCAGGAGCAGCATGAGACCCATGGGACTGCAGCACAGAAATCTGGGCAAAACTGATGTCCCTGAGCAGAGCAGGTGAAGGGCCAGGAGGGCCACGGAACTGGTGAAACACCTGGAGGGGAGCAGAGTGGGTGAGTGGTGGGGTGTGGAGGGGCTGGGGAGAGCTGAGCAGGTACAGGGCCCAGGAGGGGTATGAGGCTGTGTGGGTGGCCCCAGGGCCAGAGGCAGGAAACCCTGGGCCTCTCTCCCCCATCATAGGCTCAGTTCCCTGAGGACCATACTGCCCCTTTGCTGGGAGAGACCTGCTGCTCTATCCTGGGCACAGGGATGGCATAGAGGATGCAGGAGCTCTTGCAAAGGCTTGGGTCCAGGTGATAAAACGTGCAGATTGCAAGGAGCAGATAGAGAAGGTCTCTAGCTCCCCTTAAGAAAGACTCGGGGACCAGTATATTAGAATCCAAACAGGACTCTTCAAGGTGGACAGAGTTTATGCACAGACCAACCTTACTCCACACGACCTGCTCAGCTGGAAAATCTGCACATCTTCCTACACCAGGAAGCCCTAGGCTGTGACCAAACTCAGTCCCACAGTGAGCATTGTCACCTCAAATTTTTGCAGCTTGGGATTCTTACACAGTGTCAGCCCAACTGGTATTTCCCCTTTAAAAATCCTCTCCAGAAGGCCACCCACCCCTCCTCCTCCCTGGATTCAAACCCTGCAGGGTGACCTTAGCCAAATTGGAAACGTTAATATCGCCCAAAAGATGCGGGCTTTGGACACCAGTCTCTGTCAAGTAAATCACTGGGTCCAGGAACGAAAAGCTACAGGGGCTGTCTACCTTAAATTTGTGTTTTTTATCATTGTTTATATGGTGTTCAAGATGGGTAAAATGAAATGGCATAAGAAAGAAAGAAAGCAAAAGAAAGTGTTGAAGGTCTGAGAGAGATTTTGGTGAGAAATCATGTGTACTCAGGTGTCTCCCCCTCCTCCAACACATTCATGGACTTGCTCATCTGACCAGCAAAGTCCCCTCTGATCGATACTTCGTCAGCCGAAGCTGGGGCCAGGACATCCAAATGTGGACCAGCTCTCCCTTACTGCCATGGATCCTGCCCCTAGTATGATGATGCTTTTCTTTGTTTCTACACCCTGTTTTCTCTGCTTTATTCACGCAAAGCTCTCTGAGATGAGCCTTCGCTCTCCCAGACCCGGGAAAGCCATTCCTGTTATTGACAGATGAGCAACAGGGCATTGCTCTAGGGGTTCTGGGCCAACCTGGGCTGTCCAGCGACCAGTTACTTATTTCCCTAAACAAAGGGATCCCACTGTAAGAGGATGGCAGCCCTGCCTGCACGCACTTGCGGCAGCTGCTCGTCTCGCTAGACAGGCCTTAAAACCCACACTGGGCCAATCTGTAGATGTTAATTCTCCACATCGGCTCCAGGACCTACTCAAGCAGTATGTATGCAAGTGCTGGGCCCAACTCGGGCACGCATCACTGCTCCCCTGGTCCAGGTTCCACTCAGCCTACAGAGCAGAGACCCACTGTTTCTAATCCCATCACTTCAAGCCACTTCCCGTTCTTCTGTCTATACCTGGAAATTCCAGATCAGCGCAGCCTCAGGCAAAGTATTAGCACTCACAGGGCCTCTGAACCTAACCTTATTTTTTTCTTTTTGCCCCATGCTTACTGCATTTCATCCAACACAGGATCCAAGATCCGCCCCGTAGCACCTTTAACCAACACCTCCACCCATGTCCTCCTGTCCCTGCAAAGACCTTCTCATAACCAGGCCTGAGCCCCCACCCCGGTCTTCGCCCCCGTCCAGCAGGAAGTAGCCAAAGAAAGAACCATCGCCCCTTTTCCTATCAACAAAAGGCTGGTATGAAAGGTCGATGCAGGGGCCAGGAATGGGGAAGCACACATACAAACAACAAGATGGCCCTGACACCAGTACCCCTGATTCCATCAAACTGAAACTGAAGCCATAAGCAGGGGAAAACAACTCGGCTCCACGAAAAAACAACTTTGTTCCACCTAAACCTGTTCCCCCCTGCCAACCCAGTTTTCCTGCCTAACCTCTCCTCACCCTATGAAATGACATCTCCCCCCACGACGGGCGTGACTTCAGGGACACCCCACCTTGAATCAGCAAAGCTCGCCTGGGGGCACAATGAATGTCCCTTCCTTTGAGAAAGTTTAGCCTGGCTCCCCTTTTCTTTACCGCGCCAAACCTTTCATCTTGGTGCCCGAAACCTGGAAGGCTGTGTCCCCTGGCGCTGGGGCCGCCTTCCCGTCCCTGGGACCTCTCCTCTCCATGGCAGACGCCTCACATCCACCACCGGCCTTGATCCTCGGGGTGAGTCACCTGCCTGACCCTCCTTCCTAGGAGGCCCTCACCCCTGGTTACCTGGCTCCTCTCCTCACCCCCATCCTGGTCGACTGTTCCATAAACCGCGGGCCTACACCAGCCGACCCCCATTGCTCCTGGTTCTGATTTGGGGAAGCCCATCCAGTCCAGGTGTCCCTTTCTCATGCCCTCCCATCTCTCCCTCCTGCAAACCAGTTGTACTTTCCAAGTCTCCATTCTCCTCTCCCTCTTCGCCCTCTCCTCTTCTGCGTTCTCTGATCCTCTAGATGTTCAGTCTTCACCTCCTTCAGCTCCCCAGGCCTGCCCCCGCTTCCACCTCCCAGCTACCACACCTGCTCTCACAGTCGTCCTCTTTGTCCCCTTAGGGAGGTTGCGGGGACTGAAGGAGCAGGTGGAGTCCACGATCCTTTCCCTCTGTCTGATCTCTCCCAGATTGAAAAGCATCTCGGCTGTTTCACTAAGGACCCCACTACCTACACCAAAGAATTTCGTTATCTTACCCAAGGTTACACCTAAGGTTACACCTATAACCTTCGGTGTCATGACTACACGTTATCCTCTCTTCCACCCTGACCTCTAATCAAAGAGAACTTGTTTTTCAGTCTGCTCAAGGCCACCCAGATCAGGCCACTTCACTGACACAACCATGCCCCAGGCCCTGAAGCAGGTCCCCGCCAGGAGCCTGGCTGGGAATCCCAGACTGACACTGATGCGGGTCGCAGGGGCAGGGCTCGCTGCCTCTTAGCCAGGCTCCAAGCAGCAGCCTGTCTCCAAGGCAGTTAATTTTGACAAGCACGGGAGATCACCCAGTTCCACCCCATACGAGGAGGACGGTGACTACAAACAGCGATGAACAGCATGTGGGTGCTAGATCTGTTCATAAACCTACCCGGGATGGGTTGGTTGCACTACAACTAGCGTAGACGGCAGGACGGTTCAAAGCAGGACGGCTCTACGCAGACGAAACCCTTTGGAACCTGGGGAGGGGTTGCCAGGTGGCCAGCCACGAGCAGATGGCACTCGGTGGCCAACCTCCTCGCCCTGTGGGCACCTCTCCAGGAATGGCCAGAGGTAGATGGATCCCCAGGGCAGTTGGAACAGGCCCTGTATGAAATAGAAGAAACCCTGAGTGGATGTGTTATAGGACAGGGAGAGGGGCAGCCCAAACCCCGCAAACCTGCCTATTCTACATGGGTTCTGCCATCCGCCGCATCAACACAAAACATAGGAGACTTTAATGGGAAGGAACTTTAATAAAACTAGGAAACAATACAGGGAAGGCAAAGAGTCTAGTTTCTAAATGAAACATCCAGAGTTACCCGTCCCCTCGTGGGTAAAAGTCCATCCAAATGGGATTGGCCCAGAACAAGGCCCCAAAGCCTGCTACAAGTCTAAAGCATCTTCCAGTGGGGACCCACAGAAAAGGGTCACAAACAACTGAACAAGCCCGGAAGGAAAAGAGCAAAATCAACATCAAGATAAAAGCTGCCATTGTCACCTCCCCACGGGTCTCACCCACATCTGTGTTACCCAGTCCACGACCAAAAGACAAGCACAGTTTCTACACATGTCTCTAGGCTCCATGCGCCTCCTCCAGGTCTCCTTGCTCCATCCTGCTTCCTTCCTCAGTCTCTTCTTCAGCTTCTCCTCTTCCTGCTCAGCTCCACCCTCCCTTGGGTGGGGCAGGGAACCTCCCCCTTTCCTGGGGACCACCCTGTTACAGATGCAGTTCCCGCGAGGTGGCAGGAGCAGTGGGATGGGTGTTTCTCACAGCTCTGCTTGAGTCCAGGCAGAAAGAGCAATCTAGAGTCCAGCGAGTATGGGATGAGAAGAGGGAAGAGATGCGAAAACTACAATGTTTGAGGATTCTGGAGGAAGAAGTTCAGAGAAACCAACCCACCATTCTGGAGATGCCAGACTCCAGCTCAGAAAGGAAGGAGAGGGAGGCTGGCCCTTTGCCCGAATCGCAGCTGGTGGTGGGAAACCAACCCATGACTCCAGAGATGCCAGACCCCTCCTCAGGACAGGAGGAGAGGGAGGCTGGCCCTTTGCCCGAGTCACAACCAGCAATGGCAAACCAACCTGCGACCCCTGAGATGCCGGACTCCTCTGGAGAGGAGGTGGAGGCTGGTCCCATGCTCCGGGCCCGCTGAGTGGTGACTCAGAAATAAAGCGGCAGCCACCCATGGCCCCAGGTGGGTGGTCAGGCTGCTGGACCACCACAAATGACAGAATTTACTTCCTATCAACCATACACCCAGGCGGAACTGGTGGACTTGGACAAACAGTTTCCACCAGAAACCAGGGGAACCCTTGGCAGCCTGGCTGCTACATTTGTGGGGCCTGGGGCTGGATGGGATCATTTGCACGGCACAAGTGATGGAGAGACTGGCCTCCATGGTTTACACCCATCCTTGCGACAGAGGCTACAGAACAGACAGCAGTATGGCCAGGGCGACCACACCCTCCGGGAATGGATAATGGCTGCCATACGGACAGTCTGGCTGATGCAGGAGACGTGCCGGACACAGTAAGTGGATGGCAGACGTACGCCGAGCTGGTACAGGTCCTTCGGGAATTGGGGATACAGCAGGCCATGTTTAATGTGAATTCCCGTGGTCCTGATGATGAGCGTTTCACAGCAGGGATGAGAGACTTGGTATTAAAAAATGTCCCCTCATCCTCATTCGGATCCCTCATGGCAGTTGTAGCACCCCATGTGAGTCGTCAGCTACACGACGTCACAACAGTGATAGCCAGCTTGGGCGAAGTTGAGAACTGGCGCTCGCAAACTCAGGAGGGAATATGGGTAGTTGTTGAAAAGTCAAAAGGAATGCCAAGGAGGGAAAGGAATCTACTTGGCACCACAGAATTTATTAAAGTCACCCATAACCAAATGTGGACAGATTTAGTGAGAGCAGGTGTAGATAGCACTAAAATACACGCACAGCCCAATCTATATTTGTTGGAATTATGGCAGCAGCTGCAAGAAGACCAGAGGTTCACGCCCATGAGAAGGACTGCTGCTCAGAGGGAGCCTGGAAGCTCCAGGCCTCAGGCACATGTCCTGCGCCTGGAAGACACTTGCTGCCAACCCCATCCTCGGGTGAGGCCTGATCGCTTTCAAATAGGGTGAGGGCCAAGGAACCCGTCCACAGGGGACGGGCGGGGACCGGAGGCCACATGTGGAGCTTGCCATCCACTGGTCCCCAACTAACATGCAAAGGGTTTTAGCTCTGGTAGACACAGGAGCAGAATGTACTCTGCTCTATGGAAATCCAGAAAGATTTCACAGGTCTACTTGTATTGATGGCTATGGAGGCCAGAGTGTCAAGGTGACAGCAGTGAGACTATCTCTGGGGATTGGGCCATTACCCCCCAAAAGAGTATAAAGTATATGTGTTGCCCGTCCTGGAGTACATCCTGGGGGTGGATGTACTATGTGGCTTATGGCGAGAGACCACAGCCGGAGAGTTTCACCTTAGAGTGCGTGTGGTAAAGGCAGTGGTGAGAGGACACGCTAAGCATCTGCCCACACAACTGCCAGTCCCTAGGCGAGTGACTAATACCAACCAATATCAGTTGCCCGGAGTCTACAAGGAAATTGGGCACAATATCAGAACTGGAGAAAGCGGGCATTGTGCGTACTGCCCACAGCCCCGACAATTCACTGGTGTGGCCAGTGAAGAAGCCGATGGCTCTTGGCGCATGACGGTAGATTATCATGAGTTAAATAAGCTAGTTCCCACTTTGCATGCTGCAGTGCCTTCGGCAGCAGATTTGGGGATCATCTGCTGGTGCCAATGAATGTCTTTTGCCACTAGGTTGGTACCTCGCCTGGACTAACTTGTGTTCTGTTGTATTTTGTTGTTATAGTGTGATGTGTACTATTTACTTTTATGGGACATGGCTGCGTTGTTTATGTTTGCTAAGAAACAAAATTGTCTATATGTAGATGGTCTGGCAGAAAACCCTGCGGGGGTGGATTGTAGGGTAAGGTAAAAAGTATCAGGCTTTTCTGCTCTCCCGCCATTAGGAGAGATGACGCATCTGTGCGGGCCTGAGCGCAGGCCTGATGGCGGCACCTGGAGTAGGGTGGGGGTGCGGTGTCGAGGGTGGAGGAGGACAGTGGAGTGTGTGGAGGAGAGCGGCGACTACAAACAAGGGCGAGGAGCATGTGGCTGCTAGAACCGTTCATAAACCCACCCGGAATGGATTGGTTGCGTTACAGCGGGGTCCTGGGCTTCACTCTGGGATAGGTATCTGCAGAGATCCCCTGTCAGTGGCACGCGGCGAGTTTCCCAGGCGAGTTTCTCCACGAGACAGAGACGGTAGTTACATTTAAAAAACAGGTTTATTGGGGAAAGGGAAAGGGGCAGGTTTTGCTGAGAGAGGCCTCCATGGTTGAAGGCTGGCAGCCTTGACAGGTCATAGGCGGGCAGGAAGCTGCTGCCCTGCAGAGGGAGAGAGTTGGTAAGAAGAGGAACCTACACAGTCCCAGGTGGGCAGAGGGAGTGCTGCCCCGAGCCAGTGCAGAGACTTTACAGACACAGTCCTCTTCTGTTTGGGGGGGTCACTCCTTGTGAGCCGTCAGTTGGTTGCTGATTTTGGATAACCACGCAGAATCCAAGAGGCACTGGAGATACCAGGATGGGGAGTGGAGATTCCAGGATGGGCCCAATCTCCAAATCTTTCCCCTCAGGCCTGTGCTCCACTCCCTAGAGCATCTGATCCTGCTTGGGTCTCATGCCTTGTGATAAGGCCCTGGTGCCTAAGGGTCACGACCTCTACCGCTGAGTTAATGGTCATGCTATTTCCCTCTATCCCTACCTCCTTGTGAGTCAGGTTCTGGTGTCAGGGTACCTCCTTTCCAATCTTTCTATTCTGTCTGCTATTAAGGTATTCCTATTTTGTGAGGAGGGGAAGCTGGGTCCCGAATGCTGGGTGAGTATGGAGTAAGTGGCTCCTATAGCAATCAGAGAATTAATATCTTACCTGTGACATCCAGGGTTACTCTAGGCTTAACCACAGAGACCATGACATTGGGGACCTGGTGACGTCCTTGGGCCCTATCACTTGTCATCCAGGAGGTGTCAGTAGTCAGTCTACTACAGGGCAGGGAGAGGGGCACCCCAGAACCCCCAAAGCTGCTTGCTCTAAATAGTTTCTGCCATCTGCCGCATGGACACAAAACATTTAAGACTTTAATGGAAAGGAACTTTAACACAATTAGTAAACAATACAGAAAAGACAAAGAATCTGTTAGAGGTCAGGGAGAAGGGCAGCCCAGACACCACAAACTTGCCTGCTCTAAATAGGTTCTGCCATCCGCCGCATCAACAGAAAACATATGAGACTTAAATGAAAAGGAACGTTAATACAATTAGTAAACAATGCAGGAAAGGTAAAGAATATAGTTTCTAAAATAAGCATCCAAAGTTACCCATCCCCTTGTGGGGAAAAGTCCACCCAAACAGGATTGGCCTAGAGCAAGTCCTGAAAGCCTCTCCAAAGTCTAAAGCGCCTTCCAGTGGGGACCCACAGAAAAGGATCAGAAACAACCAGACAAGTGTGGGAGGAAAACAGCAAAATCAAAATCAAGACAAAAACCACCATTGTCACCTCCCCACAGGTCTCTTGCCCATGCTGATGTCACCCAGTCCACGACCAAAAGGCAAGTGCAGTTTCTGCACGTGTCTCTCGGCTCCATGTGCCTCCTCCAGGTCTCCTTCTGGCTCCATCCTGCTTCTTTCCTTCTCAGTCTCCACTGCAGCTTCTTCTCTCCCTTCTCAGCTCCCTTCTCTCTCTTCCTTTGGGTTGGGCAGGGAACCTGGAACTTCCCCTTTACCTGGGGACCACCCTATTATCTTGGATATCTCATACAGAAACACATATTTTAACTGTCTTAATTTGTTTAGGTGAGATGTCATTAAATTTTAGTTTTCTTATAATAACAAGCAAAAAAATAAACCTGCAAGCTCAACAATATTTAGAGAAAGTGATATTGTTTAACATTCTCATTCTTAAACTTAATAAGACCTTAGTTTTATATGAAATTTGGCCACCATTTAAATAGTGATAAAAGAAAAAATTTAAGGGAGAGATACCAATTGTAGCTGTTAGTTTTTCTTAGGACAGGAATTTTAAATTAATTTCAGAGTTGCAAATTCTAACATCCCAAAAACCAAATTTCTTTCTTAGGCAAGTACTAGATAGATTGATGAAAACCAAGAAAAATAAGAGAGACTTAATATCATATACATTTCCTACATACCTGTGAGGAACACAGTGTTGCTAAGGAACTTGCCCATGAGGCTAGATTTTGCTAGGACAAGGGGAAAGAAAGAAGTCAATCTGGGATTTTTCTGGAAAAGAATTTTATCAAGAGATTTAGGACTAACCATCAAAATGCAAACTTATCTTTTTTGATGTAGACTAGGTCAATTACTCTTTTTTTTTTCCTGAATACTGTGTGCTTCCTTTTGAAAATAGAGACATTTCAACATAAAATATTGATACTCAACATGAAAACTGTAAGGCTTGAATGCTACAAATTCAACCATTAAGTTTTGATCTAGTTTTTGATTACCAAAATCTTAAATCCTGATCTCAAAATTGGGAATTTTTTATTAGACTTTATATAGTTGTCATTTATAACTAATACTCCTAAGGCATTAGATAGTGATACAAACAGATTTTTTGATTTTTTTTTTTTTAAACTTTGGTCATGTGCATTAGTTTTAAAAAGTAGTTATTCTTTTTTTTAATAATAAATTTTATTTTTATATTCCCCAACAATTGCAACCCCCCCCATTCTGACCCCAATCCCTCCCCTCCCGCCACCCATCCCCAAAAAAGTGTCACTGGTTCAAAGTTTTTTGTTGATTTTGATTTTTACTTTCATATAGTTACTCATTTTCCTGGTCCCTTATTTAAGTTTTCTAGATTCCTGCTATGAGTGAGTCCATCCAGTAGTTTTGCTTTTCTTTCTGGCTTATTTCGCTGAGCATGATCCCTTCCAGCGCCATCCATGTTGCTGCAAACTGCATGTGTTTATCTTTTTTGAATGCTGAGTAATATTCCATGGTATATATGTACCACATCTTCTTGATCCAGTCATCTATTTTTGGGCATTTGGGCTGTTTCCAAAGCTTAGCTATTGTAAGTAGTGCTGCTATAAACGTAGGGGTGCAGGTGTTCTTTGGAATTGATGTTTCTGTGTCCTTTGGGTAAATACCTAGGAGTGGAATTGCTGGATCATATGGAAGCTCTATGTTTAGTAGGTCCAGAAATCTCCACACAGCTCTCCATAGTGGTTAGACCAGTTTGCACTCCCACCAACAGTGCAGAGAGTTCCTTTTTCTCCACACCCTCGCCAATATTTGTTGTTGCTAGTTTTTTTAATATGTGCCATTCTCACTGGTGTAAGATGGTATCTCATGGTAGTTTTGATTTGCATTTCCCTGATTACAAGTGATGTTGAACATTTTTTCATATGTCTGTTGGCCATTTGCATTTCCTCTTCAGAGAAGTTTCTTTTTAGCTCTTCTGCCCAATTTTTGACTGGATTATTTTCTTTGTTGTTGTTGAGTCTCATCAGCTCTTTGCAGATTTTTGTGATCAGTTCTTTATCATTAGTGTTGTGTAAAAAAATGTTCTCCCGCAACATGGATGGCGCTGGAAGGGATCATGCTCAGCGAAATAAGCCAAAAAGAAAAAGAAAAATACCGGATGGTCTCACTCATAGCAGGAATCTAGAAAACTTAAATAAGGGACCAGGAAAATGAATAACTATAAGAAAGTGAAAATCAAAATCAACAAAAAACTATGAACCAGAGACACTTTTAGGGGGGCGGGGGCGGGAGGGGAGGGATTGGGGTCAGAATGGGGGGACTGCAATTGTATGGGGAATATAACAATAAAATTTATTATTAAAAAAATAAATAAAAAACAAAATTAAAAAAAAAATAAAAATAAAAAAAAATGTTCTCCCAGTTGGTGGGGTTTCTCTTTGTTTTTGTTATTGTCTCTTTTGCTGTGCAGAAGCTCTTTAATTTGATGTAGTCCCAGCTGTTTATCTTTGCCTTCACTATCACTGCTTTGGGTGATGTGTTTGTAAAGATGTCTTTGATGTGCAAATCATGTAGTGTTTCGCCTATATTTCCTTCTATGTATTTTGAGGTTTCAGGTCTTATGTCTAGTTCTTTAATCCATTTTGAGTTGATTTTTGTGTATGGTGTGAGGTAGTGGTCAAGCTTCATTCTTTTGCATGTGGCAACCCAGTTTTCCCAGCACCATTTATTGAACAAACTTTCTTTGCTCCAATGCATAGTCTTTGCTCCTTTGTCAAAGATTAGTTGACATAAATCTGTGGGTTTATTTCTGGATTTTCTATTCGATTCCATTGGTCTGTGTGTCTGTTCTTCTTCCAATACCATGCAGTTTTGATGATTATGGCTTTGTAGTAGAGTTTGAAGTCTGGGAGTGTGATGCCTCCATTCCCTTCTTTTTTTTTTTCAGGAGAGCTTGGCTATTCGGAGTTTTTTGTAATTCCATATGAATTTCATCAATAATTGTTCTAGTTCTTTGAAGAATGACATTGAGATTTTGATTGGAATAGCATTGAATCTGTATATTGCTTTTGGTAGGATGGCCATTTAATAATGTTTATTCTACCAATCCATGAGCAGGGGATGTCCTTCCATTTATTTGTGTCTTCTTCTATTTCTTTTAATAGTGTTTTATAGTTTTCTTTGTATAGGTCCTTTACCTCTTCGGGCTCAGTGTCCAAGGCTTCCCCCAGGCGCTGAGCACGTGCTGCTGTCGCCCAGAATACAGGGCCCCCAAGGCTACCTTGGCCAGCAGTACAACGGCCCCAAGGTGGACGTGTGGAGCCTGGGCATCATGCCCTACGAAATGGTGACCGGCACATTGCCCTTCAGGGGGCCCAGCCTCAGGGCAATCAGGTAGTGCGTTCTGGGTGGGAACGTCCACCAGACCACCTACCTCATGGTCCAGGGCGGGGACCTGCTGGCCAAAATGCTGGCACGGGACCCCTGGAAGCACAGCACCCTGGAGAGCATCCAGCAGCACGCCTGGGTAGCAGAAACGAGCAGGGGACTCCTGCCCTTCAGCGAGCCGTCGCTCTGCCCCCAGGACCTGGCCATAACCAAAGGTATAGAGCGCCTGGGCTACCAGAGGTAGGAAATTCGGGAGGCCATTGACACCAACAAGTACCGCGAGGTCATGGCCCCCTACCTGATCCTCCGCTCCAGGAAGCAGGCGGGGGAGGAGGACTATGAGGAGGAGGGGGAGGAGCGGCCCAGGCGCCTTACCTTCCAGGTGCCGAAGTGCGTCACCTTCCGGGATCCCGGTTACCCTGATTACAAGGACTCCCCACCCACCCCCACCCCGCCGGCACCTGAGGTTTCGGGGAATACCCCAAGGCCGGGTATCCTGGGAAAGCACCCAGTGCAGAAGATTGGAAAAGATACCCACCCCACTCCCTCAGCCTGAGGTTTTGGGGAATGCCCCAAGGCCAGGTATCCTGCGAAAGCAGGAAGTCCAAAAGAGGAAAGGATGTCACCCCAGGCAACAGGGTCATCTCCACCAGGTTCCTGAGCTGGAGGATGCGCAGCAGCACACCACTGCTGCAGGTCCAAGCCCCCTGCTAGAGGACACCCCAAAGGGCAGTCCCTCTGTGCTAGGCCCAGAGCTGGAGGATGCCTGGGGGGACACCAGCACCTCTGTGGCTAGACCCCAGCTGGAGAACACTGGGGAGCACGGCAGAACCACTGAGACAGGCCCCCAGCTGGAGAGGGACCAGGAAAGCAGGGCCAACACAATCAGTCCAGCTCCCCAGCCCTCCAGCACCACCCTAAGACGTCCCCCAATATGTGACTGGCCTTCCAGTGCAGTGGCCCCTTCAGCAATCATCAGGGCCAGAGATAGAGTATTAGAAATTATCCTAGAATTTTGTTGCTGATGTGCAGCATTAGGAACTGGAGAGCAACAAAGATTAAAAATAGTGCCATACCCGGCAGAAGACCCCCCACCCCCAAAGAACAAGCACTCAGTGGCCATGGTGAACAGGAGTACACCAGGGAAGGTTGAGGCTCTGGAGAAGGCTCCGGGGCTGGGCCCAGTCAGAGGGGCCAGGAGCAGCATGAGACTCACAGGACTGCAGCACAGAAGTCTGGGCAGCACTGATGTCCCTGGAGCAGAGCAGGTGAAGGACCAGGCAGGCAACGAAACTGGTGAAGCATCTGGAGAGGAGCAGAGCGGGTGAGGGTTGGCGTGCGGGGGGGTTGGGGAGAGTTGAGCAGGTACAGGACCAGGAGAGGGGTGTGGGGCTGTGTGGGCAGAGCCTCCAGAGGTCCCAGGGCCACAGGCGAGGAACCCTGGGCCTCTCTCCCCCATCTTAGGTACTGCCCCCTTGGTGGGAGAAACCTGCTGCTCACCCCTGGGCACACAGATGGTGCAGAGGATGCAGGAGCTCTTGCAAAGGCTTGGGCCTGGGTGGTAAATCGTGCAGATTGCAAGGAGCACATAGATAGGCTCTCTAGCTCCCCTTAAGAAAGACTCTGGGACCAGTATATTAGAATCCAAACAGGACTCTCCAAGGTGGGCAGAGGTTATTCACAGAGCAGCCCTAATCCACCATGACCTGCTCAGCTGGAAAATCCGCACATCTTCCTGCTCCACGAAGCCTAGGCTATGATCAGTCTCAGTCCCGCAGTGAGCACACCTAGGTGTCCAGTGTCCCCTGGGCCGAAGCTGCAGCTCGTCATGGAGTACATGCAGGAGGGATTTTGCAACTTGGGATTCTTACACAGTGTCAGTCCAGCTGGAATTTCTCCTTTTAAAAATCCTCTCCAGACGGCTACCCACCCTTCCTCCTCCCTGGATTCAAACCCTGCAGGGTGACCTTAGCCAAATTGGAAACATTAATATGCCCAACAGATGCAGGCTTTGGACACCAGTCTCTGCCAATTAAATCACTGGGTACAGGAATGAAAAGCTACAGGGGCTGTCTACCTTAAATTTGTGTTTTTTCATCATTGTTTAGATGGTGTTCAATTCCCTTCTAAAACTAAGGTTTTGCTAAGTCTGGTAAATGCAAGTGAGGTGAGGTATGTGTGTTTGAAAAAGAAATGTATGGAAGAGGGATATTCTGAAGGGCCTTAAGATAATGTAAAGCCGGATGGGTAAAATGAAATGGCATTAGAATGAAAGCAAGGAAAAGAAAGTGTTGAAGGTCTGACAGGGAGGTTTTGGTGAGAAATCGTGTGTACTCAGGTGTCTCCCCCTCCTCCAACACATTCCTGGGCTTGCTCATCTGACCAGCAAAGCCCCCTCTGACTGACCTTTTGTCAGCTGAATCTGGGACCAGGACATCCAAACTTGGACCAATTCTCCCTTACTGCCATGGATCCTTCCCATAGTAGGCCTGGTGATCATGATCATGCTTTTATTTGCTTCTACACCCCATTTTCTCTGCTTTATCCAGGAAAAGCTCTCTGAGATGAGCCTTCGCACTCCCAGACCCGGGAAAGCCATTCCTGTTATTGACAGATGAGCAACAGGGCGTAGCTCTAGGGGTTCTGGGCCAACCTACGCCAGTCCAGCGAGCAGTTGGTTATTTCTCTAAACAAATGGATCCCACTGTAAGAGGATGGCAGCCCTGCCTGCGTGCCCTTGCGGTAGCTGCTCGTCTCGCTAGACCTAAGGCCTTAAAACCCACACTGGGCCAACCTGTAAATGTTAGTTCTCCACTTTGGCTCCAGGACCTGCTCGCTCATCAGGCTCTCTCCCCTCCATCACCCTCTTGTCTGTTAGATTTCTACTCTCTTTGTCAAAGACCCTCTCATCTCCCTCTCCCAATCCTCGACTCTCCATCCTGCCAGGCTTCACGGGTGTTCCACTCCCTAACGCAGGTAACACCCTCTTCTTACTACGGTGGACACCATCACCAGTTGGACAGTGGACCTGCCTTTATCTCAAAGATTACTCCACAGGTCTCCTCCCTGGGCATCACCTGGGAACTACACATTCCTTCCCGACCGCAATCCTCTGGTAAGGGAGAACGGGTAAATGGTCTGACCAGAGACCACCTAACCACTGAGCTGCGCAAATCCTAGGTGGAGCTGCTCCCACTGGCTTTAATGCACCTCTGAGCCACTCCCTGTGGCCCCTTGTTCCTGAGCCCCCTTGTATGGATGTATGGCAGACATCCTCTTACTAACCATGAGCTCCCCGTCCAACTTAAACTGTTGGCTGGATATTTTTCATACTTCTCTGCTCAGACAGCTGCTCCAAGAACACACAGACCTTTGTCTGCCACAACCTGTGCCTCCGTCCCCTGATGCACCTGTCAACCTGCTGTGCCCTGGAGACCAGGTTCTTCTGAAAGCCATCTCTCCAAAAGCACTTCCGCCAAAGTGGATGGGTCCACACACGATCATCCTGACTATACCAATGGCTGTCAATGCATCAGCTGTCCAGGGTCAAAGCGGTCCCTGTGGACAAGCAGTATGTATACAAGCACATGGGCCCAACTCGGGTTTGCATCAATGCATCCCTGGTCCACATCCCACTCAGCCTATAGAGTAGAGGCCCTCTGATTCTCCTTCCTCCGTTTCTTTTTTTTTTTTTTTTTAAAGATTTATTTATGCAAGCACTGGGTACAGTCAGAAACACAGGAGGGTGAGAGAACTCACCAGAGACAAAGCGAAGAGCAGAACAGGCAGACTTGACGAAGCACACTGCTGAGGGGAGCAGTGGGCGGCAGGAGAGGTCTGCCCGCCATGTGGGACCCTCGCCTTGAGGCCAGGGATTGAACCGGTGCTGTAGAGGCTGTGGGCAGCTTCACAACCCAGCGCTCAACCGTCAACCGCTGCGCCACCGCGGAGGCCCCTCTCCTTCCTCTGTTTCTAATCCCATCTCTTCAAGCCACTTCCAGTTCTTCTGTCTATGCCCAGCAATTCCAGATCAGCACAGCCTCAGACCAGGTATTACCACTCATAGGGCTTCTTATCCTAATCTCCTCATTTTTTCTGTTTGCCCCATGCTTACTCCATTTCATCCAACACCGGATCCAAGAACTGTCCCATACCACCTTTAACCAACTCCTTCTCCACCCATATCCTCGCGCTGCAAAGACTGTCTCATAACCAGGCCTGAGCGCCCACCCTGGTCTTCGCCCCCGTCCAGCAGGAAGTAGCCAAAGAGAGAACCATTTCCCCTTTTCAACAAAAGGCTGGTATGAAAGGTTGATGCAGGGACCAGGAATGGGGAAGCCCACATACAAACAACAGGATGGCCCTGACACCAGTACCCCTGATTCCATCAAACCAAAACTGAAGCCATAAGCAGGAGAAAACTACTCAGCTCCACGAAAAAACAACTTAGTTCCCCCTAAGCCTGTTTCCCCCCGCTACCAACCCAGTTTTCCTGCGTAACCTCTCCTCACCCTATGAAATGACATCTCCCCCCACAACGGGCACGATTTCAGGGACACCCATCTTGGGTACGACACTTGCCTGGGGGCGCAATGAATTTTCCCTTCCTTTGAGAAAGTTTAGCTTGGCTCCCCTTTTCTTTACTGCGCCAAACTGTTACAGGGCAGCCCCGGTATAAATAGGGTTGTTTGACTGTTTCCGGATTCTGGTGGAGCTGCCCGGACAGGGCCGGTTCTAAGATGGGCAGAGTTGGGGGTCCTGGAGGGCGGCAACCTGGTGGTGAGATGCTCTGTGAGGAGTCAGAGAAGCAGGGCTCAGAGGAGAGGAGACTCGGGGAATGCCCTGGGTGTGAGGTTTCCAGCTTTTCCCCCCAGGACCCCTCTCTCCAGCCTCTGGATAACAAAACCTGGGGAAACAGGAAAGTAGATCATTTTTTCCTTTTACAACCTATTTAGTATTGAGGACTTTAAAAAAAAAAAACATAACATTTAATGAGACTTTAAAAAAAAAAAACATAACATTTAATGAATACTGTTAAATTTACAGAAAAGTTGCAAAGATAGTACAGTTCTTATTCATCCCACACCATTTCCACTTTAACATCTTACATGAATACAGTTGTCTTTTTTTTTTTCACAGCTAATGAAGCAATGTTGACACAGTTACCAAACTCCGTGCTTAATTTCATCAGTTTTCCCTAATGCACATTTTATGTTCCATAATCCAAATTGCCTCACTCAGTTACAGCCAGTTCTCCTCGATGTGCCTCTTGCTGACTGTTTCTGACTTTGCTTGTTTTTATAACGTTGACATTGGTGAGGAGTGATATTTTGGAGAGGGGTTGGGTTCACAGTTGGGGTTCTTGGGTCACGTCTGAGAAAAGTTTCACCAGATTCCCCCTTTCACATACACAGTGAGTTTCCCCACAAGACAGAGACTTTTTGTCTCTGCCAAAGAGAAGTTTTATTATTTCTTTTTTTAAAAAAAGGGAAAGAGTCAGAACCCTGCTACTCTCCCCCACCCACTGAGTAGGCTCTCTCCGACCAACGGAAAGGAGGGGAAAAAAAAAAAAAACTGCAAGAACGAACTACAGATCAAGTGGGACACTGAGTAGAGAGGAACTATTTCAGGCACCGCACCCCACAAATGGGAACTGTGGATAACGGTGAAGAAATCACCACAGAGGTGATCGAGCGGCTCCGGGCGCCATCAGAGGAAGACAAGGATTCCACGGAGACCTACAAATAGCCTAAGGCCAGCGGAGAACCACTGGGAAAAAGCAAAGGTCAGCAAGGACAGGTCTCTGGTGCCACCTTATGACCAGAACAAAATCACCAACTAACTGATTCCCTGTTGGAACTGACTAAATACAGAGGGAGGGAAATGTAAGGGACAGTGCCCAGCAACACAGCATCAACACTCTGGTGGAGTGTTGTCCCCAGTGCTAGTCTCAGTCTGGTGAACAGTTTCCGACACCCCTAAAGGAGCACTCCAAAGAGATGGAAGCCACCCTTAGGACAACTTGGATCCTTCTCCTTTTGGGACTTGCTGGCGCGGGGTTGCACAGAGAGGAGGGGGCAGAGCTTGCTGGCTTTCAGGGCTGCTTCAGAACCCAGGGGTTCTCTGAGCCCCTCTGGCTGCCCCCCCACAACAGTAAATGGACTGAACAGTGAAGAGGAGGAGGAAGAGGAGGACAAGGGTCCCCTGACAAAACTAAGCATCCCGGACGATCTAGACAGCTGCGAGGCCATGGTGAGCTCGGCCCTGGGCCCCCTTCCCTGCCCCACCTTCCCCCTCCCACCAGCACACCCTTCTTCTTGGTTCCCCTCCCTTTGATTAAGCTTTCACCCACCTCTGCTGGGAGCCAGTGGGTAGACACCAACACCATCCTCGAATCTCAGGTGTGCCCACGGAGGCCCTGAGAGGTGTGCCTCCCAACCTCCTGCCGGGCGCACAGGGGCACCCTGCACTTCTGGCCCACAGGTGGCATTTTGTGACTCGGCCTTGGCCAGTGCTGAGGAAGAACAGGCGCGGCTGCACAGGCAGCTAAAGGAGTAAAAGCTGCTCTGCTGGCTCCTGGCTCAGCAGGTAGCCCCATGGGACCAGGAGCCTGAGAAGATGGAGGCCCCAGCCCCCGGGGGGAAAGTGTGCCTGGGGAGACCCACCAGGCCCTTCAGGGAGCCATGGAGAAACTGCAGGTGAGTGTGTGTAAGGCAGGAAGGAATGTCCACAGGGCAGGTTTTCTGATCCAGCAGACCAGGTATAGGAGAAGTGAGTCCTGGAAGCCTCAGTGAATTTTGCAGACTTTTATTGGGATTTACCAGATACATGGCAGGTAGGGGTGCTAGGGGGCCAGGAGGCTGACAGGCCTCCCAGCCCCCAGCAAGTCTTCACTCTTTCTGGGCTCTCTGGCGTTCTCTGGTGGTCTCTGCTGCTCTGCTCTCTCGGTTCTGCTTCTGCTTCTCTGCTGCTGCTGGCGTCCCCGTGATGCCACCCTTAAAAGCCCATCTTAGCCCAGGGGAATCCCATCTACCTATGCCCACACCCTACTCCAGGTGCCCGCATCAGGCATGCATTAGGGACCGCAGGGTTCCGTCATCCATCCTATGGGCGGGAGAGCAGAAAAGCCTGATACTTTTACCTTACCCTACAATCCACCCCCTCAGGGTTTTCTGCCAGACAGTCTATACAAGTGATACACACGTTTCTCTTGACGAATATGAACACTGCAGCCATGGCCCACAAAAGCAAATGAAATATATCACAATGAAATATAACAGAACACAAATAAGTCCAGGCAGGGCATCAACCTAGTGGCAAAAGACAATTATTGGCACCAGTAGATGATCCACCACTTCCGCTGCCGAAGGCACTGCTCATGGGAGGGAGGGAACCACTCAGGCATCAGCCGTCACATGCCAGGAGCCATCAGGCCTCCCGGCCCCCTCCGGCTGCAGTCTCGGCCACAAGCCACACACCGCATCCACCCCCAGGATGCACTCACTCTTGGGTTGGCGATTCTGTATTCTTTGGGAGTAATCGCCCATCCCTCAGTGTTTTCTATCTGTGGTCGCTCCAACGCTCCAACATGCAGGCCCCTGCACTCAGGCCAACCCACTGCACAAGCACATGGGTCGGGGATCCGTGGATACAAGTCCACATGCGGCCTCTCTTGGGTCCCCTCTTTGGCTGTGGGCTCCACCACAAGCCACGTTCCCTACCCATCCCCCAAAGATGGGCTCCTCAGCTCCTCACCCTCACTCAACTATGAGCAGGGCATCACCCACAGGTGATTTTAAAAGACTCACTGGCCTTTAGCTTACGTAGTGCTTAACAGCCGCTCAGGGCTTCCCGAATAGCACCAGCTTTTGCCTTCTCAGTTGGCTTTTCTCCTCTGCTTAGCTGCTGGGCAGTACACCGGCTGCCTTTGGCCACCAAGGCCCACTGACACCCCCAGACTCCCATCTCTGGGGGTGGACAATCCCATCCTTCCTCAGGGTCCCCAAAACATATCAAACTTGCCAAGGTCCTCCCCCTTCTGGCGGGATTGTTAGTCCATTAGTCCAAGTTCATCGGCTTTTCCCTTTGTCCACACTGGGGAGCTCTGAGTCGTGGTCCTTTCTCCCCCGATGATTCTTGCTGCCTCAGCGGGGATTGTTGGCTGGTCCTCTCGGGCATCTCCTCCTCCAGGCGAGGTCTCATCCCGCAGCTCCCGGACTTTGCCCTTCCCCTGTCCCGCCATGACACGTCCAGCGCTGTCACAGGCAAACACTGTCTGCTGCTCCTCAGTCCCTCCCGGTCTTCGGAGGGCTCCATACCGGTCTACATGGATCATCTTGCTGACTTACACCAATTGTAAGAGAGGAAGGAATGGACACGGGGCAGATTTTCTGATCCAGCAGACTCGGTCCAGGAGAAGAGTGTCCTGGAAGCCTCAGTGGCTTTTGTAGGCTTTTATTGGGATTTACTGGATACATGGCAGGTAGGGGTGCTAGGGGGTCAGGAGGCTGACAGGCCTCCCAGCCCCCAGCAAGACTTCACTCTTTCTGGGCTCTCTGGCATTCTCTGGTGGCCTCTGCTGCTCTGCTCTCTCGGTTCTGCTTAGGTTTCTCTGCTTTTGCTGTGAATGCCACCCTTAAAAGCCCAGTCTTAGCCCAGGTGAATCCCATCTACATATGCCCACACCCTACTCCAGGTGCCTGCATCAGGCTTGCATTCAGACCACAGGGTTCCCTCATCTATCCTAAAGGCGGGAGGGCAGAAAAGCCTGATAGTTTTATCTTACTCTACAGTGTGGTTTTCCGGAGGTCTGGGCGGGCTGGGTGCTGCGCAGGCCGGCACTGCTGAGCCCCTGAGCCCGCTCTCTGGCCGAGGGCCGCTTTACCGAGCTCATGCAGGAAAAAGTGGGCTTACAGGACTGGATGGAGGAGCTGGAGCATCGATGTATCCAGATGTCTGGAGAGACTGACACCATCGGTGAGCGGGGAGTCTTGTGCCCTGCAGCTGGGGTGCTATGCAGAGGCTGGGGAGACCCCAGCAGCTGAGCTGTCTGCGCGCCCTCCCCCTAGGAGAATACATCGCTCTCTACCAGAACCAGAGAGCAGTGATGAGGGAGGAGCACCAAGAGAAGGAGGAGTCCATAAGGCAGCTGGCCCAGGACAAAGAGGAGATGAAGGTAGTCAGAGCTCTGGCTCCATGGTGGTGCGGCTGGGGGGGGGGTGGGCTTCTGAGCATCTCTGCTTCTAGGTGAAGCTGTTAGAGCTGCAAGAGTTGGTTTTGCGGCTGGTGGAGGCACGCAACGAATGGCAGGCGAAGCCCTGAGCACCTGCCCAGAACCCTGCTGCTGAGCCCACTAGCGCATGCCTAGTCCCCAAGAAGCTTGGCACCGCCAACGTGCAAGGTGAGGAAGGCCCCTAACGGGCGGCTGGTCAGGAAGAGCACACTCCGCCAGGCACACAGCATCCTGTCTCTGTCTCTCTGTAGGGTAAAGAAAATATCAGGCTTTTCTGCCCTTCCACCATCAGGATAGATGATGGATCCTTGTCCTGAATGCATGCCTGATGGCCGGCACCTGGAATAGGGTGTGGGCATAGGTAGATGGAATTCAGCTGAGCTAAGACTGTGCTTTTAAGGGCGGCGTCACGGGGACGCCAGCAGCAGCAGTAGAAGCCGAAGCCGAAGCTGGAAGAGAAGTCGAGATCACCAGAGAGCCCAGATAAAGTGAAGATTTGCTGGGAGCTGGGAGGCCTGCCAGCCTCCCAGCCCCCCAGCCAGCACCCCTGCCTGCCATATGCCTGGTGAACCCCAATAAAAAACCTGCAAAACCACTGAGGACTCTGACTCCTCCTTTACCCGGTCTGCATGGGATCAGAAAACCTGCGCTGTGCCCTGCTCCTGCCCTTACTCTCTCTAAAGAACCAAGTAAGGTGAGCCTTGTCCACGATGTGTAGCTGACCCAGGGCGAGGCCCAGCTGGGCCTGACTCCCCTCGAGAACACCTCTGCACAGCAGGTCGTTCAGCTGCTTCAAGAAATGCAGAACTCCCAGGAAGGCGTCACCATTGGAAACAGCCCATGCCTTCCCTTCTTCTACCAGGCTGACGACAATGAGGTGAAGATAATGGTGGTCTAGGCCACCGGCATGGGGCCGGAAGCTCTGCCCCCACCTGGCCCTCACCAACCCATCCCTGTTCCCCAGGCTTTCCCCCCCCATCCTTTGGCTCTCCTTCCCAGTCGTCCTTTCATCCCTCGGCTTAAAAAAGGGGTACAACAACTCCCCTATCTAATAGGGTGAAATAGGTGCAGACCCTAGCCTCTGAGGTTAGGGCTGTGTCTTAATTTAACTCTGGACTAATCATACTTGCAGAGGCAAGGAGCTAGAAATATCCAGCTAGTTATTTAGGGGGCTCCGTTCTACAATATAGGGGCTCCTTGAATGACCAATTGAATCCTTACCAGGCCTTCTTGCAGAGGGCCTAGTTTATATTAGGCAATTTTGGGCCACGTGCCCCCCACCTCACCCCAACCATGTCGAGCGGGGCAGCACTTTATGGAAGCCCAGCACGGGGGCTAAGTGCAGACAGAGATACCAGCTGGGGCAGGTGGGCACCAACACCTGTCTAGAGTGTAGCCACAGAGATAGCAGTGGTTTATTTGAGACCACCCAGATCCACAAAGGGGTGGCCTCCCCTGCTCCCTTTTGAAATTTCCCCATGGGCCTTTGCACCCAATTTTGTTTTTGTTTTTTTTTTGTTTTGTTTTGTTTTTAATTTTTTGTTGGACCAAATAATTGTTTTGATTTTTCTTTATTTTTTTTTTTATTTTTACTTTTTGTTGCACCCAATTATTCTGGAGGTGATCCCTATCTGCAAAGGGGAGGCCTCTCCTACTACCTAGCAAAAGTCCCCATGGGCCTGTGTGCCCGATTATTTTGTGGGAACCCACCTGTTAAGGGGGGGCTCTGCTCACTACATATGTCTTGCAGCTTGAGGTTACCCTGTCCCACTCACAAAAGTCCCGCGGGCATGAGGCCACCACAGTCCTCAAAGGGGTGTCCTCCCCTGTCCCCACTCACAAAAGGTCCGCGGGCATGAGGCACCCCAATCTGCAAGGGGGTGGCCTCGCCCATCACCCCTCAAGTCCTGCGGGCATGGGGCTACCCCAATCCACAAAGGGGTGGCTTCTGCTGTCCTCCTCACAAAAGCCCCATGGGCATGAGGCCACCCCAATGTGCAAAGGGGTGGCCTCCTCCTTCCCCCCTCACAAAAGGCCCATGGGCATGAGGCCACCCAATCTGCAGAGGAGTGGCCTCTCCCGTCCTGCACCTCACAAAAGATCCACAGGCATGAAGCCACCCGGTGCACAAAGGGGTGGTCTCCCCCTTGCCCCCTCACAAAAGTATGAGGCTACCCCAATCCACAAAGGGGAGAACTCCCTATCCCCCTCCTCACAAAAGTCCTGCAGGCATGAGGCCACCCCAATCCGCAAAGGTGTGGACTCCAGCGTCGCTCCTCTCGAATGTCCCACAGGTATGAGGCCACCGCAGTCCACAAGGGGGTGGCCTCCACTTGCTGTCTTTGCAAAAGTCCCGTGGGCCTCTGTGCCTGATTATCTTGGGGCCACCCCGGATTTGCAGAGGTGGCCTTCACTCTTCTTTTACAGAAAGTCCCCATAGAGGGGACGCATGGCTTACTGAGGCAATTTGGGGGTACACACTCCCCCAACCCTGTGGAAAACTGGGCTTGGCCAGAAGCCGGGCCGGGGTGGCTGGTGGAGGCCAGGCGGAAGGCGCGCGGGCACCCCGCGGTGTACATACTATGCTGGGACGTGTGTACATGGGGCTGAGACGGCCCCTGTATCACAGCGGAGGCTGCGGTGGGCCCTGGGAGAGGAGGTTTCTATGAATCAGTTGACATCGAGGAAACTTATTTATAGATTGCCCAGGACAGAGGAAGGAGGCAAGGCCAGGGAGTGGTTCCTGGTGTTTCACTTTTGTTTCTGAATAAACCGAACTCACCACGTGGTCGGGCCCTGGGATCTGGGCTCAGGTGCTGCGCTGGGTGTGGGTCCTGCCAGCAGAGGGCAGGCTTCGGGGTGCAAGGTGCGCATTGGCGCTGCCTGTCAGGGCATCCAATCCCCCTCAGCTCTCTGACCTGTGGGGCCTGTGGGCTGCGTGCCTCGCTGGGAGGGCCAGAGTACTGGCTTCCAGCCTAGGCATTTCTCCTCTCACCCTGTTCTTCTGGGGCTCCCACCCAGGCCCCATGAGTCCTCCAGGCTGGCACTCTACCCCTGGTGGCCACAGCAGGGTTCAGATGAAGAACAGCTAAGTCCAGGTGCTTTCCCAAGCAGCCTGGGAAAAACTGGGGCCTCCCAGGCACCCCTGCGCCCCCATGCTTAAACCTTCCCTTCCCCTTGAACACCACAGAACACAACCAGCACACAACACGTTGCTCCCCATTGTTCAGAAATGGGTTTCATTCTCAGCCAAGAGACAGCAGGACTGGTCGCAGCCAGAAGCACACAGCTGCCAGGACAGCACCCCCATGCTCGGGGAAGGGGCAGGAAGGTGGCTGGGGGGCTGACTGTGCACAGGCCGGGAATGGCAGGGAGGCTCGTCGGAGGTGGCACGTGTTGGCGGGGGTGGCTGGGGTGACAGTGTTTGCTTGTAGTTGGGCCACAAGACTCAGAAAGACAGCACAGCCGGCGGTTCCCAGCACCAGAGATGCGCGCTTGCACGTGTGTGTGTGCCCGTGTATTTATAGACATGCATAGAGCAGGGCAGGAGCAATACCACCGAGGGGGCACAAGAGTCACCGAGGTCACGCCTGGGGTGTCAGCTCACCACCACAACAGACTAAAGTCACAGATGAAGGGGGAGGCTTGGGGGCTGGGGGCCAAGTCACAGAACAGCCACCCAGGCAGGCCTGGGAAGAGAGGTGTCCCAAGAAGAGGAGGGGTCTGGTTAGAGGCCGAAGGGGGCCCTGGGGCTCTCAGGTTGGATGGACTTGCCTGACCCGATCAGCTGGCAGCTGGAGAGAAGCAGAGAGAAAACGGGGGAGGGCAGAGAAGGGGGAGAGCTGGGAAGGCAGGTGCAGCCTGGGCTGCAGCGCTGGGGGGGAGGTGAGGAGGGAAGACTAAGCAGGGGAGGGTGTGGGCAGGGGTTCTGGATGAGAGGGGAGGGGGTACAGGGAGGGGGGGATGCAGGAGCAGGAGCTGGAGCCTCTCCCTGCTCACTCGCCAGCCTCTCACACACAGGAGACAGTGCACCCCTGTGCCAGACATGTGATCGGCCCCCTCCGGCTCCCTCCTCTCTGTTCCCCTGTCTTTCAACCCACCAGCCCAGGGTCACCCTTAGTGTCAGGAGGAGGCGGCCTCGGGCCCCACATGACTCCACCATTTCTGATGGAGAAAGACAGGGGAATACCACTGTTTGCCCCGGGAGGGCAGAGCTGAGAGGATGGCTGGAGGGAGCACCGGGGGCCCCCTGGGGTGGGCAGAAAGCACAGTAGTTCCCCATATGGACCCTGGGGAGGCAGGGAGGGCAGGAGGCCAGATGCTAGTGGCCACAGGCTTATAAGTCTAAGAGGGGAGCCTCAGCTGGCTGGGGGACCACAGGTCGTGTAGGTGAGGCTGGGCCCTTCCTGGAGTGGAAAAGCAGAAGAGCCAGCATCCGTGTAGGGGTGCGGGGGCAGGCAGGTCTGTGGGGCGAGTTTTACTGACCAGCTTGGGTAGAACTCAGAGAAGCCGACTTGCCCAGGTCAGCCGACACTGAGGTCCCCTGGCTGAAAAAGGAGAAGTGACACTATGAACAACAGGCCCAGGTCCACGGGCTGCAGGCGGGCTTCGGTGCTTCACCTGGGGCACAGGGACTGCCGTGGCCCTGTGCTGGCGGGAACAGCAACAGCAGGCATGGAGGGCAAGGTGCTCTGTGGCCTGCCTGGTTGCAAGGTGGCTGCGGGCCGAGGGTGTGGCTTGGACCCTCAGGCTTTCCAAAGCCATCAGACAACCTGAGCCTTCCTGAAGGGACTCAGTTGCCACCATAAGGAGGAGGGGTTAGACCTCCTCTGCCCTGTGGTGGATCCTGTTCCAAAGCTCCCAAGGCGGCTGCCCTGCCCCAGCAGCACACTCACATAGGGGGATGGGGGCTGCACCCCCAGCATGAATTTCGAAGGCTCCCTGACGGCCTGCTCCCTGACAGCGGCACAAGCGGCCTATCAGCTCAACACCCTGCGTGACCATCTGCACTGCAGGTCCTCGAGCCTAGAGACTTCCACAGCCAGAGAACATCCACCTAGGTGGAAGGCCCGGGTAAGACAAGTCTCAGTGGCTGTCTTCAGTCGGAGGTACTTTGGGAACCTGGGGTTGGCTTGCCTGTATGAACTTAAGTGTGTGTGTGACCAATATAGGAATCAAATTCTCTCTGAGAGCCAACTTCTGACTGAAGCTTATCTATCACCCTCGCGGCAGATGCCTTCTCTCAAACCTCGGTCCCTTGGAGCTTAGGCCAGATATGTGCCCTAAGCGTCTCATCTTTTACCGCAGCGCTGCGTGGCCTCAATACCAATTGGACAATGGCTCCCATGGGCCGAGCATGGCGCTTTTGACTTCTCCATCCTTACAGACCTAAAGAGTTCTGTCACCGCAATGGAAAATGGTCAGAGATCCCTTAGGGCCAGGCTGTCTTTCTCTTGTGCTCCCGTGCCACCCTCCAGCCCCTCCCTCCTGAAAACCTGCCACACTCTCCAAGTCTTGAGACTCCTCTCACTCTCCCCCTCTCTGGACCCTCTTCAATGTTCTCTGATCCTCTAGTTCTCAGTCTTCACCTCCTCCAGCTCCCCAATCCGGCCTCCCCTCTTTTTTTCACCTCCTAGCCACCACACCCGTTCTGGGTGGTCCTCTTCTGGGTCCCCTCAGGGAAGTGGCGGGGACTGAAGAGGAATTAGGGTCCATGGTCCTTCCTCTCTGTCTGGTCTCTCCAAGACTGAAAAGCTTCTTGGCTCTTTCACTAACAATCCCACCACCTACACCAAAGAGTTTCCTTGTCTTACCCAAGCCTGTGACCTTACTTGTCATGATTACATGTGATCTTCTCATCCACCCTGACCTATGAAAAAAGGGAGCAGGTTTTTAGGTCTGCCCAAGACCATGCAGATCAGGTCCCTGTGACTGACACAACCATGGCCCCAGGCTCTGCAGCAGTTCCCAGCCCAGAGCTGGGGTGGGGCTACCAGACTGACACAGGCAGGGCCCCCGGGGCAGGGCTCACCAAGACCATTTTATTACCTGTCTCCTAGCTGGTCTCCAAGCGGCTGTGCACAAAAGTGTAAATTTTGCTAAGCTCAGGGAGATCACCCAGTCTGCCTCAGAAAACCCTGCTGCCTTCCTTAGCCGCCTGACGGAGGCGCTCCAGCGCCATACCAGGCTTGACCCTGACTCAAATGGAGGCTCAACAGTTCTGGCTACCCATTTTATATCTCAGTCAGCTCCTGACATTAATAGAAGCTTAAGAAGTTTGAGAGGCCTCCCCTGAAGGCGCAGATGGCAAAGCGCCGCGCTGTGAGTCTCTCCGAGGCCTCTGCAGTGCCGGTTCCATGCCGGCCGGCCAGCGAGGGTCCCACATGGCACAGCTGACCAATCCTGCCTCGCCCGCTACTCCCCGCAGCAGTGTATTTCGTCAGTCTGCCTGTTCTGTTCCCCACTCTGTCTCTAGTGAATCCTCTCACCCTCCCACGTATCTGGCCTGGACCCCGGTTCTAGTGTAAATGAATAAATAAATCTTTTTTTTTTTTTTTTTTAAAGAAGGCTGAGGACTGTCCTCAAACCCCTATCCAGGATCTGCTGAATATGGCCTTGACAGTATTTAAAAACCGGAAGGAACAGTACAGGGCAGAGAGGGAACCCCGTAGTCTTCAGATGGCTGGGCTTCAAGCTCAGGCCCTGGTAGGGTCTTGAGACCGCCAGGCCATGTTCCTCCAACCACCGCAGTGCCTGCCGCCCGACAGAGGACGACAACGGGCCCCATGGCCCCCAACCGACCACCGCTGGGAGCCTGCTTCAAATGTGGTCGAGAAGGCCACTGGTCCAGACAATGCCCCAACACCTGCCAGGACCGTGCCCCATCTGCAACGTCCAGGGTCACTGGAAAAGTGACTGTCCCTCCATGCCTGGCTGCGGTGGACCAGTCCTTCCAGCCCCTGCAACTCTTGCCACCGGCGGTCTTTGGTTTGGCAGCTGAGGACTGAAGAGGCCCGGACTCATCGACCCTGATAAACTTCAAGGAGCCCAGGGTAACAGTCAAGGTAGCAGGTAAGTCCAACTCCTTTCTGGGCTCTCCTTTAATATGTTGCTGGCCTCCTCCTCTGCAGACCTTCTCTGCCACAATCTCAGCAACACACTGCACAACTCCTCACCTTCCTGGGCTCAAAAGGATACGGTGTCTCCCCGTCCAAAGCCCAACTTTCAGTTCCCACAGCCGTCTATCTGGGTCTTCCACTAACTCCTTCCTCCAAACAGCTGACGGTGGACCACAAACAGGCCATCCGGGACCTTCCCTCCCCTGAATCGGCAGAACAAATCCTTTCCTTCCTAGGTTTGGTCAGATTCTTCCGTCACTGGATCCCTAATTTTGCTTTCCCAGCCAAGCCACTGTACGACACAGCAAAAGCCTCCCTCGAAGGACTTCTCCAATCCCCCGGGGAGGTCTGCAGGGCCTTCCTTTTACTCACACATATCCTCCTTAGGGCACCTGCTCTTGGCCTTCCTGACCCAGAAAAGCCTTTCCTCCTGTGCACAGATGCACGTCGGGGTATGGCGGCAGGCGGCCTTTCCCAACCTCTGGGCCCAGCCCTGTGTCCTGTCGCTCATCTCTCCAAGCAGATGGATCCCACCGTCAGGGGCTGGCAACCTTGCCTTAGAGCCCTGGTGGCGGCAGCTCTACTCACCCGGGAAACCCTCAAACTTACTCTGGGAAGACCTGTCCAAGCACATTCCTTGCACCGCCTTCAGGCCCTCCTGTCTCCCGGCCCACTCTCCACTCTCACTCCTGCCCGCTCACAGGACTTCCACGTGCTCTTTCTCGAAAACCCTCTGGCGAGTCTCACTCAGTCAACTTCTCTCAACCCAGCCCCTCTTCTGTCTCTGGCCCCCCTTCTGCCGCTCATTCATGCCCTGAAATCCTGGGCGAAATGCAAACCTCCAGACTGGGTTTGGCCGACTCCCCTTGGTCAGATGCCTACTGGACTCTACCTGTAGGCGGCAGCTCTTGTGAAGGTGTGCGAGGTCAGCGGAGGGCTGCCCAGGCCATGGTTACCCTCGATCACGTCATCGAGGCAGGAAAGCCGCCCGGAGGAACCACTGCCACGGACCAGCGCAGCGGTAGACTTGCAGGACTGTCTCAGGATTGGGAAACTGTGAGGATGCTCAAGGAATCGGCGCATAAATGACAGACAGACACACAAATGACAGACAGACACACTTCAAGAGTGAAGATCTGAATGTAATTTGCTCAAAATCATCATACACTTTTATACCTTTTCCAACAATAGATGATTTCATACAATTTAATTCTTTCTCAGCATAAAATACTTTGTAAGGCATAAGACATCTACTTTGTTATTCATGTTCATGTGATCGCTGTTCCATGACATGGCACAGTAAACGATCTCCAGGTACTGAATCTACACAATCATTTTTGCTTATACAGAACAGCACTCTTTAAGCTAGTTTTTCTTTATTTGTTTCCCAAGACCTCAATTATCAGAAAGCATTGATATTTACCTACTGGCACCTTTTACTTTTAGTGATCACGAGCAATATATTCTCTACATAAGCATTTTGATTTTTATGGTGTTGTCTCATGTGAGAAGTATTATGATTATTATAAAACTACCATTGCCACACACTATTTTCTTTATCATGCATTTCCTGAAACTGATTGTACACATATAAAGAAAAAGCAAAGTAAGTGAAAAGTTGTATGATTATGGACAGGTTGCTAAGTTGTTGCTATTTCTGAAACAATGTCTATCTGGTTAATGGTTAAACTGCTTTGTAGGTAATTCCATCAGGCTTGTTTGCAGGTGACGCCCTTAGCAGCCTTGTTTCCATCAAAGGAGGGGTTAATTACTGGGGGCTTGTTGCCTAAATTAGGCTTATAGGCATGTGTGCCTTGTTTGATCTGAACGCCAAAGTTTATCATGATGAAGCCCCTCGGGGACTGCGCCTGTCTTAGGTCGTCAGGAGTCACAGACATGAGGCTGGCCAGTGCCTTCTTTAGTCTGCCCCCGATCTTACCCGTCATTGACTGTCCAGTCCAGCGCACAGGGGAAGGGGGTCTTACTGTAAGGGCAGGAACTGGACACAGAGCAGGTTTTCTGATCCCATGCAGACTGGGTAAAGCAGTCAGAGTCCTTAGTGGGTTTTTGCAGGTTTTTTATTTGGGGTTCACCAGGCATATGGCAGGCAGGGGTGCTGGCTGGGGGGCTGGCAGGCCTCCCAGCCCCCAGCAAGTCTTCACTCTATCTGGGCTCTCTGGCGTTCTTTCTGCTGCTTTTCCGCTTCGGCTTCTACTGCTGCTACTGCTGCTGCTGCTGGCTGGGGCTGCTGGCGTCCCCCCGTGACGCCGCCCTTAAAAAGCACAGTCTTAACTCAGCTGAATCCCATCTACCTATGCCCACACCCTATTCCAGGTGCCCGCCATCAGGCATGCATTCAGGAAAAGGATCCATCATCTATCCTGATGGCGGAAGGGCAGAAAAGCCTGACATTTTCTTTACCCTACAGTCCACCCCCTCAGGGTTTTCTGCCATACAGTCTATACATATATATACAATTTTCTAAGCAAACAAACAATGCAGCCATGGCCCACAAAAGCAAATACATCAAATATAACAAAATACAATATAACAAAATACAACAGAACACAAATAAGTCCAGGCAGGGCACCAACCTAGCGCAAAAGACAATTATTGGTACCAGCAGATGAGCCACCAAATCTTCTGCCGAAGGCACTGCTCATACGAGGGAGGGGAATCACTCACGGCATCTACTATATCACACCAGGAGCCGTCAGGCTTCCTGGCCTTCTCTGGCTGTAGTCTCGGCTACAAGGCACACACAGCATCCACCCCCAGGATGCACTAGCTCTGGGATTGGCAATTTTATTCTCTTGGGGGTAATCACCAACCCTCAGGGTTTCTGTCTGTAGTCGCTCCAACACTCGGCCTTCATAGCCACCAATGCGACTCGCAGACCCCTGCACTCAGGCCAACCCACTGCACAAGCACATGGGTCGGGATCCAAACTCTGCATTCGGCTTGGGCTCCACCCCAAGCCACGTTCCCCACCCGTCCCCCAAGGACAGGTTCCTCAGCTCCTCACCCTCACTCAAGAATGAGCAGGGCATCACCCACAGGTGATTTTACGAGACTCACAGGGCTTCAGCATAGTCAGGCTGCTTAACAGCCGCTTAGGGCTTCTCAACTTAGCATCAGTACCAGCTTTTGCTGCCTTAGTTGGCTTTTCTCCTCCACCTGGCTGCTGGGCATGCACAGGCTGCTTTTGGCCATCAAGGCCCACTGGCCACCCCCAGATTCTCAAAAAAAAAAAAAAAAAAAAAAACATAACCTGCCAAGGTCCTCCGCCTTCTGGCAGGATTGTCAGTCCAAGTTTATCAGTCCATGTCCATTGGCCTCTCCCTGCGTCAGCAGCGGCCTGCTGCCTCAGGGGTCATTGCCTGGTCCTTTCCGGTGTCGTTGGCTGGTCCTTTCCGGTATTGTTGCCTGGTCCTCTCGGGCATCTCCTCCATGCGAGGTCTCGTCCCACAGCTCCCGGACCGTATCCATCTTCTGTGCCGCCATGGCGCCTCCAGCGTCCTCACAGGCAAACACACAGTCTGTTCTCCTTAGTCCCTCCAGGTCTTCGGAGGGCTCCAATACCCGTCTGCATGGATCTTGCCGACTTACGCCAATTGTAAGGGCAGGAACTGGACACAGAGCAGGTTTTCTGATCCCATGCAGACCGGGTAAAGGAGTCAGAGTCCTTAGTGGGTTTTTGCAGGTTTTTTATTTGGGGTTCACCAGGCATATGGCAGGCAGGGGTGCTGGCTGGGGGGCTGGGAGGCCTGCCAGCAAGTCTTCACTCTATCTGGGCTCTCTGGCGTTCTTTCTGCTGCTTTTCCGCTTCGGCTTCTACTGCTGCTACTGCTGCTGCTGCTGGCTGGGGCTGCTGGCGTCCCCCCTTGACGCCGCCCTTAAAAAGCACAGTCTTAACTCAGCTGAATCCCATCTACCTATGCCCACACCCTACTCCAGGTGCCCGCCATCAGGCATGCATTCAGGAAAAGGATCCATCATCTATCCTGACGGCGGAAGGGCAGAAAAGCCTGACATTTTCTTTACCCTACACTTACTCACTCTGATGTGTCTGAGTGAAAGCCTCCCTCTTTCCAGTAAGTTCACTGGCGTTCAGCGGCAGAGGCTGCCGCAGTTCCCCCTCTATTTTTAAGTTTAAGCTGCATGGCGTACATGTCACATTTTACCGTTAACCACCTCCCGAAAGGCAGAACTCAGAGCACTTACCGGGGCCCTCACCCTCAGCCACCATAAGAAAGTCACCATCTATACGGATTCAACATATGCCTTCCTTATGGCTCACAGTCCTGCTGCGATTTGGCAGGAAAGGGGGTTCCTCTCCACCCAGGGGTCCCCCGTCATGAACGTTAAACTTGCCCTTAAGCTTCTAGCGGCCTTGCAGCTTCCAACTGAAGTCGCCATGATCCACTGTGAAGGACACCACACGGACAATTCTTATGTGACCACAGGGAATAACAAGGCTGATGCAGCAACAAGGGCTCCCACCACTCACTCTGCTGCAGATCCTGGTCCTATTCTCTCTCTATCTGTCCCCTCCATCACTCCGACTTAGAACCTAAAGAACGCCAAATCCTGAGTCTGCTCTTCCACCCTCCTTGAATGCAAAAGTCTGGCAGCTGTGTTCCCATCGTCAAACCGGTGCTCCTGGATCACCTCAAGGGGGAATTCACCAACCTCCTTCTTCTGCAGCTCCCCAGCTGCGTGGACACTTACCCGGACAGGATTGGCAGGTTGATTTTACTCACCTCCCTACTCACAAAAAAGTAAAATATCTGCTCACAACGGTTGATACAATAACAGGTTGGGTCAATCCCTTCCCCGCAGCTAGAGAAACGGCTCAGGGGGTAACCGAGGCCCTTCTTAACCACATTATCCCATGCGTTGGCCTCCCCACATCTGTCCTATCTGACAATGGTCCAGCTTTTATCTCAAAGATTACTCAGCAGGTCTCCGCAGCTCTGGGTATCACCTGGAAGCTTCACATTCCCCACCACCCACAATTCTCAGGGAAAGTGGAGCGCGCCAATGAGCTAATCAAGGGTCACCTGACTAAACTCTCCTGAGAGCTCTGCAACTGCTCCAGGAACACGCAGACCGGTACTTACCCAGTCCTGCCCGAATCTCGACCTCCTCAACTGACCTTCCCCACCACTGCATCCAGGAGACCAAGTTCTGCTCAAACCGCTTCAGCCAAAGCCACTGCAGCCTCCATGGACTGGTCCGTACACAGTCATTCTCACCACGCCTATAGTGGTAACACCTCTGGGAGACCCCTCCTGGTACCATCTCTCTCGGGTCAAACGTGCGCCCGAAGACAAACAGTATGTATGTTGTAACCTGGGTCCTACTAGGATGCACATTTCTTGTCAAAATCTCCCCTAGCTCAGTGTCCTATGTGTAGAAATTCAAAGTTAGGGAGACCTTTGTCTCAGGATCCACGGAGACTACCCACTTGGTGGGTACTGCAGAGTGCCCACAGGCCGGATGCACAGCACCCATCACTCTCACCCTAACTCTTTCATCAATGAACAACACTATGAACACCATGTTTTCTTTCTTTTACCATCAAACCTTAGATCATTGCAAGAATACCTACAAAGAATATGGGGGGTGCCCTTGCCCGTCATGTGCAGTGCACCTTCCAGACAAAGGCCGAATGTTCTCTCCATCTGTCATAATACGGGTTTCAATACGAATCAAGTTAACTATACTATTTCAGGTCCTTGGGACCTACGCTGGGTACAGGGAGTCCAAGCCACCGGGTACACAGGCTGGCATTCCTACACAGTGGCAACATTTTCCCATCTCAAGGGACTATGTCCCGACACAAAATGCCACAGTCCAAGTCTCCCAGGACATCCTCCATTCAGAGCAAGTCCTACAAAATCAGCTAACATCATCAGAAAAGACTGAGACGCCCTCAACCTGGATTCGTAAAATACAAAACGCTATACTATTCCTACATAACTCTTTTGGATCTAATACCTTTCTTGTTTCCTCTGTGCTTCCCTTCAGAGGCCTCTACTGGCGGCAGCTCCAATTCATCTCAATACCACTATGATCAAGATTACAGACGCTGCTTGCCAGACTCTCCAACTCTCAGTCGCCCTATGGGACTCCAATCACAGCTACCCCTGCTATCCAACTGATGCCCTTGTCGGCTTTCATTCCTGCACTTCTAACATTTCGGTTAAAGGAATCTACCCCTCCTTAGAAAAAACCTCTGTGTCTTTAGCATCATCACAAAGACAGCTCCCCTCCCTGGCATAGGCCATGCTCCAAAACCGGCGGGCTCTGGACCTGTAAATGGCTAACAAGGGGGGCACCTGCCTGTTCCTCAGGGAAGAATGTTGTTATTGTATCAATGAATCAGAGATTGTAGAACAAAATGTGGAAGCCTTCATGAAACTACGCAAAGACATGGAAAGGGAAATTGGGGGCTCCAATTCCCCGCTGACATGGTTTCAAAATCCTATAGTGTCATGGCTCCTCCCACTCTTGGGGCCAATACTAATGATGACTTTACATTTTTTTTTCTTTTTGCTCCTTGCCTCCTGAAATTCACACAGGCTCACATTCAGGAAATGTCTCCTACCACCTTTAACCAACTCCTTCTCCACCAACGTTATCGCATCCCTGCAGAAGACCCTCATAACCAGGCCTGAGCCACCCCCTTGGCTCTCTGCCAGACCAGAGAGCAGTGATGAGGGAGCAGCACCTAGAGAACGGGTTCTCATAAACGGGCTGGCCCAGGACAAAGAGGAGCGGCGAATGTGCGTGGCGGGGCAAGGGTTGGAAGGTAGTTCCCTCACAATCCCTGGGAACCATCCTTATGTCACATCAAGAGCTGGGTGCTTGATTTGTTGCCCCAGCCCCCCAGGACTAACCCCCTTTCAGGTTTCTCTTGTGGCTGCAGATTACCAACTTGAAGGGGACCCAAGACCATGGGACCCGACCCTGGGAGAGGGTTCAGGCTCGCTTGCTCTGTACTGTACCCCACCTTTAAACACTGAGCGCCTACAAAGCCTACGCTTCCCTAGTATACTTGAAACGCTGGCAACTGCTCTGGGAGACACTGGGAAGAATTGTTTAGTTTGGTTTTCTGCGGGGTTTCTACTTCTCCTCGGAGACTTTCCAATTTTTGTCTGACTCCTCCATCTCACATTCTAATTCCTTATGACCCTGGGGCCAGAGTGCCCCCCAATCGGTGCTCTTTGGAGTGATCTGTTTATCCTCTGTGGAGCAGACCCCAGCAAACTGACCTTCCCAGTTGGGAATCTTCCCCCAGTCGTCTCAACATGGGTTGCTCTGCTCGCCACAGGATAAACAGGTGACTGAAGCATCAATTCTGCTTGAGTCTCCTGAGAAAAAAAGCCTTCTGTGTTAATGCACGTATGCAGACATATGTGAGATTGTAACAGATTGCTCTGAAATGGGCCTGGCTGTGCCCCTGGCTGTCCCCTCACTGCCTCCTGCCATGAGCATCCACTGGTGCAGGAGCTTGAGCAGCGCTGCCTGCTGGCAGCTACTGAGTCATGGCATCCCAGAAGTTCGAGTCTGAAGACTGAGTGAAAATTCCTAAACATTTTTTCTTTAAACCAAGTTATCAGTCCATTTCTTCTGTCATTGGGAGGATGGGACGGGGGGACTACTCACAGCACCTGGTGGAGATGTTGGTGGCATGACGTCAGATGGCAAATCTAACTTGTAAAGTGGGGTGTGAGTACAGGGGCTTGCCGTTCTCGTGAGCCTCAACTCTCTTTTTCCTCTCCGCAGTTGACAGACTACCAAAGGAAAAACACCTTGGGGTCTCCTGCAGGAGTTAAGGAAAAAAAGAAGAAACATGGCAGTAGGCCAGAGACAACCACTTCCAGTGGTTGTAAGTCATCTGAAGATGTAAGTCTTGCTCAGCCAGGCTGGGAGAGGGGTGCTCCAGGGGCAGCTGAGTGAGAGGTGAAGAGCATGAAAGAAGTGGGTAAGAACCCTGGGTCTGAGTGCGGCCTCTCCGTAGCTCTGCTGGGGATCTGATTTGGGGCAACACTGTTTAAGCTCTTTGTCCACCTGTGAGTCAGGGTGCTACAGCTCTACTTAAATCTAGGCAGCATCCGTGAGAGGATTGTGCATTCATCCCTTCATGCGGGGCCTGGTGCGCAGTGAGCCTTCAGTACAGGGCGTCGCTATGGACTTCTTGCTCTGGCAATTTCCCTCATCCCCAGCCTCAAGGGGAAGCCAGTCAGTGAGGACACCCTCTCCCTTTAGGGTGGCACAGATGAACCCTGGGTGCTCGGGATTAGGTGACCTCTGAGGTGGGAGTCCGTCTTTGCCACCTGCTTGCTGGGTGATCCCAGGGAAAGTCACGTCCCTCCCGGGCCTCAGTTTCCTCACCTGGAAGATGAAGTTGTTGGGCCAGATCAGTGTCCTCCAGACTGATTTGGTAGCTTTGATCATCTCTTGGTTCATGTTGCTTTCTGCCTCAGGTGAGGTGGTGAGTGGCCGTTTAGAAAGATGGCGCAGGCCGTGGTATGATCCCTCGACCATGTCTCCAGCATCCATCGTCCAGAGCTGCTCTCTCTTTACTTCTCTGACCTTTTTTTCTTCTCTAAGCCACTTTTCTCTTCCTCCCCGCATACTCTTGTTTTTCTCTTTTCACCTCCTGTAGATTCAGGACATTCTGCAGGTGCTGGTGTCCGACCTTAACCGCTCCAATGGGGTAGCGCTCCCCCCATTTGACAGGAGGAAGGTGAGGCTGTGCTGAGACCCCCTCTCTGGCTTGCCCTCTCCCAGCATGCATGCCCGAGGATTGTCTGCTTGGGGTACTTGGCCTCTGGCTGATTTTATGTTGCCATCATTAACCCTCGGTATGTCCACGTCTGCTATTTCACCTGCTTGGTTGATCGTTCTTTTCCTTCCTGCACATCTTTATCATCTTGGAGAAGATACAATACACCGTGAAGGGTGAGAGGTCATTTGGGAAGAGCTTCCAGAGCAGGGGTGTGAGATTTGGGCCTTCCAAGCCTCCAGGGTGAATGCTCAGGGGCCCGTCCTACTGGGAGAGCCTCAATAAACCCCCGCCCCAAACACAGGGCTTGCCCTCTGGGCATGTCCTGCAAAGACCAACAGTCCACACTGCAGTTGATTTTCCAAAGTGATGAATTCATTTTAGCTTAGGAGTAGGAAATGCAAGATTAGGAGAAAAGGGGCTTTTGTTACAGGTGCAAGGACTAAGGTGAGTTTTGTAGCAGAACTGCAAGTGCGTGAGGTTCACCAGAGATAAGTGACTGGGACATCCTCCCCCACTGTCTTTTAAAAATCAACTGGACACTTACCCATCTCCCATGGGCCCTTGGCAGCAGACACTTTGCTAGGCGGCAAGGTGGGATGTGGCAACTGAGGGAGCAGTTGGCTCTGAAGGGTCTGGAGGCTGGAGGGGGTGGCCTTTGAGACTGATGTGTAGAGGTGGGCAGTGTTCATCCCCGTGGAGAACGGGTGACGTGGGAGTCCCGGGCAGAGGGTGGGTGCAGGAGATGATCGGATTTGGAGCCCAGAGAGCGCTTGGCAAGAAGGTAAGGAGGCTGGGGTGCCCTGGGCTGGGGGATGACCTCGTCCTGATGTGGAAGGGGACACCGAGCTCTGGTTCTCCAGCTGTATTGGGTGGCGTCTCATTGTTACTTCTGTCTGTCCTGGCCCATCAGAGTATGGACCGGCTCCCTCCAAACAGAGCAACACACCAAGAGCGAGCTGGCCATGAAACTCGGCCAGCTATGGGAGAAGCTGGCAGAGCTGAAGGAGCTGGTAAGGCCTGCGCTAGCTGGGAAGGGCTCGGAGGCCTCTGGGAGGGAGGTCCTTAGGCCAGGACAGAGGTAGCTCCAACTCAGGGCTGGGGGGCACTGATGACCCTGCAGTCCTGCAAGGTCTGTGACCACCTGTGCCCTAGGTTCTGACATGGAGTGGTGGGTTCCTCAGGACTGCAGGTCACCTCCCTGCTGAAGGCATGAGCCAGTAGGGGAGAGACGGAGGAGACGTGGAGACATCCTGGTTCCAGACTTGGCCCGGGTCATGCTTCACTGAACAGGGCTGAGCCTCAGCATCCTTCACTTCAGAGAGCACTAGAAAGCAGTTCTGCTGCGGTGAAGGAAGGGGCCTAGGCAGGTGGCAAAGTCCCACAGTGCCTGCCTCAGGAAGAGGGGCCCGCGCCTGTCCCCCGCATCTATGGGCATAGATCTGTGAGATGACTTGGCGGCAGGAGCCAGCAGCAGCGGTGGTCTCCACTCTGTTGCTCCACCACAAGTCTGTTGTAGCAGTTGCTCCTCAGAATTGCCCTTTTCTGCATGCTTCCTGGGTTATGGGCAGGACCAATCAGGTGCAAGTTCTGAGCTGATTGGTGCTAAGTGGTCCAGTCAGCCAAGGATGAAGATTGTCCAGGGCCTCCCTGGTGGCCTAGATGTTAAGTCTCGGCACCCATCATCACTACTGCCTGAGTTTGATCCCTGGCTGGGATCTGACCCACAGGGCACAGCAGACCTCTCCTGCCTTGCCAGCTGCTCCCCTCAGCAGTGTGTTTCAGTCAGTCTGCCTGTTCTGCTCACTCTACACCTTTGGCCAATACCCCAGTTCTTCTGCACAAAAAAGGAAAAATAGTCCAACCAGACTTGATGTTGGGACACCCTGAAGAGTGATATAAGCCAGGGTTAGAGGGAGCTGAGGGGCTCTGTTCCAACCTCCAAAGAAAGAAGGGGAAGACTCTGTTCCTGGCCTCTGAATAAAGGAGAACCAGAAGCTGAAAGAAGAAAAGCAGCACCCAGGAGCCAACCTCTGCAGGAGGAAGAGAGGATGAAGACCTCTGTCAGAGACTGGGCCTCCAGTCCGCAGTCTGACATCACCGGAAAGGAGCAAAGGCTCCGGGCCTCATGTCTGAAAGAGCTGTTTGTTGTTGGTGTTGTCCAGCAACTCATAAAGAGCTTTTAACACTTGGTGTCTCTGACACCGGCTGGGATCCCAACTGAAAAGGGTAGTCACGGGGCATGAGGATGGGATGCCAGGATAGGCCGCAGTGGCACCCACCTGCCCGGGCTCTAAGATAAGAGAGCCGCCAAAAAGCCCCAAAGCCAAAACCAAGGGCTGGAGCATTACAGTACCCATACGATAGGGGCCTACAGGCTGGAGCCGATGGAAGGATAGTGCCTGGTAGGGGACTCATCACTGTGGTTCTCAACCGTGTGCACAATTGCAAGAGACTTCAGTCTGGGAACAACCACCTTGGGGGCCTCCCCTGGTGGTGCAGCAGTTGAGTGCTGGGCTGTGAAGCTGCTGCCTCTGCTGCCTGCAGCCTCTGCAGCGCCGGTTCCCCGGCTCTATCCCTGGCCGCTGGTGAGGGTCCCACATGGCGGGACAGACCTCTCCTGCCACCCACTGTTCCCCTCAGCAATGTACTTGGGTCCTTCTGCCTGTTCTGCTTCCTGCCCTGGCTCTGGTAAATTCTCTCACCTTCCCGCGCTTCTGACTTTACCTAACGCTTATATGAATAAAAAAAAGAAAAAAGTTCTATTGGCAGAACTTCTAACCTCCTGCAACCCCCTGTGCAGAGTAAGCAGGTGCTCTCAGAGACTCCAGCTCCCTTTAGGGTGGCAGGTGCCAGCATACCAGCAGAGGACCTTACACTACTTCAAAGGAAACTGGCACCCCCTGATCACTACAGCACAATTTACAGTAGCCGAGCTGTGGAAGGGGTTGTACATAGATAATAGAATACGACTCATCAAGAAACATAAACTCATGCCATCTGGGGCAACATGGACGGAGCTAATGGAAATAAGCCCAAAGGAGAAAGACAAAAACGTCACTTAGATATGGATATAGAGAAATTAAACAAAGGGCTAGATTAAACTATCCCTTGAGTCTCCCAGGTGGTGCCTGACTACTGGCTGGGGCTGCAGACCAGCCTAGACTTCTTGGCCTGGCAGCACTGGATGGTGGACTGACCCTCTCTAGTTTGACATCAAACTCATTTGATGACAAAGTCTGACTCCTGCTGACTGAGTGCCCCATTGTCTTGTTTCACCTACACCACCACTGGGTCCCCAGCCTCTGCTGTTTACTGGGTCTGAGATGGATCTTGTACTTGATGCTGCATGTAATTTTTTATTTCTTTGTTTTTAGATGCATTTTTAATTTATTTATGCATACGAGAACTGGGGTACAGGCCAGAGGTGCAGAGGGTGAGAGGATTCACCAGACACAGAGTAGGGAGCAGAATAGGCCAATCCACTGAAATCACCTGCTGAGGGGAGTGGTGGGTGAGACAGGAGAGGTCTGCTGCCCCATGTGGGTTGCTCCCTGGTCAGGAATCAAACTCAGGTCTAAGAAGTGATAGCACTCAGACTTAAACCTTATGCCCCCACGGAGGCCCTGGTTTTTGTTTTTTTTTTTAACATCTTTTGATATTATTTAAAATAATAGAAGCACTCCTACTGCTCTACTTTCATAATAAACACGCTCCAGCCCTTGGCTCAGGTCAGGTTTACACGTGTCTTTGTCACCTTTGCTCAGTGTCCATCTCTCATGACAGTGCAAGCTCCATGTCTCCAGAGTCCTCTCTCTGCTGCCATTGTGTCTGCAGGGGAGGCAGCTTGGGGAGGCAGGAGCCAGCCAGGGAGAGGGATGCTGGGAAGTGAAGAGGAGGCAAAGGCAGAGAACACTAGGGAGATGCTCCCTGGTTCACTGAGAAAAGCATTTCTCAAAGTGTGGTTGTGGAATCCTTGAAGTCACCCAGAGCCTGTCACAGGAGCCACGAGGTCAAAACTATTTTCTAAACGTCACTTAGACACCATTGGCTTTTTCACTACTTCGCCATCTGCTGAGGTAAAACTTACTAAAAATGGAGCTTAAATTACTAACTGCAGTTATTCTTCACAACTACTTACCTCAGAAACACAATTCAAAGGCAGTGTCATTTCAAAGTGTCTTGGTTGAAGCATTAAAAATTATCTTCATTATTCTGTCATCCTCAAATCCACATTTTACAGCACCTGATGCGATGACACGCAAGTGCACACACAACACTCCTGTTGCGTCCCCAACTACCATGTGCCAAGAAAAATATTTGCATGAGATGAATTAGACAGTTTTTCTTTTTTTGTAGGTAATTCCATCTGCACATGAAGGAATGAATGACAAAATCTGTGGCTATTTGATTCGGTTAATTAGACAGACATTGTCCTTAAAATGAGTGTGTGCTCCTTTGAGAAAATCAACTGACAATTGCTAACTGAGAGTAACTTCTCCTTGACCAAATATAAGTGCTCAGAAAAAACCAGAATCATGGAAAATTGTGTCCTATCACTAACTTGACAATTTCCAGTACTACTTTTACTTTTTGGATTTGTGGTGAAAAATAAAATGAATTTTTTTAAAATAATTTGATTCCAGTGTAATGAACATTGAAGAGCTTTATAATTTGTGGAACAATATATTACTTTACAAAAATCACACATTAAAACTAACTGCAGCTAGTTTTATGCAAGAGAGAACTAAGGAAATGTAACAGAATAAGAAATATTTAATGATATTGTTTCAGGTTTCACTTTGCAAATAACCTGGGAGAAAATACCAGCTGTATAGATTTAATTTAGTATCAAAGTGAAATATTCACAATAATGTGAAAACACTACTCCAACATATTTGTGTGAGGCTGTAGACATTTTTTCATAGACTTCAACCAGAACCACAGCTAAATGCAGAAGGAAACTTGAAAATCCTACTGTCTTCTAATGAGACAGACAAGAAAAAACAATGAGACAGACAAGAAAGACAACTGCAAACATAAACCACGTGAAAGATCCACTCTTCCCATTGCCCTGATTAAAAGAAGTTATTTAACAGGCATTGGTTATTGATTATCTATTAAGACATTGGATTATTACTATAATTCTAAATGAAACAACTACATGATCAAACTCGCTTTATTCCCAGTGTGGTAAGTATGGGGAGCGATACCTCCTAAACAAGATTATGCTTGGCGTCCTCCCTAATTTGTCAGACTGGACACGGATCCGGAAGGAAAATACTGAGAATCACAGACCCAGTGCTTGGGTCACGGAGACAGGGTGGGGAAGCTTTGGGTGAGGAGAGGAGGGGCCAGAGCAAAGCCCCAGGGCCCCAGTCTGGTTCTCATAATTCCAGGCCCCAGGGCTGTGTCTAGGGTAGGAAGGTTACTGTTGGGGATACCCCACTGCCCCCTTAGCCTCCCTTCTGTCTCCACCACCTGTGCTGGGCCCTGGACACTTGTGACTCCTCCCCAGTTCTCAGTCCCCAGTGCCTGGAGGTTCCCAGAGAACCAGTCAGCATCACTGCCTGCCCAGGTAAGTCTCCACCCACCAGCCTAGGGTCAGAAGCTCCCCAGACCCCAGCAGTGCTGGTCTTGGGGCCCCCAACCCTCCTCCTGCTGCTTCTCTCCAGGGCTCTGGCCCAGACAGACACCTGGGCTGGTGAGTGCAGGGTGGAGGGAAAAGGCTTCTGCAGAGGAAGCTGCTGCCTTAGGGCCCTCTGTCACCCCCGTGGCCCCCTCAGTCCTGGTCCCTTTCTGTCCCCCCACCCTGCCTCCTCCTTTTGTCCCCTGAGTCTTGCCCCCTCTGGACCCGCTGCCCATGTTCAGTCTCTGGAGCTCCCTCCCTCCTGGCCACTTTCTCCCCTGCCCCATCTCCCCGGGACTCAGGACCTGCCCTGGGAGGAGGGTCCGCCCGGCTCTCACCCCTCCCCGCTCCCAGGCTCCCCCTCTCTGAGGGTGTTAGAAATGGTGATGTCCAGCCCGGCCTCGGGGAGCCCCGGTGCATCGCGGGGGCTACGTGGACAACACGCAGTTCGGGGGTTCGACAGCGACTCCCCGGGCCAGAGCGCGGAGCCGCGGGCCCCTGGGCGGGCGGGCGGGCGGGGCGGGAGGGTCGGGCGAGGAGACGCGGCTCCGCAGACACTCGGCGCGGAGGCTCCAAGCGCTCCTGGAGGCCCCGCGCGGCCGCCGCAGCCAGAGCCGGGCCGGGGAGCCGCGCGGGCCGGGGCGGGTCACCGCTCCCGCCCCACCCCCCGCCCCGAGTCTCGGGGCCCCGTGACCCCCGAGGCCGTGGCCCCTGCCAGGCCCCTTGACCAGGGAAGAGTCCGCGGGACTTTCCCCCTTTAGGTTTTATTTAAGTTTGGGATTATTCAGGGCGGGAGATCGGGTGCGGGCGGAGACCACGGGGTGACTGCAGGGCGGGCTCAGGGTCTCCCAGGGTCCAGAGGACTCTGGGCTGCGCCGCGGGGCCCGACGGCGCCTCCCCCGCGGGCACGACCAGCTCCTCACGACGGCGCCGGGGACGCGCCCTGGGCGGGGACCTGCGCGCCTGGACCCGGCGGGCCCGCGGCTCAGCTCCCCGGCGCGAGGGGGAGGGGGAAGGTCGGGCAGAGCAGGACGGGAGCAGCCTGGGGGCGGGTGCGTGGAGGGGCCCCCAGACTCCTGGGGATGGGGAAGGAGGCGCCGCAGCTCAGAGGTGAGAGGGCTGCGGGGCCTTTGATCTCCCTGAGGCGCGCACCCCGCAGGGCAATGGAATCATGGAGAGAAAGCGCCCCCTTCTGGCCAGAGAAGGAGCTGTCGGCCACGTTTTCCAGCTCTGGGATGGAGACTGGCCTGGAGGCTCCTGCTTTTTCTGAAGGACAGTTAAGGAATCCAGTTCCTCCTGAGAAAGAGGGGAGACCACCCCTGAAATCACACTTCACTGGATCCTTCTGACCAGCAGCCATCGTAGGAGCAATGAGTTTCTCTCTCGAGATCTTGTTTTTGGTCAGAGAGCATTTTTGGAGATCTTACTCCTGCCTCTCTGTGTCATCTCCCTCCACCCAGGTCAGCAACAAAATGCTCAGAGACCTGCATCCCTCCCTGGGCTCTCACCTACTACCCCAGACTCCCAGACCAGGCTGGTTTCTGGGGTTTGTGCCCCTCCCTCCATCTACACTGTTCTCTCCACTGGAGGATGGTCACATGAGGCTGCTTCAGTGTCCATGGAGGAAACAAAAAGCATTAAAATTCCATTTCTTCCTACTCAGGCCCCCCAATCGCCATATGTGACCCATCACCCCATCTCTGAGCATGAGGTCACCCTGAGGTGCTGGGCCTTGGGCTTCTACCCTGATGACATCACCCTGACCTGGCAGCGAGTTGGGGAGGACCTGACCCAGGACACAGAGCTGGTGAACACCAGGCGGGGGGCAGTGGGGACTGGAAACTTCCAGAAGTGGGCAGCTGTGGAGGTGCCTTCTGGAGAGGAGCAGAGATACACATGCCATGTGCAGCATGAGGGGTTGATAGCACCCCTATTCCTGAGATGGGATAAGGAGGGAAATGTGGGCACAGAGGCTGACTCGGGGCCATCAGAAGCCCTTCTGGAGACCTTCAGAGAGTCAGACCAAGGCCTCAGGTTCAGGGTCTGACCTTCCCTTCCCTTCCAGTGCCACCTCCTCAGTTCTCCATCCTTGCCGTGGTCCTCATTTCCAGCTCGGTTTTCTTTAGAGGTGCTCATTGGACACAAGGTGGCTTCATGTGTGAGGGGGTAGAAGAAGTGCTCAGGTAGGGAAGGGAGTGGGGGATCTTGTCCACTGGGGGCTTTCATGTCCCAGGGAGAACTTGCCCTGCCTGGTTAATGGGAAGTACCATCCACACACACGGGTGTTGCCCAGAGGGCATTTGGTCCAGTCCCCCTTCATCTCCTTTCCTCATTTTTCCCAGTCCTGACCTGGGTCTTTAGTCCCAGTTCTGGAAACTTCCCTGTTCTGCAGGATTAGAAGATTCCTTTAGGACTTCTGACCTGACTACTCCCTGGTCTCACCTGATGCTTCTTCCCACAGGAGGACAAGGAGGAAGCTACACTCAGGCTGCAAGTAAGTGTGGTCAAGGCTTGGATCCCTGAGCCCTGGGAATGGCGTAGATGGAGCCCATGGGGGAGTCACTCTCATCAGTTTCTCCTGTGGTCTCATCTCTCACCAAGTTTTGTTGTGTTCTCCCCTGGGCAGCCACAGTCCCTGTGCTCTGAAGTGTATCTCCGCCCCTATAGGTGAGACCCTGGAGAATTGCAGTGGGGGTGGGGATTGAGGCAGAGAGGCTGGGACTATGCAATGGGGATGCTTTCAGGAGGACATCTTGGGAATGCAGTGGACCATTGATAATGTTAACACTCGGGTAATGAGTGAGCTGTCAGGGGTGAAGATGCCACCACATCCTAGCAGGGGCCAGGACAGGCGGAGGGGTCCCGCCCAGCTCCTTACACCTCAAGCCAACCATAAACCTCCTCCTCTTCTGCAGGTCCAATGCTTTTTCAGTCCCACTCAGAAGCTCCTTCTCCATGGAACTGTATTTATTGGGGTGTTGTTCTGACACTCTTTACACTGTGTGAAATTTGAATTACTTTATTCTGGGGCTTGATGTTAATTGACTTCCCATCATTTTATATTGTGTACCCTGTCATTCTTGTTACACACACACACACACGCACACACACACACACACACACACGCGCACATTCCCCTCTCCTTGGGAACCAGACCCTCACTCAGCACTGGGGTACTCTGACCCTCTGTCTCTGGTCCCCTCAGAGCCTCCCTCTCTGCAGTGTCTCTACTCAGCAGTGCCTGGGCAGCCCCAGGAGTCCCTGCACCTCCTGCCTCTGCCCTTGTGGGCAACCAGCCCCTCACCCTGCATGGCAGTGAGGAGGCGAAGGCCAAGTCCTGAGGTCAGTGACCAATAGAGGAGACAATTTACCTTTTTCTTTTCTTTTCCCCCTCATTGTATTATTCAGTTGAGGTTAGCATTGGTTTACACACTGTATGTGTTCAGAGGCAAGGGTCACATCTCTTCAGATGTTTGTTACCACATCACACCCACCCTAAGGGCACCCATAGTCTTCACTACAGTCCATCGGGCCCTCTTCCTACTTTGTTTCCTACTCTTACCTCCAGCCATAGCTTCAATTCTACAGTCATATATATAGAATATGTTTTGGTTTAGTTTCATCTGTCCCAACTTTGTTTCTTTATATTCCAAATATGAATGAAATCATCTGTATATAACTTTTTCCTTCAAATTTATTTCACTTAGCATAATCCCATCTATATCTATCATGTTGATGCAAATTCAATATTTCATCTTTTTCACAGCTGAGTAGTATTCCATAGTGTGTATAGCTTGTGTTCTTTATCCCCTCATCTGCCGTTGGGCACTTAGATTGTCTCCATAGCTTGGTTATAGTAGACAGTGCCGCAGTGACTGTAGGAGGTGCATATTCCTTGGAATTAGTGTTTTAATTTCTTTGGATAAATACCATGGAATGGGATCCTTGACCATATGACAGGTCTATTTTGAGGAACCTTCATTTTTTTTTTCCCCATAGGGGCAGGACCAATGTGCTATCCATAGAAAACAGAGGTACCAAGTTACCGCCCCGCCTAAGGAAAGGTGGGGCTGAGCAGGGATGAGAAGCTAAGGAAGAGGAGGAAGACATGGAGCAAGATGGGGAAAGGAGACTGAGGAGGTGCATGGAGCAGAGAGACATGTGAAGAAGAAACCACGCCTTGCTTCTCACTTGGACTTGTGCCATGGAGTTGGGGACATGGAAAGAGACATGTGAAAGGGATTAAAAACATGGGTGAGAGACTCATGGGGAGGCTGACAATGACCGCTGTTATCTTGTCATGGATTTAGATTTTGTTCTTTTCCTTCCAGACTTGCCTGGCCCCTCCTGACCCTTTCCCATGGGTCTCTACCAGTAGGTGCCTTAGCCTTGTGGCAGGCGTTCGGGCCCCAGTGGGCCTGCTTTGGGCCCAGCCTGTTTGGCTGGGCATTGACCCATGAGGGGACGGGTAACTTTGGGTGCTTCACTTGGGAACTATACTAACTATATTCTTTCTCTTCTTCTCTCTCTATTGCACACTGATTCTCTATTTTATAGTAATTGTATTAAAGTTCTTTTCTATTGAAGGTCTTACACTTTAGTGTATGTTTTGTCTTTATGCAGCTGATGGCAGATCCCATGTAGAGTGTGCAGTTTTGAAGGTCCAGGGAACCCCTCATTCTGCCCACTGACAGGACAAGACATCATTCCCACCCACCATGTGCCAGAGTTCCTTTTTCTCCACACCTTTCAATGGGTCATTCTCACAGATGTGAGGTGGGAACTCACTGTGGTTTTATTTATTTTTTAAAGATTTATTTATTTATTTATACAAGCACTGGGTACAGTAAGAAGCGCAGGAGGGTGAGAGAATTCACCAAAGCCAGAGCAGGGAACAGAATAGGCAGGCTGACGAAGAAATACACTGCTGAGGGGAGCAGCAGGAGGGGCAGGTGAGGTCTGTTGCACCATGTGGGACCCTCGCCTGTGGCCGGGGATCAAACTGGCTTGCAGAGGCTGCTGGCAGCTTCGCAGCCCAGTGCTCAACCGCTGCGCCACCAGGGGAGACCTTCATTGTGGTTTGAATTGGCATTTTTCTGACAGCACATGATGATAAACTTGTATCCATATATCTAATGGCCACATGTGTATCTTTTTTAGAAAAGTACCTATTTAGCTCCTCTCCTCTGTTTTGAGGTATTTTCTTGTTTTGGAGTTCTTTGTAGATCTTGGATATTAAATCCTTATTGGATTGATGATGTACAAATAGTTTCTCTAATTTGATATTGTCTTTTCATTTTAATGATAGTTTCCTTCACTATGTAGCTTTTTAGTCTGATGTGATTCCACTGGTTCCTTTTTGCTTTTGAATCCTTGGAGCACAGAAGACACTATGGGCAGTGAAAATCCTCTGTATGATATTCTCATGATGGACACAGGTCATTACACGTGTCCAACACCCCAAGAATGGACAATACCAGAGTAAACCCAAAGGGAAACCATGACTTTGCAACTATGACGAGCAGGTCCATTACTTGTAACCCACATTTCAGTCTGGTCTTAACACATGATTTGGTCATGATGTGTGAAGAGTTTTATAAGTTGAGGAATGAAGTGTAATTTACTTTAGAAAACATATTTCATGCTCATACAAGGACATTTAAATAACACTCAAGGATACGCATAAGTCATTCCCCTCCACCCCCAACACCCCAATCAGCCAGTATCTGCTCAAAACCTAGCAATTTATCTTTTCTCTTCCAAATATATGTATCTCCATGCTCCTGTCTGGGCAACAGTGTTCGTTTTCCCATCAGTAAAGGAGTTCAGGTCACAGAGTTGGGGGGAAACATTTGCAAATCACGAATCTGACAAAGGACTGTATCTACAAATAATGCCGAAAACTCAATGATCAGAAAGAAATAACCCAATTTTAATAAGGACAAAAATAGTGTAATAAATGAATGGCACCTCATCTGTAAAAATGTACAAAACTTCTATACAAACGGCAACTGTATTCATAGAAAAGTGAAAATATGAACAAATGCTCACTATCACAGTTAAGAACAGTGACACCATCACACCTAGGAGAGACTGAAAATGCAAACTCTGCACAATACCAGGTGCTGTCCAGGGTGTGAACAACAGAAGCCTCATTACATTCATTTTTTTTAATTTTTTTATTTATATAAGAGCTGGGGTACAGGCCCAAGTCGCGGGAGAGTGAAAGGGTTCACCAGAGACCTGATTCACCAGATCTGATGAATCAGGATTCACCAGAGTGGGGAGCAGAACAGACAGACGAACTGAAAGCACTGCTGAGGGAAGCAGCGGACGAGAGAGGAGATGTCTGCCCTGGCAAGTGGGAGTCTTCCTGGCTGGCCAGGAATCGAACCTGCACTGTGAGGCTGCGGACAGCTTCACAGCACTACGTTCAACCCACTGTGCCACCGTGGAGGGCCCTCATCACATTCATTTTAAAAGATGCTTTAGGGGCTGAGAGACACATCAGAGCCCTGGGCACTATTGTTGCCTGGTTGAGAACAAAACGGAACCTGGTAAGAGATGACACCACAGGAGGGACTGATGAGGGTGACTCCCCCATGGAGTCCATTTACACTGTCCCCAGGGGCTCAGGGTCAAACCGCTGATCTACACTTACCTAGAGCCTGAGTGTAGCTTCCTCCTTGTCTCCCTGTGGGTAGAAAAATCATGTGAGACCAGGGAGCAGTCAGGTCAGAAGCCTAAAGGAATCTTCTAATCCTGCACCACAGGGAAGTTTCCAGAACTGGGACTAAAGACCCAGGTCAGGACTGGGGAAAAAGAAGAAAGGAGGTGAGGGGGGACTGGAGCAAATGCCCTCTGGGCAACACATGTGTGTGGATGGCACTTCCCAATAAACAGGCAGGGCAAGTTCTGCCTGGGACATGGAAGCCCCCAGTGGACAAGATCCCTCACTCCTTTCCCTACCTGAGTGCTTCCTCCTCCACATCACAGCTGCAGCCACCGCAGCTCCAGGGAGCACAGCTCCAAGGAGAACCAGGCCAGCAATGATGCCCGCGGTGGGGATGGAGGACTGAGGAAGGGGCACTGGAAGGGAAGGGAAGATCATACCCTGAGCCCCAGACCTTATCCTGACCCTCTGAAGGTCTCCAGAAGGGCTCCTGATGGCCCTGAGAACAGCCTCAGTGCCCACATCCTCCTCCTTACCCCATCTCAGGACTTGGGGCTCCAGCAGTCCCTCATGCTGCACATGGCACGTGTATCTCTGCTCCTCTCCAGAAGGCACCACCACAGCCGCCCACTTCTGGAAGGTTCCATCTCCCCCAGGCCTGGTCTCCACCAGCTCCATCTCCTGGGTCAGGTCCTCCCCATCTCGCTGCCAGGTCAGGGTGATGTCCGCTGGGTAGAAGCCCAGGGCCCAGCACCTCAGGGTGACCTCATGCTCAGAGGTGGGGTGGTGAGTCACATGTGTCCTTGGGGGATCTGAGGTGGTAAATCAGAAAAGTCATTTTGTGTTTCCTCCATGGACACTGAAGAATCCTCATGAGAGCATCCTCACAATGGACAAGACAACTGGTGTGGCAGGAAGAAGCATAAACTGTAAAAAACAGGCTAATCTGGGGAATCTGTGTGATTCTCCTATTCCTAAGAAAGTTCTGGAATGAGGAGGAAAGCCCAGGGTAGGATGAAGCAGAGGGAGTGGAACACAGACTTTTTATTCCTGACCTGGGTGGAAGGTGAATGACACAGAAAAGCAGGAATCACATAACTGAAAATGTTCTCAGACCAGAAACAAGACTGAGAGAGAAACTCGTGGTTCTCAAACAGGCCCCTGGTCAAAAGGACCTGGTGATGTGTGAGGTCAGGGGCTGTCTGTCTTTCTCAGGAGAGACGGGATCCCTTCACTGTCCTTCAGGAGAAGCCGGAGTCTCTGGGAGTCTCTCTCGTGCAGAACATGAAACCCAGGGGAGCCCCCCTCTCGGGACTAGAGAGAGGACTCATTTCCCGCAGTGACTCCAGGCAGGGGGGGGACCGGGAGGCCTCCAGGCCCCTCTTACCCGTGCGCTGCAGAGTCTCCTTCCCGTGCTCCAGGAATGTGCGCAGCCACCTCAAGCACCTGCCCTCCGCATAGTTCCTGAATCTCTCTGCCTCACCCTGGGCCTCCCACTCGCGCTGGGTGATCTGAGCAGCCATGTCCGCAGTGGTCCAGGAGCGCAGGTTCTAGTTCAGGGCCAGGTAATCAGCGCTGCGAACTGATCATACCCACGGAGGAGGCGCCCATTGGGCCCCAAGTCGCAGGCAAACATGTTCTGGAAGGTGTGAGAGCCTGTCCCCGCCCCGTCACCCCGGGATCTCCCCGCCCACGCCCCCTCCCGCCGGGAATAAACTAAACAGAATGAAACGGGGTGAAAGTCCCGCGGGCTGTTCCCGGGCAGGTTGCAGAGAAGCCTGGAGGGGGAGACCCTGGGCGACCCCCGTCCGTGGGGATGGGGGTGCTGACCCGGCCCGGACCCGCGCCAGCTCACCGGTCTCGCTCTGGTTGTAGAGGCCGCGCAGGGAGTCCAGGTGCGCTGGGAACCAAGGTATGGGGTCCCTTAAGATCCGAGTCCTCCCGTCCCGCTCCTCCTGCTCCTCCTGCTCCACCTGCCCCGCCCAGGGCGCCCGCGGCTCCGCGCTCTGGCCCGGAGAGTCGCTGTGGAACCACCCGAACTGCGTGTCGTCCACGTAGCCCACGGCCATGAAGCGGGGCTCCCCGAGGCCGGGCCGGGTTATCGCGGTGTAGAAAGTCCTCAGGGAGTGGGGGCCTGGGGGCGGGAGGGGAGACCCTGCCTGTTCTTCTCCCCTTCGGGGACTCGAGTCCCAGGGGGCGCCCACGAGACAGAAAGCGGGTGAAAGACGAATGAGAGTGAAAAGCGGCTGCGGGACGAAAATGGCCGGGACTCGGGGGGCCAGAGGAGGCTGGGGTCTCGGGGGACGGAAAGGGGCCAGGACGGGGCGGGGCCGAGGTGGGGGGACAACTAGGGCGGCGGCGAGGTCGCGCCTTTCCCACGCCCGCCCGCGCCCTCGCCCCCGCCTCTGGGAGCGCCCTGTCCCCTCCCGACCCGCACTCACCCGCCCGGGTCTCCCCCGGGGCCGCGGCCACCGCGAGCAGGAGCAGGAGGGCTGCGCCCCCCATCCCCCAGGACGCGCCTCCACCCGGGCTGGGGAGACAGAGTCCCGGCGGGTGGGCGAGGGCTTTGGAACGGGAGCCGCGGGGCTGCTGATTGGCTGCTCCGGAGACCTCCAGGCAATGGGGAGTGAGCCCTGGGGTGAGTCACCAGTATCCAGGCAGGAGGACCCGCCCAGGCTGTGAGCCCAGAAGCAGAACCCAGGGGAGAGGGCGAATCCCCAGCAGTCACCTTCCAGCCCTGCACCCCGCGCTGGGGACTGATACCCAGACAGCCACACCCGAGACTGGGACTTTGCCGCCCCCTCCTCTCCTGCTCCGAGACCTTTGTCACACCGTGTCCCTGAGTCCAGGCCCAGGGACTGGGTCCGCAATTCTCAGACATTTTTCTTTCAGAAACTCTGTTCAGTCTCACAAATTATTACGGGTCCCATGTATAATTTTGTTACGTGGGTTACAGCTTTAAATATTTACTTTACTAGAATAAAACCTTTTTAAAAGATGTTATTGCTTCTTTACTTTAGAATATAAATAACATGGGGCCTCCCTGGTGGCGCAAGGGGTTAAGCATCAGCACTGTGAAGTGACCTGTAGCTGCAGCAGCACAAGTTGGCCAGGGAGCAACTCACATGGCACCACAGACCTCTCCTGCCTCACCTGCTGCTCCCCTCAGCAGTGGATTTCTGTAGATCTGCCTGTTCTGCTCCCCACTCTCTGTCTTTGGTGAATCCACTCACCTGCCACACCTCTGGCCTGTACTCCAGTTCTTGTGTGCATAAATAAATAAATCTTTTTTAAAAAGAATACTAATAACCTATGATATGCTAATGATGGAGTTTTTGAGTCAGTGGGTTTGGAGTGAGGGATCCTTGGGGTCACTCTGGGAAAGATGTCACCAGGGCTCCCATTTCAGCGGTACGTGGAGAGTTCCCCAGGCAAGTTTCTTCACGAGACAGAGACAATAGTTATATTTAAAGGGAAGGTTTTTTACGGGGAAAAGGATGTCCTAAAGCTAATTCTATACAGGCTTTGTGGACTCCACCCCCACCCCAGGCCAAAGCCAAAGACACTGGGAACTCCAAATCCCATCACCACCCAAGGGAAGGTGGCTGGGACCTGAGGGTGGGGTTAAGCAGCCAGGTTTGGTATAAAACCAGACACGTGGGCTTTGGTGGGGGGCTCTTTTTTTGGCTCTCCGCCAGCTGGCAGCGCTTGGCCAGCTCTGAGAGTGCCTTTGTGTTTCCAGGTTGGCGAATAGGGTAGGACGCATTAAAGACTTTCCCTATTTTCTCCCTGAGTTGTACATTTCCTCATGTCCCTTTCCCTTTTATTAACCTTTTGTGTGTGCCTGTAGTGGAGTACAAATAAGTCCCTTTTATGCGCGCAGGTGAGAACCCACAGCCAGGCAACCCATTTTTATATCGGGGCTGCTCAGGTTTATTAGGGAAAGGTTTATTAGGGAAAGGGACAGAAGAGTAAAGGATATTTGCATAGACACAGGTGGGCAGGAAGAGCTGCCCAGAAAGGGACAGGTTTGCTGAGAGAGGCCTGCATGGTTGCAAGTGGGCGGCCTTGAGGAGAGCTGCCTCCACTGAGGGAGGTCAATGAAGAGAAGTGCAGGCATGATACAGGTCATGGGCAGGCAGGAGGCTGCTGCCCTGCGGAGGAGAGAGTTGGTGAAAAGAGGCACCTGCATAGTCACAGGTGGACAGAGGGAGTGCTACCCCAGCCTGTGCAGAGACCGCACTAATACAGTCTTCTGTTGGGGAGGGGCCACTCCTTGTGAGCCTTTGGGGTAGTTGCTGATTTTGGATAACTGTGCAGAATCTGAAAGCGACCAGAGATTCCACCATGGGCTCAATCTCCATATCTTTACCCTTGGGCCTGTGCTCTAGACAGCAGTCTGATACCTGCTTGGATTTTCTGTTTTGTAATCTAGGCTTTGGTGCCTACGGATCTTGGTTTCTAGATCTGTGTCAGTGGCTGTGTTAATCCCTTCTACCCCCTGCTCCTTGTGTGAGCCAGATTTCTGGTCTTGGGGAACCTCCTTTCCAGTCTTTTTCTATTGCTGTTCTCCATCATTTACTAACTTGACAACTTCCAGTACTATTTTTACTATTGGGATTTGTGGTGCAAAATAAAGTGAAAAAATTTTTTTAAATAATTTGATTCCAGGGACCTCCCTGGTGGCGCAAGGGGTTAAGACGCAACCTATGAGGTAATCAGAAGCCTCTGCAGCCTCAATCTGCTCTGGATTCCCAGGCCAGCCAGGGAGCAACCCACATGGCATAGCAGACCTCTCCTGACTAGCCCACTGCTACCCTCGGCAGTGTCCTTTGGTCAATCTGCCTGTTCTGTTCCCCACTCTGTGTCTGGTGAATCCTCTCACCCCCCACACCTCTGGTCTGTTCTCCAGCTCTTGTATGCATAAATAAATAAATCTTTTAAAAAAAATAAATAATTTGATTCCAGTGTAATGAATACTGAAGAGCTTTATGAAAGGTTTGGCCTGGTAAAGAAAAGGAGAGCCAGGCTAAACTTTCTCAAAGGAAGGGAAAATTTATTGCGCCCCGGGCGGACTTCACGGACCCAAGGTGGGGGTCAGTGAAGCCTGGTGGGCTGTTCCCAGGTGGGCTGCCTGGTGGGTTTTTGCATTTGGCCTCCTGCATGGACCTTGACTTTATAACTTAGTGGAACAATATATTACTTTAAAAAAAAAAATCACACTTTAGCACAAGACCCAACCAATATGCAAGAGAGTGATGAGAAAATATATTATTGAGCAAATGAATATAAAGATTCCAGCAGAATTTCCAGTCTAGGTGCAATTGTAATAGAGTGGTGCCCAGGAAAATGTTCCCTCGCCCCACCCAAAGGAGGGTGGAGCTAAAGAGAAGAGAAGAACCTGGAGAGGAGACAGAAGAAGAAATGAAGCAGGATGGAGCCAGAAGGAGACATGGAGGAGGCACATGGAACAGAGAGACATGTGAAGAAACTGCGTTTGCCTTTTGGTCCTGAAACAGATGTGGTTGAGAGACCCATGGGGAGGAGAGCAATGTTAGCTTTTATCTTGATTTTGATTTTGCTCTTTTCCCTCCAGACTTGTCTGGTTATTTCTGATCCTTTTCTGTGGGTCCCCACTAAAAGATGCTTTAGATTTGTGGCAGGCTTTTGGGCCTCGCTCTGGGCCAATCCCATTCGGGTGGTCTTTTACCCATGAGGGGACGGGTAACTTTGGGTGCTGGATTTAGAAACTATATTCTTTGTCTTTTCTATATAGTTTACTAATTGTATTCAATTTCCTTTCCATTACAGTCTTGAATGTTTTGTCTTGATATGGCCGATGACAGAACCTATTTAGAGCAGGCAGGTTTGCGGGGCCTGGGGTGCTCCTCTCCCTGCCCTGTAACACAATGAACACGCCCATGCAGGCATAATTAACAAGTTTGCTTACTCACAGCTCTTTCCCTTCTAAGATGCATGGCCAGGGCCTGAGCACTCTTATCTACAACGTTGGGCAGTAAACCAGCTGGCCTGTCTCTTAAAGGGCATCCTCAAATACCTCATCTTGCCCCCTTTGCCTGACGCCCCTTGTCTGGGGACTTTGCAGCAAATGGTTGTGCCTGCTTGTAGGGTAAAGAAAATATCAAGCTTTTCTGCCCTTCCGCCATCAGGATAGATGATGGATCCTTGTCCTCAATGCATGCCTGATGGCGGGCACCTGGAATAGGGTGTGGGCATAGGTAGATGGGATTCAGCTGAGCTAAGACTGTGCTTTTAAGGGCGGTGTCACGGGGATGCCAGCAGCAGCAGTAGAAGCTGAAGCCGAAACCGAAAGAGAAGCCGAGATCACCAGAGAGCCCAGATAGAGTGAGGATTTGCTAGGGGCTGGGAGGCCTGCCAGCGTCCCGCCCCCCCAACACCTCTGCCTGCCATATGCCTGGTGAACCCCAATAAAAGACCTGCAAAAAACCCACTGAGGACTCTGACTCCTCCTTTACCCGGTCTGCATGGGATCAGAAAACCTGCACTGTATCCAGTCCTGACCCTGCACTGCTGAAAACGATGCTATTGATGGAGGACAGGAATGAAAACAACTGAAGAAAGGAAGCACCACAAGACCAGAAACCTGGCTGTAGGATAAATGGTTTTCAGGCTTTTCTGCCCTTCCACCATCAGGATTGCCTTGCCTGATGGGGCACCTGCAGTTGTTACATTGTTGCAAGCTGTCTGGTTTACTTCTGTGGGCCGTGGGAGGGGTATTGAGATAGGCTCCAGAGAAGCAGAAGCAGGAGAGCAGCAGAAGAGAAAAGGGGAGAAAGTAGCCAGAGAAGCCCAAAGTGAAGGCTTGCCAGGGGCTAGGAGGCCTGCAGGCTTTCTGGCCCCCTGGCACCCCTGCCTACCCTGTACCTGTTTGCCACACTACATGTAAAGCTCAATAAAAGCCTAATAAAACCAATGCGGGCTCCAGGACTCTCCTTTACCCCATCTGCCCAATCATAAATAACCTGCTCTGTGGCCATCCTGGTCCTACACTGGCTCTCACAAGGATGGGGGTAGAAGAGATTAGCATAACCATCAACACAGTTGTGGAAACTAGGATCCTTCTGCACAGACTACACAGTTGTGAAAACTAAGATCCTTTGGCGCCAAAGCCTAGATTACAAAGCATAACATCCAAGCAGGTATCCCAGGGTGCATCCAAAGGTAAAGATAGGGAGATTGAGCCCATTGTGGAATTTCAGGTCTTTTTCAGATTCTGCAAAGTTATCCCAAATCAGCCACTAACCCTAAAGCTTACAAGGAGTGGCCCCTCCCAACAGAAAAGGACTATATCAGTGCAGTCTGCACAAGCTTGGGGCAGCTCTCCCTCTGCCCACCTGTGACAGATATCTCTCTCCGCAGGGCAGCAGCCTCCCTGCCTGCCATGACCTGTACCTGCCAAGGCTTCTCCTCACTGACTTCCCTCAGTGGAGGCAGCTCTCCTCAAGGCCGCTCGCCTGCAACCACACAGGCCTCTCTCAGCAAACCTGTCCCTTTCGGAGCAGCTCTTCCTGCCCACCTGTGTCTATGTAAGTGTCTTACTCTTCTGTCTCTTGCAGTAATAAACCTTCCCTTTAAATATAACTAGTGTCTCTGTCCCGTGGAGAAACTCGCCTGGAGAATTCTCCATGTGTCGCTGAAATAGGAGCTCTGGTGAAACCTTTCCCAGAGTGACCCCAAGGACCCCACATTCTAAACCCACAGACCACAAAAACCACATCACTATCAATGTAAGAGATATGGACACAGTTGTGTATAAAAGGAACCCTTGGTTTTTATTTTTTGTTTTGTTTTGTTTTGTTGATTTTTTTACAATAAATTTTATTTTTATATTCCCCATACAATTGGAACCCCCTTATTTTGACCCCAATCCCTCCCCTCCCCGCCCCCCAACCCCCATAGAGTGTCTCTGGTTCATAGTTGTTTGTTGATTTTGATTTTCACTTTCTTATAGTTATTCTTTTTCCTGGTCCCTTATTTAAGTTTTCTAGATTCCTGCTATGAGTGAGACCATCCGGTAGTTTTCTTTTTCTTTGTGGCTTATTTCGCTGAGCATGATCCCTTCCAGCGCCATCCATGTTGCTGCAAATTGCATGTGTTTATCTTTTTTGAATGCTGAGTAATATTCCATGGTGTATATGTACCACACCTTCTTGATCTCTGAAGAGTAAATGCAAATGGCCAACAGGCATATGAAAAAATGTTGAACATCACTTGTCATCAGGGAAATGCAAATCAAAACTACCATGAGATACCATCTTACACCAGTGAGAATGGCACATATTAAAAAAACTAGCAACAACAAATGTTGGCGAGGATGTAGAGAAAAAGGAACTCTCCTGCACTGTTGGTGGGAGTGCAAACTGGTCCAACCACTATGGAGAGCTGTGTGGAGATTTCTGGACCTACTAAACATAGAGCTTCCATAGGATCCAGCAATTCCACTCCTAGGTATTTACCCAAAGGACACCGAAACATTAATTCCAAAGAGCACCTGCACCCCTATGTTTATAGCAGCACTGTTTACAATAGCTAAGCTTTGGAAACAAACCAAATGCCCTTGGTCTTTAAACCAGTGCTCAAACCTTATGGGGCTACCCAGGTCTGGGACCTCATACATGAATAATAAAGCTGCTGACCTCACCATTCCTGAAGTACCGATTGTTCTTCCTCTGCCTGGATAAAAGGCCAGAATTTATTTCTACAAGAACACTATGGAAATGTAACAGAATAAGAAATATTCAATGATACTGTTTCAGGTTTCACTTTGCAATTAACCTTGGAGAAAATACCAAAACACCACCTGTATAGTTTTAATGTAGTATCAAAGTGGAATATTTCAAATTGTCTGAAAACACTACTTCAACATATTTGTGTAAGGCAGTGTCTGCATAGTTATAGTAAGGCAGTGTGTATTTTTTCATAGACTTCAACCAGAACAACAGACCAAATGGAGAAGAAAATATGAAAATGCAAAGGTCTTCTAATGAGACAGACAAGAAAGACAATTGCAAAAATATAAAATGCAAAAGATCCACTCTTCTCATTGCCCCGATTATTTTCAGAAATATTATTTCTGTTAAGAACACTTTCTGTTAACATGCATTGGGTTATACATATTATTCTAAATGAAATAGTTACATGATTAAACACAGCTTTATTCCTAGGGTGGTAAATAGGGGTAGTAATACCTCATAAACAAAAGTATACTTGGCGTCCTCACGTATCTGTAAGACTTTATGCAGATTCTGAAAGGAAAATGACTGAGAAGCGCTGACCCAGTCCTTGGGCCTGGAATCGGGGAGACAGTGTGACAAAGCTCTGGGTGAGGAGAAGAGGGGCAGAGCAAAGCCCCAGGGCCCTAGTCTGGTTCTCATAGTTCCAGGCCCCAGGGCTGTGTCCAGGGCAGGAAGGTTACTGTTGGGGATACCCCACTGCCCCCTTAGCCTCCCTTCTGTCTCCACCACCTGTGCTGGACCCTGGACACTTGTGACTCCCCCCCAGTTCTCAGTCCCCAGTGCCTGGAGGTTCCCAGAGAAGCCAATCAGCATGGCCCCCAGTTAAATCTCTGTCCACCAGCCTAGAGTCAGAAGCTCCCCAGACCCCAGCAGTGCTGGTCATGGGGCCCCCAACCTCCTCCTGCTGCTTCTCTCCAGGGCTGTGTCCCAGGCCCAGGCTGGTGAGTGCAGGATGGGGAGAGAAAAGGCTTCTCTGGTGGAGGCTGTTGCCTTAGGCCCCTCTGTCCCCCCACGGTTCCTCTCAGTCCTAGTGCCTTTCTGTCCCTCCCACACTAGCTCCCTCTTCTGTCTCCCTGAGACCCACTCCTTCTCCACCTGATGCCCCTTTTCAAGCTCTGGAGGCTCCTCCTTCCCTGAACACTTTCTCCCCTCATGCCCCATCTTCCTGGGACTCAGGACCCAGGGAGATGGGTCAGCCTGGCTTTCACCCCTTCCTGCCTCCAGGCTCCCACTATCTAAGGCTTTTCGAAACCAAGATCTCCCAGGGCCTCCGGTGGCACAGTGGTTGAGCGTCGCACTGCAAAGCTGTCTGCAGGCTCTGCAGCACTGGTTCAATTCTACGCTGGCCAGGGAGAAGCCCACATGGCACAGCAGACCTCTCCTGTCTCGCCCACTGCTCCCCTCAGTAGTGTCTTCGGTCCGTCTGCCTGTTCTGCTCCCTACTCTGTCCCTGGTGAATCCTCTCACCCTCCCACGCTTCTGACCTGTACCACCAAGACCTCCCAGCCCAGCCTCAAGGAGCCCCAGTACATCGCCGTGGGCTACATGGACGACACACACAGTTCAGGCGGTTTGACAGCGACTCTCCAGGTCACAGTGTGGAGGTGCTGGAGCCCAGGGTAGAGCAGATGGGACAGGAGGATCTGGACAATGATACAGAACCAAGACAATAGGCACAGAGGTTCAAAGCTCCCCTACATGGCTCCTGGAGGACCTGCGCAGCTACTACAATCAGAGCTAGGATGGTGAACAATATTTGCCCAGGGAAGGTCACAGATCCCATTCCACAGTGATTTCGAGAGGCTACGGCACCTGCTATAGTGGAGGAGGAAGTTTGGGCAAAGCACAAAATGAACAACCTGGAGGGCAGGTGCGTGGAGTGACTCCCAAGACTCCTGCAGATGGGGAAGGAGGTGCTGCAGCTCAGAAGTAAGAGGTGCTGAGGAGTCTTTCATCTCCCTGAGGCTTACACCCCTCAGGGAAAACGGAATCATGGTCAGAAAAGCGCCCCCTTCTGGTCAGAGAAGGAGCTGTCTGTCACATTTCAAAACTCTGTAGTAGAGACTGGTCCAGTGGCTCCTATTTTTTCTGAGGGACAGTTAAGGAATCCAGTTTCTCCTGAGAAAGAGGGGAGACCACCCCCTGAAATCACCCTGCATAGGATCCTTTTCACTGGCAGTCTTCTTAGGAACAATGAGTTTCTCCCTCAAGATCTTGATTTTTAGTCAGAGAGCATTTTTGGAGATCTCACTCCTGCCTGTCTGTGTCATTACCCTCCACCCAAGTCAGCAACAAAATGCTTAGAGACCCGCATCCTACCCCAGGCTCTCACCTACTCTCCCGGACTCCCAGACCAGGCTGGTTTCTGGGGTTTGTGCTTCCTTCTTCCAAGCATATTGTCCTGTCCATTCTGAGGATCGTCATGAAGCTGCTTCAGTGTCCATGGAGAAAATATAAACCATAAAATTTCCGATTCTTCCCACTCAGACCCCCAAAGGGCACATGTGGCCCACAACCCCATCTCTGAGCATGAGGTCACCCCGAGGTGCTGGGCCCTGGGCTTTTACCCTGTGGACATCAGCCTGAACTGGCAGAGAAATGGGGAAGATCTGATGCAGGACATGGATTGGGTGGACACCAGGCCTGCAGGTGATGGAAGCTTCCAGAAGTGGTTGGCTGTGGTGGTGCCTTCTAGAGAGGAGCAGAGAGACACATACTATGTGCAGCATGAGGGGCTGCTGGAGCCCCTTACCTTGAGATGGGGTAAGGAGGGGGACTTGGGCACAGGACCTCTTCTCAAGGGAATCAGGAGCCCTTCTGAGAACTTCAAAAGCATCATTGCTGACCTGGTTCTCCCTGGAGCTGTGCTCACTGGAGCTGCAGTGGCTGCAGCTGTGATCTGGAGGAAGAAGCACTCAGGTAGGGAAGGGACTGGGGGGATTTTGTCCACTGAGGGCTTTCAAGTCCGAGGGAGAACTTGCCCTGCCTGGTTAATGGGAAGTACCATCCATACACATGTTGCCCAGAAGGCATTTGGTCCAGTCCCTGCACTTCCTTTTTTCATTTTTCCCAGTCCTAACCTGGGTCTTTAGTCAAAGTATTCCAGGATTAGAAGATTCCTTTAGGACTGCACGGGCTGACTCCTCCCTTGTCTCACATGATGATTCATCCCACAGGAGGACAAAGAGGAAGCTACACTCAGGTTGCAGGTAAGTGTGGGTCAGGGGTTTGATCCCTGAGGCCCTGGGGATAGTGCTGATGAAGCCATTCAGTTTCCATTCATGATGGTGATTTTCATGTCTTCAGATCTTAAGGCCACTTATTAGTGGCTCAGCTCACCATACAGACATTCACCTCTTCTTTTGACTTCAGCTGTGAACAATAATTTACATTGTGGGGTAGAATTGGAGGCTCATTCCTCCTTTGAAGGAAAGAGACCACAGTTATGGAAGAAGGTGACAGAAGAAAAGCACAGCAGCAAGCAGGAAATGGTTGTGAAAAATGAGAAATTAGGGCCTCCCTGATGGTGCAGAAGGTTGAGCGCAGCACTGTGTAGCTGTCTGCAGCCTCTGCAGTGCCGGTTCGATCCTCGCCAGCCACAGAGCAACCCACATGGCATGGCAGACTTCTCCTGTCTCGCCCGCTGTGCCCCTCAGCAGTGTATTTCGTCAGTCTGCCTGTTCTGTTCCCTGCTCTGGCTCTGGTGAATCTTCTCACCTCCCATGCATCTGGCCTGTGCCCCGGTTCTTCTGTGCATGAATAAATCTTTCAAAAAAAGAGAGAGAGAAATTATTCAATGCTGACTTTACAAAGACTGAGCACATTATTTTTTCTTTAAAGATTTATTTATTTATACAAGAAATAGGGTATAGGCCAGAGGTGCGGGAAGGTGAGAGAATTCACCAGAGACAGAGTGGGGAGCAGAACAAACAGACGGACTGAAAGCACTGCTGAGGGGAGCAGCAGTGAGACAGGAGAGGTCTGCCATGCCATGTCAATAACTCTCTGGTGGGCCAGGAATTGAACCTGCGCTGCATAGGCTGTGGACAGCTTCGTAGCACTGTGCACAACCCGCTGCACCACCGGGGACACCCTGAGCACGTTATTGCTCCATTATTAAATATTTTTAATGAGGGGAAATAATCTATATCCAGCCAGGAGACATAGCAATGACAGCATTTGAAACTCCACATTGAGGGCACTGCTGACAGATAGATGATGGTCATGGTGAGAGACCAAGAGAAACCAACCTCATGGGTAAACACCAGGGTTTGACCTAAGAGGTCACTGTGTCTTCCTAGCCAGTGAATCTATAACTTATATAGTCTCATCAATAATTTTTAAAAAGTTGGAGAGATAGTAAATTATTGAGGGAGCCAGGTAATATACCTTTGCTTTAACTCCCAAAATTCATTAAGGAAAACTCATTGTGCTTAATAGCACCAAGGCTCAGCACCATGACAAGGGAACATAAGTACAGGATTCAGGTGGTGTCTGGTGTCAGGAGTGAGCTCCGTCTTCCTGCTGGTCTGGCAATGACCACTTGTAGTACTTTGTTCACGGGAAGCCTCAGTATGACAGCAGGTCTGATGGAATCTAGTAGTGACTGTGCAAGTGACCCACTTCCTAGCAGGTGTGATGACACTGTCAACTCCTGACACACAGGAAGCTTCTTCTTTGGGGACATTGTGAAATGCATTTTACTGATGAATAGATAAACTGGAATTTCTTTATTTTTTAAGATTTATTTATTTATGTATACAAGAACTGGGGTACAGGCCAGAAGCGGGGGAGTGAGAGGATTCACCAGAAACAGAGTGGGGAACAGAACAGGCAGATTGACTGAAGTACACTGCTGAGGGGAGCAGCAGGCAAGTCAGGAGAGGTCCGCTGCACCATGTGGGTAGCTCCCTGGCTGGCCGGGGATCGAAGTCTTGCTGCAGTGGCTGAGGATAGCATCATAGGTTGTGTCTTAACCCCTTGCACCACCTGGGAGGCCCTACACTGGAATTTCTAAAAAATATCTATACTACCATGATTCAGTCCAGATGTGGGGTTATTTAACTAAAGATTTTATGGTTTTTATTTCAAACCATCATGAAATAATTGTAAAATATTGTGAAATAATTGTAAAATATTGTGCATCTAAATGTATTTTCCTAAAAAGAAATAACTGCCAAATATTTATTCTTGTCACTGAAGACTGGTTTTTCTCTGAGTAAGATGTGGGATTACCGGACCTTTCTGGGCAGAGATTGACATGGTGCAACCTCTTTTTGGAAGCCTCAGTCTGGCTGCTGTGCAGAATCAAGAGGTGAAGGTGATAGGTGGGAAGATAGATGTGGGAAACTAGCACAGGTTCTAAGATGGAACATTTGGTAGCTTTATGGGGTATGATGAGGAAAGTAACATAAAGTGTTTGCATCTGGATATATTTAGAGATGGACTTTACAGCATTTCCTAATGTAACATCTGGGTTGTGAGAAAGATGGGTCAGGATGCCACCCAACATCTCAGACTGTGAAGTGGAGATGTGGAGCCCTCGGTGACACGAGCAGGCTTCAGAAGTAGCACATTTGTGGAAATGGCATCCGAGGTGTTCATTAGGAGAGTTGAAGCTGAGGGTTACTGAAAATACAGTGATGGTGGCAAAGGTCAGACAAGCCTGGAGCACAGGTGAAATATGTAAACTGAGAAATAGATCTGGGAGGTGATATTATGTAAATGATATTTGTTGGGTGACCTGATCAGACCAAAGCCCCACTCACTGCACAGTCTGACCCCACGTGGAGAAGACACAAAGATCAAAGAGTCCCACTTCAGTGAGCCGAGGAGTCACTGGGATGCTTATGAAGACTGAGAAGGTCTAGAACAGAGCCCGAGAGTCTGTGTTTATAAAAGCGCTGGTGCTGATGTGCTGCTTTCATATCACACTTTTAGCAGCAGGTCAAAACCATGACTCCCACCTGGATGTGCGTCAGCCTCACATGCAGAGCATGTTGAAGAAGAGATTCCCAGGCTCCCTGTTCATCACTCTGAGCTGCTGGATCTGGGCGAGACCTGAGCGTTTGTAACACGCCCACATACATCCTGGGGCTCAACCATGTGGGTCTGCCAGACTTCAGTGGCCCGTTCAGCCACCATTACGGTTACCTGCAGTTCTGCATTCCTATACCAAGGTCAGAACGGTCCAGTCACAGTCATATGAGCCAAACCTTACAAGGTGACTTTCATACCAATCAAGAGCAGAAAGCTGGATCACTCTGGAAAGGGTGTGCATCAAGAGATAGGACCGGGAACACCCTGGGCGCTGAGGACTGATGTATGACAAGGGACCCCAGAGGCTGATCAGTGGAATGCCTTCTTAATAAGATTAGAAACATGGCCGGGGGTTTGGGGTCCAGTTTTCGATTACAACACTTGGTCATCAAGCTGATAACATAGTCAGCAGACTCATGTCCCCCCAAGCCCTTGATGACATTCCCGAGTTTCACCCATCCTTTCTCCTTGTCCTCCTAACGCACGTAGCTGATGCTCTATGATTATTCCACCAATAAAAACGGTCAGGATCTTGCTCGCAGCGGCAGCCTGCATTATGCAGCCTGCTCCACGGCTCCCGCGTCTTTGTCAGTGTGGGGTTGCCCGATGCCACACAGCCAAATTGGGATCCCCCTGATGTCGGTGATCAGGGAGCTGTGAGGACCTGGGAGGAAAAAGACAAGACATGTGCTGGGGGGTCTGTTTTGCTTTCTCTCCCAGAAGGCATATCCAGGTGGACATGAGGAAGTGGTTCAGCATAAGGAAAATCTGTCACTATTCCTGGATGGATTTCTTACTCGTTTCATACAAATTTACAACATAGATTTTTCAAGTAAAATTTACTAAAGGCATTAATAGATACATGTGAATGTGTATATGTCTGTATATAATAGTGTAGTGTGTAACACTGACTCCAGATCCCTGTGGCTTACCCAGCTCTGTCCTGCCCCCTGAGTGGTGGGACATGTGGGCTTTGTTGGTGCAGCTGCCCCAGTGGGCACAGCCAGAGGCCAGTGGGAGCAGGAGTCTGAAAGGGCTGGCAGATGCAGTGGGGCTTTCCTACCCTGGCACCCTGTGTGTGCAGGTGGGAGCTGGTGGGCGCAGCTCTAGAGGTGGTGGCAGAGGGGGAGTTTCCTGACAGGGGGCAGACAGACTTCAGAGGGCCCCTCCCCCAGAGCAAGCCAGGGTTAAGCACAGGAGCACCTAGGGCTTGGCTCCTCCATCCCTGGCCCCTCAGAGGAGCTGCTTCTGGGCAGCACCAAGGCCGCCCTGCAGTGGGTGCCACATGACAGCTTCGCTAAGGACCTCCTCACTGAGCTAGGGATGATAGCTGGGGGGCATCAGCTGGGTATGAATGGACCCCACCAGCTCTGGCAGGCTCCAGAAGGCCGCTGCTTGAGGACAGGGCTGAGGCCACCCTGACAGCTGTGGCCACTGCACCCAGCAGCGGGAGTGGCAGTGGGTGACAGTAGGTGGGCACTTTACCAGCAGCCACCGTCAGTGTCATGGAAATGGCGGCAACCAATCTGGCAGCAGAGGCTCTCTGTCCCCACACACCACCCCAGGGCATGCAGCCCACTGGGGCTACAGCAGCAAGGTCAGCTTTGAGACCTGTCATTGCTGCTGACTGTCCGGCACCACCTCCCGGTGCTGTTGCCTCCTTCCCTTCAGGCCCAGCATTCAGACTGTGGCTGTGCCTGCTGGGGTGATGCTCAGAGGGGAGCACCCCCGGGGAACACCTCCTGCTGCCACTATGGGTTGGGTCCTGGCCCAGTGCTTCCGGCTGTTCCACCAGCTCCAGGCCCTCCCTGATGGGACTGTACCACCTTACACAGGCAGCCTTAATTTGGGACTATTGGACACAGCGGACACTATCTGGGGTGACACAGCTGGCCACTGAGGCCTTAGAAACTCTTTATTTCCCTGCTCTCCTGTTTGTTAGAGAAACCTCATTGCTGTTCCCTGAGCCTGAGTGGTTGCAATTGAGCACAGGGGTGAGAACCACAGTGTCCTCTCCCCTACCTTAGCTCTGTCTTTCTGAGAGGGGGCCAGGAAGGAAGGGCCCATACCTAGTAGAGGAATCTGCACACATGCAGGCTGCACATACATGCTACATGACTCATGATCTGTTTTCTTTGAACTAAAGCTCTTGTTTAAACTGAGATCCTGCCCTGCTGATGCCCCAAAGAGTGCCGGACACTGATGCCTTCTGATGTACCAGGGGCAGGATACCCAGGAGGTTGATGGCAAGTTCTGGGGCTGCTCATGACAGACAGACACCAAGAGTGTCAGCTGTGACAGGCTGTTCTGATGGATGATTTTCTCAGAACATAAAGGTTTGCCAGCACAGAGAGCCCCGGGAGACACACAGGAGAGAGGCGTGTGGAGAAGCTGCCTTGCTTCTTGGCTTTGGACTTGAACCAGGAACTTAGAGACGTGGAAGGAGACTCCTGGAAGAGACCCAGGGGGGAGACAGACCTTTCCCTTGTACTTTAATTTTGCTCCTTTTGGCCCAGACTTACTGGCTCCTTTCATCCACTTCCCAGGTCCCCACCTGAAGGTGCCTTAGCATTGGGGGACCTTTCAGGCCACAGTGGCCTGCTTTGGGCCAAGGCTGTGTGTTTGGGTCTTTACCCACGAGGGGCTGGGGAACTTTGGGTGTTTTATTCCTAATGTTATTTCTTCCTTTCTCTCTATGAACATTAATTCTTTTAAACTTCTTTCACACTAAGAAATAAAACTACAGTTTTGTCATGAAACTAAAGAAAACTACAAAACTTATGCAAAGCTGGGCCCATAAATATATCTTTTGATATATGATATATCTTTTTTTAAAAGATTTATCTATTCATTTACACAAGAACCAGGGTACCGGCTAGATGCGCAGGAGGGTGAGAGGATTCACCAGAGACAGAGCGGGGAACAGAACAGGCAGACTGACAAAATACACTGCTGAAGAGAGCAGCGGGCATGACAAGAGAGTTCTGCTGCGCCATTTGGGACCATCGCCAGCCGGCCGGGATAGAACCGGCGCTGCAGAGGCTGCAGACAGCTTCACAGCACAGGGCTCAACCACCTGCGCCACCAGGGGAGGCCCGATATATATTTTTTTAAAAAGATTTATGTATTTATCCATATAAGAACTGGGGTACAGGCCAGAGATAGGGGGGCGAGAGAATTCACCAGAGAAAAGTGGGGAACAGAACAGGCAGATTGACGAAGTACACTGCTGAGGGGAGCAGCAGGCAAGTCAGGAGAGGTCTGCTGCACCATGTGGGTAGCTCTCTAGCTGGGGATCAAACTAGTGCTGCAGTGGCTGCAGATAGCTTCATTGATTGTATCTTAACCCCTGCACCACCAGGGAGGCCCTGATATATCTTTCAATAAAAATATATATATATAAAAGCTAACTGAAATATTTCCTTTCTTTCTCTCTCCCGAGGATGTAAAATGCTGGAAGCCATGCTACTCATGTTGTCTGACAAGGGTCCGGGCCGCACCCTGATTAAGTGTTTGCATCTCATCCTCACTCATTTTCTACAATCGCGCCGACGCTGTCCCATATTTCAGGAACCCCTGACACCCAGGCTGTTGCGGCTGGTTTGCAGCAGTAAAACTTTTACTAAGTATTCTATTTTCTCATGTCAAAATGTTAGTTTGCATATATCCAATAAGGTTCTTTTTTCCCTTCTAGTTGACTGACTATTGGAAATATGGGTGTTTTACCAAGTGTTGCATCTGGCAACACCACACTGATAAAGAAATGGGAGTCATGGAGCAGGCTACATAATGCAGCATGCTGCTGAAGAGCAAGATCCTGGCCTTTTTATTAACAGAATAATCATACAGTAGCAGTTGTAAGGGGAAGGAAAAAAGAAAAAGGGGAAGAAGGTGACTAGAAAATGTGCTCCACATCTATAGTTTCAGGGGTTGTGAGTCTGCTCTCCAGGCACTTCTCATCTGCTGGTTGACTGGGTATTGTAATTGAGATCAGCCCACACAGACCTTCCCCCCACAGTGTCCCTGATGCTGCCCCGTCCCTGCCCGGTCCTCTCTGGCTCCCCACTGTACCCCTTTCCACCTCTGTCCCCTAAAGTCCCCATTTCCATCTTCTCTCTCTTTTCCAGGAGTCTCCCCATCTTCCTAGTCAGTGCCCTGGGGGCTCTCCTAGGCCTTCCCCTCCTCCAAGGATGGAGAATGTCAGGTGATTCCCAGGAGGAAGGCCTTTCGTCCTTGGAAGCAGAGCAGAAACAAATTACAGGGACCCTGGGATCTAAGTTTCCATCCCAAGAGACTGAGGCAACCTTTATATTTGGGGATTTTCTCAGAATCTAGGAACCAGTTGTCATGTCCACTGGAGACTAAAAATGAGGACACTAAAACTGACACAGACTTGGGCGCCACCTTGTGGCAGATCCCTGTCCTGCCGCTGCGAGCCCAGGGCCTGGGGAGGGCCTGGGTGAGCGGGAGAAAGGGCGGCTCTGGGCTCCTGTGCTCAGCCCTGTGGCCACACGGGGGCGCTGCCGCGCTGCTCCGGATTCTGGTGGAGCCGCCAGGATGGGGCGGGATGTGAATTGGGCAGAGTTGGGGGCTCTGGGGTCCGGTGTCCTGGGGTGAGATGCTCTGTGAGGAGTCAGAGAAGCAGGACTCAGAGGAGAGAAGACTCTGGAGCCTGCCCTGGGTGTGAGGTTTCCAGCTTTTCTCCCCAGGACCCCTCTAGTCCCTGGATAACAAAACAAGTCCCTGGATTCCAGTCTCTGGAAAACAGGAAAGTGGATCATTTTTTCCTTCTACAATCTATTTAGTATTGAGGACATTAAAAAAAAAATAACATTTAAAGAATACTGTTAAATTTACAGAAAAGTTGCAAAGGTAGTACAGTTCTTGTTTACCCCACACCATTTCCACTTTGTTAACATCTTGCATGACTAAAGTTGTTATTTATTTTATAGCTAATAAAGCAATGGTGACACAATTACCAAACTCCATGCTTAATTTCCTTGAATAGTGTCTCAGTGCCTTGGTCTCTCTCCTCACCTTCTGGGATACCTATAACTCTCTTTTTTTTTTTTTAAGATTTATTTATACATATAAGAACTGGCGTATGGGCCAGAGGCGTGGAGGGTGAGAGAATTCACTGGAGACAGAGTGGGGAGTAGAACAGGCAGACTGACTGAAATACACTGCCGAGGGGAGTAGCTGGCAAGTCAGGAGAGGTCTGCTGTGCCATGTGGGTAGCTCCCTGGCTAGGGCTAGAACTCCTGCTTCAGTGGCTGCTGATAGCTTCATAGGTTGCGTCTTAACTCCTTGCACCACCAGGGAGGTCCTGTGGAAGCACAGGCCGGCAATACCGGAGGGTGCTCTTGGACTTAGGGTCTTGCCATTCAAAGGCAAAAAGCAGTTGATCCTGGGCCTCCCTGGTGGTGCAGCAGTTGAGCGCTGGGTTGCAAAGCTGCCCGCGGCCTCTGCAGCACCGGTTCGATTCCCGGCTGCTCCCCGGACACCGGAGGAGGTTCCCACATGGCTCGCAGACCTCTCCTGCCGCCCGCTGCTCCCCTCAGCAGTGTGCTTCAGTCCTTCTGCCTGCTCTGCTCCCCGCTCTGGCTCTGGTGAATTCTCTCACCCTCCCGCACTTCTGACTGTACACAGTGCATGTATAAACAAAACAAACAAACAAATAAATAAAAATACATACCTCTTTAAAAAAAAAAAAAGCAGTTGATCCTGAACATCTATTGGGATACAGAAAAAGTCATCTTTAAGATCTAATATAGAAAACCATCCAAAGTCACCAGGTATGGCAGTTAATAAGGTGTAGGGATTAGGCACAGTCGGGATTTAAATCCTGGACAATGTCATTAATGGCCCAAAAATCTTGGACAAAACGGCCTGTATGGGGTTTCCTCACTGGCAACACTGGAGTGTTGTATGGTGAGCGGCAGGGCCTAATGAGTCCAGATTGAAGGAATCTTTTTAACACTGGCTCAATTCCCCTCAAGGCCTCCTTCTTTAAGGGGTATTGCTTCCTCCTTGGGGTTTTGTTTCCTTCGATCACTTCTTTTATTTTTTTAAAGATTTATTTATTTTTATACAAGAACTGGGGTACAGGACACAAGCGAGGGATGGTGAGAGGATTCACCAGAGACAGAATGGGGAACAGAACAGGCAGAAATACACTGCTGAGGGGAGCAGTGGGCAAGGCAGGAGAGGCCTGCCCCGCCATGTGGGAATCTCCCTGGCCGGCCAGGAATCGAACCAGCGCTGCAGAGGCTGCAGACAGCTTCACAGCGCAGCACTCAACACACTGTGCCACCAGGGAGGCCCCCTGCAATCACTTCTATCTTTATAGACTCTGCATTTTTTGCACGTCCTGGGGTCCCACCAGCCCATACCCATTTACTTACTCGTTCAATGATTTCTGAAGGTAAAACTTCACTTTTGGTGGAACATCTTGAGTAAAAAACATCTGGAACTACAGAGCATGTTCTGGAGGTACCTGTAGGTGAAGCCTCAGAATTTTGGGTGAAAACATAATTTGTGCGTTAAGCTTACTTAAAAGGTCACAACCAAGCAGCGGGATTGGACACTCTTCCATGTACAGGACGCTGTGCTGGAGCTGTGTGGTGCCCAGCCAGCATCCAGAGGTTGTAAGAAGGCTTTCTGTTGTGGCCTTCCTGGGATCCCAGTGACTGCTGCGGTCTCTTTGCTCACTTTAGTCAATCTAGAATTCAGAACTGAGAATGTCGCTCCAGTGTCCACCAAGAAATCAATCAGACGATCCCCCACAGCGAGTGTTATCGGGGCTCTGAGGCGGTTATTGTAATGGGCTTCTTTAGATTTAGTGGAGCCCCCGGGAACGCCTATTCTTCATCTGAACCTTCTCCATGAATATCATTTGTCTCCTTTCCTCTGTAATTGGCTCTAGATTCCTTCTATTCTGTCTATATTCCCTCCTATCTTCATCTGAGCCTCTACTCTGGGCTATCATTTCTCTCCTTTCCTCTCTCCGTGGTTCTGGGTTCTGTGTGCTCTGTCTATATTCCGTCCAGTCACCCCTGGGTGAATCGTCATGTCGTGGTGTCCTCTGTCTTCTGTCCTGTCTTCTGTCATTATTGTGTCTGCTGCTCCCCTGTAATCTGGGACAACTGTACTTCCAATGTCCCTCCTCCCTGCAGTGAGCATGGACTGTTAGGGCGTTGGGAGAGGAAGATAAATGCAGACAAGTTCGCCATCCTCTTAGCAGCCTGCCGGTATGAGGGGACAGATCTCCTCCAATTTAGGAGGTCCGCGGTGCTAAAGGGATGGTGTGACCAAAAGTACCCAGCAGGTCACCCATGTTCATTCAAGCCACCCACTGGCAGCTGTCGGAGAGGAAACTGTCCTGCATCAGGGTGATTCTTCCTGCAAAAGTGGGTGCCCCATCTAGTGTGGGGGGAGATGCCATTTTTTTTTTCTTCCCTGGAGGGCAGTGGAGGCTGTGACGCCTCAGGAGTCTGCGTGGGAGGGGCCTTGTCACACGGAGAAGGACTTTGTCTTGATGTGTTTAAGATGTTTAACACGTGATAATCCTCCTCTTCTAACTCTGCCCTCTTGCAGTCCTCGTGGAGGGCGGCCTGTAGCTGGCCCTACATACTTTTACAAGCTTGATCCTGCATGCTTTTAAAAGCTGACTCAAAAATGTTATGGTTTTCATCCCTCATACTCTTAATAGTTAAATCAAGAGCCTGAATTTGTTGTTGCATGGCTAAGAGCCTGAATGCGTTCTTGCACATTCTCAGTATGTGAAGTAGAACATCTACCTCTCATAGAAACAAGAATGTAGCAAATGGCGCTTATGCACATTCCCAAAAAAAAAAACCCAGAAGCAAAGACTGTAAAGTAGGGATGGCTTATAAACCACCCACATTTGTGTACAGAAGTAAAAAAATGTGCCATATACCAGGTTTTATCAAATTATGTACATTTATAAAACTGGTGATAATATTTAATGGAAAAAGGCTACTTAAACTCAAGGCTGGAAAAAACCGAAAGAACTCAAACTAGGGATACAACTGCTTAAGCTCATGGTTGAGGCCATGCTTTGGTCAAAAACACACCCATAAGAGAGAGCTGTACACAAGCAGGGGAAAAAGCAGACTTTTCAAGACCTGAGACAAAGATTACACCACACGTCCTGCAGACCTAGTGGCACTTGTGGTGACCATCGCAAGGAAAGTTACTTTGGGCTGGTCAACCACAGGTGTAACCTGGTCAACCACGTTGAACACCAATCTTTTACAGGGCAACCCCCTTATGAAACTGGTTGTGTGACTGTGGGTCCTCACCTGCGCACTTAGAAGGGCCTTATTAAGGCTTGACTGCAGGCACACAAAAATGGTTAATAAAAAGTTAATTTACCAAAGAAGGGGAAATTTAGAAATGAATAACTCAGGGAGATAAAGAGGGAGATAAATTCATGAATGCATCCTACAAGTTCTGCTGACCTGGAATCCCAAGGGCACGCTGAGAGCTGGGGACGAGCCAAGAGCCATGTGCGGCCAACACAAGCCCACGTGTCTGGTTTTATACCAAACCTGGCAGCTTAACCCCACCCTCAGGTCCCAGCCACCCTCCCTTTGGTGGTAATGGGATTTGTCTTTCCCAATGTCCTGATGGCTTTGGTCTGGAGTGGGGGTGGGGTCCACAAAGCCTGTATGAAGCTTGCTCAGGACATCCTGCCCCCTAATATTGTCACTATAGTTTTTATTTTGGAAAAAAGTTTTTATAAAAATATTTTATTCCTATTAACATGTAGGGTTGTTAATATCATTCTAAATGAATAAGCATTTTTTAATTTTCGATCTCTAGTATGGCAAATATTGATAGATATAACCAACAAAATTACCTTGGATCCTCATTCATCTGTGAGAGTGTATTCAGATCATAAAGACAGAAATTTTGAGAATCACTGACTGAAACAGACCCTGGTACTCAGAGAGAGGGTGTGAGAAAGGCTACTCAATGCAGAAGCAAAGACGCCAGAGCCAAGAGCCACCTGCAGGAGGGTCGGGACCCAGCCCCAGCTCTCAGGCTGGTTCTCAGGGCTTCAGGCCTCAGGACAGTGTTTGGGTGGGGAGCCAAGCGAAGGGAATATTCATCTCCACTTTGCTCTGTCACAGGCTGCGCCAAGTCCTCACCCTGTACACGCCCAGTTCTATTTCCCTGTACACGACCGTCCGGATAAGTCAATCAACGTCAAGGCTTTCGGGGTGTAAAGTCTGAACTGAGTTTTATAGTCTTCCCAGACCAGGAGGATCCAGACTATGCCACCCCCAACCTTCCTCCTGCTGCTGTCCGGGGCCCTGGTCATGACTGAGACCTGGGCAGGTGAGTGCGAAGTTCGGAGGGGAAAAGTTCGGAGGAGAAAAGTCCTTCCAGGCTTTGGCCTGGAAGGAGTGAGAGGACCCTGCAGTGGCCAGGACCCAGGAAGAGTCCCCGGACCGCCCTCTCCTCCACCCGCATCAAACCCCACACCTCGGTGTCCTGCTCCTCCCTTCCACCCACTCCTGTGCCCTGACCTTTTCCTGCCACCCCCTTTTACTCTCACGAATCCCTTGCTCTCTCCCCCTGCCCGGCCCCTTCATCCTCGGACCCAGACACTGGCGCCCAGAGGAGAGTTGGGGTCTCAGCCCCTCCCCTCCCCCAGGCTCCCACTCTGTAATGTACTTGCACACCGCGATGTCCTGGCCTGGCCCCGGGGAACCCCACTTCATCTGCGTGGGCTACGTGGACGACACGCAGTTCCTGTGGTGCCACAACAATGACCCGAGTCTGAAAATGGAGGCAACAGTGCCCTGGATGGAGCTAGAGGGGTTGGGAGAGCCAAAAGCGGATTGTCGAGAGCCACGTACACCTGTCCAGGCTCCGACTGAGCAACCTGCGGATACACTACACCCAGAGCGGAACAGGTGCGTGATCCCCACCTACAGGCAGGGGTTCCCTCCAGTCTCTGGGTCCGAGCTTCCCCTCGAGGCCTTGGAACTTTTACCCTGTTTCTATTTTAGTTTATTACAAATCCCCAGCAGCTGCGCTTGCCTGGGGATGGGAGGTGCTAAGTGGGCGCGGCTGACGTGGCGGGGGCGGCCGGTGCCTCACACCTTGCAGGTGAGGGATGGCTGTGAAGTGGGCCTGGACGGTAGCCTAAGCCGCTTCAATCAGTTCGCCTACGACGGCGTTGATCCCCTCACCCTGATGGAGGAGCTGCGCGCCAGGACCCCAGCGGGCATGGAGGTGCAGACCTGGGAGGGTGAGTGGGAGGAGGTCCTCGCTCGGAATTCCACACTCCCCGCCTGGAACGCGAGTGTGGCCAGTGGCTCCAAGGACAACTGAAGAAAGGGAACCGGACACTGCGTGCAAGTAAGAGTTGCCTCGGGCCTCCCCTAGGGCCAAGGCTGGCGTCCAGCACAGGGAAGCAGAGTGGGCTCAAGGCCAGATACCACCCTCCTATGGCCCCAGAAGGTGAGGAGTCCTCCTTGGTGTCCAGATCCTGGAAAGTGACCCCTAGAGTGCCAGCCCTTCCTGGGGGCAATTAAGGAAGGCGCTCTCTCCAGGTGAGGAACAGTCCTGAAATAACTGATCTCTCTGATCCTGGCGGTGTTCTGGTGAACCATGTATTTCTTGCTCACATCTGATTCTCAGAGGTCTTGGATCCTGACTCCAACTTTCCTGAGTCACTTGGGCCTCTATCCAGGTCAAGACGAGAAGTCTCTAGTCTCTCCCTCAGAGCCCTGCAGCCTGCCACCCTGCACCCTGCACCCTGATTCTAGAACTTTCCAAGGATTAGGAGACTATCCCAGTGATCCAAGGCCAGGCTGGTGTTCCAGTTTTGCACTCTGTCCACCCAGTGCAATTATCTGTCCATTCTCAGGATGGTCACATGAGGCTGCTTCAGTGGCCTATGAAAGTAACCTAAAGTATGAATTTTCAGAACTCCTAAAGACACTCGTGACCCACCATGCTACCTCTGACCATGAGGTCACCCTGAGGTGCTGGGCCCTGGGCTTCTACCCTGTGGACATCATCCTGACCTGGCAGTGAGATGGGGAGGACCTGACCCATGACATGGAGCTGGTGGACACCCAGCCTGGGGGGGATGGAACCTTCCAGAAGTGGGCGGCTGTGGTGGTGCCTTCTGGAGAGGAGCAGAGATACATGTGCCGTGTGCAGCATGAGGGGCTGCTGGAGCCCCGAGTCCTGAGATGGGGTAAGGAGGGGGTCATGGGCACAGAGCTTCTCAGGGGCATCAGGAGCCCTTCTGGAGCCCTCCAGCAGGATGGAGGCTGAGGCCTGAAAGTCAGAGTTGCAACTTTTCCCTTCCAGAGCCACCTCCTCAGTCCTCCTTACCCACTGTGGACATCATTGCTGTCCTGGTTCTCCTTGGGGCTGTGCTCACTGGACCTGTGATTTGGAGGAAGAGGCTCTCAGGTAGAGAAGACCTCATATGAGGTCTGAGATTTCTTGTCTAACATCTGCTTGATACTGTGAGGCATGGTCTCACATACATGCACTTTCTCAGCTGAGAGCCAGGTTTGCTGACACTTTTTTGTAAAGCTCATGAAACTCCTTGGTATGAAAAATGAAGGACAAATATTTCAACTGATGACTTTGGTCATGGGGACCTCACTTGAGTAGCTGCAGGTAAAAAGGAAATGTCCCTGCTAAGGACGGAGGAGGCTGGCCCAGCTCCCACACGTGCTTTCTCCTCATGTTCCCTGATCCTGTCCTGAAGACCAGGACAGGCCAGTTCCTCAGGACTTCTTGGTCCTGCCTCCTCCCTGACCTCTCACAAAATGTTTTCTTCCTATAGGAAGAGAAGGAGAGAAATACTAAGTCTGGATATGTGGGGTAGGAAGGCCCTTAGAAAAGTGTAGATGGTGGGCCTCCCTGGTGGCACATGGGCTTGGGCACGGCACTATGGGGTGGTCTGCTGCCTCTGCAGAGCGAGTTCAGTCCCCAACCGGCCAGGGTGCATCTCACATGGCGAGACAGACCTCTCCTGTCACGCCCGCTGCTCCCCTCAGCAGTGTATTTCAGTCAATCTGCCTGTTCTGTTCCCCACTCTGTCTCTGGTGAATCCTCTCACCCCCCGCATCTCTGGCCTTTATCCCAGCTCTTATATGCATAAATGAATAAATCTTTAAAAAAAGAAAAGAAAAGTGTAGATGGAGTCCATGGGGGAGCTCACCCACCCCATAATCGCTCCTTAGTCTCATCTTCTGGGCACTCTAACCAGGGTCTGTCTTCTGGTTTTGCCCCAACCAACTTTTAAAGTAAAACTCTGGGGCCTCCCTGGTGGTGAAAGGGTTTAAGATACAACCTATGAAGCTCGCCACAGCCACTACAGCACGAGTTCGATCCCCAGCCAGGGAGCTACCCACATGGCACAGCAGACCTCTCCTGATTCACCCGCTGCTGCCCTCAGCAGTGTATTTCAGCAGATCTGCCTGTTCTGTTCCTCACTCTGTCTCTGGTGAATCCTCTCACCCCCCCCCCACAACTCTGGCCTGTATCCCAGCTCTTATATGCACAAATAAATAAATCTTTAAAAAGAAAAGACCACCTAACTTCTCTTGTTGCAAAGGGTACCTGCATGTGTCTGTCTGTGCTCCTACTAGCATAATGTGAGGAGGTGGGGAGACTGGCCCAGCCCTGCCCACCAGATCCCTCCCCACACTGACCTGTGTCTCTCCCTGATGACTTTCCTGCTCCAGCAGAGGCGGGACTGGGTCGTCTTCATCCCTGTCTTAACTTCTATTGCACTGAGCTGCAGCTTCTCCTCTGTTAAAATAGAGAATCTAAATAAATCTTAAAAAAAAATAAAATAGAGAATCTGATACTAAACAGAAGGGGCTGGGAAAGGCCACATGCAGTCAGATTCTGGCAGCAGCCGTAGCAGCTCTTGCCTTTCCTGGCTCTCCTTGCTTTCTCGGGAAACATGGCTTCCAGCGTGGCTGTCTCTGAAGGTGTCAGGAAAGTGTCCAAGGACATGAAGGTGTGTAAGTCATCAACGCCACAGGAAGTGAAGAGGCGCAAGAAGGTGGTGCTCTTCTGCCCGTGTGAGGACAAGAAGAACATCATCCCGGAGGGCAGAGAAATCCTGGTAGCTGATGTGGGCCAGGCCATGAACAACCCCTACCCATCTTTGTCAAGATACTGCCAGACCAGGACTGTGCCCTCCATGACGCAACCTAACAGACCAAGGAGAGCAAGAAGGAGGCCTTGATGCTTATCTTCTGGGCCCCTGAGTGTGCACCCTTAAGTGCAAAATCATCTCTGCCAGCTCCAAGGAGAAGCTGACATGGATCAAGTATGAATTACAAACTGCTGGGGCCTCCCTGGTGGTGTAAGGGGTTATGTCTCCGCGGTATGAAGCTATCTGCAACCACTGCAGCACGAGTTCGATCCCTGGCCAGGGAGTTACCCACATGGCGCAGCAGACCTCTCCTGTCTCGCCCGCTGCTCCCCTCAGCAGTGTATTTCAGTCAGTCTGCCTGTTCTGCTCCCCACTCTGTCTCTGGTGAATCCTCTCACTCCCCACCCCACACCTCTGGCCTGCACCCTAGCTCTTGTATGCATAATTAAAAAAAAAAAAAACTCTACCCTGGCAGAGAAGCTGGGGGTAGCGTGTCATCTTCCTGGAGGGCAAGCCCCTTCCAACCCCTGCCTAAAACATCTGGCTTCCCCAGACCTGCCCACAGGGGTTGCAGGCTGCCCCCTTCCTGCCAGACCAGAGGGACTAGGGAATCCCAGCAGGGGGAGGACGAAGCCTCCACCTAGTTGCCAAACCCCCCCCCACCCCCAGAACTTTTTCCAACCTCCATCCCTGACAGATCTGGCCTTCCCAAACCACCTTTGATCTGATCCCTCTTGGGTTTAAGCAGACCACGTTCCCCCCAGAAGGGAATTATGACTGTTTTGTGCTCAGTTCTGTTCTCCTCCTCTGGGTGCCCCCATCTCCAGCAGCAAGAGGTATATTGGGGTATTTTTTATAAAGATTTATTTATTTATTTATTTATTTATACAAGAACTGGGGTACAGGCCAGATGCGCGGGAGGGTGAGAGGCTTCACCAGAGACATATATACACAGTTTTCTTTTAATTGTTGTGCTTTTCCTTTGTAATAGAATGTCCCTTACTAGTCCTGCCTCCATGAGTGGCCATGACCAGAGAGGGGGAGGGGAACCAGGCAGTGTGGGGAGTGGGTCATCTCCACGACATCCCGTTTCTACACAGAATCAGACAGCACAGGGTTGCTACTGCGGTTGAAAGGTGGCAGCACGGAAGAGAAGGAACAGTGAGGGCTTGGAGTATTATTAAAAAAAAATAAATACCCCGGGACTCCCCTATGGCGCAGGTGGTTGAGCACAGCGCTGTGAAGCTGTCTGCAGCCTCTGCAGCGCCAGTTCGATCCCAGCCGGCGGGTGAGGGTCCCACATGGCACAGCAGACCTCTCCTGTCTCGTGCGCTGCTCCTCTCAGCAGCGTATTTCATCAGTCTGCCTGTTCTGCTCCCCACTCTGTCTCTGGTGAATCCTCTCACCACCCCTTCCCCCGTACCTCTGGCCTGTACCCCAGTTCTGGTATGCATTAATAAATAAATCTTTAAAAAAAAAAAAGGAAAAAATAAAATGAAAAAAAAAAAAGGAAATGCAGGACTCATCTGGGAGATGAGTCATCAAGATAAATCTCTCAAACAAGGGGGAAATTGCAACAAATGGGGGGAAGACAAACTCTTAGTCTTGCTAATGCCCATCAAAGACAAACCTGTAGGGACATAGGGGAAAGACAACCTTGTTAATGCCTGTCTAAGAGACTAGTCATTTGTAACTGTATCACCCCCACCTGTAGAGGGGCTGAGAGGAGGTCAGGCAGGGAGCAGGTCGGGCAGCAGGGGAGGGAGGGATGTGGAGGTTCCTGTGTCCATTAAGGGGGTCAGTGTAGATGGTGGGATGGGAGCAAAGCCCTGGGGAGGAGTGATGGGGTGAGGGTCCCATGGAGGGAACAGCCTGTGGGGGGCTGGCTGGTGCCCGGTGAGCAAGGACAGAGGGGGTCGCCCGGCTCATTACTTACAGGAAGGACATGAGAGGTGAGCCTCAACTAGTGACTTGATGGTCGTAAGTTATATCTCAATTAAGTGGCTTTAGAACCATATTAAGAAATGGGTCTACAAGTTGCCCTGTGTCTGTCCTCCACTGTATCCACAGTGAGGGCTTGTGGGGCAGGAAACTGCCTCAGCCCACGAGGAGCTGAGCACAGACGGCTTCACTGCACAGATGCTCTCAAGGAACTTCCTCTGCATGGTCCTGAGTCACGTGATGAGATGCTGACATTACGCTGCTTCTGTGATGGGAGAGACTTTTGGGGGCCTTGGGTGGGAGGCAGCTTATTTTTCATGTGGGCAGAATGGAAATAATGAGTGCCCAGAAGTTCTTCTGTGTTGATTTTTGATTTTCCACCAATTCTGTGATAAACATGAGGGGAGACAACTCCCCCCTGTGAGTGTGTCTGACTCTCTGGCTCTTCCTTGTGAGGAGAATGAAGCAGAAGGGACGTGCAGAGTCAGGCTCACAGGGGCTGAGACTTCCCGCCCGGGCTCCCCTCCTGGTCCCTCTCTGGGGTGACTCCCTGCACACGGTGGACCCTCAGCTAAGGGGATGCCCCCAGGACAAGGACCTGAGGGTTTTCTCCAGGAGCCACATGCATGAGCTCTGAGGCAGGTCCTTCCACGCTGATCACGGCCGTTCAGATCCGCCAACATCTCGTCCCCATCGCAGCCTCGTGGGACCCAGAGCTGGAGCCTCTGAGGGAGGCCCCTCCTGCCGCCTCCCCCTCAGAGACTGTGGAGACGCCAGATCTTTGTTTTAGGTGCAAAGGAGGAAAGATTTGGTACAAACCAGTAAAATATTCAGGCGATAAAGTGATCAGTGGCTGTTTTCTCACAAGAAACAGTGGAGGCCAGAGTAGCTCACGTGACGGTCAAGGTCCTGATTGCAATGAGCTGTCAGACAAGGATTCCACATCCTCTGAAGTGTCCTTCAAAATATGTGATTTTAAAAAATGAGTTCTACCGTTTTTAGATTCCCATTTAGTTTTACTCTTTTTTCTTTATACTATCCCCAGAGCGGTGTCTGCAGGGTCATGGCACAGAGGGGCTGTCAGCAGCCTGGAGCTGTAAGCAGGGCTGACTCTGACCCGCCTGCAGGGAGTGGGGCCCTGGAGCCCCAGAATCAGCCCCCAGGGCTGGCCCTCCAGAGCAACACAGGCCTTTCTCCTCTTGATTCCCTGAATCACCTCCTCTTGATTCCAGGAATCTCCCTGCCACCCGAGCATTGGGGAGTTGGGGAGGATGTTGAGGCTCAGGAAATGGGGGCCTCCTCCAAACCATCTGTCCTCTCCTCCTCTCTCTCCTTCATCAGCCTGAGTGTGTGTGTTTGAGTCACACCAGCCCTGCACGGACAGGAGAGGCCCAGAACTTAAGTGATTCCCTGGTCAGTTACAGCACCAGCCCCTCTGCAGTCCCACCAGGGGAGACAGAGACTCTCCCAGCCCCAGCCAGAGCCGTGTCACCCACACAGACCTTCCCCTCACAGTGTCCCCAATGCTGCCCCTTCCTGGCCCCACCCTCCCTGGTGCCCCCACCACTCCTTTTGGGCCCCATTTTCCTAGTCCCCATTTTCATCCTCTGCTCCATTTCCAGGAGCCTCCCTGTCTTCCTAGTCATGCCCTGGGGGCTCTCCTCAACCTCCCCTCATTCAGGGATGGAAAATTTTTTAAATATGTATATTTATTTCCTTACAGCGTGGGTCATCTTTCTATAGTTATTGTTTCTCTTAGGTGCGGCCCTTTCACCAATGATCCACCACACACCACCACCAGCTCCTCGTGTCTCTCCCCGGCTCTGATCACTCCTGCTCCCCTCTGCTGTAAGACGTGGATGGGTGGTTGGCCCACGGGTCTTGGCGTTTTCCTGGAACCTTGTCCTTTTCCTAGGTGAGGACCTGGGCTCCAGGGTAGAATTGAATGTTAATTCCCAGGTGGAAGTGATTTCACCTCTGGAAGCAGAAGCAGAAACAAATGACAGAGACTCTGGAGTCCAAGGATCCATCCAAGACTAAAGGAAACTCTGTATTTGGGAAATCAGCCCATAATCTGGGAATCAGCTGTTATGACCTGGAAACCAGCTTTGTCCTTTGGCCATAGGACAAGAAAATTTGAGGACTTCAGACCTGACACTGGACTTGGGCGCCCCCTTGTGAGCAGATCCCTGTCCTGCCGCTGGGGGCCCAGGGAGCCTGGGGAGGGCCTGGCTGAGCAGGAGAAAGGGCGGCTCTGGGCTCCTGTGCTCAGCCCTGTGGCCACACGGGGGCGCTGCCGCCTGTTCCGGATTCTGGTGGAGCCGCCAGGACGGGGCGGGGGCTGAGGTGGGCAGAGTTGGGGGTCCTGGAGGGCGGCGGCGTGGGGGTGAAATGCTCTGTGAGGAGTCAGAGCAGCAGGGCTCAGAGGAGAGGAGACTCCGGAGCCTGCCCTGTGTGTGAGGTTTCCAGCTTTTCTACTCAGAACCCCTCTCTCCAGTCCCTGGACGGTGATTCCTGGGACCAATGGAAAAAGAGAAAATATTTCCTTCTATAACCTATTAAATATTGAGAGTATTTTAAAAAATAACATTTAAAGAATACTATCAGATTTACAGAAAAGTTGCAAAGGCAGTACAGGTCTTGTTTATCCCACACCATTTCCATGTTAACATCCTACACGAGTACAATTTTTTTTTTTTAACAACTACTGCAGCAATGTTGACATAATAACTAAACGCCATACTTTCATTTCAGTTTTTGCTAATGTCCATTTGATGCTCCATAATCCCATCCAGTTTGCCTGGATGACAGTTCCTCAGACTTTCCTTGTTTTTATAACATTGACACTGGTGAGGAGTGATGTTCGGGAGAGGTGTTGGGGTCACAGATGGAGGTTCTTGGGTCACCTGTAAGAAAAGCTTCACCAGAGTCCTCCTCTCAGTGGCGTGAGGGGACACACACACACACGGAAAGAAGATGATGCTTGTGCAGACACCAGTAGACCGGAGGAGCTGCCCTTGGAGAGGGCGGGTGTGTGAGGAGAAGCCTGCAGGCCCCAGGCGGAGCCTTGGGAGCAGAGCTGCGTCTTCCTGGGGCAGAAAAGGCACTGAGGTCGTGTTCTAGTTGGGAGGGCTCATTCCTTTGTGGAATTGTCATCTGTTGTTAAATTAATTACTTCTATGGTGTGACTAGGCTGATTTGTCAGGAGCAGCGAGTCTCTGCAGTGGCTCCATCCCTGTATCCCGCCTCTGGTCTGCACCTCCTTATACTTCCTGTAGCATCTGATACTTGCTATAGCAGTTGGCCCACAGCGATTTTCATTTCCATAATTGATTTAATGACTATGTTAATCACTTCTACCCCCACCTCCAGTTTCAGGTCTTATGACCCCTCCACCCTAAATTTCCTACTCTTAGCCTCCATCAAGGAGCACTGCTCAGGAGTATTGTCCCTCAATTTAGGTTTTTTGTTTTGACTGGGACTGTGGGTTTGGGGAAGCAGACTCCAGGGGTGCAGGGACATTGTCCACTCACCACGGCAGTGCTCATTATGTCCACCTGACTCATCACTGATGGTGTTAACCTTCAACACCTGGCTAAGTCACACTTCCCCAGATTTCTTCCTGAAAAGCTTCTTTTTCCCATTTATTTAGAGGCTGTTGTCTTTGGAAGGAAGTCACTATGGGCAGCTCACACTTACGGGTGTGCTGCTATAAACATTTACATGCATGATTCTACTCCTAGGCATTGACCCAAATGACACAGAAACATTCATTTCAAGGGCACCTGCACCCCTATGTTTATAGCAGCACTATTTACAATAGTTAAGTTATGGAAACAACCCAAATGCCCAAAAATAGGTGACTGGATCAAGAAGATGTGGTACATATACACCATGGAATATTACTCAGCAATCGAAAAAGGTAAACACATGCAGTTTGCAGCAACATGGATGGAGCTGGAAGGGATCATGCTCAGCGAAATAAGCCAGAAAGAAAAAGAAAAATACCAGATGGTCTCACTCATAGCAGGAATCTAGAAAACCTAAATAAGGGACTAGGAAAAAGAATAACTATAATAAAGAAAAAATCAAAATCAACAAGCAACTATAAACCAGAGACACACTATGGGGGGGAGGGGAGAAGAGGGATTGGGGTCAAAATGAGGGGGGTGCAATTGTATGGGGAATATAAAAAAATAAATCTTAATAAAAAATAAAGTAGAAAAAACCATTTACATGCATGCAGAGTTTTTTAATATAAGTTTTCATTTTTTTTAAAGATTTATTTATTCATGCATACAAGAACTGGGGTACAGGCCAGGGATGAGTGGGTTGAGAGTATTCACCAGAGACAGAGTGGGTGGCAGAACAGGCAGCTAACTGAAATACACTGCTTGAGGGAGCAGTGGACGAGTCAAGAGAGGTCTGCTGTGCCATGTGTGTCACCTCCCCAACTGCACACAGCTTCATAGGTTGCGTCTTAACCACTTGTGCCTCCAGGGAGGCCCCCAAATGTGTTTTCAAAATATTTGGGTAACTAGCTGGGGCAGTGATCGCTGGGCTGTATGTCAGGTTTTTGGGTTTTCAAAGAAACTGTCAAAGATCTTTGACAGTGACCGCACCCTTTAGCATTCCTGCAGGCAGTGTTGAGGCTCCTGTTGTCCACATCCTGGGCAGCACCTGTGCAGGGTTTGCATTTTTCTGCCCCTACCAGGTGTGATGGTGTCACTGTTGTTCCCTTTGTCTTTCCCTAGTGCCCTGTGATGCTGAGCATCTGTTCATGTTCTTCCTTGTCGTCTGTGTCTCTTCTTGGTGACGTGTCTGTTAAAGTCTTTTGTCCATTTTTCAAATGAGGCACCACTCATTTACAACACTGTTTTTGTCCCTTTTAAAATTGTGTTATTTCTCTCTGCTCATTGAGTTTTAAGCGTTATTTTGTAAATTCTAGATACAGTCCTTGATCAGATTCATGATTTGCAAATGTTTCCCCCACTCTGTGTCCTGAACTCCTGTACTGACAGGAAAACAAGCATTGTTGTCCAGACAGAAGCTTGGAGATATATATATATATATATATATATATATATATATATATATATATACATATTTTTTTTTTTTAAAGAAGAGAAATGATAAATCACTAACTGGCTTTGAGCAGATGTCCTAGCTGACTGGGTGTTGGGGGGGGGTGACTTACCTATGTGTGTCCTTGAGTGTTATTTAAATGTTCTTGTATGTGCATGAAATATGCTTTCAAAAGTAAATTACACTACATTACTCAATTTATAACACTCCTCACACATCACGACCAAATCACGTGTTAAGACCAGACTGGCACGTGTGTTACCAGTGATGGACCCGCACGTCACAGTCGCCAAACTCATGGTTTCCCTTTGGGTTCACTCTGGTGTTGTCCGTTCTGTGGGTGTTGTTGGACAAATGTACAATGACCTGTGTCCATCAGAGTATTTTCACTGCCCATAATGTCTTCTGTGCCCCAATGAAACAAAAGCAAAAAAAAACCAAAAACCCAATGGAATCACATGGGACTAAAAAGCTTCTACATAGTGAAGCAAACTATCATTAAAATGAAAAGACAATATAGAGTCAGAGAAAATATTTGCACATCATCAATCCAACAAGGAGTTACTATCCAAGATCTACAAAGAACTCCAAAACAAGGAAACAACCCAATCAAAACAGGGGCAGAGAAGCTAAATAGGTACTTTTCTAAAGAAGACACACATGTGGCCAACAGGTACATGGATACATGTTTATCATCATGTGCTGTCAGGAAAATGCCAATTAAAACCACAATGAGTTACCACCTCACACCTGTGAGAATGACCCGTTGAAGGGTGTGGAGGGAAAGGAACTCTGGCACATGAGGATGAAGTCTGGTCCTGTTAGCGGTCTGAATGAGGGGTTCCCAGGGGCCCTCAAACCTGTACACTCTACATGGGATCTGCATCAGCTGCCTAAAGACAAAATCTAACGCATAACATCTTTGTTAGAAAAGAACTTGAACACAATGTGTGTGCAATAGAGAATTAGTGTGCAATAGGGAAAGAGAAGAGAAAGAACATAGATAAATAATTCCCAATTAAGCACCCAAAGCTACCTGTCCCCTCATGGGTAAATGTCCAGCCAAACAGACTTGGCTCCAAGCAGAACCACTGAGGCCCAAAAGCCTGCCACAATCTATGGCACCTACTGGTGACCCATGGGACAGGGGCAAGAGGGGCCAGGCAAGTCTGGAAGGACAAGAGCAATGTCAAATCCACATCAAGATAACAGCTGCCATTGTCAGGCTCCCCTGGGTCTCTCACCCACATCTCTGTCTCTTTCACGTGTCTCTGACCCTACATAGGTCCTCACACGTGTGCTCACAGGCTGCACCTGCAGAACTTCCTCTTGCACCTGTGCGTGTCCACAGGGCGTCTGTCCTGAAATCCTCCATGTCGCTTCAATAATGATGTATTGTATCGCCTCAGTACCCCGGACTCATAAGTATCCTTTTGCTTTAAACTTGATTCCTCATTTTCCCTCTATATTAACATCCTTTCAGTGAGAAGGTTTGAAGTGTTTGGGGAGAAACAGGAACCCTCTGCTGCATGGTCCCCCTCCTAGATGATGTTGTCATCAGGGCTCACAGCCTTATGGTCACATCTCCTAGCGCACAGCCCTCCCCGGGCAAGGACTGGTCATGGGAGACAGACATACAGCTTCCCGTGGCCTGAACTTTTCTCACCATTTGGCTCCTGCTTTTTCCATGAGGGCCGAGCAGGAGGAGGGGAGTGTCCAGCTCCTCTCCGGACCCTCAGCCTCTGTCCTCCCTCAGGCGTCAGGGCATGAACAAGGACAGGGAGTCGGGGTACCTGCTGTGTCTAGGTTCTGCCATCACTGGCCTGATGCTCTTTTCATTATTTACCCTCATCTAGAAAATAAGAATGAATTTGAAGTTCTTTTTAGCTCAAATCCTAACACTCTGGCAGGCATGGATTTTGTTTTTAAGATTTATTTAATTATTTTTAAATGTATGTGTTTATGCATACAAGAACTGGGGTACAGACCAGAGGTGGGGGTGAGAGGGCTCACCAGAGACAGCGGGAACAGAACAGGCAGAGTGACTGAAATACATTGCTGAGGGGAGCAGTGGGCAAGTCAGGAGAGGTCTGCTGCGCCATGTGGGTATCTCCATGGACAGGGATTGAACTCGTGCTGCAGAGACTGCGGACAGCTTCATAGGTTGCATCTTAAGCCCTTGTGCCACTGGGAGGCCCAAGATTTATTTATTCATGCTTATAAGAACTGGGATACAGGGCAGAGGTGTGGGGGGTAATAGGATTCACCAGAGGCAGTGGGGAGCAGGACAGGCAGACTGACTGAAATCCACTGCTGCGGGGAACAGTGGGTGAGACAGGCGAGGTCTGCTGCACTATGTGGGTTGCTCCCTGGCCTGGGATCTAACTCACGCTTCAGAGTCTGTGGATGGCTTCACAGTGCTGTGCTTAACCCCTTATGCCACCAGGGAGGACGAGGCATGAATTTTTGCAGCTTCACTTGTCACTTTCTCAAGACAGAACAGAGAAGGGGGGGTCAGGTGGGCGCAGGACACCACACCCTGCAGCGGGACAGTCACCAGTTCCACTCTCAGGTTATGTTAAAACAGGGCAATGTTGGGGACAGTCACTGTCTCTGGGTCCTCATCCACGTATTCACACTTGCAAGACAACACTCAGGCTCAGGATGTAAAAGCAACAGGGTTTATTAAAAAGGGGAGACTGCAAACAAGGAAGGAGTGTCTAAGCCCAGAAATGGCCATCCATCCTACCTCAGACAGTGTCCTCAGTGTCCAGTGGTCCAAAACAAAGGCTACTCATACAAGCTGTGCTGTGACAGCCTGGAGCTGGTGACAACAGGTAAGCAGTGGAGCAGGATCCAACTCCCGGTGGCAGCAGGAGGTGATCCCAGGTGGGGCTGCTCAGGTGATGCTGCAGCAGCCAGCAACAGCTGTCCAAAGGCCAGGCGAACAGCACCAGACCCTGGACTGGACACTGTCAAATGCAACAGCACCAGGAGATAGTGCCAAAGAATGAGAAGTGGTGGACAGCTCTCAGAGGAGGCCGGATACAGGTCAGCAGTGCTGGTCAGCACTGGTCCAGCAGGCAATGGTGCCAGAGATGCCAGTTTACATCTTAATCAAGATGCCATTGTACCAACAGCAAACAGCCTTAGAGAGGCTGGACATAAGCCACCAGCAAACAGCCCCTTTAGAAACCCCAGGGACAGCCTGACGATGTTCTCTGCAGGCGGTGTTAGAGCCAGGGCCAGAGGCAGGTGTAGCCATCAGGTCTCAGAAAGGTGTCTGGAAAGGTCTCACACTCTGCAGAGGGCTTGGCAAAGATCTTTCTAGGAGTACCGACAAATCTGACCAGGAGCTGTCTATCAAGTGGCTCAGGCTGGCTGCTGCTCTGGCTTGTATCCTCTTCAGGGTGCCACCTTTCAAGCTTGATTGGCCCCTTTATAATGCCAGCTGTTTGGTTGGTGCCAGTGGAGCTCCAATCAGATTGGTCCATTTAGAGGCCTGGATGGTCTCAAAAACCTTGAATAGTGGGGTGCTCCCTGGCGGTACAGGGGTTAAAGACACAGCACAATCAAGCTATTGCCAGCCACTACAACATGAGTTCGATCCCTGGCCAGGGAGCCAATCCACGTGGCACAGCAGGCCTCTCCTGTCTAGCCCGATGCTCCCCTTAGCAATGTATTTCAGTAGATCCTCCTGTTCTGCTCCCTACTCTGACTCTGGTGAATCCTCTTACCCCTGACCTCTGGCCTAAACCCCCATTCTTGTGTGCATACATAAGTAAAAATAAAAATCTCTTTTAAAACAAACAAACAAAACAAAAAATATCTTGAATGACACCTGTCAGAGCCTGAATCTGTTTGGTCCATTACAATTCTGGCACTGTGTTCTCAAATGAAACACATGCCAGTGTGTCCAGATGCCTGAGGTCAGATAGTCTCACCCTGGAGTGCGGGCTGCTGTCACTCAGAGGGCATCAAACAGGCCCATAGGCTGCACGCAGTAAGGTCCCCTCTCCCCCCAGCATCAGGGATCACAGTGGGTGTGGGCTTCAGCAGGGCCAGATGCTCACCTGAGCATCCAGAGCAGGCACCCCTCTATCACAGGCCACCAGGCCGGTCTCCCACCTGCCACAGCACAGCCCAGGCCAACGCTGCCAGAGCTCAGGGAGGCCCACAGTCCACATGCTGAGTTTGGGCCTAGAATGCCATGGGCCTCTCTCCCCATGGCTTCTGTCAAGGCTTGCTACTGAAGCGGGCCTCAGCAAAGCTGGTCATACCCCACCACTTGCACCAGGCTGCAGGGATCCAGATTAAATGTAAAAGCAGGAAAATGACCTCTGGGCAAGTTTGCTCCCAGAGGACAAACTGACCAGAATAAAACTGAACCTGCTGTTCCCTCTTGTGGTGGCTCCTGGCAGCATGGACAGCACACAGTGACCTCGGCGGGTCAGAGAGTCACTCAGCTGAGAGCAGGCCTGGCAGAAGCTGTGGACACAGGAGATGCTCCCAGGGGCCTCCTGTCTCCAGGCAGATGCTGCAGGTCACTTCTTCCAGGAGGGGTCCAGTAGTGACCCCAAGGCCATGACTGTCCTGCAAGGTGGGTGAGGAAGTTGAACAAGGGAGGGCAGAGGAGACGCTCAGGGAGGAGGTGACCACACCTGCCCTGGTCAGACCGCAGGAGCCTCCTCCCTGCCCCGCACACTCTCACCCTCTCCAGTCTCTGCTCCCCACGGTGCCCCAGGCCTTTCTCAAACTGGACCCTCAGCTGCCTTCTCTGCTCCCCACACCAGGCAGGGAGGGCTCACAGGGCCTGGCATCACCTCCACTTTCTCTCCCACCTCACCTGCCTCCAGCACCAGAGCAACATCAGGAGGAATGTTTTTTAATTTGACTTGTCAGTAGAAGGGCGCCTGGGCAGGTAGTGGGTGGCCATCACTAAGAGGACCCAACCCTCACTCTGGATGTTTCCAGTGGATGTGACCACACTGAGGCCTCAGCCTACTCAGCTCGGAGACCCTTCCTCACTGCAGCTGCCACAGCAGGGGGCCCTGGGTGGTCAGAACCCCGGGTCTCCCGATGTGCGGCCTGGGCTGCGCTTCTGAGTCTCACTCCCCACAGTCATGAGTTACCCTGGGATCATGGTATCTGACAACTCACAGGGTGTCGTGGGTTAACTGAATAATTCATGCAAATGTTTCTCTTATTTTCACTGTTGACTTTTTTTCTTTTTTTTTTTTTTTGGTTGTATTATGAAAACTCAGTTCAACACTTTCTCCTTCTCCCAGGTGTTTTTCTAATTGCACAGCCTTGTTACAGCAACAACCCAAATAAAAGATCTTTTATTGTAAAAAAAAAAAAAATTACCTCCAATCCCAGTAGCAAATATCATGATGATACTTACCTTTCCGTGCTCTCCTCCAGCGTGGCCATGCGGACAAGCAGATGCATCCTGAACACTAGTGGGGAGAGGCATGGGGGAAGCAGCCTGGGTTTGACCTGACATCCTCTCCCTGCTGCACGTGGAGGGTTATGCTGGGGAGACGGGAGAGCCCCAGAATGAGAAAGAAACGTCAGTTCGCCCCTCTAACATTACATCTTCCCCTAAGAGCTGAGGGAGACCCTGGCGGGTCCGCTAAACTTGAGCAGCCTGTTCAGGTGCCATTTGTGTGACCTGCAGTTCTGCATTCCTGCACAAGGTCAGAGCTGCCGGGTCACTCAGTCACGGGAGCCAAGCCTTACAAGGTGCCTTTCAAATCTTTCCAGAGAGAAAGCTTGATCTCCCTGGAAGGCGATGCATCACGAGGTGGGACAAGGGAGCCCAGAAGCTGACCAGGGGACCGCCTTGTTGATAAGATTAGGCCCATGGTCCAGGGTCTGGGGTCTGGTTTCGATTCCAACACGTGATCATCAAGCAGATAAGAATTATCTGGTCAGCAGACTCCTGTGCCCCCAAAGCCCAAGATGACATTCCTTATTTCACCCATCCTTTCCTCCTCGTCCTCCTACCCCACGTAACTGACGCTGTATGATTATTCTAGCAATAAAAACGGCCCAGATCTTCCTCTTCCGCAGCATCCTGCATCATGTAGCCTGCTCCACGACTCCCGTTTCTTTATCAGTGTGATGTTGCCTGACGCAACAGACCCTGCTCCATCTCCCCTCCATTCCTGGACTGTGGACAAAGGCTCAGCTCAGGAACTGGGGTGACTCGGGCTAATCCTGCCCCTGGGCCAGGCCAGTGGGGGGACACACATTCCTCCCTCCCCCTGTGTGGCTCCCTCCAGTTCTGGTTTAGAGAAAAAGTAGCTGAAGCGCATGGAACAACCTCATTTTGAGGCCCGTGGGTTTTCTATGGTGAGTCCAAAGAAGATGAACGTCGGGGACTGAAGATGAACATTGGCGACTGGGGGAGGGAGCTGTCAGGGGTGAAGTTACCACCACATCCTAGCAGGGGTCTGGAGCAGGGGTCCTGCCCAGCTCCTTACACCTCAAGCCAACCATGAGATAGTTCTAAACCTCAGCCTCTTCAGGTCCAATGCCTTTTCAGTCCTGCTTGGAAACTGCTTCTCCACAGAACTGCATTTACTGAGGTGTTGTTCTCACACTCTTTACTCTGTGTGCGATTTCAATTCATTCATTCTGGGGCTTGATGTTAATTGTCTTCCCATCATCTTGTGTTGTATATCCTGTCATTCTTGTTACACACACACACACACACACACACACACACACTCCCCTCTCCTTGGGAACCAGACCCTCACTCAGCACTGGGGTTACTCTGACCCTCTGTCTCTGGTCCCCTCAGAGCCGCCCTCTCTGCAGTGTCTCTACTCAGCAGGGTCTGAGCAGCCCCAGGAGTCCCTGCACCTCCTGCCTCTGACCTTGTGGGAAACCAGCCCCTAAGCCTGCGTGACAATGAGGAGGCGAAGGCAAAGTCCTGAGGTCAGTGACTGCTGGAGGAGACAATTTTTTTTTTCGTTTCTTTTTCCCCTCATTGTACTACTCAGTTGAGGTAACATTGCTTTACACACCGTATGTGTTCAGAGGCCCAGGGTCACCCCTCTTCAGATGTTTGTTACCACATCACGCCTACCATAAGGGCACCCACAGTCTTCACCATAGTTCACTGGGCTCTTTTCCTACCTTGTTTCCTGCTCTTACCCCACTCCATACCTTCAATTCCACCGTCATATTTCTAGAGTTTGTTTTGGTTTAGTTTCACCTGTGCCTGTTTTGTTTCTTTATATTCCACATATGAATGAAATCATCCAGTATTTAACTTTCTCCTTCAAACTTATTTTACTTAGCATAATCCCATCCATATCTATCCTTGTTGCAAAGTCAGTATTTTTCTTTTTCATGACTGAGTAGTATTCCATTGTGTATACGGTTTGTGTTCTTTATCCCCTCACCTGCCGTTGGGCACTTAGGTAGTCTCCATTGCTTGTTTATGGCAGACAGTGCTGCAGTGACCATAGGAGGCGCATATTCCTTTGAATTAGCATTTTACATTCTTTGGATAAATACCAAGGAATGGAATGCTTGACCATGGGACAGGTCTATTTTGAATATTTTGAGGAAACTTCATTTGTTTTCCATAGGGGCAGGACCAATGTGCTATCCGTAGAAAAGAGAGGTTCCAGGTTACCGCCCCACCCAAGGAAATGTGGGGCTGAGCAGGGATGAGAAGCTAAGGAACAGGAGGAAGACGTGGATTGAGATGAGGAAAGAAGACTGGAGGTGTGGTACATATACACCACGGAATATTACTCAGCAATCAGAAAGGATAAACTCATGCCATTTGCAGCAACATGGATAGAGCTAGAAGGGATCATGCTCAGCGAAATAAGCCAGAAAGAAAAAGAAAAATACCGGATGGTCTCACTCATAGCAGGAATTTAGAAAACCAAAATAAGGGACCAGGAAAAAGACTAATTGCAATAAAGTAAAAATCAAAATCAATAAGCACCTCTAGACCAGAGACACACTACAGTGGGGGGCGGGGGGGAGGAGAAGAGGGATTAGGGTCAGAATAAGGGGGGTGGGAATTGTGTGGGGAATATAACCAAAATAAAAATGCATACACTATGCAAAAATGAAAAATGATGTAAGAATTATATAAAATTCAAAAAAAGCCTGCAATTCTCAGATTGGATAATATCAAGGAGATTTGTATTCTGTGTGTGTTAGAAAGACTTTCTATACAAACAAATGTAGTTTAAAAGTGAAAGGGTGAAAGGATATGCCAAGGAAATAGAAAGTAGAACCACAAACCTTTACTGTCATTGCAGAAGGTGGCAGGAGCGAGGCCTGAGGGACCCAGACAGCAGGTCCCTGCCTCTCTGTCCAGGAGGGAGGGTGAGAGCAGAGTGTGGGGGGCACAGTGGATCTGGAAAAGGACTCTGGGCACTGGGGTGGAGGGGTGGTGTGGTCACTACCTCTGAAGAGATGGGAGCCTGTTCCCTACATGAATTGTAAATCAATGTTACTGCAATTTGAAAAACAGCCCTCAGCAAAGGGACAGGGAGTGGAAGAGAAACATATCTGCTTTGGTAATTTCACATCGAAGAGATGTGAAATTATTCCCCTAAATCACACACAGTACTGTAAATCAGTGTTGCTTCAATTAAAAAAAAAAAAATAGGCCTCATGAAAGTAACAGGGCGTTGAAGGGAAAAGCATCTGCTTTGCAGTCTCCAGGGTGTTGTCATCAAGGGGCTCAGAGAGAGGCTGTGGGGAGAGAAGATGGCAGCTCCAGAGCCTCCTCTCCTCACTACCCCCACCCCAGCCTGGTGCCAGGGTTGCTCACAGGGCATCTCACGGCTCCCCTAGTGATGCTCAGCCCCAGCTCACCCTCTCAGCCTGAGTCACACACACCCAGCCTCTCCCCTGGCTGCCAGACTAGGACAGCGCCGCAGCGCCCCCGTGTGGCCACGGGGCAGAGGACAAGGGGCGAGAACCCTTAGGTCTCTCCAGGTTCTCATGGAGCTCCCAGAAGGACAGGGCTGTGCACAAGAGGGGGAACCCCACACAGCTTCAGGTTCTCAGTCTGACCTGTTTCCTAATACACGCTGACATGATGAAGGTCTCCTGTCTCGCCCGCTGCTCCCCTCAGCAGTGTATTTCGTCAGTCACCTATTCTGTCCCCTGCTCTGTCTCTGGTGAATCCTCTCCCGCACATCTGGCCTGAACCCCGGTTCTTGTATGCATGAATAAATAAAACTTTTTTAAAAAAGGGTCTAGAAGTACAGATGATGACTTGAGCTGCAGTATCATCACTGGTCCATACAAGGTGTTTAACCTTAATAAGATCCTTAACGGATCACTGGAGGAGGGGGAGGTTAAGGCAATGCACCAAGAACGCTTTCTGAAGGGACACATTGGAGAGTGATATGATTCTAAATAAAGGCCCAGCTAAACCTGGATTCCAGTGTCTAGGACAGCCATACTAGTTAAATGGAAAGTCCCAGCTCCAGGTTGTGTTGGTATCCTGTGATGAATCCCTGTCTCATTCACCCCCAGGTGCTCTCCAGTGTATCACCCTCTTTTCTCTCTGTTTTATGACTTACTACTCTCCAACATTTTCTAGTTGTTCCACCATTCACTAGTGCATTGTCCATGTTTTCACTGTCATTTGAGATCGTTGAAGTCAGGAGAATTGTCCCATGAACACATTTCCTCAAATGTAGTCATTGGCTAGAAATATCCATTAAAGTAATGAAGAAATGTACTGGCTCCTCTCTCATTACTTCTTGGTTCACATCCTAATCCACTGTCAGTTCTCCCCTGTATCTCTTCTGATTTTTCTATCTCTGTGCCTTCCCCAGACCTCATCTCCTCCCTTAGGCTCCTGCCCCAGACTAACAACTTTTCCTAGATGATCCTGGAGGGGAGGGTTTTAGACCCTTCCTTCCATCTGGAGGACATTAGGTTGAAATAATCCAACCTCAAAAGGAAACACTGAGAATAGTCAACCTTTCATAGGCTAATATTGCTAAATATACAGCTCATGCATTATTATGCCCATAGTTGTTCCTTCTCATCAAAAATGGAATTCTGACCAGGGAATGAGGATGAGGTAGGAGGAGAAAACTCCATCCTGCCACATTATCCAACAAGCATTACTGGTGATATGTTGGAACCCAAAGTGAAAGCCCTCCAAGAAAATGAAGGAGGAGGAAAGTAAGATTACCTTCAGACAGGTGTACAGGAAACGCACTAGTGCTGGAAGCCAGAGGAGGAAGGTAAATCTCAGGTGGAGGCATTACCATGTCTAAGCAAAGAATTTATCCCTGATGAAGGGCTGATCAAAACTGGAATTAGGGGCCTCCCCGGTGGCGCAGCGGTTGAGCGCTGGGTTGCAAAGCTGCCCACAGCCTCTGCAGCGCTGGTTCGATCCCCGGCTGCTCCCCAGCCACCAGAGGAGGGTCCTGCATGGCGCGTACACCTCTTCTGTCGCCCGCTGCTCCCCTCAGCAGTGTACTTTGGTCCTTCTGCCTGCTCTGCTCCCCGCTCTGGCTCTGGTGAATTCTCTCACCCTCCTGCGCTTCTGACTGTACCCAGTGCTTGTATAAGTAACTAAGTAAGTAAGTAAATAAATAAATCTTAAAAAAAAAACTGGAATTAGACTAAATATTTACTTAGCCTCATTATTTCCAAACACCTTACTAAGAGATTTCCTTGTATTATCTCTTGTAATCCTCCAAAGAGCCCATTGGTCACTGATCTTATCATCAGAGCTAGATTACTAAGACCAAGGGAACAGGAACCATGTCTTTTGTTCTCTTAATTCTTTCGCTTGATATTTGTCCAAACATCACAGCACAAAACACAGTAATTGGAAGGAACAACCAACACTGGTTGATTGATTAGTTCCTCTAGTCAGCAATTTCCCTCCCCTCTGAAAATACTCTCCTCCTTTAGCTTTTATCTCTGTAACGGTTATATGCATAGCCTCCTCCTTGCCCTTAACTTTGGGGTCTTCCTTCCCTCTGTGAGAAATGCCTCTTCCATCTTTATTTGGCAGACATCACCTATCTGAAAACAATATAACTTGGTCACTGGGTGTGTGGACTTGTAAGAACAAGATCCACAAAATAGCCATGTGACATTGGGCACATTAACACTTTATGTCTGTTTCCCTTCAGTGAAATGGTACTAAAAATAAATAATTCTAGAATGATTGTAAGAGTTGTTGTAAAGAGTTGAAATATAAAGAGTTATCATAGAGTTAAAACCTAATTACAGACAAAGCATAATACCTCAAATGCAAAGTCAACTGAAGAGAATATTTGGGGGAGAAGAAAATAAGTTCTCACTAAATGATAGCTGGTAGGGTATTTTGATTGTAGGCAAAAGAAATTGCATTTGACTGGTTTAAACCCCCAAGCCCACACCAAATGGCATTTACTAGCATTCTTACTGGCTCAGAGGTAACCAGTCAACATTGGGAAGGATAGACATACAGGGGTCTCAAGTGTTGAAATTCATTTAAGATATCCTGGGGGATGCACTGGCATGATTTTGATCCAACTGTCTTCCATTCTGATCTTGGTCTAGAAAATGTGGGTTATGTCTTTTCTTTGAAGAAGAAGAAAGAGTGGAAAAGTACATGATTAATAGTCACCAAAATCATGTAGAATGGGGCAGGGGTTGAAATCTCTATTGCTATGGAAATAAATTACCACACAGCCAGTGGCTTAAAATAACACAAATCTGTTATTTTGTTGTTATTTTATTGTTCTGGAGATCAGAAGTTCAAAATCAATCACAGTGGACCAAAATCAAGAACCCCTGTAGCGCAGTGTCCCTGCCACCTGCTCTGAAAATCTTATAGAACATTATAGAACATTATATTATTCCCTCATCTTTGTCATATAAAGTAACCTGATCCATGGGACAATAACCCTCCTTAAGCGCAAGTCCTGCCCATATGCAAAGGAAGAGGATTATACACACCCTTTGTGCGTCTAAAAATGAACCCTTTAGTAAGTAGAATGGGTATAGACTGTGACACAGATTGTAGTTCAACCTAGGAGGTGTAGGCACAAAGGTGTGTATGTGAACTTAAGAGCAATTTTGTGTAAAAGTGTCTGAGGAAGGAGAGGGGAAAATTGGGTTCAGAAATGAGGTGATTTCTGAGCTGAGTTTTAATAGACAAGAATTCATCTCTAATGAGTGCTACACATGTAAACCTAAGAGAAGCCAAATTCAGATTTCTGAGTAAAAGACTAATGCTTTACTCTAGACCACAGATGAATTCCCAAAAGAGCCAGAAATTAAATCCAGGCAGAAATAATCATTTAATCAGTCAGTCAGGCCACCTTGCCTTGCTTTGTGATTTAAAAGGGCTTAAAGAATACATCTGGATCCCATTTTGAAAGCTTATTGAATCTTGAAATTCTTGTTATCTTAGGATTACTAGTGATTTTCAGGATCTTTTTGCTAAAAAATGCCATAAAAGAGCAGGCATATGTGGTGTTGCTGGGAGGAAAAGTAGTCATACTATTGTCTAGATGGCACAGTAGTTGAATTCAATGATCAGCCAGTTGCCTTGGGCTTACTAATTTCTTTTTAATCTTACACTGCAATGAAGAATTGCAGGGTGGCGTGAAATGTGAGAAGGGAAAAGGGGGAGAAGACTAGTAAGTCAAACACAAAATAGAAAGGGAGCAAGTAAAAGCAGTGCATGACGTTCCAGCTGGCTAGCAGCGATTCACCACTGCTCCGTTTGCTATTAGAATTCCGGAGGCTTGGAGGGTAAAGGAATGTCCCCAGATATTCCTTTTTCAATGGTTCTAGGGTTGGTTGAATCTAGTGTTCACCTAGTCTGAACACTTTTCCGTATTCAAAGGTTTTTTTTTTTTTGTATTTGCAATTTTTATCCAGCTAGTATATTAACATTTTTTTAAAATCAGGTTTTATAAGGAATTCTCAAGTAGACATGAATTCTCATGTCTCAAGTAGTGTACTAGAGGTATACTAAAAACACTATTCATTTTTTATCTGACACTCTTTTTTGTTCTAGTATTCAACTAGCCTACAGTTAATCAAACAATGAAAAACAGCAGCCTGTCTTGTGCTCTCCCCTGACCGGTTTCAGTATTTTGGATATATTCTATGCTACCTACAGATAATGTATTTATGTCACTCTTGCTTTGTGAGCTTATTTGAGAAATATTTCCTGACACCAGTAGCTTTTTATCACTATTTGTACTTCCTCTCTTGATTAATTTTGCAATAGTAAATGATATCCCCCTTTTACATAGTGTTGGATTATCTGTACAATAGTACCTCTTGACTTTCTCTCTGGCCTTAAAAGGACTTAATAGGAATGATGACAGATGAAAATACTTACACAGAATATTAATAGATGGGTCATAAAGAATGGTGTTTCATGTATAAATGAGTTTAAGAAATTCTGGGTAAATAAGTAGAAGTTGTTTATAATGGAGCATATAGAAGCTTTGATGTGCAAATATGTGCTGTAAAGCTTCAAAAGAGCATGTGATATGCAACATTTTCCAAACTTCTGATGATAGAAACTTTTTCACAGCACATCCAGTGATATCTTAAGGAAATGTTTATAAAAAGGTCCAGGAGACAATCTCCTCTTTGATGTGATGGAAGGAACACAAAGTTACCTTTTAGTGAAACAGTAGTGATCTGCTAGGGCGTTGAGAACTGGATACCTGCAGTGCTATACTGAGTGCTAGCTGTGCTAACAGTACCTCAACTTTACAAAGAGAGAGGCTGAGGTATAGAAATGGCAAATAGTTTGTACAGTGTCCCACCACATTAAGTGGCAGTCATGATTCAAATCGAGGACTCAGGTTTAGAAATCCCCCAGGACACTCTTCTGCCTCCCCCAATGACAGCTAAACTGCCTAAAAGGAAAGCAGTGCAAAAGGACTGTTTAAAGACCCAGGCACATTAATTAGATTCTGTCATTTTCTGTAATCATCATGCTGACTTTTACCTCTGTAGAGCAACTTATTTTACACCAACATCATTTACATTTATTATCTCCTAGAGTCTCACCCAACCCTGTCAGTGGACTGAGAAGTCCACTGGATACAAAAAGTTTGAAGGAAACAAAAGTTTGAATGTGCTGGCTAACTCAACATCACTAATCAAGGACTAAAATAGTCAGGGGTTTGCCTTTTTACTATCTCTATCCTAGCGAGAAGAGTGTCCAAATTTAATGAATAAAAATACAGGAATCTACGATTAAAAAAATAAAAATAAGAATAAAAATCTTTGAATAGTCTAAATTATCAGGTTTGATTAACTCTAGGCTAGTTGAATAGTAGAACAAAAAAGAATGTCAGATAAAGAATGACTAGTGGTTTTAGTATATGTCTAGTACACTACTTGAGACATGCTTACAGTAAGATTTCACATGCATTGTTGATGTAAAAATTTTTATATGCATTTTATCTGGCAACTTGATAACTGGAAACAGAGCTCAGAACACAGGATTGAGTAAAAGTAGAGATGGAAGCTAAGTGACCTGGAAGCAGTGGGACATTAAGCTCTGTCTCTGAGCTTCTCAAGTGGTGTGTGCTGATGGTTTCACAAGATGGAGAGGTACTTGTTCCCTCAGCCCCCTGCACAGTTAAGGAAGTCAGAAGTGGTAGAAACACAAGTTCTTTCCAGGACTCCTTGAAGGGTGACCCAAGCATGATGAGGTCTAAAGGGGGCCCAACATTCTCTCGGATGACTTTCAGAATAGTTCCATCTACATCGGCAGCCAGCTGCAAAGCATGCCACTGCCCATCATGGACAAGGAGACCCATGCACCTTCAAGTTTGTATTCCAAATGCTCGAAGAGCAGGTCTCACAGCCCAAGGTGCAAGTTGTCGGGGTGAAGGTGGTCAGGACATCTTTCAGGTATGGGCCCACACAATATAACTTCAAATCTCTTTCACATATATTGGATAAATGTTGCTTTGTGGCCCATGTGCTCTTACTGGCAATCTAGCAAGCTTCTCAGACGACTGTATTCATGTTCTGTAAATTAGAGTTTCATTGTTACTTTCAAATACTTGATATGTAAAATATAGTTTTTGCACTCTGATTGCATTATTGTAAGCTAAAATTTAACATATCATTTGTCAACAAGGAAAAGGAAAAACTATTTGAAGTCTTTAAATATAAATTTACCCTTGCAAGTGTTTGAATAGGCTGTGAAATAATGGTTTCAAAGTGTTATCACCTATGTGCAAAACTGTTTTTAAGGGTGATGATGAGAATTTCAAGAGAATGCATTAAAAAGTCAATTAGGGTTCACTTGTAATCATTTCAACATAAAACATGATAGAAAAAGCTATCTTGACTTTCACATCCACAAGAGAACACTGCTCCTACCTTAAGAAGAGCAACCCAGATAATCTACAAAAATCATGTTTTTTTAAGCCTGAAGAGAATTCAGGTTGTAAAAAAAGCCTAATGAACCGGATCCAAAAAGTGACAACAACCTCCTAGGAGAGCGGCTTTTATCCTGGGCAGCAAATCCAATGGAAAAGGAAGCTGAAAAAAAAAGCAGCTGAGCCTTCAAGGCAATTTTAAAGGGTTTAGAATCCTCAAGAGCTCAGACACAGGGGGCCTGCATCTATCCTTTGGCCCTTTTCCATGGACCTTCACAGGACAGCTTGAGGGGGCAGGGAGAAAACTGAGAGACCCTGAACTCAGGCATGGAAATCCTGCTGAAGTCAGAGAGGAAGAACTAGGGGAAGTCCCCAACACCCACGTCATGGTGCTGCTGATGAGCAGCATGTATGTCTGGGTGAGGAGCTGCAGAACTGAGAAAAACATCTACTCTCTGCCCCCAGGTACAGATGGGAGTCTAAGGAAAACTGAGAGTGATTCCAGGAGAACTCAGAGTCATCCCAGAGATACACATGGGCCTTACCCTGGGTTAGGTTCTTCTCCCCACTGAGGGAAGGACCAGGAAGTTGAGGTAGACAGCTCACCCCAAACACAACTACAAAAGACCTCCTGAAGACTAAGGGCAGAACAGGGATATGGAGAGAAACCCCAGACCTTGCACTGAGTACTAGGAAGGGACCATATACAGTTGGTAGAGGGCAGGAGCGTGGATACCTGTGTTAGGATACAGGGGGAAATTTTTCCCCACCCCCCTGGGTTCTTCTGACACTAGACAAATACATTTATATCAAACAGATAAGTAGGAGAAAATAGCAAATTTAATAACAGATATATGGAGATTTACATTATAAATTCTAAAATAAATGATGCAAGTCTGGGGTTTATATTCTGTGTGAAGGGATCTAAAGTATAAGGTGGTTGGAGGTCATTTCACATGACGAGGAGGGAACAACTTCATATGACAAAATCTCCCCTCTGGATGTTTGCCCTGCCTTAAGGTAGGTTCCTCTGATTTTAAAAAGGAAAAAAAAAAAAAAAAAGGTTGTTTCTGGAAATATCCTAAATTTAGTAAATCTAGGTAATCATTCTTGAAGAAGTAGTAACAGTTTCAGTTGAGGATCTCAATTGATCCTAGTTCTACATATCAAGATAACATATATGGGGGGGCGGGAATCTAGATATCTTAGAAAAAGTCTATGTGAACCCTTTTCAAGAGACTACTACCACAGAGGAATAAAGCAAAAGCAAACAGATCTTGTTAAAAATGAAGGTATGAAAGAAGTGATTGGCCTCCCTGGTGGCGCAGGGGTGAAGACGTAACCTATGACGCTGCCCACAGCCACTGCAGCATGAGTTTGATCCGGAGCCAGGGAGCAACCTACATCGCACAGCAGACCTCTCCTGACTCGCCTGCTGTTCCCCTCAGCAATGTATTTCAGTCAGTCTGCCTGTTCTGTGCCCGGCTCTGTCTCTGGTGAATCCTCACACCCCCCACAACTCTGACCTGTACCCCAGTTCTTGTATTCATAAATAAATGAATCTTGAAAAAAAAAAAAAAGAAGTGATTAAATACTCCCAGGTGTTCACATCCCAGTTCCTGCTAAAGGGAAGTGGAGGATAGGCCTCTGTAAGTGTTTTAGAAGAGGCTTGATGGAGATGTGTCAATTTGGCATGTGGATTATTTCAAACTAAGGTTAATAAAGACCCTGCAGGTTCTCATAGGAGAAACCTTTACCACTCCCTTAACTATCTTGAAAAATGAAAATTGAGACTATTGCTCAGAATTAGGCTTTTTACCAGAAAGAACCCTTCGATGGTAGAAACCTATCTACAAGGCAGGGCAAACATCTAATTCAAAAATCTGGTCTTTGTCATATGAGTCACCCACTCCTCATAATGTGAGTTCCCTTCCTCTCTCCTTGAAGGCCCTGGCCTCTATCTTATTCCTTAGCTAAGGACATAGACCCTCATTTGCCCCCATTGACCCTGGAATTCACATCCACTTAAATTCTCCATATGTGGGCCTCCCCAGTGGCTCAGCGGCTGAGTGCTGGGTTGCTAAGCTGCCCGCAGCCTCTGCAGCACCAGTTCGATTACCGGCCGCAGGGCGAGGGTCCCACCTGGCGCGCAGACCTCTCCTGCCGCCTGCTGCTCCCCTCAGCAGTGTACTTCGGTCCTTCTGCCTGCTCTGCTCTCTCCTCTGGCTCTGGTGAATTCTCTTACCCTCCCGCGCTTCTGACTGTACCCAGTACTTGTATAAATAAATAATAAATCTTTTAAAAAAATTCTCCATATGTATGTAACTCAATTTTGTTTTTTTTTGTCCTATTGATGTATCTGACATTGCTTTGTTGTTCAGTCAGTCTAAAAGAACCCAAAGGGGTAGGGAGAAACTTCCTCTCTTCCCCTACAGGAAGTTGTGATTCCTCTACCATGTAACATGAAACCTATAATGAACTAAATAACTAAAGCCACAAAACCTTACAGGCCTAGCTCCACTACTGACTAGATTGTCTCAAATCGTCTCACTAATGGTGAGCCAGATAACAAAAGTCAGCCTTTTCTCTAGAGATGATTGCTGTTTTCTTCAGACGCTACTATTTCTTTATAATTGATGATGTCTGAATTTAATCTTTATCAAAATCAAATTATAAAACACATAGAAAAAGTAAGAAAACTAATATGTCCTCAAAGAGAAAACAGTAAATGAAACCTTCCCTACAGAATAAAATTGTTGTTGGAATTATAAGTCAGACACTTTAAAATAATGCTTATAAATATTTAAGATGAAAGAAATAGAATAAGTGAACATGTTTGGATAATTTCAGAGTCAAATGCAAATGCTAGAAATGAAAGATGTATTACAGATAAATAATACTGTCAATGAGTTTATTATGTTGTATACAGCAGAAGAAGGAATCAGTGTCATTGAAAACAGACAATGTGATTTTAAAACATATTTGCGTTCAGGATAAACATGCTAATAAATACATAACTTGATTTCCAGGAGAAATACTTTAATGGCCCAGAACATATGAAAGCCATTGACCCAAGATTCAATAGACTCAGAAACCTAAAGAAGAATAAATACAAAGAAATACCAAAATTATACATCACCGTCTAACTGCTTAAAATCAAACATGAAAAGAAAAATCTTAAAAGCCACAAGAGAAAACAAAACACATTCCAGAAAGGAGAAAAACAATAGAAATTATATCTCCTCATCAGAATCAATAGAGACCAGAAGACACAGCCATGACAACTTTAAAGTGTTAAACAGAAAAACATATTAGTCTAGAATTCTAGAACTAGTTAAATTATCTTTCAAAAATAAAGATATTTCCCCAAGGAAAAGGTGAAAGAAATTGTCTTAAATAGACTTCGATAAGGAATACTAAAATGTATTAGTTCAAGGAATACTAAAGGAACACTAAAATGTTTAGTTCAAAAAGAAAAATACCAAGTAGAGACCCAGTTATTTGGGAAGGTGTGAAGAACACTGGAAAGAGAAAAGACATATCAGTAGATATAAGTAACAAACACATACACACACAAATACATACATTTTAAAGACTATTAATCTTATAAGGTAAAAACAGTAACAACGTAATGTTAGGTTGTACCATATTTAGAAATAAAAAAATGTGTGGCAAGACAGAGCACAGGGGAAGAGAGAGCGATCATTAAAATATGCTATTTTAATATCCTTACATTGTAAAGTAGCAGAATTTTGTTATTATATACATATGACAAGTTAGAGATATATAATGTAATCTTTAAATCAACCACTAAGAACATAACATAAAATGATATAACTAAAGATAATACCTAACATAGAAAATGAAAATAAAAGTAAAGACCTAAAAATACTTAATTAACAATAAAAAGGGAGGAACAAAGAAAGAGCAAATGCAACAATAAAAATCTAATATCAGCATTGTAGTTTAAAACCCACATATACTAATAATAACTAATAATAACTAAAAAAAGAAATTAAAAGATGCAGACTCAGACTGGCTAAAGAATGCAACATCAAAGTAGATGTTTTGACAAGTAACACTCTTTAAACATAGCGACAACAGAAAAGGGGGCCTCCCTGGTGGCGCAGGGGTTAAATACACGCACTATCGAGCTCTCCCCAACCACTGCATCATGAGTTCTACCCTCAGCCAGCCAGGGCGCAACCCACATGGCACAGCAGACCTCTCCTTGTCTTGCCCACTTCTCCCCTCAGCAGTATATTTCAGTAGATCTTCCTGTTCTGCTCCCCACTCTCTCTGGTGAATCCTCTCACCACCCCTCACCCCCCCACACCTCTGGTCTACACCCCAGTTCTTGTGTGCATAAATAAATAAATCTTAAAAAAAAAAGTCAACAGGAAAATTGAAAATGAAAGAATGGAAAATACACAGCATTGAAATACTAATCATAACACATCGTCCATTACCGTATTTTTTATAATAGAAGTAGATTTCAAAGAGTATTACCAAGATAGGCATTTCATAATGATAAAAGGGTTAAGTCATCAAGAAATCTTAAAAATTTTAAAGCTGTCATATTACTAGTTCTGTTATGAACTAATAAAAAGTATAGACAGATCCAAATTATTGTTGCAGATTTTAGAACCTATATCTCAGCAGTTGATAACAAGACAAAAATTTAACAAAGACATCGGAGATATAAATCAACTTAGTTGAAAGTTATAGAACACTACACCCAAGAACCGAAAGGAATTGTATAATCTTCTCATGTGCACTTGAATAATTCACCAAGGTAGACTATACTCTGAGACATAAAACAAGTCTCAATAAATGTCAAAAGTCAAAATCATACAAACAAAGCATGTTCTAAGGCTGTAACAGTATTAGATTAGAAATCATTAACAAAATATTATAATAGAATTTTCTGTAATGATGAAAAGGTTCTATATCTGTACCACCCAAATATGGTACCCATTATCCATATATGACTTTCAAGCAATTAAAATTTGGCTAGAATGCCTTAGCCACTGAATTTTATTTTTTTTTCTAAAAGACACTTCAGTCTTTTTTTTTTTATAATTGCTCTTTTTTGTTTGTTTGTTTTAAAGATTTATTTATTTATTTATACAAGCACTGGGTACAGTCAGAAGCGCAGGAGGGTGAGAGAATTCACCAGAGCCAGGGCAGGGAGCAGAGCAGGCAGAAGGACCAAAGTACACTGCTGAGGGGAGCAACAGGCGGCAGGAGAGGTCTGTGCGCCATGTGAGACCCTCCTCCTGCGGCCGGGGAGCAGCCGGGGATCGAACCGGCCCTGCAGAGGGCAACTCAGCACTCAACCACTGCGCCACCTGGGAGGCCCTGAATTTTAATTTAAATTCATTTAAATAAATTAAATATCCACAACTGACCAATGAATATCATATTGGACAGTTCAGATCCATTAAATCTCCAAATATTCAGAAATTTAAAAGACACATTTTTAATACACTTAATACACAAAACCACATTTTCTTGGGTCAAACAAATCACAAGCAAAACTAGAAAATATTTTGAACAAACTCATAATAAAACACACGATGTCAAATTTCATGGAATACACATAAAGCAGTTCTCAGAGGGTACTTCATAATTTGCAGACTTGTAGATATCACCTAACTTCTCTGAACCTCCATTCTGATTTCTTAATGGGGAAAATAATGCTACCTACCTAGATATTTTTGGAGGAATTAGATGAGAAAATCTTGCATTGGTTTGTGATTATAAAGTGCTATTACTTTAAGACAAACTTAATAAAGATAAGATATCCAAAAAAGCTTATTTAGGAACAAAATATCACCCATGTTTGAATTATTATCTCGCCATTACCTAGTTGGGTGACTGTGGATACTTTGCATAAGGTCACTTGACCTCAGTTTAAAAAAAAGATAAAAACAAAAGCAATGCAATTTTAAAGTTATTTTCAAACTCTAATTTTTAAGAACTATGAAAGTGACACATTTCCTTTGTCATGTCTACATGACTACAAAGTGCACTGCGTTATCATCACCAGGATTCCCTTCTTTCCTGTGGGATCAGGAAAGAGAATGGTGGAACCATCTGCTGCCAAACACTGCACTCACTTCTTCACACGCATCATTCCATTTCTTCCTCACACTCCTCCTGGGGGGCTGGTATTTTAAGAAAAGTGTTACTGAAGAATCTGAGGTTCAGAGAAATAAAATGATTTGCCTAAGTCTGCACAGTTACACAAGAAGGCGCAGTTCTCAAATTTACCCCCCCCCCTTCTCTCTCTCTCTCTCTAACTTCATATTCACCCTGGAAAGTGACCTCGAGGACCCGCCAAGCTCACCAGGGAGCAGGACCCAGGGAGTCTCTGCTCCAGAAGTGGACACGCCCGTCCAGTCACCCGCATCCCCGCGGGGAGCGTCCGGGCCTCGCGCGTCCCCGTCTGTCTCGGGCCCAGGCCCGGGGACTCGCGCTGGGCGGGGCGGGGACGCGAGAACCACGAGGAGCCGCGACCCGCCGCCGGGTGACCGCGAAGACGGTCACGAGCACCAGCGCGGGCGCGTCACGCAGAGACGGGAACAGGGGTTTTCTCTGAGAGAACGTGTGACGTCCCCCAAGGACACCTTCTGTTGGGGCAAATGTTTTCTTTCTAAAGATTTATTTATTTACACACGCAAGAACTGGGCAACCCGCCACCCCGGGGAGGTTCATTACCGGCTCCAGCAGCCCCGGTGGTGTCGTCACGCTCTCCGCGCTCAGCCGTCGCCGCGCTCCGTCTGCTCGGCCGCTCCAGCCCCTCCTCCGGCCTCGGCACCGCACCACACTGCGCTGCGCTGCGCCACGCCACGCCACGCACGCCACGCCACGCACGCCACGCCTGTTACGCATGCCACACACGCCACGCCACGCCACGCCACGCATGCCACGCCGTGCCACAGGGTGCGCCACGCCGTTCTGCCGAGTGCGCATGTGCAGTGGGAGGGGGGCAAAGCCTGAAGCTTCCCCCTCTTCTTACCGGCACACCCCTTCAGATGCATATTGTTATTCCACACCAACCACCAAAGCACCCACAACCCTCCACCAGTCCATTGTGGTTCCCCCTTTCTCTCCCCCAACACGCCCTCTGGTAACCTCAATTCTATAGTAGGATTTCTAGGGTTTGATTTAATTGTGTCCGTTCCTTGGTTTTGATGTTCCGTATATGAGTATAATCATCCAGTATTTGTCTTTCTCCAACTTACTTAGTGTAATCCCCTCCAGTTCCATCAGTTCCCTCCATGTTGTTGCAAATGGCATGACTGCATTTTTTTGTGTAGTTGAACAGTATTTCATTGTGTAAATTTACCATAAATTCTTTATTCACCCATCAGTCCTCGGAAACTTAGACTACTTCCACAACTCAGCTGTTATAAATAGTGCTGGATTTAGCATAGGAATTCATCTATCTCTTTAAGTTAGTGTTTTTGCATTTTGGGAAATAGATACTTAGGAATGGAATTGCCAGACCATATGGAAGATGTATTTTACTTTTTTGAGAAACCTCCATACTGTTTCCGTAAAGGCTGAACCAGTGTACAGTCCCACCAACAGTATATGAGGGTTTCTTTTTCTCCTCATCGATATTGTTGTTTCTGATATTTTTGTTATGGGCCATTCTCACAGGTGTGAGGTGGGTGATATCTTGCCAAATCAATCCAAACCAAAAAGAACAGAAGAATTACACTACTAGACTTCAGACTATACAACAAAACTATAGTAATAAAAATAGTAATTGAATAAAACAGACAAGTAGACCACTGGAATACAATTAAACACCCAGAAAAAAACCCATGCTTATACAGACAAGTAATCTTCAACAAAAGAGCCAAGACTATACATTGGGAAAAGGAAAGCCCCTTCAATAAATGACACTGGGAAAAGTGGACAACCAAATGCAGAGAAATTACACTAGACCACTGTTTCACACCATACACAAAAGTAAACTCAAAATGTATTAAAGACATGAAGGTAAGACCTTAAGTCATAAAATACATAGAAGAAAAACATAGACAAAACACTCCACAACATTGGCTTCAAGGATGTTTTGGGGGACTTGACTCCAAAGGCAAGGTAAACAAAAGCAAAATAAACAAATGGCATTATATCAAACTAAAAGCTTCTGCACAGTGAAATAAATATCATTAAAATAAAAGATATCTACTGAGAGGGAGAAAGTATTTGTACATCACACATTCTACAAAGGACTGATTACCAAAATCTACACAAAATCTACAAAGAACTCATGCAATTTAGTAAAAAGAATGCAAATAACCTAATCAAAAAATGGGCAGGAGAACAAAATAGACACTTCTCCAATTAAGACATGCAGATGGCGAACAGACACAGGGGGAAAATGTGGAGGAGTGAGGGTGCCTGGTGGTGGGTGTGGTGTGGTAAAATATACCTAAAGAGGTGTAAACCTATACCTCTGAATCATACACAGTGTTGTGAGCCAATGTTATCTCAGTGGAAAACTAAACTTTGGTTTTTGTTCTCATTCAGTGAACATACAAAAATATGAGATAGCAAAAGAAGACATCAAAGGAAAAGAATATTCATTGTCTCTTATCATCATTGTTTATTTCTCTGTATTTCATATACGAATCAAATCATCCAGTATTTGTCTTTCTTCTTCTTAGTTCCTTAGCATAATCCCCTCCAGTTCTATGCATGTTGTTCTGGCAAATTTTCATCTATTTTTAAACTGAGTAATATTCATTGTACATGTATGCCACAACTTCTTTACCCACTCATCTATCCTTGGGCACTGAGGTTATTTCTATAACCAATGCAAATAGTGCTGTAGCGAACATAGGAGTGCAAATATCCCTTTGAATTAGTCTTTTTGTAATTCTTCTAGTGCATACCTAAGTAACTTCAGATAGATACCTAGGAATGTTGCATCAACCATCAGATCTGTTTTTAATATTTTGAGCAAACTCCATACTGTTTTCTATAAGGGCTAGCCCTGTCTGCATCCCACCAACATCCTCCCCAACACTTGTTCTGGTCTTATCAATATGGGTCATTCTCACAATGTAAGGTGGTAACCCACTGTGGTTTTGATTTACATATGATGAAAAGTGATGATGAACATTTCTTCATGTTCCTGCTGGTCATCTATATGTTTTCTTTGGAGAAGTGTCTATTTTATTGGATAATTTTTGTTGCTGAATTTTGTAGATCTTTGATATTAGTCCCCTTTGATATTAGAAAATACAAATATTTTCTTCCACTCAGTGGGGCATCTTTTTATTTTAATGATAGTTTATTTCACTGTGCAAAACTTTTCAGTTGGGTGTCATCCCATTTGTTTATTTTTGCTTCTGTTTACCTTGCCGTTGGAGTCAATTCCCCAAATACATCCCTGAAGTCAATGTAGTAGAGTGTTCTGCTTATGTTTTCTTCTATGTATTTTTTACGATTTCAGATCTTACATCCACATCTCTATTCCATTTTGAGTTTTTTGTATGTGGTATGAGACAGTGGTCTAATTTCATTTTTCTGCATGTGACTGTCCAGTTTTCCTAGTGCCATTTGTTGAAGAAAGTTTCCTTTCTCTAATCTATACTTTTGGCTCCTTTGTCATAGATTAATTGTCCATATAAGTATGGGTTTATTTCTGTAGTCTCTAAAAAATGTATGTTAGAAGTTAGTGTGATAGATAATATTTTGTTATTTTATAAAGAACATGGTAAGTTGGGCTAGTTATCTACTTTGGGTTATCTTCCCTCCACATTCAATCTGATGTTAAGCAGACCACTTAGTAGTTTGTTTTGGAATCTTTATGGAGCAGATAAATTTAAAGATTTGGGAATTTGATCCGTAGTAAAGCAAATAAGTATAACTCCATGTCTTACCTACCTATGAAAGATGAAATAATTGAATTTCACAACTCTGAAATATTAAGACAAGAGTCAGTTTTCCTACTATGTAAAAAAATGAAAGGACATTATTCACCACATTATTCACCACTTCCTGAAAGCACAACAGGGAGTTAATTGAGTAATTATAACTAACTTAATCATAATGGAAATGAAAGTGCTATAGCTTATATTTATTAAAAATCTGAAAGGTTACAATTTGCTATAGAATTGAGTCAAAATTGAGAACTATCTATTAACCTAAAATATTCCATGTAATGGTAAAATTACAAGTACTTATGACAATTGAAACTAACAGTAGCATCATTCCATAAATTAGCTTTTGCATTTTAAAAATTGCCACAGTATTATCCTTTGTCACAATAGTTGATAAATAATTTTAATGGATATGGCAATCCTTATTTCATATGATCATTATGAAGTTTACATGATTAAATTCATATAAAGCATATGTCAAACAACAGTTCACGAGTGGAAAATCTTCAATAAATTATAAACTAATAATTAATTGCTACCTATTTCAAATTACCAAATAAGTGAATATCCAAATCGTGATGCAATCTTCCCATTGATGATGGCCTTGATCTTCCACTAGATAATCCATCCATTATTGGATAGCTCTAATGCTGAGAAAGGAAACTTGTATATTACATTCCAGCCTTCAACTTTTGCTGTAAATTTTGTTCATTGGACAACACAGACCAGCTTTCCTGTTTTCCACATGACAACTCTTCAAACATTTCTGTACAGCTACATCCTCTTCCTTCAGACCTATCCCTTGACAGTCATCTTTAGAAAACTGAACCTGGAAATGACCACTGTAGTCCACCCAGTATAATCAGGGCAGAGCTTAGATTTAATACTTTATTAGTACTACCTAGAGATTTAATACTTTATTATTATTCCACCCTTATTCCAGACACGATGTTGGAGGTCAAGTTTAAATATTATTACTGACATTTTGTGTTGCAAATGACAGAATCTTAATTAGCTTGAGTTAAAAGGGAATTTACTAGATTCTGTCAGGTTATTACAGTAGAATGGCACTAAGAGATAAAGATGCACCTCAGCCACAGAAGCAACTGACCCAAGGAAACTAAAAATAGAAAGAAGTCTCTCCTGTTCCTGTCTATACAGATCAGATCCCTGTGTTGCCCCCATAGTGGAGATATGGCTACCACCCAACCCAAGGTTTTACCTCTTAGACCCCAGACTTCCTAAAAGGGACTGTCTTACCATTCTCCGATCTGATTTTGGAATCCTCCGAAACAGATTCTCTTTCTTGTTCAAGTGTCCACTTCTGGTCTTATCACCTACGCCACGTTGTACCTTAAGTGCTTATGTGGCTACCATTCTGTATAGGTAGAGAGTTAATTTCTGGAAAAGATGTGCTAGAAGGACAGCCCTGCCAGTGTTCACTGGAGAACACATTGTTTTAGTTTTCTTTTCTTTTTTTTTTTTTGAATAGCAATTAGTTTAACCCACTTTAACATTTATATTTAAACCTCAGTTTAGTCTCATGTCCTGTTCTATTCTTGTGATTGTGACATCGTTTTTACTAACTGAACTTCAGAACACCTTTGCAGCCTATATCCATTGCTTTTGTATTCTACTTATCCAGAGTCTGACTTTCACATCTTCGTGAGTGAATGATAAAGTTTAGAGAGTTACAGATAGAACCTTGTTGCAGCCCATTAGAAATTTCTTTGGGGGTGAACATGGATCCATTTATCAATACCTTTTGGGTACAATCATTCAAACAACCACGATGTCTTAGAAGTGAATCTTTGTAGGAGCTCATGGATGTAATGTCAGAGACACTGAGGTTAGAACACTCAACATCTCCTCATCCCACGGGCGAAAACTATTTGAGGAGCAATGTTCCTGCTGCACCAAAAGAATAAAAGCATTTCTTTTTTTTCTTTTTTTTAATTAATATTTTATTTTATATAATTCTTATATCATTTTTCATTTTTGCACAATGTCTGCATTTTCATATTGGTTATATTCCCCATACAATTGCACCCCCCCCTTGTTTTGACCCAGTCCTTCCTTTCCCTGCCCGCCCCCCATAGTGTGTCTCTGGTTTATAGTTGCTTGTTGATTTTGATTTTTACTTTGTATTAATTAGTCTTTTTCCTGGTCCCTTATTTAGGTTTTTAAATTCCTGCTTTGAGTGAGGCCATGTGGTATTTTTCTTTTTCTTTCTGACTTATTTCGATGAGCATGATCCCTTCTAGCTCCATCCATGTTGCTGCAAACTGCATGTGCTTATCTTTTTTGATTGCTGAGTAATATTCCATTGTGTATATGTACCACATCTCCTTGATCCAGTCATCTATTTTTGGGCATTTGGGTTGTTGCCATAGCTTAGCTATTGTAAATAGTGCTGCTATAAACAAAGGCGTGCAGGTGCCCTTTGGAATGACTGTTTCTGTGTCATTTGGGTAAATACCTAGGAGTGGAATTGCTGGATCATATGGAAGCTCTATCTTTAGTAGGTCAAGTAACCTCCACACAGCTCTCCATAGTGGTTGGACCAGTTTGCACTCCCACCAGCAATGCAGGAGAGTTCCTTTTTCTCCACAACCTTACCAACATTTGTTGTTGCTAGTTTTTTAATATGTGCCATTCTCACTGGTGTAAGATGGTATCTCATTGCAGTTTTGATTTGTATTTTCCTGATTGCAAGTGATGTTGAACATTTTTTCATATGCCTGTTGGCCATTTGCATTTCCTCTTTGAAGAAGTTTTTTTTAGCTCTTCTGCCCATTTTGTCACTGGAATATTTTCTTTGTTTTTGTTGAGTCTCATCAGCTCTTTGTAGATTTTTGTGATCAGTCCTTTATCATTAGTGTCGTGTGCAAAAATTTTCTTCCAATTGGTGGGATTTCTCTTTGTTTTGGTTATTGCCTCTTTTGCTGTGCAGAAGCTCTTTAATTTGATGTCGTCACAGCTATTCATCTTTTTTTTTAAATTCTCTTTTTTTTTTATAGAGGCACTTTTTTTTATTTACTTATTATTCATTTATTTGTTTGTTTGTTTGTTTGTTTTATACATGCACTGGGTACAGTCGGAAGCACGGGAGGGTGAGAGAATTCACCAGAGCCAGAGCAGGGAGCAGAGCAAGCAGAAGGACCAAAGTACACTGCTGAGGGGAGCAGCGGGCAGCAGGTAGGTCTGCGCGCCATGTGGGACCCTCCTCCTGTGGCCGGGGAGCAGCCGGGGATCGAACCGGCGCCGCAGAGGCCGCGGGCAGCTTCGCAACCCAGCGCTCAACCGCTACACCACTGGGGAGGCCCCCAGCTGTTAATCTTTGCTTTCACTCTCACTGCTTTGGGTGATGTGTCTGTAAAGATGTCTTTGAGGTGCATGTCATGTAGTGTTTCGCCTGTATTTCCTTCTATGTATTTTCAGGTCTTATGTCTAGTTCTTTAATCCATTTTGAGTTGGTTTTTGTGCATGGTGTGAGGTAGTAGTCAAGCTTCATTCTTTTGCATGTAGCGACCCAGTTTTCCCAGCACCATTTATTGAACAAACTTTCTTTGCTCCAATGCATATTCTTTGCTCCTTTGTCAAAGATTAGCTGACCATAAATCTGTGGGCTTATTTCTGGATTTTCTATTCGGTTCCATTGGTCCATTTATCTGTTCTTGGTCCAATACTATGCAGTTCTGATGATTATGGCTTGTTAGTATAGTTTGAAGTCTGAGAGTGTGATGCCTCCATTCCCTTCTTTTTTATTTCAAGCGAGCTTTGGCTATTTGGGGTTTCTGGTGATTCCATATGAATTTCATCAATAATTGTTCTATTTCTTTGAAGAATGTCATTGAAATTTTTATTGGAATAGCATTGAATCTGTAAATTGCTTTTGGTAGGATGGCCATTTTAATAATGTTAATTCTTCCAATCCATGAGCAGGGGATGTCTTTTTTTATTTCAAGATGGGCTTTCCTCTTGGGCATGAAGTGGTGCCTCATTGTGGGTTTACCTTTAAATTTTTTTTTCTCCACTAAAGTGAAAGGCATTTTTTTTAAAGATTTATTTATTTATTTATACAAGCACTGGGTACAGTCAGAAGTGTGGGAGGGTGAGAGAATTCACCACAGCCAGAGCGGAGAACAGAACAGGCAGACTGACGAAATACATGGCTGAGGGGAGCAGCGGGCGGCAGGAGAGGTCTGTGCGCCACGTGGGACCTTCACCAGTGGCTGGGATCGAACTGGTGCTGCAGAGCCTGCAGGCAGCTTCACAGCCCAGCGCTCAACTGCTGTGCCACCAGGGGAGGCCCATGAGAAAGGCATTTTTTAAAAATGAAATCCAAAGCAGCGGAAAAATAATTTTCCACCAATTTTCCCTTGGAAGCAAATTCACTTCCTGCTTATATTTCATTCCTTCACTGTTTTGTGTGCTCACTGAGGAGACTCATTAGCCACCCCCTGTCTTCCTGCCTTCTTTCTCACTGTCCCCCCCACCCCCACCCACTGCTTTTCCAGGCCTGCTAAGTTCTGGTAGCCAACAAGGAATTATTGACAATCCGCCCAGTAATGCCTAATGAAAAAAGTGCAGGCAGTCACAGATGGCCTACTTGAATAAGTGCCGCAGACCAGCTTTTGGCAAAATATTGGGTCAGAAGTCCTTGAACGGAAAAGACGGCCTAGGTGTGGTGTATAGGACTGAGGGGAAGGGGATGAGGCAGTAAGGAGACACTGACACTGGATGAGGTGCAAGTATCTTCTGCTGAGAGACTCAGCAGGTCTTTCTTTAATCAATTTTAGTAATCAGGAAAAAAATGCATTATCATGTGTAAAGCAGAGACAATCAGAGTATTCTATTCCCATGGACTACTGGCTCCTACAGGTTTCAGCTCGACGGTAGCCTTCAAGGTTAATAGATAAAAAACCAAACCTAACACTAAAACTTATGATTTCAGCTAGACAATTACCTAAGACAGTGGATAGACGCCAGTACATCCCTATCAGCTAAAGCTTAAGCAAGAAAAGACTTTCCTTATTCGCATGGCCTTCAGCCGGCACCGGCTGCTACTCAGTTATCAGAACTTTTTCTACCTAGAAACTTAACACAGTTAACTTCATTTTAAAACTTTCCTAAGAAACTTCTAAATAAAAAGGAACTTCTAAAAAAGCAAAAGAAGGACTTACTATAATAGTTGTGCTGGTTTGCTTGTCAGATATGTACAATAAATTGTCTCCCATTGTCAAGTGGGTCAAATTGTTTAATAACTAATTTCTAAACAGACAATTTTCCACACCATCCACCCACAGTCTGCTGACACGTACAATCCACTGCCCAATATACTCTCTAATAAATTTTTCTCTCTCTATGACCAAGAACAAAAAACGAAGGGATGCCAGATCTTCAGCCCCACGGTGTGAGGCCCTTTCTCTTTGCTGATTGTCAGTATCCTATCCGGCTGGGGCAACAAGACCCCCTGCAGCAAATAAGCAAGAGCAGGACCCCTGTAAGAATCTCTCCAGGGAGGGAGAACAATGAATCAGTTTCTCAGCTACCTGGGGTTTCCTCATGCAGGCTTGTCTCCCACCAGCAACCCTATGACACTTTCATTATTGAGGAATCCCAACTCCAATCCTTCAGAGGAATGACATTTTAGGAGCCTTCAAGGAGAAGCAGATGTTTCTCTAGTGAAGAAGGCAGAGAAAGATGGTCCAGGCAAAGGGACCAGCATATACTAAGGGACGAGAAGGCCTAGAAAAGAATGAACATTTAGGAAGTGTCTAGAGGTCAGCTAAGTTAGAGGGTTCCCAGGTAGGGCATGGCAGGGCGTGATGGGAACACACTGGCCATGGAGGGCCAGGTCAAGTCCAGATGTGAAAAGTGAAGGAATCCCTTTGTTACAGGAGGACGAGGGGTACCCCAGGACCTCCAAACCTGTCTACTCTAAATAGGTTCTGCCACCCAGCACATCAAGACAAAACATGCCCCAGTGCATGAAAGTTTCAATGGAAAACAACTTTAATACAATTAGTGTGCAATAAAGAGAAGAAAAACAGGAAGAATACAGTTTCCAAATCAAGCACCAAAAACTACTACCCATGCGCTTGTGGGTAAATGCCCAGCCAAACAGAGTTAGCTCAAAACAGGACCCGAGTCTAAGGCATTTCCTGGTGGGGGCCCATAGGAAAGGGGCAAAAGGGGCCAGGAAAGTCTAGAAGGAAAAGAGCAAAATCAGGGCCTCCCCGTGGTGCAGCGGGTTGAGCGCAGGGCTGTGAAACTGTCTGCAGCCTCTGCAGTGTGGGTTCGATTCTGGCAGGCCAGGGAGATACCCACATGGCGCGGCAGACTTCTTCTGCATCGCCCGCTGTTCCCCTCAGCAGTGTCTTTGGTCCGTCTGCCTGTTCTGCTCCCCACTCTGTCTCTGGTGAATTCTCTCACCCTCCCCTGCACCTGGCCTGTACACCAGATCTTGCATAAAAATAAAATGAAAAACGAACTAACTAAATAAATAAATAAAAAGAAACAAGCAAAATCAAACTCAAAACCCAAATCAGTATAAAGGCTGCCAGTGTCAGCCTCCCCACAGGTCTCTTCCCCACATCTCTGTCTCTTTCAATTGTTTCCTTCCATATCCCCCAAGTTCCTGATACAAGCCCCAGGCCAAGGAGCAAGTACAGCTTCTTCACGTGTCTCCTGCTCACTGTCTCCTCCAGGTGCTGGTCTTGGTATCCCCTTCCTTCCTTCTCCTGCCTTCTCTTGCTCCCCATCGCTGCTCAGCTCCGCACTTCCATGACGGGGCAAGTGAGACACAGGGCAAGCTAGAAATTAGGCAGTTTTAGGGACAGCGCAGGAGGGGACCTCTGAAGAATTTAGGGATTTTCTCCTCAATAAACTTTTTCTTTCTCAAAACAAACCTACCTTTTCTTGCTTGCTTGCCTGAGAGTCTGCGAAGTTCCTGCTGCGGCTTCGGAGACACCATCCCGTGGGGGTCTAGTGGCTGGTACTCAGCCCTGCACCTGCAGCCTGGGATCTGTTCCAGGCTGGAAGACTAGGCCTGACAATTCCGGTATCACAAGGAACCTGGAAACTCCCCTTTCCTGGGGATTGCCTTGTTACACCTTCAGCTCTAAAATCATTCCTGTGTATTGGCAGCAAGGTAGTTTCTCCCTGTTTGGATAATATTAAGTATTCAACTGCAGGAGGGTGGGGGAAGGACTTTCAACAATGCTTAAGAGAAACCCACACCTTGACCATTCTCTCTGCTATCTGATGAGCACTAAATTAATTTCCATATGAACGCATGATGTGGAGGTAAGACACAGAAACGCGAATTACAAGAGACACTGCCAGCTCTTATTAAATTTCCCAGAAACACAGTGTGTGCATTAATTAGTCTAAAGCACCTGGAACCTAATGCAAGAGAGATTTACAGAGAGCAGCTGTACAGAGATGGATTAACCCCAGAAATAGGTTTGGCTCTGAGGCTGATGTTTTCTTTTCCTCTCTGAATGGAACAAGATAAGACACATTACTTACAAAATGTAACCATTTCTGGCAGTTTTACCTCTGATTCCTGCCTCCTAACCCCCATCCCAAGTGCTGCCAGGCACAGAGACTGGTTCTGAACACAAACCCCTGGGGCCTCTTCAGCTCAAGCCCCAGAGACACTTGTGGGTGAATTGTGCAAATCGGGGGGGGGGGGGGGAATATGCCAGTTCCTGATCCTCTCAGGCTTGGCCCTGTTTTCTGTCAATCCAGCTTTGCATGAGGAATTGAAGAATTTCCCATATGGCCGAAGGCACCAAGGCACCATCACCACTGGGCTTAATCCTAATGCATTTTTAACTTCCCCTTTTTTAACCAGGCGCCAAGGAGAAAAGACCAACTTGAAAAAATTCCCTGAACAGGCACCAAGGAAGCAAGAGGCATGAATGCCACTTTCTTTGAAAGGCTGAGGCACTGGGAGTAGAAGAGTTGTCATAAAATGCAGGCTAGAGCTCCAGACCCCCTGGGCTGTGACTGCGGCCAAGGCCAGTGTGGCACCCTCAGGACAGTTGTGACCTGCCTCTTTATGCTCCTGTGGAGAGTTCAGCAGGTGTGATGGGATTTTTTTGGAGTTACTGGGTTTGGAGTGCGGGGTCCTTGGGCTCACTCTGGGAAAGGTTTCACCAGAGCTCCCGTTTCAGCAATACGCGGTGAGTTTCCCAGGCAAGTTCCTCCACGAGAACAGAGACATTGGTTATATTTAAAAAGCAGGTTTGTTAGGGAAAGGGACAGAAGAATAAAGGACACTTGCATAGACACAAGCAGGCAGGAAGAGCTGCCCTGAAAGGGACAGGTTGGCTAAGAGAGGCCTGCATGTTTGCAGGCAGGTGGCCTTGAGGAGAGCGGCCTCCGCTGAAGGAGGTCAATGAGGGGAAGTACAGGTCACGGGCAGGTAGGGAGCTGCTGCCCTGCAGAAGGAGAGGGTTGGTAAAAAGAAGCACCTGCATAGGCACAGATGGGCAGAGAGATGGCTCCCAGAGCCTGTGCAGAGACTGCACTGATAAAGTCTTCTCTTGTTTGGGAGGGGCTCACTCCTTGTGAGCCTTAGGTTAGTTGCTTATTTTTTTTTTAAGATCTATTAATTTATGCATACAAGAGCTGGGGTACAGGCCAGAGGTGTGGGGGGTAAGAGGTTTCACCAGAAACAGAGTGGGGAGCAGAACAGTCAGACTGACAGAAATACACTGCTGAGGGAAGCAGCGGGCGAGTCAGGAGAGCTCTACTGCGCCATGTGGGTTGCTCCCTGGCTGGGGATGGAACTCGTCCTGCAGTGGCTTCAGATAGCTTCATAGGTTGCATCTTAACCCCTTGTGCCACCAGGAAGGCCCATTTGCTCATTTTGGATAACTATGTAGAATCTGAAAAGGACAGGAGATTCCACAATGGACTTGATCTCCATATCTTTACCCCTGAACCTTTGCTCTGGACACTGCCTACAGCAGCTTGATACCTGCTTGGATCTTATGCTTTGTAAATTGGGCTTTGGCACCTAAGGATCTTGGTTTCCATAGCTGTGTCAACAGCTATGCTAATCTCTTCTACCCCCAATTCCTGTGTGAGCCAGGTCGCTGGTCTTGTGGGGCCGCCTTTGCAGTTTTGCTATTCCTGTCCTCCATCAGGTGTATACCATGTGAACAGTCTTGTTCTGGAAAGAACAGACTTATTTTGCTGTAATCTTGCTGAGTGATCATGGGCAAGTCACTGAACCCCACATTTTCCTCCACTGTTCAACAGAGAGGTAGACTGGCATGATCTCCAATATCCGCATGATGTTACGATCCTATTATTTTACTAACAGCAACCTTATGCTTTCACATTGTGGTGGACATGGTGATGGGCCTCCCAGATGGTCCTTCTGTAACAGGGAGCTTCCCAGGAAAAGGGTAAGTGCCAGATTCCCTGCCCCACCCAAGGGAGGTTATAGCTGATCAGGGAAGAGAAGAAGCTGAAGAGGAGACTGGAGAAGGAAGGAAGCAGGATGGAGAGCCAGAAGGAGACCTAGAGGAGGCACATGGAGTGAAGAGACATGTGAAGAAGCTGTGCTTGATGTTTGGTCCTAGACGGACTGAAACAGATGTGGGTGAGAGACCAATGGCAGCATTGATTTTGATTTTGATTTTGCACTTTTCCTCCAGACTTGTCTGGCTGTTTCTGACCCTTTTCTATGGGTCCCCACCAGAAGGTGCTTTAGACTTGTGGCAGAATTTTGGGCCTCAGTGGCCCTGCTTTGGTTCAACCCAGTTTGGCTGGGCATTCACCCATGAGGGCATGGGTAACTTTAGGTGCTTGATTTGGAAACTATATTCTTTGTCTTTTCTGTACTGCACACTAATTGTATTAAAGTTACTTTCAATTAAAGGTCTTGTATGTTTTGTCTTGGTGTGGCAGACGGCAGAACGTATTTAGAATGGGCAGGTTTGGTGGTTCTAGGGTGTCCCTCTCTTGCCCTGTAACACTTAAGTGAAGACCTTATTGTCCAGAGTTGGAAAGTGTCACCAGGAAAAATTGCCTCAAATTGCATAAAACTATATACCAGAGTCAATGATGCTCCTCAGTTCCTCCTGAATAAGCAGCCTTCCTGCTAAGCCCCTTCATGGAGTCAGCTTCCGAGAAAGCCCAGCCTGTCAAGGTCACTCCATAGAGTTGTACAGTTTGAGCCTCTGACTGCGCGTCACCCCAGCCTTCCTCCCTCATTGTAGAGGAAATGATGTCTCAGATAATGACTTGCCAAGTTCATTCTATAAGCAGGGCTGGGACTAAGTCTTCAGTTTCCCACATCTCAACCAAGCCCTCCTATCATTACTCACTGATTTCCTCAACTTAAACCACTTTTCTTTGCATATGGAGAGAGAGAGATGTGTAGACAGAGAGATAAATAGAGTCATCCATCCATCTCCTCTGCGAGGAAGAATAATAAGCAAATGCATGCATTCATGAGCTCATTGCCTCTACTTTATATAAATAAACCATTGGCTTTTGTTTGAGGGAATTTTTTTATGTCCTTGAGAAGCCATATCACATAAAGACAATAAGCTGTAGCTCAGGAACCAGGAAAGGCTTCTTATTCTCAGATCCTCATTCTTGTGCTGCAAATATGCTGCCATTTGAGAGTAGGATTTTTTCAGAATCCAAGACTGATGGCTGGAGGATAAGAGTGGGGAAGGGGTAATCATGTTATGAAATGATGGTTCCACAAAGATTGATGTCATTGGGGAAATCAGAGTGAAGGAGAAATAGGAATTTCTGTATACACACACATATTTGTATATATTTATATACATATATTTTTATATACACATTTATATTTTATATATGTATTTTTAGCAATATCTTGTGGTCAAAATTATTTCATAAACATTTGATAATAATAATAACTCTCAATGGTTTCAGTTATTCTCACAAAGAGTGGATGACTTGAGGGGTGGGGGAGGGATGGGCAAGATACAGAGCATACTCACAGCACCTCATTGCCAAGATAGTGTATTTTGAGTGCCACTCAGTGAGGTAGAGGTGATGAAACTTGTTGCACCAGGCATGTGTTTTTGAAAAACATGCTCTCTATGAAAAAGCTAAGGGACGGATATTCTTTAACCAAAGCACTGAACACTGTCTGCTACAGCACCTGTTTTCTTGTTTGGGTTATATCACCCCAGGTGATTTAAGTCAGACCAGCTCCTTCATTTCATAGGTGAACAAAAACAGAAACCCTGAGAAGAAAACAGCTTTTGCAGGTCGGCCAAAGAGTGACTGATTTAACAAAAGCAAACAATTCCAATTTGGAAATACATACCTGGTCCGTGGTCTGGAGAGCACCCTCTTCTGTTTCAAGAGCCCGGGGTGCATGGGTGGGGAGGAGAGCAAAAGCCAGCTGCCGCTAGGCTCCCCGCCATGTGCACTGGCATCGGGACTGCCCCATGCAGGCTGCAGGCTCCAGCCAAGAGTTGCCTGCAGCATGGTCAGCAGGTTGTCCAAGGACGGTCATGGAAGTCACGTCCTAAGAAAGGAGCCAGAAAGCAAGAATTAAGCATTTCCAGTTTTATAACTAAATAGCATTCCAAGGTACTATCAACTATAAATCAAATGTGATGTTAAAAAGGAAAAGAAACGAATCACCTAAATGGAAATAACTGTCTCCGATCAAAATATCTTGCAATTAAATATCCATTTCTTCTCTAAGTTCTAATTTTCTCTTAGGAGAAGTCAATGTTTTTGCAGTGACAGTCCAAAGTCATGAGGAGAACAGTGTGAGGTTTTATCCCTGGCACTGAACATTTTAAAGGTATATGTTTTTAATAGCGCTTTAAACTGAAATATATCTTATTTATAATCAAGTGCATGGAAATTGGTTTTTACGTTTTATAAACCTGATAACCACTGCCCCGCTGACCAAGACCAAGAGGACATTTCCTGCTCCCTAGAAGCTTCCTGGAGTGCTTGGATATCTAAATAACATTAAAATATTACGAAAATGGAAACCTCCACCATCCGGGTGGCTAGCTCATCCCAAACCCGGCATTTATCCTGAAGACAGGCCTCCTAAGACATTCAGGCACCCGAGCTCAGAACGCCCCACCCACTGCCTTCTCAAAACAGGACCATGCCTTGAGAACATCTTATTGACAAGGTAAAGGAAGGCTAAGGCCTAGGGTAAGGCAAAACTTTATTCTTTGCTCCCTCTAAGGAGCCATGTGGAATGGGGGATTGCCGCAGACCAGCTTTCAGCAAAATGTCAGGTCTGAAGTCCTTGAAAGGAAAAGACGGTCTAGGTGCAGCGAAAAGGACTGAGGGGAAGGGGATGAGGCAGTGAGGAGACACTGACACTGGATGAGGTGCAAGTATCTTCTGCCGAGAGACTCAGCAGGTTCTTTATACTTTTTTAGCAAGCCGTGAGATGACAATATCATGTGCATAGAAACAAAGCAGAAACAATCAGTGCATCCTTTTTTCCATAGACTTTTGGCCACTATGTGCTCTCAGTAAGAAGGCAACCTTCAAGGTTAATAAAAAACTAAGCCTTACACTAAAACTCATTGTTTCAGTTAAACAATAACCTAAGACAGTGGATAGCCGCCAGGACACCCCTATCAGCTAAAGCCTAAGCAAGAAAAGACTTTTCTTATTCGCATGGCCTTCAGCCAGGGGACAGGCTGCTACTCAACTATCAGGACTTTTTCTACCTAGAAACTCCTTAACTCAAATAGCTTCATTAAAAAACTTTCCCAAGAAGCTTCAAGAGAAGGCAAAAGAAGGACCTACTATAATTGTTGTGCTGGATTGCTTGTCAGGCATGTACAATAAATTGTCTCCCATTGTCAAGTGGGCCAAATTGTTTAATAACTAATTTCTAAACAGATAATTTTCCGTGCTGTTCACTTACAATATGCTGATACGTGTAATTTATTGCCTAATAAATTTTTCTCTTTTTGTGACCAAGAACAACAAGCAAAGGGTTGTTAAATCTTCAGCCCCACGGTGTGAGGCCCTTTTTCTTAGCTGCTTGCTAGTACCTTATCTGACTGGGCCAAAAAGGCCCCCTGCAGCCGGGGATGGTGAGAACCTGAGGTTTAAGGAAAACCCGGCGTTTGGGGATGACCTGATAGTTTGTCTTATAAGTTATGGTTTTCAATAAAGAATATTGAATTTAAAAGAGTGTTCATCAGTTTGTTTAATCGCCACTGGGTGGTAGAAACATACACCTTGAAGTTGAAAAACGATGCTTCTGGTCTGTTTAAGTCCCTAAACTGATGTTTGCAGGAAGTTTGCCTTTTCTTTCTTCTGGATTGTAGAATCAAGTGCCAGGTATCAACTTCCATTCCATTTTTTTTTTCCCCCAGTGGGAAATTCTCTTCAATTCACAAGTCAGGATTTACTAATATTTGAAGCTGCTGTCACCTGATGATTTTGGAACGGATTTCCCCAACCTTCTTCATTCCAGTACACATTTCAAAATCCTTCATACTTAGAATCTTCACCCTGAAGATTTCTTCTGTGAGGGGTGTGAAATAGAAAGTTGTGGGCCTCCCTGGTGGTGCAGTGGGTGGAACACTGCACTGTGAAGCTGTCCGCAGCCTCTGCAGTGTGGGTTCGATTCCCGGCCGCCCAGGGAGAAACCCACATGGCACGGCAGACCTCTCCTGCCTCTCCCGCTGCTGCCCTCAGCAGTGTCTTCTGTCTGGCTGCCTGTTCTTCTCCCTGCTCTGTCTCTGGTGAATTCTTTCACCGTCCCATGCCTCTGACTAAACTCCAGTTCTTATATAAATAAAAAAAAATCTTTAAAAAGAAATAGAAAGTTGCCTATATTTTCCAAAATTCAAATCCTAGTTCATAAAAGGGCTTCAATCACTTTCCCCACCTCTCAAAAACACTGTCTCAATTCCTTCCCAGTGCACGTTCTAGTTAGGAACTGAACCAAACTATATTAAGGACAATTATAAATAAAAGACTTGAAACTGTGGATCAGAGGGAGGGATAGTGGAGGAAAGATAATTGTAAATAGATGCCATCATTCCTCATAGGGCCCAAATCAGCCTTTGGAACAAATAAGCCAATTTAATTCCTCTTGTTATCTCTCATAAGTAAGAATTTTGAGGAAATACCAAATGCCTAAGAGTTTAGGACATTTTTTTTCTTTTTCTCCAAGTGGGAGTTGGAGTTATGTGATTTCAGCAAGGTTGGAGGATGGTGTGTGAGGAGAGCAAGAGGTTCCAGTGGAGCTCAGACTGAAGTCCAGCCCTTGCTATGCAACTAGTGGGCTCTGCTCATGCCTTGACACTTGTTTTGACAAGGTAAAACTTCTATTTACTTCTATAGAGATGGGTTTGCTTTCTGGCTTCAGGAAAAAAAGATTGTTATGTGTAGATGTCCAAAGCGAGAAATACCACCTTGGCCCAAAGATCTATTTATTGTCTCATTATTTGTACTCCCATTTTTACTACGTTTCTCTAATTATATAATGTAAATATCACACATTCATTGTGAACAACTCAAACCATTTATAAAATATGAAACTTTTGAAATATAATAAAAATTATCTTGTCATCTTACCATAATAATAAGCATTAATATTTTCGTGACATTTTTGCATGCATCTCTTTACATATCTATGTGTTTTTACATAAACAGCATTTAGCATAAATGATAATTTTCCTGGGATATCTTTCCACACCCATGTCAGCAGATTTATCCCCATCTCCATTTTCCCCAAGTAACACATGTATCTTAGCCAGAAAAAAAACTTGAGGTTTTGCATGCAAATAGTTTGTTTGGGTTCTTTACCATGGGAACAGGAAACATAAAGCAGGGAGTGGAAGAAAAGTTGATACCAGGGTGCTTTACTGACCTGGGTACTGCCATGGGCAACTGGGGTTCAGTCTCCCTGGGGCTCTCGAAGGAGCTAATTCTGTGGAATACAGAAAATTATCCACCGATGGAAGGAAAGATGGAGGGACCTATTAACCCGCTGATTTCTATCTCCCATAGATTGAGGGTCGCCACATGGGCTATTAATTCCCTCTCCTAGGTTGTACATGAGTGAGCAGGTGCCAGACCAGTGCAGCAGTCATCTCACAGAATGGCTTCAGAAAGGACCTGAGGCAGCAAGTGACACATACGGTGCAACTGGACTAAGGTGGTGGAAGGTTATACCTGCATGAAACTGCTCACTATGAAACAATAAACTATAGCAGTAAAAAGGTGAACTGAAGGGATAGAAGACATGAGGCCTGAGAAATTTCCCATACAGTCTACTCCTTACACCACTCAGATCTATTCACGCACTCTGTGGAGTCCAGTCAGTCACAGTCTTTGATGTGGTGGCCAGTGACAAGCTCTACAAAAGACTCTGTTAATGGACCAAGCCTCCACAGATGCATGTGGTCACAACACCATTATTAATGTGCTTTGTCTCTTTCCCACACAGTCATTCCAGATTCCACTCTCCCTGGAGCAAACCTATATTCTTCATCCCTGCAGAGTGGGAGACTGAGTCCCTCACCCCCATCAGGACATGGTTGCTGCATGGCCCGTTTGTATTTCTATTTGGCAAGAAGCCCCAGTTCTCCAGAGTTTCTACATGAGCTCCTTTCTTACTCCATTGTGCAGCAGCAACCCTAGCTCATCATAGTAATCAGGGTCAATTATTCTGAAAACGATCACAATAGAGTTCATTATGGCTCACTGGCTCAAGGAATATAAATGCTTAGGCAGTAGATATAACATCAAATCCAGCAGAACCTTGCTGGTACAAATATGCCTCCCAACCTCCCACCTCACGTCCCTGGAGAGCCTCTAATCTAATAGGGTGAAGGCGTGGGGTGAAAAGTATAAATTCCTCCAGTGCATCATTAGGAGTAATGGTGAGAGTGGCTGATCCTTCTTCACCTCTTAGTTGCAGGATCCATGCTTTCTCAATATTGGAACACAGATTATATATTGGCCATTACTTCAATGTGTATAGCACATGTTGAAAGCTGTCTTCCACCATCTCAGAGTGTTTTGCCCAAGATAAAATGTTAAAAGTTTTTAATGTCTCTCATACTTCAATTATGCTGTCAACTTCCAGGTGACATGCTGTGTGGTAGAATCAGTGATTCCTGCAGACACGCTGCCAATGTCATACTTACTTCACCATAAAATGTGCCCCTTATCAGAGGCAATGTTATATAGGCTCTATGCTGGTGAATCAGGCAATCTGTTGGCTCTTGAAAGGAGATGCTGGCAGTCAGGGAAGGGAATCTTACATCCAGAATGGATGTCAATTCTTGAGAACAAATCACTCTCCATAACAGAGTAAACTGAGTGAAGAAATCCACCTGTTACCATGTAGCTGTCTGGTCTACTTAAGTGATGTTATCACAGCAAGAGCTTGACTGTGATTTCTTTGACTGGAAATCTGGGTATTCGTGAGTGACAGTGACTGATGAATCACCCATGATGAGAAGAAACTCATGCTACTGGACTCAGGTATGATTAAATCACCCTTGATCTCGATTTCTATGACTTTCAGGGACTGTTGAATAAGCCCTGGGGTGACCAACGAGAGAGGCTGAGTGTTATCCACACGAAGGGGACATGATCTGTGGTAGGTGCTCTCTGAGGTGAGAACTAACATGAGACACAAAGGTCTTAAACCCTGTGTCCACTCCCATGGACAAAAATGCCTCATTTCCTAAATTCCTTTGACGTTCATCTTCTCATCTTTCGCCTTCTCAGCACTGAATCATTCAGAAAGTCACAAACCACTGCCAGGAGTCTATTTTATAGCCATAACGGAGGGAGGTCAACATTGGGAGGTCAACATTGCCACCATTCAAATTAAGTCATCAGGGCACTGCCTGCAGCTCTTGCCACTCCTCACTGTCTCATTGGGTGTTCCTGGGTAAGGCTATTTAATGAAATTGTAGCCCTGGATATCCCATTACATCTCTAATCTTAATATCTTCCTCCTAAAACATATGTTCTTATAAATGGATGTCCTAACATGGACTGATATAGACATTAATAATGATTCCTTGATTATACTTATGTAATGACATATGGCTGATTTGATAGATATTGCTCATTTACAAAACCCTACTGTTTAACTAAAATTCAATATCCCCAATTTTTTTTTTCTTTCGGCATAGGGATAAGAGGATTCAGCAGAGACAGACTGGGAAGCAGAACAGGTAGATTTACTGAAATACACTGCTAAGGGGAGCATCTGGTGAGATAGGAGAAGTCTGCTGAGCCCTAGCAGGGTCAGCTACCTGAGCTGGCCTAGATTCAGGCCTCAGTGGTGCAGCACTGAGACTTCACCCCTAGGACACCAGGGAGGCCCAACAAACCAAATTTGCATTACACCTACCATGTGTACTACCTCTATTGTGTACTTTGGAAGATCCCAGGTCACCACTTATTTGGTTCCTGCTCTGTAAAACGCCCGGGTAGAATTCAGAACAGAGGCAGCAGACATGTGAAGGAATCAGGGCCTGAGGGGCCTGGGCAGTGAGTGGTTTGGCTAAAGGGTTTACACTAGTTGTAGATCTTCTGCATAGGCCATAGCAAGAAGGAGGCCAGCACTATGACAGAACTGGACGCAAAAGGAGTGAAAAAATTTGGGTGATACAAAACAAACTTTATTAGTATTTCTATAATGAACAAGAAACCCTGGAGGAAATAAAATGAAAAAAACGTGAAATCAATTAGGAAACAAAGATTTTTGAATTACAAGAGGAGGGCCAGGTGTCAGTGGGTGGAGGGATAGTAGAAGTTAAACGAGGATATGTGGCTAGAGAGGTGGGTGAGGAGAGGTTTGGGGTCAGCGGTGCTTAGTCAATACCAGAGGTGGGCAGGCAGGACAGGGGTCAGGGGATGGGACCCTGGAGGAATGGCATCAGGTGAGCACCCTCTGCATATGTTGTTCCAGAGCAACAGGAGAGCCCAGCAGGCCTGCTGGGTCAGACAGACAATGCCCAGGGTACTGTAGCTGTTCCTGGGCACTCTGAGCTCACTAAACCCCTACATAGCCTGAAACCCTCCAGATTCCAGCAGGATGTCCCCAGGCTGCTGAGCTAATACCAGCCCTGCTGGGGAAACCAGTCCAGGACCTGAAACCTGTGGGACAACCTGCTGGGCATAAGCACACACCACCTGTTTGTGGGGAGCCAGGCCCTAGCCAGGCCATAGCAGGGCATGTTGGCAGTGGTGTGTTTACACCAGCCCCACCGCAGGAGACAGGTAGAGGCCAGGATGCTTCAGGAGCTGCCCAGTGTGGGCAGTTCACACCCCACCCCTTCTGGGGAAGCCAAGACTGGCGCAGGATCCCAAAGACTTCTTTGAGGATTTTGAGATAAGAGGAGTGCTGCAGGAGGAACCAGACAATGACCAGGATGCTGCACCCCATGGGGACATTGCTGAGCTCACTCCACCCTGCTGGAAAAGCCAGGCCCTGGCCAGGAGAATGCAGCCTACGCAAGAGCGTCCTGAGCTCGAACCACACCTGTGGGAGGAAGCCACCTCTGGCCAACATCCTGCAGGTTCAAGTGAGGGTGCGAAGGCAGCAGCAGCCCTGCCTGGGGAACCAGCCCCTGCAGGGATCCTGCAGCACAAGCAGAGACAACCCCGGTGTCTGCTTCTCTCCAATCAGCAACTTGGCCGGGCTCTGGCCTGTCCCATGGGCTGCAGGGGAGCCCGACTGTGCTCCTTGAGAAGCGGCTACAGATGCAAGAGGACAGGCCATCAGCCACACGCCAGATTGCCTCTTGCCTTTTCAAACAGACCACATGCTAGAGCCCTGAGCAGGGACCACCCTAAAATAGGGGGCCCTTGGGATTCTGTTCCTCAAATGAGGCAGTTGCAGATGCCAGGTCAGACTGCTCGTGGTCCAAATCTAGCCCGTGTGGTCTCCTCCAAGAGCCACCTGACCCTACCCCGCCCAGCCGGGCCCATGCACCAGCCTGGGCCACTCACCCTCGGACGGCTCCTCCAGGGATTTCGGGTACTGCAGCCAGTTCCTTTGGACATGTGCCCGAATCTCAAAGTTGCAGGTGCACTTCAACCTGGGCTCTGTGCTGGGACAGATCCCACACTGGGCTGTGGGAGGACAGTCGGGGAATTGCACTGTCTGGATCTCTTCACCTTCCTGGACACAAAAGACCTCCTGGGAGTAAACAGACGCACCTGCTGGGTAGCAACCAGCTGGGGCAAGAGGGAGCAGCCATGACGGTTTGGGTCCCACCACCAGCCAGGCTGGTTCTGGTGTAGACATGAGCAGACTCCTGGGTGGGCCAGACCCTCCTTCCTGGAGCATGCACACACTCACTCTCACCGCACGCACACCCGCACTCACAGGGGGAAGGGAGGGGTGGGGGCATCAGAGCCCTGGCGTGGTCTTACCTGTCCCCAGGGCCCCCCTAGTTACCTGAGGGGCAGTGCTGGCGCTGGCCCGAGGCGTACACACAGGCTCCTCATGCCTTTCGGCAGAGTGTGACACGAGTTTCGTGGACCTTTTTTGGGTCCACTGCGGGGAGACCTGGGCAAACAGCAAGAAAACGTGGGGCCGGGTCCAGGCCCACCAGGCAAGTGAGCTGGGTCAGGTTTGGTTCAGAACCAACTGCCTGGGGACCAGGGTTCCGAGGTCATGTGTGCCCTGTCATCTCGCGGAGGTGATGTCACTTCCTGGGTCCCCTTCCCTGGACTTCCTGCTCAGACAGATGCCCCCCCCGCTCCCCCCCCCCCCGGCCCGCCACATGGCTACCTGGGCCACTTCCTGTTGGCCCTCCATACCAGGCTCATCTCACAACACTGACAGCAGCACAGCCTCCCAGAGACCTTGGATGGAGCCATGCAGCCAGGGACAACCTGGGGACCCAGGTCTCTGGCTGCTGACCTGGCTCATCCTCCCTGCCAGGGAGCAGGCCCTGCAGCATCGGCAACTCCAGGCTCCTGTCTCTCATGGGCCCAGAGGAGCTCCAGAGTGTGGAGCCTCTCCCTGGGGAGTGGGCCACACCTCTCTGCTGCCCTTGGAGGGGAGGCTGGTGTCAGGCTCACAGCACTTGGAGGGTCCCACCCGGGGAAGGGCACCTGCACACGCCTCACCCAGGCCTGGCCAGCCCTGCTGGGGGCAGAGACATCTCCCACCCGGGGTGCCTGTCCTCCCACCCAGTGTACCTGTCAGCCCTGCTCCTCTCTGGCCGTGCCCTACAGGGCTTTGCGGTCCCAGTCAAGGTGCCAGGGCCACAGACAGTGCACACGTGCCGGCCACAGATTTCTCAGGGCCCCCAACCTGCTCACACACCTGCCCACCTGCCTGGAGGTTGTATTGACTTGGGACTGGGTTCTGACGGGGACGAGGCCACCCAAGGCAGGGGGTGTCCACTCCAACAGTGACTGATGCCAGCGAGGCTTCTTCTGTCTCCTTCCCTGTCCTCACTGGCTGACTCTCCCTTTCTCTTTCTGTATGTCCCTCTGATGTTCTCTCTCCCCCTCCTGGTCTGTCCTCATCTCACTCTCTGTGTGTGTCCCTGTCCCTCTTGGCCTCTCTGTCCCTGCCCCATTCCTCTGTGTCCCTGTCTCAGTCTCTCTCTGATCCCCAGTGTGCAGAGGACCAGAGGGAGGGAGGGAGGAGCACAGGGGACTGAGGTGATGGTGCACGGGTGCCTTGGAGAAGGAAACTCTATGGGGACTACACCTGAGGGGGTAGGTGGAAAACAAATAGTCTTTACAAGTGAAAAGTGAAGTTAAAAAATAAAAAAAAGAAGAATATAAAAAAAAATACAATCACGCCTGCAGGATCCTCATCCTGGTCCTGGTTTCTGCAGCAGTGGGGGTGTGAACTGTCCACACTGGGCAGTTCCTCAAGCATCCTGGCCTATACCTGTCTCCCACAGTGGGGCTGTTTTGATCCTGTCTCCTGGAGACAGCATAAAATTGGGTTTTGTTTTTTGGTACAACCAGTCACTCTGTGTCTTTCTCTTTGGTGAGTTCAATTCATTTCCATGAAGGGTGATGACATGATGACTTTCTACTGTGCTTTTGTCTTTAGTCAAATCCAGGCAAGAAATGTGTGGTAGGGCCTCCCCGGTGGCGCAGCGGTTGAGCGCTGGGTTGCAAGGCTGCCCGCAGCCTCTGCAGCATCGGTTCGATCTCTGGCTGCTCCCCGGCCACCTGAGGATGGTCCCACATGGCGCGCAGATCTCTCCTGCTGCCCGCTGCTCCCCTCAGCAGTGTACTTCGTCAGTCTGCCTGTTCTGCAACCTGATCTGGCTCTGGTGAATTCTCTCACCCTCCTGCACTTCTCACTGTACCCAGTGCTTGTATAAATAAATAAATAAATAATTTTTTTTAAAAAGTTATATCTCAATAAATTTGCTTTAAAAACATAACAAATAGGGTCTACAAGTTGCCCTGTGTCTGTCCTCCACAGTATCCTCATCAAGGGCTTGTGTGGCAGGGAACTGCCTGAGCCCATGAGGAGCTGAGCACAGACGGTTTCACTGGACAGAAGCTGTCAAGGCGCCTCCTTTGCGTGGTCCTGAGTCACGCGATGAGATGCTGACATCACGCTGCTTCTGTGATGGGAGAGACTTTAGGGGCCTTGGGTGGGAGGCAGCTTATTTTTCATGTGGGCAGAATGGAAATAATGAGTGTCCAGAAGGTCTACTGTGTTGGTTTTCAATTCTCCACCAGTTCTGGGATACACAGGAGGGGAGACAGCTCCCCCCGTGAGTGTGTCTGACTCCCTGGCTCTTCCTCGTGAGGAGAATGAAGCAGAAGGGACGCGCCACGTCACAGAGTCAGGCTCACAGGGGCTGAGACTTCCCGCCCGGGCTCCCCCTCTCTGGGGTGACTCCCTGCACACGGTGGACCCTCAGCTAAGGGGACGCCCACAGGACAAGGACCTGAGGGTTTTCTCCAGGAGCCACATGCAGGAGCTCTGAGGCAGGTCCTTCCACGCTGATCACGGCCATTCAGAGTCGCCAACATCTCGTCCCCATCACAGCCTCGTGGAACCCAGAGCTGGAGCCTCTGAGTGAGGCCCCACCTGCCGCCTCCCCCTCAGAGACTGTGGAGATGCCAGATCTTTCTTTTAGGTGCAAAGGAGGAAGAGATTTGGTACAAACCAGTAAAATATTCAGGCGATAAAGTGATCAGTGGCTGTTTTCTCACAAGAAACAGTGGAGGCCAGAGTAGCTCACGTGACGGTCAAGGTCCTGATTGCAATGAGCTGTCAGACAAGGAATCCAAGTCCTCTGAAGTGTCCTTCAAAATATGTGATTTTTAAAAATCAGTTCTACCGTTTTCAGATTCCCATTTAATTTTGCTGTTTTGTTTTCTTTATACTATCCCCAGAGCGGTGTCTGCAGGGTCACGGCACAGAGGGGCTGTCAGCAGCCTGGAGCTGTGAGCAGGGCTGACTCTAACCTGCTAGCAGGGAGTGGGGCCCTGGAGCCCCAGAATCATTCCCCACAGATGGCCCTCCAGGGCAGCACAGGCCTTTCTCCTCTTGATTCCCTGAATCACCTCCTCTTCATTGCAGGAATCTCCCTGCCACCCCAGCATTGGGGAGTTGGGGAGGATGTTGAGGCTCAGGAAATGGGGGCCTCCTCCTAACCATCTGTCCTCTCCTCCTCTCTCTCCTTCATCAGCCTGAGTGTGCGTGTTTGAGTCACACCAGCCCTGCACTGACAGGAAAGGCCCAGAACCTAAGTGATTCCCTAATCAGTTACAGCACCAGCCCCTCTGCAGTCCCACCAGGGGAGACAGAGACTCTCCCAGCCCCAGCCAGAGTCGCATCTCCCACACAGACCTTCCCCTCACAGTGTCCCCGATGCTGCCCCTTCCTGGCCCCACCCTTCCTGGTGCCCCCACCACTCCTTTTGGGCCCCATGCCCTAGTCCCCATTTTCATCCTCTGCTCCATTTCCAGGAGCCTCCCTGTCTTCCTAGTCATGCCATGGGGGCTCTCCTCAACCTCCCCTCATTCAGGGATGGAAAATTTTTAAAAGATGTATATTTGTTTATTTATTTCCTTACAGCGTGGGTCATCTTTCTATAGTTATTGTTCCTCTTAGGTGCGGCCCTTCCACCAATGATCCACCACACACCACCACCAGCTCCCCGGGTCTCTCCCCGGCTCTGATCACTCCTGCTCCCCCTTGCTGCAAGACGTGGATGGTGGTTGGCCCCGGGTCTTGGTGTTTTCCTGGAACCTTGTCCTTTTCTTGGGCGAGGCCCTGGGCTCCTGGGTAGAATTGAATGTTAATTCCCTGGAAGCAGAAGCAGAAACAAAGTACAGAGACTCTGGAGTCCAAGGATCCATCCGAGACTGAAGGAACCTCTATATTTGGGGATCAGCCCATAGTCTGGGAATCAGCTGTAATGACCTGGAAACCTGCTTTTGTCCTTTGTCCATAGGACTAAGAAAATTTGGGGACTTCTGACCTGACACTGGACTTGGGCGCCCCCTTGTGAGCAGATCCCTGTCCTGCCGCTGGGGGCCCAGGGAGCCTGGGGAGGGCCTGGCTGAGCAGGAGAAAGGGCGGCTCTGGGCTCCTGTGCTTAGCCCTGTGGCCACACGGGGGCGCTGCCGCGCTGCTCTGGATTTGGTGGCACTGCCAGGACGGGGCGGGGGCTGAGGTGGGCACAGCTGGGGATGCTGGAGGGTGGCGACCTGGGGGTGAGATGCTCTGTGAGGAGTCAGAGCAGCAGGGCTCAGAGGAGAGGAGACTCCGGAGCCTGCCCTGTGTGTGAGGTTTCCATCTTTTCTCCCAGAACCCCTCTCTCCAGTCCCTGGACGGTGATGCCTGGGAAAACTGGAAAAGAAAAAAATTTTTCTTTATATAACCTATTAAATATTGAGAGTATTTTAAAAAATAACATTTAAAGAATACTGTTCGATTTACAGAAAAGTTGCAAAGGCAGTACAGGTCTTGTTTATCCCACACCATTTCCCTTTTGTTAACATCCTACATGAGTACAGATTTTTTTTTTTTGCCACTAATGCAGCAATGTTGACATAATAACTAAACGCCATACTTTAATTCGTTTTTGCTAATGTCCATTTTATGCCCAGTAATCCCATCCAGTTTGCCTGGATGACAGTTTCTCAGACTTTCCTTGTTTCCTTGGGAGAGGTGTTGGGGTCACAGATGGGGGTTCTTGGGTCACCTCTAAGAAAAACTTCACCAGAGTCCTCCTTTCAGTGGGGTGAGGGCACACACACACACGCACACATATGAAAAGAAAGAAGTCCATGCTTGCACAGACACAAATTGTCAGGAGGACCTGATCCTGGAGTGGGGGGGGGTGTTGGGGAAGCCTGTTAATGGAGGCTCATTAGAAATCTGTTGGTGTGTGTGGTGTGGAATTACACATTTTAATAGGTGTGAAGCTGTACTCCAAAAATTTATACAGTGTTATAAACTAGTGTAACACACGCATATATATATTAATTATTGCTTTTGGGTGTTTTGCTTACATTACTGCTAAAAGCCATGATCCATTACGGAGGTCTTACTATGTGGGCCTCTTAGTTGAATCATAGTCTCTGGTATACTATCAGCTTTCCAATCCTCAGATATGGAGGAAATTTCTAATTCCATTTATACCACATCTAGGTCATGGGTAAGAAAATGTTTGCTCCTCAGTTGATCTATGTAGCCAACATCTGCATCAGTAATATAGAGAATCCTTGAATTTCCTCAAATTATGTCCTGGAAAATGTTCCTCAAATTATGTCCCCTGCAGTTATTTCATTGTTTTCCTTTCCTTTCCAGTCTGATTTGGCTAATTTTAATGCCATTCCAATAGGGAACAGTGGTAGAGAAAGAAATAGATGAGATAGTAACACATCACTCCTTAATTCTTGTAGCCCTATGAAAATCAAGTGTTCTCTATGGTGGTGAAAAGAGGAGATTATTTCCTGATGCAGGAGCACTCACAATGTAATGGAAATGCAGGGTTGTATTGCCATGGTTTGATCCATAGCACATTTTGGAATAGTGCCCAAGTCCTGTTTCATAAGCCTAAATAACTAACCTAGACCCGGGTTCCAAGGAGGACCATGAATTTGTGGCTCATGCGTGCACACTCCTCTGCCCCACAGGGGGCATATTGTGGCAACACCCTTGTACAGACTTTGTTTCCTGTGGTTTCCTGAGGGGAGGTTCCCCGAACTGTGTTTGCATGGAATAGCTGTGAGCCATCTACAAACTTCCATAATGGAGTTTCCCTTCATATATTTAAGTTGTATTCTGTTGTATAGTGATTTGTGGACTAGACAATGTAGCAGAAGTACACTGAAGCAAGTTGATTAAGAGTTGATAAATGAATGTAATGTAACAGAATTAGCTGACTGCTTTATTCTCAAAATGTTTATACTTCAGTTAGTTTATGCTTTAGTTGGAATTACCATGTTAATCCCTTCATCATATTGCTCTGTACTATTCTCAAATAGTTTCTCATTAAAGTCTTTTCTCCTTGATCTGCTTTGCAGACTTTCCAAACAAAGACTGCCACCTTTTTCCAATGTATGTTTTTCAAGCATCACAGAACTGGGGTGTAGACCAGAGGTGCAGTGGTTGAAAGGATTCACCAGAGAGAGTGGGGAGCAGAACAGGCAGATGTACTGAAATACACTGCTCCAGGGAGCAGCAGGCATGACAGGAGAAGGCTGCTGTACCCTATGTGGCTTAGCTCCCTCGTGGGGAATTGAACTCAGTCCACAGCAGTGATAGAGCTGAGACTTACTCTCAAAGCCAACAGCGTGGCCCCTTTCCCAATAATTTCTCACTGCACCATTGGCCATATAGAATTTAATATAAAATGAATGTGTCTTTACTGATCAATGAATCATGTCACAGGCAAGTTTTAGATTTAAATTAATTGGTATGCATGTGTAAGGACTACATACTACATGGTTACTATGAATAGTTTTTTCTGAAATTGAAAAGACTCTTTTTGGTAAATGTCAAAGTAAAAACTAATATGAAAATATTTAACCTTTCGTTCTTATTATAACAAAATGGAAAATAACAAATGACAGGGTTTCACATGGTAGCCCTGAAGGATAATGCTTTTCAGATCCCTTTTATCCATCTCTTTTAATAAATAGCCCTTCATTACCTTTTTATGTTACAAGTTTGCATACTGAACCAGATTGCAATGAAATAACAGTCTAATAAAAAACATTATGTTTGAAATAGATGTAGTTCATTCTGTGCCCATAAATTTTTAAGTAGTTGATGGAAAATTGGTCTCTCTAAGTAAGAGATTTTTGTTTTATTTTCAAGTTAGGCTATAGTTTTGGATCTGTGGACAAACCATTTACTCTCCCTGGTATTATCTTTCTTCTAGCTAATTCTGTGAGTCATAGTCTCTTCTGGTACCATCGATATTATTGCAAAGAGGAAGATTTAATCCGGTGGGGTTTTTTTAGTAGCTGAGTAGTATTTGTGTATTGTGCGCCATATTTTTGTAACCAACTCATCTATTGTTGGACCCTTAGGTTGCTTCTAACACTTTGGTATTGAAAATACTATTACAATGAACATAGGAGTGCACATATCCCTTCATATTAGTGTTTTTGTATACTTCAGAGAGATATCTAAGAATGGGATTGCTGGATCATCAGGTAGAACTATTTTTAGTGTTTTCAGAAATACCTATCCTACTTTTCTAGGAAAGGAAACAGTCTTCATTTCCACCAACAGTGGAGTAAAGACATGGATATAAGTTCTGAAATCACAAAATACACAGAAAAACAAAAATGACACAGTTCCTTAATCAGCCTTAGAGATGACTTTTGTCAATCGGATTACATTGGCAAAGGAAACAAAAGCAAATATAAACAAATGGGACAATATTAAACTAAAAGGTTTCTATAGAGTGAAAGAAACCACCATTAAAAAAGCTAATGATTTGGAGAAAATACTTACATATGTCAGACAAGGGCTTAATATAGAAATTTTATAAAGAACTCATTAAACTCATCACCAAAAGAACAAATGTCCCCATTGAAAAGTGGACAGAGATGTTGAAGAGAGCCTTGTCCACAGGAGACAGAGATGGCAGCAGGCACATGAACGTGGTTCCTCCTCTCCTATTCAGAAAGCAAATCAGAAGCAAAATGAGCGATCATCTCCTATCTGTTAAGAGGGTTATTATCAAAATAGACAAGAAACAAGTGATGGTAAAGTTGTGGAGAGAAAAAATTCTTTGTAGATTATTGTTACAAATTTAAACTGTTCTAATCATGGAAATAGTGTAGCAATCCCTCAACAAAATTAAGAAAATAAATATCACATGACCCAGCTAGCTGACTTCTCTTTAGTTGTCAAGCTTTACCACAAAAATATACAAACTTAAATTCAAAGAGATATATGGAACACCATGTTCATCATAACATTATTCACAACACTCAAGACAGAGAAACAAACTCAGAGCCCACTGATAGATGATAAAATAAAAAAAAAGTGACATATATGATATATATATATATCATATATATATACAGTGGGAGACTACTCAGCTATAAAGAAGATGAAATCCTGCCATTTGCAACAACATGGATTGACCTAGAGTATTTATATTTTGCTATCTAAAATAAGTCAGAGGGATAATAAAAGCACCATATCATTTTGTTACAGGGCAATGAGAGGAGCAGCCCAGACACCACAAACCTACCTGTTCTAAATGGGTTCTGCCGTCCACCGCATCACCACAAACATATGAGACTTTACTGGGAAGGAACTTCAATACAATTAGGAAACAATACAGGAAAGGCAGAGACTACAGTTTCTTTTTTTTTAAATATTTTATTTTATATAATTCTTACATCATTTTTCCTCTTGGCACAATGTATGCATTTTCATTTTGGTTATATTCCCAATACAATTGCACCCCCCCCCTTATTTTGACTCTAGTCCTTCCTCTCCCTGCCCTCCCTCCCTCCCCCCACCCCGCACCCCCTCCCCCTGCAGTGTGTCTCTATAGTTTCTAAATAAAGTATCCAATGTTACCAGTCCCCTTGTTGGTAAAAGTCCATCCAAAAGGGATTGGCCCAGAATAAGGTCCCAAAGTCTGCCACAGGTCTAAGGCATCTTCCAGTGGGGACCCATAGAAAAGGATCAGAAACCACCAGACAAGTCTGGAAGGAAAAGAGTAAATTATCAAAAGCAAGACAAAAACCGCCATTGCCACCTCCCCATGGGTCTCTCGCCCACATCTGGGTCACCCAGTCCACGACCAAAAGGCAAGCGTGGTTTCTTCACGCGTCTCTCTGCTCTACGTGCCTCCTCTGGGTCTCCTTCTGGCTCCATCCTGCTTCCTTCCTTCCTCAGTTTCCTCTGCAGCTTCTTCTCTCCCTGCTCAGCTCCACCCTCCCTTGGGTGGGGTGGGAACCTGGAACCTCCCCTTTCCTGGGGACCACCCTGTAACAATTTCACTCCTATATAGATGATAAAGAAACAAAACAAAAGAACAAACAAAACAAACCAAAAACAACATCTTAGTTTGTAAGAACCAAATATTTGCTGCCAGAGGGAAACAGGAAAAGGGGCTGAGGAATTTGGGTAAAGGAGTTCTTGTATGGTGAAGAATAGAAACTGTTTATTCAAATGTTAATTTTCAATGTACACCAAAACCTATCCCTATATAATGGTACAAACCAGTGGAACTTCAGTAAAAATTAAAAGAAAATGAAGTGAAACACAAAGATGTTTATTAGAGCTCATGAAATTTGTGATAATTCCGAAGCTCCATTTGTATATATATGTAAAAAAGTAAAAGCTATTCTGAGATATTTTGACTTGCTCTCTTAGATGCAATCCTCATACTTTTCCTTTTTTAAATTTTTTCTCCCTCAGCAGTTAATTTTTAAAAACAATGGAATCAACTGATGGCCTATGAAGGGACATTTCAAGGTCTTAATTTCAGAGGACATTTATTCTGATTGCTGTGTGTTCTTTACAGTTTTTGCTATAATACATGGGAGTCAGAATCTCCAAGATGGATGAGGGTTGCTCAAAGACTCACATTTTGATGCAAATTTCCTAAGTCATCCTAAATTCCAGCCACTTCAAAATTCATGGAGCAAACCCAAAGATGTAAAATTGTGGAGAAAAGGGAAATGATTTCCTTAGAACAAGAAAATGACACCTCAGGCTAAATTCAACCTTGTAAATACAATGAAAAACCAGCCACATTCATTTGTTAATTGTCCTTGGCTATCTCCTTGCTGTAGTGCAGATTTTAGTAGTTGCAAAAGGAACTACAATATATGGTAAATAAAGTTTGAAATATTTATTCTTTGAGGAGAGAGAAATTTGTCAATCCTTGTTCTACAGTCATGATTTGTAAACATTCACGCCCAGCTTCTCTGGCATAGGGAGGGTGAAGAAAGAGATCTGAGCCTGTGTTCTTCTTCCCTTAGCAGGTCTCTGAATCTACAGAAAATAAAGGAACTTTTTAGAGTTTGAAAATCAGTGAATTTATCTTTGATTGCCCCATCAATATTAGCTTGCTAATGCTGTTAATAACATTTATATCAGAAATAATAATAATTCAGGGTCAGTGATATAAGCGATGATTGGATAGTTCGTTAAGTGGAACAAACATTATTAAGCAGTCTTTGTGGTGGAACCATAGCTGGGGGAGGCGTGAGGTATGGGGGTGTAAGAGTGCAGCAGAGATGGATTAGAGAACAGAAAAGGAGGATATATTGAAATACCCTGCAAGGGAACAGGGGGCAAGAGGGAGCTATACAGCTGTGTGTGAAGGATTTGAGACTTTTACACTAGGGTTCCATAGGGTTTCTTACTTGGGGAGCCAGTTTGCACAGGTTATCGGCTGGGATGTCTGCTCTTGGGTGCAGACCCTTGACACAGACACATGTGCAGGCCCTGCCTCTGCATTCCTGGAGTTGGGCTGGTTTATCTGCCATGGTGGTCAGTCTAGCGGCCCAGTTCCCGTGGCAGCCTTATTGATGCCCTTCTCTGCTCAAGTCTCTCAAACATGACTGTGGGGTAAGAGTGAGAGCTTAGTTTTTAACCTTATGAAATGACACCCTGACACCCGTGTTGGGCCAGATGTATACTGCAGGAGTGACAACATGATCCTTTCTCTGGAAATCACAGTATTTTCTTTCCTTTTTCCAGAATTTATACTATTTTTGCTGATTTGATGGGCTCATGTTTTAATATTTGGTAATTAAACATGGTTTTGACAGGGAATGAGTAATAAAAAAATAAAGCAACCCAATACAACCCCCTTTTGCTCTTTTGATTGTACCATAACTTACAACTTAATTGTCAGAAATTCTCTCTTAAGAAAATGTAGAATTGCTTCCGTGTTTAGCCTTTGGGGATTTGGGGTTCCCTTTTTGGTAATTTACTTGACATTCATTGATATAAGAGTGTTAAGTCATAAAGTGCATGCTTTGGATTGTTTCTGTCAGTAGAGACTTCCAAATTTAATGGATGCAGACAGGTGAAGACCAAGAAGATGGAATGTAAATCGCATATAGGAAATTACCCACTGTGGCAGAAAAACAGAAACCAAATGGTGGGGTAGTGTTAAATAAGGTTAAAATTAAGCCCCTACCCCTTGCCCAGCAGGAAGGTTTGGGAGGCTTCAACACAGAGAGAACTGATGAGGCTGCTCTGGGTCCCAATCTGTAAGATGGATCCCTTTGACCAGGAATGTGGAGGCAAGGCCAGGACACATTCTGGGTCAAAGATCAAGCCCCCAGGATCAGACACCCCTGTACTAACCAGCCCAAAACTAACTCCCCAAAGCAAAACTGACAAAACTATTTATAAAAGGGAGCCCAAAATCTTTCTTCACTTGCAGATCTTTCCTGTCTCCCTAGCTGCTTCTCTTAGCAGTGTATTTGAACAAATGTGCCTTTTCTGTTCTCCACTCTGCCTCTGGTGAAATTTTTCACCCCTGCACCTCTGGTCTGTCAAGGTATCGTTAAGAATTTGAAAACCAAGCCCCCACTCCTTGGCCAGAGGCAAGTTTGGGAGGCTGGAATGATAAAGGGAGTGGATGGAACTGCCATGGAAACATGGACATTAAGCTAGTGAGGCCCAGAACTGATGATCCTCTATGCTGATTCAGATCATCAGTCAGGACACACCCAAGACTAGTCACCCTAACCAGTCAATGGTTCTAAAGCGTAGAGACTTGGGACCCAAACTCTGAGCAGTCCACCCTTCCTGTTTCGCCCTCTGCTTCTTTTAGCAGTGTATTTCAATAAATTCACCTGGTATTTCCCATCTGTATCTGGTGAACTCTTTCACCCTGCAACAGGGCCTCCACCTTGATTCTTCCCCACAACATTCTATATCAATAATCTTTGTTAGATAGAGTGGTGTGATTTCTTATAAAAGAAGATGGAACCTAACCTCTTCAACTACACCAATCTTCCATCTACCCAAACCTCTACTCTTTGTTCTCTGAATTCAGCAAATAAAAATAAAACTTAAAAAAAAAAAAGCATGGGCCTCCCCTGGTGGCGCAGCGGTTGAGTGCTAGGTTGCGAAGCTGCCCGCAGACTCTGCAGTGCCGGTTCGATCCCTGGCCACCAGCGAGAGTCTCACATGGCACCACAGAACTCTCCTGTTGTGCCCGCTGCTCCCCTCAGCAGTGTATTTTGTCACTCTGCCTATTCTGTTCTCTGCTCTGGCTCTGGTGAATTCTCTTACCCTCCCCCACTTCTGACTGTACCCAGGTCTTGTATAAATAAATACATAAATCTTTAAAAAAAAAAAAAAGCAAATAGCAATTACATCTACCAAGTTGCTCAGGATAGAAAGTTTGGCAGCATCTTTAATTTCTGTCTTTCCCTCACTTTCTATATCCATCCAAAGCAGCCCTATTAGCTAACATCCTAAGCAAAGTACCATTCTGACCCACACCTCTCTCTTTGTCTACTGCAAGTTTCTCTGTTGTTTTCCCTGTTGCATCTTGTTCTCCTACAATCTAGTTTCCCCAATGCAAAGAGATTTTCCTCAAACACAAATTATTCAATTCACTCCACTCGCCAACACCTCTCTCCATTTTCACAATTAGCATGAAGTTCAGGCCATCCCCCTGAATTAGGAAGTTCTGAGTGACTAGTTTCTGTGAATATCTTTGACCTTGTCTCACAATTCCTTATCCTTTGTCCACATGAAACACTGACCTGCTTTTTCTTACTGCAGGGTGATTCAGTCCTTTCTGCCTCTCTGTGCTCCCCTCTGCAATTGTGCTTTCTCCCAAACTTTGCTGTATGCATCCTGGTCTGTAAATAGAGTTCATATTGTCATTTATTGAAGTCTTATAATTTCCATGAAAGAATAATGTTTTCATAGCTTTACAGATACATACATTTTATTAAAAATATCTTGATGGGTTTCATATTTTGATGTTATCCTAAATGGCATTGAAAATTCAATTGGTTTGTTTCGATCCTTTGTACAGATCCTATCACCATTTGTTATTTCTCTGTTGGATATTTTAAAACTTATTTATATTGCTTTTATTCCCTGCCACTGAAAAGTCAGTTTTATCACAACAATCTCTCTATATCTTGATCACTAGAACACTATCAATTCTACAAAAGTACAGTGTAGTTTCTCAATAATTAGTCATTGTTTCTTTTGAGTGAATATCATATATAGGTAACCTTGGAAAAAGTAATTAGCCTCTCTAAATCTCCTTCCTCAGATATTAATATATATGTAAGTGCACATATTGATATATGTAATATACATAGAATTAAAACAATGATACTTATACTTCCTGATATTTATCACTATTAAATCACTTTATTTTGGTTGAAGTGTTAAAAGCAACCTAAAAAATAAAGTATTCTGAATTTCCTAACATTTTTGTTTAGTTTGAAGCACACTGGTACTGTTATGACCTATTGGATTTGTTAGTATATTCCTTCTCAAAGGAACTTTTGTGCATATAGTATTATTATTTAATGTTATTTTTCTACTAAACTGACTGCATGACACAATTACAGCCCCCCAAAAAGAAAGACAGGCTGAAAAAGAATCCTGAAATTACCTCTTGAAAATTTTAGAATTTAAACCTTACTAGTTCATTGCAACAGCAGTAACTGTGCCTTTATTTTTTTTTTAATTTTCTTAAAGATGTATTTTATTTATGCAAGCACCGGGGTGCAGGCCAGATGCGCGGGAGGGTGAGAGGATTCCCCAAAGACAGCCTGGAACAGAACAGACAGACTGACTGAAATCCACTGCTGAGGGGAGCAGCGGGCGGGGCAGGAGGGTTCTGCGCGCCACGTGGACCCTCGCGGGCGCGGCAGAGGCTGTGGACAGCTCCCCAGCGCGCGCCCAACCGCCTGCGCCCCCTGTTTGCTGTTCTCCCCACAGTGTGAGCGCGACAGTAAAGCATCTGCACAAGGCAGGGCCAGGATGGGGACGCCTGGAAAAGCCAAAACCCAGGCCGGGATTGCTCAGGACAGATGAAAGGGCCTCCCGGGCATTCCAAGGGTTGTCGTTAAGCGGCAGCTTTTTCGTTAAGGCTGAGAAACCGCTGGCGGTTCCCTCTGCCAATGGCTGTGGCCTGTGGCTCTGACGTCACAAAGAGCCCTTGTGACGGCACCGGCACCGCCTGCATCAGGCCCGCCCGGACTGCGCCTGTGTCCTCAGGAGCCGGGAAGCTTTGGACAGTGACCTGTGCACTCCGGACGACGTGAGAGATAGTGAGAGCCTGTTTTGGTTCTCTTTTGTTTTATTTATCGGTTTATTTATTTAATTATTTGTTTAGGCTATTTATTTTAGTTATTTTATTTTTCTTTCTTTGTTTTTTACGTTATTTTCCTTGTTTTGTTTTTTTTTTTTTTTGTATTTGCTTATACTCAGGGCTGGTGAGGGTGGTCAGCGTAGTCAAGCGCACAGGCGCTATGTCCCAGGGACGGCAAGGGCAAAGCTACCTGGTGCTGCGGGAGCTGGGGCGGGGCTCCCACGCCAAGGTGATGTTGGCGCTGCACGCGCTCACGGGCACGAAGGTGCTCATCAGGGGCGTCCGCAAGTCCGAGGTGCCCGACCTCCGCCTCCTGGCCCGCGAGATGGGGTGCATGAAGGCCCTTCACCACCCGAACATCGTGGAGCTCTTCCAGGTGGTGGACACCGGGCCGGAGCTGCAGCTCGTCATGGAGTACGTGTAGGGGGAGGACCTGCAGGCCTTCCTGGACAGGCGTGGGCGCCTGGGCGAGCGCGAGGCCCGCCCGCTCTTTCGGCAGATCCTCGCGGCCCTCAGCTACTGCCATGCCAAAGGCATCGCGCACAGGGATGTGAGGCCTGAGAACATTCTGCTGACCCGAGAGGGGAAAGTCAAGCTGGTGGACTTTGGGCTCAGCGTCCAGGCCTTCAACCGGGCGCTGAGCACGTGCTGCTGTCGCCCAGAATACAGGGCCCCCGAGGTCTACCTTGGCCAGCGCTACAATGGCCCCAAGGTGGACGTGTGGAGCCTGGGCGTCGTGTTCTATAAAATGGTGACCGGCACACTGCCCTTCAGGGGCCCAAACCTCTGGGCGATCAGGGTGCGCGTCGTGGGCAGGCGGGTCCAGCTGCCCGACTATCTCACGGAGCAATGCCAGGACCTACTGGCCAAAATGCTGGCACCAGACCCCTGGAGGCGCAGCACCCTGGAGAGCATCCGGCAGCACGCCTGGGTAGCAGAAAAGACTGAGGGACTCCTGCCCTTCAGCGAGCCGTCCCTCAGCCCCCAGGACCCGGCCATAATCAAAGGTATGGAGCGCCTGGGCTACCAGAGGCAGGAAATTCGGGAGGCCATTGACGCTAACAAGTACGACAAGGTCATGGCCACCTACCTGATCCTCCGCTCCAGGAAGCAGGCGGGGGAGGAGGACTATGAGGAGGAGGGCCAGGAGCGGCCCAGGCGCGTCACTTTCCAGGTGCCAAAGCTCGTCACCTTCCGGGAGCCCGGTGACCCCGATTCCAAGGACAGCCTCCCGCAGCCTGAGGTTTCGGGGAATACCCCAAGGCCGGGTATCCTGCGAAAGCAGGAAGTCCAAAAGAGGGCAAAGGATGCCACCCCGGGCACCAGGGTCATCTCCGCAGGAGTCCCTGAGCTGGAGGACGCCCAGAAGCACACCACCGCCGCAGGGCCAGGCCGCCTGTTAGATGATGCCCCGAAGGGCAGACCCTCTGCGCTAGGCCCGGTACTGGAGGACGCCTGGGGGGACACCAGCACCTCTGTGGCCAGACCCCAGCAGGAGGACACCAGGGAGCACAGTAGCACCTTGGTGTCAGTCCTCCAGCTGGAGGACACTGGGGAGCACGGCAGCACCACTGAGACAGGCCCCCAGCTGGAGAGGGACCAGGAAAGCAGGGCCAGCACGATCTGTCCAGCTCCACAGGCCTCCAGCACCCCCCTAAGACCTCCCCCAAGACGTGGCTGGCCTTCCAGTGCAGTGGCCCCTTCAGCAATCATCAGGGCCAGAGACAGGGTATTAGATATTATCCTAGAATTTTGTTGCTGCTGTGCAACATTCGAATTGCAGAGCAACAAAGACTAAAAATAGCACCACACCAGACAAAAGCCTCCCCACCCCAAAGCACAAAGTGGCCATGGGGAACAGGAGTACACCAGGGAAGGTTGAGGCTCTGGAGAGGCTCAGGGACTGGGCCCAGTCACAGGAGCCAGGAGCAGCATGAGACCCATGGGACTGCAGCACAGAAATCTGGGCAAAACTGATGTCCCTGAGCAGAGCAGGTGAAGGGCCAGGAGGGCCACGGAACTGGTGAAACACCTGGAGGGGAGCAGAGTGGGTGAGTGGTGGGGTGTGGAGGGGCTGGGGAGAGCTGAGCAGGTACAGGGCCCAGGAGGGGTATGAGGCTGTGTGGGTGGCCCCAGGGCCAGAGGCAGGAAACCCTGGGCCTCTCTCCCCCATCATAGGCTCAGTTCCCTGAGGACCATACTGCCCCCTTGCTGGGAGAGACCTGCTGCTCTATCCTGGGCACAGGGATGGCATAGAGGATGCAGGAGCTCTCGCAAAGGCTTGGGTCCAGGTGGTAAAACGTGCAGATTGCAAGGAGCAGATAGAGAAGGTCTCTAGCTCCCCTTAAGAAAGACTCGGGGACCAGTATATTAGAATCCAAACAGGACTCTTCAAGGTGGACAGAGTTTATGCACAGACCAACCTTACTCCACACGACCTGCTCAGCTGGAAAATCTGCACATCTTCCTACACCAGGAAGCCCTAGGCTGTGACCAAACTCAGTCCCACAGTGAGCATTGTCACCTCAAATTTTTGCAGCTTGGGATTCTTACACAGTGTCAGCCCAACTGGTATTTCCCCTTTTAAAAATCCTCTCCAGAAGGCCACCCACCCCTCCTCCTCCCTGGATTCAAACCCTGCAGGGTGACCTTAGCCAAATTGGAAACGTTAATATCGCCCAACAGATGCGGGCTTTGGACACCAGTCTCTGTCAAGTAAATCACTGGGTCCAGGAACGAAAAGCTACAGGGGCTGTCTACCTTAAATTTGTGTTTTTTATCATTGTTTAGATGGTGTTCAAGATGGGTAAAATGAAATGGCATAAGAAAGAAAGCAAAAGAAAGTGTTGAAGGTCTGAGAGAGATTTTGGTGAGAAATCATGTGTACTCAGGTGTCTCCCCCTCCTCCAACACATTCATGGACTTGCTCATCTGACCAGCAAAGTCCCCTCTGATCGATACTTCGTCAGCCGAAGCTGGGGCCAGGACATCCAAATGTGGACCAGCTCTCCCTTACTGCCATGGATCCTGCCCCTAGTAGGCCCAGTGATTATGATGATGCTTTTCTTTGTTTCTACACCCTGTTTTCTCTGCTTTATCCACGCAAAGCTCTCTGAGATGAGCCTTCGCTCTCCCAGACCCGGGAAAGCCATTCCTGTTATTGACAGATGAGCAACAGGGCATTGCTCTAGGGGTTCTGGGCCAACCTGGGCTGTCCAGCGACCAGTTACTTATTTCCCTAAACAAAGGGATCCCACTGTAAGAGGATGGCAGCCCTGCCTGCACGCACTTGCGGCAGCTGCTCGTCTCGCTAGACAGGCCTTAAAACCCACACTGGGCCAATCTGTAGATGTTAATTCTCCACATCGGCTCCAGGACCTACTCAAGCAGTATGTATGCAAGTGCTGGGCCCAACTCGGGCACGCATCACTGCTCCCCTGGTCCAGGTTCCACTCAGCCTACAGAGCAGAGACCCACTGTTTCTAATCCCATCACTTCAAGCCACTTCCCGTTCTTCTGTCTATACCTGGAAATTCCAGATCAGCGCAGCCTCAGGCAAAGTATTAGCACTCACAGGGCCTCTGAACCTAACCTTATTTTTTTCTTTTTGCCCCATGCTTACTGCATTTCATCCAACACGGGATCCAAGATCCGCCCCGTAGCACCTTTAACCAACTCCTCCACCCATGTCCTCCTCTCCCTGCAAAGACCTTCTCATAACCAGGCCTGAGCCCCCACCCCGGTCTTCGCCCCCGTCCAGCAGGAAGTAGCCAAAGAAAGAACCGTCGCCCCTTTTCCTATCAACAAAAGGCTGGTATGAAAGGTCGATGCAGGGGCCAGGAATGGGGAAGCCCACATACAAACAACAAGATGGCCCTGACACCAGTACCCCTGATTCCATCAAACTGAAACTGAAGCCATAAGCAGGGGAAAACAACTCGGCTCCACGAAAAAACAACTTTGTTCCACCTAAACCTGTTCCCCCCTGCCAACCCAGTTTTCCTGCCTAACCTCTCCTCACCCTATGAAATGACATCTCCCCCCACGACGGGCGTGACTTCAGGGACACCCCACCTTGAATCAGCAAAGCTCGCCTGGGGGCACAATGAATGTCCCTTCCTTTGAGAAAGTTTAGCCTGGCTCCCCTTTTCTTTACCGCGCCAAACCTTTCATCTTGGTGCCCGAAACCTGGAAGGCTGTGTCCCCTGGCGCTGGGGCCGCCTTCCCGTCCCTGGGACCTCTCCTCTCCATGGCAGACGCCTCACATCCACCACCGGCCTTGATCCTCGGGGTGAGTCACCTGCCTGACCCTCCTTCCTAGGAGGCCCTCACCCCTGGTTACCTGGCTCCTCTCCTCACCCCCATCCTGGTCGACTGTTCCATAAACCGCGGGCCTACACCAGCCGACCCCCATTGCTCCTGGTTCTGATTTGGGGAAGCCCATCCAGTCCAGGTGTCCCTTTCTCATGCCCTCCCATCTCTCCCTCCTGCAAACCAGTTGTACTTTCCAAGTCTCCAGTCTCCTCTCCCTCTTCGCCCTCTCCTCTTCTGCGTTCTCTGATCCTCTAGATGTTCAGTCTTCACCTCCTTCAGCTCCCCAGGCCTGCCCCCGCTTCCACCTCCCAGCTACCACACCTGCTCTCACAGTCGTCCTCTTTGTCCCCTTAGGGAGGTTGCGGGGACTGAAGGAGCAGGTGGAGTCCACGATCCTTTCCCTCTGTCTGATCTCTCCCAGATTGAAAAGCATCTCGGCTGTTTCACTAAGGACCCCACTACCTACACCAAAGAATTTCGTTATCTTACCCAAGGTTACACCTAAGGTTACACCTATAACCTTCGGTGTCATGACTACACGTTATCCTCTCTTCCACCCTGACCTCTAATCAAAGAGAACTTGTTTTTCAGTCTGCTCAAGGCCACCCAGATCAGGCCACTTCACTGACACAACCATGCCCCAGGCCCTGAAGCAGGTCCCCGCCAGGAGCCTGGCTGGGAATCCCAGACTGACACTGATGCGGGTCGCAGGGGCAGGGCTCGCTGCCTCTTAGCCAGGCTCCAAGCAGCAGCCTGTCTCCAAGGCAGTTAATTTTGACAAGCACGGGAGATCACCCAGTTCCACCCCATACGAGGAGGACGGTGACTACAAACAGCGATGAAGAGCATGTGGGTGCTAGATCTGTTCATAAACCTACCCGGGATGGGTTGGTTGCACTACAACTAGCGTAGACGGCAGGATGGTTCAAAGCAGGACGGCTCTACGCAGACGAAACCCTTTGGAACCTGGGGAGGGGTTGCCAGGTGGCCAGCCACGAGCAGATGGTACTCGGTGGCCAACCTCCTCGCCCTGTGGGCACCTCTCCAGGAATGGCCAGAGGTAGATGGATCCCCAGGGCAGTTGGAACAGGCCCTGTATGAAATAGAAGAAACCCTGAGTGGATGTGTTATAGGACAGGGAGAGGGGCAGCCCAAACCCCGCAAACCTGCCTATTCTACATGGGTTCTGCCATCCGCCGCATCAACACAAAACATAGGAGACTTTAATGGGAAGGAACTTTAATAAAACTAGGAAACAATACAGGGAAGGCAAAGAGTCTAGTTTCTAAATGAAACATCCAGAGATACCCGTCCCCTCGTGGGTAAAAGTCCATCCAAATGGGATTGGCCCAGAACAAGGCCCCAAAGCCTGCTACAAGTCTAAAGCATCTTCCAGTGGGGACCCACAGAAAAGGGTCACAAACAACTGAACAAGCCCGGAAGGAAAAGAGCAAAATCAACATCAAGATAAAAGCTGCCATTGTCACCTCCCCACGGGTCTCACCCACATCTGTGTTACCCAGTCCACGACCAAAAGACAAGCACAGTTTCTACACATGTCTCTAGGCTCCATGCGCCTCCTCCAGGTCTCCTTGCTCCATCCTGCTTCCTTCCTCAGTCTCTTCTTCAGCTTCTCCTCTTCCTGCTCAGCTCCACCCTCCCTTGGGTGGGGCAGGGAACCTCCCCCTTTCCTGGGGACCACCCTGTTACAGATGCAGTTCCCGCGAGGTGGCAGGAGCAGTGGGATGGGTGTTTCTCACAGCTCTGCTTGAGTCCAGGCAGAAAGAGCAATCTAGAGTCCAGCGAGTATGGGATGAGAAGAGGGAAGAGATGCGAAAACTACAATGTTTGAGGATTCTGGAGGAAGAAGTTCAGAGAAACCAACCCACCATTCTGGAGATGCCAGACTCCAGCTCAGAAAGGAAGGAGAGGGAGGCTGGCCCTTTGCCCGAATCGCAGCTGGTGGTGGGAAACCAACCCATGACTCCAGAGATGCCAGACCCCTCCTCAGGACAGGAGGAGAGGGAGGCTGGCCCTTTGCCCGAGTCACAACCAGCAATGGCAAACCAACCTGCGACCCCTGAGATGCCGGACTCCTCTGGAGAGGAGGTGGAGGCTGGTCCCATGCTCCGGGCCCGCTGAGTGGTGACTCAGAAATAAAGCGGCAGCCACCCATGGCCCCAGGTGGGTGGTCAGGCTGCTGGACCACCACAAATGACAGAATTTACTTCCTATCAACCATACACCCAGGCGGAACTGGTGGACTTGGACAAACAGTTTCCACCAGAAACCAGGGGAACCCTTGGCAGCCTGGCTGCTACATTTGTGGGGCCTGGGGCTGGATGGGATCATTTGCACGGCACAAGTGATGGAGAGACTGGCCTCCATGGTTTACACCCATCCTTGCGACAGAGGCTACAGAACAGACAGCAGTATGGCCAGGGCGACCACACCCTCCGGGAATGGATAATGGCTGCCACACGGACAGTCTGGCTGATGCAGGAGACGTGCCGGACACAGTAAGTGGATGGCAGACGTACGCCGAGCTGGTACAGGTCCTTCGGGAATTGGGGATGCAGCAGGCCATGTTTAATGTGAATTCCCGTGGTCCTGATGATGAGCGTTTCACAGCAGGGATGAGAGACTTGGTATTAAAAAATGTCCCCTCATCCTCATTCGGATCCCTCATGGCAGTTGTAGCACCCCATGTGAGTCGTCAGCTACACGACGTCACAACAGTGATAGCCAGCTTGGGCGAAGTTGAGAACTGGCGCTCTCAAACTCAGGAGGGAATATGGGTAGTTGTTGAAAAGTCAAAAGGAATGCCAAGGAGGGAAAGGAATCTACTTGGCACCACCGAATTTATTAAAGTCACTCATAACCAAATGTGGACAGATTTAGTGAGAGCAGGTGTAGATAGCACTAAAATACACGCACAGCCCAATCTATATTTGTTGGAATTATGGCAGCAGCTGCAAGAAGACCAGAGGTTCACGCCCATGAGAAGGACTGCTGCTCAGAGGGAGCCTGGAAGCTCCAGGCCTCAGGCACATGTCCTGCGCCTGGAAGACACTTGCTGCCAACCCTATCCTCGGGTGAGGCCTGATCGCTTTCAAATAGGGTGAGGGCCAAGGAACCTGTCCACAGGGGACGGGCGGGGACCGGAGGCCACATGTGGAGCTTGCCATCCACTGGTCCCCAACTAACATGCAAAGGGTTTTAGCTCTGGTAGACACAGGAGCAGAATGTACTCTGCTCTATGGAAATCCAGAAAGATTTCACAGGTCTACTTGTATTGATGGCTATGGAGGCCAGAGTGTCAAGGTGACAGCAGTGAGACTATCTCTGGGGATTGGGCCATTACCCCCCAAAAGAGTATAAAGTATATGTGTTGCCCGTCCTGGAGTACATCCTGGGGGTGGATGTACTATGTGGCTTATGGCGAGAGACCACAGCCGGAGAGTTTCACCTTAGAGTGCGTGTGGTAAAGGCAGTGGTGAGAGGACACGCTAAGCATCTGCCCACACAACTGCCAGTCCCTAGGCGAGTGACTAATACCAACCAATATCAGTTGCCCGGAGTCTACAAGGAAATTGGGCACAATATCAGAACTGGAGAAAGCGGGCATTGTGCGTACTGCCCACAGCCCCGACAATTCACCGGTGTGGCCAGTGAAGAAGCCGATGGCTCTTGGCGCATGACGGTAGATTATCATGAGTTAAATAAGCTAGTTCCCACTTTGCATGCTGCAGTGCCTTCGGCAGCAGATTTGGGGATCATCTGCTGGTGCCAATGAATGTCTTTTGCCACTAGGTTGGTACCTCGCCTGGACTAACTTGTGTTCTGTTGTATTTTGTTGTTATAGTGTGATGTGTACTATTTACTTTTATGGGACATGGCTGCGTTGTTTATGTTTGCTAAGAAACAAAATTGTCTATATGTAGATGGTCTGGCAGAAAACCCTGCGGGGGTGGATTGTAGGGTAAGGTAAAAAGTATCAGGCTTTTCTGCTCTCCCGCCATTAGGAGAGATGACGCATCTGTGCGGGCCTGAGCGCAGGCCTGATGGCGGCACCTGGAGTAGGGTGGGGGTGCGGTGTCGAGGGTGGAGGAGGACAGTGGAGTGTGTGGAGGAGAGCGGCGACTACAAACAAGAGCAAGGAGCATGTGGCTGCTAGAACCGTTCATAAACACACCTGGAATGGGTTGGTTGCGTTACAGCGGGGTCCTGGGCTTCACTCTGGGATAGGTATCTGCAGAGCTCCCCTGTCAGTGGCACGCGGCGAGTTTCCCAGGCGAGTTTCTCCACGAGACAGAGACGGTAGTTACATTTAAAAAACAGGTTTATTGGGGAAAGGGAAAGGGGCAGGTTTTGCTGAGAGAGGCCTGCATGGTTGAAGGCTGGCAGCCTTGACAGGTCATAGGCGGGCAGGAAGCTGCTGCCCTGCAGAGGGAGAGAGTTGGTAAGAAGAGGAACCTACACAGTCCCAGGTGGGCAGAGGGAGTGCTGCCCCGAGCCAGTGCAGAGACTTTACAGACACAGTCCTCTTCTGTTTGGGGGGGTCACTCCTTGTGAGCCGTCAGTTGGTTGCTGATTTTGGATAACCACGCAGAATCCAAGAGGCACTGGAGATACCAGGATGGGGAGTGGAGATTCCAGGATGGGCCCAATCTCCAAATCTTTCCCCTCAGGCCTGTGCTCCACTCCCTAGAGCATCTGATCCTGCTTGGGTCTCATGCCTTGTGATAAGGCCCTGGTGCCTAAGGGTCACGACCTCTACCGCTGAGTTAATGGTCATGCTATTTCCCTCTATCCCTACCTCCTTGTGAGTCAGGTTCTGGTGTCAGGGTACCTCCTTTCCAATCTTTCTATTCTGTCTGCTATTAAGGTATTCCTATTTTGTGAGGAGGGGAAGCTGGGTCCCGAATGCTGGGTGAGTATGGAGTAAGTGGCTCCTATAGCAATCAGAGAATTAATATCTTACCTGTGACATCCAGGGTTACTCTAGGCTTAACCACAGAGACCATGACATTGGGGACCTGGTGACGTCCTTGGGCCCTATCACTTGTCATCCAGGAGGTGTCAGTAGTCAGTCTACTACAGGGCAGGGAGAGGGGCACCCCAGAACCCCCAAAGCTGCTTGCTCTAAATAGTTTCTGCCATCTGCCGCATGGACACAAAACATTTAAGACTTTAATGGAAAGGAACTTTAACACAATTAGTAAACAATACAGAAAAGACAAAGAATCTGTTAGAGGTCAGGGAGAAGGGCAGCCCAGACACCACAAACTTGCCTGCTCTAAATAGGTTCTGCCATCCGCCGCATCAACAGAAAACATATGAGACTTAAATGAAAAGGAACGTTAATACAATTAGTAAACAATGCAGGAAAGGTAAAGAATATAGTTTCTAAAATAAGCATCCAAAGTTACCCATCCCCTTGTGGGGAAAAGTCCACCCAAACAGGATTGGCCTAGAGCAAGTCCTGAAAGCCTCTCCAAAGTCTAAAGCGCCTTCCAGTGGGGACCCACAGAAAAGGATCAGAAACAACCAGACAAGTGTGGGAGGAAAACAGCAAAATCAAAATCAAGACAAAAACCACCATTGTCACCTCCCCACAGGTCTCTTGCCCATGCTGATGTCACCCAGTCCACGACCAAAAGGCAAGTGCAGTTTCTGCACGTGTCTCTCGGCTCCATGTGCCTCCTCCAGGTCTCCTTCTGGCTCCATCCTGCTTCTTTCCTTCTCAGTCTCCACTGCAGCTTCTTCTCTCCCTTCTCAGCTCCCTTCTCTCTCTTCCTTTGGGTTGGGCAGGGAACCTGGAACTTCCCCTTTACCTGGGGACCACCCTATTATCTTGGATATCTCATACAGAAACACATATTTTAACTGTCTTAATTTGTTTAGGTGAGATGTCATTAAATTTTAGTTTTCTTATAATAACAAGCAAAAAAATAAACCTGCAAGCTCAACAATATTTAGAGAAAGTGATATTGTTTAACATTCTCATTCTTAAACTTAATAAGACCTTAGTTTTATATGAAATTTGGCCACCATTTAAATAGTGATAAAAGAAAAAATTTAAGGGAGAGATACCAATTGTAGCTGTTAGTTTTTCTTAGGACAGGAATTTTAAATTAATTTCAGAGTTGCAAATTCTAACATCCCAAAAACCAAATTTCTTTCTTAGGCAAGTACTAGATAGATTGATGAAAACCAAGAAAAATAAGAGAGACTTAATATCATATACATTTCCTACATACCTGTGAGGAACACAGTGTTGCTAAGGAACTTGCCCATGAGGCTAGATTTTGCTAGGACAAGGGGAAAGAAAGAAGTCAATCTGGGATTTTTCTGGAAAAGAATTTTATCAAGAGATTTAGGACTAACCATCAAAATGCAAACTTATCTTTTTTGATGTAGACTAGGTCAATTACTCTTTTTTTTTTCCTGAATACTGTGTGCTTCCTTTTGAAAATAGAGACATTTCAACATAAAATATTGATACTCAACATGAAAACTGTAAGGCTTGAATGCTACAAATTCAACCATTAAGTTTTGATCTAGTTTTTGATTACCAAAATCTTAAATCCTGATCTCAAAATTGGGAATTTTTTATTAGACTTTATATAGTTGTCATTTATAACTAATACTCCTAAGGCATTAGATAGTGATACAAACAGATTTTTTGATTTTTTTTTTTTAAACTTTGGTCATGTGCATTAGTTTTAAAAAGTAGTTATTCTTTTTTTTAATAATAAATTTTATTTTTATATTCCCCAACAATTGCAACCCCCCCCCATTCTGACCCCAATCCCTCCCCTCCCGCCACCCACCCCCAAAAAAGTGTCACTGGTTCAAAGTTTTTTGTTGATTTTGATTTTTACTTTCATATAGTTACTCATTTTCCTGGTCCCTTATTTAAGTTTTCTAGATTCCTGCTATGAGTGAGTCCATCCAGTAGTTTTGCTTTTCTTTCTGGCTTATTTCGCTGAGCATGATCCCTTCCAGCGCCATCCATGTTGCTGCAAACTGCATGTGTTTATCTTTTTTGAATGCTGAGTAATATTCCATGGTATATATGTACCACATCTTCTTGATCCAGTCATCTATTTTTGGGCATTTGGGCTGTTTCCAAAGCTTAGCTATTGTAAGTAGTGCTGCTATAAACGTAGGGGTGCAGGTGTTCTTTGGAATTGATGTTTCTGTGTCCTTTGGGTAAATACCTAGGAGTGGAATTGCTGGATCATATGGAAGCTCTATGTTTAGTAGGTCCAGAAATCTCCACACAGCTCTCCATAGTGGTTAGACCAGTTTGCACTCCCACCAACAGTGCAGAGAGTTCCTTTTTCTCCACACCCTCGCCAATATTTGTTGTTGCTAGTTTTTTTAATATGTGCCATTCTCACTGGTGTAAGATGGTATCTCATGGTAGTTTTGATTTGCATTTCCCTGATTACAAGTGATGTTGAACATTTTTTCATATGTCTGTTGGCCATTTGCATTTCCTCTTCAGAGAAGTTTCTTTTTAGCTCTTCTGCCCAATTTTTGACTGGATTATTTTCTTTGTTGTTGTTGAGTCTCATCAGCTCTTTGCAGATTTTTGTGATCAGTTCTTTATCATTAGTGTTGTGTAAAAAAATGTTCTCCCGCAACATGGATGGCGCTGGAAGGGATCATGCTCAGCGAAATAAGCCAAAAAGAAAAAGAAAAATACCGGATGGTCTCACTCATAGCAGGAATCTAGAAAACTTAAATAAGGGACCAGGAAAATGAATAACTATAAGAAAGTGAAAATCAAAATCAACAAAAAACTATGAACCAGAGACACTTTTAGGGGGGCGGGGGCGGGAGGGGAGGGATTGGGGTCAGAATGGGGGGACAGCAATTGTATGGGGAATATAACAATAAAATTTATTATTAAAAAAATAAATAAAAAACAAAATTAAAAAAAAAATAAAAATAAAAAAAAATGTTCTCCCAGTTGGTGGGGTTTCTCTTTGTTTTTGTTATTGTCTCTTTTGCTGTGCAGAAGCTCTTTAATTTGATGTAGTCCCAGCTGTTTATCTTTGCCTTCACTATCACTGCTTTGGGTGATGTGTTTGTAAAGATGTCTTTGATGTGCAAATCATGTAGTGTTTCGCCTATATTTCCTTCTATGTATTTTGTGGTTTCAGGTCTTATGTCTAGTTCTTTAATCCATTTTGAGTTGATTTTTGTGTATGGTGTGAGGTAGTGGTCAAGCTTCATTCTTTTGCATGTGGCAACCCAGTTTTCCCAGCACCATTTATTGAACAAACTTTCTTTGCTCCAATGCATAGTCTTTGCTCCTTTGTCAAAGATTAGTTGACATAAATCTGTGGGTTTATTTCTGGATTTTCTATTCGATTCCATTGGTCTGTGTGTCTGTTCTTCTTCCAATACCATGCAGTTTTGATGATTATGGCTTTGTAGTAGAGTTTGAAGTCTGGGAGTGTGATGCCTCCATTCCCTTCTTTTTTTTTTTCAGGAGAGCTTGGCTATTCGGAGTTTTTTGTAATTCCATATGAATTTCATCAATAATTGTTCTAGTTCTTTGAAGAATGACATTGAGATTTTGATTGGAATAGCATTGAATCTGTATATTGCTTTTGGTAGGATGGCCATTTAATAATGTTTATTCTACCAATCCATGAGCAGGGGATGTCTTTCCATTTATTTGTGTCTTCTTCTATTTCTTTTAATAGTGTTTTATAGTTTTCTTTGTATAGGTCCTTTACCTCTTCGGGCTCAGTGTCCAAGGCTTCCCCCAGGCGCTGAGCACGTGCTGCTGTCGCCTAGAATACAGGGCCCCCAAGGTCTACCTTGGCCAGCAGTACAACGGCCCCAAGGTGGACGTGTGGAGCCTGGGCATCATGCCCTACGAAATGGTGACCGGCACACTGCCCTTCAGGGGGCCCAGCCTCAGGGCAATCAGGGAGTGCGTCCTGGGTGGGAACGTCCACCAGACCACCTACTTCATGGTCCAGGGCGGGGACCTGCTGGCCAAAATGCTGGCACGGGACCCCTGGAAACGCAGCACCCTGGAGAGCATCCAGCAGCACGCCTGGGTAGCAGAAACGAGCAGGGGACTCCTGCCCTTCAGCGAGCCGTCGCTCTGCCCCAGGACCTGGCCATAACCAAAGGTATGGAGCGCCTGGGCTACCAGAGGCAGGAAATTCGGGAGGCCATTGACACTAACAAGTACCGCGAGGTCATGGCCACCTACCTGATCCTCCGCTCCAGGAAGCAGGCGGGGGAGGAGGACTATGAGGAGGAGGGCGAGGAGCGGCCCAGGCGCGTTACCTTCCAGGTGCCGAAGCGCGTCACCTTCCGGGATCCCGGTTACCCTGATTACAAGGACTCCCCACCCACACCCACCCCGCCGGCACCTGAGGTTTCGGGGAATACCCCAAGGCCGGGTATCCTGGGAAAGCACCCAGTGCAGAAGATTGGAAAGGATACCCACCCCACTCCCTCAGCCTGAGGTTTTGGGGAATGCCCCAAGGCCAGGAATCCTGCGAAAGCAGGAAATCCAAAAGAGGGGAAAGGATGCCACCCCGGACAACAGGGTCAACTCCACCAGGTCCCTGAGCTGGAGGATGCGCAGCAGCACACCACTGCTGCAGGTCCAAGCCCCCTGCTAGAGGACACCCCAAAGGGCAGTCCCTCTGCGCTAGGCCCAGAGCTGGAGGATGCCTGGGGGGACACCAGCATCTCTGTGGCTAGACCCCAGCAGGAGGACCCTGGGGAGCACAGGAGCACCGCGGTGTCAGTCCTCCAGCTGGAGAACACTGGGGAGCACGGCAGCACCACTGAGACAGGCCCCCAGCTAGAGAGGGACCAGGAAAGCAGGGCCAACCCAATCAGTCCAGCTCCCCAGCCCTCCAGCACCACCCTAAGACGTCCCCCAATATGTGACTGGCCTTCCAGTGCAGTGGCCCCTTCAGCAATCATCAGGGCCAGAGATAGAGTATTAGAAATTATCCTAGAATTTTGTTGCTGCTGTGCAGCATTGGAACTGGAGAGCAACAAAGATTAAAAATAGCGCCATACCCTGCAGAAGACCCCCCACCCCCAAAGAACAAGCACTCAGTGGCCATGGTGAACAGGAGTACACCAGGGAAGGTTGAGGCTCTGGAGAGGCTCCGGGGCTGGGCCCAGTCAGAGGGGCCAAGAGCAGCATGAGACTCACAGGACTGCAGCACAGAAGTCTGGGCAGCACTGATGTCCCTGGAGCAGAGCAGGTGAAGGACCAGGCAGGCAACGAAACTGGTGAAGCATCTGGAGAGGAGCAGAGCGGGTGAGGGTTGGTGTGTGAAGGGGTTGGGGAGAGTTGAGCAGGTACAGGACCAGGAGAGGGGTGTGGGGCTGTGTGGGCAGAGCCTCCAGAGGTCCCAGGGCCACAGGCGAAGAACCCTAGGCCTCTCTCCCCCATCTTAGGTACTGCCCCCTTGGTGGGAGAGACCTGCTGCTCACCCCTGGGCACACAGATGGTGCAGAGGATGCAGGAGCTCTTGCAAAGGCTTGGGCCTGGGTGGTAAATCGTGCAGATTGCAAGGAGCACAAAGATAGGCTCTCTAGTTCCCCTTAAGAAAGACTCTGGGACCAGTATATTAGAATCCAAACGGGACTCTCCAAGGTGGGCAGAGGTTATTCACAGAGCAGCCCTAATCCACCATGACCTGCTCAGCTGGAAAATCCGCACATCTTCCTGCTCCACGAAGCCTAGGCTATGATCAGTCTCAGTCCCGCAGTGAGCACACCTAGGTGTCCAGTGTCCCCTGGGCTGAAGCTGCAGCTCGTCATGGAGTACGTGCAGAAGGGATTTTGCAACTTGGGATTCTTACACAGTGTCAGTCCAGTTGGAATTTCTCCTTTTAAAAATCCTCTCCAGAGGGCTACCCACCCTTCCTCCTCCCTGGATTCAAACCCTGCAGGGTGACCTTAGCCAAATTGGAAACATTAATATGCCCAACAGATGCAGGCTTTGGACACCATTCCCTGCCAATTAAATCACTGGGTACAGGAATGAAAAACTACAGGGGCTGTCTACCTTAAATTGGTGTTTTTTCATCATTGTTTAGATGGTGTTCAATTCTCTTCTAAAACTAAGGTTTTGCTAAGTCTGGTAAATGCAAGTGAGGTGATTATGTGTGTTTGAAAAAAGAAATGTATGGAAGAGGGATATTCTGAAGGGCCTTAAGATAATGTAAAGCCGGATGGGTAAAATGAAATGGCATTAGAATGAAAGCAAGCAAAAGAAAGTGCTGAAGGTCTGAGAGGGAGGTTTTGGTGAGAAATCGTGTGTACTCAGGTGTCCCCCTCCTCCAACACATTCCTGGGCTTGCTCATCTGACAAGCAAAGCCCCCTCTGACTGACCTTTTGTCAGCTGAAGCTGGGGCCAGGACATCCAAACTTGGACCAACTCTCCCTTACTGCCATGGATCCTTCCCATAGTAGGCCTGGTGATCATGATCATGCTTTTATTTGTTTCTACACCCCATTTTCTCTGCTTTATCCAGGAAAAGCTCTCTGAGATGAGCCTTCGCACTCCCAGACCCGGGAAAGCCATTCCTGTTATTGACAGATGAGGAACAGGGCGTTGCTCTAGGGGTTCTGGGCCAACCTACACCAGTCCAGCGAGCAGTTGCTTATTTCTCTAAACAAATGGATCCCACTGTAAGAGGATGGCAGCCCTGCCTGCGTGCACTTGCGACAGCTTCTCGTCTCGCTAGACCTAAGGCCTTAAAACCCACACTGGGCCAACCTGTAAATGTTAGTTCTCCACATTGGCTCCAGGACCTGCTCACTCATCAGGCTCTCTCCCCTCCATCACCCTCTTGTCTGTTAGATTTCTACTCTCTTTGTCAAAGACCCTCTCATCTCCCTCTCCCAATCCTCGACTCTCCATCCTGCCAGGCTTCACGGGTGTTCCACTCCCTAACGCAGGTAACACCCTCTTCTTACTACGGGGGACACCATCACCATTCGGACAGTGGACCTGCCTTTATCTCAAAGATTACTCCACAGGTCTCCTCCCTGGGCATCACCTGGGAACTACACATTCCCTCCCGACTGCAATCCTCTGGTAAGGTAGAACGGGTAAATGGTCTGACCAGAGACCACCTAGCCAAACTCTCCACAGAGCCCACAAATCCTGGGTGGAGCTGCTCCCACTGGCTTTAGTGCACCTCCGAACCACTCCCCATGGCCCCTTGTTCCTGAGCCCCCTTGAACGGATGTATGGCAGACCTCTTCTTACTAACCATGAGCTCCGCGTCCAACCTACACTGTTGGCTGGATATTTTCCATACTTCTCTTTGCTCAGACAGCTGCTCCAAGAACACGCAGACCTTTGTCTGCCACAACCTGTGCCTCTGTCCCCTGATGCACCTGTCAACCTGCTGTGCCCTGGAGACCAGGTTCTTCTGAAAGCCATCTCTCCAAAACCACTTCCGCCAAGTGGATGGGTCCACACACGATCATCCTGACTACACCAATGGCTGTCAAGGCATCAGCTGTCCAGGGTCAAAGTGGTCCCTGTGGACAAGCAGTATGTATACAAGCACATGGGCCCAACTCGGGTTTGCATCAATGCATCCCTGGTCCACATCCCACTCAGCCTATAGAGTAGAGGCCCTCTGATTCTCCTTCCTCTGTTTCTTTTTTTTTTTTCTTTAAAGATTTATTTATGCAAGCACTGGGTACAGTCAGAAACACAAGAGGGTGAGAGAACTCACCAGAGACAAAGCGAAGAGCAGAACAGGCAGACTTGACGAAGCACACTGCTGAGGGGAGCAGTGGGCGGCAGGAGAGGTCTGCCCGCCATGTGGGACCCTCGCCTTGAGGCCAGGGATTGAACCAGTGCTGTAGAGGCTGTGGGCAGCTTCACAACCCAGCGCTCAACCGTCAACCGCTGCACCACCGGGGAGGCCCCTCTCCTTCCTCTGTTTCTAATCCCATCTCTTCAAGCCACTTCCAGTTCTTCTGTCTATGCCCAGCAATTCCAGATCAGCACAGCCTCGGACCAGGTATTACCACTCACGGGGCTTCTTATCCTAATCTCCTCATTTTTTCTTTTTGCCCCATGCTTAGTCCATTTCATCCAACACCGGATCCAAGAATTGTCCCATACCACCTTTAACCAACTCCTTCTCCACCCATATCCTCGCGCTGCAAAGACTGTCTCATAACCAGGCCTGAGCGCCCACCCTGGTCTTTGCCCCTGTCCAGCAGGAAGTAGCCAAAGAGAGAACCATTGCCCTTTTTCAACAAAAGGCTGGTATGAAAGGTCGATGCAGGGGCCAGGAATGGGGAAGCCCACATACAAACAACAAGATGGCCCTTACACCAGTACCCCTGATTCCATCAAACCGAAACTGAAGCCATAAGCAGGAGAAAACAACTCGGCTCCACGAAAAAACAACTTAGTTCCCCCTAAGCCTGTTTCCCCCCCGCTACCAACCCAGTTTTCCTGCCTAACCTCTCCTCACCCTATGAAATGACATCTCCCCCCACAACGGGCACGATTTCAGGGGCACCCATCTTGGGTATGACGCTTGCCTGGGGGCGCAATGAATTGTCCCTTCCTTTGAGGAAGTTTAGCTTGGCTCCCCGTTTCTTTACTGCGCCAAACTGTTACAGGGCAGCCCTGGTATAAAAAGGGTTGTCTGACTGTTTCCCGATTCTGGTGGAGTGTTTCGGATTCTGGTGCAGCTGCCCGGACAGGGCCGGTTCTGAGATGGGCAGAGTTGGGGGTCCTGGAGGGCGGCATCCTGGTGGTGAGATGCTCTGTGAGGAGTCAGAGAAGCAGGGCTCAGAGGACAGGAGACTCGGGGGAATGCCCTGGGTGTGAGGTTTCCAGCTTTTCTCCCCAGGACCCCTCTCTCCAGCCTCTGGATAACAAAACCTTGGGAAACAGGAAAGTAGATCATTTTTTCCTTTTACAACCTATTTAGTATTGAGGACTTAAAAAAAAAAAAACATAACATTTAATGAATACTGTTAAATTTACAGAAAAGTTGCAAAGATAGTACAGTTCTTATTCATCCCACACCATTTCCACTTTGTTAACATCTTACATGAATACAGTTGTCTTTTTTTTTTTTCACAGCTAATGAAGCAATGTTGACACAGTGACCAAACTCCGTGCTTAATTTCATCAGTTTTTCCTAATGCACATTTTATGTTCCATAATCCAAATTGCCTCACTCAGTTACAGCCAGTTCTCCTCGATGTGCCTCTTGCTGACTGTTTCTCTGACTTTGCTTGTTTTTATAACGTTGACATTGGTGAGGAGTGATATTTTGGAGAGGTGTTGGGTTCACAGTTGGGGTTCTTGGGTCACGTCTGAGAAAAGTTTCACCACCCTCCCCCACCCACTGAGTAGGCTCTCTCCGACCAACGGAAAGGAGGGGAAAAAAAAACTGCAAGAGCGAACTACAGATCAAGTGGGACACTGAGTAGAGAGGAACTATTTCAGGCACCACACCCCACAAATGGGAACTGTGGAGAACGGTGAAGAAATCACCACAGAGGTGATCGAGCGGCTCCGGGCGCCATCAGAGGAAGACAAGGATTCCACGGTGACCTACAAATAGCCTAAGGCCAGCCGAGAACCACTGGGAAAAAGCAAAGGTCAGCAAGGACAGGTCTCTCTGCCACCTCATGACCAGAACAAAATCACCAACTAACTGATTCCCTGTTGGAACTAAGTAAATACAGAGGGAGGGAACAGTAAGGGACAGTGCCCAGCAACACAGCATCAACACTCTGGTGGAGTGTTGTCTCCAGTGCTAGTCTCAGTCTGGTGAACAGTTTCTGACACCCCTAAAGGAGCACTCCAAAGAGATGGAAGCCACCCTTAGGACAACTTGGATCCTTCTCCTTTGGGGAATTGCTGGCGCGGGGTTGCACAGAGAGGAGGGGGCAGAGCTTGCTGGCTTTCAGGGCTGCTTCAGAACCCAGGGGTTCTCTGAGCCCCTCTGGCTGCCCCCCCCAACAGTAAATGGACTGAACGGTGAAGAGGAGGAGGAAGAGGAGGACAAGGGTCCCCTGACAAAACTAAGCATCCCGGATGATCTAGACAGCTGCGAGGCCATGGTGAGCTTGGCCCTGGGGCCCCTTCCCTGACCCACCTTCCCCCTCCCACCAGCACACCCTTCTTCTTGGTTCCCCTCCCTTTGATTAAGCTTTCACCCACCTCTGCTGGGAGCCAGTGGGTAGACACCAACACCATCCTCGAATCTCAGGTGTGCCCACGGAGGCCCTGAGAGGTGTGCCTCCCAACCTCCTGCCGGGCCCACAGGGGCACCCTGCACCTCTGGCCCACAGGTGGCATTTTGTGACTCGGCCTTGGCCAGTGCTGAGGAAGAACAGGCGCGGCTGCACAGACAGCTAAAGGAGCAAAAGCTGCTCTGCTGGCTCCTGGCTCAGCAGGTAGCCCCATGGGACCAGGAGCCTGAGAAGATGGAGGCCCCAGCCCCCGGGGGGAAAGTGTGCCTGGGGAGACCCACCAGGCCCTTCAGGGAGCCTGGTGAGAAGAAGAAACTGCAGGTGAGTGTGTGTAAGGCAGGAAGGAATGGCCACAGGGCAGGTTTTCTGATCCAGCAGACCAGGTACAGGAGAAGTGAGTCCTGGAAGCCTCAGTGAATTTTGCAGACTTTATTGGGATTTACCAGATACATGGCAGGTAGGGGTGCTAGGGGGCCAGAAGGCTGACAGGCCTCCCAGCCCCCAGCAAGTCTTCACTCTTTCTGGGCTCTCTGGCATTCTCTGGTGGTCTCTGCTGCTCTGCTCTCTCGGTTCTGCTTCTGCTTCTCTGCTTCTGCTGGCATCCCCGTGACGCCACCCTTAAAAGCCCATCTTAGCCCAGGTGAATCCCATCTACCTATGCCCACACCCTACTCCAGGTGCCCGCATCAGGCATGCATTCGGGACCACAGGGTTCCATCATCCATCCTATGGGCGGGAGAGCAGAAAAGCCTGATACTTTTACCTTACCCTACAATCCACCCCCTCAGGGTTTTCTGCCAGACAGTCTATACAAGTGATACACACGTTTCTCTTGACGAATATGAACACTGCAGCCATGGCCCACAAAAGCAAATGAAATATATCACAATGAAATATAACAGAACACAAATAAGTCCAGGCAGGGCATCAACCTAGTGCAAAAGACAATTATTGGCACCAGTAGATGATCCACCACTTCCGCTGCCGAAGGCACTGCTCATGCGAGGGAGGGAACCACTCAGGCATCAGCTGTCACACGCCGGGAGCCATCAGGCCTCCCGGCCCCCTCCGGCTGCAGTCTCGGCCACAAGCCACACACCGCATCCACCCCCAGGATGCACTCACTCTTGGGTTGGTGATTCTGTACTCTTTGGGGGTAATCGCCCATCCCTCAGTGTTTTCTATCTGTGGTCGCTCCAACGCTCCAACATGCAGGCCCCTGCACTCAGGCCAACCCACTGCACAAGCACATGGGTCGGGGATCCGTGGATACAAGTCCACATGCGGCCTCTCTTGGGTCCCCTCTTTGGCTGTGGGCTCCACCACAAGCCACGTTCCCTACCCATCCCCCAAAGATGGGCTCCTCAGCTCCTCACCCTCACTCAACTATGAGCAGGGCATCACCCACAGGTGATTTTAAAAGACTCACTGGCCTTTAGCTTACGTAGTGCTTAACAGCCGCTCAGGGCTTCCCGAACTTAGCACAAGCTTTTGCCTTCTCAGTTGGCTTTTCTCCTCTGCTTAGCCGCTGGGCAGTACACCGGCTGCCTTTGGCCACCAAGGCCCACTGACACCCCCAGACTCCCATCTCTGGGGGTGTACAATCCCATCCTTCCTCAGGGTCCCCAAAACATATCAAACTTGCCAAGGTCCTCCCCCTTCTGGCGGGATTGTTAGTCCATTAGTCCAAGTTCATCGTCTTTTCCCTTTGTCCACACTGGGGAGCTCTGAGTCGTGGTCCTTTCTCCCCCGACGATTCTTGCTGCCTAGGCGGGGATTGTTGGCTGGTCCTCTCGGGCATCTCCTCCTCCAGGCGAGGTCTCATCCCGCAGGTCCCGCACCTTTCCCTTCCCCTGTCCCGCCATGACACGTCCAGCGCTGTCACAGGCAAACACTGTCTGCTGCTCCTCAGTCCCTCCCGGTCTTCGGAGGGCTCCATACCGGTCTACATGGATCATCTTGCTGACTTACACCAATTGTAAGAGAGGAAGGAATGGACACGGGGCAGATTTTCTGATCCAGCAGACTCGGTCTTGGAGAAGAGTGTCCTGGAAGCCTCAGTGGCTTTTGTAGGCTTTTATTGGGATTTACTGGATACATGGCAGGTAGGGGTGCTAGGGGGTCAGGAGGCTGGCAGGCCTCCCAGCCCCCAGCAAGTCTTCACTCTTTCTGGGCTCTCTGGCGTTCTCTGGTGGTCTCTGCTGCTCTGCTCTCTCGGTTCTGCTTATGTTTCTCTGCTTTTGCTGTGAATGCCACCCTTAAAAGCCCGGTCTTAGCCCAGGTGAATGCCATCTACATATGCCCACACCCTACTCCAGGTGCCTGCATCAGGCTTGCATTCAGACCACAGGGTTCCCTCATCTATCCTAAAGGCGGGAGGGCAGAAAAGCCTGATAGTTTTATCTTTCCCTACAGTGTGGTTTTCCAGAGGGCTGGGCGGGCTGGGTGCTGGGCAGGACAGCACTGCTGAGCCCCTGAGCCCGCTGTCTGGCTGAGGGCCGATTTACCGAGCTCATGCAGGAAAAAGTGGGCTTACAGGACTGGATGGAGGAGCTGGAGCATCGAAGTATCCAGATGTCTGGAGAGACTGACACCATCGGTGAGCAGGGAGGCTTGTGCCCTGCAGCTGGGGTGCTATGCAGAGGCTGGGGAGACCCCAGCAGCTGAGCTGTCTGCGCGCCCTCCCCCTAGGAGAATACATCGCTCTCTACCAGAACCAGAGAGCAGTGATGAGGGAGGAGCACCAAGAGAAGGAGGAGTCCATAAGGCAGCTGGCCCAGGACAAAGAGGAGATGAAGGTAGTCAGAGCTCTGGCTCCATGGTGGTGCGGCTGGGGGCGGGGCGGGCTTCTGAGCATCTCTGCTTCCAGGTGAAGCTGTTAGAGCTGCAAGAGTTGGTTTTGCGGCTGGTGGAGGCACGCAACGAATGGCGGGCAAAGCCCTGAGCACCCACCCAGAACCCTGCTGCTGAGCCCACTAGCGCATGCCTAGTCCCCAAGAAGCTTGGCACCGCCAACGTCCAAGGTGAGGAAAGCCCCTAACGGGCAGCTGGTCAGGAAGAGCACACTCCGCCAGGCACACAGCATCCTGTCTCTGTCTCTCTGTAGGGTAAAGAAAATATCAGGCTTTTCTGCCCTTCCGCCATCAGGATAGATGATGGATCCTTGTCCTGAATGCATGCCTGATGGCGGGCACCTGGAGTAGGGTGTGGGCATAGGTAGATGGGATTCAGCTGAGCTAAGACTGTGCTTTTAAGGGCGGTGTGACGGGGACGCCAGCAGCAGCAGTAGAAGCCGAAGCTGAAGCCGGTAGAGAAGCCAAGATCACCAGAGAGCCCAGATAAAGTGAAGATTTGCTGGGGGCCGGAGGCCTGCCAGCCTCCCAACCCCCCAGCCAGCACCCCTGCCTGCCATATGCCTGGTGAACCCCAATAACAAACCTGCAAAACCACTGAGGACTCTGACTCCTCCTTTACCCGGTCTGCATGGGATCAGAAAACCTGCGCTGTGCCCTGCTCATGCCCTTACTCTCTCTAAAGAACCAAGTAAGGTGAGCCTTGTCCACGATGTGCAGCCGACCCCGGGTGAGGCCCAGCTGGGCCTGACTCCCCTTGAGAACGCCTCTGCGCAGCAGGTCGTTCAGCTGCTTCAAGAAATGCAGAACTCCCAGGAAGGCGTCACCATTGGAAACAGCCCATGCCTTCCCTTCTTCTACCAGGCTGACGACAACGAGGTGAAGATAATGGTGGTCTAGGCCACCGGCATGGGGCCGGAGGCTCTGCCCCCACCTGGCCCTCACCAACCCATCCCTGTTCCCCAGGCTTTCCCCCCCCATCCTTTGGCTCTCCTTCCCAGTCGTCCTTTCATCCCTCGGCTTAAAAAAGGGGTACAACAACTCCCCTATCTAATAGGGTGAAATAGGTGCAGACCCTAGCCTCTGAGGTTAGGGCTGTGTCTTCATTTAACTCTGGACTAATCATACTTCCAGAGGCAAGGAGCTAGAAATATCCAGCTAGTTATTTAGGGGGCTCCGTTCTACAATATAGGGGCTCCTTGAATGACCAATTGAATCCTTACCAGGCCTTCTTGCAGAGGGCCTAGGTTATATTAGGCAATTTTGGGCCACGTGCCCCCCACCTCACCCCAACCATGTCGAGCGGGGCAGCACTTTGAAAGCCCAGCACGGGGGCTAAGTACAGACAGAGATACCAGCTGGGGCAGGTGGGCACCAACACCTGTCTAGAGTGTAGCCACAGAGATAGCAGTGGTTTATTTGAGACCACCCAGATCCACAAAGGGGTGGCCTCCCCTGCTCCCTTTTGAAATTTCCCCATGGGCCTTTGCACCCAATTTTGTTTTTGTTTTTCTTTGTTTTGTTTTGTTTTTAATTTTTTGTTGGACCCAATAATTGTTTTGATTTTTCTTTATTTTTTTTATTTTTACTTTTTGTTGCACCCAATTATTCTGGAGGTGATCCCTATCTGCAAAGGGGAGGCCTCTCCTACTACCTAGCAAAAGTCCCCATGGGACTGTGTGCCCGATTATTTTGTGGGAACCCACCTGTTAAGGGTGGGCTCTGCTCACTACACATGTCTTGCAGCTTGAGGTTAACCTGTCCCACTCACAAAAGGCCCGCGGGCATGAGGCCACCCCAATCTGCAAAGGGGTGGCCTCCCCCATCACCCCTCAAGTCCTGCGGGCATGAGGCTACCCCAATCCACAAAGGGGTGGCTTCTGCTGTCCTCCTCACAAAAGTCCCACGGGCATGAGGCCACCCCAATGTGCAAAGGGGTGGCCTACTCCTTCCCGCCTCACAAAAGTCCCATGGGCATGAGGCCACCCAATCTGCAGAGGAGTGGCCTCTCCCGTCCCGCCCCTCACAAAAGATCCACAGGCCTGAAGCCACCCCAGTGCACAAAGGGGTGGTCTCCCCCTTGCCCCCTCACAAAAGTATGAGGCCACCCCAATCCACAAAGGGGAGAACTCCCCCATCCCCCTCCTCACATAAGTCCTGCAGGCATGAGGCCACCCCAATCCGCAAAGGGGTGGCCTCCCCCGTCGCTCCTCTCGAATGCCCCACAGGTATGAGGCCACCGCAGTCCACAAGGGGGTGGCCTCCACTTGCTGTCTTTGCAAAAGTCCCGTGGGCCTCTGTGCCTGATTATCTTGGGACCACCCCGGATTTGCACAGAGGTGGCCTTCACTGCTTCTTTTACAGAAAGTACCCATAGAGGGGATGCATGGCTTACTGAGGCAATTTGGGGGTACACACTCCCCCAACCCTGTGGAAAACTGGGCTTGACCAGAAGCCGGGCCGGGGTGGCTGGTGGAGGCCAGGCGGAAGGCGCGCGGGCGCCCCGCGGTGTACATACTGTGCTGGGACATGTGTACATGGGACTGAGATGGCCCCTGTATCACAGCGGAGGCTGGGGTGGCCCCTGGGAGAGGAGGTTTCTATGAATCAGTTGACATCGAGGAAACTTATTTATAGATCGCCCAGGACAGAGGAAGGAGGCAAGGCCAGGGAGTGGTTCCTGGTGTTTCACTTTTGTTTCTGAATAAACCGAACTCACCACGTGGTGGGGCCCTGGGTTCTGGGCTCAGGCGCTGCACTGGGTGTGGGGCCTGCCAGCAGAGGGCAGGCTTCGGGGTGCAAGGTGCGCATTGGCACTGCCTGTCAGGGCATCTAATCCCCCTCAGCTCTCTGACCTGTAGGGCCTGTGGGCTGCTTGCTGCCCCGGGAGGGCCAGAGTACTGGCTTCCAGCCTAGGCATTTCTCCTCTCACCCTGTTCTTCTGGGGCTCCCACCCAGGCCCCATGAGTCCTCCAGGCTGGCACTCTACCCCTGATGGCCACAGCAGGGTTCAGATGAAGACCAGCTAAGTGCAGGTGCTTTCCCGAGCAGCCTGGGAAAAACTGGTGCCTCCCAGGCACCCCTGCGCCCCCATGCTTAAACCTTCCCTTCCCCCTGAACGCCACAGAACACAACCAGCTCACAACACGTTGCTCCCCATTGTTCAGAAATGGGTTTCATTCTCAGCCAAGAGACAGCAGGACTGGTCGTGGCCAGAAGCACACAGCTGCCGGAACAGCACCCCCATGCTCGGGGAAGGGGCAGGAAGGTGGCTGTGGGGGCTGACTGTGCACAGGCCGGGAATGGCAGGGAGGCTTGTCGGAGGCGGCACGTGTTGGCGGGGGTGGCTGGGGTGACAGTGTTTGCTTGTAGTTGGGCCACAAGACTCAGAAGGACAGCACAGCCAGCGGTTCCCAGCACCAGATATGCGCGCTTGCACGTGTGTGTGTGCCCGTGTATTTATAGACATGCATAGAGCAGGGCAGGAGCAATACCACCGAGGAGGCACAAGAGTCACCGAGGTCACGCCTGGGGTGTCAGCTCACCACCACAACAGACTAAAGTCACAGATGAAGGGGGAGGCTTGGGGGCTGGGGGCCAAGTCACAGAACAGTCACCCAGGCAGGCCTGGGAAGAGAGGTGTCCCAGGAAGAGGAGGGGTCTGGTTAGAGGCCGAAGGGGGCCCTGGGTCTCTCAGGTTGGATGGACTTGCCTGACCCGATCAGCTGGCAGCTGGAGAGAAGCAGAGAGAAAACGGGGGAGGGCAGAGAAGGGGGAGAGCTGGGAAGGCAGGTGCAGCCTGGGCTGCAGCGCTGGGGGGGAGGTGGGGAGGGAAGACGAAGCAGGGGAGGGTGTGGGCAGGGGTTCTGGATGAGAGGGGAGGGGGACAGGGAGGGGGGATGCAGGAGCAGGAGCTGGAGCCTCTCCCTGCTCACTCGCCGGCCTCTCACGCACACGAGACAGTGCACCCGTGGGCCAGACATGTGACCGGCCCCCTCCGGCTCCCTCCTCTCTGTTCCCCTGTCTTTCAACCCGCCAGCCCAGGGTCACCCTTAGTGTCAGGAGTAGGGGGCCTCGGGCCCCACGTGACTCCACCATTTCTGATGGAGAAAGACAGGCGGAATACCACTGTTTGCCCCGGGAGGGCAGAGCTGAGAGGATGGCTGGAGGGAGCACCGGGGGCCCCCTGGGGTGGGCAGAAAGCACAGTAGTTCCCCATATGGACCCTGGGGAGGCAGGGAGGGCAGGAGGCCAGATGCTAGTGGCCACAGGCTTATAAGTCTAAGAGGGGAGCCTCAGCTGGCTGGGGGACCACAGGTCGTGTAGGTGAGGCTGGGCCCTTCCTGGTGTGGAAAAGCAGACGAGCAAGCATCAGTGTAGGGGTGCGGGGGCAGGCAGGTCTGTGGGGCAAGTTTTACTGACCAGCTTGGGTAGAACTCAGAGAAGCCGACTTGCCCAGGTCAGCCGACACTGAGGTCCCCTGGCTGAAAAAGGAGAGGTGACACTATGGAACAACAGGCCCAGGTCCACGGGCCTGCAGGCAGGCTTCGGTGCTTCACCTGGGGCACAGGGACTGCGTGGCCCTGTGCTGGCGGAAACAGCAACAGCAGGCACGGAGGGCAAGGCGCTCTGTGGCCTGCCTGGTTGCAAGGTGGCTGCGGGCCGAGGGTGTGGCTTGGACCCTCAGGCTTTCCAAAGCCATCAGACAACCTGAGCCTTCCTGAAGGGACTCAGTTGCCACAATAAGGAGGAGGGGTCAGACCTCCTCTGCCCTGTGGTGGATCCGGTTCCAAAGCTCCCAAGGCGGCTGCCCTGCCCCAGCAGCAAGCTCACATAGGGGGATGGGGGCCGCACCCCCAGCATGAATTTCGAAGGCTCCCTGACAGCCTGCTCCCTGACAGCGGCACAAGCGGCCTATCAGCTCAACACCCTGCGTGACCATCTGCACTGCAGGTCCTCGAGCCTAGAGACTTCCACAGCCAGAGAACATCCACCTAGGTGGAAGGCCCGGGTAAGACAAGTCTCAGTGGCTGTCTTCAGTCGGAGGTACTTTGGGAACCTGGGGTTGGCTTGCCTGTATGAACTTAAGTGTGTGTGTGACCAATATAGGAATCAAATTCTCTCTGAGAGCCAACTTCTGACTGAAGCTTATCTATCACCCTCGCGGCAGATGCCTTCTCTCAAACCTCGGACCCCTGGGGCTTAGGCCAGATATGTGCCCTAAGCGTCTCATCTTTTACTGCAGCGCTGCGTGGCCTCAATACCAATTGGACAATGGCTCCCACGGGCCGAGCATGGCGCTTTTGACTTCTCCATCCTTACAGACCTAAAGAGTTCTGTCACCGCAATGGAAAATGGTCAGAGATCCCTTAGGGCCAGGCTTGCTTTCTCTTGTGCTCCCGTGCCCCCCTCCAGCCCCTCCCTCCTGAAAACCTGCCACACTCTCCAAGTCTTGAGACTCCTCTCACTCTTCCCCTCTCTGGACCCTCTTCAACGTTTTCTGATCCTCTAGATTCTCAGTCTTCACCTCCTCCAGCTCCCCAATCCGGCCTCCCCTCTTTTTTTCACCTCCTAGCCACCACACCCATTCTGGGTGGTTCTCTTCTGGGTCCCCTCAGGGAAGTGGCAGGGACTGAAGGAGGAGTTAGAGTCCATGGTCCTTCCTCTCTGTCTGGTCTCTCCCAGACTGAAAAGCCTCCAGGTTCTTTCACTAACAATCCCACCACCTACACCAAAGAGTTTCCTTGTCTTACCCAAGCCTGTGACCTTACTTGTCATGATTACATGTGATCCTCTCTTCCACCCTGACCTCTGACAAAAGGGAGCAGGTTTTTAGGTCTGCCCAAGACCAAGCAGATCAGGTCCCTGTGACTGACACAACCATGGCCCCAGGCTCTGCAGCAGTTCCCAGCCCAGAGCTGGGGTGGGGCTACCAGACTGACACAGGCAGGGCCCCCAGGGCAGGACTCACCAAGACCATTTTATTACCTGTCTCCTAGCTGGTCTCCAAGAGGCTGTGCACAAAAGTGTAAATTTTGCTAAGCTCAGGGAGATCACCCAGTCTGCCTCAGAAAACCCTGCTGCCTTCCTTAGTCGCCTGACGGAGGCGTTCCAGCGCCATACCAGGCTTGACCCTGACTCAAATGGAGGCTCAACAGTTCTGGCTACCCATTTTATATCTCAGTCAGCTCCTGACATTAATAGAAGCTTAAGAAGTTTGAGAGGACTCCCCTGATGGCGCAGATGGCAAAGCGCCGCGCTGTGAGTCTCTCCGAGGCCTCTGCAGTGCCGGTTCCATGCCGGCCGGCCAGCAAGGGTCCCACATGGCACAGCAGACCTCTCCTGCCTCGCCCGCTACTCCCTTCAGCAGTGTATTTCGTCAGTCGGCCTGATCTGTTCCCCACTCTGTCTCTGGTGAATCCTCTCACCCTCCCACATATCTGGCCTGGACCCCTGTTCTAGTGTAAATGAATAAATAAACCTTTTTTTTTTTTTTTTAAAGAAGGCTGAGGACTGTCCTCAAACCCCTATCCAGGATCTGCTGAATATGGCCTTGACAGTTTTTAAAAACCGGAAGGAACAGGACAGGGCAGAGAGGGAACCCCGTAGTCTCCAGAAGGCTGGGCTTCAAGCTCAGGCCCTGGTAGGGCCTTGAGACTGCCAGGCCATGTTCCTTCAACCACCGCAGTGCCTGCCGGCCGACAGAGGACGACAACGGGCCCCATGGCCCCCAACCGACCACCGCTGGGAGCCTTCTTCAAATGTGGTCGAGAAGGCCACTGGACCAGACAATGCCTCAACACCTGCCAGGACCATGCCCCATCTGCAACGTCCAGGGTCACTGGAAAAGTGACTGTCCCTCCATGCCTGGCTGCGGTGGACCAGTCCTTCCAGCCCCTGCAACTCTTGCCACCGGCGGTCTTCGGTTTGGCAGCTGAGGACTGAAGAGGCCCGGACTCATCGACCCCGATAGACTTCAAGGAGCCCAGGGTAACAGTCAAGGTAGCAGGTAAGTCCAACTCCTTTCTGGGCTCTCCTTTAATATGTTGCTGGCCTCCTTCTCTGCAGACCTTCTCTGCCACAATCTCAGCAACACACTGCACAACTCCTCACCTTCCTGGGCTCAAAAGGATACCGTGTCTCCCCGTCCAAAGCCCAACTTTCAGTTCCCACAGCCGTCTATCTGGGTCTTCCACTAACTCCTTCCTCCAAACAGCTGACGGTGGACCACAAACAGGCCATCCGGGACCTTCCCTCCCCTGAATCGGCAGAACAAATCCTTTCCTTCCTAGGTTTGGTCGGATTCTTCCGTCACTGGATCCCTAATTTTGCTTTCCTAGCCAAGCCACTGTACGACACAGCAAAAGCCTCCCTCGAAGGACGTCTCCAATCTCCCGGGGAGGTCTGCAGGGCCTTCCTTTTACTCACACATATCCTCCTTAGGGCACCTGTCCTTGGCCTTCCTGACCCAGAAAAGCCTTTCCTCCTGTGCACAGACGCACATAGGGGTATGGCGGCAGGTGGCCTTTCCCAGCCTCTGGGCCCAGCCCTGTGTCCTGTCGCTTATCTCTCCAAGCAGATGGATCCCACCGTCAGGGGCTGGCAACCTTGCCTTAGAGCCCTGGCGGCGGCAGCTCTACTCATCCGGGAACCCCTCAAACTTACTCTGGGAGGACCTGTCCAAGCACATTCCTCGCACAGCCTTCAGGCCCTCCTGTCTCCCCGCCCGCTCTCCACTCTCCCTCCTGCCCACTCACAGGACTTCCACGTGCTCTTTATCGAAAACCCTCTGGCGAGTCTCACTCAGTCAACTTCTCTCAACCCAGCCCCTCTTCTGTCTCTGGCCCCCCTTCTGCCGCTCATTCATGCCCTGAAATCCTGGGCGAAATGCAAACCTCCAGACTGGGTTTGGCCAACTCCCCTTTGTCAGCTGCCTACTGGGCTCTGTCTGTAGACTGCAGCTCTTGCGAAGGTGCGCGAGGTCAGCGGAGGGCTGCCTAGGCCATGGTTACCCTCGATCAGGTCATCGAGGCAGGAAAGCTGCCCGGGGGAACCACCTTCTGAAAGGCAGAATTCAGAGCACTTACCGGGGCCCTGACCCTCAGCAACCATAAGAAAGTCACGATCTATACGGATTCAACATATGCCTTCCTTATGGCTCACAGTCCTGCTGCGATTTGGCAGGAAAGGGGGTTCCTCTCCACCCAGGGGTCCCCCATCATGAACGTTAAACTTGCCCTTAAGCTTCTAGCGGCCTTGCAGCTTCCAACTGAAGTCGCCATGATCCACTGTGAAGGACACCACACGGACAATTCTTACGTGACCACAGGGAATAACAAGGCTGATGCAGCAACAAGGGCTCCCACCACTCACTCTGCTGCAGATCCTGGTCCTATTCTCTCTCTATCTGTCCCCTCCATCTCTCCGACTTAGAACCTAATGAACGCCAAATCCTGAGTCTGCTTTTCCACCCCTCCTTGAATGCAAAAGTCTGGCAGCTGTGTTCCCATCGTCAAACCGGTGCTCCTGGATCACCTCAAGGGGGAATTCGCCAACCTCCTTCTTCTGCAGCTCACCAGCTGCGTGGACACTTACCTGGACAGGATTGGCAGGTTGATTTTACTCACCTCCCTACTCACAAAAAAGTTAAATATCTGCTCACAACGGTTGATACAATAACAGGTTGGGTCAAGCCCTTCCCCGCAGCTAGAGAAACGGCTCAGGGGGTAACCGAGGCCCTTCTTAACCACATTATCCCATGCGTTGGCCTCCCCACATCTGTCCTATCTGACAATGGTCCAGCTTTTATCTCAAAGATTACTCAGCAGGTCTCCGCAGCTCTGGGTATCACCTGGAAGCTTCACATTCCCCACCACCAGCAATCCTCAGGGAAAGTGGAGCGCGCCAATGGGCTCATCAAGGGTCACCTGACTAAACTCTCCTGAGAGCTCTGCAACTGCTCCAGGAACATGCAGACCGGTACTTACCCAGTCCTGCCCGAATCTCGACCTCCTCAACTGACCTTCCCCACCACTGAATCCAGGAGACAAAGTTCTGCTCAAACCGCTTCAGCCAAAGCCACTGCAGCCTCCATGGACTGGTCCGCACACAGTCATTCTCACCACGCCTATAGCGGTAACACCTCTGGGAGACCCCTGCTGGCACCATCTCTCTTGGGTCAAACGTGCGCCCGAAGACAAACAGTATGTATGTTGTAACCTGGGTCCTACTAGGATGCGCATTTCTTGTCAAAATCTCCCCTAGCTCAGTGTCCTATGTGTGGAAATTCAAAGTTAGGGAGACCTTTGTCTCAGGATCCACGGAGAGTACCCACTTGGTGGGTACTGCGGATGCCCACAGGCCGGATGCACAGCACCCATCACTCTCACCCTAACTCTTTCATCAATGAACAACACTATGAACACCATGTTTTCTTTCTTTTACCATCAAACCTTATCATTGCAAGAATACCTACAAAGAATATGGGGGGTGCCCTTGCCCGTCATGTGCAGTGCACCTTCCAGACAAAGGCCGAATGTTCTCTCCATCTGTCATAATACAGGTTTCAATACGAATCAAGTTAACTATACTATTTCAGGTCCTTGGGACCTACGCTGGGTACAGGGAGTCCAAGCCACAGGGTACACGGGCTGGCATTCCTACACAGTGGCAACATTTTCCCATCTCAAGGGACTATGTCCCGACACAAAATGCCACAGTCCAAGTCTCCCAGGACATCCTCCATTCAGAGCAAGTCCTACAAAATCAGCTAACATCATCAGAAAAGACTGAGACACCCCCAACCTGGATTCGTAAAATACAAAACGCTATACTATTCCTACATAACTCTTTTGGATCTAATACCTTTCTTGTTTCCTCTGTGCTTCCCTTCAGAGGCCTCTACTGGCAGCAGCTCCAATTCATCTCAATACCACTATGATCAAGATTACAGACGCTGCTTGCCAGACTCCCCAACTCTCAGTCCACCTATGGGACTCCAATCACAGCTACCCCTGCTATCCAACTGATGCCCTTGTCGGCTTTCTTTCCTGCACTTCTAACATTTCGGTTAAAGGTATCTACCCCTCCTTAGAAAAAACCTCTGTGTCTTTAGCATCATCACAAAGACAGCTCCCCTCCCTGGCACAGGCCATGCTCCAAAACCGGCGGGCTCTGGACCTGTTGACGACTAACAAGGGGGGCACCTGCCTGTTCCTCAGGGAAGAATATTGTTATTGTATCAATGAATCAAAGATTGTAGAACAAAATGTGGAAGCCTTCATGAAACTACGCAAAGACATGGAAAGGGAAATTGGGGGCTCCAATTCCCCGCTGACATGGTTTCAAAATCCTATAGTGTCATGGCTCCTCCCACTCTTGGGGCCAATACTAATGATGACTTTACTTTTTTTTTTCTTTTTGCTCCTTGCCTCCTGAAATTCACACAGGCTCACATTCAGGAAATGTCTCCTACCACCTTTGACCAACTCCTTCTCCACCCACGTTATCGCATCCCTGCAGAAGACCCTCATAACCAGGCCTGAGCCACCCCCTTGGCTCTCTGCCAGACCAGAGAGCAGTAATGAGGGAGCAGCACCTAGAGAAGGGGTTCTCATAAACGGGCTGGCCCAGGACAAAGAGGAGCGGCGAATGTGCGTGGAGGGGCAAAGGGTGGAAAGTAGCTACGTCACAATCCCTGGGAACCATCCTTATGTCACATCAAGAGCTGGGTGCTTGATTTGTTGCCCCAGCCCCCAGGACTAACCCCCTTTCAGGTTTCTCTTGTGGCTGCAGATTACCAACTTGAAGGGGACCCAAGACCTGACCCTGGGAGAGGGTTCAGGCTCGCTTGCTCTGTACTGTACCCCACCTTTAAACACTGAGCGCCTACAAAGCCTACGCTTCCCTAGTAAACTTGAAACGCTGGCAACTGCTCTGGGAGACACTGGGAAGAACTGTTTAGTTTGGTTTTCTGCGGGGTTTCTACTTCTCCACGGAGACTTTCCAATTTTTGTCTGACTCCTCCATCTCACATTCTAATTCCTTATGACCCTGGGGCCAGAGTGCCCCCCAATCAGTGCTCTTTGGAGTGATCTGTTTACCCTCTGTGGATCAGATCCCAGCAAACTGACCTTCCCAGTTGGGAATCTTCCCCCAGTCGTCTCAACATGGGTTGCTCTGCTCGCCACAGGATAAACAGGCGACTGAAGCATCAATTCTGCTTGAGTCTCCTGAGAAAAAAAAGCCTTCTGTGTTAATGCACGTATGCAGACATATGTGAGATTGTAACAGATTGCTCTGAAATGGGCCTGGCTGTGCCCCTGGCTGTCCCCTCACTGCCTCCTGCCATCAGCATCCACTGGTGCAGGAGCTTGAGCAGCGCTGCCTGCTGGCAGCTACTGAGTCATGGCATCCCAGAAGTTCGAGTCTGAAGACTGAGTGAAAATTCCTAAACATTTTTTTCTTTAAACCAAGTTATCAGTCCATTTCTTCTGTCATTGGGAGGATGGGACGGGGGGACTACTCACAGCACCTGGTGGAGATGTTGGTGGCATGACGTCAGATGGCAAATCTAACTTGTAAAGTGGGGTGTGAGTACAGTGGCTTGCCGTTCTCGTGAGCCTCAACTCTCTTTTTCCTCTCCACAGTGGAGAGACTACCAAAGGAAAAACATCTTGGGGTCTCCTGCAAGAGACCACTGGAAGTGGTTGTAAGTCATCTGAAGATGTAAGTCTTGCTCAGCCAGGCTGGGAGAGGGGTGCTCCAGGGGCAGCTCAGTGAGAGGTGAAGAGCATGAAAGAAGTGGGTAAGAACCCTGGGTCTGAGTGCGGCCTTTCCATAGCACTGCTGGGGATCTGATTTGGGGCAACACTGTTTAAGCTCTTTGTCCACCTGTGAGTCAGGGTGCTACAGCTCTACTTAAATCTAGGCAGCATCCGTGAGAGGATTGTGCGTTCATCCCTTCGCGTGGGGCCTGGTGCGCAGTGAGCCTTCAGTACAGGGCGTCGCTATGGACTTCTTGCTCTGGCAATTTCCCTCATCCCCAGCCTCAAGGGGAAGCCAGTCAGTGAGGACACCCTCTCCCTTTAGGGCGGCAAAGATGAGCCCCAGGTGCTTGGGATTAGGTGACCTCTGAGGTGGGAGTCCGTCTTTGCCACCGGCTTGCTGGGTGATCCCAGGGAAAGTCACGTCCTTCTCAGGCCTCAGTTTCCTCAACTGGAAGATGAAGTTGTTGGGCCAGATCAGTGTCTTTCAGACTGATTTGGTAGCTTTGATCATCTCTTGGTTCATGTTGCTTTCTGCCTCGGGCGAGGTGGTGAGTGGCCGTTTGGAAAGAAGGCAAGGGCCATGTTATGATCCGTCACCCATGTCTCCATCATCCATCGTCCAGAGCTGCTCTCTCTTTCCTTCTCTGACCTTCTTGTCTTCTCTAAGTCGCTTTTCTCTTCCTCCCCTTGCCCTTGTTTTTCTCTTTTCACCTCCTGTAGATTCAGGACATTCTGCAGGTGCTGTGTCCGACCTTAACCGCTCCAATGGGGTAGCGCTCCCCCCATTGGACAGGAGGAAGGTGAGGCCGTGCCGAGACCCCCTCTCTGGCTTGGCCTCTCCGAGCGTGCATGCCCGAGGCTTGTCTGGTTGAGGTACTTGGCCTCTGGCTGATTTTATGTTGCCATCATTAACCCTCGGTGTGTCCATGTCTGCTGTTTCACCTGCTTGGTTGATCGTTGTTTTCCTTCCCGCACATCTTTATCATCTTGGAGAAGATACAATACACCGTGAAGGGTGAGAGGTCATTTGTGAAGAGCTTCCACAGCAGGAGTGTGAGATTTGGGCCTTCCAAGCCTCCAGGGTGAATGCTCAGGGGCCCGTCCTACTAGGAGAGCCTCAAACCCCCGCCCCAAACACGGGGCTTGCCCTCTGGTCATGTCCCGCAACAACCAACAGTCCACACTGCAGTTGATTTTCCAAAGTGATGAATTCATTTTAGCTTAGGAATGGGAAATGCAGGCTTAGGAGAAAGGGAGCTTTTGTTATAGGTGCAAGGACTAAGGTGAGTTTTGTAGCAGAACTGCATGTGCGTGAGGTTCACCAGAGATGAGTGGCTGGGACATCCTCCCCCACTGTCTTTTAAAAATCAACTGGACACTTACCCATCTCCCATGGGCCCTTGGCAGCAGACACTTTGCTAGGCGGCAAGGTGGGATGTGGCAACTGAGGGAGCAGTTGGCTCTGAAGGGTTTGGAGGCTGGAGGGGTGGCTTTTGAGACTGATGTGTAGAGGTGGGCAGTGTTCATCCCCGTGGAGAGCGGGTGACCTGGGAGTCCCGGGCAGAGGGTGGGTGCAGGAGATGATCAGATTCGGAGCCCAGAGAGTGGTTGGCAAGAAGGTAAGGTGCCTGGGGTGCCCTGGCCTGGGGGATGACCTCTTCCTGATGTGGGAGGGGACACCGAGCTCTGGGTCTCCAGCTGTATTGGGTGGCGTCTCATTGTTACTTCTGTCTGTCCTGGCCCATCAGAGTATGGAGGTGACCGGCTCCCTCCAAACAGAGCAACACACCAAGAGCGAGCTGGCCATGAAACTCGGCCAGGTACGGGAGAAGCTGGCAGAGTTGAAGGAGCTGGTAAGGCCTGCGCTAGCTGGGAAGGGCTCGGAGGCCTCCGGGAGGGAGGTCCTTAGGCCGGGACAGAGATGGCTCCAACTCAGGGCTGGGGGGCACTGAGGACCCTGCAATCCTGCCAGGTCCGTGACCACCTGTGCCCTAGGCTCTGACATGGAGTGGTGGGTTCCTCGGGACTGCAGGTCACCTCCCTGCTGGAGGCATGAGCCAGTAGGGGAGAGACGAGGAGATGTGGAGACATCCTGGTTCCAGAATTGGCTCTGGCTTGCGCTTCACTGAACAGGGCTGAGCCTCAGCATCCTTCACTTCAGAGTGCACTAGAAAGCAGTTCTGCTTCGGTGAGGGAAGGGGTCTGGGCAGGTGGCAAAGTCCCACAGTGCCTGCCTCAGGAAGAGGGGTCCGTGCCTGTCCCCCGCATCTGTGGGCGCAGATCTGGGAGATGACTTGGTGGCGGGAGCCAGTAGCAGCGGTGGTCTCCACTCTGCTGTTCCACCACAAGTCCGTTGTAGCAGTTGCTCTTCATAACTGCCCTTTTCTGCATGCTTCCTGGGTTATGGGCAGGACCAATCAGGTGGTCCAGTCAGCCAAGGATGAAGATGGTCCAGGGCCTCCCTGGTGGCCTAGAGGTTAAGTCTCGGCACCATCACCACTGCTGCCTGAGTTTGATCCCTGGCCGGGTGCTGACCCACAGGGCGTAGCAGACCTCTCCTGCCTTGCCGGCTGCTCCCCTCAGCAGTGTGTTTCAGTCAGTCTGCCTGTTCTGCTCACTCTACACCTTTGGCCAATACCCCAGTTCTTCTGCACAAAAAAAGAAAAATAGTCCAACCAGACTTGATGTTGGGACACCCTGAAGAGTGATATAAGCCAGGGTTAGAGGGAGCTGAGGGGCTCTGTTCCAACCTCCAAAGAAAGAAGGGGAAGACTCTGTTCCTGGCCTCTCAAGAAATGAGGGCCAGAAGCTAAAAGAAGAAAAGCAGCATCCAGTAGCCAACCTCTGTGGGAGGAAGAGAGGATGAAGACCTCTGTCAGAGACTGGGCCTCCAGTCCTCAGTCTGACATCACCGGAAAGGAGCAAAGGCTCCGGGCCTCATGTCTGAAAGAGCTGTTCGTTGTTGGTGTTGTCCAGCAACTCATAAAGAGCTTTTAACACTTGGTGTCTCTGACACCGGCTGGGATCCCAACTGAAATGGGTATTCACGGGGCATGAGGATGGGATGCCAGGATAGGCTGCAGTGGCACCCACCTGCCCGGGCTCTAAGACAAGAGAGCCACCAAAAGCCCCAAAGCTAAAACCAAGGGCTGGAGCATTACAGTACCCATACGATAGGGGCCTACATGCTAGAGCCGATGGAAGGATAGTGCCCAGTAGGGGACTCATCACCGTGGTTCTCAACCGTGTGCACAATTGCAAGAGACTTCAGTCTGGAAACAACCACCTTGAGGGCCTCTGCTGGTGGTGCAGCAGTTGAGTGCTGGGCTGTGAAGCTGCTGCCTCTGCTGCCCGCAGCCTCTGCAGTGCCGGTTCACCGGCTCGATCCCTGGCCGCTGATGAGGGTCCCACATGGTGCGAAGGACCTCTTCTGCCACCCGCTGCTCCCCTCAGCAATATACTTCAGTCCTTCTACCTGTTCTGCTCCCTGCTCTGGCTCTGGTGAATTCTCTCACCCTCCCCCGCTTCTGACTTTACCCAGTGCTTATATAAATAGAAAAAAGTTCTATTTGCAGAACTTCTAACCTCCTGGAATCCCCTGTGCAGAGTAAGCAGGTGCTCTCAGAGACTCCAGCTCCCTTTAGGGTGGCAGGTGCCAGCACACCAGCAGAGGACCTTACACTACTTCAAAGGAAATTGGCACCCCCTGATCACTGCAGCACTATTTACAGTAGCCAGGCTGTGGAAGGGGTCGTACATTGATAATAGAATATTACTCATCAAGAAATATAAACTCATGCCATCTGGGGCAACATGGATGGAGCTAATGGAAATAAGCCCAAAGGAGAAAGACAAAAACATCACTTAGATATGGATATAGAGAAATTAAACAAAGGACTAGATTAAGCTATACCTTGAGTCTCCCAGGTGGTGCCTGACTACTGGCTGGGGCTGCAGACCAGCCTAGACTTCCTGGCCTGGCAGCACTGGATGGTGGACTGACCCTCTCTAGTTTGACATCAAACTTATTTGACGACAAAGCCTGACTCCTGCTGACTGAGTGCCCCATTGTCTTGTTTCACTTACACCACCACTGGGTCCCCAGCCTCTGCTATTTACTGGGTCTGAGATGGATCTTGTACTTGATGCTGCATGTAATTTTTTGTTTCTTTGTTTTTAGATGCATTTTTAATTTATTTATGCATACGAGAACTGGGGTACAGGCCAGAGGTACAGAGGGTGAGAGGATTCACCAGACACAGAGTAGGGAGCAGAATAGGCCGATCCACTGAAATCCACTGCTGAGGGGAGTGGTGGGTGAGACAGGAGAGGTCTGCTGCCCCTGTGGGTTGCTCCCTGGTCAGGAATCAAACTCAGGTGTAAGAAGTGATAGCACTCAGACTTAAACCTTATGCCCCCACGGAGGCCCTGTTTTTTTTTTTTTTTTTTTTTTACATCTTTTGATATTATTTAAAATAATAGAAGCACTCCTTCTGCTCTAATTTCATAATAAACACGCTCCAGCCCTTGGCTCAGGTCAGGTTTACACGTGTCTTTGTCACCTTTACTCAGTGTCCATCTCTCATGACAGTGCAAGCTCCATGTCTCCAGGGTCCTCTCTCTGCTGCCATTGTGTCTGCAGGGGAGGCAGCTTGGGGAGGCAGGAGCCAGCCAGGGAGAGGGATGCTGGGAAGTGAAGAGGAGGCAAAGGCAGAGAACACTTGGGAGATGTTCCCTGGTTCACTGAGAAAAGCATTTCTCAAAGTGTGGTTGTGGAATCCTTGAAGTCACCCAGAGCCTGTCATAGGAGCCACGAGGTCAAAACTATTTTCTAAATGTCACTTAGACACCATTGGCTTTTTCACTATTTTGACATCTGCTGAGGTAAAACTTACTAAAAATGGAGCTTATATTACTAACTGCAGTTATTCTTCACAACTTCTTACCTCAGAAACACAACTCAAAGGCAGTGTCTTTCAAAGTGTCTTGGTTGAAGTATTAAAAATTATCTTCATTATTCTGTCATCCTCAAATCCACATTTTACAGCACCTGATGCGATGACACGCAAGTGCACACACAACACTCCTGTTGCGTCCCCAACTACCATGTGCCAAGGAAAATATTTGCATGAGATGAATTAGACTGTTTTTCTTTTTTTGTAGGCAATACCATCTTCACATGAAGGAATGATTGATAAAATCTGTGGCTATTTGATCTGGTTAATTAGCAGACATTGTCCTGAAAATGAGTGTGTGCTCCTTTGAGAAAATCAACTGACAATTGCTAACTGAGACTAACTTCAACTTGACCAAATGCAAGTGCTCAGAAAAAAAACAGAATCATGGAAAATTGTGTCCTATCACTAACTTGACAACTTCCAGTACTACTTTTACTTTTTGGATTTGTGGTGAAAAATAAAATAAATTTTTTAAAATAATTTGATTCCAGTGTAATGAACATTGAAGAGCTTTATAATTTGTGGAACAATATATTACTTTAAAAAAATCACACATTAAAACTAACTGCAGTTAGTTTTATGCAAGAGAGAACTATGGAAATGTAAGAAATATTTAATGATATTGTTTCAGGTTTGACTTTGCAAATAACCTGGGAGAAAATGCCAGCTGTATAGATTTTTTTTTTATTTGTTTGTTTGTTTGTTTTGTTTATACATGCACTGGGTACAGTCAGAAGCGCGGGAGGGTGAGAGAATTCACCAGAGCCAGAGCGGGGAGCAGAGCAGGCAGAAGGATCGAAGTACACTGCTGAGGGGAGCAGCGGGTGGCAGGAGAGGTCTGCGTGCCATGTGGGACCCTCCTCCGGTGGCGGGGAGCAGCCGGGGATCAAACTGGCGCCGCAGAGGCCGTGAGCAGATTCGCAACCCAGCGCTCAACCGCTGTGCCACAGGGGAGGCCCCAGCTGTATAGATTTAATTTAGTATCCAAGTGGAATATTCACAATAATGTGAAAACACTACTTCAACATATTTGTGTGAGGCTGTAGACATTTTTTTTAATAATAAATTTTATTTTTATATTCCCCATACAATTTCAACACCTCCATTCTGAGCTGTAGACATTTTTTCATAGACTTCAACCAGAACCACAGCTAAATGCAGAAGGAAACATGAAAATCCTACTCTCTTCTAATGAGACAGACAAGAAAAAACAATGAGACAGACAAGAAAGACAACTGCAAACATAAACCACGTGAAAGATCCACTCTTCCCATTGCCCTGATTAAAAGAAGTTATTTAACAGGCATTGGTTATTGATTATCTATTAACAGGCATTGGATTATTATTATTATTCTAAATGAAACAACTACATGATCAAACTCGCTTTATTCCCAGTGTGGTAAGTATGGGGAGTGATACCTCCTAAACAAGATTATGCTTGGCGTCCTCCCTAATTTGTAAGACTGGACACGGATCCGGAAGGAAAATACTGAGAATCGCAGACCCAGTGCTTGGGTCATGGAGACAGGGTGAGGAAGCTTTGGGTGAGGACAGGAGGGGCCAGAGCAAAGCCCCAGGTCCCTAGTCTGGTTCTCATAGTTCCAGGCCCCAGGACTGTGTCTAGGGCAGGAAGGTTACTGTTGGGGATACCCCACTGCCCCCTTAGCCTCCCTTCTGTCTCCACCACCTGTGCTGGGCCCTGGACACTTGTGACTCCTCCCCAGTTCTCATCCCCAGTGCCTAGATGGTTCCCAGGGAAGCCAATCAGCATGGCCCCCGGGTAAGTCTCCACCCACCAGCCTAGAGTCAGGAGCTCCCCAGACCCCAGTAGTGCTGGTCATGGGGTCCCCAACCCTCCTCCTGCTGCTTCTCTCCAGGGCTGTGGCCCAAACCTGGGCTGGTGAGAGCAGGGAGGAGGGAAAAGCCTTCTCTGGAGGAGGCTGTTGCCTTAGGCTCCTCTGTCCCCCCACGCTTCCTCTCAATCCTAGTCCCTTTCTGTCCCCCCACCCTAGCGCCCTCTTCTGTCCCCCTGAGTCCCTCTCCTTCTCCACCTGATGCCCCTTTTCAAGCTCTCGAGCCTCCTCCCTTCCTGAACACGTTCTCCCCTCATGCCCCATCTCCCTGGGACTCAGGACCAGTGCAGGGAGGAGGTTCAGCCCAACTTTCACCCCTTCCTGCCCCCAGGCTCCCACTCTTTAAGGCTTTTAGAAATAAAGACCTCCCAGCCCAGCCTCCAGGAGCCCCGGTACATCACAGTGGGCTACATGGACCACGCACAGTTCAGGCGGTTTGACAGCAACTCTCCAGGTCACAGTGTGGAGATGCTGCAGCCCAGGGCAGAGCAGGTGGGGCAGGAGGACCTGGACTAGGAGACAGAACCAAAGACAATAGGCACAGAGGTTCAAAGCTGCCCTAATGGCTCCTGGAGGACCTGCATGGCTGCTACAACCAGAGCTAGGACAGTGAACAATGCTTGCCCAGGGCCAGGTCACAGCTCCCATTCGCCAGACCTTTGCCCCTAGTCAGGGTCGCAGTGATTCCCAGAGGCTATGGCACCTGCCATAGTGGAGGAGGGAGTTTGGGTAAAGCACGAAATGAACAACCCGGAGGGCAGGTATTTGGAGTGGATCCCAAGTCTCCTGGAGATGGGGAAGGAGGCGCTGCAGCTCAGTGGTAAGAGGGGCTACAGGGCTTTTGATCTCCCTGAGGCTCACACCCTACAGGGAAAACTGAATGGTCAGAAAAGCGCCCCCTTCTGGTCAGAAAGAGAACTGTCTCTCAAGTTTTCAAGCTCTGGGATGGAGACTGGCCCAGAGGGTCCTATTGTTTCTGAAGGACACTTAAGGAATCCAGTTTCTCCCGAGAAAGAGGGGAGACCACCCCTGAAATCACCCTGCACAGGACCCTTTTCACCAGCAGCCATCGTAGGAACAATGAGTTTCTCTCTTGAGATCTTGTTTTTTGGTCAGAGAGCATTTTTGGAGATCTCACTCCTACCTGTGTCCTCACCCTCCACCCAAGTCAGCAACAAAATGTTTAGAGACCTGCATCCCACCCTGGGCTCTCACCTACTATCCCAGACTCCCAGACCAGGCTGGTTTCTGGGGTTTGTGCTACCTCGCTCCAAGCATGTTTTCCTGTCCATTCTGAGGATGGCCATGAGGCTGCTTCAGTGACCATAGAGGAAATAGCAACCATAAAATGTCCGATTCTTCCTGCTCAGACCCCCAAAGGGCATGTGTGACCCAGTACCCCATCTCTGAGCATGACATCACCCTGAGGTTCTGGGTCCTGGGCTTCTACCCTGACCTGGCCCCGTACATGGAGCTGGTGGAGACCAGGCTTGGCGGATGGAAACTTCCGGAAGTGGGCGGCTGTGGTGGTGCCTTCTGGAGAGGAGCAGAGATACATGTGTATCTTCAGCATGAGGGGCTGCTGGAGCCCCTTATCTTGAGATAGGGTAACTAGGGGGACTTGGGCACGGAGCCCATTCTCAGGAGTATTAGGAGCCCTTTGAGAACTTCTAAGGGTCAGACTAAGGACTGGGGTCTCCCCTTCCCTTCCCTTCCAGTGCCCCCTCCTCAGCCTTCCATCCCCACTGTGGGCATCACTGCTGGCCTGGTTCTCCTTGGAGCTCTGCTCACTGGAGCTGCGGTGGCTGCAGCTGTGATGTGGAGGAAGAAGCGCTCAGGTGGGGAAGGGAGTGGGGGAATCTTGTCCACTGGGGGCTTTCATGTCCCAGGGAGAACTTGCCCTGCCTGGTTAATGGGATGTACCATCCACGCATGTGTGTTGCCCAGAGGGCATTTTGTCCAGTCCCCCCTCACCTCCTTTCTTCATTTTTCCCAGTCCTGACCTGGGTCTTTAGTCACAGTATTCCAGGATTAGAAGATTCCTTAAAGACTGCAAGGGCTGACTCCTCCCTTGTCTCACATGATGATTCTTCCCACAGGAAGACAAGGAGGAAGCTACACTCAGGTTGCAGGTAAGTGTGGATCAGGGGTTTGATCCCTGAGGCCCTGTGGATAGTGTTGATGAAGCCATTCAGTTTCCATTCATGATGGTGATATTCATGTCTTCAAATCTTAAGGCCACTTATTAATGGCTCACCTCACCATGCAGACGTTCACCTCTTTGACTTCAACTGTGGACAATAATTTACATTGTGGGGTAGAATTGGAGGGGCATTCTTCCTTGGAAGGAAAGAGACCACAGTTATGTGAAGAAGGTGACGAAGGAAAGCACAGCAGCAAGCAGGGAATGGTTGTAAAAATGAGAAATTAGGGCATCGCTGGTGGTGCAGGCAGTTGAGTGCAGTGCTGTGAAGCAGTCCGCACCCTCTGCAGTGGCACGGCAGACCTGTCCTGTCTTGCCCGCTGCTCCCCTCAGCAGTGGATTTCAGTCAGTCTGCCTGTTCTGTTCCCCACTCTGTCCCTGCTGAATCCTCTCACCCTCCCCCACATCTGGCCTGCACCCTACTTCTTGTATAAATAAATCTTTAAAAAGAAAAGAGAGAGAGAAATGACTCAACGCTGACTTTTCAAAGACTGAGCACATTATTTTTTTTTTTTGGTATGTCATGGCGTGTTCTGTCCTTGTTGTCTTCCATGGATTTTATGGTTTCTTGTCTTAAGTCCCATCCTGTTATCCATTTTGAGTTGATTTTTGTGTGAGGTGGGAGACAGTGGTCTAGTTTCATTCTTTTGCACGTGGCTGTCCAGTGTCCCCAGCACCGTTTATCGAAGAGCCTTTCCTTGTGACCCCCTCATCTTAACCTTGTCTACATAAACTTCACTGGATGGCACGTTGGAGAAAGGGGTTTACTTCTTCCCATCCATAGTTGTATTTTAAAATTACAATTCATTTTACGTTCTCCATTGTCTTTCAGCAACCTTAGGTATTTACCTGGAACTATTTCAAAAGCACTTGAAACAATTGAAAGATTAGCGGCATATGTCCTTTAAAGAGGAAAGTAAATGATGAACCCATCTGGATCAGGACCATTAATATCTGACAAGACAGAACAGGGAACAGTGTGGGCTGACAGAACAGCAGGAACAGGCCCTGAAGGGCTGGGAGATGCAGTGAGGGGGTGAGTGTCCTTCCTGCAGGGTGTCCAGGATCCCCTAGTGTTGTCCAGGGACACCTGCCCTGTGCTCTGTACCCCCCTCTTTTCCCTCTCCACTTGGAACAAAAGGAAGCACTAATGGGGAGACATGTGTCCTCCTGGGGCAGTTTTGATTCCAAGTCACTTCCTGCTCCCCTCCCCATGAGGTGGGTGGATTTAGGGGCTGTACTGTGCTGAGAGCTGGGGTGGGGGTGGTTTATATCCTGCAGCTGCAGCCCTGCCCCCCAAGAAGTCTGGCTGGTCATCTACCCTGGGGAGAGGGGGCATGGTAGTGCCAGAAAGGCACAGAGCTGATTCTCTATGATCTGAGCAAACGTGTAAAGAAAAGTTTGCCCTGGAGCCCTCAGTGGCTTTCTCAGGCTTTTATTGATCTTTTACATGTAGTGCAGAAACCAGGTACACGGCAGACAGGGGTGCTGGGGTGCCAGGAGCTGGCACTCTTTACTGGGCTCTCTGGCAGTTGTCCCTCTCCTGTGTTCTTTGCTTCTCTTGCCAATATAAATACTGCAGCCCCGGCCCACAGAAGTAAACAATACAACTGAATATAACAGTGTAACAAAATGCAGGCGTCCATCAGGCATGCGATGCTAATGGCGGGAGGGCAGAAGCCTGGCAATCATTTACCCCACAGGGTGGGTAACTTTCAGTGTTTTGTTGGGAAACTGTTATCCCACTGTAATAGGATGGTCTCCAGGAAATGGGGAGGTTCCAGGTTTCCTGCCCCACCCAAAAGGAGGGTGGAGCTGAGCGGGGAGAGAAAAAGCTGCAGAGGAGACTGAGGAAAGAGGATGGAGCCAGAGGAGACCTGGAGGAGGCACATGGAGCGGAGAGAAACGTGAAGAAACTGCGCTTGCCCATTGGTCGTGGACTGGGTGACACAGATGTGGGTGAGACCCGTGGGGAGGTGACAATGGCAGCTTTTATCTTTGATTTTGATTTTGCTCTTTTCCTCCCATACTTGTCTGGTTGTTTCTGATCCTTTTCTGTGGGTCCCCACTGGAGGATGCTTTAGACTTGGGGCAGGTTTTGGGGCCTTGCTCGGGGCCAATCCCGTTTGGGTAGACTTTTACCCACGAGGGGATGGATAACTTTGGTTGCTTGATTTAGAAACTATATTCTTTGTCTTTTTTGTACTGTTCCCTAATTGTATTAAATTTACATTTCATTAAAATCTCATATGTTTTGTGTTGATGGGCGCATGGCAGAACCTATATAGAGCAGGCAGGTTAGCGGGGTCAGGGTGCCCGTCTCCCTGCCCTGTAACACCATCTTCCCTTCCCCTCTGGCGCTCCTCTGGTGTGTTCTTTCACACTCAGAGTGTGCTCTGCCTTTATGAGGCAGATGGCAAAAGCCATTTGGAGCATACAGATTTGGGTGTCCCAGGGTGCCCCTCATTCTGCCTAACTGATTGAGGTTGTTTTCTCTGATCAGGACTCATTTCACTTCTCTACTGCTCTGCCTCCACTGGATCCTCACCCAGAGGCAGGAATCCCCCAGGAGGAATAAGCCCTCAGTGGGGATCTGAGCAGGTTCCTGCTGTTTGAGGCAGGACCTTGTCTTCAGCCCTGGCAGGTCAGGGCTGGGGAGGGACTGACCTTCAGGTAAACTAAAGGAGCAGACAGAGCAGAATAGAATAGAGGCCTGTGGGGGGTACCCCAACTCCTTGGGGACAATATTGTGTGTCCTGATGCTTCTCCATGACACCTGCTCACACTGAGGGGCATAGGACCACAAGCAGGTGCTGGCCTGTCCTTCATGGGGGGCCTGGGTCTGGGCCTCTGACCTGGGAAGTCACTGGGTGATGAGGAGGAGGGAAGAGCAGTTTGCAGCCGGGACCAGGTGCTGGGAATGAAGGGGTCCAGTGTTTTGAGCAGAGTGGGTCTGGGGTGTGGGTTCCACGGGGTGGGAAGGGAAGGGAGGATGTTTTTTCCCAATAAACCTCTTGGTCTCTAGCAGCACAGAGGCTCAGCAGCCCTGAGAGTAGCCAGGTGTGTCCTTGGTCTCAGGGCCTAAGGAGTCACCAGAAGGGCCCTGCTCCTGCTGGTGGGGGTCCCTGGGCCCTTCTCCCCCCTGAGCCCAGAGCTCCTGGCTGCCCTGCTCCTCTGTGTGGCCCTGGCTGCCTCTTGCCCTGTTTCTCCCCAGCCCTGAGGAGATGGCGCCTGCTCTTGTCCCAGCTCTGTGCTCCTTGGGGACAATAGCATTAGCCTTGTCCCAGCTCTTCCTCCTCCCCTCCCTGCTGCTCCTCCTCCAGCTGCTCCCCGGGGTCCAAACGTGAGTGTGATGACCGAAGGGCATGATGGCTCAGAGTAGGATCTCTATGAACCCATGCAGAAGTGTGAAGGAGTCCTTGAGCCCTCAGTGGCTTTTTCAGGCTTTTATTGGGATTTTCAGGCTCTTACTGGGCACACCCCTGCCTGCCATGTGCCTGGGGGCCAGGAGGCTGGCAGGCCTCATAGCTCCCGGTGAATCTTCACTTTTTTTTTTTTGCTCCCCACAGCAGTGTATTTCAGTCAATCTGCCACTCTGGTGGATCTCTGGTGGATCCTCTCACCCCCCACCCCTTTCCTCATCGCAGGCCTTACCCCAGCTCTTGTATGCATAAATAAATAAATCTTTAAAAAAAAAAAGAAAAAGAATCTTCACTCTTTCTGGGTGCTCCAGCATTCTCTCATGGTCTTGTTCTCTCACTTCTGGTCGTTTTCCATTCTGCGACACCGCCCTTACAAGCCCCGTCTCAGCACAGGTGCACCCACCTGCGCATGCCCACACCCTTCTCAGGTGCCCGCCATCAGACATGCATTCAGGACCGCAGGGATCCATCATCAATCCTAATGGTGGAAGAGCAGAAAAGCCTGACAATCATTTACCCTACAGTGTCCCTCCGTGTTCTGTGGAAGTGGAAACTGTCCAAAGTAATGTTGAAACTGATGGTGAAGGGGAAAGCAATGAAACAACTGATGCAGTAAAAGGGCCCATCACACCCGCCTGGCACAATTATCACGTTTACCATCTTAGCATTTGCAAGTTCCCCTCTGAGCAATTTATGACTTGACTCTTTTTTTTTAAAGATTTTTATTTTATTTATACAAGAACTGGGGTACAGGCCAGATGCGCGGGAGGGTGAGAGGATTCACCAGAGACAGAGCGCGGAACAGAACAGGCAGACTGACGAAATACTCTGCTGAGGGGAGCAGGGGGCGAGACAGGAGAGGTCTGCTCGCCAGGTGGGTTGCTCCAAGGCTGGCGGGGATCAAAGCGGCACTGTAGTGTCTGCGGACAACTTCACAGCGCTGCGCTCAACCGCCTGAGCCACCAGGGAGGCCCTGGTCTCTATCTTAACTGGGCCTCATTCCAAAAGAAAGGAGTCAAGTGGCTGGCTCCTTCCCCCTCCCATAGCACAGATCCTTGTCTAACCACCCCCCCCCCCCGCCTTTGTCTAAACAGCCCTGTGCTCTACCAAATGGCCTGTGCACTACAAAAAAAATGAAATCTGTCAAATTTATCAGCGTAATGAATGCTGAAATTCCTGAGTATAAATGGAAATCTTTGTGTATGTTGGTGGCCCAGATCTTAGGGGGAGACTCTCCTGTCTGGTGTCCACTAGTGTGATAATAATGAAACCTGTACCCACCTGTCCTTGGAGTGCCCTTTGTTCCTTTCTAGCCTGGCAAAATAGTTTTCGAGTAGGTAGGGCCCTGGGGTCTGGAGCTCTTCCTTCAGGAATGATGGCTGTGTGAGGGGACCCTGGCTCTAGAAAAATTGGGGTACTTCCCAGGGGAGGGAGAGGGATCGAAACAGAAGAGGGAAGAACACAAAGGACAATGCTGATGGTGCGTGGGTGAACTGGTGGTGGGAATTTTAAGGGGACTACACCTGAGAGTGTTACAGGGCAGGGAGAGGGGCACCCCAGAACCCCCAAACCTGCCTGCTTTAAATAGGTTCTGCCATCTGCCTCATCAACACAAAACATATAAGACTTTAATGGAAAGGAGCTTTAATACAATTAGTAAACAATACAGAAAAGACAAAGACTATAATTTCTCAATCAAGCACCTAAAGCTACCCGTCCCCTCGTGGGTAAAAGTTCATCCAAACAGGATTGGCCTCGAGCAAGGCCTGAAAGCCTGCCCCAAGTCTAAGGCACCTTCTGGTGGGGACCCACAGAAAAGGATCAGAAACAACCAAACAAGTCTGGAAGGAAAAGAGCAAAATCAAAATCAAGACAAAAAATACCACTGTCACCTCCCCATGAGTCTCACCCACATCTGTTTCAACCAGTCCACGACCAAAAGGCAAGCACAGTTTTTTCACAGTTCTCTCTGCTCCATGTGCCTCTTCCAGGTCTCCTTCTGGCTCTCTGTCCTGCTTCCTTCCTTCTCCAGTTTCCTCCTCCAGCTTCTGCTCCTCCCTGCTCAGCTCCACCCTACCTTGGGTGGGGCAGGGAACCTGGAACTTCCCCTTTTCGTGGGCACTACCCCGTTACAAGAGGAGAAAGCATACATTCCACAAAAATGTAGAATGATGTGGTAGATAGATAGATAGATAGATAGATAGATAGATAGATAGATAGGTAGATAGATAGATATAAAAGATGGGGGTGCTCTCCAAAAACTATTGTGATGACACAGTTAAGAGCAGTCTCTGAGCTGCAACAAGAGGGGGAGGGATGACCATTGCTCAGTCAGGGGTTATGATGTTTCAAAAAGTGAACTATCAAAAATGTGAACATACCTATCCCCTCATTTTTTACTTTTGATTTATTTGTATCAAACACTTGTCAGTTAACTTAGGGGGAAGAAACAGACACCTTATAAGGGAAAACCAATCAGGTTAACTTCAGACTTCTCTGAAGAAACAATAACAATAATAACAGTACGAAACAATAAAGCAAAAACAGACAATTATAAATGAGAGACATCCTACAGGGGAGGAGGAGGGAGAGGGATCAGAGGGAGGGAGGGAGGAGCACAGGGGACTGTGGTGATGGTGCACGGATACATCGGTGAAGGAAATTCTATGGGGACTACACCTGAGGGTGGGGGAGCAAATATTTTTTTTTTTAAAAATGAACAATGTTGTAAAAAATAAAAAAAAATTAAAAATTAAAAAGAAAAGAAACACTTGTCAGTTACTAATTCATTTAACTCCACCAATATTTGTATGTTATGTGCTTGGTGCTGTGTACAAAACAGAGACATTCCCTAACTTCAGAGAGCTGCTTTCATGCAGGAGGCAGTGAATAATAAAGACAAGAAACCCACCCCATCCTGTAGAGGGGCTGAGGGGAGGGACAGGCAGGGAGCAGGTGGGGCAGCAAGAAAGGGGGGTATGGGGGCAGCTGTGTCCATCAAGGGGGTCAGTGCAGAAGGTGGGATGGAAGCAAAGCCCTGGGAAGGGGATGTTCGGGAGTGAGGTTCCCATGGAAGGAACATCCTGTGGGGGGCTGGCTGGTGCCCGGGGTGCAAGGGCAGAGGGGATGAGGATCAGCTAGAGCAGAGGGAAAGGGAGGGACACAGGAGTGGGTGTCATAGGCCTGGGAAGGGGCCACCTTGTGAGGATGGGGGTGACTGTGGGGTTGGGGCGCCCCTGCCAGGCTGTGAACAGACCAGGGCCTGGTTCAGCTCCCAGGTGGCAGGAGAGACTAGTCTGTGTGTCTCCAGGTGAGAGAGGAGGGGCTCAGGTCAAGCTGGGTGAGAAGTGGCTCTTTGGAGGTGCAGGGGGCTCCCAAGGACAGCACAGTCCTGTCCTGTCTTCCTAGGCCTCATCATCAGGTGAAGGGCCCTGACTGGGGAGCAGGCTGGGTGAAGCTTTTTCTTCTTCTTCTTCTTCTTCTCTCTCTCTCTTTTTTTTTAAAAGATTTATTTATTTATTTATACAAGCACTGGGTACAGTCAAAAGCACGGGAGGGTGAGAGCCAGAGCGGGGAGCAGAGCAGGCAGACTGACGAAGTACACAGCTGAGGGGAGCAGGGGGCAGCAGGAGAGGTCTGCGTGCCATGTGGGACCCTCCTCCGGTGGCCGGGGAGCAGCCGGGGATCAAATCGGTGCTGCAGAGGCTGTGGGCAGCTTGGCAACCCAGCGCTCAACTGCTGCGCCACCGGGGAGGCCCTCCTCTTCTTTTTTTAATTGAGGTAACATTAAATTACACACTGCATAGATGTGAGGTGTAGAGCTTCTCATCAGGCAACTGTATATTTCACACATACCCATTAGCAAAAGTCCAATCACAATCCTTCACCAAGATATTCCCTCTACCCTCCGTCTCCTCTGGTCACTGCCATTTTGTTGTGGTTGTTGATTGCTTTTTTCCCTTCATAGTCCACAAATAAGTACAATCCTATGTTTTCTGTCTTTCTCAATTTGACATAGCATAATTCCCTGAAATTCTATCCACATTGCTGAAAATGGCGAGATTTCTTCTTTTTGCAGTATCTGAGTACTATTCCATTATGTGTGTGTATGATGTATGTAAATCACATTTTGTTAATCCTTTCATCTGTTCTTTAGAACTTGGGTTGTTCCCTATTTTGGCTATTGTAAATAGCACTGCAATGAAAATAGGGGCCCTGTCTCGTTTTGAATAAGTGTTTTCTTATTCATTAGGTCAATATCCAGAGGTGGAAATCCTGTATCATATTGCAATTCTTTTTTATTTTCTTGAGAACCACCGTATTGTTTTTCCAAATGGCTGTACCAATTACATCCAACCATTAGTGCAAAGGGTCCTTTAACCCTTGTTCCTCACAGAATTTATTTCTTGACTTTTGATAATAGACATTTTTACTGGTGTGAGCAGAAATCTAATTGATTTTTTCAAATGTTGACCCATCCTTGTGTTGCTGAGATAAACCCCACTCTGTCATGATGTGTGATCCTTTTTCATGTGTGGTTGAATTTGGTTTGCTAAGGTCTTGTTGAGGATGTTTGCATCTATGTTCATCAGGGATTAGTCTGTAGCTTTCTTTTTGTGTGATGTCCTTCTCTGCTTTTGGATCAAGGGAATGTTGGGCTCATGAGATGTGATGGCAGCATTCCCTCTTCCTCTGTGTTTTTGAAGAGTTGAGAAGTCAGGTGTTAGTTCATCTTTAAAGAGTTTGTAGAAGTGACTGAAAATGTCTGGTCCTGGACTTTGTTTTTCAGGAAACTTTTGATTCATGTTTTAGTGTCTTTGCTTGTAGTTGCTTTGTTCTGAATCTTCCTGACTCAGTCTCAGAAGGTTTGTATACTTCTAAGAATTTGTCACTTTTTTCCAGGTTATTTGAGGTCATTCAATTTATTGACATATAGATATTTGGTATTATGACATATAGATATTTGGTATTATGATCTTTTGTATCCTAATGTGTCTGTTGTAACTTCTCCCCTTTTGTTTCTTATTCTATTAGGTTTTTTTTTCCTTTTTTCCTCCTTGAAAGTGTAGTAAAATATTTGTCTGTTTTGTTTATTTTTTTCAAAGAACCATATTTTGGTTTCATTGATTTTTTTGTCTCTCTTTGATTTCTTTGTCATTTATTTCTGCTTTAATATTTTTTTCCTTATACTGTCTCTTGGTTTCAATTGTTCTTTCTAGCTGTTTAGATTCTTTACCTGAGCTCTGTCTTGACTCTAGGTGTGGCCTGTATTGCTCTGTATTGCCCTCTTAGTGCTGCTTGTGCTGTGTCATTTGTCTCAAGGTATTTTTAAATTTCTTGGTTGTTTTCCTTCTTAACCCAAGAGTGATTTGGTAGTGTGTCGTTCAATATTCACATGTTATTTTTCCCCCTGGTTTCTTTTTATGGTTGATTCGAGTTTGATACCATTGTTATCAGAGAGATAATTGTATGATTTCAGTCATCATGAATTTATGACACTTGTTAGATGACCCAACAAGTGATGTATTCTGGAGGCTATTCCATGTGCACCTGACAAGAATATTATTTAGCTTTTTGGAGTATAGCGCCCTATAAATATCTATTCAGCCCAGATGGTCTAATTTCTCACTTAAAGTTATAGTTTCCCGGAGTTCTGTAGGGTGATGTGTCCTTGATGAAAGTGGAGTGTTGAATTTCTTTACCACTGTTGTGTTGCTGCCAATATCTGTTTTCAGATGTGTTAATATTTGCCTTATGCATTTTGCTGCTCCTTTGTTTGGTGCATGTGTGTTGATGAGTGTTATGTCTTCCTGATGTAGGATTCCTTAATCGTATGATGTTCATCTCTGTCTCTTGTTACCTTTTTTTCTGGAAGCTTATTTTATCTTATATGGCAGCCCCTGCAATTTTGGGGGTGCCCCATTTTCTTGTGTTTTTCCCAAGAACTGTTTTGATCCAGTCTCCTGGAGACAGCATAAAGTTGGGTTTTATTTTTTGGTACAACCAGTCACTCTGTGTCTTTCTCTTTGGTGAGTTCAATTCATTTGCATAAAGGGTGATGACATGATGACTTACTACTGCCCTTTTGTCTTTAGTCAAATCCAGCCCAGAAATGTGTGGTATCTGGAGAGGTTGGTGAGGGCTCCAGGGAACCTGCCTCATAGGTTCCCCGGTCAGATTGCAGGATGGTGTCAGGCGAGAGGCCCAGACATTAACCAGGCAGCTGGGGTTCAGACCTGGACACTGCCATAACCCCTCAGGCTCCATGTCCTTGTTTCTGAAGGGGAATGTGGGGAGGGGTGTCAGGATAGTATCAATTCCCAATTCACAGAGTGCTGGGGAAGAATCCCCGAGGTGACACAGAGAAAGTAACTGCTGAGGTATGTAGCTGGCCTTCAGTCAGCACCCTGAGCCACTTCTGTTCCTGTGCCCACCTCTGGCTTTTGAGACCCAACTCCCATGTCCCCTTCCTGCTGAGGAAGGAACCTCCCTGGCTCTGTGTTGGCCCCCTCTGAGGCAACTACTGCAGCCCTTGTCTCCTCACACACCCCAGGCGGCAGGACCTCCAGGGCGGGGTCACCAGTTCTCTGTGACCCCAGCACCCTGTGGAGTATGTTCCTGGGCAACAGCATGCATTGGGCTTGGGGACCCCAAATGCCTGACTGCAAGTCTGCGCCATCAGAGTCACCTGGGGTGTATTTAGAGAGAAGTTCCCAGGCCTGTCCCCAGAGGCAGAGAGTGGGCTCTGGCTGCCCAGGGCTGGGGAAGGGAAGATCCTTCCAAACTGATCACAGCCCTTCAGATCCACCAACATCTCATCCCCATCGCAGCCTCCTGAGACCCAGAGCAGGAGCCCCTGAGCACGGACCCTCCTGCTGCCTCCCCCTCAGAGACTGTGCGAATTGCCAGATCTTTGTTTAATGTGCAAAGGATGAAGTGATTGGTACAAACTATTAAAAAAATTAAGGCAATAAAGTGATCAGTGTCTGTTTTCTTACAAGAAATAGTGGAGACTGAATAAGTCACGTGACAGTCAAGGTCCTGATAGCAATGAGCTGTCAGACAAGGATTCCACATCCCCTGAAGTGTCTTTCAAAATAAACCTGATTTAAAAAAATTATTCCTAGTGTTTTAAGATTCCATTTAATGTTGCTGTTCATTTTTTTTCACATTATCCTCAGAGCGGTGTCTGCAGGATCACGGCACAGAGGGACTGTCAGCAGCCTGGGGCTGTGAGCAGGGTTGACTCTGACCCACCTGTAGGGAGTGGGGCCCTGGAGCCCCAGAATCAGTCCCAAGGTCTGGTCCTCCAGGGAGGCACAGGCCTTGCTCTGCCTTCCTCTTGGATCCCTGAATCTCCCAGACACCCCAGCATTGGGGAACTGAACGGGGATGTTCCGGATGAGGAAGGGGACTCCCCTTAACTATTATCTCCCCCATCTCCCTGCCATCTGCAGCATCAAGACAAAACATGGAAGACCTTTCATGGAAAGGATTTTTAATACAGTTAGTGTGCAACAAAGACAAATGAAAGAATAAAGTTTCCAAATCAAGCACCAAAGTCACCATCCCTTGTGGGTAAATGTTCAGCCAAACAGGGTTGGCCCAAGCAGGGCCTGAAAGCCTGTCACAGTCTAAAGCACCTCCTGGCGGGACCCATAGAAAAGGGGGGACAGGGCTGTCAAGTCTGGAAGGAAAAGAGCAAAATCAAGATAGAAGCTGCCATTGTCACCTCCCATGGATTTCTCACCCATGTCTGTGTCACCCAGTCCAAGGCCAAGAAGCAAGTGCAGCTTCTTCACGTGTCTCTGCCCCATGCGCCTCCCCCAGGTCTCCTTCTGGTTCTGTCCTGCTTCCTCCCTCCTCAGCCTCCTCTCAAGCTTCCTCTCCCTGCTCAGCTCCACCCTTCTTGGGTGGGGCACGAACCCAGATCCTCCTTGGGGGCCCCCCTGTTACAGTCCTCTCCGTCACCAGCATGTGCATATGTGTGGGTGACACCTGCCCTGCAAGGACAGGCAAGGCCCCAGATGTGCGCAGTTCCCTGGGCAGTTACAGGCCAGCACTGCTGCATCCCCCAGGGGAGACAGACGCTCCAGCTCCCCAGTGAGAGCCTATGTCACCCACGCAGACCTTCCCCCTCAGTGTCCCCCCTGTGGCCCCTTCCCTGCCCGGTCCTCTCTGGCTCTCCCTGCACCCCTTTCCACCTCTGTCCCCTAAAGTCCCCATTTCCATCCTCTGCTCTCTTTTCCAGGAGCTTCCCCATCTTCCTAGCCAGTGCCCTGGGGGCTCTCCTAGGCCCCTCCCCTCCTTCAAAGGATGGAGAATGTAAGGTGATTCCCAGGAGGAGGGGCTTTCGTCCTTGGAAGCAGAGGCAGAAACAAATGACAGGGACCCTGGAATCTAAGTTTTCATATAAAGAGACTGAGGCAATCTATATATTTGGGGATTTGCCCAGAACCTAGGAACCAATTATGTCCTGGAGACCACTGCAGACTAAAAATAAGGACACTGAAACTGACGCAGACTTGGGCGCCCCCTTGTGTGCAGATCCCTGTCCTGCCGCTGGGGGCCCAGGGAGCCTGGGGAGGGCCTGGCTGAGCAGGAGAAAGGGCGGCTCTGGGCTCCTGTGCTCAGCCCTGTGGCCACACGGGGGCGCTGCCGCGCTGCTCCGGATTCTGGTGGAGCCACCAGGACGGGGCGGGGGCTGAGGTGGGCAGAGTTGGGGGTCCTGGAGGGCGGCGTCCTGGGGTGAGATGCTCTGTGAGGAGTCAGAGAAGCAGGGCTCAGAAGAGAGGAGACTCCGGAGCCTGCCCTGTGTGTGAGGTTTCCGTCTTTTCTCCCCAGAACTCCTCTCTCCAGTCCCTGGAAAGTGATACCTGGGAGAATCGGAAAAGAGAAAATTTTTTTCTTCTACAACCTATTCAATATTGAGGGCATTTTTAAAAAAATAATATTTAGGGCCTCCCTGGCGGCTCAAGGAGCTAAGACATAGCACTATGAAGCTCTCCGCAGCCACTACGGCATGAGTTTGATCCCCAGCCAGGGAGCTGCCCATACGGCACGTCAGGCCTCTCCTATCTCGCCCGCTCCTCCCCTCAGCAGTGCATTTCAGGACATCTGCCTGTTCAGCTCCCCACCCTATCTCTGGTGAATCCTCTCACCTCCACATTTCTGGCCTGCACCCCAGTTCTTGTATGCATAAATAAATCTTTATAAAAAATAAATTGATCTTAAAAAATAACATTTAAAGAATACTATCAGATTTATAGAAAAGTTGCAAAGGCAGTACAGGTCTTGTTTATCCCACACCATTTCCATGTTGTTAACATCCTACATGAATACTTTTATTTTTTTACAACTAATGCAGCTATGTTGACATAATTACTAAATGCCATCTTTGCTACTGTCCATTTTATGCTCCATAATCCCATCCAGTTCGCCTGGATGACAGTTTCTCAGATTTTCCTTGTTTTTATAACATTGACACTGGTGAGGAGTGATGTTTGGGAGAGGTGTTGGGGTCACAGATGAGGGTTCTTGGGTCACCTCTAAGAAAAGCGTCACCAAAGTCCTCCTTTCAGTAGCGTGTGGGCACACACACACACACACAAGGAAAGAAGATGATGCTTGCGCAGACACCAGCAGGCAGGAGGAGCTGCCCCTGGAGAGGGTGGGTGTGTGAGGAGAAGCCTGTTAGTAGAGGCTCATTAGAACTCTGTTAGTGTGTGTGGTGTGGAATTACACATTTTAATAGATGTGAAGCTGTACTCCAAAGATTTATACAGTGTTATAAAGTAGTGTAACACACACACACACACACACACACACACATATATATTAATTATTGCTTTTGGGTATTTTGCTTACATAACTGCTAAAAGCCATGATCCATTACGGAGGTCTTACTATGTGGGCCTCTTAGTTGAATTATAGTCTCTGGTATACTATCAGCTTTCCAATCCTCAGATATGGAGGAAATTCTAATTCTGTTTATACCACATCTAGGTCATGGGTAAGAAAATGTTTACTCCTCCGTTGATCTATGTAGCCAACATCTGCATCAATAATATAGAAAATCCTTGAATTTCCTCAAATTATGCCCTGGAAAATGTTCCTCAAATTATGTTCCCTGCAGTTATTTCATTGTTTTCCTTTCCTTTCCAGTCTGATTTGGCTAATTTTAATGCCATTCCAATAGGGAACTGTGGGAGAGAAAGAAATAGATGAGATAGTAATAAATCACTCCTTGAGTCTTGTAGCCCTAGGAAAATCAAGTGTCCTCTGTGGTGGCGAAAAGAGATGATTTCCCGATGCAGGAGCACTCACAGTGTAATGGAAATGCAGGGTTGGATTGCCTTGGGTTTGATCCCTAGCACATTTTGGAACAGGGCCCGAGTCCTGTGTCATAAGCCTATATAACTGACCTGGGACCTGGGTTCCAAGGAGGACAATGGACTTGTGACTCATGCATGCACACTTCTCTGCCCCACCGGGGGCATTTTGTGGCACCACCCTTGTAGAGATTTGGGCCCAAGACCTGTTTCCTGAGGTGAGGTTCCCCAAACTGTGTGTGCATGGAATAGCTGTGAGCCATCCACAAACTTCCACAATGGAGTTTCCCTTCATGTATTTAAGTTTCATTCTATTGTGTAGTGATTTGTGGACTAGACAGTGTAGCAGAAGTACACTGAAGCAAGTTGAATAAGAGTGGATAAATGAATAAAGTGTAACAGAATTAGCTGATTGATTTATTCTCAAAATGTTTATACTTCAGTTAGTTTATGCTCTAGTTTGAGTTACCATGTTTATCCCTTCATCATATTGCTCTGTTAGTATTGTTGGTAGAGTTAAGTTAGCATTGCTAGTATTTAGTGAGGTTAGTGAATACTTTTTGAGTACTATTAATGCTAGATTAATAGTACATTTGTTAATATCGTAGGAGAGTCAGTTGTCAGCAGAGGTAGCGCAAGGGCTGGGAGCACAGTCAGGGCTGGTGAGTGTAGTCAGCGTAGTCCAAGTGCATAGGCGCTATACATAGGCCACCTCCCTGCTGACCTCTGCAGGATTCAGAGGGCAGCAAGCCACTCCTGGGGAGTGGGAGGGGACCCTGACCCCGGCGACCCTGAGCTGGTCCTCAGCCTGCCCCTGCCCACTGCCCACAGGGGCACCCAGGAGCCCCAGGTACGCACACCTGTCAGGTGTGTTCACTCTATGGTGGGTGCCTGGTGTGCACTGTGTGTCACTCCCGCCTGGAGCCATGCACCGCCTGCCCGCCCCTCTGGCCACCCCCACTCTGCTGTCAGGTGCCTGTCCCTCACCCCAGCAGTGAGGCGACACCTGTCTTACCTCAAGAGCAGCTCCCTTGCTCTTTTAAGTGATTCGATGATTCGAGAATGTCTCCTGTGCACATTTTATTCAGAGGCCTCTCTGGCCGGCGTGCTGCCAGGGTCGGCAGGGCTTCAGAGGACAGCACTGCAGGTCTTGTCCTGAGGGACAGCCCGTGTCCCCGCGGACTGTGGGGCCAGCCCCACCTGGGTATTGGACACCAGCCAGCGCTGCCCAGACACCAAACCCTGCCTGCCCGCAGGCCCTGCCCTGCACCCCACCTTCTCCCTGTGGGGACCACGGCCTGGCCCTCGGGGCACAGCCCCTGCTCACCTCAGTGAGCACCGAGAATGGGAACCCCAGGTCCTCCCGGACCCAGCAGGCGAGCATGGGGGTGCAGAGAGAAGCCCTCCCCGCTGCAGGACACAAAGGGAGAGCGACTGGCCAGCTGGTGCGGAGGCGGCGGCCTATGAAGAGGGTTTTCCAAGAGGGAAATCAGCATGAGGCAAAGCACTCAAAAAAAGTACAAGTTTATCTTCAGTTATTTTGCTTAGAAATAAGCACATTTTCAAAGTTTGTAAGAAGTAATGTGATCAGAGCTGGACCCTTAAAAAGCAAAATCAAAAAATACTGTTTGGGAAATTGAAGGTGAAATCCTAACCATTACAGGCGCGGGGCGCACGGCCCTGCTCTGACTTTCTTTCCAGGCGAGGCCAGGGCCTGTGGCCGCCGCCAGGGACTGTTGGGCGGGGAGGCACCCACGGGCGGTCACTGGGCAGCCCCGGGCTCGCAGGCCCTCTCTGGGGGCTGGGGATGTGGCTCGTTGGGCTGCTGGGTAGGGTTCCCAGCTTCCCTGCCGTGGGAATCAAACGTCCTGGTAGTTTCACGCTTTTCCTGGGGAGACCCTGATGAATGGAAAGCAGCTCCCCCAGGTGGACGTGGGGCCGGCACAGGGTGCACCCCACCCGTGAGCAGGCTGCTAGGCCCGCAACTCAGCTGACAGGCTCCGACCTGCCCTACCCATGTGCAGCGACGTTTATGTGCACGATTCCTTGGTGGCCCTATGAGCGGGACTCTACTATCACCCTGCGGTTGCCCCGAAAGCCTGCATGATGGTGAAGGACCTGGAGGCAAGACCTCCCTTCTGACCCTGGTCTAACGCCCCCTCTGCTCCCTGGCACCCCCTCTGTGCCCTAGCACTCCCTCTGCGCCCTGGCACCCCCTCTTCGCCCAGGCACACCCCCTCTGTGCCCTGGTACCCCCTCTGTGTCCTGGCACACCCCCCTCTGTGCCCTGGCGAACCCCCTCCTAGCCCTGGCGCCCCCTCTTCCCCGGGAGCCTCCACTCTCTCCGCCTACAGCTGGTGGGCCCTGGGCCTTGGGCTGGCCTGGGTGGTATGGTGGGGTCTGGCATCTGACCTGCATTGAATAAACGCAAACCCATCACCCGCAAACTCATCGCCCCCGCACACACTGTGCCCCAGAGGAAGGAAGGAAGGAAGGCGGTACCCTGGGACTTGCCTGCCCGGGCTAATTGTTCTGAGCTGGCTCCTCCCGCTGGGTGCTCAGCCTGGGGAGGAGGGAGGCCCCAGCCTGCGGAGGAGGGTGGCCCCAGCCTGGGGAGGAGGAGGTTCTCCTCTTAATAACTTGGGGGGGGGCTGGTGAAGATGCTACCTCCATGTGGTGGCCTTGGAAGTTGTGCCCACGCTTCACTCGCTTGATTCCAGAGGGGGTTTAAATGATAAAAGAAGTCTCTCTCGCTGGGCCTCAAAGGGTCCAAACTGCAGAATCCCCCAGGGAGAGGGAGCAGAGAGGCCTCTGGCTCCCCTGAGGCCCACCCCCAGGGCCCTCAGCACTCTGGGGAAGGCACATCTGAGGTAACCAGCAGGCCTGGGGTACTGGACCCTCCCCCGCACAGAGCCCACGCCCAGGGCCCTTGGGTCTGGGAGTGGTTCTGAGAGCAGGTCTAGACAGACCATCGGGCACCCCCTCACCCTGTTCAGAGGCGGGGTTTGCACTGCTGGAGCTGGATCCAGACTTTGTCCACACTGTGCTCTGATGAATAACTGTCATCTATGAAACTTCCGAAGAAACGCAGGAGTTTTATAATCATTCCCTTTTTCATACCGAACCCAGTGATGCTCCGTGCGGGGCTTCAAGTGTGAGTCTTAGAATTTCCTTCCATGGACCCGGAAGACCTCCTCCTGAAGGCCCGTCTGGAGCGGCGCCTCTACCCTTACGGGTAGAGATTCCACCCCTCCTGTAACGGCCGAGTCCCTGGAGTGACCCCACATAAAGCTCCTGGCCGGGCTTCCTCTGCTGACTGCCACGTCCCCAGCGAGCACAACACACCCTGGCCCCCAGACCCCGGCCTGGGCCCGCGGGGTGGCAGCCCCCACAGCTCGCCAGGGCTCCCCCTGGACTCCTGCTTCCCCTTCCCTGCCTCACAGACCTGCCCCTGCCTGGGCGGCCCTCCCACCCTGGGCCTGGTGCACCCCACATGCCCCAATCCCTGGGCTCCGGCCACGTTGCTCTGGGGCCCACCATGGGATGAGCAAAGCCCCAACTCAGCCGCCCCAGGAAATGGCCGGCCTGGACCACGCACCGTCGCGCCAAGGGGGCAGGTCACTTTGCCTAGACTGAGGTGACTTCAGCACATCTGGTCAGCTTGAGAGTGACCACCGATGGCAGTTTCCGGCACCCCTGCCCGGCCCCTGTGCAGGATGGAGGGGCTGACCGCGTGGGCGTGGGAAAGAGGAAGGAGGGATTCTGGAAGGTACTTCCGGGTGAGGATTTGAACATCTCAAAGTATCTGTGAGCTTGTCTTGGTGGAGACGGATACACAGATGCCGACTTGTAGCCGATGGTGCACCCGCACCCAGGGGCGCCCGCCTGAGTGAGAGCAGGCCGTTGTGCTGGGGACGAGGGCGCGTGCCAGGGTGAGGACGCGTGCCGGAGTGGTGCTGCGGGGATGGCACGGGCGCCTGGGGCTGGTCAGGCAGTGGAGGCTGGGGCCTGGGGAGTGGGGAGGACAGCCTGGGGCGCAGAGAGGTCTTGAGGCCAGTCCTGGGCCTGCATGTGCTCCCAGGGCCGGGACTGGAAGCCTGGGGAAGCCTGCTCTGGCCAGCCGGCTCGGGATGCAGCTGGGGCGCGCGTCTGCCATGGCCCTGCTGCCTCTTGGAGGTGACGTTTTCCGGCCTCTCCTCCGTCGCACGTCTGCCGGGGCGAGGGGCCCCTCGGATGTCAGCACACCTGAGCCGGGCGCTCCCCCCAGGCTCCTCAGGCCAAAACTCAGGCTGGTCGCCTGCTGGCACGTGAGTGCTGGGGTGACCTTGTGAGGCTTGCGTGCCAGCGCCCTTTGCCGGCCACCCTCACATGGCAGCGCTGATGGGGTGGGTGGCCTGGGCGTCCCCAGGTCCCACTGTACCTTGTGCTCTCACCTGCTGGAACCCACCCACCTGCCTGCTCGCCTGCTCCCTGGGTGCCTGCACTGCTCTCCACCCCTGGCTGTGGCGTGCCAGGCAAAGAGTAGGGGCCCAGTGTGAAGACCTCATGGAAGAAGCCTGCCCACAGGCCGGGGTGCAGCTTGTTTTCTTCCCCACCTCTAGCAGTGATAAAGACGGTGATGGAGAGGGGCTAAGGCCAGCCAAGGCCGCAGCCGCAGGGCACGTGCTGCCCGCAAGGAACAGGAGAGCTGGGGGGTGGGCCATCAGGGGGCCAACTCGGGTGGAGCGTAGTGGACTCCACCCTGCCCAGGACCCTGCCCGGGACCCCATCCAGGAGCCTGGACACTCTTCCCCGCAGCCTCGCCCCCATGAACTCAGGTTTCCTGGTGCCGCGTGCACCCCAAGACCCGGTGGTGCCAGCTAGAGCTTGCAGCGGCTCCTCACCCAGTGCCCCAAAATGCACCTGTGTGTGTGCAACCGCCCGTGCCCCTGAGCGTGTTCACAGCGGGCACTCATGCACGCGCCGTGCCCTGGCCGTCTTCTGTCTGCAAGTTTTCTGAAAAATATACACACGGATAACATTATTTTGGAAAATAAGTTATTAAGTCAAGCACAAGTGCGTTGTGAGGCAGTGCCCCCCCATGTAGCGGCCTCTGGTCCTGCTGGTAAGAGGGGGGCGGGGGCACGTGGAGGGCTCCACTCAGGCCTTTCCAGGCTGAGATGCTGCGTTTTCCTTGAGTTGGGAGACGCCCTCGGCGCAGGTGCTCTGGTCGCTGGAAGTTGGCCTAGGTGGGGGTCTCACCGCGTGGGTGCGTGGATGTGCTCTCGTGGGCACACCTGAAACTGCAGTGTGAAGCGGAAGGCCGCTGGCACCTGTCTGTCCTCAGGATGGGCTCCTGGGTACCTGCTCCCTAGATTTTCAAGAAACACCCATTTGTTTGAGTCAGTCCAGTTCAGCATCTCCGGGGCCATCCTAAGCTACGTTTTAAAAAAGTTTTCCAAAGAACTGCTTGGGTCCCAGGGGTGCTGCCCGTGCCTGAGCCCCCTGGGCAGCGGGGAGTCTCAAAAGTTTGCTTTTGCTGCTTATTAACTCGGTTGGCAAATCGTGGAAGAATACCTGGGAGGAGGATTCCCCGAAGGCCAGGCCCCAGGAGACCTGGGTTGTTGAAAGGTGGAGCGTGTTCCAGCCACATCACCCGCAGAAGATGGCCAGTCGCAGCTCACAGGAGGGAGCCAGGGCCGGTGTGCGGGGTGGAGGGCAGCAGGGCCGAGCTGGCAGCAGGGAGGATCGTGGGCACCATGTGCCGGGGAGATGGACAGGTAGGCCCAGGGCTCAGAAGGCCACCAGGAGAGGTGTGTTTGGAGCCAGAGGCCATGCCTGTGGGCGAGGGGCTGCGAGCCTGAGGCTGCAGGCCCTGCGGATGCTCTGTCCAGGTGGGATCGCCGGCCCTGTGGTGCCTGGAGAGCAGCAGGGAGGCCCTAGCCCAGAGGCGCCTGGTGGCCCTGGATGGCGGGAGGTCTGTGGTACTGGGGCCTGTTTATTTCCATAAAGGCTCCAGGGAAGCTGTGAAATGAGATGTGGGGCTGGCGCCTGGGAGGTTCTGTCTCGGGGCGGGTCTTGTTGGCTGAGCTCATTGTAAATCAGGTGATCCAGTCCCTGGAATAGCCAGGACTTTATGTCAGCCCCAAGCAGGTCTGCACCCCCACCCCCATCCCCCCACCACCTGCTCGCACCTCCACCCCTGCCACCCCCCACCCCCGCCAACCCCCCACCCTGTCACCCCGGCACCCCGTCCTGCCGCAAAGGGCTAGGCCCAGCAGGTCCTTTTTCCCTTGTGTCCTTGACTGCGTTTGAGGGGGACTTTAGGTGACTCAGAAATGGGGCCAAATGCCCTGTGACCCAACCACGTTGCCCATGCTGACCCCGTCAACCAGGTCCTGGTGGTCTCGGCATTTAAATTTGTCCGGTCACTGCTCATGTCATGGAAGTGGAAGCAATGTCAGGAATGGACCATGTTCCAAAGTGAATTGCATCACTCGCTGCCCTGTGGGGTCATGCTTCCCCTCAGCCTGGGCTCCTGGACTGGCCTGGGGTCAGCCTGCCCTGGGGCAGGGCCCAGGAACAGTAGTGAGCAGAGAAGGTCAGAGACTGCGGTCTGTGCTGTGCGCAGGAGCTGAGATGGGGTCAGAACAGAGACCCAGAGGTCTGGTGCCTCTGAGGAGGGTGGGGAGTGGCTGGGAGGGAGCAGGGCAGGCCGGCCCTAGGCACAGAGAGCAGACACCACGCAGCAGGGCCAGCTCCTGGGCGCAGCCAGCAGGTGGAGCCAGGGGCCTTTTTCACAGCAGAGCTCCAGGGACCATGGCTCCTTAGCCCTGAACTGGCCGCTCCCTGCAGCCTCATGCCCAAGCCCCTCGCCAAAGCGTTTGCTTTACACTCTGGTTTCCAGCCTAGCAGAGGCCTCTGCTGTGGCAGCTGCTCTGTCCACTTTCCCAGGAGGAAGGACGGGTGTGCCTGGGGCGCAGGGAGACTGGAGCAGTCGGGTGGGAGGGGCGGCGCTCCTTGGGGGGATGCGGCATTTCCAGGGGGGTGTCTGTTAATTTGGGCAAGAGACCAAATAAAGCCACAGCCGGCTCAGGTGCAGCCTCTGCGGGAGAGGGGGGGAGGACAGGGTGATGCACCACCCATCGGGCTCCCTGGGAGACAGAGGGGGGCGGTGAAGGAGGGCCTCCGGGTACTTCAACTTCATCACTTTCCTACACAAAAAGTCTTGGAAGGTTTTGGAGAAGCGCCTGAAATAGTCACTAGGGGAGAAGGAGGGACGTGGAAGGGCCTGCGGCTGGAGTCCTGGGCCTGGGCATTACAGAGGTGACATCACGCTCAGTCCTTGGTGAGGGAAGCCCCTGTTGGCAGGCAGATGCTGGCTTCATCCAGAACTAGGCTAGACCTTGAAAAAAGGGAGGGGTGACTTGTTGACTGGACACAAAGTCCGATCACTAAGCTGGTGTCCACCTGGGTGAGAAGGTACCAGTGGAGATGCAGGCTGGCTCAGCCCTGGCCACACAGACACACACAGACACACTCAGATGCTCAAGTGCCCGGAGGAGGTGTCCATAAACACTGAGGGCAGAACACAGTCTCCCGGGGCTGGGAGACGGGCCAGGTGTGACCTGTTTCCAGATGAGGGTCACCTGTGGGAGGAAAGGGCCCAGGCCCTTTCCAGGAAAACATAGCTATTAATTTTTTTAAAGGTTTATTTATTTATGCATAAAGAACTGGGGTACAGGCCAAAGGTTGGGGGTGGGTGGGTGAGAGGATTTACCAGAGACCAGAGACAGAGTGGGGAGTAGAACAGGCAGATCTACTGAAACACGCTGCTGAGGGGAGCAGCGGGGAGACAGAAGAGGTCTGTCTCGCCCTGTGGGTCACTCCCTGGCTGGGGATTGAACTCATGCCTTAGTGGCTGGCGACAGCTTCACAGTGCTGAGACTTAACCCTCGCGCCACCAGGGAGGCCCGGCTATTAATTGTATTTCCTGTGTTTGGCTCAGTGAGCCCCTTCTTACCTGGGGTGTTGAACCTGAAACTTCTAGATCTCAGAGAGCCTGGTGAGTGGAGCTTGCTGAGGCCCTCCCCCAACTCTTGCGCCCCTTTCGCCTAATGGGTTGAAACCACAGTGGTCTAAAAGCCAGGGGGAGCCGCGCACGTTCTTCCAGAAAGCTGTCGTGGAGACGGGAGTGCTCGAAGACAGTCTCTCATGTTCCAGATAGCACCGAGGATTTTCATGCCTTGTCCGCAGTGCTTTCCAAGGTCCCTTCCCCTCCGCAGGCGATGGAGCCCCCAAATGTGTCTGCTGTCACTGAGTTTCAGCTGCTGGGGTTCCAGAACCTTCTCGAGTGGCAGTCCCTGCTGTTTGCCATCTTTCTGTTCATCTACGTGCTCTCGGTGGTGGGGAACGTCATCATCATCGCCATGGCGAGCCATGACCGGCGGCTGCACACGCCATGTACACGTTCCTCAAGCACCTGTCCTTCCTGGAGGTCTGGGACACCTCCACCGTCGTGCCGCCGCTGCTCGCCGGCCTGCTGTCCCCGGGCCGTGCCATCTCCTTCCCCGCCTGCATGGCCCAGCTCTACTTCTTTGTGTTTTTCGGGGCCACCGAGTGCTTCCTCCTGGCCACGATGGCCTATGACCGCTACCTGGCCGTCTGCAGCCCCCTGCACTACCCCCTCCTGATGCGCCCCAGACCTGCACCAAGCTGGTGGCCGTCTCCTGGGTGACCAGGGTGGGCACGGGGTCCTGCCCTGCCTGATGATCTCCAGGCTGGACTTCTGTGGCCCCAACCGGATCAACCACTTCTTCTGCGACCTGCCCCTCCATGCGGCTATCCTGCTCCCGCGTCTACCTCACCGAGATGGTCATCTTCGCCCTGTCCATCGCCGGCTGCGCGTGTGCCTCCTCCCCACCCTCGTGTCCCACGTCTTCATCGTGGCCGCCATCGTAAGGATCCCCTCCGCCTCCGGCCCGCGAAGACCTTCTCCACGGCGGCTCCCACCTGGCCGTGGTCACTGTCTACTCCGGAACCACGATCTCCATGTACGTGCGCCCCAATGCCCACCTGTCCCCTGAAATCAACAAGATCATTTCCGTCTTCTACACCATGGTCACCCCACTGCAGAACCCCGTCATCTACCATCTACGGTTTGAGGAACAAAGACTTCCAAGAGGCCATCAGGAAAGCGATGACGAGGAGGGGCCGTGTCTGAGGCCTCAGAGTGCAGGGCAGCTTCTCCCTCAGGTGCGGCCAGTGGGCGGGGCCAGGCGCGGCCCAGTGCGGTGGGGCCCTGGGCGGGCGCTGCCCGGGCTGCTGCAGGTGGGGGCTGCTCCCCGCCCCCCGTCCGCCGGCCGCTCGCTGCGGCCCCTGCCGGCCCTGCTGTCCTCGCTCTGCCCTCCGGGGTCCCGCCGTGTGGCCGCGGGCTCCGCACGTCCCGTCCCCGTGCACGGCCGGCCGAGCTCGTGGGGCCGCGGACAGAAGCCGCCCGGGGGCCCGCGCGGGGTGTCCTGGCGTCCCCCGGCCCGCGGCAGGCGGCCCAGGGGCGCTTCCAAACGCCAGGCTGGTCTGCAGAGACTCAGATCCCGGGTGTGTGTTGAATGGAATCTTAGGAAAAGCAGTCACGGCGGGAGGAGAGGGCGGGGCGGGTGAAGGGGGCAGAGGCGAGAGATGGACGGGCGGGGGGAGGAGGGAACCGAGGGGGAGGGCGGGAGGGGCGGGGGGGCGGGGGAGGGACAGGCCGCTGTGGCCCGCGTGGCCGCCCCGTGCAGCTGCCGTCCCCGCCGACTCTGGACCCGCCGTCGACGCGCCGCTGCTGACCGGCTGCCCCTCCCCGGGTGCCTGTCCCCGCCGGCGTGGGGGCCGGGGCGGCCTGGGGCGTCTCTGCCTCGGTGGCGTCTGTCTCTGGCCTGCAGCGGAGGCCGGCAGTGCCCGCGGCGCCCCCGCCCCCGCCTGGCTCAGGCCGCCCGCCGCCCTCCAGCTCGCCCCGGCCCCAGCGCGGGCAGCCAAGCTGCTCCCGCCTCTCCTGGGCCGCCACCCCCCGACGACGTCAGGCCCGCTCGGCGAGAGACACCGGCGCCCGCAGCTGCGTGAGTGGTGGGGTGACACCTGCAGCAAGCGACACCCCAAGACCCCGGACCCCGGGGCGCCTTCCGAGGGCGCCAAAGAAAGAGCAAAGCCTGCTGCCTGCGCCCCCCGCCGGTGTCTGAGCGCCGCCAGCCCTGCTTATAGCTGCTCTCAGGCTGCCCCGCCCACACAGCTGATTGGACCGTTTTTCAATCCTGCGGCTGATTGGACCGTTTAGCACCAGTCAGCTGGTAGCTCACACCTGATTGGGCCAGCCCACAAGCCGGGAAGCACAGGTTGCATAAAAAGGCGCTGAGGCGCCTGTCGGCTCTGGCCCCGCTGCCCCGATGCCGGGGCCGGGCGTGGGGCGGGGCTTGGCCAGGCTCTGCGGGGAGTAGCGGGAGGGGTGACCCGCCGCGCCTGGCGGATGCCCAGCGGTGGTCAGCGGCCTGCCAGGCCAGCGCTGTGGGCCTGTCCCTGACCCCCTACCCTGGCGCCCGCTGTACGGGGAGCAGGCGGGGCTCCCTGCGGACCGAAGAGAGACCTGCGGGCTGAGGCGGGGCTTCCCCGGGTCGGGTCGGGGTGGCGCTGGGGCTTGGAAATCCTCGGAGTTCCCGGGAACAGGACGCGCCCCTGAGCTAACCTGGGGCCGGGCCAGGGCCTCTCGGGCTTGACTGAGCACGGGGCCAGGGCGGGCGGCTGCGTGGACCTGCTGGGCGGGGGGTTGGGGGCGGGCGTGGGGGCTCCGGGGGCGCCATCCTGCGGCATCCGGGACGCACGGGGCTCTGCGGGGCCGGGAGACGCGTGGGTCGCGAGGAACGCTGCGAAGGCGAAGGCGCCCGCGCGGGCTGCGGGTCGGGCGAGGGGCGCGGCGGGGGCGCCCGGGGTGCCCGAGTCCTCGGCGGAGGGGCGTCCCTGCGCCCGGCGACCCCGCCGAGCCCGCACCGAGGCCTGAGGACTCGCGGGCGCGGTGCCGGGTTCCGGGCCCCGAGCGGCCCTGCCTGGCGAGCTGCCTGCGCCCGCCCTGGCGCCGCTGTCCGCGTCCCGGGCGCCCGGGGCGCAGTCCCCCGCCCCCGCTCTTTGGGGCACGGAGTTCTGTGACACCAGCCCCGTCGCCCGAGCCCGTCCCCCGCGAGGTCCGGCTCCGCGCGGCCGGGGCGGGGGGCGCAGCCCAGGTGGCCAGGGGCGCTGCTTCCCCCCAGGCGCGTCGACCCCGGAGCCACCGGGAACGCCCCTCCGCCGGCGGGGGCCGCGGGGCGAGCCGGGTCTGACCCCCTGGCGGGCGGACGCGCCCTGGGCGCTGCCCTGTCCTCTGCAGCCGGCCCGGCCGAGCCGCGGGCCCGGGATGTCCTCGGAGGCTCGGACGCGCGCCCGCCCGCCCCTCGGGCTTCTCTGCGGCCCTGGAGGAGGGTCCTCGCCGGCCGGGCTGGACAAGCGGCAGACGGACCGAGGGGCCCGAGGAGCCGAACCTGCGGGGCGGGGGCGCCTCGGGAAGCACCCGCGGTTTTTGAAAAAAGACATTTATTTATTTATTCATGCGCACAAGAGCCGGGGTGCAGCCAGCGGCGGGGGTGGCGGTGGGGAGACTCCCCAGGACAGCGAGGGGCGGAGCGGGCGGATGGGCTGAGGCGCCGCTGCAGGGCGGCGGGGCCAGAGCATCGGCTGCCCCTGGGGTCTGCGCCAGGCCGACCCACTCGGCGCCCGCCTGAGCCTCGGCCCGCGCGCCCTCGGCGCTCCCCGCCTCGGAGCCGGACTTGGGGACTCTGGGGCGCGTCCCTCAACGCCCGCCTTGGCGCTGCTTCTCCTGATTTTCCCTGCAGCCCCCCACCCCTTGCGCGGAGGGGGCCCCGCCGCGCCCACCCCGCCTGCGTCCAGTCCTCCTGACGCGTGACCCGAGCGGGGGGGGGGGTGCGCGGGGAGCGCCAGAGCCCCTCGGAGCGGGGGCCTGGGCCTGGGAACTGAAGCAGCGGGTGGAGGACACGCGTCTCAGGGGCGTCCCGTTCATCCCTCACGTTGGGTCCTCACCGGACACACCCCCTTCTGCTAACTGGTTCCCCTCACCGCCCCCCTCCCCACCAGCTCCTGGCGGGACCGTCCCCACAGGGGACAGACAGGCTGCTAGGGAGCCAAGGGGCCCTTTTGGTGTCTGCAGCGCGCGCCAGCGCCTCCTCTGCGGCTCCTCACCCGGGCGCCCTGGCGGGGTGAGCAAATGAGCGCGCACCCCCGCCCGCCCCATCACCCCCTCCCCAGCGCGCCCTGCTCTGGGGCTCCCCTGCGGGGCACGGCCATAGTTTCGCAGTTGAGCGTGGCCCCACGATGGGTCTCAGTCCCCCAGCCCCCCCCCTCCGTCACGGGTGCCCCCAGGCGCCCCGAGGAGCCCAGGAAGACCCCGGGCGCGCCGCGGGCGCTGAGGAGGCGTCCAGTTCGCCTAACAAGCCCCGGGCCTCACAGGGGCGGTTTGGAAAGGGGGGGGCTCCGCGCCTTGCTGTCCCCAGCGCGCCTCCCCTGCGCTCCCTCCGCGCGGCCGGGGTAGCTGTTCCCCAGGATGGAAGAAGACCCTGGGGACCCCAGGGGCGCCCATAGACACCGACCTGCGCCGTCCCCGGCTCGAGCTGCTGTCCCGGGTCCCATGGGGGCCTCCAGCAGGGCGTGGAGTCCCCAGCCTGGACCCGGGCCCGGTGGGCGGCAGCGCCCCCCCAGCCCCCGGCCCCCACCCGCGCAGGGGACGGCTAAGGCCGCCTTACCGGGAGAGGGGAGCAGGACAGGGGAGCAAGCCCTGGGCGCCCAGCCGCCCGCGGGCCCCTGGGGGACGGTCCCGGGGAGCCCCCGCTGCTGCCCGGGCTCGGCTCCCGCCTTGTGGTCAGCGCCGAGCTCCCCGGCCGCGGTCACTCCGTCCCCCCAAGACCGTAGTCACCTCCCCGTCCCGGGGGATCCCTCGCGTCCACCTCGCCCCTCACTGACGAGATGGGGGTCGCTACGCCCCCAACCCAGCGCGGGCCCTGACCCGGGGAGGCGGCGTCTACGCGGACCCTTCTCCCGCGGGGTACCTGGCCTGGCGGGTGCGGCGGCCTGAGGCTCCTCCCCTGCCTTGTGTGTGGCCCCGGGCTCCTGCGCCACATGGAACCCAGACAGCAGGGGTGTCGGCACCCTGCTGCGCATCCTCCCTCCTCTGGGCTCCTGCCGGCCTCGGCTCCCCGAGAGGGCGGGATGGGGGCCCCAGGGGCCCTGGTGGGGCAGAGAGCGCGGCCAGGCCCAGCGCCCAGGGATGGCTGGTCTGCGCCGGCTGGGGCGCCACACCTCCTGGACGCACGGCTGGGCGGCTCTGGGGCCTGAGCCCCTGGGCGGGCGAGCAAGGTCCGGGAAGTGGGGCGCGCGCAGAGCAGCGCGGGGTGCGGGCCTTTCCTAAACCGCGGTGCAGCAGGGTCAGCCCAGGACGCTGCCCGCGGCGGAGCTGCCCCTCCTGCGGGCCAGGAAGGGCCGGGAGCCCTGGAAGTGGCTCGGCTCGGGCTCGGACTCGGGGGCGGCCCTCCAGGGGCAGGGCCGGGAACCCCCCTTTCGGGCAGCGGTGGGGCCGGCGGGGCGGAGCTGGTGGGCGGGTGGCGGGCGCTGCAGGGGCCGCGGAGCTGGTCTCCACAGTGACCCGCGCCCCTGCGCACCAGAAAACAGGAGGTGAGTTCTGCTTCCTGTGGTCCAGCTTCTTGTGGTTAATAATTATCTTCCTTCCTTTTTGGCTTTTGATACTTTCTAGTGAATTTAAGTTCGTAATATATTTCTTGACCTTCTAGATCAACAGTTGGAATGTACGACTTCTGGCACATTGAGAATTTATAAAAATGTTATTTAATACCCACAACTGTGCTAGCAGCAAGTTACCATGATAAAAAGAAATAGTGATATAAATCATTTAGTAACGCCAAGTAAGAAAAAAAATCAGAAATCAACGGTTTTAATTGTGATTAAATGTTTGAATTCATACAACTTAGAGCAGTTAATGTTTTATCAACTTATATATCTAATTATGTTGTACAAGGTTGGCAAAAATGTTGGCAGTGAAGAGTATGTGTTTAGAATGGTCTGATCCAGTTTCTTGTTCAATGCACACACTGGATTCTCATTATATTCCATAACGTTTATTGACCAGTGTAACAGCATCATGAATTAATATTAACAGAGTCACTTATCGGCACTAAAAATAAAAAGGCCAATCACTTAAAAGAGCAGTAGGCCTTGTCAGCCCAGAAGTTCAAAGGTCAGGATTCCCCCACCTCTTCTACCGACCCTGGCTGGTCTCCAGATTTGCCTGGTTCCACCTGGAACTCCCCCAGCTGGACGCAAGGTCAGCCTGACTCAGCCCCTCCCAGGTGAGTGCTTGAGAGTGACTGAATGTCTGATATCCAATTGAAACTGCATTTCATCATGAAATATTTGGTGTGAAATTTTCAAAGATGGAACATCACAGATGGGAAAGTAAAGGATGATGCAGTCAGTGGAGAGGAGCTGAAGCCAGACAGCAGCCACAACCAAGGGGCACTTCACTTCCCAAATGAGATCTTCTTCAAATCCTTTGCATGTCTATGAACACACCAAATGATAGTGTTACTTTTTGCACGTAAATCCGACGGCTTTTTTCACTTCAACGAGTTCATAAAAATGCAGACACTCTGTGTGAGATTCCTGTTGATGACCTGCCCAGCCAGGGCATTGTCCTGCCATTCCCACCCGCCCACTCTAGGTGATGAAATAAATGGGGACAACACTCCTGTGAAGTGTGGTGTGAGTCATGGATGGCATCCCTAACACATTTCTAGGAATATTAGATATGAGGTAGACTACTAGCTACCGTTTTGTTTTGAGCAGATTGTTTCTCAAAAATTCCCACCCAATGATTTTTGTAATATTTTAGTAATTATACTGCACAGGAACTTAACTTTCTTATTTCTGCTGTCCACCAAGCGCTGAGTGTGTTTATGGTAAATGTGGTGACACCCATGCCAGAGCTTCCAGAGGGTCTCCACCACATCACGTGTGTGGGTCCTTCTCTACAGTGGATCGCAACTGCTCAGATTCTAACTTGGACCCTAAGACCTTGTTTATTCTGTGAAGGCCTCACTCACTAAGTACAGGGGCCTCTGTCCTACCATGACCCCTGATCCCACATGTGACCGTGAGGGTCAGTGACATTAGAGGGGAAGCCGCCTTAGAGACTGGAGATGCTGCCCCAGGGACAACTAAGATGACAACAGATGAAACTGCTGCTGACAACTGCTGACAACTGAGATGAAACCCAGCCATCTTCTCTCTTGGCCGGGAGCTACAGAAATGGAGAACAGCAAAGAGTGGCTGAAAGTTCAGTTACTCCAGTATACACGGAATATCACATGGCACCTAAGAGGTAAAAAGAGCAACAACTAAAACTAAGGGTATATGAAGTTATCTTAATATACATATTATTATTTATTTTATTTAATATTTATTTTATAATTTATTACATTATTAATATATATTTTATAATTATAAGAATATAGAGTAGTATAATGTGAAAATTTAAAATAATTGTCTTGTAAAGAGTAATGAACTCATCTTCCCTATTATATTTTGGTGAGTCTCCCCTTCATTATTCTCCCCACAGCTGACTTCATGGCTTGGCTCCTCAGACTGTATATAATGGGAGTAAAGGTGGGGGTCACCACCGTGTAGAACATAGAAATGACCAGGTCAGAGATGGACGGGGTTTCTGTGGTCGGCTTCAGATAAGCAAAGCATCCAGTGGAGAAAACCAGCACCACAACCAGCAGGTGGGGAAGGCACTTGGAGTAGACCTTGGCCTTATCTTCAGTGGATGCAATCTTCCTGACAGCAGAGAAGATGTGGACATAGGAAATGATGATGAAAATAAAACAGCAGATACTCAACAGCGAATTAGTGAGAATGGGGACAAGTTCATTGATTAAATTTCCTGAGCAGGAAATAGCCATTAACTGGGGCATGTCACAGAAGAACTGGAGGACCACGTTGGACCCACATAGGACAAAGAGAAGGTTCCAGCTGTGTGTATCACAGCATGGAGACCCCCACCCAGCCAGGACACAGCTGTCAGCTGCACACACCTGTCCCTGCTCATGATGATGTCATAGTGCAGGGGGTGGCAGATGGCTGCATAGCGGTCAAGGCTCATCACCGTGAGCAGGTGCAACTCTGTGGTTGTCGTAAAAACCATCATGAAGACCTGGAGGACACAGCCTGGGAACAAGATGGAGTTGCTGTGCCTCAAAGAGTTGGCAGTGGACTTGGGGACCATGGCTGAGATGAGGCAGAGGTCTGTGAAGGACAAACTCCTCAGGAAGAAGTACATGGGGGTGTGGAGGTGCCGGTCCAGGGTGGTGACGAGGACGATGAGCCCGTTCCCCAGCAGGGAGCACAGGTAGACCAGGGAGAAGAGCAGCGGGTGCAAGAAGCCCATGGTCCCTTGGGTGGGGAACCCCAGGAGGACGAATTCTCTCATAGTCGTGAGATTCATCCCCCCAGAGCCATCATCTGTATAAAAAAAATAAAGAGGAAGAAAACATTGTTAAATCTTCTAATATTGAACATAAGTGGGTTGTCAGCATAGGATAATGATTCAGTCTATCTCCTTCTAGGTCCCATGGCATCTACTATCTTCATCTGTGTGTGCTGCTGTGTTCAACTTTCATTTCCATCTCATGTGAAGGGGACATTATCACACTGTCCAAACATGTCCTGAAAATTGGTGAAGACTTGAAGATTTCCATTGACCCTACAGAACTTTAAGAATTACAGTCTCAAACCTCTCAACAAACCCGACTGACTGTACTTCCTGACTGCCCCACTTTTGCTGCTCCCACCTACTGCCCAGGCCCCAGCATCTCCGCCCAGCACACCTCCCAGAGGTTGTCCAGGGCACAGTCCCAGAGGACACGTGACCATGCCCAGTACCCCCCACCCTAGAGACCCTGTCCCTGCTCCTCCAGCACAGCCCTGGTCAGTGACAGGTGTTCAGGGTATGGGGTGTGCGGGTCCCTGTTTTCCTGCTCCCCGGAACCTGACACTGTCCTGGAACTGAATGATCTGAGCTCAGCATCCCCGTGTGGCGTGTCCTGACGCCTCCTCTGTCAGATTCCTGTGGCCTCACTGCTGACTCCTGGTCCGTCCCCTCGTTTCCTCATCTCCCTGCCCCTGACTCCCCACATCTGAGGACTCAGAGACCACGTTTCCCACAGAGTCTCCTCCTGGGTCACACCCACACGTCCCTCCTGCAGGATGGGCTAGTCCACCCCCGGGTTCCTCCCCGGCCCCTCTGTCCCCCACAGACTCATGCACATCTGTGCAGGGAGGAGGCCGCTCTGGGGCTGAGCCGGATGGTCTGTGCGTGTGGCTGTCCCTGCCGGTCCCAGGGACCCGGGTCCCCCAGGTGCAGGTTTGTTCCTCACCCAGGCCCGTGGGTGAGTGGGGACGTCTGGACACGGGGCAGCCCTGCCCACTCCACTTCCCCTCCCCAATGTCATCCTCTCCCCCCTCTGTGGGGTGACAGAGGGGAAGGCCCTGGGGAGGCAGGATTTTTAAGGTCACATAGTAACATAAAATAATTACAACACATTGGTGGAATCTTCCTAATAATTTAATAAAAACAGGAAAATAAATCGTGTAATGAGATGGTCCAAGATGTAGATACCTTTGGACTGATATTGGTAATGATGACAGAAGCTCTGGCATATTCTCTTCCTGTGCAATATCACTAAACACTCCTGAGTGGTGGAATTGGGGGAAAAAAAACCCAAGTCCATGTCTGTAAAGAGACATTCTTCATCACAAAGTAATTCCATTAATTGTTGTCTTTTATGTAGTGCCCAGAACAACTCAGTGTGCTGAATGCTCAAATCCAGTTATGAAGCATTAATTGTCACATATACGATGCACCACAACGTTCTGTTCAATCCTTTGAACACTTTAAATTCCAGGAGAGTATATTTCCTCTCGCTGAGACTCATCCAGCATGATAAGGCAGTGGGGCACTGAGAAACTTGTACACCTTCAGAATTTAATAGTTTTCATGATTTATAAAACAAATATTTTATTTACTGTGCTTTCTCAGATCTAAAATGAAGCTTGAAATCTAAAAACAGTCAAATCTGAATGATTTCCATTCGAAAACTGTTTAAGAACAGAATACCTGCAGTCTGGGGGGGGGAGTTCCCACTGCCGTGTCGAGTCTCTGTCCTGAGGTTGTCCCCATGGCAAGATAGATGGCATCCCGGCCTCTCACTCCATGGCGGGGATCCTGGGGACACCTCTGAGCACTCACGGGATGTTCCACCCCATCCTGCGCCGCCTCATGGATAGAGCAGGGCCTCAGGGCTGGGCTATTTGAGCTGTGGAGCTGGTGTCCACGTGTTGGACACTGTCCAGATTCCAGCCCTCAGGGACCTTCCTCCAGAGGGAAAGTGCGTGTTTACTTGACTGTGTTAATTGGAGCGTCCTGCAGTGCTTCTCGGGGAGTAAATATCACACTCAGTGTGTAGATGTGATTTTGTGTCTGGCTCACGCCTCTATGGAAGTGAATAGACAAATCCTCATTTCCAGGTTCCATTTCCCACCTGTCGTGTCCACCGTGGTGGGCACCATCAGTCATGACAGTGCCCTGAGTCCCTGTCTAGACAGCTGGAGAGTCGCCCGTCACCCACTGTTGCCCTTCACGGAGAGGCCCTGGGGATGGGCATGAGGGGGATGCAGAAAGGCTGGAGGCGGGAGGGAAGGGACAAGGAGAGAGGCAGGAGGGAGTCAAGGGAGGGGAGTGGGGAGGAAAGACAATGGACGTCCAGCAGAAGTGAGTGACCACGGGGGTCACCAGCCCTTCGGGAAGAGAAACTTTACTCGTCTCTGAAATTATGTATCCTGCGGTTCTTTTCCACCCCAGCACCTGTCACTGCACTTACATTAGAACTGTTATTAGGTTTGAATAATTTTACTTTTAACCTTAACAAAATGGAGTAGAATATTAGGGTTTCTGCACATGATGTCATGTACTTAGGTTTGCAGCATGACTATCATGACACATTTGCTAAGAGGCGTTTATCTGTTTGAGTCTATTCTGTAGGGTGTGGGGCAGTGACCTGCTTCATTCTGCTGCGTGTGTCTGTCTGCTTCTCCCAGCACCATTTCCCCACTTTCCCTCTCCAGTGCCTGCTCTGGCTCCTCTGTCGTAGAGTCACTGGCTGTCCTGATGAGGGTGGGTTCCTGGGCCCTCATTATATTCCAGAGTTCCGTCTGTCTGTTTTGGTCCCAGTACCATGCTGCTTTAATTATTAGAGCTTTATTGTATGGACTGAAGTCTGGAGTGAGCTGCCTCCATTCTTCCTTTTTTTGTCAGTGTTGTTTTGGGTGTTCGGGGCCTTTTATGGTTCCACATACATTTCAGTAATTTTTTTTTTATATCCTTGGAGAATGTCATTGAAGGTCTTATTGGGATTAAGTTGAATCTGTAAGTTGCTTTGGGTCAGATGGGCATTTGGTAATGTTGATTCTTCCAAGCCAAGGGCAGGGAATATCTTTCCATTTCTCTGTCTTTTCTATTTCTTTTGACAATGTCTTTCTCTTTTCTTGTATCTTCACCTCCTTTGTTATGTCTACTCCGTGGTACTTAGTCTCGTGATTATAAGTGGGTTTGTTTTCTTAACTTCTCTTCTAGTTCATTATGTGCATATAGAAGGCAATTGATTTTCGTGTGTTGATTTTGTCAGCTTCCAGCTACACTGATGTGGCTCATTGAGTTAATTTGTTGTTTTCAGTGGAGTCTTTAGTGTTCTTAGTGGATATTATGTTGTACAACTGTTTAAAATGTGCTTAAATGTTTAAATTCATGCGATCTTGAGGCAGTTAATATTTTATTATTTTAAATTTTTATTTATTTTATACACTAGTGGCAAAATGTAGGCAATGAATAGTCTCAGCATATGTTTATAATACCCTGATTCAGGTTCTTAATTCAATACATGTATTGAATTCTCCTTATATCTCGTAACTTTATTGTCATTATGCCCCATAAATTTTATTGACCAGTAAACTATGACAGTATCAAGAATTAATTTTAACAAAGTTATTTATCATCAGATAAATAAAAATGCCAATGATTTAAAATAACAGTAGCAAGTTGTCAACCCAGATATTTATGTATCAAGATGATGTCATCTTTTAACCATTGCTGGCTGCCTCCAAATTTGCCATGTGCCTTACGGGACTCGCCTGGGCTGAAGGCAAGGTCAGCCTGATTCCCTCAGAGGGTGACCTGTTTGAGAAACAGTTAAAGGGCCTGATGTCCAATTGAGACTACATTTTATATTGAAATATTTTGGTGTGAAATTTTCAAACCTTGGAAATCACAACGGGAAACCAAAGGTGGATACAGTCAGCAGAGAGGAGCTGAGGCCAGACAGCAAAGGCACTCAGGGGCTTTTCACTTCCCCAATTTAAACCCTCAAATTCTTTATGTCTTTCCGTCTACACTAAATGATAATATCATTCATGATATGTAAATCTGACGAGTTTTCTTGTTTGAAGAACTCCATATGGAAACGCAAACACTCTGGGTGAGATCCCTGTAATAACGTGCCCAGAAGGACACTGTCATCAAATTCTAAGGCATTCTAGGTAATTAAATAAATGTGGATAATCACACGTGTAAAGTGTGGTGTGATGTGAGTGCCGTTCCTCAACTCTTCCTGGAAATATTAGAATATTGTGCAGTCCATGAGCTATTATTTTGATTTTACCATTATAGTTTCCTAAGTTCCTTTATTGTTTCTTTTTTTAAAAAAGATTTATTTATTTATACAAGAGCTGGGGTACAGGACAGAGGTGTGGGGGGTGAGAGCTGGCATGAGAGGTGTGGGGGGTGAGAGCCAGACTGACCGAAATACACTGCTGAGGGAAGCAGCGGGTGAGGCAGGAGAGGTCTGCAGCGCCATGTGGGTAGCTCCCTGGCTGTCTGGGAACTCAACCCGTGGTGCAGAGGCTGCGGACAGCTTTACAGCACTGTGCTGTACCCACTGTACCACCAGGGACTCCCCTATTACTGTTTCTTAAAAAACCCTACCCACTATATATTGTCAGTTTTTAGTCATTATACTGCACCTGAAATTAACAGCTTTCAAGTCCCTGTCTTATTTCTGGTGTCCACTGTGCTTGGCGTGTTTATGGTAAATGATGGAGGCACCCACACCAGAGCTTCCAGGAGGGGCTCCACCACGTCACGTGTGGTCCTTATCGACAGAAGGTCATGACTACTCGATTCACTATGAATCTTTGGGCCTTATTTATGCTGTGAAGGCCTCACTCACCAACTAAAGGGGCCTCTATCCTACCCGAGTCCCCTGATCCCACAAGTGACCATGCAGGTCAGTGACATTAGAGGGGAAGCTGCCTTAGAAAGACTGGAGATGCTGCCCCAGTGAGAAAACATCTGCTGACGACCGAGATGAAACCCAACCATTGCCCCTATCGGCTGGGAGCACAGAAATGGAGAACAGCAAAGAGTGGCTAGAAATTCAAACACCAGTACACACAGAACATCAAAGAACATCTAAGTGTTAACAAGAGAAACAATTAAAGCTATAGGGGTATATGGAGTTATCTTAAATATAACTTAAAAATAAGAACATATCTTTAATTATACAATGGAATTACATGTAACTATACAAATATAAAGGGGAGAATGATGTGAAGATTTAAAATATGTGTCTCATAATGGAGTCATGAAGTCATCTTCTCTATTACATTTTGGTGAGTCTCCCCTTCATCAGTCTCCCAACAGCCGACTTCATGGCTTGGTTTCTCAGACTGTATATGACCGGATTAAAGGTGGGGGGCACCATCGTGTAGAACATAGAAATGACCAGGTCAGACATGGACGGGGTCTCTGAGGTCGGCTTCAGATAAGCAAAGAATCCAGTGGAGACAAACAGCACCACAACCAGAAGGTGGGGCAGGCAGGTGGAGTAGACTTTGGCCTTACCTTCTGTGGATGGGATCTTCCTGACAGCAGAGAAGATGTGGACATAGGAAATGATGATGAAAATGAAATAGCAGGTGCTCAACACCACACTAATGAGAATGGGGACAAGTTTGTTCATTAGATTTCCTGAGCAGGAAATAGCCAATAACTGGGGAACGTCACAAAAGAACTGGTGGACCACGTTGGACCCACAGTAGGACAAGGAGAAGGTTCCAGCTGTGTTCATCACAGCATAGAGACCCCCACCCAGCCAGGACACAGCTGTCAGCTGCACACACCTGTCCCTGCTCATGATGACATCATAGTGCAGGGGTTGGCAGATTGCAGCATAGCGGTCAAGGCTCATCACCGTGAGCAGGTCATCTCTGCACCTGCCGAAAAAACCATCATGAAGACCTGGACGACACAGCCCGGGAAGGAGATGGAGCTGCTGTGCCTCAGAGAGTTGGCAATGGACTTGGGCACCGTGGTTGTGATGAGGCAGAGGTCCGAGAAGGACAGACTCCTCAGGAAGAAGTACATGGGGGTGTGGAGGTGCCGGTCCAGGGTGGTGATGAGGACGATGAGTCCGTTCCCCAGCAGGGCGCACAGGTAGACCAGGGAGAAGAGCAGCGGGTGCAAGAAGCCCATGGTCCCCTGAGTGGGGAACCCCAGGAGGACGAATTCTGTCACGGCCGTGAGATTGGTCACCTCTGGAGACATCATCTGTACTGGGAAAGGAGAAGGAAAGAAAATGTCTAACTTCCAACGTGGAGCATGTGTGTTATCATAATAGAGTAATGATTCAATGTATTTTCTACATAATTATTCCTTCTAGGTTCTATTGAGTCAAAAATCATCATCTATATAAACTTCATTATTCAGCCCATTTATTTCCACTTCATGTGAATGTGCATGATAACTTTTTCCAGAAGACCTGAAAATTGGTGAAAATTTCCATTATCCCCTACAAATCTTGCATAAATTAAAATCTCATATCTCTCAACAAACCCTACTGACAGCCCCTCCCTACTGCTCCAATCTCTCTGCTCCGGCCTCCTGCCAGGCCCCAGCATCTCGGCCCAGCGACCTCCCAGAGGTCGTCCAGGGCACAGTCCCAGAGGACACGTGACCATGCCCAGCACCCCCCACCCTAGAGAGCCTGTCTCTGCTCCTCCAGCACAGCCCTGGTCTGGGGAGGCCCCACAGTGACAGGTGTGCAGGGAGATGGGGTGTTTAGGTCCCTGTTTTCCTGCTCCCCAGGACCCGACACTGTCCTGGAACTGAATGATCTGGGCTCAGCATCCCCGTGCGGCGTGTCCTGACACCTCCTCTGTCAGATTCCTACCCCTGTGGCCTCACTCCTGACTCTTGGTCTGTCCCCTCGTCTCCTCATCTCCCTGCACCTGACTCCCCACATCTGAGGACTCAGAGACCATGTTTCCCACAGAGTTTCCTCCTGGGTCACACAAACACGTCCCTCCTGCAGGATGGGCTCGTCCACCCCCGGGTCTCTCCCCGGCCCCTCTGTCCCCCTCAGACTCATGCACATCTGTACAGGGAGGAGGCCGCTCCAGAGCTGAGCCGGACGGTCTGTGCGTGTGGTTGTCCCGCCAGTCCCAGGGACCCGGTTCCCCCAGGTGCAGGTTTGTTCCTCACCCCAGGCCTGTGCATGAGTGGTGACGTCTGGACATTGGGCAGCCCTGCCCTCTCCCCTCCTCCCCATCTCATCCTCTCCAACCTCTGTGGGATGAGGGAGGGGCAGCCCCTGGGGAGGGCAGGACTTTTAAGGTCACATGGTAATGTAAAACAATTGCAACACATTGGTAGAAATCTTCCCAGTAATATCATAAAAACAAGGAAATAAATCAGGATATGAGGTGATCCAAGTTGTCGACATCTTTCGAGTATTATGAAACATATATTTATTGATAACAGAAGCTCGACATTTTCTCTTCCTGTGCAGTATCAGTGATAATCCCTGAGTCGTAGAGTTGGGGAAAAATACCCAAGTTCATGTTTGTAAAGAGACCTGAGTCCACACCCAACTTGTCTTTAATGCCAGAGCCATGAAATAATCAACCATGTTGCTGTAAAATTTGCAGAATTTATATTTGACTCTTAGGTCTGTCATAATATGTAGGCAAAAGGCATAACATTCTGATTTTTAACAATAAGTATTACATTAAATTTCCCCCGGAATTTCTTCATCACAATGTATTTCCATTAGCTGTTGTCTTTTATACCGTGCCCAAAACAACTCAGTGTGCTGAATGCTCAAATGCCAGTTATGAAGCATTAATTGTCACATACAATAAATCTTCTAATATATAAAGGTACTACAAGTCAATCTTTTGAACACTTTAAACTCAAGGAGAGTATATTTCCTCTGATTGAGACTCATCCAGCATGATAAGGCAGTGGGGCACTGAGAAGCTTGTGCATCTTCAGAATTTATTAGTTTTCATGATTTATAAAATGAGTATTTTAATTACCTTGCTTTCTCACATCTAAAATGAAGCTTGCATTCTAAAAACATTCAAGTCTGAATGATTTCCATTCTGAAAACTGCCTAAGACTGAATACTTGCAAATTGTGTAGGAAAGTTCCCGCTGCTGTGTCCATCTGTGTCCTGAGGTTGTCCCCGTGGTGCGGACAGAGGGCGTTCTGGCCTCTCACTCCATGGTCGGGGCTCCTGGGGACGCCTCTGAGCACTCACAGGATGTACCACCACGTCCTGCTGCCGCCTCATGGACAGAGCAGGGCCTCAGGGCTGGGCTATTTGAGCTGTGGAGCTGGTGTCCGCGTGTTGGACACTGTCCAGATTCCAGCCCTCAGAGACCTTCCTCCAGAGGGAAAGTGCATGTTTACTTGACTGTGTTAATTGGAGCGTCTTGCAGTGCTTCTCGGGGAGTAATTATCACACTCGGTGTGTAGATGTGATTTTGTGTCTGGCTCACGCCTCTATGGAAGTGAATAGACAAATCCTCACTTCCAGGTTCCATTCCCCACCTGTCGTGTCCACCATGGTGGGCACCATCAGTCATAACAGTGCCCTGAGTCCCTGTCTAGACAGCTGGAGAGTCGCCCGTCACCCACCGTTGCCCTTCACAGAGAGGCCCTGGGGATGGGCGTGAGGGGGATGCAGAAAGGCCTGAGGCGGGAGGGAAGGGACAAGGAGAGAGGCAGAAGGGAGCCAAGGGAGGGGAGTGGGCCGAAAGACAATGGACGTCCAGCAGAAGTGAGTGACCACGGGGATCACCAGCCCTTCAGGAAGAGAAACTTTACTCGTCTCTGAAATTGTGTCTCCTGCGGTTCTTTTCCACCCCAGCACCTGTCACTGCACTTACATTAGAATTGTCCTTTTGTTGGGATAATTTGCTTTTAATCTTTAGGAAATAGTATTTTAGGGTTTCTGCTCATGGTGTTATATACTTAGGTTTGCTGCGTGACGATGGTGACGTCACACATGGAAACAGGTGTTTATTTGTTTGAGTCTATTCTTCTGTAGGGTGTGGGGCAGTGACTGCTTCACTCTGCTGCGTGTGTCTGTCTGCTTCTCCCAGCACCATTTCCCCACTTTCCCTGCTCCAGTGCCTGCTCTGGCTCCTCTGCCGTAGAGTCACTGTCCCTCCTGACGAAAGGAGGATTCCTGGGCCTCATTATATTCCAGTGGCCTGTCTGTCTGTTTTTGTCCCAGTGTCATGCTGCTTTAACTTTTAGAGCCTTATTGTATGGACTGGAGTCTGGAGTGAGCTGCCCCCATTCTTCCTCTTTTTGTCAGTGTTGTTTTGGGTGTTCGGGGTCTTTTACATTTCAGTATTTTTTTTTTATATCCTTGGAGAATGCCACTGAAGTTCTTATTGGCATTGCATTGAATCTGTAAACTGCTTTGGGTCAGATGGGCATTTGGTAATGTTGATTCTTCCAAACCAAGGGCAGGGAATTTCTTTCCATTTCTCTGTACTTTCTATTTCTTTGGACAATGCCTTACTCTTTTCTTGTATCTTCACCTCCTTTGTTATGTCTACTCTGGGGTACTTAGTCTTGTGATTATGAGTGGGATTGTTTTCTTAACTTCTCTTTTGGCTCAATTTTTGCATATAAGAAGGCAATTGATTTTTGTATGTTGATTTTTTAAGCTTCCAACCACACTGAAGTGGCTTATTGTTTTATTTTTCCAGTGGAATCTCTTGTTTTCTTAGTGTATATTATGTTGTCTACAACAGTTTTAATTGTGCTTAAATGTTTAAATCCATACAACCGAGAGACAGTTAATGTTTTTATTATTTTAAAATTTTAATTATGTTACACAAAACTGACAAATTGTAAGCAATGAATAGTCTCAGTATATGTTAATAATAGTCTGATTCAGCTTCTTCATTCATTTATAACTTTCTTCTCTTGATATCCCATAAATTTTATTGACAGTAAACTATGAGAGTATCAAGAATTAATATTAAGAAAGTTATTTATCATCAGAAAAACTACAATGCCAATGATTTAAAAGAACAGCAACAGGTTGTTAACCCAAATATTGAAAGATGGAGATGCTGCCAGTTTTAACCATTCCTGGCTGCCTCCAAACTGACATTGTGCCCACATGGGCCTCACCTGGGCTGAAGGCAAGGGTCAGTCTGAGTAGCACCCTCAGAGGGTGAATGTCTGAGAATGAGTTAAATGTCTGATATCCAATGGGAGCTACATTTTATCATGAAATATTCTGGTGTGAAATTTTCAAACATTGGACATCACAGATGGGACAGCAAAGGTGGATGCTGTCAGCAGAGAGGAGCTGAGGCCAGACAGCAAGTGACAATCATGGGGCCACTTCACTTCCAAATTTAAATCTCCTTCAAGTTCTTTATGTCTTTGCATCTACACTAAATGATAGTGTTATTTATGATATGTAAATCTGATGAGTTTTCTCTTTTGAACTACTCCCGTGGAATCACAAACACTCTGAAATCCCATAATAATGTGGCCAAAAGGACATTGTCCTCAAATTCCCAGAAATTCTAGGAAATTAAATAAATGGGGATAAACACATGAGGAAAGTGTGGCGTGCTGTTGTGGGTGCCCTTCCTCAACTATCTCTTCAAATACTAGAACATGGTTCAGTCCACTAGCTATTATTTTGTTTTTACCATTATAGCTTCCTAAGTTCCTTTATTGTTTCTTGAAAAACCCTACCCAATGTATTTTAGTAAATTTTTGGTAATTATACTGCACATGAAAGTAATAGCTTTCACAGCCACTGTCTTATTTCTGGTGTCCACCATGCACTGAGTGAGTTTATGGTAAATGCCAGCGGCACCCACGCCAGAGCCTCCGGGGGGGGGGTCTCTACCCAATCATGTGTGTGGGTCTTTGTTCACATAAGTTCGTGACTACTGAGATTCCAACTTGGACCAAAGGCCTTATTTATGCTGTGAAGGGGCATAAGTACAGGGGCCTCTGTCCTACCCATGGCCCCTGATCCTACCCGTGACCACGAGGGTCAGTGACATGAAAGGAGAAGCCGCCTTAGAGACTGGAAATGCTGCCCAAGTGAGAGATCTGCTGACCACTGAGATGAAGCCCAACCTCTCTTGGCCCGGAGCACAGAATGGAGAACAGCAGGCAGTGGCTAAAGCTCAGTGATCTCCATCATACAGAGAATATCAAAGTGGAACTAAGTTAAAAAGAGGAACAATCAATGCTAATAAGACTATATGAGCAGCAGAATATATGAAGTCATCGTAAATGTATTTTAAAAAAGAGCATATATTTTTAAATTTTACGATGGAATTATATGAACTTAGAAAAACATAAAGGCCAGTATTATGTGAAATTTTAAAATATGTGTCTCATAATGGAGTTATGAAGTCATCTTCTCTATTACATTTTGGTGAGTCTCCCCTTCATCAGTCTCCCCACCGCCGACTTCATGGCTTCGTTCCTCAGACTGTATATGACGGGATTAAAGGTGGGGGGCATCACCGTGTAGAACATAGAAATGACCAGGTCAAACATGGATGGGTTCTCTGAGGTAGGCTTCAGATAAGCAAAGAATGCAGTACAGACAAACAGCACCACAACCAGCAGGTGGGGAAGGCAGGTGGAGTAGACTTTGGCCTTACCTTCTGTGGATGGGATCGTCTTGACAGCAGAGAAGATGTGGACATAGGAAATTACGATGAAAATAAAACAAGAGGAATCCATCACCGCACTAATGAACATGGGGACAAGTTTGTTCATTAAATTTCCTGAGCAGGAAATAGCCATAAGTTGGGGGATGTCACAGAAGAACTGGTGGACCACGTTGGACCCACAGTAGGACAAAGAGAAGGTTCCAGCTGTGTTCATCACAGCCAATAGACAGCCATCCAGCAAGGACACAGCTGTCAGCTGCACACACCTGTCCCTGCTCATGATGACATCATAGTGCAAGGGGTGGCAGATGGCAGCATAGCGGTCAAGGCTCATCACCGTGAGCAGGGTCAGCTCTGCACCTGCTGACAAATCCAGCATAAAGACCTGGAGGACACAGCCCGGGAAGGAGATGGAGCTGCTGTGCCTCAGAGAGTTGGCAATGGACTTGGGGACCGTGGCTGAGATGAGGCAGAGGTCCGTGAAGGACAGACTCCTCAGGAAGAAGTACATGGGAGTGTGGAGGTGCCGGTCCAGGGTGGTGATGAGGACGATGAGCCCGTTTCCCAGCAGGGCACACAGGTAGACCAGGGAGAAGAGCAGCGGGTGCAAGAAGCCCATGGTCCCCTGAGTGGGGAACCCCAGGATGACGAATTCTGTCACGGCTGTGAGATTCATCCCCCCTGGAGCCGTCATCTGTATAAATGAAAAAGAGGAAAAAAAACATTGTCATATCTTCCAATATTGAACACAAAATGGGTTATTAACACATAATCATCATGCAATCTATGCTTTATTGTTATCTGAGTAATTCATATTTTATCTCATGTGAATGTGCTATTGATGTATTGTCCAAACATGTGTCCATAAATTCATGAAGAAATGAAAATTTTAAATGACCATGATAAAACCTGCATATCAGGTCTCTCAGTGAACTGAATCGACAGAACACCAGTGCCCAGTCATTCCCAGGCCTGCGGCTCCCTCTCCTGCCCGGGCCCCTAGCACCTCTGCCCAGCACACCTCCCAGAGGTTGTCCAGGGTACAGTCCCAGAGGACACGTGACCATGCCCAGCCCCTCCCCACCCCAAAGACCTTGTCCCTACTCCTCCAGCACAGACCTGGTCTGGGGAGGCCCCACAGTGACGGGTGTGCAGGGAGATGAGGTGTGTGAGTCTCTATTTTCCTGCTCCCCAGCACCCGACACTGTCCTGGAACTGAATGATCTGGGCTCAGCATACCCGTGCAACATGTCCTCTGTCAGATTCCTGCCCCTGTGGCCTCACTCCTGACTCCTGGTCTGTCCTCTCATCTCCTCATCTTCCTGTGCCTGACTCCCAACATCTGAGGACTCAGAGACCATGTTTCCCACAGAGTCTCCTCCTGGGTCACACCCACATGTCCCTCCTGCAGGATGGGCTCGTCCACCCCCGGGTCTCTCCCTGGCCCCTCTGTCCCCCTCAGACTCATGCACATCTGTACAGGGAGGAGGCCGCTCTGGAGCTGAGCCGGACGGTCTGTGCGTGTGGTTGTCCCTGCCGGTCCCAGGGACCCAGGTCCCCCGGGTGCAGGTTTGTTCCTCACCCCAGGTCTGTGCGTGAGTGGGGAAGTCTGGACACGGGGCAACCCTGCCCTCTCTCCTCCCCCCAATCTTACCTCTCGCCCCTCTGTGGGGTGACGGAGGGGCAGGCCCTGGGGAGGCAGGGTCACATAGTAACATAAAATAATTGCAACACATTGGTGGCATCTTCCTAATAATTTAATAAAAACAGGAAAATAAATCAGAATATGAGGTGGTCCAAGATGCAGACATCTTGTGACTGATATGAAACATACTGGTAATGATGACAGAAGCTCTAAAGTATTCTCTTCCTGTGCCGTATCATTCACGATCCCTGAGTGGTGTAGTTGGGAAAAACCCCAAGTCCATGTCTATAAAAAACAGGTGTCCACACCCTTCTTCTCTCTAGTGCCAGAGCCTGAAATGGTGAACAATGTTGTGTAGAAGTGAGATAATTTATTTGACTCTTAGGTCTGTCATAATATGTAGGCAAAAGGCACAACATTCTGACAATAAATATTATATTAACTTTCTCCTGGAATTTCTTCATCACGATGTAATTCCATTAATTGTTGTGCTTTTACATAGTACCCAAAACAACTCAGTGTGCTGAATGCTCAAATGCCAGTTATGAAGCATTCATTGTCACATATACGATGCATCACAATCCTTTGAACCCTTTAAAGGAGAGTATATTTCTTCTCGTTGAGACTCATCCAGCATGATAAGGCAGTGGGGCACTGAGAAACTTGTGCACCTTCAGAATTTATTAGTTTTCATAATTTATTAAATGACTATTTTAATTAATGTACTTTCTCACATCTAAAATGAAGCTTGAATTCTAACAACTTTCAAGTCAGAGTGATTTCCATTCTGAAAACTGCCTAAGAACCGAATACCTGCAAATTGCGGGGGAAAGTTCCTGCTGCTGTGTCCATCTGTGTCCTGAGGTTGTCTCCATGGCATGGACAGAGGGTGTCCCGGCCTCTCATTCCATGGTCGGGGCTCTTGGGGACGCCTCTGAGCACTCACAGGATGTTCCACCCTGTCCTGCTGCCGCCTCATGGACAGAGCAGGGCCTCAGGGCTGGGCTATTTGAGCTGTGGAGCTGGTGTCCGCGTGTTGGACACTGTCCAGATTCCAGCCCTCAGAGACCTTCCTCCAGAGGGAAAGTGCGTGTTTACTTGACTGTGTTAATTGGAGCGTCCTGCAGTGCTTCTCGGGGAGTAATTATCACACTCGGTGTGTAGATGTGATTTTGTGTCTGGCTCACACCTCTATGGAAGTGAATAGACAAATCCTCATTTCCAGGTTCCATTCCCCACCTGTCGTGTCCGCCGTGGTGGGCACCATCAGTCATAACAATGCCCCGAGTCCCTGTCTAGACAGCTGGACAGTCGCCCGTCACCCACTGTTGCCCTTCACGGAGAGGCCCTGGGGATGGGCGTGAGGGGGATGCGGGAAGGCCTGAGGTGGGAGGGAAGGGACAAGGAGAGAGGCAGGAGGGAGCCAAGGGAGGGGAGTGGGGAGGAAAGACAATGGACGTCCAGCAGAAGTGAGTGACCACGGGGATCACCAGCCCTTCGGGAAGAGAAACTTTACTCGTCTCTGAAATTGTGTCTCCTGCGGATCTTTTCCACCCCAGCACCTGTCACTGCACTTACATTAGAATTGTCCTTTTGCTGAGATAATTTGCTTTTAATCTTTAGGAAATTTAATGTTTATGAAATGACACCTGCTCATGGTGTCATATACTTAGGTTTGCTGCGTGACGATGGTGACGTCACACATGGAAACAGGCGTTTATCTCTTTGAGTCTATTCTTCTGTAGGGTGTGGGGCAGGACCTGCTTCACTCTGCTGCGTGTGTCTGTCTGCTTTTCCCAGCACCATTTCCCCACTTTCCCTCCTCCAGTGCCTGCTCTGGCTCCTCTGTTGTAGAGTCACTGTCCCTCATCAGGATTGCCTTCAAATTTCTTCTCTTCTGATTCATTTTTTGCACATAGGAAGGCAATTGATGTTCATGTGTTGATTTTGTACTTCTCTCTTTTTTGAAATTTTACTTTTATATTCCCCATACAATTGCAACCCCCTTGTTCATAGTTGTTTGTTGATTTTGATATTTTCTTTCTTATAGTTATTCTTTTTCCTGGTCCCTTATTTAAGTTTTCTAGATTCCTGCTCTGAGTGAGACCATCTGGTATTTTTCTTTTTCTTTCTGGCTTATTTCGCTGAGCATGATCCCTTCCAGCGCCATCCATGTTGCTACAAATTACATGTGTTTATCTTTTTTGAATGCCAAGTTAATAGTCCATGGTGTATATGTACCACATCTTCTTGATCCAGTCATCTATTTTTGGGCATTTGGGTAGTTTCCAAAGCTTAGCTATTGTAAATAGCGCTGCTATAAACATAGGGGTGCAGGTGCTCTTTGGAATTGATGTTTCTGTGTCCTTTGGGTAAATACCTAGGAGTGGAATTGCTGGATCCTATGGAAGCTCTATGTTTAGTAGGTCCAGAAATCTCCACACAGCTCTCCATAGTGGTTGGACCAGTTTGCACTCCCACCAGCAGTGCAGGAGAGTTCCTTTTTCTCCACATCCTCGCCAACATTTGTTGTTGCTAGTTTTTTTTAAAATGTGCCATTCTCACTGGTGTAAGATGGTATCTCATGGGAGTTTTGATTTACATTTCCTGATTACAAGTGATGTTGAACATTTTTTCATATGCCTGTCTTTGTTGGGTTTTGGTATTAATGTAATGTTGGCTTTGTAGAACATATTTGGTAGTATTCCTTCTTTTTCAATTTTTTGAGAGAGTTTGTGTAGGATAAGCAGTAATTCACTGCTGTCTGGGCCTGGGCTTTCGTTTTTTGGGGAGTGCTTGGATTACTGCTTCAATTTCGCTGCTCGTAATTGGTCTATTTACTTGTTCTATTTCTTCTTTGTCTAGCTTTGGATGATTATATCGTTCTAGGAATTTGTCCATCTCTTCTTGGTTGCCGAATTTGTTTGCATATTAGTCTTCATAGTAATCTCTGATTTTTCTTTTGATTTCTACTGAATCTGTTGTAATTTCTCCTCTTTCACTTGTAATCCTATTTATATGTGTTTTTTTCCTTTGTGAGCCTTGGTAGAGTTTGTCTATTTTGTTTATTTTTTCAAAGAACCAACTTTTGGTTTCATTGATCTTTTGGATTTTTTTTTAATTTCGAATTCATTTATTTCTGCTTTGATTTTTATTATTTCCTTTCTTCTACTGGCTTTAGTTTTTTTTGTTGTTGTTGTTCTTTTTCTAGTTCTTTGAGATGTGAGATGAGGTTGTTTCTTTGAGTTCTTTCTTGTTTGTTGATGTGAGCCTGTATTGCTATGTATTTTCCTCTTATAACTGCTTTTGCTGCATCCCATACATTCTGGAAAGTGGTGTCCTCCTTGTCATTCAACTCAAAGTATTTTTTAATTTCTTCTTTGATCCCCTCATTAGTCCAGTGGTCTTCCAGTAGTGTGGATTTCCATCTCCATGAAGTGGGAGGGTTCCTTGTTTTCTTTTTATGATTTATTTCTAGCTCGATGCCTTCATGATTGGAGAAGATAGTTGGAGTGATTTTGATTTTCATGTATTTGTTGATGTTTGTCTTGTGGCCCAGTATGTGATTGATTCTAGAGAATGATCCATGTGCACGTGAGAAAAATGTGTACTCGGATTTTTTTGGGTGCCAGTGTCCTATAGATGTCTGTTAAGTCCATGAGTTCTATGTCTTTATTTAGGGCTCTAGTGTCTTTGTTTATTTTTTGTCTCGTTGATATGTCCATTGGTGAGACTGGGGTGTTGAAATCTCCCACTATATATGTATTTTCTTTAATATCTGCTTTCAGAGCTGATAATAATTGTCTAATATATTTTGGTGCCCCTTCATTTAGTGAGTGTATGTTGATGAGAGTTATATCTTCCTGATGTATTGTACCCTTGATCATAATGTAGTGTCCATCTATGTCTATTTTTACTTTTTTTAATTTGAAGTCTATAGACTTCTGTTCCTGCCTTCTTTTTTGGTCCATTTGCTTGTAGGATTGTTTTCCAACCTTTTACTTTCAGGCTGTGTTTATCTTTTGTGGTTAAATGTGTTTCCTGGAGACAGCAGAAGGTTGGATTTTGTTTTTTAATGCAGCCTGCTACTGTGTGTCTTTTTATTGATGAGTTTAATCCATTTACATTTAGAGTTAATATTGATATGTTGGCATCTGTGTTTGCCATTTTGTTTGTCTTTTTTTTTTTGTGATTTTATTCCTTGCTTTATTCTGTTCTTATTGTTCATTCCTCTGTTGGCTTTGGCTTTAGGACTTCTTGTAGAATTTTTTGGAGTGGGGGTTTAGTTGTGATGAATTTCTGGGGTTTCTGTTTGTCTGGGAAGGGCCATATTTTTTCTTCATAGAGGAAGGAGAGCTTTGCAGGGTAAAGTATTCTTGGTTGGCATTTGCTGTCATGAAGTTTACTAAATATGTTACTCCACTCTCTTCTTCCCCGTAATGTTTCTTTGGAGAAGTCTGAAGTTAACCTGATTGGTTTTCCCTTATAAGTTCTCTGTTTCTTCCCCCTTGCCAGTTTCATTATTTTTTCCTTGTCTTGGACTCTTGCAAGCTTTACTATTCGGTGTCTTGCTGCAGTTTTCTTTTCGTTATGGTGATTGGGGGTTCTTCTCGCTTCTTATATGTCTATATTCATCTCTTTTTTCATGCTTGGGAAGTTTCCTTCAATTATCTCCTTGAATAATTTCTCAGTTCCTTTGTCTCTCTCCTCACCTTCTGGAATACCTATAACTCTTACATTTCCTCTCTTCATGGAGTCTGATAATTGTCTAAGAGTCTCCTCATACTGCTTCATTTTCACTTCTCTCCCTTTCTCTTTTGGCTCTTTTTATTTCTGTATCTTCAATAGTACTGATCCGTTCTTCCATTTCATTGATTCTGTTTTCATTGATTTTCCAGAGTTCTTTATCTCCTCTAGTAATATTTTAACCTCCTGTGCTTCTTTTCTTTCCTTTCTTAAGGTCTCAATTTCATTCTTCAGTTCAGTGATTATTTGTCTCAAATCATTTTTTTTCCTTTTCATTTTCTTTCTGCTTTTTAATGATTATGATTATCAATTCTCTATCTGATAGGCCAAAAAGTTCTTCCTTGTCATTTTTGAGCTTTGGTAATTGTATTTCTTTTTGTGGTATGTCCTCCTGCTGGTTTGCTTGGTTATTTATATTTTTTCTTCTCCTGTTGTTTGCTTTCTAATTAGTTCTATGTGTTGGGATGTTGTGCCACTGGTGTTGGAGGGCATCTCTTTGGAATGCTCCTTTAGGGGTATCAGAAACTGTTTACCAGACTGAGACCAGCACTGGTAGGCAAAAATTCCAGCAGGGTGTTGATGCTGTGTTGCTGGGCTCTGTCCCTTACAGTTCCCTCCCTCTGTATTTACTCAGTTCCAACATGGAATCAGCTAGTTGGTGATTTAGTTCTGGTCACAGGGTGGCACCAGAGGCCTGTACTTGCTGATATGTGCTTTTTCCCAGTGGTTCTCTGAGTTACAGGGGGGGGGGGGGGAGCACCTCAACACAGGGGCTCTTATTCCAGCCAGGTGCTGTGTCTGCCTATGTTCACCCTGTGTTGTGCCCACAGCTGTATGGATCCCATGCCCTAAAGTTTGCACTCTAGGTCTCAGTTCCAAGGCTATCAGATCCAAAATGCCGGCTGTCACCCTGTGCATTGCCCACTACGGATGGTGCGGCCCATGTTCCAGATCCTGTGCCTAGCTCTCAGTACCAGAATGGGATCTTGCTCCATGCCTTATTTCCTCCCTTACCCCCGTTTGCTTGGCCCACCCTCTCTCAGGGCCTGAGGGTGTTTTGGGGTCCCTGGTTTCCAACTATAAGGTGTTGGTGATTTTTTTTGTGGTCACTAGGTGGCGCCAGAACTCTTTCCTGGTGTCCTTCGGTAACTTTTTTACCCCATGGGTCCCGGGGAACAGAATGGGAGTGGAGTGGAGAGCCTCAATGGCGTGGGGGTGCTGTGTCTGCCCTGTGCCCCACCGTCGTGGGGATCCCATGCCCCGAATTTCGTGCCCTGGGTCTCAGTTCCAAAGCCCTCAGGTCCAGGACATGGGCTGTAGCCCAGTTCAGTGTCCGCAGAAATGGCGCCTTTTGCACCCCGCTCCCATGTCGGGCACCTGGTTTCTGATTACTCAGTGAGGGACATTCACCTCAATGAGGGTCCCCGCGTGTCTCCCAGCAGGCCTAGGTCGCAGGCACCACGACCTGGGCAGCCAGGATTCCCAATCTGCATATGCTCTTTGAGCACTGCTTTTCCGCACAAGCTTACCAGCTGGCCTTGGGTTATTTGTAGGTCATCATGGAGTCCTTGTTTTCCTCTAATGGCACCTGGAGCCGTTCGCTCACCTCCATAGCAATTACTGCACCATTCTCCACAGTTCCAGTTCACAGGGTGCAGTGCCTGAAACAGTTCCTTTCCATTCACAGTCCCCCTTGATGCATAGTTTGTTCTTGTTGGTTGTTTTAGTTTTTTTCCCTCCTTTCTGTTGATGGGAGAGTGCCGACTTTTTGTGGGGGGGAGGGTAGCAGGGGTCTGAGCGATCCTCCCTTTTAGTCCTCTTTTATGGCTACTTTCTTTTTCGGGCAGTTTGCCAGAGTTGCCCGTTTATCTTCGTGTCCCAGTTCTTGCAGGGACCTGCTGCTTTTCCTCCCTATTAACTTTATTTTTTATGGGAGGTCTTACTCACAGCATTTCCTGACTGCCATGTTCAATTTTGTACTTTTCAAGTATACTGAAGTGGCTTATTTAATTTAATTTATTTTTCAGTGGAGTCTTTAGAGTTCGCAATGTATATTACCTTGGTGCCCACAACAATTTTCATTGTGCTTACATTTTTAAATTCATAGAATCTTGAGACATTTAATGTTTATTACTTAAATATTTTAATAATAACAACGTTGGCAATGAATATTCTAATAAATGTGTATAATGCTCTGATTCAGGTTATTAATACACATATTAAATTCTCATTATGTCCCGCCAGTGAACTATAACAGTATCAAGAATTGATATTAAGAAATTAATTTATCAGAGAAAAGTTAAAAATACCATTCACTTAAAAGAACAGCACCAAGTTGTCATCCCAGATTTCAAATATCCAGATGTTGCCATTTTCTAACCTTTCCTGGCAGCCTCCATATTTACTTTGTGCCACATGGATCTCACCTGAGCAAGGTCAGCCTCCTTGCAAGGTGAACTGTTTGATAATGATTTAAATGTCTGATATCCAGTTGGAACTATATTTTTGTCATGAAATATTTTGGTGTGAAATTTCCAAATATTGGCCATCACAGACGGGAAAGCAAAAGTGGATGCAGTCAGCAGAGAGGAGCTGAGGCCAGACAGCAAGTGACAATCATGGGGGCATTTCACTTCTCAAATTTAAATCTCCTTCAATTCCTTACATGTCTTTACAAGTATACTAAATGATAGTATCATTTCATTGTACGTAAATCTGATGAGTTTTTTCCATTTCAATGTGCTTTTAAAAAATGCAGATATTCTAGGTAAGATTTCTCTTGATGACCTGCCCAGCCAGGGCATTGTCCTGCCATCCCGCTCACTCTAGGGGATGAAATAAATGGGATAACACTTCTGTAAATTGTGGTGTGAGGTCATGGATGGCATTCCTAACACATATCTGGAAATACTAGATACGAGGCAGGCTACTAGCTATCATTTTGTTTTGACCATCATAACTTGTTAAATTCTCTTATTGTATCTCAAAAATTCCTATCCAGTGCATTTTGGAATTATTTTTGTAATTATACTGCACATGAACCTAACTTTCTTATTTCTGGTGTCCACCATGGGTGAGTGTGATTTTGGCAAATGCGGGTGGCGCCCACACCAGAGCTTCCAGGTTGTCTCCACCACGTCATGTGTCTGTCCTTATCGACAAAGGTCTTGACTACTCAGATTCTAACTTCAGATCCTCAGGCCTTATTTATGCTATGAAGGCCCCACCTACTAAGTAAAGGGATCTCTGTCCTGCCCGTAGCCCCTGATCCCACCCATGATCAAGAAAACATTAAAGGGGAAGCTGCCTTAGAGACTGGAGATGCTGCCCCCGTGAAAGAACTTCTGCTCATGACTGCGATGAAACCCAACCATCGCCTCTCTTGCCAGGAGCACAGAAATGGAGACTAGCAAAGAGTGTCTGGAAGTTCAGTGACCTGCATTGTACAGAGAATATAAAAAAGCATCTAAGTGTAACAAAGAGGAGCAATCAATGCAAATAGAGTCTACGAGCAGCAGACTATATGAAGTCACTGTAAATATAATTTTAAAATGTGCATATATTTTTAAATTGTGCAATGGAATTATATGTAATTAGACAAATATGAAAGGAGTATATTTCAATAACTTAAAATAAATGTCTTGTCATAGAGTCATGAAGTCATCTTCCCTATTACATTTAGGTGCGTCTCCCCTGCATCAGTCTCCCCAAAGCTGACTTCCTGGCTTGGTTCCTCAGACTGTAAATGACGAGATTAAAGGTGGGGGGCACCAGCGTGTAGAACATAGAAATGACCAGGTCAGACATGGACGGGGTCTCTGAGGTCGGCTTCAGATAAGCAAAGCATCCAGTACAGACAAACAGCACAACAACCAGCAGGTGGGGAAGGCAGGTGGAATAGACTTTGGCCTTACCTTCTGTGGATGGGATCTTCCTGACAGCAGAGATGATGTGAACATAGGAAATAATGATGAAAGTAAAAAGCAGGAATCCATCACTGCATTAATGAGAATGGAGACAAGTTCGTTCATTAACTTTCCTGAGCAGGAAATAGCCAAAAGTTGGGGGATGTCACAGAAGAACTGGTGGACCACGTTGGACCTGCAGTAGGACAAGGAGAAGGTTCCAGCTGTGTTCATCACAGCATAGAGACCCCCACACAGCCAGGACACAGCTGTCAGCTGCACACACCTGTCCCTGCTCATGATGATGTCATAGTGTGGGGAGTGGCAGATGGCAGCATAGCAGTCAAGGCTCATCACTGTGAGGAGGGTCATCTCTGCACCTGCTGAAATAACCATCATGAAGAAATGGAGGACACAGCCCGGGAAGGAGATGGAGCTGCTGTGCCTCAGAGAGTTGGCAATGGACTTGGGGACCATGGCTGTGATGAGGCAGAGGTTTGAGAAGGACAGACTCCTCAGGAAGAATTACATGGAGGTGTGGAGGTGCCGGTCCAGGTGGTGATGAGGACGATGAGCCCGTTCCCCAGCAGGGCATACAGGCAGACCAGGGAGAAGAGCAGCGGGTGCAAGAAGCCCATGGTCCCCTGGGTGGGGAACCCCAGGAGGATGAATTCTGTCATGATGGTGAGATTCATCCCCCCTGGAGCCATCACTGCATGAAAGTCTAGAGGAATAAAACTCCAGGACCATCCGCCAGTGCCTGGCCCACGGTGTCTCTCTGCGGATGACCAGTGCTGTCCTTCCCCACTGACCACTCTCCATGCCCTGTCCAGCGTCTCCCAGCAGGGATCTCAGCTCCTGCTCTGCTTGGCCTCTCAAGCTTGTGACCCGCAGGTGCCACTGTACACGCCGCCTGTGGGAGATGCCGAAGTGCAGAGAGTTCAACTGACCACAGCTCCCTGAGCAGTCTCCTCACATCTCACCATGTCCCATGCAAGGGCACCCCTGAAACCCTGAGCCCGGTCCATCTTCTGCCGACTGCAAGCCCCAGTCCATATACCTTTCAAGTGCGGGACCTCCAAGAACTCCCAGGAACATGAACTGTCAAGGATGCCCCAAATCTAGCCTGTGGGGTTCCAACGCCCAGTCCCTGCAAAACACTGGCCAGTTGCAGCTCCAGGCACACGTTTTGGACCAAGTGGACACTGATGGCCCCGAGTCTGTTCCTGGTCGGTGCCTACCTCACTCATTAGGGCAGTGGGTGGGTTGTCCCCGCCCCGTGTCGCGTCGCCGTCTGATGACTGTCTGGCCTTCACCCCTGCTCGTAGGCGCTGAGAAGTTGACCTCCCGCTGCTGCCCTCCCGGTCATTGTCCTGCCCCTCCCCTCACCTGAGGAGCTGAAGTGGTTTCTCCTGCAGCTACTTCCCGCAGGGCTCAGGCGTGGCGGCGGACAGGGCGGGAGGGACGGTCCACCCTATGGTGACAGCCACACGCTCGGGGCTCCCAAGCGGCGACTCTCGCCTGGTCCCCGCCAGACAGACCTGCCGCGGAGTCTGCGACATCCCCCTCCTGCGCCCTGGCCTGACGCGTCCTCGCCCGCTGCTCAGGGGCCTCCCCGGGCCGCTGTCCTGTCCCCATGGGCTTCTCGGCAGCCCCGGTAATGAGCCCCCCAGGTCAGGCGCATCAGGGCCTGGGAGGCTCCGCGGGCAGGACCTGGTCCGCCCTCAGCCCCATCACCCCCCTGACCCCGCAGGGATGGGGTGGCCCCGGCTTGAGAGCCAGGACAAGCCCTGTCCACAGGGAGCGGGAAAGTCACCGCCACCCCGAGGCACACCCTGGGCCTGGCAGGTGGACGGGATGTGGGAAGGAGGGGAGGGAGGGCAACCAAGAAATCCCCCAGGAGCGAGACGGGGAAGCACCTGGGTCTTCTGACATGGGAATTTGTTTGTGTCTCTCAGAATTATTTTATTTAAAAAGGCCGATTATCTCAGCGCCTGGAAATGTAACAACATTTGAACTGTTGTGTCTGATGGAGGCTGGTGTTGACCTTACAATGGGGGGTCAGGCCCGCGGCGGCGCTGTCCGGCATGTCCTCGGGGTGGATGTGTCTTGGGCTCTAACACAGCAGAGTAGGGGACCCTCTCCCAGGTGTGGGTCTCCCCGAGTCCTCACAGGCCCCCCAGGTCTGGGTCACAGACAACAAATGAGCTCATGGGCGGGCACGCTGGGGACTCGTCCCCTGCACGCGCAGGAGGGAAGGCGGAGGCCGGAGCAAGCGTGAGGGACCCGCCCTGATGAGCAGTCCCAGAAGCTGCAGCCCCACAAACTGATGGTGATTCTGGAGTTTCTTGCAGACAATGAGGGGAGGGCCTCACCCCCACAGGCCCTGTCAATGGAAACAGATGCCCCTGCCCCTCTATTCTGGCCGGCACACAGCCCAGCCAGGGATTCGTGTCCACTGGCCCCGGTCCCGTTCGGGCTCTGGTGTCCTGCACCTCAGGGACACAGGTGACACCCATCACGTGGGCTCGTGGGCTGTGGCTTGGAACACCCAGGGGTTCTCGTGCATGGGCAGAGGACAGGGAGGGTCAGCATGGGGGAACCCAGGAATCAAGATCAAATCCCCATGTCCCTGGAGGTAGCCCACGTGGGCAGAGCCCACAGCAATAGTCCGCAGACCAGGCTGGACAGCACCAGATGCCGGGCCAGACATGGCTGGACCATCGAGAGTTCTCAAGGAGGCCAGACACAGGCACCAGCCACCAGGAAATAGGTAGGTGAGCACCCGGCCCCGCAGGCGGTGACAGCAACACCAGTGTTCCAGCTCTTGGGGTGTTCGCGTCCGCCAACTGCAAACAGTCGGCAGAGACCGGGCTGAGGCCCAGGCGCTCTTTGCAGGAGATGCCAGAGGCAGGGCCTGAGGCAGGTGCAGGAGCAGGGTCTCTGTGGAGGTCTCCGGGGGTCTTCAAGTCTATAGAGGTCCTGAAGCCATGACAACTCTGTCTGGGGAGGGTGTGCAGCCATCAGCTCTTGCTTCTCTTCTGAAGCCGCCACGTGCATCCTCTTCTGAAGCCAATTTATCTGTCCGAGCTGGCGCCTGCACGGCTTATATCCTCTCATGGTCCTGCCTTCAAGCCTGATGGATCATTTCCAGTGCTCGCCTTTGTTGTTGTTGGTGAAGCACCCATTGGATGCTCCATGTTCAGTGCTCAGGGGTTCCAGCCCTGCATGCAGCTGGTGAGAGCTCAGCCCTGTGGGTTCTGGAGGGCACTGCCCATTGGGTTCATTTACTATCCTGGCACCTTGTTCCCAAGTGAAACCCCAGCCCCTGCCCAGACCCAAACTGCCCTGAGCTCGGGGCAGGCTCTTGGGCCATTTGCTCAGGGGAGGCGCGGCCAGAGCCAGTTTCAGTGGGCCTGACGCTGCCTGCCCTGAGCACTTCAGGGTATCTGGGCCGGATGCAGGGGCCTCACTGCCGAGCTGAGACATGGGTCCAGCAGCTGCGTCTGGGTTCGGAGGCACCATGATGACAGGGAGTGCCCTGGGCCTGCTCTCCTGTGGCTCATGCCAGGCTGGGTACAGCTGCACTTCAGCCCCAGGGCTAGTGCCCCAGCCAAGCCTACATTCCTTGGGCTCCTCCTGTGGGCAAGGCCCCTGGAACACTGAGACTGGGCAGAGGGACACTGAGGACTCACGAGGCTGAGGAGACTCTAGTGACTCAAGGCCAGCTCTGAGGTCTGTTGGTGGCGTGACCTCGGGGGACCCCCTCCAGCAGCAGGAGGCACAGAGCTTTGCCCTTTGTCTTCTGCCAGATCTGCTTCCTCCTGCTTCTGCCCACGGTGCTGTCCCTGAGGTGCAGGTCACTGTCCTCCTGCACTGCACGTGTCTGGGAGTCCACCTGCCCCCAGCTGAGGCCTCGTCACTTTCTCTTCCTCCACCCTTCAGTGTGGAACGGACAGTGTCCCCCTCGCTGGGCACTCCCGGTGGGCACGGACGCATCACTCTCCCTGCCTCCTCCGCAGTGGCCGGTTGTTTTGAGTTCGTTCCCTGAGGACATCGCCCGCCACCCCCTCTGTTGTGTCCTTGACCGAGCGACCGGCCCTGTGAGTGGGCACCATGGGGACTGCACTGGCCACTGGGGGACGGCGACCTCTGCGGCTCATTCTCCAATCCCAGCTGAGGTTTGGTCTGAGGATGGTCACTGTGGCGTCACCCTCCTGCTGGGCACCTGTCTCGGCCCTGGTGCTTCTGTCTTCACTTTTCCCAGGCACCGCATGCACTCTGAGTCATGGACATCAGCTGGCACCTTTGGGAACAAACACATCGACTCCTGACGGGGTGCTGGAACAAGTCCCTCTGCCCTGGGTAAGGCACCTCGGGGTCCAGGAGCTGGAGACCTCACCCTGGTCTCGGCCAAGCCTCCGTCTCAGGACCCCAGGGCCAGGCCCGAGCAAACAGCCGTCCAGGGAGAGCGGCCAGGCCCACTGCACTCGGGAGGAAGAAAATATTAACGTTGTCTGCTCGAGTGTGAGCAAGTTTCTCCTTGATGGACGTGAAAGTGTGGGGAAATGCAGTTTAGGGTTCCACATGTTCTGCCTTTGAAATCATCTCCTTTATGCTTTTAAATACACCCCACAGTCTCTTTTCATACAAGATAAAGCAAAAACTTTTTCCATTTTGTCTCATTTGTTGTTTGTGTGACAGAGGAACAATCTGTCAGCTGCTCTGAGGAGACAGGGGCAGGGACAAGGCCCACCCGGGTCTGTGAAGGCCACGCTGAGGGGCTGCGGGTGGCGACCCTCACTTCCCTGACACGCCGTGGGTGCCACGGAGCTTGGTGTGTGGTGGGGCCTGGGGTCAGGGCAAACAGCAAAAGCAAAAGTTGGACTGAGTGCAAAAATTTGCTCTTTACCAGACAGAACAGGGGAGGAGAGTAGGAGTGTGGACGGAGGGGCCGGGCACTGCAGGGCATTTAGTAGATTCTGAGTGGACACTGGTGCATGTGGGGGAGTGAAGAGTGACCCACAGTGAAAACAGTAAAAAGTCTAAATGAGTCTTCTCCTTTGATAAGAACAAATAACAAATTAAGGTGAATCTGGGATGAAACACTCATGGTAAACATCCCTTCTCAACAGACACTTACTGGATTTATTCAAGGAAAAATAGAAAATACATCCACAGGAATCTGACCAGGGAAAGACGTCATATCCTGAGGGGATGGGGACTGTGACCTCATACTATCATTGAAATGAGTATTACTTTGAGTGACTTTCTAGTGCAGGTTTCATTCTGAAATTTGAATGGACGAGTCATATCTTGTGATTAACTACATTTTATTATCATAAATAGTTTCATGGATAAAATGTGCTCATCGGTCAGGAGAGTTTGGAGACACAGTGACCTGCTCCCGGAGAGGAGGAACGTCACCCCCAGCTCACGTTCTCAGTGTTAGGATGACAAGAGTGATATCTTCCGACATACAGTACAGACGTGTAGAATTATAAAAAAAAATTGCAAATACGCCATGCTTTAGTTTACATAATAAAATAATAATATAGTTCCCAAGTAGAATAAAAGTGCACTTTAGTTTAATCTACAAGAAGTTGGAGATGAATACCTTGTATAGAATTAAGATAGAAATTGGAAAACTAAGGAACCTAAAAATGAACACAGCAAATTAAAAATTATAAATTTTTAACTAGAAGTGTAGTTCTTCAAAGATAATTCATATAACTTTACTTTTGAAAACACCACATCGAGATTGTGCAGTCACATTGACATCAAAACAGGCATCACAGAAATTAATATTCCCTCAATTCCAGTTTTCAGTCATAGATTCCTACTAACCAAGGAAGCTTCCATCCTTCCACCTCTGGCAGAGTAAAGTGTGGTTTCCCTTGTCCTTTGAGCAGGAACAGGAACTTCTCCTAGAGGAAGATGCCCCGTGAGGAATTGTGAAGGATGGGGGGCCTCACTCTCTCTCTCCCCTGCCATCAACGAGGACAAGGCCCTTGGTGGAGACATACACAGGCTGTGGGAACCGAGCCCCAGGACTGGGGTCCCGTGGCTGTGTGGTCCTGAGGACAGACCCCTTTACCACTGCTTCATGTTATGTAAATGTTGGTGAATGTGAGTTCTAGAACATTCTTTCTACACCAAATACAAGTTTTTAACCACGAGATGGATTCAGTTTATGAACATCACACAGGGAGGGCTTAGGGGAAGGATTGCAGTATTTAGGAAACAGGAGTATAGTGAGGGTTATGAGAATATGAATTTGTGACAAGGGAATAATCCTAATGCAAGAAATCTATGCTAATAAATGATGACATGTAAGAGTTAGGGGGGAAAACCTGAATTAATGAGGGGCTATAAATTTAGGTTGTGGTATCTCACATCTTGGAGTATTGGCCTTTCATCAGTCTCCCCACAGCCGTCTTCAAGGCTTGGCTCCTCAGACTGTATATGACGGGATTAAAGGTGGGGGGCACCATCGTGTAGAACATAGAAATGACCAGGTCAGACATGGATGGAGTGTCTGAAATCGGCTTCAGATAAACAAAGAATCCAGTACAGAGAAATTACATCACAACCAGCAGGTGGGCAAAGCAGGTGGAGTAGACTTTGGCCTTACCTTCTGTGGATGGGATCTTCCTGACAGCAGAGAAGATGTGGACATAGGAAATGACAATGAAAATAAAGCAGCAGATACTCCAGACCACACTAATGAGAATGGGGACAAGTTTGTTCATTAAATTTCCTGAGCAGGAAATAGCCAATAACTGGGGGACGTCACAGAAGAACTGGTGGACCACGTTGGACCCACAGTAGGACAAGGAGAAGGTTCCAGCTGTGCGCATCAAAGAGATGACACCCTCACCCAGCCAGGACACAGCTGTCAGCTGTACGCACCTGTCCCTGCTCATGATGATGTCACAGTGCAGGGGGTGGCAGATTGCAGCATAGCGGTCAAGGCTCATCACTGTGAGGAGGCTCATCTCTGCACCTGCTGACATAACCACCGTGAAGACCTGGAGGACACAGCCCGGGAAGGAGATGGAGCTGCTGTGCCTCAGAGAGTTGGCAATGGACTTGGGGACCGTGGCTGAGATGAGGCAGAGATGGACAGAATCCTCAGGAAGAAGTACATGGGGGTGTGGAGGTGCCGGTCCAGGGTGGTGATGAGGACGATGAGCCCATTCCCCAGCAGGGCGTACAGGTAGACCAGGGAGAAGAGCAGCGGGTGCAAGAAGCTCATGGTCCCCTGGGTGGGGAACCCCAAGAGGACGAATTCTGTCACGGCCTTGAGATTGGTCACCCCTTGAGTCATCATCTGCATAAAATTATCGAGCAGAATACAACATGAGTGAAGCCTTCCAGTCTGAGTCTAGATGACACCGACAAGGACAGTCACAGGCATGTCCCAGCAGTCACTCTCAGGGTGTGGAGTGGAGAGGCTCCTCATGGGATTCTGCTCTAGTTGATCTCATAGCCTGACTGACAGCCCCTCCCCACTGCCCCAATCTTGCTCTCCCACCTCCTGCCCAGGCCCCAGTGTCTCAGCCCAGCACACCTCCCAGAGGTTGTCCAGGGAACAGTCCCAGAGGACACGTGACCATACCCAGCCCCTCCCCACCCTAGAGAGCCTGTACCTGCTCCTCTAGAACAACCCTGGTCTGGGGAGGCCCCACAATGACGGGTGTGCAGGGAGATGGGGTGTGCGGGTTTCTGTTTTCCTGTTCCCCAGGACCCGACACTGTCCCGGAACTGAATTATCTGGGCTCAGCGTCCCCGTGCAGCGTGTCCTGACACCTCCTCTGTCAGATTCCTGCCCCTGTGGCCTCATTGCTGACTCCTGGTCCATCCCCTCATCTCCTCATCTCCCTGCCCCTGACTCCCCACATCTGAGGACTCAGAGACCACGTTTCCCACAGTCTCCTCCTGGGTCACACCCACACGTCCCTCCTGCAGGATGGGCTCGTCCACCCCCAGGTCCCTCCCCGGCCCCTCTGTCCCCCTCAGACTCATGCACATCTGTGCAGAGAGGAGGCCACTCCGGCGCTGAGCCAGACGGTCTGTGCGTGTGGCTGTCCCTGCCAGTCCCAGGGACCTGGGTCCCCCGGGTGCAGGTTTGTTCCTCACCCCAGGCCCGTGCGTGAGTGGGGACGTCTGGACATAGGGCAGCCCTGCCCACTCTCCTCCCCTCAATCTCATCCTCCCCCATGCCCCCATGGGATGACGTGCTGCAGGAGGCCTTGTTGCTCTAGCCAGATAGGATACTGACAAGCAGCAAAGAGAAAGGGCCTCACACCGTGGGGCTGAAGATCTGGCATCCCTTTGCTTTTTGTTCTTGGTCATAGAGAGAGAAAAATTTATCAAAAAGTATATTAGGCAATAAATTATATGTATCAGCATATTGTAAGTAAATAGCATGAAAAATTGTTTGTTTAGAAATTAGTTGTTGGGCAGTTTGGCCCACTTGACAATGGGAGATGGTTTATTAAACATGCCTGACAAGCATTACAATACAATAATTATAATAGGTCCTTCTATTTTGTTTTCTCTTGAAGTTTCTTGGAAAAGTTTTTAATATAAAGCTATTTGAGTTAAGGAATTTCTAGGTAGAAAAAGTTCTGATAGCTAAGCAACAGCTGGTCTCCGGCTGAAGGTCATGTGAATAAAATAGTCCTTTGATGCTTAGGCTTTAGCTGATAGGGATGCACTGGCGGTTACTCACTGTTTTAAATAATTGTCTAAATGAAAAAATAAGTAGCTTTAATGTTAGGTCTGGTTTATTATCTATTAACCTTGAAAGCTGCCATCTAGCTGAGACCTGTAGGGGCCAGTAGTCTATGGGAAACATAATATACTAATTGTTTTTGCTTTACACATGATAATGTATTTCCTTATTATTATTACTAATAATGAATAAAAAAAGACCTGCTGAGTCTCTTGGCAGAAGATACTAGCACCTCAGCAAGTGTCAGTGTCTCCTCATTCTACCTCATCCCCTTCCCCTCAGCCCCTAAGTTTCAGATCATTCGTATTTGCCTTTCAGGAACCCCTGACACGACATTTTGCCTGAGGCTGGTCCCTGGCAATGACGGATGGGAGGCCCTGGTGAGGCAGGATTTTTAGGGGAATGTGGTGATATATAATTATTGTATGAGACTAGAGGAACAATTTTTGCTATTGTAATGGAAACAAGAAAATAAATTCAGAACCTGCTGTTTCGTGCCCTCTGCCAAAACCTTTTCAGTGACTTAAAATAATATTTATATTGATAATACTATTTTTTATATAGCTGTGTTGCTGTGTGGAGTCACGTAAAATGTTCACATCCATGATATCCTGATTTCTACATGTGACCTTCACTTCAGTGTGAAGGAAAAAAAGATCAATATTTATCGCCTCAAAAGTTTATGAATTTCTGTGACTCATGATTGTGTTGTATTCTGGGGATGAACATGTGAAGCTTTCCCTTTTAAACTAGTGTGAATTTTAACTTCTTCTTAAGATTTTTCCTCACTGTTCCTAAATAGCTCTCGTACGTGTGATATTCAACATGTAATGCACTTTCATCTCAATGTTCTCAATGCCGAAATATCATGGCTATGAACAATAATTGTCAGATATACCATAATTAAAATATTATATGACCACAAATATATTAAAAACCTAAGCTGCAGAACTCCTTTAGTTGAAGAAAAGTAAAAAAATATTTTCCCTCTTTGAAATTCATCCCAGAAAATATGGCACTGTGAAATTGAACTGTGCAGTTTTAAATATTAGCTTTCATTTATAAGAAGAATATATTAACTACTGAGACTCTGAAATGCAAAATGCATTGTGAAATGATACTGGGTTGTAAAACATGTTACCTCAAAAGAGAAAAAATAAAATTCCCTTTTGTAGACAAAAAAATAAGGTCAGTTGTTCATATTGAAATGCTAACACTTTAAAATGCAGTTCAATGGAATATATATTTATACTGAATATAAAACATTTAATTAAAGGGGAACTTCTCCACCTTATTTGACAAATGCGTCCAGTCTGCCGTGACATGCCTGTGGGCCCAGAAGTGGCTTCCCACAAAACTTACCCTCACAGAGACGGGAGGAAATGCAAACCTCTCTCGATGGCCCGGTCACCCGCCTCCCTCTGCGGTGCTGGCCTCTGACATCTGGGGTCCAGGCCTCCGGCTCACTGACTCCACAGACAGGCCACAGGGCTCGCTCTCTCCGTCACCGCCACTCCCCCCCATCCAGGCCCTGACACCGTCCCCAGCTCCCCTTCCTCAGGGACCTCACCCGAGGGGCCCGGGTGTTCCTTGTCCCCATGTACTTCTCGGCGGTGTCCCTGATAATGAGCCTCCTGAGTCAGTGGTGCTATCAGGGGGTCCGAGGGGACTCTGTGAGCAGGACCTGGACCCCCTCATCCCCATCAGCCTCCCCTGATCGCCGCGGGGATCTGGGTATGGCCCCGTCAGAGCCACAGATGAGCCCCGTCCATAGGGAGCTGGAAAGTCACCGCCACCCCCTGTGCATCCTCCTGGGGTCCCGGGGGGGGGGCAGGAGGAGGGAATAGACAGGAAGAAAGGAGCACAGGGAGGAACGCCGGGGAGAGACAGGAAGGGCAGCAGAACCGGAGGGCAGCAGGATGGAGCCGGCGCCTGGGACCAGGAATGTTCCTGTCACTGTAGAAACCCTGTGTCACCCCCACGCTGCCGCCTCAGCGCCACCTGCGCCTGAGCCGAGCTGTGCCTGGCGGGTGTGTCTCCCCTTGGCCAGCGCAGCCTGCATGTGTGCCCCGGGGTGGCCGTCGCTGGGCTCTCCCTGGGCTGGTGTCACGTTGGGTCCTGCGTGCATCTGGACGGGGCTTATTTGTGGTTCCCGTCGTGGGACATGCCCAGGAGTTGTCCAGACACTGGAGATACTTGTTGGCCTGGATGGTGACAGGCCCCGTGGGTGGTGTCGTGACCATCGGCACCGCGTCCTGCGTGGTCACCGAGGGCCAGTAAGAAAGGACCTTGTCAAGGGTGGGTCCTGAACCCCAGTGAGCCCTGAGCTGTAGTGACCACTGCAGCCCCAAACTCTGAACCCCAGTGACTTCTGCACTCCAAAGATCTCAGAAACCCAGTGGCCCCGGAACCCCGGTGGCACCTGAGCCCCAGTGACATCACAACCCCAGTGACCCCTGCACCCCAATGACCCCTGAACCCCAGTGACCCCTGGACTCCAGTGACCCCAGAACCCCAGCGACACTGGAGGCCCCGTGGCTTCAGAACCTCTCCTGAGAGTGAGCACGCGTGCACTGTGCATTAAGGCCACAGCTGAATATTAATGAATTTGTAAAATCTTGGGTTCTCTTGCAAAATAATTCCGCAAGTGTCATATGTGCTCATTTGGTTTGGGAAAAGATTTATTTAGTGGAGACCATTACCGGAATGTTTTAATCCACGTGGAATGAGAAGATATCTGAGTACAAAGCTGGTGACTTCATATGAGTTAAAATGCAAACTAAAGACTGAGGTACATGGGAAAACAAAGAACTGGCAACAGGACTCTGAGCCCAAGCGGGGAGGGTGTTCATGTCTGGGCTGGAGAACCCTGCTGCGGCGGCCAGGGGAGGCAGAGGCGTCTTGATGGAGACGAGCCTGCATGCAAAGGGCCCAGGTCCCAGAGGACATGCCTGAGGCAGACCATGGGGCTGCTCGGAGTGGGAGGAGACGAGCTGTCAGCAGCAGGGGCAGAGGAGCTAGGGAGGCTCAGAGGCCTGGATGGTCGTGTGTCCAGCTCTTCCCACTCCGTGACATCCTGCTACAACAAAACTACCAAGACAATCAAAAGGCCGGGGTGGGGGATTGGGGGAGAAATGGGGAGCAGAGAGCTCTGTGGGCCTCCTGTAATATTAGGATACCTACTAAGGCCAAGTGGGGTTGTCTAAACCCACAGAGCGTGGCACCCCGAGAGGGCGCTGAGAGTGACGTGTGCGGGGCCCTAAGACGTGCCAGTGCAGGAATGTGCTTGATTCCTCTGAAAACTTAATTTTCAAAATTCTGGCTTCTCTGACACCCAGACAGACAGACACAGGGCCTGCAGCGCGCGGCTACTTCACCCTCCTATTGCTCCCTCTGGCCCTGAACACTTTCTGGAACGGCCCTCAGTGACCACGTGACCTGCTCCTCAGGACAGTGCCCGCTGCGCCTGTGGGCTGCTCAGTGGCAGCCTCCTGCAGTAAATCTCAGCGAGTGGTTGACGTGCGGGGCCTTCCCAGCTTCCTATCACCGCTGCGCTCTTTCCTGCGGGCAGGTCTGCAGTGGGCCCCAGTTTCCTGGGGGCTGCTTCATTCATCCCAGGTTGAGGCCAGACCCTCCCGTGGCACCGCCTCACAAAACTTACAGTGTCCTGTGTCCGAAATGGGGTTGTGAGGTCACCAGAGGCCGAGACCAGGGGGTGGGACAGAATGGTGGGAGACTCAGAGGTGGCCCAGCAGGAGGGCACGGCCAGTGACGGGTGACCCCTGCACCCCAATGACCGCCTCCCAGATGACGTCAGCTTTGGATTTGAAGACGAGAAGTTGGTGCCTCCAGCTTCATCCTTTCTCAGGATTTCCTTGACCGGCCCAGGGTTGTGCTTCTGTAACGTTTTCAAATTACCTATTCTGGATCTGTGAAAGGGCTCAGAATTCTCACAGGGTGTGCTGTGAATTGGTAGATGGCTCTTGGCCTTTTGACACTTTCTTCTGATTCATAAACTTGGGGTCTCTTTCCATGCAGTGTATCTTCTTCAATTTTATTTGTTGGTGTCTATAGTTTTTAGCATGTAGATTTTCTACCCCTTTGGTTAAACATCTCCCTCAATATGTACTCTTTTTGAGGTTTGTCCAAATGGAATTGCTTTCTTTCTTTTTGGATCATTAGTATAGAAACATAACTATTTTTTGTAAATTGGTTTTGTATCCCGTAACCTTCCTGAGTTTATCAGTTGTGATTGTCTTTGGAGGGAGTTTCTTGGGCAGCCTATAAAAGGCTATTCTGTTTCCAAAGAGACATAATTTTAATTCTTCTTTTCTGATGTTGTATTCCTTTTATTTATTTTTTTTTCTTGCCTTATTGGCCTTCCAGTAAGATACACCATGGGGAAATAACAGTCTCTTCAATAAGTGGAAAAACTGTGACCTCACCTTTTCACATTATTGAACGGCTTTTCCTTCCCTCCCAGCCAAAAAATCATCTATCTACTTATTTTTCTCAAAGATGTTCCTTATTACAAAAAGGCCATTTCCCTTGTCAGTCCTTATCCGGCTGCGATCCCAGCTCTATTAACACAGGCCTCTGCGAGCAGGACACAGAATGGCTCCTCGCTCAGTCACAGCAATTTCAGATTGTTGTCCAGGATTATGTCGGCTCATGCTTCTCTTCCACCCCACCCGATAAACGCATTCAATCCCCACAGCTTCTCCCTCGTCATTCCTTCAATGCCGTGGTCAGTTCTCCCATCCCCAGGCTCTCCTGACCCTCGTGGACGGCGCCTCCGCCCCAGGCCGCCAGGGCAGGGTCCGGCGCCCAGGCTGCTGCCCCGCGGCCGACTGCCCGCCCGCGCCTTCCGCTTCGGCCCCACGCGCTGAACGAGCAGCTGCTATTTTGGCTCTTTCTTCATTTCCTTCACAGTCACTTAATATCATTTCGGACTCCTCATCTGTAACCTCCCAGTACGAGACGTCCCCTCTGCTCTGCTTAACACTGACATTGATGAAGCCCCGTTAGGGCTTTTATCTCTTTACAAACTTTGCTTCGTCACCGTGTCCATCCCCTTCTTATTGCTCACATTCGCGTCATTCCGGCCTCCCAGGCCCCTGTCTGGGGTGATGACAGGGCTGATGCAGCCCTGAGGTGTGGAACGTGTTTGCAGAGCCTATACCTTGCCATTCCTTCTGTCACCAAGGAGCTCGCAGTCGAGCAAAACATGGAACATCCCCCCGCACAAGCACGGGGCATTGTTAGCGCTCGCCTGTTGGTCAGTGCCCCGGCCCTACTTTTCCCTCGGCTGTTAACCTGCGGGCCCCTCAAACCACTGACTTACGGCAGGTGGATGTCACCCCCTTCCATTCTCTTGGTCACTTATCTTGTCTCCATGCCACAGTAGATACCTTTTCAGGATTTCTATGGGCCACGGCTCAGCCCAGTGAACGTTCTTCTCATGTTATTCGTCATCTCTACTTGGCATTTGCAGTAATGGGCCGGCTTCCCCGTATTCAAACTGATAATGGCCCAGCTTATACTTCTAAATCTCTTACTACCTTTTTATCTCAGTGGCACGTTCACCACACTGCCGGGATTCCTTATAACCCCACAGGTCAAGCTATTGTGGAACGAGCTAATGGACTTCTTAAACTTTTCCTTACAAAACAAAAGGGGGAATGATCCTTCCCTCATGCTCAACTTTTGAAAGCTCTATTCACATCAAATCATCTACAGTATAGAGGCACAGATCGGAACCTAGTCACTCCAGTTACACTCCATTTCTCCACATCTAAAAAAAATGATCATAAACCTTTAGAGTTATACAAACAGTTGCCTAATCCTCACTGGTTAGGCCCAGATCCTTTACTCTCCTGGGGAGAGGGTATGCAGCAGTTATGTCTCCACAGGGTGTCCAGTGGATTCCTGCCCGGTGCGTTAAACCTTACCATGATTCGGCACAACCCCACGAACAATCTGATCCCAAACATGCAGAATTTGAGACTCACCTTTCCATCGATGGAGAACCAGTCTTCAAAAAGTAAGCACAAAAATCCTGATTCTCCGGCCCTAATGGGGAGATGTCAAACGCAACTTTGCTGAAGTTTGCACCTCCCGCCCCTATTTGTTTGCTTATCTCCTCCTCTGCCCTTATGCTCACAGGATAATATTTCTTTTCCAAAAGATACTACAGTCACTTCATGTATTGATTCTTCGGTTTTATCTGAACATTCAATTTTCTTTATTAAACAACATATGCATGCAGGGATTCCAGTCAATCTGACCCGTCCATGGGACGGTGGCTCCCCTTTAAATCTATTAGTTCAGGCTTTAGACCGAGTCTGCCGTGTGCAATGCTTTTTAGGCACATTGATTGCTGGGATCATGTTCTTAGTCTCCTTGGCTGCTACTGCAGCAATGGCATCTACTGCATTGGCCAAATCATTACAAACTGCCAGTGAGGTACATCAATACTACTCAGGACTTGCTGGAACAGGCGCACATTGACCAGCAGATTTGAACTAGATTAGATGCTCTTGAATCAGCAGTGCTATGGCTTGGTGAACATCAACAAGCCTTATGGACTTGTTCTCTTCTGAGATGTGATTCCGGATTTACCTGATTATGTGTCACTAATTATACTGCTAAAAATTTAGCTTCATATTCCTGGGATATTCATGAAAAGGATTTGTTACAAGCTTTCCACTCTCCACTGGCTTCCTCTGCTGATGATGTGCAAGAATGATTGTCAATCCAGTTGGACCAGTTTAAAAGGCAAACATCTCAAGAAACCATTGATGTCCTTTTGGCTTTTTCATCCCTTGCAAATCCAAACACTTGGGTGACCAGCCTATCCCTGCAATCACTTATTCAATTGCTGCTCGTTATTTTTCTTGCTGTTATCCTTTTTTTAATAGGATGCTCCTGCTATCGCTGGATACAAGACAGAAGACAAAAACAAGCAATGAGGGCACTTTGCCTGGCCTATCGTCCACCTGGAAGTCCATCCTACTCCCCCTCCGCTTGTCTTTCCTCTCTTTAAATAAAATAAAAAAGGGGGACATGAGGGTCTGCTAGACTTAAGCGGCCTGCTCAGCAACCATTATGGTTACCTGCAGTTCTGCATTCCTATACAAAGGTCAGGACTGTCCAGTCACAACATATGAGCCAAAACTTACAAGGTGCCTTTCATATCAATCAAGAGCAGAAAGCTTGATCACTCTGGGAAGTGTGTGCATCAAGAGGTATGACAGGAACACCCAGGAGGCTGAGGACAGATGCATAAACTTACTCCCAACTCATACATCATGAGGTATGACCAGGAATGCCCAGGGAGCCGAGGACCAATGCATAACAAGGGACCCCAGAAGCTGATCAGTGGAAAGCCTTGTTGATATGATTAGGACCATGGCCGCAGGTCTGGGGTCTAATCTCGATGACAACACCTGCTCATCAAGCTGATAACATGTTCAGCAGACTCGTGTACCCCCAAACTCCAGATAACATTCCTGAGTTTCACCCATCCTTTTCTCCTTGTCCTCCTAACACACGTAACTGATGCTCTAAGATTATTCTATCAATAAAAATGGCCAGGATCTTGCTCTCAGCAGCATCCTGCCTTGTGCAACCTGCTCCATGACTCCCCTTCTTTATCAGTGTGGTGTTGCACAATGCAACATCCACAATCAATAGATTATATTGGACTCTAATCTCAAACTGTACATAAAAGTCATCTCAAATGAATTAAACACTAAACATAAGAGGTGGAATTGTAACAATCCTAGAGGAAACACGGGAAAGCAATCTTTACATTGGCGTTGGGAATGATCTCTGGAAAGTGCTACCAAAAGCACAATCCGCAAGAACAAAATAAATGCTCTGGGCTACATGAAAGTACAACGTTTCTGCATGGCAAAGGGAGCAGCATCAGCAGAATGTGAAGGCTTCCAGGCAGTTGGAGAAAAGGTTGCAAACCATATATTTGATAAATGATTAATATATAAGTGTAGAAGGATCTCAACAACTCAGCAGGGAAAAGCTAAATTCCCCACTTTGAAGTGACAAGGAATATGAATACACTTTTCTAAGCCTTTTTCTTCTGTTCACTGCAACACATTATTTCCACTGGGTTTCTTCTGTCAGTTAATATCAAGTTACTTTTCCCTTTGCTTTCAAATCAGAAGCTTCACACACTCCCTGTGCAACCCTAGTCTCTCAGTTCATAACTGGAGGTGGGACGTTGGCAGGGGAGTCTGCGTCATGGGCAGAGCTGGTGCGCAGCTGAGCTACCTTGGGAAGGGATACAGAGGTTTTAAAAGGTCTTGAATACTCATTTTTAAAGGAGTCAGTTTTTTCCAGAAAGGACCTCCACCCATTATCATACCAATTTAATATAAAGCTGCTCATTTGAATTTTGTAAAAGATCTTGAGATGCAACCAAGGGCTTCAAGATAGAGCCTCTTTTCAATGAAGACCTCTATTGTGGATAACCCACCCCTGCTGCCACTTTGCAAAGCCCGGTATCTCCAAGGCTGCTGTCTGCTGCCACCTCTGTCATTTCAAGAACTGTTTCCCTTAACTGCACTTGGTTTTCATTCCTCTTGGGGAACTTTCTAATTAGTGCTTCAATCTCATGTTCTCTTAATTGGCTTGTCTGGTCCATTTTTCCATTATTCAATGTTGGCACAAAGCATGCTTCAGGGACTCAGGCATTCCTGCCAGGTTACACGATACATAATTGTTCACAATCAGCCATTATTCTCTTTTTTTATTTCTGTGGTAACAGTTGCAATCCCCCTTTTATTTTTTATTTTATTCAGCTCCTGTCTTTTCCCCCCTGGTCTCACTAAGGGTTTGTCTATCTTATCTTTTAAAGAAAAGCTCTCATTTTTTGTGGATTTTTTTTCTACTATCTATTTCATTTATTTGTTGTACTGACACAGGGGTTTGTGTTTCTTTATTGTCCAATATGCGTATATCTGTAGAGTGGAATTACCAGGTCATATAATGCCGCGGACCAGCCCAGCAGTGGCGGGAGATTGAGACAATCTCAGGGTTGAATGTGAATGAGCAAAAGGTGATCGAAGGAATTAGGGATAGGGACAAGAAGGAATGACACACAGACACACTCAAGGGAGAGTGAAAATCTGAGTGCGATTTATTGAAAGCAATCTTCTCTTTTTATACATTTTTACAGTAATTACTTCATTGTGTTTTGCACAGTGTCTGGTTAATCATTTACCAAGGCATAGGTGCATATTGTGTCATATATCATTACATCTTGCTTACTATCTATCAAGAAATCAAGTGCAAATCAAGAACATTTCATATTCTATCCTCCATACTGGAGGTTCGCTCTAGAACATCTGAATTATGATTACATTATTATTATTACTTTATTCATTATGTCTTCCATATACTATTATCTATTCTCGTACCTGTGTTTGGCTATTTTATTTACTAAGTAATAGTTTCTGTTTCCATAGTTGCATTCCTTTACTCTGGCGCCTAGTTGCTGGCAATGAGTAACAACATATTTTGGTGGTGCCTTAACAACGCCCAGGCCTAATTGTTCCAATTATTCGTCATGGCTGCAAAGGTGGGAACCAAATTCCCCTCGGGGACTGCGTCTGTCTTAGGTTGTCAGAATTCACTTCCTGATCTTACCCGTCATTGACTGTCCAGTCCAGCGCACAGGGGCAGGGGGCTTATTATGCCAAACTAGCACAGCCACCCAATTAATGTGAAATTGTGGCAATTGTCACATTGCTCTCAGGAGCCGCCACAATATAACATTTATGTTCTTAATTTTTAAAAGAAACCTCCACAGCTTTCCACATGAGGGCACTGATCTGTACCCTCACCAGCAGTGTCCAGGAGCTCCCTTCTCCCCACATCCCTTGACTCCCAGATGACCTGCGGTGTCCTTATGATTTGACTGTGTTCCCTGGGGATGAGTGATGTCAAGCACTTTCTCAAGGGCCTGTCGGCCATGTCTGTTCAGATCTTCTGCCTGTTTTTTAGTCTGATTGTTGAGGCTTTGCTACTGGGTGTATGAGTTGTTAATATTTTTGGAAATTATGTCTTATGAATTATATAATTTGCAAATACCTTCCCCCATTTGATCAGTTACAGTTTCATTTTGCTGATGGATAATACTTCTTTTATTTAATGATTTTTAGCTATTTTCTTAAAATCAACAAAGAAACTGTATTTATGTTCAATATAGTACTTTTTCTTGAGATGTAATGATTCTCTTAAGTCCCTGAGAGTCCAGAAATGTTATTGCATGAAGAGATTTATCGGGGCTCCCTGGTGGCACAGCGGTTGAGCGCTGGGTTGGGAAGCTGCCCGTAGCCTCTGCAGTGCCAGTTCGATCCCTGGCTGCTTCCCGGAGGGTCCCACATGGCACGCAGACCTCTCCTGCCGCCCGCTGCTCCCCTCAGCAGTGTACTTCGGTCCTTCTGCCTGTTCTGCTCCCCGCTCTGGCTCTGGTGAATTCTCTCACCCTCTCGTGCTTCTGACTGTACCCAGTGCTTGTATAAATAAATAAATCTTTTTTTTAAAAAAGAGATTTATCGTGCTAAAAACAGACATATTGCCTAAATATACTTAATATACTTTAATATACTTAAATGATATTTTGGTCACTTAGACGCGGGTTTATATTCCTGCACATGGAGCCGGGTCCAGGCCGCGCTCCCCCACAGCATGAATAAAAGGGGAGCGCCGGGGTGACGCTGCCCAGGGAGAGGCAACAAAGGTCCAGGGGTGGCTTGAGGAGGGGGTATGGGGGAGCTCCCGCGCGCCCCACGCCCTTGGGGGCCCAAGCCGGGTTTCAACCTCCGGGGGACACTCTCCCCAGGGGCTGTGCTGTGTGCGCCCGCGGGGCCTCCTGTCGGGGTGCGGGGCGGGGGGGGGGGGGGTGCGGGGCCAGTGTGTCTGAGCGCACCTGAGAGACCTCCGCGCGCCACGGGGCTCCAGCCACAGTGTCCACCAGGCGCAGGGCCCGCGGGCCTCACTGGGCCTCACGGAGCGGCCCAGGTCCCGCCTCGACGCGGACAGAGCGCGGGGCGTGTCCAGCCGCTGCCTGCGGGCAGGTGGGGCCTGCGCGCTGCTCCTGTGGACAGCCCTGGGGACCCCGCTGGCCGCAGGCGCCCGCCAGGACGTGTCCCGCAGCCGCGAGCCCCTGAAAACGGAGACTCAGCGGGGAGAGGACATGACCACGCGCTGGACGGGCGAGGAGGCTGGGGTGGTGGCCGCGGGAGCCGGAGCTGAGGCCGGCGGCTCAGAGCGCTTGTTGGCCGCGGCGGGAGCCCCTGGCTGCCGGGAAGGAGGGGGACGCCCAGGGATGAGCTCCCTGGTGCGCAGAGGCGCCCCTTGGGCTCCAGGCGCCCAGCCCTGTGCCCAGCCCAGGCGCCCCATCCAGCCTCCCGCCCCCGAGCGTGTTCCCCGCAATGCCCGCGGCCCAGCCCCAGAGCTCCAGGGCGGCTGCCTTCGCGGGTGGTCCTTGTCCACAGAGGCTGTGACGGCGCAGATGCCAGCTTGACCCTCAGCCCCTCTCATGCTGGGAGGGCCCCACTCACCACGTGCAGGGCCTCTGGCCTCCCCGGCCCGGGTCCCACCGTGACCGCGGGGGTCGCGACATCAGAGGGGAAGTGCCTCAGAGGCCGGGAGGCTGCCCGTGAGGGAACTTCTGCGGACCCCTGAGAGGACACCCCACTGTCGCCTCTCTCGGCCGAGCACAGAATGGAGAACAGCAGACAAGGCTGAAGCTCAGTGCCCTCCCGCCACAGACTGTTGAAGAGCACCAAAGAGTTAACAACAGGAACAACTAAAGCAACGACTGAAACCAAGACCATATGAAGTTATCTTACTACATATTTTAAAAACGAGCATATATTTTAAATTATTCAATGGAATTACATATAATTATAAGAATATAAAGGGGCGTGTGCCTCCCAGGTAGCAGAGTGGGTTGAGCGCAGCACTCTGAAGCTGTCCACAGCCTCTGCCGTGCGGGTTCCATTCCTGGCCAGCCAGGGAGAGTCCCACATGGTGCGGCAGACCTCTCCAGTCTCCCCACTGCTCCCCTTAGCAGTGTCGTCGGTCTATCTGTCTGTCTGTTCTGCTCCCAGTTCTGTCTCCAGTAAACTCTCTCACCATCCCATGCCTCTGGCCTGTACCCCAGCTCTTGTATAAAGAAAAAAAATATGAAGAGGCATATAATGTGAAAACTTAAAATATGTGTCTCATAATGGACTCATGAAGTCAACATCTCTATTACATATAGGTGAGTCTCCTCTTCATCAGAGTCCCCACAGCTGTCTTCAAGGCTTGGTTCCTCAGACTGTATATGGCAGGATTAAAGGTGGGGGGCACCATCGTGTAGAACATAGAAATGACCAGGTCAGACATGGACGGGGTCCCTGAGGTCAGCTTCAGATAAGCAAAGAGTCCAGTGGAGACAAATAGCACCACAACCAGCAGGTGGGGAAGCAGGTGGAGTAGACTTTGGCCTTCCCTTCTGTGGATGGGATCTTCCTGACAGCAGAGAAGATGTGGACATAGGAAATGATGATGAAAATAAAACAACCCATATTCAATATCACACTAATGAGAATGGGGACAAGTTTGTTAATTAAATCTCCTGAACAGGAAAAAGCCAATAACTGGGGGATGTCACAGAAGAACTGGTGGACCACGTTGGACCCATAGTAGGACAAGGAGAAGGTTCCAGCTGTGTGCATCACAGCATAGAGACCCCCACCCAGCCAGGACACAGCTGTCAACTGCACACACCTGTCCCTGCTCATGATGATATCATAGTGCAGGGGGTGGCAGATGGCAGCATAGCAGTCAAGGCTCATCACTGTGAGCAGGTGAAGCTCCGCAGTTGCTGAAATAACCAGCATGAAGACCTGGAGGACACAGCCCAGGAAGGAGATGGAGCCTGTGCCTCAGAGAGTTGGCAATGGACTTGGGGACCGTGGCCGTGATGAGGCAGAGGTCCGTGAAGGACAGACTCCTCAGGAAGAAGCTCATGGGGGTGTGGAGGTGCCGGTCCAGGGTGCTGATGAGGACCATGAGCCTGTTCCCCAGCAGGGTACACAGGTAGACCAGGGAGAAGAGGAGTGGGTACAAGAAGCCCATGGTCCCCTGGGTGGGGAACCCCAAAAGGACGAATTCTGTCACAGCCGTGAGATTCGGCACCACTGGAGCCATCATCTGTGTAAACAAAGAGGAATAAAATGCCACCTTCCAGTCTCCCCATGTTGGACCTAAGTATGCATGTCTATGTGATAACCTCACCATCCATTCACCACTCATCATTCCTTCCTTCCCTTGAGCCTCAGCACCTTTCATCACCTGAGTGGTGCTCTGCTGAGCTATGCACTGTTGCTTGTCCAGTGTAATCTGCGAAAGGCACTGAAGGCTATGAAGTTTCAACCCACCCCATCAGAACCTTAGCATAGCCTTCCCAGTTCTTTCAATAAAATGACGGGGCGACCACCACTGCAACATTGTGCCCCGATCTTCCTGTCCCCATATCCTCACCCATCTTCAAACAGCCGAGGTCAGCACAATGTCCAAGAAGCTAAACTGTCAACAAGCCTTAGGGACCGTGAGCTATCACAGAACCCTCGGTCTCTCCCCCCAAATCTTTCATTTACTGAGTATCCTCAAAGCTTCAATTTAGAGAAACTCTAACATCCAAAATTTCAAGAGAGATTTATGTAGCTGTGTCTTCCTCATTTGCACCACACAGCCTCTCCTGAAATGACTTGTCTTACTGTCCAGATCCCTGTCACGCTTCTCTGGGCACTGGAGTCCTACAATTCCACACTCCCTGAGCTGAGATTGCTGGACCCCTGGACACTAAGTAATTCACTTTGTTATTTTGCCATTCAAACAACCCTCCTCCCATCTCTGATGCCTTAACAACTTTTTCTTGCAGAGTCTCCTCCTGGGTCACATCCACACGTCCCTCCTGCAGGATGGGCTCATCCACCCCCGGGTCCTTCCCTGGCCCCTCTGTCCCCCTCAGACTCATGCACATCTGTGCAGGGAGGACACTGCTCAGTGGCTGAGCCAGACAGTCTGTGTGTGTGGCTGTCCCTGCCAGTCACAGGGACCAGGGCCCCCCGTGTGCAGGTTCTGTCAGTATCGCCCACACGTAAGTGAGGGAGGTGTTAATCCTGTGCTATGTGACATTCCTGCTCTCTCTTTACGGTTTGACCCTCGAATGTTGTGCTCGAGCTCTCTGCTCGATGGAACGTGGGGAGCGACAGTAGGTGCTGGTGGGTGGGTCAGGGGAAGCTGTGACATGACATGGTTATAATTATTAGAGGACCCAACGGGTCACATTGTACTGAAACAACAAAACAACGTGGGATGAATTCTAGTCAGAGACGTAAAAGTCTTGAATGACTTAAATCTTTTTTGCACCAATGACATGAGACGGGGTGCATCCTTGTCGGACATTAGGACCTATGAGATGACAGCAGCCCTGATGACAGAGCCAGATGCATGTCCACCGGTGGTCAAACTCCACTGCTGACCACCACGTCCAGTGAGAGCTAAACCGAGCAGGAAATAGCCCCTCAGAGAGCCCATGATCTTCTCCCTGACTCACATGTATGTCATTACTGTTTCGGGACTGGAAAGTATAACACCAGCGTTTTTTGTTTTTTTTTAAAGATTTACTTATTGATTTATACAAGCACTGGGTACAGTCAGAAGTGCGGGAGGGTAAGAGAGTCCACCAGAGCCAGAGCAAGGAGCAGAACAGGCAGACTGATGAAGTACACTGCTGAGGGGAGCAGCAGGTACAGCAGGAGAGGTCTGTGCGCCTTGTGGGACCCTCACCCGGCAGCCAGGGATCAAACTGGCACTGCAGAGGCTGCAGGCACCTTCGCAGCCCAGCGCTCAACCGCTGTGCCACCAGGGAGGCACTATTAAATATTTTTAATGAGAGAAAATAATCTACATCCAGCCGGGAGATTTGGTAGCGTTTGAAACTCCGCATTGAGGGCCCTGCTGAGAGATGGTCATGCTGAGAGACCAAGAGAAACCAACCTCCTGCATAAACACCAGGGGTGACCTAAGAGGTGACTGTGTCTTTCCAGCCAGTGAATCTGTAACTCATATTGTCTCAACACTAATTTTTAAAAAGGTGGAGAGAAAGTAAATGATTAAGGGGACCAGGTTATGTCCTTTTCTGTTAACCCACCACGTTCATTAAGAAAATCTCATTGTGTTTAATAACACCAAGGCTCAGCGCCATAACAAGGAAACACAAACACATGGTTCAGGTGGTGCCTGGTGTCAGGAGTGAGCTCCGTCTTCCGTGCTGGCCCGGCAGTGACCACTTGTCATACTTTGCTCACGGGGAAGCCTCAGCATGGCAGCAGGTCTGATAGAATCCAGTAGTGACTGTGCAAGTGACCCACTTCCTAGCAGGTGTGATGACACTGTCATCTCCCCACACACAGGAAGCTTCTTCTCTGATCATTGTCAAATGTTACATGTTACTGATCAATAAATAAACTGGAATTTAAAAAAATATCCATACGTCCAGATGTGGGATTATATAGCTAAAGATTTTGATGGTTTATATTTAAAACCTTTATGTAATAAGCTTAAAATTATGTGAATCTAAATGTATTTTCAAAGGGAAACTTGACGGCCACGTAGTATATTTGGTTGCTGGATTTTTCACTAAACTGATACACTGGGCTTTTGCTATGTTTCAAGGTGAAAAACCTACAATTTTCTATAAAAGGAAATAATTGCCAAATATTTGGGCTTGTCACTGAAGATTGGTTTGGAATTCATAACCTTTTCTCTGAGTAAGATGTGGGATTAACAGACCTTTCTGGACAGAGAGCGACATGGTGCAACTTCTCTTTAGAAGCCTCCGTCTGGCTGCTGTGCAGAATCAAGAGGGGAAGGTGAGAGGTGGGAAGATACATGTAGGAAATTAGCACAGATTCTAGGATGGAAAAATTTGGTAGCTTTATGGGGTGTGATCAGGAAAATAACAGGAAGTCGTTTGATCTGGATATATTTAGAGGTGGACTTTACATCACATCCTAATGTAACATCTGGGTTGTAAGAAAGGGGTGAGGATGCCACCCAACATTTCAGACTGTGAAGCATGTGAAGGAGAGATGCGGAGGGCCTGCTACTATCCCTAGATGGATTTCTCACTCATTTGATACAAATTTATGATGCAATTTTTTCAAGTAAAATTTACTAAAGGCATTAATAGATATGTGTGAATGTGTGTATGTTTGTATATAATAGTATAGTGTGTGACACTGACTCCAGACCCCTGTGCCTTACCCAGCTCTGTCCTGCCCCCTGAGTGGTGGGACATGCAGGCTTTGTTCGTGGGGCTGCCCCAGTGGGCATAGCCAGAGGCCAGTGGGAGCAGGAGGCTGAAAGGGCTGGCAGCAGCAGTGGGGGTTTCCTGCCCTGGTACCCTATGTGTGTGGGTGGGAGATGGTGGGCACAGCTCTAGAGGTGGTGGCAGAGGGGGGTTTCCTGCCAGTGGCAGGCAGCCTTCAGACGGCCCCTCCCCCAGAGCAAGCCAGGGTTAAGCACAGGAGCCCCTAGGGCTTAGGCTCCCCCTCCCCTGCCCCCAGAGGAGCTGCTTCTGGGCAGCTCCAAGGCCGCCCTGCAGTGGGTGCCACGGGACAGCTTCGCTGAGGCCACCTCGTGGGCTAGGGATGATAGCTATGGGGGCCTCAGCTGGGTTTGAATGGACCCCGCCTGCCCTGGCAGGCTCCAGGAGGCTGCTGCTTGAGGACAGGGCCCAGGACACCCTGACAGCTGTGTCCACTGCAACCAGCAGAGGGAATGGCAGAGGGTGACAATAGGTGGGCACTTCACCACCAGCCCCCATTAGTGTCATGGACAAAGGCCGCAGCCAGTCTGGCAGCAGAGGCTCTCTGTCCCCCCCACACCACCCCAGGGCATGCAGCCCACTGGGGCTACAGCAGCAAGTTCCCCTTTGAGACCTGTCATGCTGTTGTCTGTCTGGCACCACCTCCTATTACTGTTGCCTCCTTCTAGTCCAGCCTGGAATTCAGACTGTGGCTGTGCCTGTTGGGGTGTCACCTCAGAGGGGAGCACCCCCTGCGAGCACCTCCCGATGCCACTGTGAGTTGGATCCTGGCCCAGTGCTTGTGGCTGTGCCCCACCTCCAGGCCCTCCCTGACAGGACTGTACTACCTTGCACGGCAGCCTTAATTTGGGACTATTGGACACTGCGGACACTATCTGGGGTGAACAGCTGCCACTGAGCCCTTAGAAACTCCTTATTTCCCTGCTCTCCTGTTCGTTAAAGAAACCTCATTGCTGTTCCCTGAGCCTGAGTGGTTGCAATTGAGCACATGGGTGAGAACCACAGACAGTGCCCTGTGCTCTACCTCAGCTCTGTCCTTCTGAGAGGGGGCCAGGGTGGAAGGGCCCATACCTAGTACAGGAACCTGCAAACACACAGGCTGCACACACACACTACATGACTCATGATCTGTTTTCTTTGAACTAAAGCTCTTGTTTTAAACTGAGATCCTGCCCTGCTGATGCCCCAAAGAGTGCCGGACACTGACGCCCTTTGATGTACCAGGGGCAGGATACCCAGGAGGCTGACGGCAAGTTCTGGGGCTGAACAGGACGGACACCAGGAGGGTCAGCTGTGACGGGCTGTTCTGGTGGGCTGTTTGCTCGGAACATAAAGGTTTGTCAGTGCAGAGAGCACCCGGAGACGCACAGGAGAGAGACGTGTGGAGAAAGCCCCTTGCTTCTTGGCTTTGGACTTGCACCAAGAACTTAGAGACGTGGAAGGAAACACCTGGAAGAGACACCGTGATGGCCTGAGATGGACCCCCTGCCAGGGAGCTGCACACATGGTGCAGCAGACCTCTTCCTACTTGCCCGCTGCTCCCCTCAGCAGTGATTTCAGTAGATCTGCCTGTTATGTTCCCCACTCTGTCTCCGGTGAATCCTCTCACCAGCCTCCCCACCACCTCTGGCCTATACCCCATCTCTTCTATGCATAAATAAATCTTAAAAAAAAAAAAGTTTGCTTAAATCCAGTAAAGTTCTTTTTCCCCTTCTCTTAAATAGACAATTGGAAATACGGATATGTTACCTAGGCTTTGTCTGGAATGTTGTGTTTCCAGAAACCAGACTGATCTCAGAGGCTGCAAGACAACAATAAACTGGCACCTGTTTTAGGGGTACAAGGGTCTGTCATGAGGGTAAAGAAAGCAACCCCTTGGCAGGTCCAGAAACCCCAAATGTCATGGGAGCCTCATGAGGAATTTTCCCAATGATACAGGTACTGCAGGCCAATTCTGGAGGTGAGAACTTGGCGTGGTCCTGAGCCCTGACTCCTGGCTGTTAGGAGCTCTCAGTCTGAGGGTTCCTGTATGAAGGTCTGACAAAGCAAGATTAAAAAGTCTGCATAATAATTTCTGTTCCTGATGAATTCATGCAAACTGACTGTGGCAGTGTAGTGTCTGGGTGAGGCCGGGGGCTGATAACCAGTACTGGAGGCTGAACATAATGGATACCAGGAGCACCAGCTGTGACGGGCTGTTTGCTGTAACTGACTGTGTGTGACTGATTATAACGAGGCCAGCTGGAGATGAGATGGGGAAACAGGCCCTTCAGGGTGCGATGCCCCCCCATTTTCTCAGATCAATGGCCTGTAATCTGAGAAGTGAAAGTGTTACAGGGAATCCCCGATATAAAATGGGTTGCCTGACTGTGGGTCTTCACCCGCGCGCTAAAAAGGGACCTATTAATACTCCACTGCAGGCACACACAAAGGTTAATAAAAGGTTTATTTATAAGGGAAGGGGAAATGAGGAAATGTACAACTCGGGAGAAAAGAGGGAGATAAAGTCTTAAATGCGTCTTACCCGTGTTCGCTGACCTGGAATCCCAATGGCACACTGAGAAGCGGCGGTGAGCCAAGAGCCATGAAGACAAGGGACGCCCCCACCCCCGCACCCCGCAAGGACCATGTGTCTGGTTTTATACCAAACCTGGCTGCTTAACTCCACCCTCAGGTCCCAGCAACCCTCCCTTGTGTGATGATGGGATTTGTAGTTCCCAGTGTCTTCACAGCTTTGACTGGAGTGGGGGTGGGGTCCACAAAGCCTGTATGGAATTAGCTCAGTACATCCTTTCCCCCCAGCAATTCCCCCCTTTCACTTTTTGCCACCATTTCCATGGTGATGAAGATCAGTTATATGGATGCTGGGATACAGTCTCAGATGAAAATTTTTCAGGGTTCCAGTGTGAAAGAAAACCAGTCTTTCCAGGTATAGTCCATTGTGGAAAGCAAAAGTCCTCCATTCCTAGAAAAAGAGTTCATCAGTGCAAGCCAAAACAAAAAACAAAAACAAACAAAAAAAAAATCTGGAGGCATTAGTCAAAACAAGACAGCAAACATGTTAAAATCACAAGAAAAAAGCTTAAAATTGGTTCAAATTATGTAAAAACCATGTTCTCTCAACCTTGAGCCCAAATTCTTTTGACGGCACAGCAAAAGTTTGCAAACTAAATCTACTTGTAAGCTATATTACCTATTTTTGCATAAAATCATAGGGCAGAATAACTAAACAGCAATTTTAGCTGGCTTTTGGAATACTCCATATAGGATCAGAGTGAACTCTTGACATTTGGTCCATGTAGGCTTCAGGAACAAAGTTGGTCTCATCAGACTCCACCTGGGTTTTCCTCTTCTTGAAGATACCAGGACTTTTTCATTTGCCAGGTTGTCCAGTCCTGCCAATGGAGGCAAGCTCCCTCACCTTCTTTGGAGGTCTCTGGAACACTATGAACAAAGCAACAGGTTCTCCTCTTCTTGGTTCAGCTCTGCTTCAACTTCCTGGAAGAACTCCACTCAAAGCCACACAATGAAACTCATGTCCAATTTTTTTTAGTTTAAGCAGACAAAATCCCTACAGAAGTTATGCAAAAACAGTCTCTGAGATAAGTAGTAAAAAAAAATTACTACCACTATTTTTATGCTGTGTTGGTATCAAGGGGAGAGAAAATGTGAACACAAGTTAGCTCTGCTGAAAAAAGAAAAAATTCAACATTGCTGCACATCCTGGTCAGTCAAAACAAAATTTTTGTGGATTCAGAACAAAAGGCAAAAAAAAATTTGCCGATATTATGTCAAAACTTAGTAAAAATCAGGTGAATCTCCAGATCAATTTAGTCCTTTGTAGGAAATTTTTACACTCAACAATTCCATCACTAGGAATCCGTTGAGGCCTTTTACCCCTATTTTCTCCAGAAACAATTTCTGTCGATAAACAATTGAAGTATACAATATTACAAGGCGACAATCACCATTGACAATTTACATACATAATCAGGTCAAGGTGTTACCCGCTTTCCCAAGTGACAATGCTTCCCTTCTAGTTTTCTCTACTAGGTAAGCCAAATAGGACAAATTCATCTAATACCTTTCCCAGGAGGAAAGGGAGGAAATGTGGAGTGTCTCAGGAGCTCTACTGAGGTTCCACAAAATTTCCTTGCATAGGCCAATGACAGGCTACCAAATTTGTACTTGAATTTAGATTTCTGGGAAGCTTTGCCATAAATATCAGAAAACAGCAAGAAACAACAATATTCAATCTTATGAAGGCACCGGCTTAGTTCAGTTTTATAATGTTGACAATCAAACCATAACCTTTAGCTTTTCCTCATAACTGAAGACTTTTTTTTTCAATGTCTATAGGAATTATGCATACCAGTTTGTCAACCACTAGAGGCCAAGACAAGGACACAAGGAAAGGACATACAGACATACAACATATAGACACAAAGAGCTCTTTAGTAACAATTTATCACGCATGGGGTATCTTATACAACTGCAGTTTCACTCAGACCAAAGTAACAAAAACAAGCAGAAAATCAACCTTGAAGTTAAAAAAAAAAAGCAAAAAGTTAAAAGGAAATACCAAAATCAAGATTGAAAGTCTATCTGTGTAAAAAAAAAAAAATACTGCCAGCATATGCATGATTCTAGATGTTATTTCACATCTCTTAAATTTTGAAAGGAAGAAGATTGGTTTGATCATGTTAGTCATCTTAGGGTTTCTTCAGAAAAGTGAATCCGGGCCTCCCCTGGTGGCACAGTGGTTGAGCGCTGGACTGTGGGGCTGCCCGCAGCCTCTGCAGTGCCGGTTCAATCCCCGGCCAATGGGGAGGGTCCCACATGGCATGACAGACCTCTCCTGCCGCACCCGCTGCTCCCCTCAGCAGTGTATTTCGTCATTCTGCCTGTTCTGTTCCCCGCTCTGGCTCTGGTGAATTCTCTCACCCTCCCGCACTTCTGACTGTACCCAGTGCTTGTATAAATAAATAAATAAATAAATAAATCTTTAAAAAAAAAATCCAGAAAAGTGTATCTTTGGACATCCTGCAACAATAACTGGAAAAGAAGTCAGTAACATTCAAGTTTTTGTCTTTTTCTTAAATATACATCTCAAGTCCTCAATGAGTTCACAAGACCAGTGGGACTTTGTCTCTGGGTCAGTTCCTTCTGGTGCTTGCTTAACTCTGGAATGATGTACCCAGGGTTTTATGCCTGCAAGTTTCAAAGAAGTATGTATGCTCAGCAAAACGTCATGTGGACCAGTGCATTTTTCTGACAGCTGGTTTTTGGCATGCCCACTCTGCCAAGTCTTGAGTAAGATCTGCTCTCCATGTCGGAAGGGATACAATGGTTGATCAGGAGGCATAGAGATCCTTAAGGTTGCAAAGTTGTGCCAGAACCTCCTGGATATGTTTCGCATATTGTATGATCCGGCAATCTTGTGCTATTTCTGGACCGCCTTTCCGAACTGAGGCCTGGAAAGGTCTTCCAAACACAGTTTCAAAGGGGTTTAATTGTAGCCCACTTCTAGGTGCTACTCTTATCTGGAGGAGGGCAAGGGATAGTACTTGGTCCCAACGAAGGTGTGTTTCTTGGCACCGTTTTGCCAAGGTTTTCTTTTAGGCGTGGTTCATTTTTTCCAGAAGACTGTGGTCTCCATGCAGCATGGAATTTCCAGCTGATCTGTAACACATTGCTTACTGCATGAGTAAAGTCAGAGATGAATGTTGGCCCATTATCACTCTGGATGGAGCTGGGCAACCCAAAGCGAGGGATTATCTCCTTCAGCAGCTCTTTTGCCACCTTGGAAGCTTTCTTCGTCTTTGTGGGAGAAGCTTCCACCCATCCGGAGAATGTGTCCACAAAATCCAGTAGGTATTTGAAACTGCCTGTTTTTCTAAGTATTTGTGTAAAGTCCACCTGCCAGTCCTCAAAAGGGCACTTGCCCCAATATTGAACCCGAATGGCTTTAGGGTGGGAGTCAGTCTTGGGGTTATTCCTGGCACATAGTTGACAGCCCCAGGTGTGCTATTTTATGTAAATATGGGTCCTTCAAATATGGGCACACTGTTTCTAATAAGGCATCTCTTCTATAGTGAGATCCTCCATGAAGACGTCTTAGCATTGGATATACCAGGGCCTCAGGGAGGAGTATCATCCCATGGGAGTTTACTCTCCAAGTGGAGCTGGGGTCAAACTCAGTAAATCCCCATGCACGAGCTCTCTCCTCATCCCGCTCAGTGTAGTCAGGAGCATACTGAGTCAGGTCCACAAGAGGGATGAGTGCACTCTGAGGAAAGGGGAAATGAGGGAATGTACAACTCAGGGAGAAAATAGGGAGATAAAGTATTAAATGCGTCCTACCCGTTCCGCCGACCTGGAATCCCAATGGTACTCTGAGATCTGGCCGCGAGCCAAGAGCCGTGAAGCCAAGAAGGGGGCCCCCAAGACCCATGTGTCTGGTTTTATATCAAACCTGGCTGCTTAACTCCACCCTCAGGTCCCAGCAACCCTCTTTTGGTGGTGATGGAATTTGTCTTTCCCAATGTCCTGATGGCTTTGGTCTGGAGTGGGGGTGGAGTCCACAAAGCCTGTATGGAATTAGCTCAGGACTTCCTTTCCCCCTAACACTTTGATGGGCACATGTTTTAATATTTGGTAATTAAGCATATGGCTTTGACAGGGAATTAGCAATAAAACATAAAGCAACCCTATTCAACCCCTTTTGTGCTGCTTTAGATTTCACCATAACTTACAATTTAATTGTCAGAAATTCTCTTAAGAAAATGTAGCTTCCGTGTTTAGCCTTTGGGGATTTGGGGTTCCCTTTTTGGTAATTTACTGGACACTTATTGATATAAGAGTGTTAAGTCATAAAGTGCATGCTTTGAATCGTTTCTGTCAGTAGAGACTTCCAAATTTAACAGATGCAGACAGGTGAAGACCAGGAAGAGGGAATGTAAATCGCATATAGGAAAGTATCCACTGTGGCAGGAAAACAGAAATCAAATGGTATCTGGTGAGGTAGTGTTAAATAAGGTTAAAATTAAACCCCACCCCTTGCCCAGCAGGAAGGTTTGGGAGGCTTGAACACAGAGAGAACGGATAAGGCTGCTCTGGGTCCCAATCCGTAAGATGGATCCCTTTGACCAGGAATGTGGAGGCAAGGCCAGGACACATTCTGGGTCAAAGATCAACCCCCCAGGATCAGACACCCCTGCACTAACAGCCCAAAACTTACTCCCCAAAGCAAAACTGACAAAACTAGTTATAAAAGGGAGCCCAAAATCTTTCTTCACTTGCAGATCTTTCCTGTCTCCCCAGCTGCTTCATTAGCAGTGTATTTGAACAAATGTGCCTTTTCTGTTCTCCAGTCTGCCTCTGGTGAAATTTTTCACCCCTGCACCTCTGGCCTGTCAAAGTATCATTAAGAATTTGAAAACCAAGCTCCCACTCCTTACCCAGCAGGCAAGTAGGGGAGGCTGGAATGATAAAGGGAGTGGATGGGACTGCCATGGAAACATGGTCCTTAAGCTGGTGAAGCCCGGAACTGATGACCCTCTATGCTGATTCAGATCATCAGTCAGGACACACCCAAGACTAGTCACCCTAACCAGTCAATGGTTCTAAAGCGTAGAGACTTGGGACTCAAATTCTGAGCAGTACACCCTTCCTGTTTTGCCCTCTGCTTCTTTTAGCAGTGTATTTCAATAAATTCACCTGCTATTTCCCATCTCTCTCTGGTGAACTCTTTCTCCCCTGCAACAGGGCCTTCACCTTGATTCTTCCCCACAACATTCTATATCAATAATCTTTGTTAGATAGAGTGGTGTGATTTCTTATAAAAGAAGATGGAACCTAACCTCTTCAACTACACCAATCTTCTATCTACCCAAACCTCTACACTTTGTTCTCTGAATTCAGCAAATAGAAATGAAACTTTAAAAAAAAAGCAAATAGCAATTACATCTACCAAGTTGCTCAGGATAGGAACTTTGGCAGCATCTTTAATTTCTGTCTTTCCCTCACTTTCTATACCCATCCACATCAGTCCTATTAGCTAACAACCTGTGCAATGCACCACTCTGACCCACCCCTCTCTCTTTGTCTCCTGCAAGTTTCTTGGTTGTTTTCCTGTTGCATTCTTGATCTCCTACAATCTAGTTTCCCCAATGCAAAGAGATTTTTCTCAAACACAAATTATTCAATTCACTCCACTCTCCAACACCTCTCTCCATTTTCACAATTAGCATGAAGTTCTGAGTGACTAGTTTCTGTGAATATCTTTGACCTTATCTCACAATTCTTTCTTCTTTGTCCACATGAAACACTGACCTCCTTTTTCTTACTGCAGGGTCATTCAGTCATTTCTGCCTCTCTGTGCTCCCCTCTGCAATTGTGCTTTCTCCCAAACTTTGCTGTATGCATCCTGGTCTGTCAATAGAGTTCATATTGTCATTTATTGAAGTCTTATAATTTCCATTAAAGAATAATGTTTTCATAGCTTTACAGATACATACATTTTATTAAAAAGATCCTTAAGGGTTTCATATTTTGATGTTATCCTGAATGGTATTGAAAATTCAACTGGTTTGTTTCGATCCTTTTAACAGATCCTATAACCATGTGGTATTTCTCTGTTGGATTATTTTAAAACTTATTTATATTGCTTTTTTTTTTCCCTGTCACTGAAAAGTCATTTTTATCACATTCTCTCTATATTTTAATCACTAGAACACTATCAATTCTACAAAAGTACAGTGTAGTTTCTCAATAATTAGTCATTGTTTCTTTTGAGTGAATATCATATATAGGTAACCTTGGAAAAAATGATTGACCTCTCTTCTCAAAATCTCCTTCCTCAGATACTTATTAATGTATTTGTAAGTGCACATATTGATATATGTAATATATATAGAATTAAAACAATGATACTTATACTTCCTGATATTTATCACTATTAAATCAATTTTGGTAAAAGTGTTAAAAGCATCGTAAAAAAACGAAGTATTCTGAATTTCCTAACATTTTTGTTTAGTATTTAAGCACATTGGTATTGTTATGACCTATTGTGTTTGTAGTTTGTTCCTTCTCAAAGGAAATATTGTGTATATAGTATTATTATTTAATGTTATTTTTCTACTAAACTAGACTCCATGACACAATTATAGCCCCCCAAAAGAAAGACATGCTGAAAAAGAAATCTGAAATTACCTCTTGAAAATTTTAGAATTTAAACCTTACTAGTTAACTCCAACAGTAGTAACTGTGCCTCATTTAAAAAAAAAAAAAATTAAGATTTATTTTATTTATACAAAAACTGTGGTAAAAGCCAAATTCGCGGGAGGGTGAGAGGATTCCCCAGAGACAGCCTGGAACAGAACAGGCAGACTGACTGAAATCCACTGCTGAGGGGAGCAGCGGGCGGGGCAGGAGGGGTCTGCGCGCCACGTGGACCCTCGCGGGCGCGGCAGAGGCTGTGGACAGCTCCCCAGCGCGCGCCCAACCGCCTGCGCCCCCTGTTTGCTGTTCTCCCCACAGTGTGAGCGCGACAGTAAAGCATCTGCACAAGGCGGGGCCAGGATGGGGACGCCTGGAAAAGCCAAAACCCAGGACGGGATTGCTCAGGACAGATGAAAGGGCCTCTCGGGCATTCCAAGGGTTGTCGTTAAGCGGCAGCTTCTTCCTTAAAGCTGAGAAACCCCTGGCGGTTCCCTCTGCCAATGGCTGTGGCCTCTGGCTCTGACGCCACAAAGAGCCCTTGTGATGGCACCGGCACCGCCTACATCAGGCCCGCCCGGACTGCACCTGTGTCCTCAGGAGCCGGGAAGCTCTGGACAGTGACCTGTGCACTCCGGACGCCGAGAGAGAGAGAGTGAGAGCCTGTTTTGGGGTATTTGGTTTTCTTTGGGTTTATTTATTGCTTTACTTATTTAGTTATTTGTTTAGGCTATTTATTTTAGTTATTTTACTTTTTTTTCTTTGTTTTTTCCATTATTTTCCTTGATTTTTTTTTTTTGTATTTGCTTATACTTTTTTCTATTTTTTTTTCTTTTTCCTTTTATTTCCTTGTTTATTTTCCTTTATTGTTTTGTTATTGGCTTTTTTTTTCTTTTTTATGTCAGTTTTTAGTTTTTTGATTTTATTTTTTGAATGATCTCCCCCATTTTCCCTTCTGTTCTTGTTTCATTGCTTGTTCTTTCTTCCCCTTTGTCGTTTCTCTGGTTTTTTGTTCGTTTGTTTTTTCCAGTTTTTAGTTTCTAATTGTGGTTTGTTCTGTTGTTTATTCTATTGGTCTTTGTTGTTCTGTTTTATTCTTCAATTTAGTGGTTAGTTTGTAATTGGTTTGTTATATTTTTACATTTTTGTCTCATTTGTAATTTTTTTGATTGTGTATTTTTATTTATTTGTAGTGTAGTTAGTATTGCTAGTAAGGTTAGTGAAGTTAGTATTGCGGGTTGAGTTAAGTTAGCATTGTTAGTATTTAGTGAGGTTTAGTGAATACTTTTTGAGTACTGTTAATACTAGTACATTTGTTAATATCGTAGGAGAGTCAGTTGTCAGTGGAGGTAGCGCAAGGGCTGTGAGCACAGTCAGGGTTGTGAGTGTAGTTGGCGTAGTCCAAGTGCACAGGCGCTATGTGCAATCGCCTCAGTCCCCAGGGACATAAAGTAAAAAGCTACCAGGCGTTGCGGGCACTGGGGCGGGGCACCCACACCAAGGTTATGCTGGCGCTGCACGCGCTCATGGGCATGAAGGTGCTCATCAGGGAAGTCCGCAAGTCCGAGCTGCCTGACCTCCGCCTCCTGGCCCGCGAGATGGGGTGCATGAAGGCCCTTCACCACCCGAACATCGTGGAGCTCTTCCAGGTGGTGGACACTGGGCCGAAGCTACACCTCGTCATGGAGTACGTGCAGAGGGAAGACCTGCAGGACTTCCTGAGCGAGCGTGGGCAGCTGGAGGAGAGCATGGCCTGCCAGCTCTTTCAGCAGATCCTCGTGGCCCTCAGATACTACCATGCCAAGGGCTTTGCACACCGGGATGTGAGGCCCCGAGAACGTTGTGCTGATCTGAGAAGGAAAAGTCAAGCTGGCAGACTTCTGGCTCAGCGTCCAAGGCTTCCCCTAGGCACTGAGCACGTGCTGCTGTCACCCAGAACACAGGGCCCCCGAGGTCTACCTTGGCCAATGGTACAACGGCCCCAAGGTGGACATGTGGAGCCTGGGCATATTGTGACCGGCATACTGCCCTTCAGGGTGCCAAGCCTTAGGGCGATCAGGGAGCGCGTCCTGGGCGGGAACGTCCACCTGACCTCCTACTTCACAGTCCAGGGCGGGGACCTGCTGGCCAAAATGCTGGCACAGGACCCCTGGAGGCGCGGCCCCTGGAGAGCATCCAGCAGCATGCCTGGGTAGCAGAAAGAGCGAGGGACTCCTGCCCTTCAGCGAGCCGTCCCTCAGCCCCCAGGACTCAGCCATAAACAAAGCTATGGAGCGCCTGGGCTACCAGAGGCAGGAAATTCGGGAGGCAATTGATGCTAACAAGTACGACTAGGTCATGGCCACCTACCTGATTCTCCACTCCAGGAAGCAGGAGGGGGAAGAGGACCACAAAGAAGAGGGGGAGGAGCGGCCGAGGCACATCACCTTCCGGGAGCCTGGTGACCCCGATTCCAAGCACTGCCCCCCCCACCCCCCACAACCTGAGGTTTCGGGGAATACCCCAAGCCAGTTATCCTGCGAAAGTACCCAGTTGAAAAGAGCGGAAAGGATGCCCCCACCCCACCTCCTGCAGCCTGAGGTTTTGGGGAATACCCGAAGGCCAGGTATCCTGCGAAAGCAGGAAGTCCGAAAGAGGGGAAAGGATGCCACCCCGGACAACAGGATCATCTCCGCCAGGCACCTGAGCTGGAGGACGCCCAGGAGCACACCACTGCTGCAGGTCCTAGTGCCCTGCTAGAGGACACCCCAAGGGCAGACCCTCCGCGCTAGGCCCAGAGCTGGAGGACGCCTGGGGGGACACCAGCACCTCTGTGGACGGACCCCAGCAGGAGGACACCAGGGAGCACAGCAGCACCTCGGTGTCAGTCCTCCAGCTGGAGGACGCTGGGGAGCACGGCAGCACCACTGAGACAGGCCCGCAGCTGGAGAGGGACCAGGAAAGCAGGGCCAGCACGATCAGTCCAGCTCCCCAGCCCTCCAGCACCACCCTAAGACCTCCCCCAAGACGTGGCTGGCCTATCAGTGCAGTGGCCCCTTCAGCAATCATCAGGGCCAGAGACAGGGTATTAGAAATTATCCTGGAATTTTGTTGCTGCTGTGCAGCATTGGAACTGGAGAGCAACAAAGATTGAAAATAGCGCCATACCCGGCAGAAGACCCCCACCCCCAAAGCACAACCACTCAGTGGCCATGGGGAACAGGAGTACACCAGGGAAGGTTGAGGCTCTGGAGAGGCTCGGGCTGGGCCCAGTCAGATGGGCCAGGAGCAGCATGAGACTCACAGGACTGCAGCATAGAAGTCTGGGCAGCACTGATGTCCCTGGAGCAGAGCAGGTGAAGGGCCAGGCAGGCAACGAAACTGGTGAAGCACCTGGAGGGGAGCAGAGCGGGTGAGGGGTGGGGTGTGGAGGGGTTGGGTAGAGTTGAGCAGGTACAGGACCAGGAGAGGGGTGTGGGGCTGTGTGGGCAGAGCCTCCAGAGGCCCCAGGGCCAGAGGCGGGGAACCCTGGACCACTCTCCCCCATCTTAGGTTCTGCCCCCTTGGTGGGAGAGACCTGCTGCTCACTCCTGGGCACATGGATGGTGCAGAGGATGCAGGAGCTCTTGCAAAAGCTTAGGTCCAGGTAGTAATACATGCACATTGCAAGGAGCAGATAGAGAGGCTCTCTAGCTCCCCTTAAGAAAGACTCGGGGACCAGTATATTAGAATCCAAATGGGACTCTCCAAGGTGGGCAGAGGTTATTCACAGACCAGCCCTACTCCTCCACCACCTGCTCAGCTGGAAAATCCGCACATCTTCCTGCTCCATGAAGCCTAGGCTATGATCAATCTCAGTCCCGCAGCGAGCACAACTAGGTGTCCAGTGTCCCCTGGACCGAAGCTGCAACTCGTCATGGAGTACGTGCAGGAGGGATTTTGCAGCTTGGGATTCTTACACAGTGTCAGCCCAGCTGGAATTTCTCCTTTTAAAAATCCTCTCCAGATGGCCACCCACCCCTCCTCCTCCCTGGATTCAAATCCCCCAGTGTGACCTTAGCCAAATTGGAAACATATCACCTCATAGATGCAGGCTTTGGACAACATTCTCTGCCAATTAAATCACTGGATACAGGAATGAAAAGCTACAGTGGCTATCTACCTTTTTTCATTATTGTTTAGATGGTGTTCAATTCCCTTATAAAACTAAGGTTTTGCTAAGTCTGGTAAATGCAAGTGAGGTGAGGTATGTGTGTTTGAAAAAAGAAATGTATGGAAGAGGGATATTCTGAAGGGCCTTAAGATAATGTAAAGCAGGATGGGTAAAATGAAATGGCATTAGAAACAAAGCAAGCAAAAGAAAGTGTTGAAGGTCTGAGAGGGAGGTTTTGGTGAGAAATCGTGTGTACTCAGGTGTCTCCCCCTCCTCCAATACATTCATGGGCTTGCTCATCTGACCAGCAAAGCCCCCTCTGACTGACCCTTCTTCAGCCGAAGCTGGGACCAGGACATCCAAACATGGACCAGCTCTCCCTTACTGCCATGGATCCTTCCCATAGTAGGCCCAGTGATCATGATCATGCTTTTCTTTGTTTCTACACCCTGTTTGCTCTGCTTTATCCAGCAAAAGCTCTCTGACATGAGCCTTCACTCTCCCAGACCCGGGAAAGCCATTCCTGTTATTGACAGATGAGCAACAGGGCGTTGCTCTAGGGGTTCTGGGCCAACCTGGGCCAGTCCAGTGACCAGTTGCTTATTTCTCTAAACAAATGAATCCCACAGTAAGAGGATGGCAGCCCTGCCTGCGTGCACTTGCGGCAGCTGCTCATCTCGCTAGACAAGCCCTAAAACCCACACTGGGCCAACCTGTAAATGTTAGTTCTCCACATCGGCTCCAGGACCTGCTCATTCACCAGGCTCTCTCCCCTCCATCACCCTCTTGTCTGTTAGATTTCTACTCTCTTTGTCAAAGACCCTCTCATCTCCCTCTCCCAATCCTCGACTCTCCATCCTGCTAGGCCTCACGGGTGTTCCACTCCCTAACGCAGATAACACCCTCTTCTTACTATGGTGGACACCATCACCAGTCGCACAATGGACCTGCCTTTATCTCAAAGATTACTCCACAGGTCTCCTCCCTGGGCATCACCTGGAAACTACACATTCCCTCCCGACCACAACCCTCTGGTAAGGGAGAATGGGTAAATGGTCTTACCAGAGACCACCTAGCCAAACTCTCCACTGAGCCCGCAAATCCTGGGTGGAGCTGCTCCCACTGGCTTTAATGCACCTCCGAGCCACTCTCTGTGGCCCCTTGTTCCAGAGCCCCCTTGAAAGGATGTATGGCAGACCTCCCCTTACTAACCATGAGCTCCCCATCCAACCTACACCGTTGTCTGGATATTTTCCATACTTCTCTTTGCTCAGACAGCTACTCCAAGAACATGCACAACCTGTGCCACAACCTGTGCCTCCGTCCCCTGATGCACCGGTCAACCTGCTGTGTCCTGGAGACCAGGTTCTTCTGAAAGCCATCTCTCCAAAAGCACTTCCGCCAAAGTGGATGGGTCCACACACGATCATCCTGACTACACCAACAGCTGTCAAGCTCTTGGGCAACACATTCTGGCATCAGCTGTCCAGGGTCAAACCGGTCCCTGTGGACAAGCAGTATGTATGCAAGTGCTGGGCCCAACTCGGGTATGCATCAATGCTTCCCTGGTCCACATCCCACTCAGCCTAAAGAGTAGAGGCCCTCTGATTCTCCTTCCTCTGTTTCTTTTCTTTTTTTTTTTTTAAAGATTTATTTATGCAAGCACTGGGTACAGTCAGAAGCACAGGAAGGTGAGAGAACTCACCAGAGACAAAGCGAAGGGCAGAACAGGCAGACTTGACGAAGCACACTGCTGAGGGGAGCAGTGGGCGGCAGGAGAGGTCTGCCCGCCATGTGGGACTCTCGCCTTGAGGCCAGGGATTGAACCGGTGCTGTAGGGGCTGTGGGCAGCTTCACAACCCAGAGCTCAACTGTCAAACACTGCACCACTGGGGAGGCCCCTCTCCTTCCTCTGTTTTTAATCGCATCTCTTCAAGCCACTTCCCATTCTTCTGTCTATGCCCAGCAATTCCAGATCAGCACAGCCTCGGGCAAAGTATTACCACTCATAGGGCTTCTTATCCTAATCTCCTCATTTTTTCTTTTTGCCCCATGCTTACTCCGTTTCATACAACACCGGATCCAAGAACTGTCCCATACCACCTTTAACCAACTCCTTCTCCACCCATATCCTCACATCCCTGCAAAGACTGTCTCATAGCCAGGCCTGAGCCCCCACCCTGGTCTTCGCCCCTGTCCAGCAGGAAGTAGCCAAAGAAAGAACCATTGCCCCTTTTCAACAAAAGGCTGGTATGAAAGGCTGATGCAGGGGCCAGGAATGGGGAAGCCCACATACAAACAAGATGGTCCTGACACCAGTACCCCTGATTCCATCAAACAAAAACTGAAGCCATAAGCAGGAGAAAACTACTCGGCTCCATGAAAAAACAACGTTGTTCCACCTAAACCTGTTTCCCCCCCACCCCTGCAAACCCAGTTTTCCTGCCTAACCTCTCCTCACCCTATAAAATGACATCTCCCCCCACAACGGGCATGACTTCAGGGACCCCCACCTTGGGTCCACGAAGATCGCCTGGGGGCGCAATGAATTTTCCCTTCCTTTGAGAAAGTTTAGCTTGGCTCCCCTTTTCTTTACTGCACCAAACTGTTACAGGGCAGCCCCGGTATAAAAAGGGTTGTCTGACTGTTTCCTGATTCTGGTAGAGTGTTTCAGATTCTGGTGGAGCTGCCAGGAGAGGGCCGGTTCTGAGATGGGCAGAGTTGGGGGTCCTGGAGGGTGGCATCCTGGTGGTGAGATGCTCTGTGAGGAGTCAGAGAAGCAGGGCTCAGAGGAGAGGAGCCTTGGGGGAATGCCCTGGGTGTGAGGTTTCCAGCTTTTCTCCCCAGGATCCCTCTCTCCAGCGTCTGGATAACAAAACCTGGGAAAGTAGATCATTTTTTCCTTTTACAACCTATTTAGTATTGAGGACATTAAAAAAATATATAACATTTAATGAAAACTGTTAAATTTATAGAAAAGTTGCAAAGATAGTACAGTTCTTATTTATTCCACACCATTTCCACTTTGTTAACATCTTACATGAATTTTTTTTGTATTTTTTTTTACAGCTAATGAAGCAATATTGACACAATTACCAAACTCTGTGCTTAATTTCATTACTTCTTCCTAATGTACATTTTATGTTCGATAATCCAAATTGCCTCATTCAGTTAGAGCCAGTTCTCTTCGATGTGCCTCTTGCTGACTGTTTCTCTGACTTTGCTTGTTTTTATAACATTGACATTGGTGAGGAGTGATATTTTGGAGAGGTGTTGGGTTCACAGTTGGGGTTCTTGGGTCATGTCTGAGAAAACTTTCACCAGATTCCCCCTTTCACATACACAGTGAGTTTCCCCACAAGACAGAGACTTTTAGTCTCTGCCAAGAGAAGTTTTATTATTTATTTTTTTTAAAAAAAAGGGAAAGAGTCAGAACTCTGCTACCCTCCTCCACCCACTGAGTAGGCTCTCTCCGACCAACGGAAAGGAGGGAAAAAAAAAAAAAAAACAAACCAGCAAGAACAAACTACAGATCAAGTGGGACACTGAGTAGAGAGGAACTATTTCAGGCACCACACCCCACAAATGGGAACTGCGGAGAATGGTGAAGAAATCACCACAGAGGTGATCTAGCGGCTCTGGGAGCCATCAGAGGAAGACAAGGATTCCACGGCGACCTACAAATAGTCTAAGGCCAGCCGAGAACCACTGGGAAAAAGCAAAGTTCAGCAAGGACAGGTCTCTGGTGCCACCTCATGACCAGAACAAAATCACCAACTAACTGACTCCCTGTTGGAACTAAATAAATACAGAGGGAGGGAACTGTAAGGGACAGTGCCCAGCAACACAGCATCAACACTCTGGTGGAGTTTTGGTCTACCAGTGCTAATCCCAGTCTGGTGAACAGTTTCCGACACCCCTAAAGGAGCACTCCAAAGAGATGCTCGCCAACACCAGTGGCACATGTCCCAATGAATAGAACTAAATTGAAAGCAAACAACAGGGAGAAGAAAACATAAATAACCAAGCAAGCCTGCAGGGGAAGGACACACCACAAAAAGAAATACAGTCACCAGAGCTCAACAATGACATGGAAGAACTTCTCGGCCTATCAGATAGAGAATTAATGCTCATCATGATCAAAAACAAAGAAAACAAAAATGAAAAAATGATTTGAGACAAATAATCACTGAAGAATGAAATTGAGACCTTAAGAAAGGAAAGAAAAGAAACAGGAGATTAAAAGATTACTAGAGGAGATAAACAACTCTGGGAAAAGCAATGAAAACAGAATTGATGAAATGGAAAAATGGATCAGTACTATCGAAGGTACAGAAATAAAAAGAGTCAAAAGAAAAGAGATAGAAGAGCAAATAAAGAAGTATGAAGATACTCTTAGACAATTATCAGACTCCATGAAGAGAGGAAACATAAGAGTTATAGGCATTCCAGAAGGTGAGGAGACAAAGGAACAGAGAAATTATTCAAGGAGACAATTGAAGAAAATTTCCCTAGTATGAAAAAGGAGACGAACATAGACATACAAAAAGCGAGAAGAACTACCAATTACCACAATGAAAAGAAAACTACAGCAAGACACCAAATAGTAAAGCTTGCAAGAGTCCAAGACAAGGAAAAAATAAAACAGGCAAGGGGAAGAAAAAGATAACTTTAAAGGGAAAACCAATCAGATTAACTTCAGACTTCCCCAAAGAAACATTACGGACAAGAAGAGAATAGAGTAACATATTCAGCAAACTTCAACACAGCAAATGCCAACCAAGAATACTTTACCCTGCAAAGCTCTCCTTCCTCTACAAAGAAAAGATATGGACCTTCTCAGACAAACAAACTCCAGAAATTCATTACAATTAAACCACCACTCCAAAAAAATTCTACAAGTCCTAAAGCCACAACCAACAGAGGAATGAACAAGAAGAACAGAACAAACCAAGGAATAAAATCACAAAAAAAGACAAACAAAATGGCAAATACAGATGCCAACATATCAATATTAACTCTAAATGTAAATGGATTAAACTCAACAATAAAAAGACAGAGTAGCAGGCTGGATTAAAAAAATAAATCCAACCTTTTGCTGTCTCCAGGAAACACATTTTAACCACAAAAGATAAACATAGACTGAAAGTAAAAGGTTGGAAAATAATCCTACAAGCAAATGGACCAAAAAAGAAGGCAGGAACAGCCATACTTATATCAGTTGAAATTGACTTCAAATTAAAAAAGGTAAAAAGATGCATAGACGGACACTAAATTATGATCAAGGGGATAGTACATCAGGAAGATATAACACTCATCAAAATGTACTCACCAAATGAGGGGGCACCAAAATATATTAGACAATGATTATCAGTTCTGAAAACAGACATGAAAGAAAATACATATACAGTGGGATACTTCAACACCCCACTCTCACCAATGGACAGATCAATGAGACAAAAACAAAGACTATAACCCTAAATAAAGACATAGAACTCATGGACTTGACAGACACTTATAGGACACTGCACCCAAAGAAATCTGAGTACACAATTTTCTCAAGTGTGCATGGAACATTCTCCAGAATTGATCACATACTGGGCCACAAGACAAACATCTACAGATACACAAAGATCAAAATCATTCCAACTATCTTCTCTGATCATAAAGGCATCAAGCTAGAAATAAATCATGAAAAGAAAACAAGGAACATTCCCACTTCATGGAGATTGAAATCCATACTATTGGAAGACCACTGGACTAATGAGGGGATCAAAGAAGAAATTAAAAAATACTTTGAGTTGAACAACAAGGAGGACATCACTTTTCAGAATGTATGGGATGCAGCAAAAGCAGTAATAAGAGGAAAATATATAACAATCCAGGCTCACATCAAGAAACAAGAAAGAATTCAAAGAAACAACCTAATCTCACATCTTAAAGAGCTAGAAAAAGAACAAAAAAAAAACCCTAAAGCCAGTAGAAGAAAGGAAATAATAAAAATCAAAGCAGAAATAAGCAGATTGGAAATTAAAAAAAAAATTATCCAAAAGATCAATGAAACCTAAAGTTGGTTCTTTGAAAAAATAAACAAAATAGACAAACCTCTAGCCAGGCTCGCAAAGAAAAAATGGGAGAAACATATAAATATGATTATAAATGAAATAGGAGAAATCTCAACAGAATCAGTAGAAATCAAAAGAGTAATCAGAGATTACAGTGAACACTTACATGCAAACAAATTCAACAACCTAGAAGAGATGGACAAATTCCTTGAATGATATAATCATCCAAAGCTGGACAAAGAAGAAATAGAACTACTAAACAGACCAATTACAAGCAGTGAAATTGAGGCAGTGATCATAGCACTCCCCCAAAACAAAAGCCCAGGCCCAGACGGTTTCACAAATGAATTCCACCAAAAAATAAGCAGAGAATTAGTACCTATCTTACACAAACTCTTTCAAGAAATTGAAAAAGAAGGAATACTACCAAACACGTTCTGCAAAGCCAACATTACAATAATACCAAAACCAAACAAAGACAGCACAGAAAAAGAAAATCCTTGCCAACAGAATCCAACAATACATCAAAGAAATAATTCCCCATAATCAAGTGGGATTCATCCCAGGGACACAAGGATGGTTCAACATATGAAAATTGGTAAGTGTAATCCAACACATCAAGAAAAAGAAAAAGAAAACCCATATGATCATATCAATAGATGCTGAGAAAGCATTTGACAAAGTCCAACATCCATTTATGATGAAGGCCCTTGAAATTCTCGGGATAGAAGGAACATACCTTAACATGATAAAAGCCATATACAACAAACAGTCAATATTATTCACAATGGTGAAAAGCTGGAGGCCTTTCCTTTAAGATCAGAAACAAGACAAGGATGTCCTCTCTCACCACTGCTCTTCAATATAATACTGGAGGTCCTAGCCAGGGCAATAAGACAAGAGAAAGACATACAAGGAATTCAAATAGGGAAAGAAGAAGTAAAACTATCACTATTTGCAGACAATATGATACCATACATAGAGAACCCTAAAAACTCCACAGAAAAACTACTCAAAATAATCAACCAGTTCAGTAAAGTAGCAGGATACAAAATCAACACAGAAGCATCAGTAGCCTTCCTATATACAATCAACCTGAAGGAGAAATCAAGAACACCATCCCTTTTATAATTGAAACAAAAAAAAAATCAAATACTTGGGAATAAACCTAACAAAAGAGGTGAAAGACCTATACAAAGAAAATTATAAAACACTGTTAAAAGAAATTGAAGAGGACACAAAGAAATGGAAAGACAGTCTCTGCTCATGGATTGGAAGAAATAACATTATTAAAATGGCCATCCTCCCAAAAGCAATATAAAGATTCCATGCTATTCCAACAAAAATCTCAATGACATTCTTCAAAGAAATAGAACAAATACTGATGAAATTTATATGGAACCACAAAAAAACCTCAAATTGCCAAAGCCCTACTGATGAAAACAAAGGAGAAAGGAGGTATTGCCCTTCCAAACTTCAAGCTATACTACAAAGCCATAATAATTAAAACAGTTTGGTATTGGAACAAAAATAGACACACAGACCAATGGAACCAAATAGAGAGCCCAGAAATAAAGCCATACTTTTATGAACAACTAATCTTTGACAAAGGAGTAAAGAATATGCAATGGAACACGGACAGTTTGTTCAATAAACTGTGCTGGGAAAACTGGACCTCCACATGTTAAAAAAATGAAACTAGACCACTACCTCTCACTCTGCACAAAAATCAACTCAAAATGGATAAAAGAACTGGACATAAGATCTGAAATCATAAAATATATAGAAGAAAATATAGGTAAAACACTGCAAGACATACATCTCAGAAATATCTTTAAAGACATCACTCAAAGCAGTGATAGTGAAGACAAAGATAAACACCTGGGATTACATCAAACTGAAAAGCTTTTGTACAGTCAAAGAGACATTAACCAAAATAGGGAGCCACCCCAGTGATTGGGAAAACATCTTTGCACTCCATTCAACTGGTAAGGGACTGATCACAAATTTATACAAAGAACTCACACGGCTCAACAAAAACAAAATAAACAATCCAGTCAAGAAACAGGCAGAAGAACTTAAAAGACATTTCTGCAAAGAGGAAATGCAAATGGCCAACAGGCACATGAAAAAATGTTCAACGTCCCTTATAATCAGGGAAATGCAAATCAAAACCACACTGAGATACCACCTTACACCAGTAAGAATGGCACATATCAAAAAACAAGCAACAACATATGTTGGCGAGGATGTGGTGAAAAAGGAACTCTCCTACACTGCTGGTGGGAGTGCAAAGTGATCCAACCACTATGGAAAGCTGTCTGGAGTTTCCTCAGTCTACTAAAAATGGAGCTACCATACAACCCGGAAATTCCACTACCAGGGAATCTACCCAAAGGAAACAAAAATATTGATTCAAAAGAACACCTGTACACCTATGTTTATTGCAGCACTATTTACAATGGGTAAAACCAGAAACAACCCAAATGCCCAAAAACAGATGACTGGATCAAGAAGATGTGGTATATATATAAAATGGAATATTATTCAGCAATCAAAAAAAGATAAACTCATGCCATTTGCAGCAATGTGGATGGAGCTAGAAGGAATTATGCTCAGTGAAATAAGACAGAAGGAAAAAGAAAAATATAGGATGATTTTACTTATAACAGGAATATAGGGGAGCCTAATAAGACATCAGTGTAAAAAAATAAAAGCAATACAAAAGACAACAAAACAAAAACAGACAATTATAAATCAGAGACATCCTGCAGGAGAGGAGGAGGAAGAGGCATCAGAGGGAAGGAGGGAGGAGCACAGGGGACTGTGGTGATGGTGCACAGGTGCCTTGGGGAAGGAAATTCTGTGGAGACTCAAACTGAAGGGATGGGGGGAAGCAGATCAACTGGACACTTACCCATCTCCCATGGGCCCTTGGCAGCAGACACTTTGCTAGGCGGCAAGGTGGGATGTGGCAACTGAGGGAGGAGTTGGCTCTGAAAGGTCTGGAGGCTGGAGGGGTGGCCTTTGAGACTGATTTGTAGAGGTGGGCAGTGTTCATCCCCGTGGATAGTGGGTGACATGGGAGTCCCAGACAGAGGGTGGGTGCAGGAGATGATCAGGATCTGGAGCCCAGAAAGCGCTTGGCAAGAAGGTAAGGTGCCTGGGGTGCCCTGGGCTGGAAGATGACCTCGTCCCGATGTGGGAGGGGACACCGAGCTCTGGGTCTCCAACTGCATTGGGTGGCATCTCATTGTGTCTTCTGTCTGTCCAGTCCCATCAGAACATGGAGGTGACCGGCTCGCTCCAAATGGAGCAGCACACCAGGAGCGAGCTGGCCATGAAACTCGGCCAGCTGCAGGAGAAGCTGGCAGAGCTGAAGGAGATGGTAAGTCCTGTGCCAGCTGGGAAAGGCTCGGAGGCCTCCGGGAGGAAGGTCCTTAGGCCAGGACATAGGTAGCTCCAACTCAGGGCTGGGGGGCACTGGTGACCCTGCAGTCCTGCCAGGTCCGTGACCACCTGTGCCCAGGGTCTGACATGGACTGGTGGGTTCCCCGGGACTGCAGGTCACCTGCCCTGCTGGAGGTTGAGCCACTAAGGGAGAGACGAGGAGACGTGGAGACATCCTGGTTCCAGACTTGGCTCTGGGGTTGTGCTTCACTGAACAGGGTTGAGCCTCAGCATCCTTCACTTCAGAGAGCACTGGAAAGCAGTTCTGCTGCAGTTGAAGGAAGGGGCCTGGGCAGGTGGCAAAGTCCCACAGTGCCTGTCCCCCCCCCCTTTGTGGGTGCAGATCTGGGAGTTGCCTCGGTGGTCTCCACTCTGTTGCTCCACCACAAGTCCGTTGAGACAGTTGCTGCTCAGAACTGCCCTTTTCTGCATGCTTCCTGGGTTATGGGCAGGACCAATCAGGTGGAAGCTATGAGCTGATTGGTGCTAAGTGGTCCAGTCAGCCAAGGATAAAAATGGTCCAGGGCCTCCCTGGTGGCCTAGGGGTTAAGTCTTGGCACCCATCATCACTACTGCCTGAGTTTGATCCCTGGCTGGGATCTGACCCACAGGGCGCAGCAGACCTCTCCTGCCTTGCCGGCTGCTCCCCTCAGCAGTGTGTTTCAGTCAGTCTGTCTGTTCTGCTCACTCTACACCTCTGGCCAATACCCCAGTTATTCTGCACAAAAAAAGAAAAATGGTCCAACCAGACTTGATGTTGGGACACCCTGAAGAGTGATACAAGCCAGGGTTAGAGGGAGCTGAGGGGCTCTGTTCCAACCTCCAAAGAAAGAAGGGGAAGACTCTGTTCCTGGCCTCTGAAGAAAGGAGAACCAGAAGCTGAAAGAAGAAAAGCAGCATCCAGTAGCCAACCTCTGCAGGAGGAAGAGAGGATGAAGACCTCTATCAGACACAGGGCCTCCAGTCCTGGGTCTGACATCACCGGAAAGGAGCACCAAAGGCTCCGGGCCTCATGTCTGAAAAAGCTGTTTGTTGTTGGTGTTGTCCAGCAACTCACAAAGAATGTTTTAACACTTTGTGTCTCTGACATCAGCTGGGATCCCAACTGAAAAGGGTATTCACAGGGCATGAATGGGATGCCAGGATAGGCCGCAGTGGCACCCACCTGCCCAGGCTCTAAGATAAGAGAGCTGCCAAAAAGCCCCAAAGCCAAAACCAAAGGCTGGAGCAATACAGACCCCATACGCTAGGGGCCTACAGGTTAGAGCCAATGGAAGGATAGTGCCCGGTAGGGGACTTATCACTGTGGTTCTCAACCATGTGCACAATTGCAAGAGACTTCAGGCTCTGGAAACAACCACCTTGGGGTTTATTTTACAAATGGGAAACGGAGCTTACTGTAGCCACAAGTGGTGTCTACCTCAGCCAGGTACTGTCCACCAGAAGTACAAGTAGGGTTCCAATCCCCTGTCACCAGGAGTGCTGAGCAGCACTGGTCAGTAGTGATGGTCACTACTGGTCTCCCTGAGGTAGCGTCTAGCAGAGGCAGCTGGGTTCCAGTGACAATTTGGAGGCCAACTGCCACCTGTCCTCACCCCCCCGCGTCCTCCCTGCAGGTGGAGGAGAAATATCATGAGGCTCAGGAGCTGCAGCAGCAGCGGAACCACTACCTTAGTCACCTTCAGCAGTACATGGCCGCCTACGAGCAGCTCATGGCCGCCTACCAGCAGCTGGCCAACGAGAAGGAAGTCCTGCAGAAGCCAGTGCTACTTAACACCCAGCTTGGCAACTGGATGCAGCATGAAGAGCAGGGCAAGATGGAGGTCGAGTTGGCCCGCCAAGAGCTGCTGGAAACACAAGTGGGGCAGTTGGAGTGCCAGACACCCTGTGGCCGCCCGAGCAGGAAGACCTGCGAGCAGCATCCCTTCTCACTCTTACCTGCCAGCCCCACTGAACCTCCTGGCTCGGACTGGAGAAAGTGAGTGGGACTTCAGCAGAGGAGAGGTTTGCAAGAGTGGAAGCCACCCTTAGGACAACTTGGATCCTTCTCCTTTGGGGACTTGCTGGCGCAGGGTTGCACAGAGAGGAGGGAGCAGAGCTTGCTGGCTTTCAGGGCTGCTTCAGAACCCACGTGTTCTTTGAGCCCCTCTGGCTGCCCCCCAACAGTAAATGGACTGAGCAGTGAGGAGGAGGAGGAAGAGGAGAACAAGGATCCCCTGCCAAAGCTAAGCATCCCTGACGACCTAGACAGCCGCGAGGCCATGGTGGGGAGAGTGTGCCTGGGGAGACCCACCAGGCCTTTCAGGGAGCCATGGAGAAACTGCAGGTGAGTGTGTGTAAGGCAGGAAGGAATGGCCACAGGGCAGGTTTTCTGATCCAGCAGACCAGGTACAGGAGAAGAGAGTCCTGGAAGCCTCAGTGGCTTTTGCAGGCTTTTATTGGGATTTACCAGGTACATGGCAGGCAGGGGTGCTGGGGGGGTCAGGAGGCAGACAGCCCTCCCAGCCCCCAGCAAGTCTTCACTCTTTCTGGGCTCTCTGGCGTTCTCTGGTGGTCTCTGCTGCTCTGCTCTCTCGGTTCTGCTTCTGCTTCTCTGCTGCTGCTGGCGTCCCCGTGATGCCGCCCTTAAAAGCCCAGTCTTGGGCCTCCCTGGTGGCGCAGTGGTTGAGCGCTGGGTTCTGAAGCTGCCCACAGCCTCCGCGGCGCTGGTTTGATTTCTGGCCGCAGGGCGAGGGTCCCACACGGTACGCAGACCTCTCCTGCCGCCCGCTGCTCCCCTCAGCAGTGTACTTCGGTCCTTCTGCCTGCTCTGCTCCCCGCTCTGGCTCTGGTGAATTCTCTCACCCTCCCGCGCTTCTGACTGTACCCAGTGCTTGTATGAATAAATAAATCTTTAAAAAAAAAGAGACTGACTTCACAAAGTTCATTTAAAAAAATAGATAAATAAATAAATAAAAGTCCAGTCTTAGCCCAGATGAATCCCATCTACCTATACCCACACCCTATTCCAGGTGCCCGCATCAGGCATGCATTTGGGACCACAGGGTTCCGTCATCCATCCTAATGGCGGGAGGGCAGAAAAGCCTGATACTTTTACCTGCCAGACAGTCTATACGAGTTATACACACGTTTCTCTTGGCGAATATGAACACTGCAGCCATGGCCCACAAAAGCAAATGAAATATATCACAATGAAATATAACAGAACACAAATAAGTCCAGGCAGGGCACCGACCTAGGGGCAAAAGACTATAGGCACCAGTACGTGATCCACCACTTCAGCTGCCAAAGGCACTGCTCATGCAAGGGAGGGAACCACTCAGGCATCTGCCGTCACACGCCAGGAGCCCTCAGGTCTCCCGGCCCCCTCCAGCTGGGGTCTCGGCCACAAGCCACACACCGCATCCACCCCCAGGATGCACTCACTCTTGGGTTGGCGATTCTGTACTCTTTGGGGGTAATCACCCAACCCTCAGGGTTTCTGTCTGCGGTCACTCCAACACTCGCCTTTCATAGCCACCAATGCGACACGCAAGCCCCGGCACTCAGGTCAGCCCACTGCACAAGCACATGGGTCGGGGATCCGTGGATGCAAGGTCCACATGCAGCCTCTCTTGGGTCCCTTCTTTGGCTGTGGGCCCCACCACAAGCCATGTTCCCTGCCCGTCCCCCAAGGATGGGTTCCTCAGCTCCTCACTCTCACTCAGCAATGAACAGGGCAACACCCACAGGTGATTTTAAGAGACTCACTGGCCTTCTTTAGCTTACGTAGTGCTTAGCAGTCACTCAGGGCTTCCCGAACTTAGCACCAGCTTTTGCCTTCTCAGTTGGCTTTTTCTCCTCTGCCTGGCTGCTGGGCAATACACTGGCTGCTTTTGGCCACCAAGGCCCACTGGCCACCCCCAGATTCCCATCTCCGGGGATGTACAATCCCATCCTCCCCCAGGGCCCCCAAAACATATCAAACTTGCCAAGGTCCTCCGCCTTCTGGCGGGATTGTTAGTCCATTAGTCCAAGTTCATCGGCTTTTCCCTTTGTCCACACTGGGGAGCTCTGAATCGTGGACCTTTCTTCCCTAACGATTCTTGCTGCCTCGGGGATCATTGGCTGGTCCTCTTGGGAGTCTCCTCCTCCAGGCAAGGTCTCATCCTGCAGCTTCCGGACCTTTTCCATCCCCTGTGCCGCCATGACACGTCCAGCGCTGTCACAGGGAAACAGTCTGCTGCTCCTCAGTCCCTCCCAGTCTTCGGAGGGCTCCATTCCCGTCTGCATGGATCACCTTGCCGACTTACGTCAATTGTAAGGCAGAAAGGAATGGACACGGGGCAGGTTTTCTGATCCAGCAGACCGGGTCCAGGAGAAGAGAGTCCTGGAAGCCTCAGTGGCTTTTGCAGGCTTTTATTGGGATTTACCAGGTACATGGCAAGTAGGGGTGCTGGGGGGCCGGGAGGCTGACAGGCCTCCCAGCCGCCAGCAAGTCTTCACTCTTTCTGGGCTCTCCGGTGTTCTCTGGTGGTCTCTGCTGCTCTGCTCTCTCGGTTCGGCTTCTGCTTCTCTGCTTCTGCTGGCGTCCCCGTGATGCCGCCCTTAAAAGCCCAGTCTTAGCCCAGGTGAATCCCATCTACCTATGCCCACACCCTACTCCAGGTGCCTGCATCAGGCATGCATTCAACCGCAGGGTTCCGTCTTCTATCCAAATGGCGGGAGGGCAGAAAACCTGATAGTTTTTTCTTACCCTACAGTGTGGTTCTCTGGAGGGCTGGGCGGACTGGGTGCTGGGCAGGCCAGCACTGCTGAGCCCCTGAGCCCGCTGTCTGGCTGCAGGGTCACTTTACCGAGCTCATGCAGGAGAAAGTGGCCTTACAGGACTGGATGGAGGAGCTGGAGCATCGATGTATCCAGATGTCTGGAGAGACTGACACCATCAGTGAGTGGGGAGGCCTGTGCCCTGAAGCTGGGGTGTTATGAAGAGGCTAGGGAGACCCCAGCAGCTGAGCTATCTACACACCCTCCCCCTAGGAGAATACATCGCTTTCTACCAGACCCAGAAAGCAGTGATGAGGAAGGAGCACCTAGAGAAGGAGGAGTCCATAAGGCAGCTGGCCCAGAAAAAAGAGGAGATGAAGGTAGTTCAGAGCTCTGGCTCCATGGTGGTGCAGGTGGGGGCGGGATGGGTTTCTGAGTGTCTCTGCTTCCAGGTGAAGCTGTTAGAGCTGCAAGAGCTGGTTTTGTGGCTGGTGGAGGTGCACAACGAATGGCGGGTGAAGCTCCAAGCACCTGCCCAGAACCCTGCTGCTGAGCCCACTAGCGCATGACTAGCCCCCAAGGAGCTTGGTGCTGCCAGCGGCCAAGGTGAGGAAAGCCCTGCACGGGCATCTAGGCAGGAGGAGCACACTCCGCCAGGCACACAGCATCCTGTCTCTGTCTCTCTAAATCACAGAGTGAGGTGAGCCTCGTCTACGACTTACAGCCGACCCAGGGGGAGGCCCAGCTGGGCCTGACTCCACTCAAGAACACCTCTGTGCAGCAGATCATTCAGCTGCTTCAAGAAATGCAGAACCCCCAGGAAGGCATCACCATTGGAAACAGCCCATGCCTTCCCTTCTTCTACCAGGCTGATGACAACAAGGTGAAGATAATTGTGGTCTAGGCCACCAGCATGGGCCGGAGGCTCTGCCCCCACCTGGCCCTCACCAACCCATCCCTGTTCCCCAGGCTTTCCCCCCCTGTCCTTTGGCTCTCCTTCCCAGTCTTCATTTTATCCCTTGGCTTAAAAAAGGGGTACAACAACTCCCCTATCTAATAGGGGGAAACAGGTGCAGACCCTAGCCTCTTAGGTCAGGGCAGTGTCTTAATCTCTGGGCTATTCATACTTCCAGAGACAAGGAGCTAGAAACATCCAACTAGTTATTTAGGGGACTCCCTTCTACAACATTGGGGCTCCTTGATGACCAATTGAATCCTTACCAGAGGGCCTAGGTTATATCAGGCAATTTGGGGCCACGTGCCCCCCCACGCTACCCCAACCATGTGGAGTGGGGCAGCATTTTGAAGGCCCGGCACGGGGGCTAAGTCCAGACAGAGATACCAGCTGGGGCAGGTGGGCACCTACACCTGTCTAGAGTGTAGCCAAGAGATAGCAGTGGTTTATTTGAGACCACCCAGATCCACAAAGGGGTGGCCTCCCCTGCTCCCTTTTGAAATTTCCCCACGGCCCTTTACACCCAATTTTTTTTTAAATTTTTTGTTGGACTCAATAATTGTTTTGATTTTTCTTTATTTTTTTTTTCTTTTTACTTTTTGTTGCACCCAATTATTTTGGAGGTGATCCCTATTTGCAGAGGGGAGGCCTCTCCTACTACCTAGCAAAAGTCCCCATGGGAATGTATGCCCGATTATTTTGTGGGCACCCACCTGTTAAGGGTGGGGGTGCTCTGCTCACTACACAAGTCTTATGGCTTGAGGTTACCCTGTCTCCCTCACAAAAGTCCCGCGAGCATGAGGGCACCACAATCCTCAAAGGGGTGTCCTCCCCTGTCCCAGCTCACAAAAGGCCCGCGGGCATGAGGCCACCCCAATGTGCAAAGGGGTGGCCTCCTCCTTCCCCCCTCACAAAAGGCCCATGGGCATGAGGCCACCCCAATCCACAGAGGAGTGGCCTCTCCTGTCCCGCCCCTCACAAAAGACCCGTGGGCATGAGGCCACCCCAATGCACAAAGGGGTGGCTTCCCCCCTGCCCCGTCACAAAAGTCCTGCAGGCGTGAGGCCACCCCAATCTGCAAAAGGGTGCCTCCCCTTCCCTCCTCTCAAATGTCCCGCAGGTATGAGGCCACCGCAGTCCACAAGGGGGTGGCCTCCACTTGCTGTCTTTACAAAAGTCCCGTGGGCCTCTGTGCCTGATTATCTTGGAGGCCACCCTGGATTTGCACAGAGGTGGCCTTCACTGCTTCTTTAATAAAAGGTCCCCATAGAGGGGATGCATGGCTTACTCAGGCAATTTGGGGGTACACATTTACTCCCCCAACCCTGTGGAAAACTGGGCTTGGCCAGAAGCTGGGCCAGGGTGCCTGGTGGAGGCCAGGCGGAAGATGTGCGGGCACCCCGCAGTGTACATACTGTGCTGGGACGTGTGTCCATGGGGCTGAGACGGCCCCTGTATCACAGCGGAGGCTGCGGTGGCCCCTGGGAGAGGAGGTTTCTATGAATCATTTGACATCGAGGAAACTTATTTATGGGTCGCCCAGGACAGAGGAAGGAGGCAAGGCCAGGGAGTGGTTCCTGGTGTTTCACTTTTGTTTCTGAATAAACGGAACTCACCCTGTGGTCAGGCCCTGGGATCTGGGCTCAGGGGCTGCGCTGGGTGTGGGTCCTGCCAGCAGAGGGCAGACTTTGGGGTGCGAGGTGCTCTCTGCAGCTGCCTGTCAGGGCATCCAACCCAGCTCAGCTCTTAGGCCCTACAGGTGCCACCCATCCACTGCGTGCCACCCCGGGAGGGCCAGGTCCTGCTCTGATGACCAACACTGGGAAACCTGGTCTACTTCTGTGGGAGGAAAGCAGGGTGCCAGCACCCCAGACTACTGGCTTCCAGCCTAGGCATTTCTCCTCTCACCCTGTTCCTCTGGGGCCCCCACCCAGGCCCCATGAGTCCTCCAGGCTGGCACTCTACCCCTGGTGGCCACAGCAGGATTCAGATGAAGACCAGCTAACATCCAGGTGCTTTCCAGGGCAGCCCGGGAAGGACTGGGGCATCCCAGGCACCCCTGCGTCCACATGCTTAAGACTTCCCCTCCCACTGAATGCCACAGAACACAACCAGCACACAACACGTTGCTCCCCATTGTTCAGAAATGGTTTTCATTCTCGGCCAAGAGACAGCAGGACTGGTCACGGCCAGAAGCACACAGCTGCCCGGACAGCACCCCCATGCTCGGGGAAGGGGAGGAAGGTGGCTGGGGGGGCTGACTGTGCACAGGCCGGGAATGGCAGGGAGGCTCGTCGTCGGAGGTGGCACGTTTTGACGGGAGCAGCTGGGGTGACGGTGTTTGCTTGTAGTTGGGCTGCAAGACTCAGAAGGACAGCACAGCCGGCAGTTCCCAGCACCAGAGATGCACGCTTGCACGTGTGTGTGTGCCCGTGTATTTATAGACATGTATAGAGCAGGGCAGGAGAAATACCACCGAGGGGGCACAAGTGTCACTGAGGTCACGCCTGGGGTGTCAGCTCACCACCACAACAGACTAAAGTCACAGATGAAGGAGGAGGCTTGGGGGCTGGGGGCCAAGTCACAGAACAGTCACCCAGGCAGGCCCGGGAAGAGAGGTGTCCCAGGAAGAGGAGGGGTCTGGTTAGAGGCTGAAGGGTGCCCTGGGGCTCTCAGGACAGGATGGACTTGCCTGACCCGATCAGCTGGCAGCTGGAGAGAAGCAGAGAGAAAACGGGGGGAGGGCAGAGAAGGGGGAGAGCTGGGAAGGCAGGTGCAGCCTGGGCTGCAGCACTGGGGGGGAGGTGGGGAGGGAAGACGAAGCAGGGGAGGGTGTGGGCAGGGGTTCTGGATGAGAGGAGAGGGGGGACAGGGAGGGGGGATGCAGGAGCAGGAGCTGGAGCCTCTCCCTGCTCGCTCAACGGCCTCTCACACACAGGAGACAGTGCACCCGTGGGCCAGACATGTGATCGGCCCCCTCTGGTCCCCTCCTCTCTGCTCCCCTGTCTTTCAACCTACCGGCCCAGGGTCACCCTTAGTGTCAGGAGTAGGGGCCCGCGGGCCGATGCGACACCACCATTCCTGATGGAGAAAGACAGGCGGAATACCACTGTACCCGGAGGGCAGAGCTGAGAGGATGGCTGGAGGGAGCACTGGGGGCCCCCTGGGGTGGGCAGAAAGCCCAGGAGTCCTCCATATTGACCCTGGGGAGGCAGGGAGGACAGGAGGCCAGATGCCAATGGCCACAGGCTTATAAGTCTAAGAGGGGAGCCTCAGCTGGCTGGAGGACCGCAGGTTGAATAGGTGAGGCTGGGCCCTTCCTGGAGTGGAAAAGCAGAAGAGCCAGCATCCGTGTAGGGGTGCGGGGGCAGGCAGGTCTGTGGGGCGAGTTTTACTGACCAGCTTGGGTAGAACTCAGAGAAGCCGACTTGCCCAGGTCAGCCGACACTGAGGTCCCCTGGCTGAAAAAGGAGAAGTGACACTATGAACAACAGGCCCAGGTCCACGGGCTGCAGGCGGGCTTCGGTGCTTCACCTGGGGCACAGGGACTGCCGTGGCCCTGTGCTGGCGGGAACAGCAACAGCAGGCACGGAGGGCAAGGCGCTCTGTGGCCTGCCTGGTTGCAAGGTGGCTGCGGGCCGAGGGTGTGGCTTGGACCCTCAGGCTCTCCAAAGCCATCAGACAACCTGAGCCTTCCTGAAGGGACTCAGTTGCCACAATAAGGAGGAGGGGTCAGACCTCCTCTGCCCTGTGGTGGATCCTGTTCCAAAGCTCCCAAGGCAGCTGCCCTGCCCCAGCAGCACGCTCACATAGGGGGATGGGGGCTGCACCCCCAGGATGAATTTCGAAGGCTCCCTGACGGCCTGCTCCCTGACAGCGGCACAAGCGTCCTATCAGCTCAACACCCTGCGTGACCATCTGCTCTGCGAGCCCTCGAGCCTAGAGACTTCCACAGCCAGAGAACATCCACCTAGGTGGAAGACCCGGCTGAGACAAGTCGCAGTGACTGTCTTCAGTCAAAGGTACTTTGAGAACTTGGGGTTGGCTTGCCTGTATAAACGTAAGTGTGTGTGTGACCAATATAGGAATAAAAATTCTCTCTGAGAGCCAACTTCTGACTGAAGAATATCTATCACGCTCGCAACAGATGCCTTCTCTCAAACCTCGGTCCCTTGGGCCTTAGGCCAGATATGTGCCCTAAGCGTCTCATCTTTCACTGCAGCGCTGCGTGGCCTCAATACCAATTGGACAATGGCTCCCACGGGCCCGAGCGTGGCGCTTGTGACTTCTCGTCCTTACAGACCTAAACAGTTCTGTCACCGCAATGGAAAATGGTCAGAGATCCCTTAGGGCCAGGCTGGCTTTCTCTTGTGCTCCCGTGCCCCCCTCCAGCCCCTCCATCCTGAAAACCTGCCACACTCTCCAAGTCTTGAGACTCCTCTCACTCTCCCCCTCTCTGGACCCTCTTCAACGTTCTCTGATCCTCTAGTTCTCAGTCTTCACCTCCTCCAGCTCCCCAATCCAGCCTCCCCTCTTTTTTTCACCTCCTATCCACCACACCCGCTCTGGGTTGTCCTCTTCTGGGTCCCCTCAGGGAAGTGGCAGGGACAGAAGGAGGAGTTAGAGTCCATGTTCCTTCCTCTCAGTCTGGTCTCTCCCAGACTGAAAAGCTTCTTGGCTCTTTCACTAACAATCCCACCACCTACACCAAAGAGTTTCCTTGTCTTACCCAAGCCTGTGACCTTACTTGTCATGATTACATGCGATCCTCTCTTCCACCCTGACCTCTGACAAAAGGGAGCAGGTTTTTAGGTCTGCCCAAGACCAAGCAGATCAGATCCCTGTGACTGACACAACCATGGCCCCAGGCTCCGCAGCAGTTCACAGCCCAGAGCTGGGTGGGGCTACCAGACTGACACAGGCAGGGCCCCCAAGGCAGGGCTCACCAAGACCGTTTTATTGCCTGTCTCCTAGCTGGTCTCCAAGCCGCTGTGCACAAAAGTGTAAAGTTTGCTAAGCTCAGGGAGATCACCCAGTCTGCCTCAGAAAACCCTGCTGCCTTCATTAGTCGCCTGAGGGAGGCGTTCCAGCCCCATACCAGGGTTGACCCTGACTCAAATGAAGGCTCAACAGTTGTGGCTACCCATTTTATTTCTCAGTCAGCCCCTGACATTAGGTAGAAGCTTAAGAAGTTTGAGAGGCCTCCCCTGGTGGCACAGGTGGTTGAGTGCCACGCTGTGATGCTCTCCCAAGCCTCTGCAGTGCCGGTACCATGCCGGCCCGCCAGTGAGTGTCCCACATGGCACACTGTTGCACCCACTGCTCCCCTCAGCAGTGTATTTCCTCAGTCTGCCTGTTCTGTTCCCCGCTCTGTCTCTGGTGAATCCTCTCACCCTCCCACGTATCTGGCCTGTACCCTGGTTCTTGTGTAAATGAATAAATAAATCTTTTTTTTTTTTTTTAAAAAAAAAAAAAAAGAAGGCTGAGAACTGTCCTCAAACCCTATCCGGGATCTGCTGAGTATGGCCTTGACAGTATTTAACAACCGGAAGGAACAGGACAGGGCAGAGAGAGAACTCCGTAGTCGCCAGAAGGATGGGCTTCAAGCTCAGTCCCTGGTAGCTGCCTTGAGACCGCCAAGCCCTCCTCCTCCAACCACCACAGCACCTGTCACCCCACAGAGTACGACAACGGGCCCCATAGCCTCCAACCGACCACCGCTGGGAGCCTGCTTCAAATGTGGTCAAGAAGGCCACTGGTCCAGACAATGCCCCAACCCCTGCCAGGACCGTGTCCCACCTGCAACATCTGGGGTCACTGGACAAGTGACTATGCCTCCACGCCTGGCTGTGGTGGGCCAGTCCTTCCAGCCCCTGCAACTCTTGCCACCGGCAGTCTTGGGTTTGGCAGCTGAGGACTGAAAAGGCCCGGACTCGTCGACCCCGATAAACTTCAAGGAGCCAAGGATAACAGTCAAGGTAGCAGGTAAGTCCATCTCCTTTCTGGACTCTCCTCCAGGATGTTGCTGGCCTCCTCCTCTGCAGTCCTTCTCCGCCACAATCTCAGCAGCACACTGCACAACTCCTCACCTTCCTGTGCTCAAAAGGAAATTGTGTTTCCCCATCCAAAGCCCAACTTTCAGTACCACAGTTGTCTATCTGAGTCTTCGACTAACTCCTTCCTCCAAACAGCTGACGGTGGACCACAAACAGGCCATCTGGGACCTTCCCTCCCCTGAATCGGCAGAACAAATCCTTTCCTTCCTAGGTTTGGTCGGATTCTTCCATCTTGGATCCCTAATTTTGCATTCCCAGCCAAGCCACTGTACAAGGCAGGAAAAGCCTCCCCTGAAGGACATCTCCAATCCCCAGGGAGGTCCGCAGGGCCTTCCTTTTACTCACACATATCCTCCTTAGGGCACCTGCCCTCGGCCTTCCTGACCCAGAAAAGCCTTTCCTCCTATGCACAGACGAACGTCAGGGTATGGCGGCAGGTGGCCTTTCCCTGCATCTGGGCCCAGCCCTGCATCCTGTTGCTTATGTCTCCAAGCAGATGGATCCCACCGTCAGGGGCTGGCAACCTTGCCTTAGAGCCCTGGCGGCGCAGCTCTACTCACCCGGGAACCCCTCAAATTACTCTGGGAAGACCTGTCCAAGCACATTCCCCGCACCGCCTTCAGGCCCTCCTGTCTACCCGCCCACTCTCCACTCTCACTCCTGCCCGCTCACAGGACTTCCACGTGCTCTTTATCGAAAACCCTCTGGCAAGTCTCACTCAGTCAGAGTGAGTCTCACTCAACCCAGCCCCTCTTCTGTCTCTGGCCCCCCTTCTGCCGCTCATTCGTGTCCCGAAATCCTGGAAAAAATGCAAACCTCCAGACTGGGTTTGGCCGACTCCCCTTTGTCAGATGCCTACTGGACTCTGTCTGTAGACGGCAGCTCTTGCGAAGGTGCACGAGGTCAGCGGAGGGCTGCCTAGGCCCTGGTTACCCTCGATCAGGTCATCGAGGCAGGAAAGCCGCCCGGGGGAACCACCTCCCATAAGGCAGAACTCAGAGCACTTACCGGGGCCCTGACCCTCAGCAACCATAAGAAAATCACCATCAATACGGATTCAACATATGCCTTCCTTATGGCTCACAGTCCTGCTGCGATTTGGCAGGAAAGGGGGTTCCTCTCCACCAAGGGGTTCCCCATCATGAACGCTAAACTTATTCTTAACCTTCTAACGGTCTTGCAGCTTCCAACTGAAGTCGCCATGATCCACTGTGAAGGACACCACACGGACAGTTCTTACGTGACCACAGGGAATAACAAGGCTGATGCAGCAGCAAGGGCTCCCACCACTCTCTCTGCTGCAGACCCTGCCTCTATTCCCAATCTGTCCCCTCCATCACTCTGACTTAGGAGCCTAATGAATGCCCATTCCTGAGTCCGCTCTTCTTCCACCCCTCCTTGAATGCAAAAGTCTGGCAGATATGTTCCCGTCGTCAAACCTGTGCTCGCGTGTCACCTCAAGGGGGAGTTTGCCCACCTTCTTCTTTTGCAGTTCACCAGCTGCGTGGACACTTACCCGGACAGGATTGACCTCTCCCTACTCAGGCAACTGCTCCAGGAACACGCAGACCGGTACCTACCCAGTCCTGCCTCGGATCCTGACCTCCTCAGCTGACCTTCCCCTCCGTCCACACACGGTCATTCTCCCCACGCCTATAGTGGTAACACTTCTGGGACACCCCTCCTGGCACCATGTCTCTTGGGTCAAACGTGCCCCCGAAGACAAACAGTATGCATGTCATAACCTGGGTCCTACTCGGATGCGCATTTCTTGTCAAAATCTCCCCTAGCCCAGTGTCCTGTGCATGGATTTTCAAAGTTAGGGAGACCTTTGTCTCAGGATCCACGGAGAGTACCCACTTGGTGGGTACTGCGGATGCCCACAGGCCGGATGCACAGCACCCATCACCCTCACCCTAACTCTTTCATCAATTACTAACCCTATGAACATCTTCTTTTGTTCCTTTTACCATCAAACCTTAGATCACTGCAAGAACACCTACAAATGTACACTCATGTACAGTGCACCTTCCAGACAAAGGCCGAATGTTCTCTCCAGTCTGTCATAATACGGGTTTGAATACAAAACAGGTTAACTATCTTTTTCAGATTCTTGGGACCAACGCTGGGTACAGGGAGTCCAAGCAGCAGTGCACACTGGCTGGCATTCCTACCCAGTGGCAACATTGTCCATCTCAAGGGACTATGTCCCAACACAAAATGCCACAGTCCAAGTCTCCCAGGACATCCTCCATTCAGAGCAAGTCCTACAAAATCAGCTAACATCATCAGAAAAGACAGAGACACCCTCAACCTGGATTCATATAATCCAAAGTGCTATACCCTTCCTAAACGACTCTTTTGGGACTAATACCTCCTCTTATTTCCTCTGTGCTTCCCTTCAGAGGCTTCTACTGGCGGCAGCTCCAATTAATCTCAATACCACCATGACCAAGATAATGGACGCTGCTTGCCAGACTCCCCAACTCTCAGTCCCCCTATGGGACTCTAATCACAGCTACCCCTGCTAGCAAACTGGCGCCCTTGTTGGCTTTCATTCCTGCACTTCTAACATTTCGGTTAATGAATAGATACCTCCTTAGAAAAAAACTCTGTGTTTTTAGCATTATCACAAAGACAGCTCCCCTCCCTGGCACAGGCCATGCTCCAAAACCGACGGGCTCTCGACCTGTGAATGGCTGCTAAAGGGGGCACCTACCTGTTCCTCAGGGAAGAATGTTGTTACTATATCAGTGAGTCAAGGATTATAGAAGAAAATGTGGAAGCCTTCATGAAACTACGCAAGGACATGGCAAGGGAAAGCGGGGGCTCCAAGTCTCCACTGACATGGTTTCAAAATCCTGTAGCCTCATGGCTCCTCCCACCCTTGGGGCCAATACTAATGATCACCTTATTTTTTTTCTTTTTGCTCCTTGCCTCCTAAAATTCACACAGGCTCGCATTCAGGAAATGTCTCCTACCACATTTAACCAACTCCTCCTCCACCCGTATTCTCGCATCCCTGCAGAAGACCCTCATAACCAGGCCTGAGCCACCCCCTTGCCTCCTGCCAGACCAGGGAGCAGTGATGAGGGAGGAGTTTGAGAGTCCATAAGCAGGCTGGCCCAGGACAAAGAGGAGCAGCTAATATGCAGGGGGGTGGGGGAGTGGGGGGACTAGGGGTGGAATGTAGTTAAATCACAGTCCCCTAGGAATCATCCTTACAGTCACCTAAAGAGCTGGGTGCTTGATCTGTTGCCCCAGCCCCCCAGGACTAACCCCCTTTCAGGTTTCCCTTGTGGCCTAGAACACCAACCTGAAGGGGGACTCAAGACCCTGGAACCCAACCCTGGGAGAGGATTCAGGCTCGCTTGCTCTGTTCTGTACCCCACCTTTTAACACTGAGCACCTACTAAGCCTGCACTTCCCTAGTAATCCTGAAGCATTGACAACCACTCTGCATGACACTGGGAAGAATTGTTTCCTTTGGTTTCCTGGGGGGTTTCTACTTCTCCACGGAGACTTTCCAATTTTTGTCTGACTCCTCCATCTCACATTCTAATTCCTTATGACCCTGGGGCCAGAGTGCCCCCCAATCAGTGCTCTTTGGAGTGATCTGTTTACCCTCTGTGGATCAGACCCCAGCAAACTGACCTTCCCAGTTGGGAATCTTCCCCCAGTCGTCTCAACATGGGTTGCTCAGCTCACCACAGGATAAACAGGCGACTGAAGCATCAATTCTGCTTGAGTCTCCTGAGAAGAAAAAAAGCCTTCTGTGTTAATGCACGTATGCAGACATATGTGAGATTGTAACAGACTGCTCTGAAATGGGCCTGGCTGTGCCCCTGGCTGTCCCCTCAATGCCTCCTGCCATCAGCATCCATTGGTGCAGGAGCTTGAGCAGTGCTGTTAATGGGTAACATGTACAAGAAAGGGCCCTGACGTCTGAGTACTCACATGCTTGCTTTTCCACCCCGCGCTGGCTTTGCCCGCTGGCAGCTACTGATTCATGGCATCCCAGAAGTTGGAGTCTGAAGACTGAGTGTAAATTCCTAAATATTTTTTCTTTAAACCATGTTATCAGTCCATTTCTTCTGTCATTGGGAGGGAGGTGGGGGGGGGACTACTCACAGCACCTGGTGGAGATGTTGGTGGCATGACGTCAGATGGCAAATCTAACTTGTAAAGTGGGATGTGAGTACAGGGGCTTGCAGTTCTTGTGAGCCTCAACTCTCTTTTTCCTCTCTGCAGTTGAGAGACTACCAAAGGAAAAACATCTTGGGTTCTCCTGCAGGAGTTAAGAAAAAGAAGAAGAAACATGGTAGTAAGCCAGAGACAACTGCATCTGGTGGCTATGAGTCATCAAAAGATGTAAGTCTTGCTCTGCCAGGCTTCCTGGGAGAGGGGTGCTCCAGGGCAGCTGAGTGAGAGGTGAAGAGCATGAAAGAAGTGGGTAAGAACCCTGCGTCTGAGTGCGGCCTCTCCGTAGCTCTGCTGGAGATCTGATTTGGGGCGACACTGTTTAAGCTCTTTGTACACCTGTGAGTCAGGGTGCTACAGCTCTACTTAAATCTAGGCAGCATCCTGAGATGATTGTGCGGGGGCCTGGTTCGCAGTAAGCCTTCAGTACAGGACTTCTTGCTCTGGCAATTTCCCTCATCCCCAGCCTCAAGGGGAAGCCAGTCAGCGAGGACATCCTCTCCCTTTAGAGCTGCACAGATGAGCTCTGGGTGCTTGGGATTAGGTGACCTCTGAGATGGGAGTCTGTCTTTGCCACCTGCTTGCTGGGTGATCACAGGGAAAATCATGTCCTTCCCAGGTCTCAGTTTCTCACCTGGAAGATAATATTGTTGGGCCAGATCAGTGTCTTCCAGACTGATTTGGTAGTTTTGATCATCTTTTGGTTCACGTTGCTTTCTGCCTCAGGCGAGGCAGTGAGTGGCCATTTGGAAAGATGGCACAGGCCGTGGTATGGATCCGTCACCCTTGTCTCCAGCATCCATCATCCACAGCTGCTCTTTTTCCTTCTCTTACCTTCCTGTCTTCTCTAAGTCACTTTTCTCTTTCTCCCCTTGCCCTTGTTTTTCCCTTTTCACCTGTAGATTCAGGATATTCTGCAGGTGTTGGTGTCTGACCTTAACCACTCCAATGGGGTAGCGCTGCCCCCATTGGACAGGAGGCCGTTCTGAGACCCCCTCTCTTGCTTGCCCTCTCCCAGCGTGCATGCTGGAGGCTTGTCTGGTTGGGGTACTTGGCCTCTGGCTGATTTTATGTTGCCATCATTAACTCTTGGTGTGTCCATATCTGCGATTTCACCTGCTGGGTTGGTTGTTGTTTTCCTTCCCGCACATCTTTATCATCTTGGAGAAGATACAATACACCAAGAAGCATGGGAGGTCATTTGGGAAGAGCTTCCAGAGCAGGGGTGTGAGAATGGACCTTCCAAGCCTCCAGGGTGAATGCTCAGGGGACCGTCCTACTGGGAGAGCGTCAATAAACGCCTCCCCCCAAACATAGGCTTGCCCTCTGGGCATATCCCCCAAAGACCAACAGTCCACATAGGAGTTGATTGGGCAACATAATGAATTTAGTTTAGCTTAAGAGTGGGAAATGCAGGCTTAGGAGAAAGGGGGCTTTTGTTATAGGTGCAAAGATTAAGGTGAGTTTTATAGAAGAAGTGCAAAGTACATGAGGTTCACCAGAGATGAGTGACTGGGACATTCTCCCTCACTGTCTTTCAAAAATCAACTGGACACTTACCCATCTCCCATGGGCCTTGGCAGCAGACACTTTGCTAGGCGGCAAGATGGGATGTGGCAACTGAGGGAGGAGTTGGCTCTGAAGGGTCTGGAGGCTGGAGGGGTGGCCTTTCAGACTGATGTGTAGAGGTGGGCAGTATTCATTCCTGTGGAGAGCGGGTGACGTGGGAGTCCCAGGCAGAGGGTGGGTGCAGGAGATGATCAGGATCCGGAGCCCAGAGAGCGCTTGGCAAGAAGGTAAGGTGCCTGGGGTGCCCTGGGCTGGGGGATGACCTCTTCCTGATGTGGGAGGGGACACCGAGCTCTGGGTCTCCAACTGCATTGGGTGGCGTCTCATTGTTTCTTCTGTCTGTCCAGTCCCATCAGAACATGGAGGTGACTGGCTCACTCCAAACGGAGCAGCACACCAAGAGCGAGCTGGCCACGAAACTTGGCCAGCTGCGGGAGAATCTGGCAGAGCTGCAGGAGCTGGTAAGGCCTGCGCCAGCTGGGAAGGGCTTGGAGGCCTCTGGGAGGGAGGTCCTTAAGCCAGGACAGAGGTAGCTCCAACTCAGGGCTGGGGGGCACTGAGGACCCTGCAGTCCTGCCAGGTCCGTGACCACCTGTGCCCTAGGCTCTGACATGAAGTGGTGGGTTCCTCGGGACTGCAGGTCACCTCCCTGCTGGAGGCATGAGCCAGTAGGGGAGAGACGAGGAGACGTGGAGACATCCTGGTTCCAGAATTGGCTCTAGGTCGCGCTTCAGTGAACAGGGCTGAGCCTCAGCATCCTTCACTTCAGAGAGCACTAGAAAGCAGTTCTGCTGCGGTGAAGGAAGGGGCCTGGACTGGTGGCAAAGTCCCACAGTGCCTGCCTCAGGAAGAGGGGCCTGTGCCTGTCCCCCGCATCTGTGGGCACAGATTGGGAGGTGCCTCGGTGGCAGGAACCAGCAGCAGCGGTGGTCTCCACTCTGCTGCTCCACCACTAGTCCATTGAGGCAGTTGCTCCTCAGAACTGCCCTTTCCTGCACGCTTCCTGGGTTATGGCAGGACCAATCAGGTGCAAGCTATGAGCTGATTGGTGCTAAGTGGCCCAGTCAGCCAAGGATGAAAAATGGTCCAGGGCCTCCCTGGTGGCCTAGGGGTTAAGTCTTGGCACCATCACCACTACTGCCTGAGTTTGATCCCTGGCCGGGAGCTGACCCACAGGGCGCAGCAGACCTCTCCTGCCTTGCCAGCTGCTCCCCTCAGCAGTGTGTTTCAGTCAGTCTGCCTGTTCTGCTCACTCTACACCTCTGGCCAATACCCCAATTCTTCTGCACAAAAAAAGAAAAATGGTCCAAACAGACTTGAGGTTGGGACACCCTGAAGAGTGATATAAGCCAGGGTTAGAGGGAGCTGAGGGGCTCTGTTCCAACCTCCAAAGAAAGAAGGGGAAGACTCTGTTCCTGGCCTCTCAAGAAAGGAGGACCAGAAGCTGAAAGAAGACAAGCAGCATCCAGTAGCCAACTTCTGCGGGAGGAAGAGAGGATGAAGACCTCTGTCAGAGACTGGGCCTCCAGTCCTGCGTCTGACATCACCTGAAAGGACCACCAAAGGTTCCGGGCCTCATGTCTGAAAGAGCTGTTTGTTGTTGTTGTTGTTGTCCAGCAACTCACAAAGAGCTATTAACTCTTGGTGTCTCTGATACCGGCTGGGATACCAACTGAAAAGGGTATTCACGAGGCATGAGGATGGGATGCCAGGATAGGCCACAGTGGCACCCACCTGCCCGGGCTCTAAGACAAGAGGGCTGCCAAAAAGCCCCAAAGCCAAAACCAAGGGCTGGAGCAATCCAGTACCCATACGAGAGGGCCCTACAGGCTGCAGCCGATAGTGCCCAGTAGGGGACTCATCATGTGGTTCTCAACCATGTGCACAATTGCAAGAGACTTCAGGCTCTGGAAACAACCAACTTGGGGGCCTCCCCTGGTGGCGCAGTGGTTGAGTGGTGGGCTGCATAGCTGTTTGAAGCCTCTGCTGCCCGCAGACTCTGCAGCGCCGTTTGATCCCTGGCCACCAACGAGGGTCCCACATGGCGTGACAGTCCTCTCCTGCTGCCTGCTGCTCCCCTCAGCAGTGTACTTCGGTTTTTCTGCATGTTCTGCTCCCTGCTCTGGCTCTGGTGAATTCTCTCACCCTCCTGCACTTCTGACTGTACCCAGTGCTTGTATAAATAAAATTAAAAAAAAAAAAGAAGTTCTGTTTGCAGAACTTCTAACCTCCTGGAACCCCCTGTGCAGAGTAAGCAGGTGTTCTCAGAGACTCCAGCTCCCTTTAGGGCGGCAGGTGCCAGCACACCAGCAGAGGACCTTACACTACTTCAAAGGAAACCGGCACCCCCCTGATCACTGCAGCACTCTTTACAGTAGCCAAGCTGTAGAAGGGATGGTACATAGATAATAGGATACTACTCATCAAGAAACATAAACTCATGCCATCTGGGGCAACATGGATGGAGCTAATGGAAATAAGCCCAAAGGAGAAAGACAAATACGTCACTTAGATATAGAAAAATTAAACAAAGGGCTAGTTTAAGCTATCCTTTGAGTCTCCCCGGTGGTGCCTGACTACTGGCTGGGGCTGCAGACCAGCCCAGACTTTCTGGCCTGGCAGCGCTGGATGGTGGACTGACCCTCTCTAGTTTGACATCAAACTCATTTGACGACAAAGCCTGACTCCAGCTGACTGAATCCCCCATTGTGTCTTGTTTCACCTGCACCACCGCTGGGTCCCCAGCCTCTGCTGTTTGCTGGGTCTGAGATGGATCTTGTACTTGATGCTGCTCGTAATTTTTTGTTTGTTTGTTTTTAAGATTCATTTTTTATTTATTTATGCATACAAGAACTGGGGTATAGGCCAGAGGGGCAGAGGGTGAGAGGATTCACCAGACACAGAGTAGGGAGCAGAATAGGCTGATCCACTGAAATCCACTGCTGAGGGGAGGGGTGGGTGAGACAGGAGAGGTCTGCTGCCCCCTGTATGTTGCTCTCTAGCCAGGGATCAAACTCAGGTCTAAGCAGTGATAGCACTCAGACTTAAACCTTATGCCACCAGGGAGGCCCTCTTTTATATATTTTTTACATCTTTTGATATTATTTAAAATAATAGAAGTGCTCCTACTGCTCTACTTTCATAATAAACACGCTCCTTCCTCCCAGCCCTTGGCTCAGGTCGGGTTTACACGTGTCTTTGTCACCTTTACTCAGTGTCCATCTCTCATGACAGAGCAAGCTCCACGTCTCCGGGGTCCTCTCTCTGCTCCCCATTGCATCTGCAGGGGAGGCAGCTTGGGGAGGCAGGAGCCAGCCAGGGAGAGGGATGCTGGCAAGTGAAGAGGAGGCAAAGGCAGAGAACACTTGGGAGATGCTCCCTGGTTCCCTGAGAAAAGCATTTCTCAAAGTGTGGTTGTGGAATCCTTGAAGTCACCCAGAGCCTGTCACAGGAACCACGAGGTCAAAACTATTTTCAAAACGTCACTAAGACACCATTGGCTTTTTCACTATTTCGCCATCTGCTGAGGTAAAACTTACTAAAAATGGAGCTTAAATTACTAACTGCAGTTATTCTTCACAACTACCTACCACAGAAACACAGCTCCAAGCCAGTTTCACTTCAAAGTGTTTTGGCTGAAGCATTAAAAATTATCTTCATTATTCTGTCATCCTCAAATCCACATTTTACAGCACCTGATGCGATGACACGCAAGTGCACACACAACACTCCTGCTGGGTCCCCAACTACCATGTGCCAAGGAAAACATTTGCATGAGATGAATTAGACTGAGAACTGGGGAGGAGTCACAAGTGTCCAGGGCCCAGCACAGGTGGTGGAGACAGAAGGGAGGCCCCCTGTGCTGGGCCCTGGACACTTGTGACTCCTCCCCAGTTCTCAGTCCCCAGTGCCTGGAGGTTCCCAGAGAACCAGTCAGCATCACTGCCTGTCTAGGTAAGTCTCCACCCACCAGCCTAGGGTCAGAAGCTCCCCAAACCCCAGCAGTGCTGATCACGGGGCCCCCAACCCTGCTCCTGCTGCTTCTCTCCAGGGCTCTGGCCCAGACAGACACCTGGGCTGGTGAGTGCAGGGTGGAGGGAAAAGGCTTCTGCAAAGGAAGCTGCTGCCTTAGGCCCCTCTGTCACCCCCGTGGCCCCCTCAGTCCTGGTCCCTTTCTGTCCCCCCACCCTGCCTCCTCCTTTTGTCCCCTGAGTCTTGCCCCCTCTGGACCCACTGCCCATGTTCAGTCTCTGGAGCTCCCTCCCTCCTGGACACTTTCTCCCCTGCCCCATCTCCCCGGGACTCAGGACCTGCCCCGGGAGGAGGGTCCGCCAGGCTTCACCCCTCCCCGCCCCCAGGCTCCCCTTCTCTGAGGGTGTTAGAAATGGTGATGTCCCGCCCGGCCTCGGGGAGCCCCGGTGCATCGCGGGGGGCTACGTGGACGACCCGCAGTTCGGGGGCTCGGCAGCGACTCCCCGGGCCAGAGCGCGGAGCCGCGGGCCCCTGGGCGGGCGGGCGGGGCGGGAGGGTCGGGCGAGGAGACGCGGCTCCGCAGACACTCGGCGCGGAGGCTCCAAGCGCTCCTGGAGGCCCCGCGCGGCCACCGCAGCCAGAGCCGAGCTGGGAGCAGCGCGGGCCGGGGCGGGTCACCGCTCCCGCCCCACCCCCCGCCCCGAGACTCGGGGCCCCGTGACCCCCGAGGCCGTGGCCCCTGCCAGGCCCCTTGACCAGGGAGGAGCCCGCGGGACTTTCACCCTTTAGGTTTCATTTAAGTTTGGGATTATTCAGGGCGGGAGATCGGGTGCGGGCGGGAGACCACGGGGTGACTGCAGGGCGGGCTCAGGGTCTCCCACGATCCAGAGGACACTGGGCTGCGCCGCGGGGCCCGACGGCGCCTCCCCCGCGGGCACGACCAGCTCCCCACGACGGCGCCGGGGACGCGCCCTGGGCGGGGACCTGCGCGCCTGGACCCGGCGGGCCCGCGGCTCAGCTCCCCGGCGCGAGGGGGAGGGGGAAGGTCGGGCAGAGCAGGACGGGAGCAGCCTGGGGGGCGGGTGCGTGGTGGGGCCCCCAGACTCCTGGGGGTGGGGAAGGAGGCGCCGCGGCTCAGAGGTGAGAGGGCTGCGGGGCCTTTGATCTCCCTGAGGCGCGCACCCCGCAGGGAAATGGAATCATGGTGAGGAAGCGCCCCCTTCTGGCCAGAGAGGGAGCTGTCGGCCTCGTTTTCCAGCTCTGGGATGGAGACTGGCCCAGAGGCTCCTACTTTTTCTGAAGGACAATTAAGGAATCCAGTTCCTCCTGAGAAAGAGGGGAGACCACCCCTGAAATCACCCTGCACAGGATCCTTTTGACCGGCAGCCATCTTAGGAACAATGAGTTTCTCTCTCGAGATCTTGTTTTTTGGTGAGAGAGCATTTTTGGAGATCTCACTCCTGCCTGTCTGTGTCATCACCCTCCACCCAAGTCAGCAACAAAATGCTCAGAGACCTGCATCCCACCCTGGGCTCTCACCTGCTATCCCGGACTCCCAGACCAGGCTGTTTTTGGGGGTTTGTGCTCCTCCCTCCAAGCATAGTCTTCTGTCCACTGGAGTATGGTCACATGAGGCTGCTTCAGTGTCCATGGAGGAAACACAAAGCATGAAATGTCTGATTCTTCCTACTCAGGCCCCCAATCGCCCTATGTGACCCATCACCCCATCTCTGAGCATGAGGTTACCCTGAGGTGCTGACCCTGGGCTTCTACCCTGCGGACATCACCCTGACCTGGCAGCAAGATGGGGAGAACATGACTCCAGGAAATGGAGCTGGTGAACACCAGGCTGGGGGTGGCGGGGTATGGAAATTACCAGAAGTGGGCAGCTGTGGAGGTGTCTTCTGGAGAGGAGAAGAGATATACATGCCATGTGCAGCATGAGGGGCTGATAGCACCCCGAGTCCTGAGATGGGGTAAGGAGGGGGATATGGGCACCCGGCTGACTCAGGGGCATCAGAAGCCCTTCTGGAGACCTTCAGAGGATCACACTGAGGCCTCAGGTTCAGGGTCTGACCTTCTCTTCCATTCCAGTTCCCCCTCCTCAGTTCTCCATCCTTGCTGTCGTCCTCATTTCCAGCTTGGTTCTCTTTGGAGGTGTGCTCACTGGACACAAGGTGGCTTCATGTGAGGGGCTAGAAGAAGTGCTCAGGTAGGGAAGGGAGTGGGGGATCTTGTCCACTGGGGGCTTTCATGTCCCAGGGAGAACTTCCTACCCTGTTAATGGGCAGTACCATCCACACGTGTGTGGCCCAAAGGGCATCTGGTCCAGTTCCCTCTCACCTCCGTTCTTCATTTTTCCCAGTCCAAACCTGGGTCTTTACTCACAGTTCTGGAAACTTCCCTGTGGTGCAGGATTAGAAGATTCCTTTAGGCTTCTGACCTGATTCATCCCTGGTCTCACATGATGCTTCTTCCCACAGGAGGACAAGGAGGAAGCTACACTCAGGCTGCAAGTAATTGTGGTCAAGGGTTGGATCCCTGAGCCCCTGGGAACAGTGTAGCTGGAGCCCATGGGGGAGTCACCCTCATCTGTTCCTCCTGTGGTCTCATCTCTGACCAAGTTTTGTTGTGTTCTCCCCCAGCAGCCACAGTCCCAGTGCTCTGAAATTTATCTCAGCCCCTAAAAGGTGAGACCCTTGAAGACTGCTGGGGGGGTTGGGGTTTGTGGCAGAGAGGCTGGGACAAGATTTTGGGGATGCTTTCAGGAGGACATCTTGAGAATGCAGTGGACCATTGATATTGTTAACACTGAGGTAATTCACCTGAATTTCTTCCTCATTATTTTCTTTTGGGGTATTAGACAGCTTTCCGTGGGCCTGAGTGTTACAGGATTTATTTTTGCCCACATTTTGTGGCTTTATGATCCCCTGGTTTAAACCACTTCACACCTTTGAGAACGGCCCATATCCAAAAGACCAGAAACAACAAGTGCTGGCAAGGATGTGGAGAAAAGGGGACAGTCCTGCATTGTTTTTGGATATAGACTGAGCCAGCCCTTCTGGAAACAGTACTGAGGTTTCTTAAAGAGTAAGTGTGGTTCTGTCATTGGACCCAGCAATTCTACACTGAGGATCTCCTCAGAGAGGATAAATACTCTCCTGTGAAGGAATCTGCACTCCCGTCACGCCACCAGTGCAGCAGTATTTACAGTAGCCAAGCTATGGTAACCACCTAAACGCCTCCAAACAGGTGACAAATCAAGAATTTGGGATTATATGTATACATATATGTACATATACAGGTGACTCCAAAGGACATGAACTTTGGGGTTTGGGGGAGGGAGCTGTCAGGGGTGAAGATGCCACCACATCCTAGTAGGGGCCAGGGTGGGGGGAGGGGAGTCCTGCCCAGCTCTCTACACCTCAAGCCAACTATGAGATACTTCTCAACCTCCTCCACTTCCTCAGGTCCTGTGCTTTTTCAGTCCTGCTCAGAAGCTGCTTCTCCATGGAACTGCATTTATAGAGGTGTTGTTCTGACACTCTCTACTCTGTGTGCAATTTGAATTAATTTATTCTGGAGCTTGATGTTATTTGATTTCCCATCATCTTATGTTGTGTATCCTGTCATTCCTGTTACACACACACACACACACACACACACACTCACTCCCCTCTCCTTGAGAACCAGACCCTCACTCAGCACTGGGGTTACTCTGACCCTCTGTCTCTGGTTCCCTCAGAGTCGCCCTCTCTGCAGTGTCTCTACTCAGCAGTTTCTGAGCAGCCCCAGGAGTCCCTGCACCTCCTGCCTCTGACCTTATGGGAAACCAGCCTCTCAGCCTGCATGACAGTGAGGAGGCGAAGGCAAAGTCCTGAGGTCAGTGACTGATGGAGGAGACAGTTTACTTTTTTTTCTTTTTACCTTCATTGTATTATTCAACTGAGGTTAGCATTGGTTTACAACACTGCATGTGTTCAGAGGCAAGGGTCACACCTCTTCAGATGTTTGTTACATCACACCCACCCTAACGGCACCCACAGTCTTAACCATAGTCCATTGGACCCTCTTCCTACTTTGTTTCCTACTCTTACCCCCAGCCCATAGCTTCCATTCTGCAGTCATATATATAGAGTATGTTTTGGTTTAGTTTCATCTGTCCCTGCTTTGTTTCTTTATATTACAAATATGAAATCATCCAGTATTTAACTTTCCCCTTCAAACTTATTTCACTTAGTATCATCCCATCCATATCTATCCATGTTGTTGCAAATCTAATATTTCATCTTTTTCACGGCCGAGTAGTATTCCATTGTGTATATAGCTTGTATTCTTTATCCCTTCACCTACCGCTGGGCACGTAGGTTGTCTTCATTGCTTGGTTATGGTAGACAGTGCTGCAGTGACCATAGGAGGTGCATATTCCTTGGAATTAGTGTTTTTACCTTCTTTGGGTAAATACCAAGGAATGGGATGCCTGACCATGTGACAGGTCTATTTTGAGGAACCTTCATTTTTTTTTTTCTATAGGGGCAGGACCAATCTGCTATCCATTGAAAAGAGAGGTTCCAGGTTACCGCCCCGCCCAAGGAAAGGTGGATCTGAGCAGTGATGAGAAGCTAAGGAAGAGGAGGAAGATGTGGAGTAAGATGAGGAAAGGAGACTGGAGGGGGAGCATGGAGCAAAGAGACATGTTAAGAAGAAACCACACTTGCTTCTCACTTGGACTTGTGCCAGGGAGTTGGGGACATGGAAAGAGACATGTGAAAGAGACAAAAATGTGAATGAGAGACCCATCAGGAGGCTGACAATGGCCGCTTTTATCTTGATGTGGATTTTGATTTTGTTCTTGTCCTTCCAGACTCACCTGGCCCTTCCTGCCCCTTTCCCATGGGTCTCTACCTGTAGGTGCCTTAGCCTTGTGGCAGGCGTTCAGGCCCCAATGGGCCTGCTTTGGGCCAAGCCTGTTTGGCTGGGCATTTACCCATGAGGGGGACGGGTAACTTTGAGTGCTTCACTTGGGAACTATTCTAACTATATTCTTTCTCTTCTCTCTCTCTATTGCACACTGATTTTTTATTTTATACTAATTGTATTAAAGTGCTTTTCTATTGACGATCTTACACTTTAGAGTAGTTTTGTCTTTATGCAGCTGATGGCAGATCCCATGTAGAATGTGCAGTTTTGAGGGCCCAGGGAACCCCTCATTCTGCCCACTAACAAGACGAGACATCATTCCCACCCACCATGTGCCAGAGTTCCTTTTCCTCCACACCCTTCAATGGGCCATTCTCACAGTGTGAGGTGGTAACTCATTATGGTTTCAATTGGCATTTTCCTGACAGCACATGACCAGCATTTATCCATGTACCTATTGGCCACGTGTGTGTCTTCTTTAGAAAAAGTATCTATTTAGCTCCTCTGCCCCTGTTTTGACTTGTTTTCTTGTTTTGGAGTTCTTCGTAGATTTTGGATATTAACTCCTTGTTGGATTGATGATGTGCAAATAGTTTCTCCGATTTGATATTGTCTTTTCATTTTAACGATAGTTTCCTTCACTATGTAGAAGCTTTTTTCTGATGTGATTCCATTGGTTTCTTTTTGCTTTTGCTTCCTTGGAGCACAGAATGCATTATGGGCAGTGAAAATACTCTGTATGATATTCTCATGATGGACACAGGTCATTATACATTTGTCCAACACCCCGAGAATGGACAATACCAGAGTGAACCCTGAGAGAAACCATGACTTTGTGACTGTGACATGCAGGTCCATCACTTGTAGTCGACGTGTCAGTCTGGTCTTCACACATGATTTGGACATGATGTGTGAAGAGTTTTATAAGTTGAGGAATGAAGTGTAATTTACTTTAGAAAGCATATTTCATGCTCATACAAGAACATTTAAATAACACTCAAGGATACTCATCAGTCATTCCCCTCCACCCCCAACACCCCAGTCAGCCAATGTCTGCTCAAAACCAGTTAGCAATTTATCTTTTATCTTCTAATACATATATATTGGAGATATATATATCTCCATGCTCCTGTCTGGGCGATAGTGTTTGTTTTCCCATCAGTAAAGGAGTTCAGGTCACAGATGCGGGGAAACATTTGCAAATCACGAATCTGATAAAGGACTGTATCTACAAATAATGCCTAAAACTCAATGATCAGAAAGAAATAACCCAATTTTAATAAGGACAAAAATAGTGTAATAAATGAATGGCAACTCATTTGTAAAAATGTACAAAACTTCCACACAAACAGCAACTGTAGTCATAGAAAAGTAAAAATATGAACAAATGTTCAATATCACAGTTAAGAACAACAGTGACACCATCACCCTGCTGCCCAGGGTGTGCACAACAGGAGCCTCATCAGGTTCATTGTAAAAGATCCTTAGGGGCTGAGAGACACATCAGAGCCCTGGGCACTGTCGCTGCCTGGTTGAGAACAAAACAGAGTCTGGTCAGAGATGAGACCACAGGAGGGAGTGATAATGGTGACTCCCCCATGGAGTCCATTTACACTGTCCCCAGGGGCTCAGGGATCAAACCACTGATCCACACTTACCTGCAGCCTGAGTGTAGCTTCCTCCTTGTCCTCCTGTGGGAAGAAACATCATGTGAGACCAGGGAGCAGTCAGGTCAGAAGACCTAAAGGAATCTTTTAATCCTGCAGAACAGGGAAGTTTCCAGAACTGTGAATAAAGACCCAGGTCAGGACTGGGAAAAAATGAAGAAAGGAGGTGAGGGGGACCAAATGCCCTCTGGGTACCATACATATGTGAGGATGGTAATTCCCATTAACCAGGTAGGGCAAGTTCTCCCTGGGACTTGAAAGCCCCCAGTGGAGAAGACGCCCCCAGTCCCTTCCCTACCTGAGCCTTTCTTCCTCCACATCACAGCTGCAGCCACCGCAGTTCCAGTGAGCAGAGCTCCAAGGAGAACCAGGCCAGCAATGATGCCCGCAGTGGGGATGGAGGACTGAGGAGGCACTGGAAGGGAAGGGAAGATCATACCCTGAGCCCCAGACCTTATCCAGACCCTCTGAAGGGCTCCAGAAGGGCACCTGAAGGCCCTGAGAATGGCCTCTGTGCCCACATCCTTCTCCTTACCCCATCTCAGGACTTGGGGCTCCAGCAGACCTTCATGCTGCACATGGCATATGTATCTCTGCTCCTCTCCAGAAGGCACCACCACCGCCGCCCACATCTGGAAGGTTCCATCTCCCCCAGGCCTGGTCTCCACCAGCTCCATCTCCTGGGTCAGGTCCTCCCCATCTCGCTGCCAAGCTAGGGTGATGTCCGCAGGGTAGAAGCCCAGGGCCCAGCACCTCAGGGTGACCTCATGCTCAGAGGTGGGGTGGTGGGTCATGTGTGTCTTTGGGGGATCTGAGGTGGTAAATCAGAAAATTCACTTTGTGTTTCCTCCATGGACACTGAAGAATCTTCATGAGACCATCCTCACAATGGACAAGACAACTGGTGTGGCAGGAAGAAGCATAAAATGTAAAAAACAGGATAATCTGGGGAAATCTGTGAGATTCTCCTATTATTAGAAAGTTCTAGAATGAGGAATTAAACCCAGGGTAGGATGAAACAGATGGAGAAGAACAAAGACTTTTTACTCCTGACCTGGGTGGAAGGTGAATGACACAGAAAAGCAGGAATCACATAAATGAAAATGTTCTCAGACCAGAAACAAGACTGAGAGAGAAACTCGTGGTTCTCAAACAGGCCCCTGGTCAAAAGGACCCGGTGACGTGTGATGTCAGGGACTGTCTGTCTTTCTCAGGAGAGACTGGATCCCTTCACTGTCCTTCAGGAGAAGCCGGAGTCTGTGGGAGTCTCTCTAGTGCAGAACATGAAACCCAGGGGAGTCCCCCTCTCGGGACTAGAGAGAGGACTCATTTCCCGCAGTGACTCCAGGCAGGGGGGGACCGGGAGGCCTCCAGGCCCCTCTTACCCGTGCGCTGCAGAGTCTCCTTCCCGTACTCCAGGAATCTGTGCAGCCACCTCAAGCACCTGCCCTTCACATAGTTCCTGATGTGATTTGCCATGCCCTGGGCCTCCGACTGGCTCCGGGTGGTCTGAGCTGCCATGTCCACTGCGGTCCAGGAGCTCAGGTCCTCGTTCAGGGCGATATAATCAGCACCGTCATAGGCGAACTGCTCATACACACGGAGGAGGCAGCCGTCGGGCCCCACCTCGCAGCCAAACATATCCTGGAAGGTGTGAGACCCTGTCCCCGCCCGTGTCACCCCATGGTCACCCCGCCCGCAACCCCTCCCGCCGGCAATAAACTAAACAGAATGAAATGGGATGAAAGTCCTGCTGGCTGTTCCCAGGCAGGTTGCAGAGAAGCCTGGAGGGGGAGACCCCGAGCGACCCCCATCAGTGGGGATGGGGGGGCTGACCGGCCCGGACCCGCGCCAGCTCACGGTCTCGCTCTGGTTGTAGAGGCCGCGCAGGGAGTCCAGCTGCACGCGGTACCACAGTGTGCGCTCCCTTGAGATCTGTGTCTCCCAGTCCCACTCCTCCTGCTCCACCTGCTCCGCCCAGTGCGCCCTGGGCTCCACTCTCTGGTCAGGGGTAGTCACTGTCGAACCGCCCGAACAGCATGTCATCCACATAGCCCACCGAGATGAAGCGGGGCTCCCTGAGGCCGGGCCGGGACATAGCGGTGTGGAAAACCCTCATGGAGTGGGGGCCTGGGGGCGGGAGGGGAGACCCAGGCTATTCTTCTCCCTTTCCAGGGCTCGAGTCCCAGGGGGCGCCCACGAGACAGAAAGTGGGTGAAAGACGAGTGAGACCGAAAAGCGGCTGCGGGATGAAAATGGCCGGGACTCGGGGGGCCAGAGGAGGCTGGGGTCTCGGGGGGGACGGAAAGGGGCCAGGCCAGGGCGGGGCCGAGGTGGGGGGACAACTAGGGCTGCGGTGAGGTCGCGCCTTTCCCACGCCCGCCCGCGCCCTCACTCCCGCCTCTGGGAGCGCCCTGTCCCCTCCCGACCCGCACTCACCCGCCCGGGTCTCCCTCGGGGCCGCGGCCCCGCGAGCAGGAGCAGGAGGGCTACGCCCCCCATCCCCCAGGACGCGCCCCCACCCGGGCTGGGGAGACGGAGTCCCGGCGGGCGGGCGAGGGCTTTGGAAAGGGAGCCGCGGGGCTGCTGATTGGCTGCTCTGGAGACCTCCAGGCAATGGGGAGTGAGCCCTGGGGTGACGCACCAGTATCCAGGAAGGAGGACCCGACAAGAGCTGTGAGAAGTGAAACTGGGGAGGTGAGGAAGCCCCAACAGTCACCTTCCAGCCCCTGGGGACTGAGACCTTGGGAGCCACACCTGAGACACTCCTCTCCTGCACCAAGACCTTTGTCACACGGTCTTCCTGAGTCCAGGCCCAGGAATTGGGTCAGCGATTCTCAAACATTTTTCTTTCAGGATGTCTCTACAGTCTCACAATTTATTATGGATCCCATGTATAATTTTTTAGGTGGGTTATAGCTTTAAATATTTACTAGAATAAAACCTTTCAAAATGATGTTATTACTTCTTTACTTTAGAATATTAATAACCAATGTATGCTAACAAAGCATTTTTAAGAAAATAACTTTCTGCAAATGTAAGGATAATTGCACAATTGTATGAATTTTTTTTTTTAAAGTTACCTATTGTTTCACTACACTTTATATATAGTGTTAATTACACTGGGATCAAGTTATCAAAAATCATGTGTTTTACTTTTTACCACAGATCCCAAATGAAAAATTAGTCCATACTGTAAGTTGTCAAGTTTATAGTGATAGGACTCAATTTTCCATAATTTTGGTTTTCTCTGGGAGTTTACATTTTATTAAGGCAACAAGTGCCCTCAGTTAATTTTTATTTATTTTTTTTAAAAAAATTTATTTATTTATACAAGCATTGGGTACAGTCAGAAGCATGGGAGGGTGAGAGAATTCACCAGAGCCAGAGCGGGGAGCAGAGCAGGCAGAAGGACCGAAGGACACTGCTGAGGGGAGCAGCGGGCGGCAGGAGAGGTCTGCGCGCCATGTGGGACCCTCCTCCGGTGGCCAGGGAGCAGCCGGGGATCGAATCAGCGTCCCAGCCCTGCAGAGGCTGCGAGCAGCTTCACAACCCAGCACTCAACCACTGCGCCACTAGGGAGGCCCTCAGTTGATTTTTATTTTTATTTTATTTTTTTTATATAGGCATGTTTTATTTATTTGTTTGTTTGTTTGTTTTGTTTTTTGTTTATACATGCACTCATACAGTCAGAAGCACTGGAAGATGAGAGAATTCACCAGAGCCAGAGCGAGGAGCAGAGCAGGCAGAAGGACCCAAGTACACTGCTGAGGGGAGCAGTGGGCGGCATTTTTATTTTTATTTATTTTTTTTGTATTATCTTTTATTTTTACATATGTAGCTGCTTTTTTTTTATAATAAATTTTATAGTTATATTCCCCATACAATTGTAGCCCCCCCCATTCTGACCCCAATCCCTCCCCTCCCACCCCTGCCCCCTAAAAGTGTCTCTGGTTCATAGTTTTTTGTTGATTTTGATTTTCACTTTCTTATAGTTATTCATTTTCCTGGTCCCTTATTTAAGTTTTCTAGATTCCTGCTATGAGTGAGACCATCCGGTATTTTTCTTTTTCTTTTTGGCTTATTTCGCTGAGCATGATCCCTTCCAGCGCCATCCATGTTGCTGCAAATTGCATGTGTTTATCTTTTTTGAATGCTGAGTAATATTCCATGGTATATATGTACCACATCTTCTTGATCCAGTCATCTATTTTTGGGCATTTGGGTTGTTTCCAAAGCTTAGCTATTGTAAACAGTGCTGCTATAAACATAGGGGTGCAGGTGTTCTTTGGAATTGATGTTTCTGTGTCCTTTGGGTAAATACCTAGGAGTGGAATTGCTGGATCATATGGAAGCTCTATGTTTAGTAGGTCCAGAAATCTCCACACAGCTTTCCACAGTGGTTGGACCAGTTTGCACTCCCACCAACAGTGCAGAAGAGTTCCTTTTTCTCCACACCCTCGCCAGCATTTGTTGTTGCTAGTTTTTTTAATATGTGCCATTCTCACTGGTGTAAGATGGTATCTCATGGTAGTTTTGATTTGCATTTCCCTGATGGCAAGTGATGTTGAACATTTTTTCATATGCCTGTTGGCCATTTGCATTTCCTCTTCAGAGAAGTTTCTTTTTAGCTCTTCTGCCCATTTTTTGACTGGATTATTTTCTTTGTTGTTGTTGAGTCTCATCAGCTCTTTGCAGATTTTTGTGATCAGTCCTTTATCATTAGTGTTGGGTGCAAAAATGTTCTCCCAGTTGGTGGGGTTTCTCTTTGTTTTTGTTATTGTCTCTTTTGTTGTGCAGAAGCTCTTTAATTTGATGTAGTCCCAGCTGTTTATCTTTGCCTTCACTATCACTGCTTTGGGTGATGTGTTTGTAAAGATGTCTTTGATGTGCAAATCACGTAGTGTTTCGCCTATATTTCCTTCTATATATTTTATGGTTTCAGGTCTTATGTCTAGTTCTTTAATCCATTTTGAGTTGATTTTTGTGTATGGTGTGAGGTAGTGGTCAAGCTTCATTCTTTTGCATGTAGCGACCCAGTTTTCCCAGCACCATTTATTGAACAAACTTTCTTTGCTCCAGTGCATAGTCTTTGCTCCTTTGTCAAAGATTAGTTGACCATAAATCTGTGGGTTTATTTCTGGATTTTCTATTCGATTCCATTGGTCTGTATGTCTGTTCTTGTTCCAATACCATGCAGTTTTGATGATTATGGCTTTGTAGTATAGTTTGAAGTCTGGGAGTGTAATGCCTCCATTCCCTTCTTTTTTTTTCAGGAGAGCTTTGGCTATTCGGGGTTTTTTGTGATTCCATATGAATTTCATCAATAATTGTTCTATTGCTTTGAAGAATGACATTGAAATTTTGATCGGAATAGCATTGAATCTGTATATTGCTTTTGGAAGCATGGCCATTTTAATAATGTTTATTCTTCCAATCCACGAGCAGGGGATGTCTCTCCATTTCTTTGTGTCTTCTTCTATTTCTTTTAACAGTGTTTTATAGTTTTCTTTGTACAGGTCCTTTACCTCTTTTGTTAGATTTATTCCCAAATATTTGATTTTTTTTGTTTCAATAACAAAAGGGATGGTTTTTTTGATTTCTTCTTCTTCAGATTTATTGTTTGTGTATAGGAAGGCTACTGACTTTTGCGTGTTGATTTTGTATCCTGCCACTTTACTGAACTGATTGATGAGTTGAATTAGCTTTTCTGTGGAGTTTTTGGGGTTCTCTATGTATAATATCATATCGTCTGCAAATAGTGATAGTTTGACTTCTTCTTTTCCTATTTGGATTCCTTGGATGTCTTTCTCTTGTCTTATTGCCCTGGCTAGGACTTCCAGTATTATATTGAAAAGCAGTGGTGAGAGTGGACATCCTTGTCTTGTTCCAGATCTTAATGGAATTGCTTTCAGCTTTTCACCATTGAGAATGATACTGGCTGTTGGCTTGTCATAGATGGCCTTTATGATGTTGAGGTATGTTCCTTGTATCCCAAGAATTTCAAGGGCTTTTATCATGAATGGGTGTTGCACTTTGTCGAAAGCTTTCTCAGCATCTATTGATATTATCATATGGTTTTTATATTTCTTTTTGTTGATGTGTTGGATAACGTTGATTGATTTTCGGATGTTAAACCATCCTTGTGCCCCTGGAATGAATCCTACTTGGTCGTGGTGAATTATCTTATGGATACATTGTTGGATTCTGATGGCTAAAATTTTATTGAGGATTTTTGCATCAGTGTTCATTAGGAGATTGGCCTGTAGTTTTCCTTTTTTGTGTTGTCCTTGTTAGGTTTTGGTATTAGTGTAATGTTGGCTTCATAGAACGTGTTTGGTATTGTCCCTTCCTTCTCAATTTTTTGGAAGAGTTTGTGAAGGATAGGCACTAATTCGTCTCTGAATGTTTGGTAGAATTCATTTGTAAATCCATCAGGTCCTGGGCTTTTGTTTTTGGGGAGGTTTTTGATTACCATTTCAATTTCGCTAATTGTAATTGTCTGTTTAGTTGTTCTATTTCTTCTTTATCTAGCTTTGGGTGATTGTAGAGTTGTAGGAATTTGTCCATCTCCTCTAGATTGTTAAACTTGTTTCCATATAACTGTTCATAGTAGTTACTTATTATTCTTTTGATTTCTGCTGTGTCCGTTGTGATTTCTCCTCTCTCATTGATGATCCTTTTTATTTGTGCTTTCTCCCTTTTTTCCTTTGTGAGCCTGGCTAGGGGTTTGTCTATTTTATTGATTTTTTCAAAGAACCAGCTCTTGGTTTCATTGATCTTTTGGATTGTTTTTTTTTTTTTAGTTTCAATTTCATTTATTTCTGCTTTGGTTTTTATTATTTCTTTTCTTCTACTGGTTTTGGGGTTTTTTTGTTGTTCTTTTTCTAGATCTTTGAGCTTCGAGATTAGGTTGTTTCTTTGAGTTCTTTCTTGTTTCTTGATGTGAGCTTCTATTGCTATATATTTTCCTCTTATTACTGCTTTTGCTGCATCCCATACATTTAGGATATTGGTGTCCTCCTTGTCATTCAATTCAAAAAATTTTTTAATTTCTTCTTTGATCTCCTCATTAGTCCAGTGGTCTTCCAGTAGTGTGGTTTTTAATCTCCATGAGGTAGGAAAGTTCCTTGCCTTCTTTTTATGGTTTATTTCTAGTTTGATGCCTTCATGGTCAGAAAAGATGGTTGATATGATTTCAATCTTGGTGTATCTGTTGATGTTTGTCTTGTGAGTGGGCGGCATTTTTAAAAGGGACAGACGCACATTCATTTTCAGGAAAGTGTTGCCAATTCAACTAGTCTAAGTAAACGTGTTTTTAGCCATTCATTCCTTCAATTAAAAATGATATTGCCTGAATTCACTTCATACATTTCCCCCCCCTGAGACACAGCTCTTTGGACGGTAGCAGACACGCCTTATGTGTACTTCCTTGTCATCGTTTCAGACCTTTATAAAAATGTGGATTTCAGGATGATAAATAGAAAATATGCTTTCATGATTTAACCAGGACATTTTGAAGTAAAACTGGTCTGGATTTTTTTTTTTTCTGCAAGAAAGTGGTGGTAAAAATAACTACTACTGCAGTTGGTACTATAATTTCCATTCTTACTAAGTTTTATCTTAGCAAATGTCAAAATACTGAAAGGCAAATGGTATCTAAGTGATGTTATAAAAATAGTTTTGACCTCCTGGATCCCGTGAAAGGTTCTGGGTGACCTCAACAGTTCCACAGACCAACTTGAGAAATGCTTTTCTCAGTGAACAAGGGAGAGTCTCTGCCTTTGTCATTTGTCAAGTGTCCTCTACCTTTGTCTCTTATTGAGCTCTCAGGATGCATCTCCTTGGTTTGGATTTCCAATTTCCAAAGTTTTTCTTAGAGTTTTGTCCCTGGAATCTCTGGATGAGCACTCATTCCTCAGAGATGATGAGAGAGTGCTCAGTCTGAGAAGGGAGGTGGAGAGACAGGTGCTTCCCTTTGGAAATGGGACAGTTTATGTCTGGAGGCACCAGACCCACTTAATATACATTTCCATCCAATGACCTTGCCTAATCTTTAAGAGAGATATAGTATTGACCCCTTGATTTTACATGTGTTTAATGCATCTGACTTGATGCTCCCAAAGCATGAAGAGCAGTGCTGTCCAACAGAATGTTCAGGAAGAAAGAAATGTTCTATATATGCACTGACCAATATGGTGCCTCTAACTGTTGAATACTTGAAATGTGGTTCATGAGCTGAGATGTTGCATATTTTACTATGTATCATTTAAAATTAAGAAGCCATATGTGGCTAGTAGCTACCATATTGACGGTACATATCTAGAATGTTCTTAACTTTCAATACTTTGAAAGTATTGAAATACTTTACTGTCCCCCAATACTGCCCCCCAATACTTTGTTGTATAATAAAATAGTATAATAAAATATAATGTACAATAAAATTACCTTCATGTGGAAATCATGGATTTTTCTACATGGGTTTTAGGTATATCCTTAAAATATGGCATGTCCAAATAGTTTAATTAACATGTATTTTAACAACAGATGGAGAGGTGAGATCCCAAATCTGAATACAAACACTGTCAAATCGATGGCTGATGACTAAACTGTGCTGAGGTGTGGGACGTTCAAGAGAAACTGTCAGAAAACCAGAAGGAACTTAGAGGGCGTTCTACCCTTGAGTGACAGACTCATCCTGGTGCAATCTTTGAGTCTGCACCTATGACTGACGACTTCCCCAATCCACACAAGCTCAGAGAACCAGAAGAAAAATCTTACTGACTTGAGAAATCAAACATCAGATCTGGTGGTGGCATTTGGGTATTTGGGTACGCCAGGAAAAAGGTAACCAACAAGTGAATGCCAACATCTGGCAGACACTGTCCAAAACCTTTGTTGACCACTGAATTCCATGGAGACAAGTCAAACCCTTCAAGACCCAGGATGAAAATGCAGCAAGTGGAGACTGAAGCAACAGAGCAGGGGCCCAGCTGTGCTCACTGCAGGGACAGATTTGGCCTTGTTCAGGCAAATGTCCAACTTCAGTGGGGAAGAAAAGGAATCCCCAGAAAAATAAAAGAGTCCAGATGTGTTAAATCTTACATCTTTCATGTATTTAGAATTAAACCTGCTTTCTCCATGGCGCTTGTTTGAATAAAGCCTGACTACTCTCTACAAGGTATCGGCATAATTTTCTTTCTTTGACAAAAGGATATAAATATTTTGTGGCCAGATGATGAACAATAGAAGTGTTTCAAATGTCCACAATTTTTTAATACACTCAAGAGGTCAAGACCAATTCCCCTCCTGTGAGTCCCTGGACTTGCTGGCTCCCTGCTCCTGGAGGAGGCTGGGGTGCCCGCACCACTTCACAGTGAGGCTCAAAAGGCATCGCGATCTCCTGCTTGATCTCTCCTGCTCCTCTCTGGGGGAAAGACATTTGCCGCGCTGGATGGGCACTCAGATAAGGAGACGCTCACATGGTGAGGAACTGAAGCTTTTTTCCAGCAGCCACATGCATGAGCCTCTATGTAGATCCTTCCATGTCCACCAAGCCTTTTCTTCAGCATGACGTTGTGATTGCATAATGTGAGGCCCTGAGCTGGAACCACCACTGGAGCAGAGGCCAGAGGTGTGGAGGGTGAGAGGATGCACCAGAGACAGAGTGGGGAACAGAACAGGCAGATTGACTGAAATACATTGCTGAGGGGAGCAGCAGTCGAGTCAGGAGAGGTCTGCTGCGCCATGTGGGTAGCTCCCTGCCCGGGGATCGAACTGGTGCTGCAGAGGCTGTGGACAGCTTCATAGGTCATGTCTTAACCCCTGCGCCACCAGGGAGGCCCATAAATAAATAAATCTTAGACAACAACAAAAGAAGTCTTGGAGAAAGAAGTTATGAGGGTGGAAGCCCTGGGCTTGGGTCCTAGATCTGTGTCATGCTAAATATGGGAATGTTGCCACTCTCGCCTGTAAAATGGGACTAATAGAGTCTTGGTTGTCTGCCTCACACAGTTGATAAGAGGATTAAGCTTAAACTTACAGTACTGTAGAAGTGAACTATATATTGCTTACAAGAGATGAAGTTTCAATATAAAGACACATTGAAGGTAAATTGATGGGAAAAAGATAAGCTATGAAGATAGACATCATAAGGAGATTGGAGTGGTTCTACTAAAATCAGCCATAAAAAATTTTATAATAGAATTCATTGGCAGATATAGAGAACTCCCTCATGATGATAACATCTAATAGAGTGAGAAACTCCAGAGTACAGATAGAAAGGAGACACGTTGCCTGGCTAGGGTAGGGAGAGGGATCAAATATAAAGGTGCAGCTATTGACAAGAGCTAAGATATGCAAACAACATAAATGCCCAAAATCAGATGTCTGGATCAAGAAGATGTGCTATATATACACAAGGGAATACTTTAAGGCAATTTTAAAGGGTTTAGAATCCCCAAGAGCTCAGACACAGGGAGCCTGCACCTATCCTTTGGCCCTTTTCCATGGACCTTCACAGGACAGTTTGAGGGGGCAGGGAGATAACTGAGAGACCTGAACTCAGGCATGGAAATCCTGCTGAAGTCAGAGAGGAAGAACTAGGGGAAGTCCCGAACACCCACGTCATGGTGCTGCTGATGAGCAGCATGTACCTCTGGGTGAGGAGCTGCAGAACTGAGAAAAACATCTACTTTCTGTCCCCAGGTACAGATGGGAGTCTAAGGAGAACTGAGAGTGATTCCGGAAGAACTCAGAGTCACCCCAGAGATACACATGGGCCTTACCCTGTGTTAGGTTCTTCTCCCCACTGAGGGAAGGACCAGGAAATGGAGGTAGACAGCCCACCCCAAACACAACTACAAAAGACCCCCTGAAGACTAAGGGCAGAACAAGGATCTGGAGAGAAACCCCAGACCTTGCACTGAGTACTAGGAAGGGACCATGTACAGTTGGTAGAGGGCAGGAGCGTGGATACCTGTGTTAGGATACAGGGGGAAATTTTTCCCCACCCCCCTGGGTTCTTCTGACACTAGACAAATACATTTATATCAAACAGATAAGTAGGAGAAAATATCAAATTTAATAACAGATATGGAGAATTTACATTATAAATTCTAAAATAAATGATGCAAGTCAGCGGTTTATATTCTGTGTGAAGGGATCTAAAGTATAAGGTGGTTGGGGGTCATTTCACGTGATGAGGAGGGAACAACTTCATATGACAAAATCTTCCCTCTGGATGTTTGCCCTGCCTTAAGGTAGGTTCCTCTGATTTTAAAAAGGAAAAAAAAAAAAAAAAAAAGGTTGTTTCTGGAAATATCCTTAATTTAGTAAATCTAGGTAATCATTCTTGAAGAAGTAGTAACAGTTTCAGTTGAGGATCTCAACTGATCCTAGTTCTACATATCAAGATAACATATATGCGGGGGGGGGGATCTAGATATCTTAGGAAAAGTCTATGTGAACCTTTTTCAGGAGACTACTACCACAGAGGAATAAAGCAAAAGCAAACAGATCCTGTTAAAAATGAAGGTATGAAAGAAGTGATTGGCCTCCCTGGTGGCGCAGGGGTTAAGACATAACCTATGACGCTGCCCACAGCCACTGCAGCATGAGTTTGATCCGGAGCCAGGGAGCAACCTACATAGCACAGCAACCTCTCCTGACCCGCCTGCTGTTCCCCTCAGCAATGTATTTCAGTCAGTCTGCCTGTTCTGTGCCGGGCTCTGTCTCTGGTGAATCCTCACACCCCCCACAACTCTGGCCTGTACCCCAGTTCTTGTATGCATAAATAAATGAATCTTGAAAAAAAAAAAAAAGAAGTGATTAAATACTCCCAGGTGTTCACATCCCAGTCTGTAAGTGTTTTAGAAGAGGCTTGATGGAGATGTGTCAATTTGGCATGTGGATTATTTCAAACTAAGGTTAATAAAGACCCTGCAGGTTCTCATAGGAGAAACCTTTACCACTCCCTTAACTATCTTGAAAAATGAAAATTGAGACTATTACTCAGAATTAGGCTTTTTACCAGAAAGAACCCTTCGATGGTAGAAACCTATCTACAAGGCAGGGCAAACATCTAATTCAAAAATCTGGTCTTTGTCATATGAGTCACCCAGTCCTCATAATGTGAGTTCCCTTCCTCTCTCCTTGAAGGCCCTGGCCTCTATCTTATTCCTTAGCTAAGGACATAGACCCTCATTTGCCCCCACTGACCCTGGAATTCACATCCACTTAAATTCTCTATATGTGGGCCTCCCCAGTGGCTCAGTGGCTGAGTGCTGGGTTGCTAAGCTGCCCGCAGCCTCTGCAGCACCAGTTCGATTCCCGGCCGCAGGGCGAGGGTCCCACATGGCCCGCAGACCTCTCCTGCCGCCCGCTGCTCCCCTCAGCAGTGTACTTCGGTCCTTCTGCCTGCTCTGCTCTCTCCTCTGGCTCTGGTGAATTCTCTCACCCTCCCGCGCTTCTGACTGTACCCAGTACTTGTATAAATAAATAATAAATCTTTTAAAAAAATTCTCCATATGTATGTAACTCAATTTTGTTTTTTTTTTTTTTTTTTTTTTGTCCTATTGATGTATCTGACATTACTTTGTTGTTCAGTCAGTCTAAAAGAACCCAAAGGGGTAGGGAGAAACTTCCTCTCTTCCCCTACAGAAAGTTGTGATTCCTCTACCATGTAACATGAAACCTATAATGACCTAAATAACTAAAGCCACAAAACCTTACAGGCCTAGCTCCACTACTGAGTAGATTGTCTCAAATCGTCTCACTAATGGTGAGCCAGATAACAAAAGTCTGCCCTTTCTCTAGAGATGATTGCTCTTTTCTTCAGACTCTACTATTTCTTTATAATTGATGATGTCTGAATTTAATCTTTATCAAAATCAAATTATAAAACACATAGAAAAAGTAAGAAAACTATTATGTCCTCAAAGAGGAAACAGTAAATGAAACCTTCCCTACAAAATAAAATTGTTGTTGGAATTATAAGGCAGACACTTTAAAATAATGTTTATAAATATTTAAGATGAAAGAAATAAAATAAGTGAACATGTTTGGACAATTTCAGAGTCAAATGCAAATGCTAGAAATGAAAGATATATTACAGATAATACTGTCAATGAGTTTATTATGTTGTATACAGCAGAAGAAGGAATTAGTGTCATTGAAAACAGACAATGTGATTTTAAAACATATTTGCTTTCAGGATAAACATGCTAATAAATACATAACTTGATTTCCAGGAGAAATACTTTAATGGCCCAGAACATATGAAAGCCATTGACCCAAGATTCAATAGACTCAGAAACCTAAAGAAGAATAAATACAAAGAAATACCAAAATTATACATCACCGTCTAACTGCTTAAAATCAAACATGGAAAGAAAAATCTTAAAAGCCACAAGAGAAAACAAAACACATTCCAGAAAGGAGAAAAACAATAGAAATTATATCTCCTCATTGGAATCAATAGAGACCAGAAGACACGGCCATGACAAATTTAAAGTGTTAAACAGAAAAACGTATTAGTCTAGAATTGTAGAACTAGTTAAATTATCTTTCAAAAATAAAGATATTTCCCCAAGGAAAAGGTGAAAGAAACTGTCTTAAATAGACTTCAATAAGGAATACTAAAATGTATTAGTTCAAGGAATACTAAAGGAACACTAAAATGTTTAGTTCAAAAAGAAAAATACCAAGTAGAGACCCAGTTATTTGCGAAGGTGTGAAGAACACTGGAAAGAGAAAAGACATATCAGTAGATATAAGTGACAAACACATACACACACAAATACATACATTTTAAAGACTATTAATCTTATAAGGTAAAAACAGTAACAAGGTAATGTTAGGTTGTACCATATTTAGAAATAAAAAAATGTGTGGCGGGCCTCCCCAGTGGCGCAGCGGTAGAGCACTGGGTTGCGAAGCTGCCCGCAGCCTCTGCGGCTCCAGTTCCATCCCCGGGTGCTCCCCGGCCACCGGAGGAGGTTCCCACATGGCGCGCAGACCTCTCCTGCCGCCCGCTGCTCCCCTCAGCAATGTACTTCAGTCCTTCTGCCTGCTCTGCTCCCCGCTCTGGCTCTGGTGAATTCTCTCACCCTCCCGGCTTCTGACTGTACCCAGTGCTTGTGTAAACAAAACAAATAAACAAATAAATAAATAAAAACATGCCTCTATTTAAAAAAAAAAAATTAAAAAAAAATGTGTGGCAAGACAGAGCACAGGGGAAGAGAGAGTGATCATTAAAATATGCTATTTTAATATCTTTACATTGTAAAGTAACAGAACTTTGTTATTATATACATATGACAAGTTAGAGATATATAATGTAATCTTTAAATCAACCACTAAGAACATAACATAAAATGATATAACTAAAGATAATACCTAACATAGAAAATGAAAATAAAAGTAAAGACATAAAAATACTTAATTAACAATAAAAAGGGAGGAACAAAGAAAGAGCAAATGCAACAATAAAAATCAAATATCAGCATTGTAGTTTAAAATCCACATATACTAATAATAACTAATAATAACTAAAAAAAGAAATTAAAAGATGCAGATTCAGACTGGCTAAAAAATGCAACATCAAAGTAGATGTTTTGACAAGTAACACTCTTTAAACATAGCAACAACAGAAAAGGGGGCCTCCCTGGAGGCGCAGGGGTTAAATACACACACTATCAAGCTCTCCCCAACTACTGCAGCATGAGTTCTACCCTCAGCCAGCCAGGGCGCAACCCACATGGCACAGCAGACCTCTCCTGTCTCGCACACTTCTCCCCTCAGCAGTATATTTCACTCGATCTTCCTGTTCTGCTCCCCACTGTCTCTGGTGAATTCTCTCACCCTCCCCCACCCCCCGCACCTCTGGTCTACACCCCAGTTCTTGTGTGCATAAATAAATAAATCTTAAAAAAGAAGACAACAGGGTCTCCCCGGAGGCGCAGCGGTTGAACGCTGGGTTGCAAAGCTGCCCTCAGCCTCAGCAGCGCCGGTTCGAGCCCCGGTTTCTCCCCGGCGACAGGAGGAGGGTCCCACATGGCGCGCAGACCTCTCCTGCCACCCGCTGCTCCCCTCAGCAGTGTACTTTGGCCCGTCTGCCTGCTCTGCTCCCCGCTCTGGCTCTGGTGATTCTCTCACCCTCCTGCGCTTCTGACTGTACCCAGTGCTTGTATAAATAAATAAATAAATCTTTAAAAAAAAAAAGACAACAGAAAAATTGAAAATGAAAGAATGGAAAATATATAGCATTGAAATACTAATCATAAAACATCTTCCATTACCATATTTTATAATAGAAGTAGACCTCAAAGAGTATTACCAAGATAGGCATTTCATAATGATAAAAGGGTTAAGTCATCAAGAAAACTTAAAAAATTTAAAGCTGTCATGTTATTAGCTCTGTTATGAACTAATAAAAAGTATAGACAGATCCAAATTATTGTTGCAGATTTTAGCACCTATCTCTCAGCAACTGATAACAAGACAAAAATTTAACAAACACATCGGAGATATAAATCAACCTAGTTGAAAGTTACAGAACACTACACCCAAGAACTGAAAAGAATTGTATAATCTTCTCATGTGCACTTGAAAAATTCACCAAGGTAGACTATACTCTGAGACATAAAACAAGTCTCAATAAATGTCAGAAGTCAAAATCATACAAACAAAGCATGTTCTTAGGCTGTAACAGTATTAGATTAGAAATCATTAACAAAATATTACAATAGAATTTTCTGTAATGATGAAAACATTCTATATCTGTACCGCCCAAATATGGTGCCCATTATCCATATATGACTTTTAAGCAATTAAAATTTGGCTAGAATGCCTTAGCCACTGAATTTTATTTTTTTTTCAAAAAGACACTTCAGTCTTTTTTTTATAATTGCTCTTTTTTTTGTTTGTTTGTTTTAAAGATTTATTTATTTATTTATACAAGCACTGGGTACAGTCAGAAGTGCGGGAGGGTGAGAGAATTCACCAGAGCCAGGGCGGGGAGCAGAGCAGGCAGAAGGACCAAAGTACACTGCTGAGGGCAGCAACGGGCGGCAGGAGAGGTCTGCGCGCCATGTGGGACCCTCCTCCTGTGGCCAGGGAGCAGCCGGCGATCTAAGCGGCGCTGCAGAGGGCAACTCAGCGTTAGACCACTGTGCCACCGGGGAGGCCCTGAATTTTAATTTAAATTCATTTAAATAAATTAAATATCCACAATTGAGTAATGAATATCATATTGGACAGTTCAAATCCATTAAATCTCCAAATATTCAGAAATTTAAAAGACACATTTTTAATACACTTAATACACAAAACCACATTTTCTTGGGTCAAACAAATCACAAGTAAAACTAGAAAATATTTTGAACAAAGTCATAATAAAACACACGATGTCAAATTTCATGGAATACACACAAGCAGTTCTCAGAGGGTACTTCATAATTTGAAGACTTGTAGATATCACCTAACTTCTCTGAACCTCCATTCTGATTTCTTAATGGGGAAAATAATGCTACCTACCTAGATATTTTTGTAGGAATTAGATGAGAAAATCTTGCATTGGTTTGTGATTATAAAGTGCTATTACTTTTAGACATACTTTATAAAGGTAAGATATCCAAAAAAGCATATTTAGGAACAAAATATCACCCTTGTTTGAATTATTATCTCGCCATTACCTAGTTGGGTGACTGTGGATACTTTCCATAAGGTCACTTGACCTCAGTTTAAAAAAAAGATAAAAACAAAAGCAAGGTAATTTTAAAGTTACTTTCAAACTCTAATTTTTAAGAACTATGAAAGTGACACATTTCCTTTGTAATGTCTACATGACTACAAAGTGCACTGCATTATCCTCACCAGGATTCCCTTCTTTCCTGTGGGATCAGGAAGGAGAATGGTGGAACCATCTCCTGACAAACACTGCACTCACTTCTTCACACGCATCATTCCATTCCTTCCTCACAATCCTCCTGGGGGGCTGGTATTTTAAGAAAAGTGTTACTGAAGAATCTGAGGTTCAGAGAAATAAAATGATTTGCCTAAGTCTGCACAGTTACACAAGAAGGGGCAGTTCTCAAATTTACCCCCCCCTTCTCTCTCTCTAACTTCATATTCACCCTGGAAAGTGACCTCGAGGACCCGCCAAGCTCACCAGGGAGCAGGACCCAGGGAGTCTCTGCTCCAGAAGTGGACACGCCCGTCCAGTCACCCGCATCCCCGCGGGGAGTGTCCGGGCCTCGCGCGTCCCCGTCTGTCTCGGGCCCAGGCCCGGGGACTCGCGCTGGGCGGGGCGGGGACGCGAGAACCACGAGGAGCCGCGACCCGCCGCCGGGTGACCGCGAAGACGGTCACGAGCACCAGCGCGGGCGCGTCACGCAGAGACGGGAACAGGGGTTTTCTCTGAGAGAACGTGTGATGTCCCCCAAGGACACCTTCTGTTGGGGCAAATGTTTCTTTCTAAAGATTTATTTATTTACACACGCAAGAACTGGGCAACCCGCCGCCCCGGGGAGGTTCATTACCGGCTCCAGCAGCCCAGTTGGTGTCGTCACGCTCTCTGCGCTCAGCCGTCGCCGCGCTCCGCCCCGCTCGGCCACTCCAGCCCCTCCTCCGGCCTCTGCGCTGCGCCACGCCACGCACGCCACGCACGCCACGCACGCCACGCACGCCACGCACGCCGCGCACGCCACGCACGCCACGCACGCCACGCACGCCACGCACGCCACGCACGCCACGCACGCCACGCACGCCACGCCACATGGCGCGCCACGCCGTTTGGCCTAGTGCGCATGCACAGTGGGAGGGCAGAAAAGCCTGAAGCTTCCCCCCTACTTACCCCCACACCCCTTCAGATGCATATTGTTATTCCACACCAACCACCAAAGCACCCACAACCCTCCACCAGTCCATTATGGTTCCTCCCTTTTTCTCCCCCAACACCCCATCTGATAACCTCAATTCTATAGTAGGATTTCTAGGGTTTGATTTGTGTCTGTTCCTTGGTTTTGATGTTCCGTATATGAGTATAATCATCCAGTATTTGTCTTTCTCCAACTTACTTCCCTTAGTGTAATCCCCTCCAGTTCCATCAGTTCCCTCCATGTTGTTGCAAATGGCATGACTTCATTTTTTTGTGTAGTTGAACAGTATTTCATTGTGTAAATTTACCATAAATTCTTTATTCACCCATCAGTCCTCGGGAACTTAGACTACTTCCACAACTCAGCTGTTATAAATAGTGCCGCAATTAGCATAGGAATTCATCTATCTCTTTAAGTCAGTGTTTTTGCATTTTGGGAAATAGATACTTAGGAATGGAATTGCCAGACCATAAGGAAGATATATTTTACTTTTTTGAGAAACCGCCATACTGTTCCCATAAAGGCTGAACAGTGTACAGTCCCACGAACAGTATATGAGGGTTTCTTTTTCTCCTCACCAATATTGTTGTTTCTGATATTTTTGTTATGGGCCATTCTCACAGGTGTGAGTTGGATGATATCTTGCCAAAGCAACCCAAACCAAAAAGAACAGAAGAATTACACTACTAGACTTCAGACTATACCACAAAGCTATAGTAATAAAAATAGTATGGTAACTGAATAAAACAGACAAGTAGACCACTGGAATACAATTAAACACCCAGAAATAAACCCATGCTTATACAGACAAGTAATCTTCAACAGAAGAGCCAAGACGATATATACATTGGGAAAAGGAAAGTCTCTTCAATAAATGACACTGGGAAAAGTGGACAACCAAATGCACAAAAATTAAACTGGACCACTGTTTCACACCATACACAAAAATAAACTCAAAATGTATTAAAGACATGAATGTAAGACCTTAAGTCATAAAGTCCATAGAAGAAAAACATAGACAAAACACTCCACAATATTGGCTTCAAGGATGTTTTGGGGGACTTGACTCCAAAGGCAAGGTAAACAAAAGCAAAATAAACAAATGGTGGGCCTCCCCGGTGGCGCAGCGTTTGAGCGCTGGGTTGCGAAGCTGCCCGCGGCCTCTGTGGCGCCGGTTCGATCCCTGGCTGCTCCCCGGCCACCAGAGGAGGGTCCCACATGGAGACCTCTCCTGCCGCCCGCTGCTCCCCTCAGCAGTGTACCTCTGTCTTTCTGCCTGCTCTGCTCCCCTCTCTGGCTCTGGAGAATTCTCTCACCCTCCCACTCTTCTGACTGCACCCAGTGCTTGTATAAATAAATAAACAAATCTTTAAAAAAAATAAATAAAATACATCATTCATAGATTTAAAAATAAATAAATAAACAAATGGCAATATAACAAACTAAAAGCTTCTGCACAGTGAGTTAAATATCGCTAAAATAAACTATCATTAAAATAAAAGATATCTACTGAGGGGAAGAAAGTATTTGTACATCACACATTCTACAAGGGATTGATACCAAAATCTGCACAAAATCTACAAAGAACTCATACAACTTAGCAAAAGGAAAGCAAATAACCTAATCAAAAAATGGGCAGGACAACAAAATAGACACTTCTCCAATTAAGACATACAGATGGCGAACAGTCACAGGGGAATCATGTGGAGGAGTGAGGGTGCCTGGTGGTGGGTGTGGTGTGGTAAAATATACCTAAAGAGGCGTAAACCTATACCTCTGAATCATAGACAGTGTTGTGAGCCAATGTTATCTCAGTGGAAGACAAAACATTGGTTTTTGTTCTCATTCAGTGAAAATACAAAAATATGAGATAGCAAAAGAAGACATCAAAGGAAAAGAATATTCATTGTCTCTTATCATCAGGAAAATGCAAATCAAAACTGTAATAAAAAGTTCTTGGAATTATCATTGGATTACAATACCATGTAGATTTTTTGAACAATTTTCCACACCTTAATATAAAGATGCCTCACCATACCCACTAACAAAGTTCTAGAGCAAGTCTAAATAATTCGAGTCTATAAATATTTCTAAAACATTTTTTTTTAAAGTAAGTAGTAGAACACTATATACTTTTTTTTTATAGAGGCATGTTTTTATTTATTTATTTGTTTGTTTGTTTGTTTTGTTTATACATGCACTGGGTACAGTCAGAAGTGCGGGAGGGTGAGAGAATTCACCAGAGCCAGAGCAGGGAGCAGAGCAGGCAGAGGGAGCGAAGGACACTGCTGAGGGGAGCAGCGGGCGGCAGGAGAGGTCTGCGTGCCATGTGGGACCCTCTTCCGGTGGCCGGGGAGCAGCCGGGGATCGAACCGGCGCCGCAGAGGCCGTGGGCAGCTTCGCAAGCCAGCGCTCAACCTCTGCGCCACTGGGGAGGCCCTCTAAAACATTTTTCAGACACTATTTTCTCAGTACCTTCTATTGTATACTTAAAAAAGGAATTTTTATGAAATAAATTTAAGACAAAACAGTGCTACCTTGCCTAACAAAAGTAGTTATCTTGCCTTCATTTGATTACTTTCTAAATAGTGACCACCTTGGCAACAGCAATATTCATCTGCTTGAGAACAAATATTATCCACATGTATGAGCATGTATCTCAAACACATATTGCAGCATATCTCTGATGACTCACTTCATTTGTGTTTCACAAACATCTTAAAATGCTTCTGAGGTCCTTAGCTTCTGGGTGAAGTCAAACTACATGGACAGTTCATTTACTACATGCAGCTGTAAGGCACCAAATACTAGCATTTGTCCTAAGCATTAATTTTGAAAAGAAATTTTACAAATTGCAAAAACATTTCCCTTTTGTATAGGAGTGAATAAATGATTTAACTTAATTTCACTTTTACTTTGATTTCAAATCCTTCTTACATGCTTTCATTAAATAACTTAATTTTATCCAAATGAGAACTAGTTCTTCTTACTCCATCTTTGTAACCCTCATAAGCATGTGTTCTTTTGTTAGGCCTATTCAGCCACCTGGTCCTCAATATTTAACTGGAAAAGAATCTCCAGCATTTGTCATTAACTGTTAGTCTCTCTGCATCTGGTTTAGCTATGATCTTTGTATATTTATGTATAGTCTTTTAAGCAGACATTTTAAAAAGAAAAAAAAAATGTAGGACAAACGAGGAAAAGAGAATGAGGAAATCAAGCAAAAATCTTGTACTGTAGCAGAATTTTTATAGTGTCTGGTAAAAAAATTGGGTTTAAAATTAAATTGATAATTACAGAGTTTCTCTAAGCTAAAATATAATTTTAATGTTTCTATAACTTTTTGAGGGAACATTGATTTACAACACTGTATATAATTTAGGGATATAGGTTCACGCCTCATAAGCTATATGTTTCCACACCATGCCTACCACACATGTATACCCAGAATCCTCTCCGTAGACCACTGAGCCTCCTTCCCACTCATCCCCTCTGTAGCCTCTATTCTGCAGCCATATTTCTAGTTTGTTTATATTAGTTTTGTCTGTTCCTTTTGTTTATTTCTCTGTATTTCATATATGAATCAAATCATCCAGTATTTGTCTTTCTTCTTCTTAGTTCCTTAGCATAATCCCCTCCAGTTCTATGCATGTTGTTCTGGCAAATTTTCATCTATTTTTAAACTGAGTAATATTCATTGTACATGTGTGCCACAACTTCTTTACCCACTCATCTATCCTTGGGCACTGAGGTTATTTCTATAACCAATGCAAATAGTGCTGTAGCGAACATAGGAGTGCAAATATCCCTTTGAATTAGTCTTTTTGTAATTCTTCTAGGGCATATCTAAGTAACTTCAGATAGATACCTAGGAATGTTGGATCAACCATCAGATCTGTTTTTAATATTTTGAGCAAACTCCATACTGTTTTCTATAAGGGCTAGCCCTGTCTGCATCCCACCCACATCCTCCCCAACACTTGTTCTGGTCTTATCAATATGGGTCATTCTCACAATGTAAGGTGGTAACCCATTGTGGTTTTGATTTACATATGATGAAAAGTGATGATGAACATTTTTTCATGTTCCTGCTGGTCATCTATATGTTTTGTTTGGAGAAGCGTCTATTTTATTGGATAATTTTTGTTGCTGAATTTTGTAGATCTTTGATATTAGAAAATACAAATATTTTCTTCCACTCAGTGGGGCATCTTTTTATTTTAATGATAGTTTATTTCACTGTGCAAACTTTTCAGTTGGGTGTCATCCCATTTGTTTATTTTTGCTTCTGTTTACCTTGCCGTTGGAGTCAATTCCCCAAATACATCCCTGAAGTCAATGTAGTAGAGTGTTCTGCTTATGTTTTCTTCTATGTATTTTTTACGATTTCAGATCTTACATCCACATCTCTATTCCATTTTGAGTTAACTTTTGTATGTGGTATGAGACAGTGGTCTAGTTTCATTTTTCTGCATGTGACTGTCCAGTTTTCCTAGTACCATTTGTTGAAGAAAGTTTCCTTTCTCTAATCTATAATTTTGGCTCCTTTGTCATAGATTAATTGTCCATATAAGTATGGGTTTACTTCTGTAGTCTCTAAAAAATGTATGTTAGTATTTAGTGTGATAGATAATATTTTGTTATTTTATAAAGAACATGGTAAGTTGGGCTACTTATCTACTTTGGGTTATCTTCCCTCCACATTCAATCTGATGTTAAGCAGACCACTTAGTAGTTTGTTTTGGAATCTTTATGGAGCAGATAAATTTAAAGATTTGGGGATTTGATTCATAGTAAAATAAATAAGTAAAACTCCATGTCTTACCTACCTATGAAAGATGAAATAATTGAATTTCACAACTCTGAAATATTAAGACAAGAGTCAGTTTTCCTACTATGTAAAAAAATGAAAGGACATTATTCACCACATTATTCACCACTTCCTGAAAGCACAACAGGGAGTTAATTGAGTAATTATAACTAACTTAATCATAATGGAAAGGGAAGTGCTATAGCTTATACTTATTAAAAACCTGAAAGGTTACAATTTGTTATAGAATTGAGTCAAAATTGAGAACTATCTATTAACCTAAAATATTCCATGTAATGGTAAAATTACAAGTACTTATGACAATTGAAACGAACAGTAGCATCATTCCAGAAATTAGCTTTTGCATTTTAAAAATTGCCACAATATTACCCTGCGCCACAATAGTTGATAAATAATTTTAATGGATATGGCATTCCTTATTTCATATGATCATTATGAAGTTTACATGAGTAAATTCATATAAAGCATATGTCAAACACAACAGTTCACGTATGGAAAATCTTCAATAAATTATAAACTAACAATTAATTGCTACCTATTTCAAATTACCAAATAAGTAAATATACGAATTGTGAGGCAATCTTCCCATTGATGATGGCCTTGATCTTCCACTAGATAATACATCCATTATTGGATAGCTCTAATACTGAGAAAGGAAACTTGTATATTACATTCCAGCCTTCAACTTTTGCTGTCAGTTTTGTTCATTGGACAACACAGACCAGCTTCCCTGTTTTCCACATGACAACTCTTCAAACATTTCTGTACAGCTACATCCTCTTCCTTCAGACCTACCCCTTGACAGTCATCTTTAGAAAACTAAACCTGGAAATGACCACTGTAGTCCACCGTAGTATAATCAGGGTAGAGCTTAGATTTAATACTTTATTAGTACTACCTAGAGATTTAATACTTTATTATTATTCCACCCTTATTCCAGACACGATGTTGGAGGTCAAATTTAAATATTATTACTGACATTTTGTGTTGCAAATGACAGAAACTTAATTAGCTTGAGTTAAAAGGGAATTTACTAGATTCTGTCAGGTTATTACAGTAGAATGACACTAAGAGATAAAGATGCACCTCAGCCACAGAAGCAACTGACCCAAGGAAACTAAAATTAGAAAGAAGCCTCTCCTGTTCCTGTCTATACAGATCAGATCCCTGTGCTGCCCCCATAGTGGAGACATGGCTACCTGCCAACCCAAGGTTTTACTTCTTAGACCCCAGACTTCCTAAAAGGGACTGTCTTACCATTCTCAGATCTGATTTTGGAATCCTCCGAAATAGATTCTCTTTCTTGGGTAAAGTGTCCACTTCTGGTCTTATCACCTACGTCATGTTGTAACTTAAGTGCTTATGTGGCTACCATTCTGTATAGGTAGAGAGTTAATTTCTAGAAAAGATGTGCTGGAAGGACAGCCCTGCCAGTGTTCACTGGAGAACACATTGTTTTAGTTTTCTTTTTTTTTTTTTTTTTTTGAATAGCAATTAGTTTAACCCAATTAACATTTATGTTTAAACCTCAGTTTAGTCTCAAGTCCTGTTCTATTCTTATGATTATGACATCATTTTTACTAACTGAACTTCAGAACACCTTTGCAGCCTATATCCATTGCTTTTGTATTCTAATTATCCAGAGTCTGACTTTCACATCTTCGTGAGTGAATGATAAAGTGTACAGAGTTACAGATAGAACCTTGTTGCAGCCCATTAGAAATTTCTTTGGGGGTGAACATGGATCCATTAATCAATTCCTTTTGGGAACAATCATTCAAACAACCATGATGTCTTAGAAGTGAATCTTTGTAGGAGCTCATGGATGTAAATGTCAGAGACACTGAGGTTAGAACACTCAACATCTCCTCATCCCACAGGCGAAAACAATTTGAGGAGCAATGTTCCTGCTGCACCCAAAGAATAAAAGCATTTCTTTTTTTTTTCTTTTTTTAAATTAATATTTTATTTTATATAATTCTTATATCATTTTTCATTTTTGCACAATGTCTGCATTTTCATTTTGGTTATATTGCCCATACAATTGCACCCCCTCCTTTATTTTGACCCGAGTCCTTCCTCTCCCTGCCCCCCCATAGGGTGTCTCTGGTTTATAGTTGCTTGTTGATTTTGATTTTTACTTTGTATTAATTAGTCTTTTTTCCTGGTCCCTTATTTAGGTTTTTAAATTCCTGCTCTGAGTGAGACCATCTGGTATTTTTCTTTTTCTTTCTGACTTATTTCGCTGAGCATGATCCCTTCTAGCTCTATCCATGTTGCTGCAAACTGCATGTGTTTATCTTTTTTGATTGCTGAGTAATATTCCATTGTGTATATGTGCCACATCTCCTTGATCCAGTCATCTATTTTTGGGCATTTGGGTTGTTTCCATAGCTTAGCTATTGTAAATAGTACTGCTATAAACAAAGGCGTGCAGGTGACCTTTGGAATTACTGTTTCTGTGTCATTTGGGTAAATACCTAGGAGTGGAATTGCTGGATCCTATGGAAGCTCTATCTTTAGTAGGTCAAGTAATCTCCACACAGCTCTCCATAGTGGTTGGACCAGTTTGCACTCCCACCAGCAATGCAGGAGAGTTCCTTTTTCTCCACAACCTCACCAACATTTGTTGTTGCTAGTTTTTTAATATGTGCCATTCTCACTGGTGTAAGATGGTATCTCATTGTAGTTTTGGCTTGCATTTCCCTGATTACAAGTGATGTTGAACATTTTTTCATATGCCTGTTGGCCATTTGCATTTCCTCTTTGAAGAAGTTTCTTTTTAGCTCTTCTGCACATTTTTTCACTGGATTATTTTCTTTGCTTTGTTGAGTCTCATCAGCTCTTTGTGGATTTTTGTGATCAGTCCTTTATCATTAGTGTTGTGTGCAAAAATTTTCTCCCAGTTGGTGGGATTTCTCTTTGTTTTGGTTATTGTCTCTTTTGCTGTGCAGAAACTCTTTAATTTGATGTCGTCCCAGCTGTTAATCTTTGCTTTCACTCTCACTGCTTTGGGTGATGTGTCTGTAAAGATCTCTTTGAGATACATGTCATGTAGTGTTTCACCTGTATTTCCTTCTATGTATTTTCAGGTCTTATGTCTAGTTCTTTAATCCATTTTGAGTTGGTTTTTGTGCATGGTGTGAGGTAGTAGTCAAGCTTCATTCTTTTGCATGTAGTGACCCAGTTTTCCCAGCACCATTTATTGAACAAACTTTCTTTGCTCCAGTGCATATTCTTTGCTCCTTTGTCAAAGATTAGCTGACCATAAATCTGTGGGTTTATTTCTGGATTTTCTATTTGGTTCCATTGGTCCGTGTGTCTGTTCTTGGTCCAATACTATGCAGTTCTGATGATTATGGCTTTGTAGTATAGTTTGAAGTCTGGGAGTGAGATGCCTCCATTCCCTTCTTTTTTATTTCAGGAGAGCTTTGGCTATTTGGGGTTTTTGGTGATTCCATATGAATTTCATCAATACTTGTTCTATTTCTTTGAAGAATGTCATTGAAATTTTGATTGGAATTGCATTGAATCTGTAAATTGCTTTTGGTAGGATGGCCATTTTAATAATGTTTATTCTTCCAATCCATGAGCAGGGGATGTCTTTTTTTATTTCAAGATGGGCTTTTCTCTTGGGCATGAAGTGGTGCCTCATCGTGGGTTTACCTTTAAATTTTTTTTTTCTCCACTAAAGAGAAGGTATTTTTTAAAAAAGATTTATTTATTTATTTATTTATGCAAGCACTAGGTACAATCAGAAGTGCAGGAGGGTGAGAGAATTCACCACAGCCAGAGTGGAGAACAGAACAGGCAGACTGACGAAATACATGGCTGAGGGGAGCAGCGGGCGGCAGGAGAGGTCTGTGCGCCATGTGGGACCTTCACCGGTGGCTGGGATCAAACTGGTGCTCCAGAGCCTTCAGGCAGCTTCACAGCCCAGCGCTCAACTGTTGCGCCACGAGGGGAGGCCCAAGAGAAAGGCATTTTTTAAAAATGAAATCCAAAGCAGAGGAAAAATAATTTCCCACCCATTTTCCCTTGGAAGCAAATTCACTTCCTGCTTATATTTCATCCCTTCACTGTTTTGTGTGCTCACTGAGGAGACTCATTAGCCACCCCCTGTCTTCCCCCTCTTCTTTCTCATCGTCCCCCCCCCCCCCACTGCTTTTCCAGGCCTGCTAAGCTCTGGTAGCCAACAAGGAATTATTGACAATGCGCCCAGTCATGCCTAATGAAAACAGTGCAGGCAGTCACAGATGGCCTACTTGAATAAGTGCCGCAGACCAGCTTTCGGCAAAATGTCCGGTCAGAGTCCTTGAAAGGAAAAGACGGCCTAGGTACGGTGTAAAGGACTGAGGGGAAGGGGATGAGGCAGTGAGGAGACACTGACACTGGATGAGGTGCAAGTATCTTCTGCTGAGAGACTCAGCAGGTCTTTCTTTATTCAGTTTTAGTAATCAGAAAAAAAATGCATTATCATGTGTAAAGCAGAGACAATCAGAGTATTCTATTCCCATGGACTACTGGCTCCTACAGGTTTCAGCTCGACGGTAGCCTTCAAGGTCAATAGATAAAAAACCAAACCTAACACTAAAACTTATGATTTCAGCTAGACAATTACCTAAGACAGTGGATAGCCGCCAGTACATCCCTATCAGCTAAAGCTTAAGCAAGAAAAGACTTTCCTTATTCTCATGGCCTTCAGCCGGCACCGGCTGCTACTCAGTTATCAGAACTTTTTCTACCTAGAAACTTAACACAGTTAACTTCATTTTAAAACTTTCCTAAGAAACTTCTAAATAAAAAGGAACTTCTAAAAAAGCAAAAGAAGGACTTACTATAATAGTTGTGCTGGTTTGCTTGTCAGGCATGTACAATAAATTGTCTCCCATTGTCAAGTGGGTCAAATTGTTTAATAACTAATTTCTAAAGAGATAATTTTCCGCGCCATCCACCCACAGTCTGCTGACACGTACAATCCACTGCCCAATATACTCTCTAATAAATTTTTCTCTCTCTATGACCAAGAACAAAAAACGAAGGGATGCCAGATCTTCAGCCCCACGGTGTGAGGCCCTTTCTCTTTGCTGATTGTCAGTATCCTATCCGGCTGGGGCAACAAGACCCCCTGCAGCAAATAAGCAAGAGCAGGACCCCTGTAAGAATCTCTCCAGGGAGGGAGAACAATGAATCAGTTTCTCAGCTACCTGGGGTTTCCTCATGCAGGCTTGTCTCCCACCAGCAACCCTATGACACTTTCATTATTGAGGAATCCCAACTCCAATCCTTCAGAGGAATGACATTTTAGGAGCCTTCAAGGAGAAGCAGATGTTTCTCTAGTGAAGAAGGCAGAGAAAGATGGTCCAGGCAAAGGGACCAGCATATACTAAGGGACGAGAAGGCCTAGAAAAGAATGAACATTTAGGAAGTGTCTAGAGGTCAGCTAAGTTAGAGGGTTCCCAGGTAGGGCATGGCAGGGCGTGATGGGAACACACTGGCCATGGAGGGCCAGGTCAAGTCCAGATGTGAAAAGTGAAGGAATCCCTTTGTTACAGGAGGACGAGGGGTACCCCAGGACCTCCAAACCTGTCTGTTCTAAATAGGTTCTGCCACCCAGCACATCAAGACAAAACATGCTCCAGTGCATAAAAGCTTCAATGGAAAACAACTTTATTTTTTTTTAAAGATTTATTTATTTATCTATTTATACAAGCACTGGGTACAGTCAGAAGCGCGAGAGGGTGAGAGAATTCACCAGAGCCAGAGCGGGGAGCAGAACAGGCAGACTGACCAAGTACACTGCTGAGGGGAGCAGCGGGCGGCAGGAGAGGTCTGCGGGCCATGCGGGACACTCCTCCGGTGACCGGGAGCAACTGGGGATCGAACCAGCACTGCAAAGGCTGCAGGCAGCTTCGCAACCCAGCGCTCAACCGCTGCTCCACCGGGGAGGCCCTGAAAAACAACTTTAATACAATTAGTGTGCAATAAAGAGAAGAAAAACAAGAAGAATACAGTTTCCAAATCAAGCACCAAAAACTACCACCCATGCGCTTGTGGGTAAATGCCCAGGCAAGCAGAGTTAGCTCAAAACAGGACGCAAGTCTAAGGCATTTCCTGGTGGGGGCCCATAGGAAAGGGGCAAAAGGGGCCAGGAAAGTCTAGAAGGAAAAGAGCAAAATCAGGGCTTCCCCGTGGCACAGCGGGCTGAGCGCAGGGCTGTGAAACTGTCTGCAGCCTCTGCGGTGTGGGTTCAATTCTGGCAGGCCAGGGAGATACCCACATGGCGCGGCAGACTTCTCCTTCATCGCCCGCTGCTCCCCTCAGCAGTGTCTTTGGTCCTTCTGCCTTTTCTGCTCCCCACTCTGTCTCTGGTGAATTCTCTCACCCTCCCCTGCACCTGGCCTATACCCCAGATCTTGCATAAAAATAAAATAAAAAACTAAATAAATAAATAAATAAAAAGAAACAAGCAAAATCAAAATCAAAACCCAAATCAATATAAAGGCTGCCGGTGTCAGCCTCCCCACAGGTCTCTTCCCCACATCTCTGTCTCTTTCAATTGTCTCCTTCCATGTCCCCCAAGTTCCTGATACAAGCCCAGGCCAAGGAGCAAGTACAGCTTCTTCACGTGTCTCCTGCTCACTGTCTCCTCCAGGTGCTGGTCTTGGTATCCCCTTCCTTCCTTCTCCTGCCTTCTCTTGCTCCCCGTCCCTGCTCAGCTCCACACTTCCATGACAGGGCAAGTGAGACACAGGGCAAGCTAGAAATTAGGCAGTTTTAGGGACAGTGCAGGAGGGGACCTCTGAAGAATTTAGGGATTTTCTCCTCAATAAACTTTTTCTTTCTCAAAACAAGTTTCCTAAGAAACTTCTAAATAAAAGTAACTTCTAAAAAGCAAAAGAAGGACTTACTATAATAGTTGTGCTGGTTTGCTTGTCAGGCATGTACAATAAATTGTCTCCCATTGTCAAGTGGGTCAAATTGTTTAATAACTAATTTCTAAAGAGATAATTTTCCGCGCCATCCACCCACAGTCTGCTGACACGTACAATCCACTGCCCAATATACTCTCTAATAAATTTTTCTCTCTCTATGACCAAGAACAAAAAGCAAAGGGATGCCAGATCTTCAGCTCCATGGTGTGAGGCCATTTCTCTTTGTTGCTTGTCAGTATTGTATCTGGCTGGGGCAACAAGACCCCCTGCAGCAAATAAGCAAGAGCAGGACCCCTGTAAAAGTCTCTCCAGGGAGGGAGAACAATGAATCTGTTTCTCAGCCACCTGGGGTTTCCTCATGCAGGCTTGTCTCCCACCAGCAACCCTATGACACCTTCATTATTGAGGAATCCCAACTCCAATCCTTCGGAGGAGTGACATTTTAGGAGCCTTCAAAGGAGAAGCAGATGTTTCTCTAGTAAAGAAGGCAGAGAAAGATGGTCCAGGCAAAGGGACCAGCATATACTAAGGGACAAGAAGGCCTGGAAAAGAATGAACATTTAGGAAGCATCTAGAGGTCAGCTAAATTAGAGGGTTCCCAGGTAGGGCATGGCAGGGCGTGATGGGAACACACTGGCCATGGAGGGCCAGGTCAGGTCCAGATGTGAAAAGTGAAGGAATCCCTTTGTTACAGGAGGACGAGGGGTACCCCAGGACCTCCAAACCTGTCTGCTCTAAATAGGTTCTGCCACCCAGCACATCAAGACAAAACATGCTCAAGTGCATAAAAGCTTCAATGGAAAACAACTTTAATACAATTAGTGTGCAATAAAGAGAAGAAAAAACAGGAAGAATACAGTTTCCAAATCAAGCACCAAAAACTACTACCCATGCACTTGTGGGTAAATGCCCAGCCAAACAGAGTTAGCTCAAAACAGGACCCGAGTCTAAGGCATTTCCTGGTGGGGGCCCATAGGAAAGGGGCAAAAGGGGCCAGGAAAGTCTAGAAGGAAAAGAGCAAAATCAGGGCCTCCCCGTGGCTCAGCGGGCTGAGCACAAGGCTGTGAAACTGTCTGCAGCCTCTGCAGTGTGGGTTCGATTCTGGCAGGCCAGGGAGATACCCACATGGCGCGGCAGACCTCTCCTGCATCGCCTGCTGCTCCCCTCAGCAGTGTCTTTGGTCCGTCTGCCTGTTCTGCTCCCCACTCTGTCTCTGGTGAATTCTCTCACCCTCCCCTGCACCTGGCCTGTACCCCAGACCTTGCATAAAAATAAAATAAAAAACTAAAAACTAAATAAATAAATAAATAAATAAATAAATAAATAAAAGAAACAAGCAAAATCAAAACCCAAATCAATATAAAGGCTGCCATTGTCAGCCTCCCCACAGGTCTCTTCCCCACATCTCTGTCTCTTTCAATTGTCTCCTTCCATATCCCCCAAGTTCCTGATACAAGCCCCAGGCCAAGGAACAAGTAAGTACAGCTTCTTCACATGTCTCTCTGCTCCACTGTCTCCTCCAGGTGCTGGTCTTGGTATCCCCTTCCTTCTTTCTCCTGCCTTCTCTTGCTCCCCGTCCCTGCTCAGCTCCACACTTCCATGACAGGGCAAGTGAGACACAGGGCAAGCTAGAAATTAGGCAGTTTTAGGGACAGTGCAGGAGGGGACCTCTGAAGAATTTAGGGATTTTCTCCTCAATAAACTTTTTCTTTATCAAAACAAACCTGCCTCTTCTTGCTTGCTTGCCTGAGAGTCTGCGAAGTTCCTGCTGCGGCTTCAGAGACACCATCCCGTGGGGGTCTAGTGGCTGGGACTCAGCGCTGCACCTGCAGCCTGGGATCTGTTCCAGGCTGGAAGACTAGGCCTGACAATTCCGGTATCACAAGGAACCTGGAAACTCCCCTTTCCTGGGGATTGCCTTGTTACACCTTCAGCTCTAAAATCATTCCTGTGTATTGGCAGCAAGGTAGTTTCTCCCTGTTTGGATAATATTAAGTATTCACCTGCAGGAGGGTGGGGGAAGGACTTTCAACAATGCTTAAGAGAAACCCACACCTTGAGGATTCTCTCTGCTATCTGATGAGCACTAAATTAATTTCCATATGAACGCATGATGTGGAGGTAAGACACAGAAACGCGAATTACAAGAGACACTGCCAGCTCTTATTAAATTTCCCAGAAACACAGTGTGTGCATTAATTAGTCTAAAGCACCTGGAATCTAATGCAAGAGAGATTTACAGGGAGCAGCTGTACAGAGATGGATTAACCCCAGAAATAGGTTTGGCTCTGAGGCTGATGTTTTCTTTTCCTCTCTGAATGGAACAAGATAAGACACATTACTTACAAAATGTAACCATTTCTGGCAGTTTTACCTCTGGTTCCTGCCTCCTACCCCCATCCCAAGTGCTGCCAGTCACAGAGACTGGTTCTGAACACACTCCAAAGTTAACTATTAGCCGCCTGGGGCCTCTTAAGCTCAAGCCCCAGAGATGCTTGCGGGTGAATTGTGCAAATCTGGGGGGAAAATGCCAGTTCCTGATCCTCTCAGGCTTGGCCCTGTTTTCTGTCAATCCAGCTTTGCATGATGAATTGAAGAATTTCCCATATGGCCGAAGGCACCAAGGCACCATCACTACTGGGCTTAATCCTAATGCATTTTTTAAGTCCCCCTATTTTAACCAGGCACCAAGGAGAAAGGATCAACTTGAAAAAATTCCCTGAACAGGCACCAAGGAAGCAAGAGGCATGAATGCCACTTTCTTTGAAAGGCTGAGGCACTGGGAGTAGAAGAGTTGTCATAAAATGCAGGCTAGAGCTCCAGACCCCCTGGGCTGTGACTGCGGCCAAGGCCAGTGTGGCACCCTCAGGACAGTTGTGACCTGCCTCTTTATGCTCCTGTGGAGAGTTCAGCAGGTGTGATGGGATTTTTTGGAGTTAGTGGGTTTGGAGTGCGGGGTCCTTGGGCTCACTCTGGGAAAGGTTTCACCAGAGCTCCCATTTTAGCAATACGCGGTGAGTTTCCCAGGCAAGTTCCTCCACGAGAACAGAGACATTGGTTATATTTAAAAAGCAGGTTTGTTAGGGAAAGGGACAGAAGAATAAATGACACTTGCATAGACACAAGCAGGCAGGAAGAGCTGCCCTGAAAGGGACAGGTTGGCTAAGAGAGGCCTGCGTGTTTGCAGGCAGGTGGCCTTGAGGAGAGCGGCCTCCGCTGAAGGAGGTCAATGAGGGGAAGTACAGGTCACGGGAAGGTAGGGAGCTGCTGCCCTGCAGAAGGAGAGGGTTGGTAAAAAGAAGCACCTGCATAGGCACAGATGGGCAGAGAGATGGCTCCCAGAGCCTGTGCAGAGACTGCACTGATAAAGTCTTCTCTTGTTTGGGAGGGGCTCACTCCTTGTGAGCCTTAGGTTAGTTGCTTATTTTTTTTTTTAAGATCTATTTATTTATGCATACAAGAGCTGGGGTACAGGCCAGAGGTGTGGGGGGTAAGAGGTTTCACCAGAAACAGAGTGGGGAGCAGAACAGTCAGACTGACAGAAATACACTGCTGAGGGAAGCAGCGGGCGAGTCAGGAGAGCTCTACTGCGCCATGTGGGTTGCTCCCTGGCTGGGGATGGAACTCGTCCTGCAGTGGCTTCAGATAGCTTCATAGGTTGCATCTTAACCCCTTGTGCCACCAGGAAAGCCCATTTGCTCATTTTGGATAACTATGTAGAATCTGAAAAGGACAGGAGATTCCACAATGGACTTGATCTCCATATCTTTACCCCTGAACCTTTGCTCTGGACACTGCCTACAGCAGCTTGATACCTGCTTGGATCTTATGCTTTGTAAATTGGGCTTTGGCACCTAAGGATCTTGGTTTCCATAGCTGTGTCAACAGCTATGCTAATCTCTTCTACCCCCAATTCCTGTGTGAGCCAGGTCGCTGGTCTTGTGGGGCCGCCTTTGCAGTTTTGCTATTCCTGTCCTCCATCAGGGGTATACCATGTTCTGGAAAGAACAGACTTATTTTGCTGTAATCTTGCTGAGTGATCATGGGCAAGTCACTGAACCCCACATTTTCCTCCACTGTTCAACAGAGAGGTAGACTGGCATGATCTCCAATATCCGCATGATGTTACGATCCTATTATTTTACTAACAGCAACCTTATGCTTTCACATTGTGGTGGACATGGTGATGGGCCTCCCAGATGGTCCTTCTGTAACAGGGAGCTTCCCAGGAAAAGGGTAAGTGCCAGATTCCCTGCCCCACCCAAGGGAGGTTATAGCTGATCAGGGAAGAGAAGAAGCTGAAGAGGAGACTGGAGAAGGAAGGAAGCAGGATGGAGAGCCAGAAGGAGACCTAGAGGAGGCACAGGGAGTGAAGAGACATGTGAAGAAGCTGTGCTTGATGTTTGGTCCTAGACGGACTGAAACAGATGTGGGTGAGAGACCAATGGCACCATTGATCTTGATTTTGATTTTGCACTTTTCCTCCAGACTTGTCTGGCTGTTTCTGACCCTTTTCTATGGGTCCCCACCAGAAGGTGCTTTAGACTTGTGGCAGACTTTTGGGCCTCAGTGGCCCTGCTTTGGTTCAACCCAGTTTGGCTGGGCATTCACCCATGAGGGCATGGGTAACTTTAGGTGCTTGATTTGGAAACTATATTCTTTGTCTTTTCTGTACTGCACACTAATTGTATTAAAGTTACTTTCCATTAAAGGTCTTGTATGTTTTGTCTTGGTGTGGCAGACGGCAGAACGTATTTAGAATGGGCAGGTTTGGTGGTTCTGGGGTGTCCCTCTCTTGCCCTGTAACACTTAAGTGAAGACCTTATTGTCCAGAGTTGGAAAGTGTCACCAGGAAAAATTGCCTCAAATTGCATAAAACTATATACCAGAGTCAATGATGCTCCTCAGTTCCTCCTGAATAAGCAGCCTTCCTGCTAAGCCCCTTCATGGAGTCAGCTTCCGAGACAGCCCAGCCTGTCAGGGTCACTCCATAGAGTTGTACAGTTTGAGCCTCTGACTGCGCGTCACCCCAGCCTTCCTCCCTCATTGTAGAGGAAATGATGTCTCAGATAATGACTTGCCAAGTTCATTCTATAAGCAGGGCTGGGACTAAGTCTTCAGTTTCCCACATCTCAACCAAGCCCTCCTATCATTACTCACTGATTTCCTCAACTTAAACCACTTTTCTTTGCATATGGAGAGAGAGAGATGTGTAGACAGAGAGATAAATAGAGTCATCCTTCCATCTCCTCTGCGAGGAAGAATAATAAGCAAATGCATGCATTCATGAGCTCATTGCCTCTACTTTATATAAATAAACCATTGGCTTTTGTTTGAGGGAAATTTTTTATGTCCTTGAGAAGCCATATCACATAAAGACAATAAGCTGTGGCTCAGGAACCAGGAAAGGCTTCTTATTCTCAGATCCTCATTCTTGTGCTGCAAATATGCTGCCATTTGAGAGTAGGATTTTTTCAGAATCCAAGACTGATGGCTGGAGGATAAGAGTGGGGAAGGGGTAATCATGTTATGAAATGATGGTTCCACAAAGATTGATGTCATTGGGGAAAGCAGAGTGAAGGAGAAATAGGAATTTCTGTATACACACACATATTTGTATATATTTATATACATATATTTTTATATACACATTTATATTTTGTATATGTATTTTAGCAATATCTTGTGGTCAAAATTATTTCATAAACATTTGATAATAATAATAACTCTCAATGGTTTCAGTTATTCTCACAAAGAGTGGATGACTTGAGGGGTGGGGGAGGGATGGGCAAGATACAGAGCATACTCACAGCACCTCATTGCCAAGATAGTGTATTTTGAGTGCCACTCAGTGAGGTAGAGGTGATGAAACTTGTTGCACCAGGCATGTGTTTTTGAAAAACATGCTCTCTATGAAAAAGCTAAGGGACGGACATTCTTTAACCAAAGCACTGAACACTGTCTGCTACAGCACCTGTTTTCTTGTTTGGGTTATATCGCCCCAGGTGATTTAAGTCAGACCAGCTCCTTAATTTCATAGGTGAACAAAAACAGAAACCCTGAGAAGAAAACAGCTTTTGCAGGTCGGCCAAAGAGTGACTGATTTAACAAAAGCAAACAATTCCAAATTGGAAATACATACCTGGTCCGTGGTCTGGAGAGCACCCTCTTCTGTTTCAAGAGCCCAGGGTGCATGGGTGGGGAGGAGAGCAAAAGCCAGCTGCCGCTAGGCTCCCCGCCATGTGCACTGGCATCGGGACTGCCCCATGCAGGCTGCAGGCTCCAGCCAAGAGTGGCCTGCAGCATGGTCAGCAGGTTGTCCAAGGACGGTCATGGAAGTCACGTCCTAAGAAAGGAGCCAGAAAGCAAGAATTAAGCATTTCCAGTTTTATAACTAAATAGCATTCCAAGGTACTATCAACTATACATCAAATGTGATGTTAAAAAGGAAAAGAAACGAATCACCTAAATGGAAATAACTGTCTCCGATCAAAATATCTTGCAATTAAATATCCATTTCTTCTCTAAGTTCTAATTTTCTCTTAGGAGAAGTCAATGTTTTTGCAGTGACAGTCCAAAGTCATGAGGAGAACAGTGTGAGGTTTTATCCCTGGCACTGAACATTTTAAAGGTATATGTTTTTAATAACGCTTTAAACTGAAATATATCTTATTTATAATCAAGTGCATGAAAATTGGTTTTTACGTTTTATAAACCTGATAACCACTGCCCCGCTGACCAAGACCAAGAGGACATTGCCTGCTCCCTAGAAGCTTCCTGGAGTGCTTGGATATCTAAATAACATTAAAATATTACGAAAATGGAAACCTCCACCATCCGGGTGGCTAGCTCATCCCAAACCTGGCATTATCCTGAAGACAGGCCTCCTAAGACATTCAGGCACCCGAGCTCAGAACGCCCCACCCACTGCCTTCTCAAAACAGGACCATGCCTTGAGAACATCTTATTGACAAGGTAAAGGAAGGCTAAGGCCTAGGGTAAGGCAAAACTTTATTCTTTGCTCCCTCTAAGGAGCCATGTGGAATGGGGGATTGCCGCAGACCAGCTTTCAGCAAAATGTCAGGTCTGAAGTCCTTGAAAGGGAAAGACGGTCTAGGTGCAGCGAAAAGGACTGAGGGGAAGGGGATGAGGCAGTGAGGAGACACTGACACTGGATGAGGTGCAAGTATCTTCTGCCGAGAGACTCAGCAGGTTCTTTATACTTTTTTAGCAAGCCGTGAGATGACAATATCATGTGCATAGAAACAAAGCAGAAACAATCAGTGCATCCTTTTTTCCATAGACTTTTGGCCACTATGTGCTCTCAGTAAGAAGGCAACCTTCAAGGTTAATAAAAAACTAAGCCTTACACTAAAACTCATTGTTTCAGTTAAACAATAACCTAAGACAGTGGATAGCCGCCAGGACACCCCTATCAGCTAAAGCCTAAGCAAGAAAAGACTTTTCTTATTCGCATGGCCTTCAGCCAGGGGACAGGCTGCTACTCAACTATCAGGACTTTTTCTACCTAGAAACTCCTTAACTCAAATAGCTTCATTAAAAAACTTTCCCAAGAAGCTTCAAGAGAAGGCAAAAGAAGGACCTACTATAATTGTTGTGCTGGATTGCTTGTCAGGCATGTACAATAAATTGTCTCCCATTGTCAAGTGGGCCAAATTGTTTAATAACTAATTTCTAAACAGATAATTTTCCGTGCTGTTCACTTACAATATGCTGATACGTGTAATTTATTGCCTAATAAATTTTTCTCTTTTTGTGACCAAGAACAACAAGCAAAGGGTTGTTAAATCTTCAGCCCCACGGTGTGAGGCCCTTTTTCTTAGCTGCTTGCTAGTACCTTATCTGACTGGGCCAAAAAGGCCCCCTGCAGCCGGGGATGGTGAGAACCTGAGGTTTAAGGAAAACCCGGCGTTTGGGGATGACCTGATAGTTTGTCTTATAAGTTATGGTTTTCAATAAAGAATATTGAATTTAAAAGAGTGTTCATCAGTTTGTTTAATCGCCACTGGGTGGTAGAAACATACACCTTGAAGTTGAAAAACGATGCTTCTGGTCTGTTTAAGTCCCTAAACTGATGTTTGCAGGAAGTTTGCCTTTTCTTTCTTCTGGATTGTAGAATCAAGTGCCAGGTATCAACTTCCATTCCATTTTTTTTTTCCCCCAGTGGGAAATTCTCTTCAATTCACAAGTCAGGATTTACTAATATTTGAAGCTGCTGTCACCTGATGATTTTGGAACGGATTTCCCCAACCTTCTTCATTCCAGTACACATTTCAAAATCCTTCATACTTAGAATCTTCACCCTGAAGATTTCTTCTGTGAGGGGTGTGAAATAGAAAGTTGTGGGCCTCCCTGGTGGTGCAGTGGGTGGAACACTGCACTGTGAAGCTGTCCGCAGCCTCTGCAGTGTGGGTTCGATTCCCGGCCGCCCAGGGAGAAACCCACATGGCACGGCAGACCTCTCCTGCCTCTCCCGCTGCTGCCCTCAGCAGTGTCTTCTGTCTGGCTGCCTGTTCTTCTCCCTGCTCTGTCTCTGGTGAATTCTTTCACCGTCCCATGCCTCTGACTAAACTCCAGTTCTTATATAAATAAAAAAAAATCTTTAAAAAGAAATAGAAAGTTGCCTATATTTTCCAAAATTCAAATCCTAGTTCATAAAAGGGCTTCAATCACTTTCCCCACCTCTCAAAAACACTGTCTCAATTCCTTCCCAGTGCACGTTCTAGTTAGGAACTGAACCAAACTATATTAAGGACAATTATAAATAAAAGACTTGAAACTGTGGATCAGAGGGAGGGATAGTGGAGGAAAGATAATTGTAAATAGATGCCATCATTCCTCATAGGGCCCAAATCAGCCTTTGGAACAAATAAGCCAATTTAATTCCTCTTGTTATCTCTCATAAGTAAGAATTTTGAGGAAATACCAAATGCCTAAGAGTTTAGGACATTTTTTTTCTTTTTCTCCAAGTGGGAGTTGGAGTTATGTGATTTCAGCAAGGTTGGAGGATGGTGTGTGAGGAGAGCAAGAGGTTCCAGTGGAGCTCAGACTGAAGTCCAGCCCTTGCTATGCAACTAGTGGGCTCTGCTCATGCCTTGACACTTGTTTTGACAAGGTAAAACTTCTATTTACTTCTATAGAGATGGGTTTGCTTTCTGGCTTCAGGAAAAAAAGATTGTTATGTGTAGATGTCCAAAGCGAGAAATACCACCTTGGCCCAAAGATCTATTTATTGTCTCATTATTTGTACTCCCATTTTTACTACGTTTCTCTAATTATATAATGTAAATATCACACATTCATTGTGAACAACTCAAACCATTTATAAAATATGAAACTTTTGAAATATAATAAAAATTATCTTGTCATCTTACCATAATAATAAGCATTAATATTTTCGTGACATTTTTGCATGCATCTCTTTACATATCTATGTGTTTTTACATAAACAGCATTTAGCATAAATGATAATTTTCCTGGGATATCTTTCCACACCCATGTCAGCAGATTTATCCCCATCTCCATTTTCCCCAAGTAACACATGTATCTTAGCCAGAAAAAAAACTTGAGGTTTTGCATGCAAATAGTTTGTTTGGGTTCTTTACCATGGGAACAGGAAACATAAAGCAGGGAGTGGAAGAAAAGTTGATACCAGGGTGCTTTACTGACCTGGGTACTGCCATGGGCAACTGGGGTTCAGTCTCCCTGGGGCTCTCGAAGGAGCTAATTCTGTGGAATACAGAAAATTATCCACCGATGGAAGGAAAGATGGAGGGACCTATTAACCCGCTGATTTCTATCTCCCATAGATTGAGGGTCGCCACATGGGCTATTAATTCCCTCTCCTAGGTTGTACATGAGTGAGCAGGTGCCAGACCAGTGCAGCAGTCATCTCACAGAATGGCTTCAGAAAGGACCTGAGGCAGCAAGTGACACATACGGTGCAACTGGACTAAGGTGGTGGAAGGTTATACCTGCATGAAACTGCTCACTATGAAACAATAAACTATAGCAGTAAAAAGGTGAACTGAAGGGATAGAAGACATGAGGCCTGAGAAATGTCCCATACAGTCTACTCCTTACACCACTCAGATCTATTCACGCACTCTGTGGAGTCCAGTCAGTCACAGTCTTTGATGTGGTGGCCAGTGACAAGCTCTACAAAAGACTCTGTTAATGGACCAAGCCTCCACAGATGCATGTGGTCACAACACCATTATTAATGTGCTTTGTCTCTTTCCCACACAGTCATTCCAGATTCCACTCTCCCTGGAGCAAACCTATATTCTTCATCCCTGCAGAGTGGGAGACTGAGTCCCTCACCCCCATCAGGACATGGTTGCTGCATGGCCCGTTTGTATTTCTATTTGGCAAGAAGCCCCAGTTCTCCAGAGTTTCTACATGAGCTCCTTTCTTACTCCATTGTGCAGCAGCAACCCTAGCTCATCATAGTAATCAGGGTCAATTATTCTGAAAACGATCACAATAGAGTTCATTATGGCTCACTGGCTCAAGGAATATAAATGCTTAGGCAGTAGATATAACATCAAATCCAGCAGAACCTTGCTGGTACAAATATGCCTCCCAACCTCCCACCTCACGTCCCTGGAGAGCCTCTAATCTAATAGGGTGAAGGCGTGGGGTGAAAAGTATAAATTCCTCCAGTGCATCATTAGGAGTAATGGTGAGAGTGGCTGATCCTTCTTCACCTCTTAGTTGCAGGATCCATGCTTTCTCAATATTGGAACACAGATTATATATTGGCCATTACTTCAATGTGTATAGCACATGTTGAAAGCTGTCTTCCACCATCTCAGAGTGTTTTGCCCAAGATAAAATGTTAAAAGTTTTTAATGTCTCTCATACTTCAATTATGCTGTCAACTTCCAGGTGACATGCTGTGTGGTAGAATCAGTGATTCCTGCAGACACGCTGCCAATGTCATACTTACTTCACCATAAAATGTGCCCCTTATCAGAGGCAATGTTATATAGGCTCTATGCTGGTGAATCAGGCAATCTGTTGGCTCTTGAAAGGAGATGCTGGCAGTCAGGGAAGGGAATCTTACATCCAGAATGGATGTCAATTCTTGAGAACAAATCACTCTCCATAACAGAGTAAAATGAGTGAAGAAATCCACCTGTTACCATGTAGCTGTCTGGTCTACTTAAGTGATGTTATCACAGCAAGAGCTTGACTGTGATTTCTTTGACTGGAAATCTGGGCATTCGTGAGTGACAGTGACTGATGAATCACCCATGATGAGAAGAAACTCATGCTACTGGACTCAGGTATGATGAAATCACCCTTGATCTCGATTTCTATGACTTTCAGGGACTGTTGAATAAGCCCTGGGGTGACCAACGAGAGAGGCTGAGTGTTATCCACACAAAGGGGACATGATCTGTGGTAGGTGCTCTCTGAGGTGAGAACTAACATGAGACACAAAGGTCTTAAACCCTGTGTCCACTCCCATGGACAAAAATGCCTCATTTCCTAACTTCCTTTGATGTTCATCTTTCGCCTTCTCATCTTTCGCCTTCTCAGCACTGAATCATTCAGAAAGTCACAAACCACTGCCAGGAGTCTATTTTATAGCCATAACGGAGGGAGGTCAACATTGGGAGGTCAACATTGCCACCATTCAAATTAAGTCATCAGGGCACTGCCTGCAGCTCTTGCCACTCCTCACTGTCTCATTGGGTGCTCCTGGGTGAGGCTATTTAATGAAATTGTAGCCCTGGATATCCCATTACATCTCTAATCTTAATATCTTCCTCCTAAAACATATGTTCTTATAAATGGATGTCCTAACATGGACTGATATAGACATTAATAATGATTTCTTGATTATACTTATGTAATGACATATGGCTGATTTGATAGATATTGCTCATTTACAAAACCCTACTGTTTAACTAAAATTCAATATCCCCAATTTTTTTTTTCTTTCGGCATAGGGATAAGAGGATTCAGCAGAGACAGACTGGGAAGCAGAACAGGTAGATTTACTGAAATACACTGTTAAGGGGAGCATCTGGTGAGATAGGAGAAGTCTGCTGAGCCCTAGCAGGGTCAGCTCCCTGAGCTGGCCTAGATTCAGGCCTCAGTGGTGCAGCACTGAGACTTCACCCCTAGGACACCAGGGAGGCCCAACAAACCAAATTTGCATTACACCTACCATGTGTACTACCTCTATTGTGTACTTGGGAAGATCCCAGGTCACCACTTATTTGGTTCCTGCTCTGTAAAACGCCCAGGTAGAATTCAGAACAGAGGCAGCAGACATGTGAAGGAATCAGTGCCTGAGGGGCCTGGGCAGTGAGTGGTTTGGCTAAAGGGTTTACACTAGTTGTAGATCTTCTGCATAGGCCATAGCAAGAAGGAGGCCAGCACTATGACAGAACTGGACGCAAAAGGAGTGAAAAAATTTGGGTGATACAAAACAAACTTTATTAGTATTTCTATAATGAACAAGAAATCCTGGAGGAAATAAAATGAAAAAAACGTGAAATCAATTAGGAAACAAAGATTTTTGAATTACAAGAGGAGGGCCAGGTGTCAGTGGGTGGAGGGATAGTAGAAGTTAAACGAGGACATGTGGCTAGAGAGGTGGGTGAGGAGAGGTTTGGGGTCAGCGGTGCTTAGTCAACACCAGAGGTGGGCAGGCAGGACAGGGGTCAGGGGATGGGACCCTGGAGGAATGGCATCAGGTGAGCACCCTCTGCATATGTTGTTCCAGAGCAACAGGAGAGCCCAGCAGGCCTGCTGGGTCAGACAGACAATGCCCAGGGTACTGTAGCTGTTCCTGGGCACTCTGAGCTCACTAAACCCCTACATAGCCTGAAACCCTCCAGATTCCAGCAGGATGTCCCCATGCTGCTGAGCTAATACCAGCCCTGCTGGGGAAACCAGTCCAGGACCTGCAACCTGTGGGACAACCTGCCGGGCATAAGCACACACCACCTGTTTGTGGGGAGCCAGGCCCTAGCCAGGCCTAGCAGGGCAGCTGGCAGTGGTGTGTTTACACCAGCCCCACCGCGGGAGACAGGTAGAGGCCAGGATGCTTCAGGAGCTGCCCAGTGTGGACAGTTCACACCCCACCCCTTCTGGGGAAGCCAAGACTGGCGCAGGATCCCAAAGACTTCTTTGAGGATTTTGAGATAAGAGGAGTGCTGCAGGAGGAACCAGACAATGACCAGGATGCTGCACCCCATGGGGACAGTGCTGAGCTCACTCCACCCCTTCTGGAACAGCCAGGCCCTGGCCAGGTGAATGCAGCCTACGCAAGAGCGTCCTGAGCTCGAACCACACCTGTGGGAGGAAGCCACCTCAGGCCAACATCCTGCAGGTTCAAGTGAGGGTGCGAAGGCAGCAGCAGCCCTGCCTGGGGAACCAGCCCCTGCAGGGATCCTGCAGCACAAGCAGAGACAACCCCGGTGTCTGCTTCTCTCCAATCAGCAACTTGGCTGGGCTCTGGCCTGTCCCATGGGCTGCAGGGGAGCCCGACTGTGCTCCTTGAGAAGCGGCTACAGATGCAAGAGTACAGGCCATCAGCCACACGCCAGATTGCCTCTTGCCTTTTCAAACAGACCACATGCTAGAGACCTGAGCAGGGACCACCCTAAAATAGGGGGCCCTTGGGATTCTGTTCCTCAAATGAGGCAGTTGCAGATGCCAGGTCAGACTGCTCGTGGTCCAAATCTAGCCCGTGTGGTCTCCTCCAAGGGCCACCAGACCCTACCCCGCCCAGCCGGGCCCATGCACCAGCCTGGGCCACTCACCCTCGGACGGCTCCTCCAGGGATTTCGGGTACTGCAGCCAGTTCCTTTGGACATGTGCCCCAATCTCAAAGTTGCAGGTGCACTTCAACCTGGGCTCTGTGCTGGGACAGATCCCACACTGGGCTGTGGGAGGACAGTCGGGGAATTGCACTCTCTGGATCTCTTCACCTTCCTGGACACAAAAGACCTCCTGGGAGTAAACAGACGCACCTGCTGGGTAGCAACCAGCTGGGGCAAGAGGGAGCAGCCATGACGGTTTGGGTCCCACCACCAGCCAGGCTGGTTCTGGTGTAGACATGAGCAGACTCCTGGGTGGGCCAGACCCTCCTTCCTGGAGCACGCACACACTCACTCTCACCACACGCACACCCGCACTCACAGGGGGAAGGGAGGGGTGGGGGCATCAGAGCCCTGGCGTGGTCTGACCTGTCCCTAGGGCCCCCCTAGTTACCTGAGGGGCAGTGCTGGTGCTGGCCCGAGGCGTACGCACAGGCTCCTCATGCCTTTCGGCAGAGTGTGACACGAGTTTCGTGGACCTTTTTTGGGTCCACTGCGGGGAGACCTGGGCAAACAGCAAGAAAACGTGGGGCCGGGTCCAGGCCCACCAGGCAAGTGAGCTGGGTCAGGTTTAGTTCAGAACCAACTGCCTGGGGACCAGGGTTCCGAGGTCATGTGTGCCCTGTCATCTCGTGGAGGTGATGTCACTTCCTGGGTCCCCTTCCCTGGACTTCCTGCTCAGACAGATGCACCCCCCCCGCTCCCCCCCCAGCCCGCCACATGGCTACCTGGGCCACTTCCTGTTGGCCCTCCATACCAGGCTCATCTCACAACACTGACAGCAGCACAGCCTCCCAGAGACCTTGGATGGAGCCATGCAGCCAGGGACAACCTGGGGACCCAGGTCTCTGGCTGCTGACCTGGCTCATCCTCCCTGCCAGGGAGCAGGCCCTGCAGCATCGGCAACTCCAGGCTCCTGTCTCCCATGGGCCCAGAGGAGCTCCAGAGTGTGGAGCCTCTCCCTGGGGAGTGGGCCACTCCTCTCTGCTGCCCTTGGAGGGGAGGCTGGTGTCAGGCTCACAGCACTTGGAGGGTCCCACCCGGGGAAGGGCACCTGCACACGCCTCACCCAGGCCTGGCCAGCCCTGCTGGGGGCAGAGACATCTCCCACCCGGGGTGCCTGTCCTCCCACCCAGTGTTCCTGTCAGCCCTGCTCCTCTCTGGCCGTGCCCTACAGGGCTTTGCGGGCCCAGTCAAGGTGCCAGGGCCACAGACAGTGCACACGTGCCGGCCACAGATTTCTCAGGGCCCCCAAACTGCTCACACACCTGCCCACCTGCCTGGAGGTTGTATTGACTTGGGACTGGGTTCTGACGGGGACGAGGCCACCCAAGGCAGGGGGTGTCCACTCCAACAGTGACTGATGCCAGCGAGGCTTCTTCTGTCTCCTTCCCTGTCCTCACTGGCTGACTCTCCCTTTCTCTTTCTGTATGTCCCTCTGATGTTCTCTCTCCCCCTCCTGGTCTGTCCTCATCTCACTCTCTGTGTGTGTCCCTGTCCCTCTTGGCCTCTCTGTCCCTGCCCCATTCCTCTGTGTCCCTGTCTCAGTCTCTCTCTGATCCCCAGTGTGCAGAGGACCAGAGGGAGTTAGGGAGGAGCACAGGGGACTGAGGTGATGGTGCACGGGTGCCTTGGAGAAGGAAACTCTATGGGGACTACACCTGAGGGGGTAGGTGGAAAACAAATAGTCTTTACAAGTGAAAAGTGAAGTTAAAAAATAAAAAAAAAGAAGAATATAAAAAAAAAATACAATCACGCCTGCAGGATCCTCATCCTGGTCCTGGTTTCTGCAGCAGTGGGGGTGTGAACTGTCCACACTGGGCAGTTCCTCAAGCATCCTGGCCTATACCTGTCTCCCGCAGTGGGGCTGTTTTGATCCTGTCTCCTGGAGACAGCATAAAATTGGGTTTTGTTTTTTGGTACAACCAGTCACTCTGTGTCTTTCTCTTTGGTGAGTTCAATTCATTTCCATGAAGGGTGATGACATGATGACTTTCTACTGTGCTTTTGTCTTTAGTCAAATCCAGGCAAGAAATGTGTGGTAGGGCCTCCCCGGTGGCGCAGCGGTTGAGCGCTGGGTTGCAAGGCTGCCCGCAGCCTCTGCAGCATCGGTTCGATCTCTGGCTGCTCCCTGGCCACAGGAGGAGGGTCCCACATGGCGCGCAGACCTCTCCAGCCGCCTGCTGCTCCCCTCAGCAGTGTACTTCATCAGTCTGCCTGTTCTGCAACCTGATCTGGCTCTGGTGAATTCTCTCACCCTCCTGTACTTCTCACTGTACCCAGTGCTTGTATAAATAAATAAATAAATATTTTTTTTAAAAAAACTTATATCTCAATAAATTTGCTTTAAAAACATAACAAATAGGGTCTACAAGTTGCCCTGTGTCTGTCCTCCACAGTATCCTCATCAAGGGCTTGTGTGGCAGGGAACTGCCTGAGCCCATGAGGAGCTGAGCACAGACGGTTTCACTGGACAGATGCCGTCAAGGCGCCTCCTCTGCGTGGTCCTGAGTCACGCGATGAGATGCTGACATCACGCTGCTTCTGTGATGGGAGAGACTTTAGGGGCCTTGGGTGGGAGGCAGCTTATTTTTCATGTGGGCAGAATGGAAATAATGAGTGTCCAGAAGGTCTACTGTGTTGGTTTTCAATTCTCCACCAGTTCTGGGATACACAGGAGGGGAGACAGCTCCCCCCGTGAGTGTGTCTGACTCCCTGGCTCTTCCTCGTGAGGAGAATGAAGCAGAAGGGACGCGCCACGTCACAGAGTCAGGCTCACAGGGGCTGAGACTTCCCGCCCGGGCTCCCCCTCTCTGGGGTGACTCCCTGCACACGGTGGACCCTCAGCTAAGGGGACGCCCACAGGACAAGGACCTGAGGGTTTTCTCCAGGAGCCACATGCAGGAGCTCTGAGGCAGGTCCTTCCACGCTGATCTCGGCCATTCAGAGCCGCCAACATCTCGTCCCCATCACAGCCTCGTGGAACCCAGAGCTGGAGCCTCTGAGTGAGGCCCCACCTGCCGCCTCCCCCTCAGAGACTGTGGAGATGCCAGATCTTTGTTTTAGGTGCAAAGGAGGAAGAGATTTGGTACAAACCAGTAAAATATTCAGGCGATAAAGTGATCAGTGGCTGTTTTCTCACAAGAAACAGTGGAGGCCAGAGTAGCTCACGTGACGGTCAAGGTCCTGATTGCAATGAGCTGTCAGACAAGGAATCCACGTCCTCTGAAGTGTCCTTCAAAATATGTGATTTTTAAAAATCAGCTCTACCGTTTTCAGATTCCCATTTAATTTTGCTGTTTTGTTTTCTTTATACTATCCCCAGAGCGGTGTCTGCAGGGTCACGGCACAGAGGGGCTGTCAGCAGCCTGGAGCTGTGAGCAGGGCTGACTCTAACCTGCTAGCAGGGAGTGGGGCCCTGGAGCCCCAGAATCATTCCCCACAGATGGCCCTCCAGGGCAGCACAGGCCTTTCTCCTCTTGATTCCCTGAATCACCTCCTCTTCATTGCAGGAATCTCCCTGCCACCCCAGCATTGGGGAGTTGGGGAGGATGTTGAGGCTCAGGAAATGGGGGCCTCCTCCAAACCATCTATCCTCTCCTCCTCTCTCTCCTTCATCAGCCTGAGTGTGCGTGTTTGAGTCACACCAGCCCTGCACGGACAGGAAAGGCCCAGAACCTAAGTGATTCCCTAATCAGTTACAGCTCCAGCCCCTCTGCAGTCCCACCAGGGGAGACAGAGACTCTCCCAGCCCCAGCCAGAGTCGCATCTCCCACACAGACCTTCCCCTCACAGTGTCCCCGATGCTGCCCCTTCCTGGCCCCACCCTTCCTGGTGCCCCTACCACTCCTTTTGGGCCCCATCCCCTAGTCCCCATTTTCATCCTCTGCTCCATTTCCAGGAGCCTCCCTGTCTTCCTAGTCATGCCCTGGGGGCTCTCCTCAACCTCCCCTCATTCAGGGATGGAAAATTTTTAAAAGATGTATATTTGTTTATTTATTTCCTTACAGCGTGGGTCATCTTTCTATAGTTATTGTTCCTCTTAGGTGCGGCCCTTCCACCAAGGATCCACCACACACCACCACCAGCTCCCCGGGTCTATCCCCGGCTCTGATCACTCCTGCTCCCCCCTGCTGCAAGACGTGGATGGTGGTTGGCCCCGGGTCTTGGTGTTTTCCTGGAACCTTGTCCTTTTCTTGGGCGAGGCCCTGGGCTCCTGGGTAGAATTGAATGTTAATTCCCTGGAAGCAGAAGCAGAAACAAAGTACAGAGACTCTGGAGTCCAAGGATCCATCCGAGACTGAAGGAACCTCTATATTTGGGGAACAGCCCATAGTCTGGTTATCAGCTGTAATGACCTGGAAACCTGCTTTTGTCCTTTGTCCATAGGACTAAGAAAATTTGGGGACTTCTTACCTGACACTGGACTTGGGCGCCCCCTTGTGTGCAGATCCCTGTCCTGCCGCTGGGGGCCCAGGGAGCCTGGGGAGGGCCTGGCTGAGCAGGAGAAAGGGCGGCTCTGGTCTCCTGTGCTCAGCCCTGTGGCCACACGGGGGCGCTGCCGCGCTGCTCCGGATTTGGTGGCGCCGCCAGGACGGGGCGGGGGCTGAGGTGGGCACAGCTGGGGATGCTGGAGGGTGGTGACCTGGGGGTGAGATGCTCTGTGAGGAGTCAGAGCAGCAGGGCTCAGAGGAGAGGAGACTCCGGAGCCTGCCCTGTGTGTGAGGTTTCCATCTTTTCTCCAGAACCCCTCTCTCCAGTCCCTGGACGGTGATACCTGGGAAAACTGGAAAAGAAAAAAATTTTTCTTTATATAACCTATTAAATATTGAGAGTATTTTAAAAAATAACATTTAAAGAATACTGTTCGATTTACAGAAAATTTGCAAAGGCAGTACACGTCTTGTTTATCCCACACCATTTCCCTTTTGTTAACATCCTACATGAGTACAGATTTTTTTTTTTTACCACTAATGCAGCAATGTTGACATAATAACTAAACGCCATACTTTAATTCGTTTTTGCTAATGTCCATTTTATGCCCAATAATCCCATCCAGTTTGCCTGGATGACAGTTTCTCAGACTTTCCTTGTTTCCTTGGGAGAGGTGTTGGGGTCACAGATGGGGGTTCTTGGGTCACCTCTAAGAAAAACTTCACCAGAGTCCTCCTTTCAGTGGGGTGAGGGCACACACACACACGCACACATATGAAAAGAAAGAAGTCCATGCTTGCACAGACACAAATTGGCAGGAGGATCTGATCCTGGAGGGGGGGGGTGTTGGGGAAGCCTGTTAGTGGAGGCTCATTAGAACTCTGTTGGTGTGTGTGGTGTGGAATTACACATTTTAATAGGTGTGAAGCTGTACTCCAAAAATTTATACAGTGTTATAAACTAGTGTAACACACGCATATATATATTAATTATTGCTTTTGGGTGTTTTGCTTACATTACTGCTAAAAGCCATGATCCATTACGGAGGTCTTACTATGTGGGCCTCTTAGTTGAATCATAGTCTCTGGTATACTATCAGCTTTCCAATCCTTAGATATGGAGGAAATTTCTAATTCCATTTATACCACATCTAGGTCATGGGTAAGAAAATGTTTGCTCCTCAGTTGATCTATGTAGCCAACATCTGCATCAGTAATATAGAAAATCCTTGAATTTCCTCAAATTATGTCCCTGTAAACGTTCCTCAAATTATGTCCCCTGCAGTTATTTCATTGTTTTCCTTTCCTTTCCAGTCTGATTTGGCTAATTTTAATGCCATTCCAATAGGGAACAGTGGTAGAGAAAGAAATAGATGAGATAGTAATACATCACTCCGTAATTCTTGTAGCCCTAGGAAAATCAAGTGTTCTCTATGGTGGTGAAAAGAGGAGATTATTTCCTGATGCAGGAGCACTCACAATGTAATGGAAATGCAGGGTTGTATTGCCATGGTTTGATCCATAGCACATTTTGGAATAGTGCCCAAGTCGTGTTTCATAAGCCTAAATAACTAACCTGGACCCGGGTTCCAAGGAGGACCATGAATTTGTGGCTCATGCGTGCACACTCCTCTGCCCCACGGGGGGCATATTGTGGCAACACCCTTGTACAGACTTTGTTTCCTGTGGTTTCCTGAGGGGAGGTTCCCCGAACTGTGTTTGCATGGAATAGCTGTGAGCCATCTACAGACTTCCATAATGGAGTTTCCCTTCATGTATTTAAGCTGTATTCTGTTGTATAGTGATTTGTGGACCAGACAATGTAGCAGAAGTACACTGAAGCAAGTTGATTAAGAGTTGATAAATGAATGTAATGTAACAGAATTAGCTGACTGCTTTATTCTCAAAATGTTTATACTTCAGTAAGTTTATGCTTTAGTTGGAATTACCATGTTAATCCCTTCATCATATTGCTCTGTACTATTCGCAAATAGTTTCTCATTAAAGTCTTTTCTCCTTGATCTGCTTTGCAGACTTTCCAAACAAAGACTGCCACCTTTTTCCAATGTATGTTTTTCAAGCATAACAGAACTGGGGTGTAGACCAGAGGTGCAGTGGTTGAAAGGATTCACCAGAGAGAGTGGGGAGCAGAACAGGCAGATGTACTGAAATACACTGCTCCAGGGAGCAGCAGGCATGACAGGAGAAGGCTGCTGCACCCTATGTGGCTTAGCTCCCTCGTGGGGAATTGAACTCAGGCCACAGCAGTGATAGAGCTGAGACTTACTCTCAAAGCCAACAGCGTGGCCCCTTTCCCAATAATTTCTCACTGCACCATTGGCCATATAGAATTTAATATAAAATGAATGTGTCTTTACTGATCAATGAATCATGTCACAGGCAAGTTTTAGATTTAAATTAATTGGTATGCATGTGTAAGGACTATATACTACATGGTTACTATGAATAGTTTTTTCTGAAATTGAAAAGACTCTTTTTGGTAAATGTCAAAGTATAAACTAATATGAAAATATTTAACCTTTCGTTCTTATTATAACAAAATGGAAAATAACAAATGACAGGGTTTCACATGGTAGCCCTGAAGGATAATGCTTTTCAGATCCCTTTTATCCATCTCTTTTAATAAATAGCCCTTCATTACCTTTTTATGTTACAAGTTTGCATACTGAACCAGATTGCAATGAAATAACAGTCTAATAAAAACATTATGTTTGAAATAGATGTAGTTCATTCTGTGCCCATAAATTTTTAAGTAGTTGATGGAAAATTGGTCTCTCTAAGTAAGAGATTTTTGTTTTATTTTCAAGTTAGGCTATAGTTTTGGATCTGTGGACAAACCATTTACTCTCCCTGGTATTATCTTTCTTCTAGCTAATTCTGTGAGTCATAGTCTCTTCTGGTACCATCGATATTATTGCAAAGAGGAAGATTTAATCCGGTGGGGTTTTTTTAGTAGCTGAGTAGTATTTGTGTGTTGTGCGCCATATTTTTGTAACCAACTCATCTATTGTTGGACCCTTAGGTTGCTTCTATCACTTTGGTATTGAAAATACTATTACAATGAACATAGGAGTGCACATATCCCTTCATATTAGTGGTTTTGTATACTTCAGAGAGATATCTAAGAATGGGATTGCTGGATCATCAGGTAGAACTATTTTTAGTATTTTCAGAAATACCTACCCTACTTTTCTAGGAAAGGAAACAGTCTTCATTTCCACCAACAGTGGAGTAAAGACATGGATATAAGTTCTGAAATCACAAAATACACAGAAAAACAAAAATGACACAGTTCCTTAATCAGCCTTAGAGATGACTTTTGTCAATCGGATTACATTGGCAAAGGAAACAAAAGCAAATATAAACAAATGGGACAATATTAAACTAAAAGGTTTCTATAGAGTGAAAGAAACCACCATTAAAAAAGCTAATGATTTGGAGAAAATACTTATATATGTCAGACAAGGGCTTAATATAGAAATTTTATAAAGAAGTCATTAAACTCATCACCAAAAGAACAAATGTCCCCATTGAAAAGTGGACAGAGATGTTGAAGAGCGCCTTGTCCACAGGAGACAGAGATGGCAGCAGGCCCATGAACGTGTGTTCTTCCTCTCCTATTCAGAAAGCAAATCAGAAGCAAAATGAGCGATCATCTCCTATCTGTTAAGAGGGTTATTATCAAAATAGACAAGAAACAAGTGATGGTAAAGTTGTGGAGAGAAAAAATTCTTTGTAGATGTTGTTACAAATTTAAACTGTTCTAATCATGGAAATAGTGTGGCAATCCCTCAACAAAATTAAGAAAAGAAATATCACATGACCCAGCTAGCTGACTTCTCTTTTGTTGTCAAGCTTTACCACAAAAATATACAAACTTAAATTCAAAGAGATATATGGAACACCATGTTCATCATAACATTATTCACAACACTCAAGACAGAGAAACAAACTCAGAGCCCACTGATAGATGATAAAATAAAAAAAAAGTGATATATATGATATATATATCATATATATATATACAGTGGGAGACTACTCAGCTATAAAGAAGATGAAATCCTGCTGTTTGCAACAACATGGATTGACCTAGAGTATCTATATTTTGCTATCTAAAATAAGTCAGAGGGATAATAAAAGCACCATATGATTTTGTTACAGGGCAAGGAGAGGGGTAGCCCAGACACCACAAACCTACCTGCTCTAAATGGGTTCTGCCGTCCACCGCATCACCACAAACATATGAGACTTTACTGGGAAGGAACTTCAATACAATCAGGAAACAATATAGGAAAGGCAGAGACTACAGTTTCTTTTTTTTAAAATATTTTATTTTATATAATTCTTACATCATTTTTCATCTTTGCACAATGTATGCATTTTCATTTTGGTTATATTCCCAATACAATTGCACCTCCCCCTTATTTTGACTCTAGTCCTTCCTCTCCCTGCCCTCCCTCCCTCCCCCCACCCCGCACCCCCTCCCCCTGCAGTGTGTCTCTATAGTTTCTAAATAAAGTATCCAATGTTACCAGTCCCCTTGTTGGTAAAAGTCCATCCAAAAGGGATTGGCCCAGAATAAGGTCCCAAAGCCTGCCACAGGTCTAAGGCATCTTCCAGTGGGGAGCCATAGAAAAGGATCAGAAACCACCAGACAAGTCTGGAAGGAAAAGAGTAAATTATCAAAAGCAAGACAAAAACCGCCATTGCCACCTCCCCACGGGTCTCTCGCCCACATCTGTGTCACCCAGTCCACGACCAAAAGGCAAGCGTGGTTTCTTCACGCGTCTCTCTGCTCTACGTGCCTCCTCTGGGTCTCCTTCTGGCTCCATCCTGCTTCCTTCCTTCCTCAGTTTCCTCTGCAGCTTCTTCTCTCCCTGCTCAGCTCCACCCTCCCTTGGGTGGGGTGGGAACCTGGAACCTCCCCCTTTCCTGGGGACCACCCTGTTACAATTTCACTCCTATATGGATGATAGAGAAACAAAACAAATGAACAAACAAAACAAACCAAAAACAACATCTTAGTCTGTAAGAACAAAATATTTGCTGCCAGAGGGAAACAGGAAAAGGGGCTGAGGAATTTGGGTGAAGGAGTTCTTGTATGGGGAAGAATAGAAACTGTTTATTCAAATGTTAATTTTTAATGTACACCAAAACCTATCCCTATATAATGGTACAAACCAGTGGAACTTCAGTAAAAATTAACAGAAAATGAAGTGAAACACAAAGATTTTTGTTAGAGCTCATGAAATTTGTGATAATTCCGAAGCTCTGTTTGTATATATATGTAAAAAAATAAAAGCTATTCTGAGATATTTTGACTTGCTCTCTTATATGCAATCCTCATACTTTTCCTTTTTTAAATTTTTTCTCCCTCAGCAGTTAATTTTTAAAAACAATGGAATCAACTGATGGCCTATGAAGGGACATTTCAAGGTCTTAATTTCAGAGGACATTTATTCTGATTGCTGTGTGTTCTTTACAGTTTTTGCTATAATACATGGGAGTCAGAATCTCCAAGATGGATGAGGGTTGCTCAAAGACCCACATTTTGATGCAAATTTCCTAAGTCATCCTAAATTCCAGCCACTTCAAAATTCATGGAGCAAACCCAAAGATGTAAAATTGTGGAGAAAAGGGAAATGATTTCCTTAGAACAAGAAAATGACACCTCAGGCTAAATTCAACCTTGTAAATACAATGAAAAACCAGCCACATTCATTTGTTAATTGTCCTTGGCTATCTCCTTGCTGTAGTGCAGATTTTAGTAGTTGCAAAAGGAACTACAATATATGGTAAATAAAGTTTGAAATATTTATTCTTTGAGGAGAGAGAAATTTGTCAATCCTTGTTCTACAGTCATGATTTGTAAACATTCAAGCGCAGCTTCTCTGGCATAGGGAGGGTGAAGAAAGAGATCTGAGCCTGTGTCCTTCTTCCCTTATCAGGTCTCTGAATCTACAGAAAATAAGGGAACTTTTTAGAGTTTGAAAATCAGTGAATTTATCTTTAATTGCCGCATCAATATTAGCTTGGTAATGCTGTTAATAACATTTATATCAGAAATAATGATAATTCAGGGTCAGTGATATAAGCGATGATTGGATAGTTCATTAAGTGGAACAAACATTATTAAGCAGTCTTTGTGGTGGAACCATAGCTGGGGGAGGCGTGAGGTATGGGGGTGTAAGAGTGTGGCAGAGATGGAGTAGAGAACAGAAAAGGAGGATTTATTGAAATACCCTGCAAGGGAACAGGGGGCAAGAGGGAGCTATACAGCTGTGTGTGAAGGATTTGAGACTTTTACACTAGGGTTCCATAGGGTTTCTTACTTGGGGAGCCAGTTTGCACAGGTTATCGGCTGGGGTGTCTGCTCTTGGGTGCAGACCCTTGACACAGACACATGTGCAGGCCCTGCCTCTGCATTCCTGGAGTTGGGCTGGTTTATCTGCCATGGTGGTCAGTCTAGCGGCCCAGTTCCCATGGCAGCCTTATTGATGCCCTTCTCTGCTCAAGTCTCTCAAACATGACTGTGGGGTAAGAGTGAGAGCTTTGTTTTTAACCTTATGAAATGAAACCCTGACACCCGTGTTGGGCCAGATGTATACTTCAGGAGTGACAACATAATCCTTTCTCTGGAAATCACAGTATTTTCTTTCCTTTTTCCAGAATTTATACTATTTTTGCTGATTTGATGGGCTCATGTTTTAATATTTGGTAATTAAACATGGTTTTGACAGGGAATGAGTAATAAAAAAATAAAGCAACCCAATTCAACCCCCTTTTGCTCTTTTGATTGTACCATAACTTACAACTTAATTGTCAGAAATTCTCTCTTAAGAAAATGTAGAATTGCTTCCGTGTTTAGCCTTTGGGGATTTGGGGTTCCCTTTTTGGTAATTTACTTGACACTTATTGATATAAGAGTGTTAAGTCATAAAGTGCATGCTTTGAATTGTTTCTGTCAGTAGAGACTTCCAAATTTAATGGATGCAGACAGGTGAAGACCAAGAAGAGGGAATGTAAATCGCATATAGGAAATTATCCACTGTGGCAGAAAAACAGAAACCAAATGGTGGGGTAGTGTTCAATAAGGTTAAAATTAAGCCCCTACCCCTTGCCCAGCAGGAAGGTTTGGGAGGCTTGAACACAGAGAGAACTGATGAGGCTGCTCTGGGTCCCAATCTGTAAGATGGATCCCTTTGACCAGGAATGTGGAGGCAAGGCCAGGACACATTCTGGGACAAAGATCAAGCCCCCAGGATCAGACACCCCTGTACTAACCAGCCCAAAACTAACTCCCCAAAGCAAAACTGACAAAACTATTTATAAAAGGGAGCCCAAAATCTTTCTTCACCTGTAGATCTTTCCTGTCTCCCTAGCTGCTTCTCTTAGCAGTGTATTTGAACAAATGTGCCTTTTCTGTTCTCCAGTCTGCCTCTGGTGAAATTTTTCACCCCTGCACATGTGGTCTGTCAAGGTATCATTAAGAATTTGAAAACCAAGCCCCCACTCCTTGGCCAGAGGCAAGTTTGGGAGGCTGGAATGATAAAGGGAGTGGATGGAACTGCCATGGAAACATGGACCTTAAGCTGGTGAGGCCCAGAACTGATGATCCTCTATGCTGATTCAGATCATCAGTCAGGACACACCCAAGACTAGTCACCCTAACCAGTCAATGGTTCTAAAGCGTAGAGACTTGGGACCCAAACTCTGAGCAGTCCACCCTTCCTGTTTCGCCCTCTGCTTCTTTTAGCAGTGTATTTCAATAAATTCGCCTGGTATTTCCCATCTGTCTCTGGTGAACTCTTTCACCCCTGCAACAGGGCCTCCACCTTGATTCTTCCCCACAACATTCTATATCAATAATCTTTGTTAGATAGAGTGGTGTGATTTCTTATAAAAGAAGATGGAACCTAACCTCTTCAACTACACCAATCTTCCATCTACCCAAACCTCCACTCTTTGTTCTCTGAATTCAGCAAATAAAAATAAAACTTAAAAAAAAAAAAAAAAAAGCATGGGCCTCCCCTAGTGGCGCAGGGGTTGATTACTAGGTTGCGAAGCTGCCCACAGAATCTGCAGTGCCGGTTCAATACCTGGCCACCAGCGAAGGTCTCACATGGCACCACAGAACTCTCCTGTTGTGCCCGCTGCTCCCCTCAGCAGTGTATTTCGTCACTCTGCCTATTCTGTTCTCTGCTCTGGTTCTGGTGAATTCTCTTACCCTCCCGCACTTCTGACTGTACCCAGGGCTTGTATAAATAAATACATAAATCTTAAAAAAAAAAAAAAAAACAAATAGCAATTACATCTACCAAGTTGCTCAAGATAGAAAGTTTGGCAGCATCTTTAATTTCTGTCTTTCCCTCACTTTCTATATCCATCCAAATCAGCCCTATTAGCTAACATCCTAAGCAAAGTACCACTCTGTCCTACTCCTCTCTCTTTGTCTACTGCAAGTTTCTCCGTTTTTTTTTCCCTGTTGCATCTTGTTCTCCTACAATCTAGTTTCCCCAATGCAAAGAGATTTTTCCTCAAACACAAATTATTCAATTCACTCCACTCGCCAACACCTCTCTCCATTTTCACAATTAGTTGAAGTTCAGGCCATCCCCCTGAATTAGGAAGTTCTGAGTGACTAGTTTCTGTGAATATCTTTGACCTTGTCTCACAATTCCTTCTCCTTTGTCCACATGAAACACTGACCTCCTTTTTCTTACTGCAGGGTGATTCAGTCCTTTCTGCCTCTCTGTGCTCCCCTCTGCAATTGTGCTTTCTCCCAAACTTTGCTGTATGCATCCTGGTCTGTCAATAGAGTTCATATTGTCATTTATTGAAGTCTTATAATTTCCATGAAAGAATAATGTTTTCATAGCTTTACAGATACATACATTTTATTAAAAATATCCTGATGGGTTTCATATTTTGATGTTATCCTAAATGGCATTGAAAATTCAATTGGTTTGTTTCGATCCTTTGTACAGTTCCTATCACCATTTGTTATTTCTCTGTTGGATATTTTAAAACTTATTTATATTGCTTTTATTCCCTGCCACTGAAAAGTCAGTTTTATCACAACAATCTCTCTATATCTTGATCACTAGAACACTATCAATTCTACAAAAGTACAGTGTAGTTTCTCAATAATTAGTCATTGTTTCTTTTGAGTGAATATCATATATAGGTAACCTTGGAAAAAGTAATTAGCCTCTCTAAATCTCCTTCCTCAGATATTAATATATATGTAAGTGCACATATTGATATATGTAATATACATAGAATTAAACCAATGATACTTATACTTCCTGATATTTATCACTATTAAATCACTTTATTTTGGTTGAAGTGTTAAAAGCAACCTAAAAAACAAAGTATTCTGAATTTCCTAACATTTTTGTTTAGTTTTAAGCACACTGGTACTGTTATGACCTATTGGATTTGTTAGTATATTCCTTCTCAAAGGAACTTTTGTGCATATAGTATTATTATTTAATGTTATTTTTCTACTAAACTGACTGCATGACACAATTACAGCCCCCCAAAAAGAAAGACAGGCTGAAAAAGAATCCTGAAATTACCTCTTGAAAATTTTAGAATTTAAACCTTACTAGTTCATTGCAACAGCAGTAACTGTGCCTTTATTTTTTTTTAATTTTCTTAAAGATGTATTTTATTTATGCAAGCACCGGGGTGCAGGCCAGATGCGCGGGAGGGTGAGAGGATTCCCCAAAGACAGCCTGGAACAGAACAGACAGACTGACTGAAATCCACTGCTGAGGGGAGCAGCGGGCGGGGCAGGAGGGGTCTGCGCGCCACGTGGACCCTCGCGGGCGCGGCAGAGGCTGTGGACAGCTCCCCAGCTCGCGCCCAACCGCCTGCACCCCCTGTTTGCTGTTCTCCCCACAGTGTGAGCGCGACAGTAAAGCATCTGCACAAGGCGGGGCCAGGATGGGGGCGCCTGGAAAAGCCAAATCCCAGGACGGGATTGCTCAGGACCGATGAAAGGGCCTCTCGGGCATTCCAAGGGTTGTCGTTAAGCGGCAGCTTTTTCGTTAAGGCTGAGAAACCGCTGGCGGTTCCCTCTGCCAATGGCTGTGGCCTGTGGCTCTGACGCCACAAAGAGCCCTTGTGACGGCACCGGCACCGCCTGCATCAGGCCCGCCCGGACTGCGCCTGTGTCCTCAGGAGCCGGGAAGCTTTGGACAGTGACCTGTGCACTCCGGACGACGTGAGAGACAGTGAGAGCCTGTTTTGGTTCTCTTTTGTTTTATTTATTGGTTTATTTATTTAATTATTTGTTTAGGCTATTTATTTTAGTTATTTTATTTTTCTTTCTTTGTTTTTTACCTTATTTTCCTTTTTTTTTTTTTTTTTTTTGTATTTGCTTATAGTCAGGGCTGGTGAGGGTGGTCAGCGTAGTCAAGCGCACAGGCGCTATGTCCCAGGGACGGCAAGGGCAAAGCTACCTGGTGCTGCGGGAGCTGGGGCGGGGCTCCCACGCCAAGGTGACGCTGGCGCTGCATGCGCTCACGGGCACGAAGGTGCTCATCAGGGGCGTCCGCAAGTCCGAGGTGCCCGACCTCCGCCTCCTGGCCCGCGAGATGGGGTGCATGAAGGCCCTTCACCACCCAAACATCGTGGAGCTCTTCCAGGTGGTGGACACCGGGCCGGAGCTGCAGCTCGTCATGGAGTACGTGCAGGGGGAGGACCTGCAGGACTTCCTGGACAGGCGTGGGCGCCTGGGCGAGCGCGAGGCCCGGCCACTCTTTCGGCAGATCCTCGCGGCCCTCAGCTACTGCCATGCCAAAGGCATCGCGCACAGGGATGTGAGGCCTGAGAACATTCTGCTGACCCGAGAGGGGAAAGTCAAGCTGGTGGACTTTGGGCTCAGCGTCCAGGCCTTCAACTGGGCGCTGAGCAGGTGCTGCTGTCGCCCAGAATACAGGGCCCCCGAGGTCTACCTTGGCCAGCGCTACAATGGCCCCAAGGTGGACGTGTGGAGCCTGGGCGTCGTGTTCTATAAAATGGTGACCGGCACACTGCCCTTCAGGGGCCCAAACCTCTGGGCGATCAGGGTGCGCGTCGTGGGCAGGCGGGTCCAGCTGCCCGACTATCTCACGGAGCAATGCCAGGACCTACTGGCCAAAATGCTGGCACCAGACCCCTGGAGGCGCAGCACCCTGGAGAGCATCCGGCAGCACGCCTGGGTAGCAGAAAACACTGAGGGACTCCTGCCCTTCAGCGAGCCGTCCCTCAGCCCCCAGGACCCGGCCATAATCAAAGTTATGGAGCGCCTGGGCTACCAGAGGCAGGAAATTCGGGAGGCCATTGACGCTAACAAGTACGACAAGGTCATGGCCACCTACCTGATCCTCCGCTCCAGGAAGCAGGCGGGGGAGGAGGACTATGAGGAGGAGGGCCAGGAGCGGCCCAGGCGCGTCACTTTCCAGGTGCCAAAGCTCGTCACCTTCCGGGAGCCCGGTGACCCCGATTCCAAGGACAGCCTCCCGCAGCCTGAGGTTTCGGGGAATACCCCAAGGCCGGGTATCCTGCGAAAGCAGGAAGTCCAAAAGAGGGCAAAGGATGCCACCCCGGGCACCAGGGTCATCTCCGCAGGAGTCCCTGAGCTGGAGGACGCCCAGAAGCACACCACCGCCGCAGGGCCAGGCCGCCTGTTAGATGATGCCCCGAAGGGCAGACCCTCTGCGCTAGGCCCGGTACTGGAGGACGCCTGGGGGGACACCAGCACCTCTGTGGCCAGACCCCAGCAGGAGGACACCAGGGAGCACAGTAGCACCTTGGTGTCAGTCCTCCAGCTGGAGGACACTGGGGAGCACGGCAGCACCACTGAGACAGGCCCCCAGCTGGAGAGGGACCAGGAAAGCAGGGCCAGCACGATCTGTCCAGCTCCACAGGCCTCCAGCACCCCCCTAAGACCTCCCCCAAGACGTGGCTGGCCTTCCAGTGCAGTGGCCCCTTCAGCAATCATCAGGGCCAGAGACAGGGTATTAGATATTATCCTAGAATTTTGTTGCTGCTGTGCAGCATTCGAGTTGCAGAGCAACAAAGAGTAAAAATAGCACCACACCAGACAAAAGCCTCCCCACCCCAAAGCACAAAGTGGTCATGGTGAACAGGAGTACACCAGGGAAGGTTGAGGCTCTGGAGAGGCTCAGGGGCTGGGCCCAGTCACAGGAGCCAGGAGCAGCATGAGACCCATGGGACTGCAGCACAGAAATCTGGGCAAAACTGATGTCCCTGAGCAGAGCAGGTGAAGGGCCAGGAGGGCCACGGAACTGGTGAAACACCTGGAGGGGAGCAGAGTGGGTGAGTGGTGGGGTGTGGAGGGGCTGGGGAGAGCTGAGCAGGTACAGGGCCCAGGAGGGGTATGAGGCTGTGTGGGTGGCCCCAGGGCCAGAGGCAGGAAACCCTGGGCCTCTCTCCCCCATCATAGGCTCAGTTCCCTGAGGACCATACTGCCCCCTTGCTGGGAGAGACCTGCTGCTCTATCCTGGGCACAGGGATGGCATAGAGGATGCAGGAGCTCTTGCAAAGGCTTGGGTCCAGGTGGTAAAACATGCAGATTGCAAGGAGCAGATAGAGAAGGTCTCTAGCTCCCCTTAAGAAAGACTCGGGGACCAGTATATTAGAATCCAAACAGGACTCTTCAAGGTGGACAGAGTTTATGCACAGACCAACCTTACTCCACACGACCTGCTCAGCTGGAAAATCTGCACATCTTCCTACACCAGGAAGCCCTAGGCTGTGATCAAACTCAGTCCCACAGTGAGCATTGTCACCTCAAATTTTTGCAGCTTGGGATTCTTACACAGTGTCAGCCCAGCTGGTATTTCCCCTTTTAAAAATCCTCTCCAGACGGCCACCCACCCCTCCTCCTCCCTGGATTCAAACCCTGCAGGGTGACCTTAGCCAAATTGGAAACGTTAATATCGCCCAACAGATGCAGGCTTTGGACACCAGTCTCTGCCAAGTAAATCACTGGGTCCAGGAACGAAAAGCTACAGGGGCTGTCTACCTTAAATTTGTGTTTTTCATCATTGTTTAGATGGTGTTCAAGATGGGTAAAATGAAATGGCATAAGAAAGAAAGCAAAAGAAAGTGTTGAAGGTCTGAGAGAGATTTTGGTGAGAAATCATGTGTACTCAGGTGTCTCCCCCTCCTCCAACACATTCATGGACTTGCTCATCTGACCAGCAAAGTCCCCTCTGATCGATACTTCGTCAGCCGAAGCTGGGGCCAGGACATCCAAATGTGGACCAGCTCTCCCTTACTGCCATGGATCCTGCCCCTAGTAGGCCCAGTGATTATGATGATGCTTTTCTTTGTTTCTACACCCTGTTTTCTCTGCTTTATCCACGCAAAGCTCTCTGAGATGAGCCTTCGCTCTCCCAGACCCGGGAAAGCCATTCCTGTTATTGACAGATGAGCAACAGGGCATTGCTCTAGGGGTTCTGGGCCAACCTGGGCTGTCCAGCGACCAGTTGCTTATTTCCCTAAACACACGGATCCCACTGTAAGAGGATGGCAGCCCTGCCTGCACGCACTTGCGGCAGCTGCTCGTCTCGCTAGACAGGCCTTAAAACCCACACTGGGCCAATCTGTAGATGTTAATTCTCCACATCGGCTCCAGGACCTACTCAAGCAGTATGTATGCAAGTGCTGGGCCCAACTCGGGCACGCATCACTGCTCCCCTGGTCCAGGTTCCACTCAGCCTACAGAGCAGAGACCCACTGTTTCTAATCCCATCACTTCAAGCCACTTCCCCTTCTTCTGTCTATACCTGGAAATTCCAGATCAGCGCAGCCTCAGGCAAGGTATTAGCACTCACAGGGCCTCTGATCCTAACCTTATTTTTTTCTTTTTGCCCCATGCTTACTGCATTTCATCCAACACCGGATCCAAGACCCACCCCGTAGCACCTTTAACCAACTCCTCCACCCATATCCTCGTGTCCCTGCAAAGACCTTCTCATAACCAGGCCTGAGCCCCCACCCCGGTCTTCGCCCCCGTCCAGCAGGAAGTAGCCAAAGAAAGAACCGTCGCCCCTTTTCCTATCAACAAAAGGCTGGTATGAAAGGTCTATGCAGGGGCCAGGAATGGGGAAGCCCACATACAAACAACAAGATGGCCCTGACACCAGTACCCCTGATTCCATCAAACCGAAACTGAAGCCATAAGCAGGGGAAAACAACTCGGCTCCACGAAAAAACAACTTTGTTCCACCTAAACCTGTTCCCCCCTGCCAACCCAGTTTTCCTGCCTAACCTCTCCTCACCCTATGAAATGACATCTCCCCCCACAACAGGGGAGACTTCAGGGACACCCCACCTTGAATCAGCAAAGCTCGCCTGGGGGCACAATGAATGTCCCTTCCTTTGAGAAAGTTTAGCCTGGCTCCCCTTTTCTTTACCGCGCCAAACCTTTCATCTTGGTGCCCGAAACCTGGAAGGCTGTGTCCCCTGGCGCTGGGGCCGCCTTCCCGTCCCTGGGACCTCTCCTCTCCATGGCAGACGCCTCACATCCACCACCGGCCTTGATCCTTGGGGTGAGTCACCTGCCTGACCCTCCTTCCTAGGAGGCCCTCACCCCTGGTTACCTGGCTCCTCTCCTCACCCCCATCCTGGTCGACTGTTCCATAAACCGCGGGCCTACGCCAGCCGACCCCCATTGCTCCTGGTTCTGATTTGGGGACGTCCATCCAGTCCAGGTGTCCCCTTCTCATGCCCTCCCATCTCTCCCTCCTGCAAACCAGTTGTACTTTCCAAGTCTCCAGTCTCCTCTCCCTCTTCGCCCTCTCCTCTTCTGCGTTCTCTGATCCTCTAGATGTTCAGTCTTCACCTCCTTCAGCTCCCCAGGCCTGCCCCCGCTTCCACCTCCCAGCTACCACACCTGCTCTCACAGTCGTCCTCTTTGTCCCCTTAGGGAGGTTGCGGGGACTGAAGGAGCAGGTGGAGTCCACGATCCTTTCCCTCTGTCTGATCTCTCCCAGATTGAAAAGCATCTCGGCTGTTTCACTAAGGACCCCACTACCTACACCAAAGAATTTCGTTATCTTACCCAAGGTTACACCTAAGGTTACACCTATAACCTTCGGTGTCATGACTACACGTTATCCTCTCTTCCACCCTGACCTCTAATCAAAGAGAACGTGTTTTTCAGTCTGCTCGAGGCCACGCAGATCAGGCCACTTCACTGACACAACCATGCCCCCAGGCCCTGAAGCAGGTCCCCGCCAGGAGCCTGGCTGGGAATCCCAGACTGACACTGATGCGGGTCGCAGGGGCAGGGCTCGCTGCCTCTTAGCCAGGCTCCAAGCAGCAGCCTGTCTCCAAGGCAGTTAATTTTGACAAGCACGGGAGATCACCCAGTTCCACCCCATACGAGGAGGACGGTGACTACAAACAGCGATGAAGAGCATGTGGGTGCTAGATCTGTTCATAAACCTACCCGGGATGGGTTGGTTGCACTACAACTAGCGTAGACGGCAGGACGGTTCAAAGCAGGACGGCTCTACGCAGACGAAACCCTTTGGAACCTGGGGAGGGGTTGCCAGGTGGCCAGCCACGAGCAGATGGTACTCAGTGGCCAACCTCCTCGCCCTGTGGGCACCTCTCCAGGAATGGCCAGAGGTAGATGGATCCCCAGGGCAGTTGGAACAGGCCCTGTATGAAATAGAAGAAACCCTGAGTGGATGTGTTATAGGACAGGGAGAGGGGCAGCCCAAACCCCGCAAACCTGCCTATTCTACATGGGTTCTGCCATCCGCCGCATCAACACAAAACATAGGAGACTTTAATGGGAAGGAACTTTAATAAAACTAGGAAACAATACAGGGAAGGCAAAGAGTCTAGTTTCTAAATGAAGCATCCAGAGTTACCCGTCCCCTCGTGGGTAAAAGTCCATCCAAATGGGATTGGCCCAGAACAAGGCCCCAAAGCCTGCTACAAGTCTAAAGCATCTTCCAGTGGGGACCCACAGAAAAGGGTCACAAACAACTGAACAAGCCCGGAAGGAAAAGAGCAAAATCAACATCAAGAAAAAAGCTGCCATTGTCACCTCCCCACGGGTCTCACCCACATCTGTGTTACCCAGTCCACGACCAAAAGACAAGCACAGTTTCTACACATGTCTCTAGGCTCCATGCGCCTCCTCCAGGTCTCCTTGCTCCATCCTGCTTCCTTCCTCAGTCTCTTCTTCAGCTTCTCCTCTTCCTGCTCAGCTCCACCCTCCCTTGGGTGGGGCAGGGAACCTCCCCCTTTCCTGGGGACCACCCTGTTACAGATGCAGTTCCCGCGAGGTGGCAGGAGCAGTGGGATGGGTGTTTCTCACAGCTCTGCTTGAGTCCAGGCAGAAAGAGCAATCTAGAGTCCAGCGAGTATGGGATGAGATGCGGGAAAAGATGCGAAAACTACAATGTTTGAGGATTCTGGAGGAAGAAGTTCAGAGAAACCAACCCACCATTCTGGAGATGCCAGACTCCAGCTCAGAAAGGAAGGAGAGGGAGGCTGGCCCTTTGCCCGAATCGCAGCTGGTGGTGGGAAACCAACCCATGACTCCAGAGATGCCAGACCCCTCCTCAGGACAGGAGGAGAGGGAGGCTGGCCCTTTGCCCGAGTCACAACCAGCAATGGCAAACCAACCTGCGACCCCTGAGATGCCGGACTCCTCTGGAGAGGAGGTGGAGGCTGGTCCCATGCTCCGGGCCCGCCGAGTGGTGACTCAGAAATAAAGCGGCAGCCACCCATGGCCCCAGGTGGGTGGTCAGGCTGCTGGACCACCACAAATGACAGAATTTACTTCCTATCAACCATACACCCAGGCGGAACTGGTGGACTTGGACAAACAGTTTCCACCAGAAACCAGGGGAACCCTTGGCAGCCTGGCTGCTACATTTGTGGGGCCTGGGGCTGGATGGGATCATTTGCACGGCACAAGTGATGGAGAGACTGGCCTCCATGGTTTACACCCATCCTTGCGACAGAGGCTACAGAACAGCCAGCAGTATGGCCAGGGCGACCATACCGGGAATGGATAATAGCTGCCATACGGACAGTCTGGCTGATGCAGGAGACGTGCTGGACACAGTAAGTGGATGGCAGACGTACGCCGAGCTGGTACAGGTCCTTCGGGAATTGGGGATGCGGCAGGCCATGTTTAATGTGAATTCCCGTGGTCCTGATGATGAGTGTTTCACAGCAGGGATGAGAGACTTGGTATTAAAATGTCCCCTCATCCTCATTTGGATCCCTCCTGGCAGTTGTAGCACCCCATGTGAGTCGTCAGCTACACGACGTCACAACAGTGATAGCCAGCTTGGGCGAAGTTGAGAACTGGCGCTCTCAAACTCAGGAGGGAATATGGGTAGTTGTTGAAAAGTCAAAAGGAATGCCAAGGAGGGAAAGGAATCTTCTTGGCACCACAGAATTTATTAAAGTCACCCATAACCAAATGTGGACAGATTTATTGAGAGCAGGTGTAAATAGCACTAAAATACACGCACAGCCCAATCTATATTTGTTGGAATTATGGCAGCAGCTGCAAGAAGACCAGAGGTTCACGCCCATGAGAAGGACTGCTGCTCAGGGGGAGCCTGGAAGCTCCAGGCCTCAGGCACATGTCCTGCGCCTGGAAGACACTTGCTGCCAACCCTATCCTCGGGTGAGGCCTGATCGCTTTCAAATAGGGTGAGGGCCAAGGAACCCGTCCACAGGGGACGGGCGGGGACCGGAGGCCACATGTGGAGCTTGCCATCCACTGGTCCCCAACTAACATGCAAAGGGTTTTAGCTCTGGCAGACACAGAGCTAATGTACTCTGCTCTATGGAAATCCAGAAAGATTTCACAGGTCTACTTGTATTGATGGCTATGGAGGCCAGAGTGTCAAGGTGACAGCAGTGAGACTATCTCTGGGGATTGGGCCATTACCCCCCAAAAGAGTATAAAGTATATGTGTCGCCCGTCCTGGAGTACATCCTGGGGGTGGATGTACTAAGTGGCTTATGGCTAGAGACCACAGCCGGAGAGTTTCACCTTAGAGTGCGTGTGGTAAAGGCAGTGGTGAGAGGACACGCTAAGCATCTGCCCACACAACTGCCAGTCCCTAGGCAAGTGACTAATACCAACCAATATCAGTTGCCCGGAGTCTACAAGGAAATGACGGGCACAGTATCAGAACTGGAGAAAGCGGGCATTGTGCGTACTGCCCACAGCCCCGACAATTCACCGGTGTGGCCAGTGAAGAAGCCCGATGGCTCTTGGCGTATGACAGTAGATTTATCATGAGTTAAATAAGCTAGTTCCCACTTTGCATGCTGCAGTGCCTTTGGCAGCAGATTTGGTGGATCATCTGCTGGTGCCAATGAATGTCTTTTGCCACTAGGTTGGTACCTCGCCTGGAATAACTTGTGTTCTCTTGTCTTTTTTGTTATAGTGTGATGTGTACTATTTACTTTTGTGGGCCATGGCTGCGTTGTTTATGTTTGCTAAGAAACAAAATTGTCTATATGTAGATGGTCTGGCAGAAAACCCTGAGGGGGTGGATTGTAGGGTAAGGTAAAAAGTATCAGGCTTTTCTGCTCTCCCGCCATTAGGAGAGATGACACATCCCTGCGAGCCTGAACACAGGCCTGATGGCGGCACCTGGAGTAGGGTGGGGGTGCGGTGTCGAGGGTGGAGGAGGACAGTGGAGTGTGCGGGGGAGAGCGGTGACTACAAACAAGGGCGAGGAGCATGTGGCTGCTAGAACCGTTCATAAACACACCTGGAATGTGTTGGTTGCGTTACAGCGGGGTCCTGGGGTTCACTCTGGGAAAGGTGTCTGCAGAGCTCCCCTGTGAGTGGCACGCGGCGAGTTTCCCAGGCGAGTTTCTCCACAAGACAGAGACGGTAGTTATATTTAAAAAACAGGTTTATTGGGGAAAGGGAAAGGGGCAGGTTTTGCTGAGAGAGGCCTGCATGGTTGAAGGCGGGCAGCCTTGACAGGTCATAGGCGGGCAGGAAGCTGCTGCCCTGCAGAGGGAGAGAGTTGGTAAGAAGAGGAACCTACACAGTCCCAGGTGGGCAAAGGGAGTGCTGCCCCGAGCCAGTGCAGAGACTTTACAGACACAGTCCTCTTCTGTTTGGGGGGGTCACTCCTTGTGAGCCGTCAGTTGGTTGCTGATTTTTGGATAACCACGCAGAATCCAAGAGGGACTGGAGATACCAGGATGGGGAGTGGAGATTCCAGGATGGGCCCAATCTCCAAATCTTTCCCCTCAGGCCTGTGCTCCACTCCCTAGAGCATCTGATCCTGCTTGGCTCTCATGCCTTGTGATAAGGCCCTGGTGCCTAAGGGTCACGACCTCTACCGCTGAGTTAATGGTCATGCTATTTCCCTCTATCCCTACCTCCTTGTGAGTCAGGTTCTGGTGTCAGGGTACCTCCTTTCCAATCTTTCTATTCTGTCTGCTATTAAGGTATTCCTATTTTGTGAGGAGGGGAAGCTGGGTCCCGAATGCTGGGTGAGTATGGAGTAAGTGGCTCCTATAGCAATCAGAGAATTAATATCTTACCTGTGACATCCAGGGTTACTCTAGGCTTAACCACAGAGACCATGTCATTGGGGACCTGGTGACATCCTTGGGCCCTATCACTTGTCATCCAGGAGTTGTCAGTAGTCAGTCTACTACAGGGCAGGGAGAGGGGCACCCCAGAACCCCCAAAGCTGCTTGCTCGAAATAGTTTCTGCCATCTGCAGCATGGACACAAAACATTTAAGACTTTAATGGAAAGGAACTTTAACACAATTAGTAAACAATACAGAAAAGACAAAGAATCTGTTAGAGGTCAGGGAGAAGGGCAGCCCAGACACCACAAACCTGCCTGCTCTAAATAGGTTCTGCCATCCGCCGCATCAACAGAAAACATATGAGACTTAAATGAAAAGGAACGTTAATACAATTAGTAAACAATGCAGGAAAGGTAAAGAATATTGTTTCTAAAACAAGCATCCAAAGTTACCTGTCCCCTTGTGGGGAAAAGTCCACCCAAACAGGATTGGCCTAGAGCAAGGCCTGAAAGCCTCTCCAAAGTCTAAAGCGCCTTCCAGTGGGGACCCACAGAAAAGGATCAGAAACAACCAGACAAGTGTGGGAGGAAAAGAGCAAAATCAAAATCAAGACAAAAACCACCATTGTCACCTCCCCACCGGTCTCTTGCCCATGCTGTTGTCACCCAGTCCACGACCAAAATGCAAGTGCAGTTTCTGCACGTGTCTCTCGGCTCCATGTGCCTCCTCCAGGTCTCCTTCTGGCTCCATCCTGCTTCTTTCCTTCTCAGTCTCCACTGCAGCTTCTTCTCTCCCTTCTCAGCTCCCTTCTCTCTCTTCCTTTGGGTTGGGCAGGGAACCTGGAACTTCCCCTTTACCTGGGGACCACCCTATTATCTTGGATATCTCATACAGAAACACATATTTTAACTGTCTTAATTTGTTTAGGTGAGATGTCATTAAATTTTAGTTTTCTTATAATAAGAAGAAAAAAATTAAACCTGCAGGGCCTCCCCCGTGGCGCAGCGGTTGAGCGCTGGGTTGCGAAGCTGCCCGCGGCCTCTGCAGCGACGGTTCAATCCCCGGCTGCTCCCCGGCCACAGGAGGAGGGTCCCACATGGCGCGCAGACCTCTCCTGCCGCCCGCTGCTCCCCTCAGCAGTGTACTTCGGTCCCTCTGCCTGCTCTGCTCCCCGCTCTGGCTCTGGTGAATTCTCTCACCCTCCCGTGCTTCTGACTGTACCCAGTGCATGTGTAAACAAAACAAACAAATAAATAAATAAGTAAAACATGCCTCTATTAAAAAAAAAAAAGGAGTGCTAAAAAAAAAAATAAAAAAAAAAATAAACCTGCAAGCTCAACAATATTTAAAGAAAGTGATATTGTTTAACATTCTCATTCTTAAACTTAATAAGACCTTAGTTTTATATGAAATTTGGCCACCATTTAAATAATGATAAAAGAAAAAATTTAAGGGAGAGATACCAATTGTAGCTGTTAGTTTTTCTTAGGACAGGAATTTTAAATTAATTTCAGAGTTGCAAATTCTAACATCCCAAAAACCAAATTTCTTTCTTAGGCAAGTACTAGATAGATTGATGAAAACCAAGAAAAATAAGAGAGACTTAATATCATATACATTTCCTACATACCTGTGAGGAACACAGTGTTGCTAAGGAACTTGCCCATGAGGCTAGATTTTGCTAGGACAAGGGGAAAGAAAGAAGTCAATCTGGGATTTTTATGGAAAAGAATTTTATCAAGAGATTTAGGACTAATCATCAAAATGCAAACTTATCTTTTTTGATGTAGACTAGGTCAATTACTCGTTTTTTTTCCTGAATACTGTGTGCTTCCTTTTGAAAATAGAGACATTTCAACAAAAAATATTGATACTCAACATGAAAACTGTAAGGCTTGCATGCTACAAATTCAACCATTAAGTTTTGATCTAGTTTTTGATTACCAAAATCTTAAATCCTGATCTCAAAATTGGGAATTTTTTATTAGACTTTATATAGTTGTCATTTATAACTAATACTCCTAAGGCATTAGTGATACAAACAGATTTTTTGATTTGTTTTTTTTTTAAATTTTGGTCATGTGCATTACTTCTAAAAAGTAGTTATTCTTTTTTTCAATAATAAATTTTATTTTTATATTCCGCAACAATTGCAACCCCCCCCATTCTGACCCCAATCCCTCCCCTCCCGCCACCCACCCCCAAAAATGTGTCTCTGGTTCAAAGTTTTTTGTTGATTTTGATTTTTACTTTCTTATAGTTACTCATTTTCCTGGTCCCTTATTTAAGTTTTCTAGATTCCTGCTATGAGTGAGACCATCCGGTAGTTTTCTTTTTCTTTCTGGCTTATTTCGCTGAGCATGATCCCTTCCAGCGCCATCCATGTTGCTGCAAACTGCATGTGTTTATCTTTTTTGAATGCTGAGTAATATTCCCTGGTATATCTGTACCACATCTTCTTGATCCAGTCATCTATTTTTGGGCATTTGGGCTGTTTTCAAAGCTTAGCTATTGTAAACAGTGCTGCTATAAACCTAGGGGTGCAGGTGTTCTTTGGAATTGATGTTTCTGTGTCCTTTGGGTAAATACCTAGGAGTGGAATTGCTGGATCATATGGAAGCTCTATGTTTAGTAGGTCCAGAAATCTCCACACAGCTCTCCATAGTGGTTGGACCAGTTTGCACTCCCACCAACAGTGCAGAGAGTTCCTTTTTCTCCACACCCTCGCCAATATTAGTTGTTGCTAGTTTTTTTAATATGTGCCATTCTCACTGGTGTAAGATGGTATCTCATGGTAGTTTTGATTTGCATTTCCCTGATTACAAGTGATGTTGAACATTTTTTCATATGTCTGTTGGCCATTTGCATTTCCTCTTCAGAGAAGTTTCTTTTTAGCTCTTCTGCCCAATTTTTGACTGGATTATTTTCTTTGTTGTTGTTGAGTCTCATCAGCTCTTTGCAGATTTTTGTGATCAGTTCTTTATCATTAGTGTTGTGTAAAAAAATGTTATCCCAGTTGGTGGGGTTTCTCTTTGTTTTTGTTATTGTCTCTTTTGCTGTGCAGAAGCTCTTTAATTTGATGTAGTCCCAGCTGTTTATCTTTGCCTTCACTATCACTGCTTTGGGTGATGTGTTTGTAAAGATGTCTTTGACGTGCAAATCATGTAGTGTTTCGCCTATATTTCCTTCTATGTATTTTATGGTTTCAGGTCTTATGTCTAGTTCTTTAATCCATTTTGAGTTGATTTTTGTGTATGGTGTGAGGTAGTGGTCAAGCTTCATTCTTTTGCATGTGGCAACCCAGTTTTCCCAGCACCATTTATTGAACAAACTTTCTTTGCTCCAATGCATAGTCTTTGCTCCTTTGTCAAAGATTAGTTGACCATAAATCTGTGGGTTTATTTCTGGATTTTCTATTTGATTCCATTGGTCTGTGTGTCTGTTCTTCTTCCAATACCATGCAGTTTTGATGATTATGGCTTTGTAGTAGAGTTTGAAGTCTGGGAGTGTGATGCCTCCATTCCCTTCTTTTTTTTCTCAGGAGAGCTTGGCTATTCGGAGTTTTTTGTAATTTCATATGAATTTCATCAATAATTGTTCTAGTTCTTTGAAGAATGACATTGAGATTTTGATTGGAATAGCATTGAATCTGTATATTGCTTTTGGTAGGATGGCCATTTAATAATGTTTATTCTACCAATCCATGAGCAGGGGATGTCTTTCCATTTCTTTGTGTCTTCTATTTCTTTTAATAGTGTTTTATAGTTTTCTTTGTATAGGTCCTTTACCTCTGCGGGCTCAGTGTCCAAGGCTTCCCCCAGGCGCTGAGCACGTGCTGCTGTCGCCCAGAATACAGGGCCCCCAAGGTCTACCTTGGCCAGCAGTACAACGGCCCCAAGGTGGACGTGTGGAGCCTGGGCATCATGCCCTACGAAATGGTGACCGGCACATTGCCCTTCAGGGGGCCCAGCCTCAGGGCAATCAGGTAGTGCGTTCTGGGTGGGAACGTCCACCAGACCACCTACCTCATGGTCCAGGGCGGGGACCTGCTGGCCAAAATGCTGGCACGGGACCCCTGGAAGCACAGCACCCTGGAGAGCATCCAGCAGCACGCCTGGGTAGCAGAAACGAGCAGGGGACTCCTGCCCTTCAGCGAGCCGTCGCTCTGCCCCCAGGACCTGGCCATAACCAAAGGTATAGAGCGCCTGGGCTACCAGAGGCAGGAAATTCGGGAGGCCATTGACACCAACAAGTACCGCGAGGTCATGGCCACCTACCTGATCCTCCGCTCCAGGAAGCAGGCGGGGGAGGAGGACTATGAGGAGGAGGGGGAGGAGCGGCCCAGGCGCGTTACCTTCCAGGTGCCGAAGTGCGTCACCTTCCGGGATCCCGGTTACCCTGATTACAAGGACTCCCCACCCACCCCCACCCCGCCGGCACCTGAGGTTTCGGGGAATACCCCAAGGCCGGGTATCCTGGGAAAGCACCCAGTGCAGAAGATTGGAAAAGATACCCACCCCACTCCCTCAGCCTGAGGTTTTGGGGAATGCCCCAAGGCCAGGTATCCTGCGAAAGCAGGAAGTCCAAAAGAGGAAAGGATGTCACCCCAGGCAACAGGGTCATCTCCACCAGGTCCGTGAGCTGGAGGATGCGCAGCAGCACACCACTGCTGCAGGTCCAAGCCCCCTGCTAGAGGACACCCCAAAGGGCAGTCCCTCTGCGCTAGGCCCAGAGCTGGAGGATGCCTGGGGGGACACCAGCACCTCTGTGGCTAGACCCCAGCTGGAGAACACTGGGGAGCACGGCAGAACCACTGAGACAGGCCCCAAGCTGGAGAGGGACCAGGAAAGCAGGGCCAACACAATCAGTCCAGCTCCCCAGCCCTCCAGCACCACCCTAAGACGTCCCCCAATATGTGACTGGCCTTCCAGTGCAGTGGCACCTTCAGCAATCATCAGGGCCAGAGATAGAGTATTAGAAATTATCCTAGAATTTTGTTGCTGATGTGCAGCATTAGGAACTGGAGAGCAACAAAGATTAAAAATAGTGCCATACCCGGCAGAAGACCCCCCACCCCCAAAGAACAAGCACTCAGTGGCCATGGTGAACAGGAGTACACCAGGGAAGGTTGAGGCTCTGGAGAAGGCTCCGGGGCTGGGCCCAGTCAGAGGGGCCAGGAGCAGCATGAGACTCACAGGACTGCAGCACAGAAGTCTGGGCAGCACTGATGTCCCTGGAGCAGAGCAGGTGAAGGACCAGGCAGGCAACGAAACTGGTGAAGCATCTGGAGAGGAGCAGAGCAGGTGAGGGTTGGCGTGCGGGGGGGTTGGGGAGAGTTGAGCAGGTACGGGACCAGGAGAGGGGTGTGGGGCTGTGTGGGCAGAGCCTCCAGAGGTCCCAGGGCCACTGTCGAGGAACCCTGGGCCTCTCTCCCCCATCTTAGGTACTGCCCCCTTGGTGGGAGAAACCTGCTGCTCACCCCTGGGCACACAGATGGTGCAGAGGATGCAGGAGCTCTTGCAAAGGCTTGGGCCTGGGTGGTAAATCGTGCAGATTGCAAGGAGCACATAGATAGGCTCTCTAGCTCCCCTTAAGAAAGACTCTGGGACCAGTATATTAGAATCCAAACGGGACTCTCCAAGGTGGGCAGAGGTTATTCACAGAGCAGCCCTAATCCACCATGACCTGCTCAGCTGGAAAATCCGCACATCTTCCTGCTCCACGAAGCCTAGGCTATGATCAGTCTCAGTCCCGCAGTGAGCACACCTAGGTGTCCAGTGTCCCCTGGGCTGAAGCTGCAGCTCGTCATGGAGTACATGCAGGAGGGATTTTGCAACTTGGGATTCTTACACAGTGTCAGTCCAGCTGGAATTTCTCCTTTTAAAAATCCTCTCCAGACGGCCACCCACCCTTCCTCCTCCCTGGATTCAAACCCTGCAGGGTGACCTTAGCCAAATTGGAAACATTAATATGCCCAACAGATGCAGGCTTTGGACACCAGTCTCTGCCAATTAAATCACTGGGTACAGGAATGAAAAGCTACAGGGGCTGTCTACCTTAAATTTGTGTTTTTTCATCATTGTTTAGATGGTGTTCAATTCCCTTCTAAAACTAAGGTTTTGCTAAGTCTGGTAAATGCAAGTGAGGTGAGGTATGTGTGTTTGAAAAAGAAATGTATGGAAGAGGGATATTCTGAAGGGCCTTAAGATAATGTAAAGCCGGATGGGTAAAATGAAATGGCATTAGAATGAAAGCAAGCAAAAGAAAGTGTTGAAGGTCTGACAGGGAGGTTTTGGTGAGAAATCATGTGTACTCAGGTGTCTCCCCCTCCTCCAACACATTCCTGGGCTTGCTCATCTGACCAGCAAAGCCCCCTCTGACTGACCTTTTGTCAGCTGAATCTGGGACCAGGACATCCAAACTTGGACCAATTCTCCCTTACTGCCATGGATCCTTCCCATAGTAGGCCTGGTGATCATGATCATGCTTTTATTTGCTTCTACACCCCATTTTCTCTGCTTTATCCAGGAAAAGCTCTCTGAGATGAGCCTTCGCACTCCCAGACCCGGGAAAGCCATTCCTGTTATTGACAGATGAGCAACAGGGCGTAGCTCTAGGGGTTCTGGGCCAACCTACGCCAGTCCAGCGAGCAGTTGCTTATTTCTCTAAACAAATGGATCCCACTGTAAGAGGATGGCAGCCCTGCCTGCGTGCCCTTGCGGTAGCTGCTCGTCTCGCTAGACCTAAGGCCTTAAAACCCACACTGGGCCAACCTGTAAATGTTAGTTCTCCACTTTGGCTCCAGGACCTGCTCACTCATCAGGCTCTCTCCCCTCCATCACCCTCTTGTCTGTTAGATTTCTACTCTCTTTGTCAAAGACCCTCTCATCTCCCTCTCCCAATCCTCGACTCTCCATCCTGCCAGGCTTCACGGGTGTTCCACTCCCTAACGCAGGTAACACCCTCTTCTTACTACGGTGGACACCATCACCAGTTGGACAGTGGACCTGCCTTTATCTCAAAGATTACTCCACAGGTCTCCTCCCTGGGCATCACCTGGGAACTACACATTCCTTCCCGACCACAATCCTCTGGTAAGGGAGAACGGGTAAATGGTCTGACCAGAGACCACCTAACCACTGAGCTGCGCAAATCCTAGGTGGAGCTGCTCCCACTGGCTTTAATGCACCTCTGAGCCACTCCCTGTGGCCCCTTGTTCCTGAGCCCCCTTGTATGGATGTATGGCAGACATCCTCTTACTAACCATGAGCTCCCCGTCCAACTTAAACTGTTGGCTGGATATTTTTCATACTTCTCTGCTCAGACAGCTGCTCCAAGAACACACAGACCTTTGTCTGCCACAACCTGTGCCTCCGTCCCCTGATGCACCTGTCAACCTGCTGTGCCCTGGAGACCAGGTTCTTCTGAAAGCCATCTCTCCAAAAGCACTTCCGCCAAAGTGGATGGGTCCACACACGATCATCCTGACTACACCAATGGCTGTCAATGCATCAGCTGTCCAGGGTCAAAGCGGTCCCTGTGGACAAGCAGTATGTATACAAGCACATGGGCCCAACTCGGGTTTGCATCAATGCATCCCTGGTCCACATCCCACTCAGCCTATAGAGTAGAGGCCCTCTGATTCTCCTTCCTCCGTTTCTTTTTTTTTTTTTTTTTAAAGATTTATTTATGCAAGCACTGGGTACAGTCAGAAACACAGGAGGGTGAGAGAACTCACCAGAGACAAAGCGAAGAGCAGAACAGGCAGACTTGACGAAGCACACTGCTGAGGGGAGCAGTGGGCGGCAGGAGAGGTCTGCCCGCCATGTTGGACCCTCGCCTTGAGGCTAGGGATTGAACCGGTGCTGTAGAGGCTATGGGCAGCTTCACAACCCAGCGCTCAACCGTCAACCGCTGCGCCACCGGGGAGGCCCCTCTCCTTCCTCTGTTTCTAATCCCATCTCTTCAAGCCACTTCCAGTTCTTCTGTCTATGCCCAGCAATTCCAGATCAGCACAGCCTCAGACCAGGTATTACCACTCATAGGGCTTCTTATCCTAATCTCCTCATTTTTTCTGTTTGCCCCATGCTTACTCCATTTCATCCAACACCGGATCCAAGAACTGTCCCATACCACCTTTAACCAACTCCTTCTCCGCCCATATCCTCGCGCTGCAAAGACTGTCTCATAACCAGGCCTGAGCGCCCACCCTGGTCTTCGCCCCTGTCCAGCAGGAAGTAGCCAAAGAGAGAACCATTTCCCCTTTTCAACAAAAGGCTGGTATGAAAGGTTGATGCAGGGACCAGGAATGGGGAAGCCCACATACAAACAACAAGATGGCCATGACACCAGTACCCCTGATTCCATCAAACCAAAACTGAAGCCATAAGCAGGAGAAAACTACTCAGCTCCACGAAAAAACAACTTAGTTCCCCCTAAGCCTGTTTCCCCCCGCTACCAACCCAGTTTTCCTGCGTAACCTCTCCTCACCCTATGAAATGACATCTCCCCCCACAACGGGCACGATTTCAGGGACACCCATCTTGGTTACGACACTTGCCTGGGGGCGCAATGAATTTTCCCTTCCTTTGAGAAAGTTCAGCTTGGCTCCCCTTTTCTTTACTGCGCCAAACTGTTACAGGGCAGCCCTGGTATAAAAAGGGTTGTCTGACTGTTTCCGGATTCTGGTGGAGTGTTTCGGATTCTGGTGGAGCTGCCCGGACAGGGCCGGTTCTAAGATGGGCAGAGTTGGGGGTCCTGGAGGGCGGCATCCTGGTGGTGAGATGCTCTGTGAGGAGTCAGAGAAGCAGGGCTCAGAGGAGAGGAGACTCGGGGAATGCTCTGGGTGTGAGGTTTCCAGCTTTTCCCCCCAGGACCCCTCTCTCCAGCCTCTGGATAACAAAACCTGGGGAAACAGGAAAGTAGATCATTTTTTCCTTTTACAACCTATTTAGTATTGAGGACTTTAAAAAAAAAAAAAACATAACATTTAATGAATACTGTTAAATTTACAGAAAAGTTGCAAAGATAGTGCAGTTCTTATTCATCCCACACCATTTCCACTTTAACATCTTACATGAATACAGTTGTCTTTTTTTTTTTTCACAGCTAATGAAGCAATGTTGACACAGTTACCAAACTCCGTGCTTAATTTCATCAGTTTTCCCTAATGCACATTTTATGTTCCATAATCCAAATTGCCTCACTCAGTTACAGCCAGTTCTCCTCGATGTGCCTCTTGCTGACTGTTTCTGACTTTGCTTGTTTTTATAACGTTGACATTGGTGAGGAGTGATATTTTGGAGAGGGGTTGGGTTCACAGTTGGGGTTCTTGGGTCACGTCTGAGAAAAGTTTCACCAGATTCCCCCTTTCACATACACAGTGAGTTTCCCCACAAGACAGAGACTTTTTGTCTCTGCCAAAGAGAAGTTTTATTATTTCTTTTTTTAAAAAAAGGGAAAGAGTCAGAACCCTGCTACTCTCCCCCACCCACTGAGTAGGCTCTCTCCGACCAATTGAAAGGAGGGGAAAAAAAAAAAAAAACTGCAAGAACGAACTACAGATCAAGTGGGACACTGAGTAGAGAGGAACTATTTCAGGCTCCGCACCCCACAAATGGGAACTGTGGAGAACGGTGAAGAAATCACCACAGAGGTGATCGAGCGGCTCCGGGCGCCATCAGAGGAAGACAAGGATTCCACGGAGACCTACAAATAGCCTAAGGCCAGCCGAGAACCACTGGGAAAAAGCAAAGGTCAGCAAGGACAGGTCTCTGGTGCCACCTCATGACCAGAACAAAATCACCAACTAACTGATTCCCTGTTGGAACTGACTAAATACAGAGGGAGGGAAATGTAAGGGACAGTGCCCAGCAACACAGCATCAACACTCTGGTGGAGTGTTGTCCCCAGTGCTAGTCTCAGTCTGGTGAACAGTTTCCGACACCCCTAAAGGAGCACTCCAAAGAGATGGAAGCCACCCTTAGGACAACTTGGATCCTTCTCCTTTGGGGAATTGCTGGCGCGGGGTTGCACAGAGAGGAGGGGGCAGAGCTTGCTGGCTTTCAGGGCTGCTTCAGAACCCAGGGGTTCTCTGAGCCCCTCTGGCTGCCCCCCCCAACAGTAAATGGACTGAACAGTGAAGAGGAGGAGGAAGAGGAGGACAAGGGTCCCCTGACAAAACTAAGCATCCCGGACGATCTAGACAGCTGCGAGGCCATGGTGAGCTCGGCCCTGGGCCCCCTTCCCTGCCCCACCTTCCCCCTCCCACCAGCACACCCTTCTTCTTGGTTCCCCTCCCTTTGATTAAGCTTTCACCCACCTCTGCTGGGAGCCAGTGGGTAGACACCAACACCATCCTCGAATCTCAGGTGTGCCCACGGAGGCCCTGAGAGGTGTGCCTCCCAACCTCCTGCCGGGCGCACAGGGGCACCCTGCACTTCTGGCCCACAGGTGGCATTTTGTGACTCGGCCTTGGCCAGTGCTGAGGAAGAACAGGCGCGGCTGCACAGGCAGCTAAAGGAGCAAAAGCTGCTCTGCTGGCTCCTGGCTCAGCAGGTAGCCCCATGGGACCAGGAGCCTGAGAAGATGGAGGCCCCAGCCCCCGGGGGGAAAGTGTGCCTGGGGAGACCCACCAGGCCCTTCAGGGAGCCATGGAGAAACTGCAGGTGAGTGTGTGTAAGGCAGGAAGGAATGTCCACAGGGCAGGTTTTCTGATCCAGCAGACCAGGTATAGGAGAAGTGAGTCCTGGAAGCCTCAGTGAATTTTGCAGACTTTTATTGGGATTTACCAGATACATGGCAGGTAGGGGTGCTAGGGGGCCAGGAGGCTGACAGGCCTCCCAGCCCCCAGCAAGTCTTCACTCTTTCTGGGCTCTCTGGCGTTCTCTGGTGGTCTCTGCTGCTCTGCTCTCTCGGTTCTGCTTCTGCTTCTCTGCTGCTGCTGGCGTCCCCGTGATGCCACCCTTAAAAGCCCATCTTAGCCCAGGTGAATCCCATCTACCTATGCCCACACCCTACTCCAGGTGCCCGCATCAGGCATGCATTAGGGACCGCAGGGTTCCATCATCCATCCTATGGGCGGGAGAGCAGAAAAGCCTGATTCTTTTACCTTACCCTACAATCCACCCCCTCAGGGTTTTCTGCCAGACAGTCTATACAAGTGATACACACGTTTCTCTTGACGAATATGAACACTGCAGCCATGGCCCACAAAAGCAAATGAAATATATCACAATGAAATATAACAGAACACAAATAAGTCCAGGCAGGGCATCAACCTAGTGGCAAAAGACAATTATTGGCACCAGTAGATGATCCACCACTTCCGCTGCCGAAGGCACTGCTCATGGGAGGGAGGGAACCACTCAGGCATCAGCCGTCACATGCCAGGAGCCATCAGGCCTCCCGGCCCCCTCCGGTTGCAGTCTCGGCCACAAGCCACACACCGCATCCACCCCCAGGATGCACTCACTCTTGGGTTGGCGATTCTGTATTCTTTGGGAGTAATCGCCCATCCCTCAGGGTTTTCTATCTGTGGTCGCTCCAACGCTCCAACATGCAGGCCCCTGCACTCAGGCCAACCCACTGCACAAGCACATGGGTCGGGGATCCGTGGATACAAGTCCACATGCGGCCTCTCTTGGGTCCCCTCTTTGGCTGTGGGCTCCACCACAAGCCACGTTCCCTACCCATCCCCCAAAGATGGGCTCCTCAGCTCCTCACCCTCACTCAACTATGAGCAGGGCATCACCCACAGGTGATTTTAAAAGACTCACTGGCCTTTAGCTTACGTAGTGCTTAACAGCCGCTCAGGGCTTCCCGAATAGCACCAGCTTTTGCCTTCTCAGTTGGCTTTTCTCCTCTGCTTAGCTGCTGGGCAGTACACCGGCTGCCTTTGGCCACCAAGGCCCACTGACACCCCCAGACTCCCATCTCTGGGGGTGTACAATCCCATCCTTCCTCAGGGTCCCCAAAACATATCAAACTTGCCAAGGTCCTCCCCCTTCTGGCGGGATTGTTAGTCCATTAGTCCAAGTTCATCGGCTTTTCCCTTTGTCCACACTGGAGAGCTCTGAGTCGTGGTCCTTTCTCCCCCGATGATTCTTGCTGCCTCGGCGGGGATTGTTGGCTGGTCCTCTCGGGCATCTCCTCCTCCAGGCGAGGTCTCATCCCGCAGCTCCCGGACTTTGCCCTTCCCCTGTCCCGCCATGACACGTCCAGCGCTGTCACAGGCAAACACTGTCTGCTGCTCCTCAGTCCCTCCCGGTCTTCGGAGGGCTCCATACCGGTCTACATGGATCATCTTGCTGACTTATACCAATTGTAAGAGAGGAGGGAATGGACACGGGGCAGGTTTTCTGATCCAGCAGACTGGGTACAGGAGAAGAGAGTCCTGGAAGCCTCAGTGGCTTTTGTAGGCTTTTATTGGGATTTACTGGATACATGGCAGGTAGGGGTGCTAGGGGGTCAGGAGGCTGACAGGCCTCCCAGCCCCCAGCAAGACTTCACTCTTTCTGGGCTCTCTGGCATTCTCTGGTGGCCTCTGCTGCTCTGCTCTCTCGGTTCTGCTTAGGTTTCTCTGCTTTTGCTGTGAATGCCACCCTTAAAAGCCCAGTCTTAGCCCAGGTGAATCCCATCTACATATGCCCACACCCTACTCCAGGTGCCTGCATCAGGCTTGCATTCAGACCACAGGGTTCCCTCATCTATCCTAAAGGCGGGAGGGCAGAAAAGCCTGATAGTTTTATCTTACTCTACAGTGTGGTTTTCCGGAGGTCTGGGCGGGCTGGGTGCTGCGCAGGCCGGCACTGCTGAGCCCCTGAGCCCGCTCTCTGGCCGAGGGCCGCTTTACCGAGCTCATGCAGGACAAAGTGGGCTTACAGGACTGGATGGAGGAGCTGGAGCATCGATGTATCCAGATGTCTGGAGAGACTGACACCATCGGTGAGCGGGGAGGCTTGTGCCCTGCAGCTGGGGTGCTATGCAGAGGCTGGGGAGACCCCAGCAGCTGAGCTGTCTGCGCGCCCTCCCCCTAGGAGAATACATCGCTCTCTACCAGAACCAGAGAGCAGTGATGAGGGAGGAGCACCAAGAGAAGGAGGAGTCCATAAGGCAGCTGGCCCAGGACAAAGAGGAGATGAAGGTAGTCAGAGCTCTGGCTCCATGGTGGTGCGGCTGGGGGGGGGGGGTGGGCTTCTGAGCATCTCTGCTTCTAGGTGAAGCTGTTAGAGCTGCAAGAGTTGGTTTTGCGGCTGGTGGAGGTACGCAACGAATGGCGGGCGAAGCCCTGAGCACCTGCCCAGAACCCTGCTGCTGAGCCCACTAGCGCATGCCTAGTCCCCAAGAAGCTTGGCACCGCAAACGTGCAAGGTGAGGAAGGCCCCTAACGGGCGGCTGGTCAGGAAGAGCACACTCCACCAGGCACACAGCATCCTGTCTCTGTCTCTCTGTAGGGTAAAGAAAATATCAGGCTTTTCTGCCCTTCCACCATCAGGATAGATGATGGATCCTTGTCCTGAATGCATGCCTGATGGCGGGCACTGGAGTAGGGTGTGGGCATAGGTAGATGGGATTCAGCTGAGCTAAGACTGTGCTTTTAAGGGCGGTGTCACGGGGACGCCAGCAGCAGCAGTAGAAGCCGAAGCCGAAGCTGGAAGAGAAGTCGAGATCACCAGAGAGCCCAGATAAAGTGAAGATTTGCTGGGAGCTGGGAGGCCTGCCAGCCTCCCAGCCCCCCAGCCAGCACCCCTGCCTGCCATATGCCTGGTGAACCCCAATAAAAAACCTGCAAAACCACTGAGGACTCTGACTCCTCCTTTACCCGGTCTGCATGGGATCAGAAAACCTGCGCTGTGCCCTGCTCCTGCCCTTACTCTCTCTAAAGAACCAAGTAAGGTGAGCCTTGTCCACGATGTGTAGCTGACCCAGGGCGAGGCCCAGCTGGGCCTGACTCCCCTCGAGAACGCCTCTGCACAGCAGGTCGTTCAGCTGCTTCAAGAAATGCAGAACTCCCAGGAAGGCGTCACCATTGGAAACAGCCCATGCCTTCCCTTCTTCTACCAGGCTGACGACAACGAGGTGAAGATAATGGTGGTCTAGGCCACCGGCATGGGGCCGGAAGCTCTGCCCCCACCTGGCCCTCACCAACCCATCCCTGTTCCCCAGGCTTTCCCCCCCCCATCCTTTGGCTCTCCTTCCCAGTCGTCCTTTCATCCCTCGTCTTAAAAAAGGGGTACAACAACTCCCCTATCTAATAGGGTGAAATAGGTGCAGAGCCTAGCCTCTGAGGTTAGGGCTGTGTCTTCATTTAACTCTGGACTAATCATACTTGCAGAGGCAAGGAGCTAGAAATATCCAGCTAGTTATTTAGGGGGCTCCGTTCTACAATATAGGGGCTCCTTGAATGACCAATTGAATCCTTACCAGGCCTTCTTGCAGAGGGCCTAGTTTATATTAGGCAATTTTGGGCCACGTGCCCCCCACCTCACCCCAACCATGTCGAGCGGGGCAGCACTTTGTGGAAGCCCAGCACGGGGGCTAAGTGCAGACAGAGATACCAGCTGGGGCAGGTGGGCACCAACACCTGTCTAGAGTGTAGCCACAGAGATAGCAGTGGTTTATTTGAGACCACCCAGATCCACAAAGGGGTGGCCTCCCCTGCTCCCTTTTGAAATTTCCCCATGGGCCTTTGCACCCAATTTTGTTTTTGTTTTTTTTTTTTGTTTTGTTTTGTTTTTAATTTTTTGTTGGACCAAATAATTGTTTTGATTTTTCTTTATATTTTTTTATTTTTACTTTTTGTTGCACCCAATTATTCTGGAGGTGATCCCTATCTGCAAAGGGGAGGCCTCTCCTACTACCTAGCAAAAGTCCCCATGGGCCTGTGTGCCCGATTATTTTGTGGGAACCCACCTGTTAAGGGGGGGCTCTGCTCACTACATATGTCTTGCAGCTTGAGGTTACCCTGTCCCACTCACAAAAGTCCCGCGGGCATGAGGCCACCACAGTCCTCAAAGGGGTGTCCTCCCCTGTCCCCACTCACAAAAGGTCCGCGGGCATGAGGCACCCCAATCTGCAAGGGGGTGGCCTCGCCCATCACCCCTCAAGTCCTGCGGGCATGGGGCTACCCCAATCCACAAAGGGGTGGCTTCTGCTGTCCTCCTCACAAAAGCCCCATGGGCATGAGGCCACCCCAATGTGCAAAGGGGTGGCCTCCTCCTTCCCCCCTCACAAAAGGCCCATGGGCATGAGGCCACCCAATCTGCAGAGGAGTGGCCTCTCCCGTCCTGCACCTCACAAAAGATCCACAGGCATGAAGCCACCCCGGTGCACAAAGGGGTGGTCTCCCCCTTGCCCCCTCACAAAAGTATGAGGCTACCCCAATCCACAAAGGGGAGAACTCCCCCATCCCCCTCCTCACAAAAGTCCTGCAGGCATGAGGCCACCCCAATCCGCAAAGGTGTGGACTCCAGCGTCGCTCCTCTCGAATGTCCCACAGGTATGAGGCCACCGCAGTCCACAAGGGGGTGGCCTCCACTTGCTGTCTTTGCAAAAGTCCCGTGGGCCTCTGTGCCTGATTATCTTGGGGCCACCCCGGATTTGCAGAGGTGGCCTTCACTCTTCTTTTACAGAAAGTCCCCATAGAGGGGATGCATGGCTTACTCAGGCAATTTGGGGGTACACACTCCCCCAACCCTGTGGAAAACTGGGCTTGGCCAGAAGCCGGGCCGGGGTGGCTGGTGGAGGCCAGGCGGAAGGCGTGCGGGCACCCCGCGGTGTACATAATGTGCTGGGACATGTGTACATGGGACTGAGATGGCCCCTGTATCACAGCGGAGGCTGGGGTGGCCCCTGGGAGAGGAGGTTTCTATGAATCAGTTGACATCGAGGAAACTTATTTATAGATCGCCCAGGACAGAGGAAGGAGGCAAGGCCAGGGAGTGGTTCCTGGTGTTTCACTTTTGTTTCTGAATAAACCGAACTCACCACGTGGTCGGGCCCTGGGATCTGGGCTCAGGTGCTGCGCTGGGTGTGGGTCCTGCCAGCAGAGGGCAGGCTTCGGGGTGCAAGGTGCTCATTGGCGCTGCCTGTCAGGGCATCCAATCCCCCTCAGCTCTCTGACCTGTGGGGCCTGTGGGCTGCGTGCCGCGCCGGGAGGTCCAGAGTACTGGCTTCCAGCCTAGGCATTTCTCCTCTCACCCTGTTCTTCTGGGGCTCCCACCCAGGCCCCATGAGTCCTCCAGGCTGGCACTCTACCCCTGGTGGCCACAGCAGGATTCAGATGAAGAACAGCTAAGTCCAGGTGCTTTCCCAAGCAGCCTGGGAAAAACTGGGGCCTCCCAGGCACCTCTGCGCCCCCATGCTTAAACCTTCCCTTCCCCTTGAACACCACAGAACACAACCAGCACACAACACGTTGCTCCCCATTGTTCAGAAATGGGTTTCATTCTCAGCCAAGAGACAGCAGGACTGGTCGCAGCCAGAAGCACACAGCTGCCAGGACAGCACCCCCATGCTTGGGGAAGGGGCAGGAAGGTGGCTGGGGGGCTGACTGTGCACAGGCCGGGAATGGCAGGGAGGCTCGTCGGAGGTGGCACATGTTGGCGGGGGTGGCTGGGGTGACAGTGTTTGCTTGTAGTTGGGCCACAAGACTCAGAAGGACAGCACAGCCGGCGGTTCCCAGCACCAGAGATGCGCGCTTGCACGTGTGTGTGTGCCCGTGTATTTATAGACATGTATAGAGCAGGGCAGGGGCAATACCACCGAGGGGGCACAAGAGTCACCGAGGTCACGCCTGGGGTGTCAGCTCACCACCACAACAGACTAAAGTCACAGATGAAGGGGGAGGCTTGGGGGCTGGGGGCCAAGTCACAGAACAGCCACCCAGGCAGGCCTGGGAAGAGAGGTGTCCCAGGAAGAGGAGGGGTCTGGTTAGAGGCCGAAGGGGGCCCTGGGGCTCTCAGGTTGGATGGACTTGCCTGACCCGATCAGCTGGCAGCTGGAGAGAAGCAGAGAGAAAACGGGGGAGGGCAGAGAAGGGGGAGAGCTGGGAAGGCAGGTGCAGCCTGGGCTGCAGCGCTGGGGGGGAGGTGGGGAGGGAAGACGAAGCAGGGGAGGGTGTGGGCAGGGGTTCTGGATGAGAGGGGAGGGGGGACAGGGAGGGGGGATGCAGGAGCAGGAGCTGGAGCCTCTCCCTGCTCACTAGCCAGCCTCTCACACACAGGAGACAGTGCACCCCTGTGCCAGACATGTGATCGGCCCCCTCCGGCTCCCTCCTCTCTGTTCCCCTGTCTTTCAACCCCCCAGCCCAGGGTCACCCTTAGTGTCAGGAGGAGGCGGCCTCGGGCCCCACGTGACTCCACCATTTCTGATGGAGAAAGACAGGCGGAATACCACTGTTTGCCCCGGGAGGGCAGAGCTGAGAGGATGGCTGGAGGGAGCACCGGGGGCCCCCTGGGGTAGGCAGAAAGCACAGTAGTTCCCCATATGGACCCTGGGGAGGCAGGGAGGGCAGGAGGCCAGATGCTAGTGGCCACAGGCTTATAAGTCTAAGAGGGGAGCCTCAGCTGGCTGGGGGACCACAGGTCGTGTAGGTGAGGCTGGGCCCTTCCTGGTGTGGAAAAGCAGAAGAGCAAGCATCAGTGTAGGGGTGCGGGGGCAGGCAGGTCTGTGGGGCAAGTTTTACTGACCAGCTTGGGTAGAACTCAGAGAAGCCGACTTGCCCAGGTCAGCCGACACTGAGGTCCCCTGGCTGAAAAAGGAGAGGTGACACTATGGAACAACAGGCCCAGGTCCACGGGCTGCAGGCAGGCTTCGGTGCTTCACCTGGGGCACAGGGACAGCCGTGGCCCTGTGCTGGCGGGAACAGCAACAGCAGGCACGGAGGGCAAGGCGCTCTGTGGCCTGCCTGGTTGCAAGGTGGCTGCAGGCCGAGGGTGTGGCTTGGACCCTCAGGCTTTCCAAAGCCATCAGACAACCTGAGCCTTCCTGAAGGGACTCAGTTGCCACAATAAGGAGGAGGGGTCAGACCTCCTCTGCCCTGTGGTGGATCCGGTTCCAAAGCTCCCAAGGTGGCTGCCCTGCCCCAGCAGCACACTCACATAGGGGGATGGGGGCTGCACCCCCAGCATGAATTTCGAAGGCTCCCTGACGGCCTGCTCCCTGACAGCGGCACAAGCGGCCTATCAGCTCAACACCCTGCGTGACCATCTGCACTGCAGGTCCTCGAGCCTAGAGACTTCCACAGCCAGAGAACATCCACCTAGGTGGAAGGCCCGGGTAAGACAAGTCTCAGTGGCTGTCTTCAGTCGGAGGTACTTTGGGAACCTGGGGTTGGCTTGCCTGTATGAACTTAAGTGTGTGTGTGACCAATATAGGAATCAAATTCTCTCTGAGAGCCAACTTCTGACTGAAGCTTATCTATCACCCTCGCGGCAGATGCCTTCTCTCAAACCTCGGTCCCTTGGAGCTTAGGCCAGATATGTGCCCTAAGCGTCTCATCTTTTACTGCAGCGCTGCGTGGCCTCAATACCAATTGGACAATGGCTCCCATGGGCCGAGCATGGCGCTTTTGACTTCTCCATCCTTACAGACCTAAAGAGTTCTGTCACCGCAATGGAAAATGGTCAGAGATCCCTTAGGGCCAGGCTGTCTTTCTCTTGTGCTCCCGTGCCCCCCTCCAGCCCCTCCCTCCTGAAAACTTGCCACACTCTCCAAGTCTTGAGACTCCTCTCACTCTTCCCCTCTCTGGACCCTCTTCAACGTTTTCTGATCCTCTAGATTCTCAGTGTTCACCTCCTCCAGCTCCCCAATCCGGCCTCCCCTCTTTTTTTCACCTCCTAGCCACCACACCCGTTCTGGGTGGTCCTCTTCTGGGTCCCCTCAGGGAAGTGGCGGGGACTGAAGAGGAATTAGGGTCCATGGTCCTTCCTCTCTGTCTGGTCTCTCCAAGACTGAAAAGCTTCTTGGCTCTTTCACTATCAATCCCACCACCTACACCAAAGAGTTTCCTTGTCTTACCCAAGCCTGTGACCTTACTTGTCATGATTACATGTGATCCTCTCTTCCACCCTGACCTCTGACAAAAGGGAGCAGGTTTTTAGGTCTGCCCAAGACCATGCAGATCAGGTCCCTGTGACTGACACAACCATGGCCCCAGGCTCTGCAGCAGTTCCCAGCCCAGAGCTGGGGTGGGGCTACCAGACTGACACAGGCAGGGCCCCCGGGGCAGGGCTCACCAAGACCATTTTATTACCTGTCTCCTAGCTGGTCTCCAAGCGGCTGTGCACAAAAGTGTAAATTTTGCTAAGCTCAGGGAGATCACCCAGTCTGCCTCAGAAAACCCTGCTGCCTTCCTTAGCCGCCTGACGGAGGCGCTCCAGCGCCATACCAGGCTTGACCCTGACTCAAATGGAGGCTCAACAGTTCTGGCTACCCATTTTAATCTCAGTCAGCTCCTGACATTAATAGAAGCTTAAGAAGTTTGAGAGGCCTCCCCTGAAGGCGCAGATGGCAAAGCGCCGCGCTGTGAGTCTCTCCGAGGCCTCTGCAGTGCCGGTTCCATGCCGGCCGGCCAGCGAGGGTCCCACATGGCACAGCAGACCTCTCCTGCCTCGCCCGCTACTCCCTTCAGCAGTGTATTTCGTCAGTCGGCCTGATCTGTTCCCCACTCTGTCTCTGGTGAATCCTCTCACCCTCCCACATATCTGGCCTGGACCCCGGTTCTAGTGTAAATGAATAAATAAAACTTTTTTTTTTTTTTAAAGAAGGCTGAGGACTGTCCTCAAACCCCTATCCAGGATCTGCTGAATATGGCCTTGACAGTATTTAAAAACCGGAAGGAACAGTACAGGGCAGAGAGGGAACCCCGTAGTCTTCAGATGGCTGGGCTTCAAGCTCAGGCCCTGGTAGGGTCTTGAGACCGCCAGGCCATGTTCCTCCAACCACCGCAGTGCCTGCCGCCCGACAGAGGACGACAACGGGCCCCATGGCCCCCAACCGACCACCGCTGGGAGCCTGCTTCAAATGTGGTCGAGAAGGCCACTGGTCCAGACAATGCCCCAACACCTGCCAGGACCGTGCCCCATCTGCAACGTCCAGGGTCACTGGAAAAGTGACTGTCCCTCCATGCCTGGCTGCGGTGGACCAGTCCTTCCAGCCCCTGCAACTCTTGCCACCGGCGGTCTTTGGTTTGGCAGCTGAGGACTGAAGAGGCCCGGACTCATCGACCCCGATAAACTTCAAGGAGCCCAGGGTAACAGTCAAGGTAGCAGGTAAGTCCAACTCCTTTCTGGGCTCTCCTTTAATATGTTGCTGGCCTCCTCCTCTGCAGACCTTCTCTGCCACAATCTCAGCAACACACTGCACAACTCCTCACCTTCCTGGGCTCAAAAGGATACCGTGTCTCCCCGTCCAAAGCCCAACTTTCAGTTCCCACAGCCGTCTATCTGGGTCTTCCACTAACTCCTTCCTCCAAACAGCTGACGGTGGACCACAAACAGGCCATCCGGGACCTTCCCTCCCCTGAATCGGCAGAACAAATCCTTTCCTTCCTAGGTTTGGTCAGATTCTTCCGTCACTGGATCCCTAATTTTGCTTTCCCAGCCAAGCCACTGTACGACACAGCAAAAGCCTCCCTCGAAGGACTTCTCCAATCCCCCGGGGAGGTCTGCAGGGCCTTCCTTTTACTCACACATATCCTCCTTAGGGCACCTGCCCTTGGCCTTCCTGACCCAGAAAAGCCTTTCCTCCTGTGCACAGACGCACGTCGGGGTATGGCGGCAGGCGGCCTTTCCCAACCTCTGGGCCCAGCCCTGTGTCCTGTCACTTATCTCTCCAAGCAGATGGATCCCACCGTCAGGGGCTGGCAACCTTGCCTTAGAGCCCTGGTGGCGGCAGCTCTACTCACCCGGGAAACCCTCAAACTTACTCTGGGAAGACCTGTCCAAGCACATTCCTTGCACCGCCTTCAGGCCCTCCTGTCTCCCGGCCCACTCTCCACTCTCACTCCTGCCCGCTCACAGGACTTCCACGTGCTCTTTCTCGAAAACCCTCTGGCGAGTCTCACTCAGTCAACTTCTCTCAACCCAGCCCCTCTTCTGTCTCTGGCCCCCCTTCTGCCGCTCATTCATGCCCTGAAATCCTGGGCGAAATGCAAACCTCCAGACTGGGTTCGGCCGACTCCCCTTGGTCAGATGCCTACTGGACTCTACCTGTAGGCGGCAGCTCTTGTGAAGGTGTGCGAGGTCAGCGGAGGGCTGCCCAGGCCATGGTTACCCTCGATCACGTCATCGAGGCAGGAAAGCCGCCCGGAGGAACCACTGCCACGGACCAGCGCAGCGGTAGACTTGCAGGACTGTCTCAGGATTGAGAAACTGTGAGGATGCTCAAGGAATCGGCGCATAAATGACAGACAGACACACAAATGACAGACAGACACACTTCAAGAGTGAAGATCTGAATGTAATTTGCTCAAAATCATCATACACTTTTATACCTTTTCCAACAATAGATGATTTCATACAATTTAATTCTTTCTCAGCATAAAATACTTTGTAAGGCATAAGACATCTACTTTGTTATTCATGTTCATGTGATCGCTGTTCCATGACTTGGCACAGTAAACGATCTCCAGGTACTGAATCTACACAATCATTTTTGCTTATACAGAACAGCACTCTTTAAGCTAGTTTTTCTTGATTTGTTTCCCAAGACCTCAATTATCAGAAAGCATTGATATTTACCTACTGGCACCTTTTACTTTTAGTGATCACGAGCAATATATTCTCTACATAAGCATTTTGATTTTTATGGTGTTGTCTCATGTGAGAAGTATTATGATTATTATAAAACTACCATTGCCACACACTATTTTCTTTATCATGCATTTCCTGAAACTGATTGTACACATATAAAGAAAAAGCAAAGTAAGTGAAAAGTTGTATGATTATGGACAGGTTGCTAAGTTGTTGCTATTTCTGAAACAATGTCTATCTGGTTAATGGTTAAACTGCTTTGTAGGTAATTCCATCAGGCTTGTTTGCAGGTGACGCCCTTAGCAGCCTTGTTTCCATCAAAGGAGGGGTTAATTACTGGGGGCTTGTTGCCTAAATTAGGCTTATAGGCATGTGTGCCTTGTTTGATCTGAACGCCAAAGTTTATCATGATGAAGCCCCTCGGGGACTGCGCCTGTCTTAGGTCGTCAGGAGTCACAGACATGAGGCTGGCCAGTGCCTTCTTTAGTCTGCCCCCGATCTTACCCGTCATTGACTGTCCAGTCCAGCGCACAGGGGAAGGGGGTCTTACTGTAAGGGCAGGAACTGGACACAGAGCAGGTTTTCTGATCCCATGCAGACTGGGTAAAGCAGTCAGAGTCCTTAGTGGGTTTTTGCAGGTTTTTTATTTGGGGTTCACCAGGCATATGGCAGGCAGGGGTGCTGGCTGGGGGGCTGGGAGGCTGGCAGGCCTCCCAGCCCCCAGCAAGTCTTCACTCTATCTGGGCTCTCTGGCGTTCTTTCTGCTGCTTTTCCGCTTCGGCTTCTACTGCTGCTACTGCTGCTGCTGCTGGCTGGGGCTGCTGGCGTCCCCCCGTGACGCCGCCCTTAAAAAGCACAGTCTTAACTCAGCTGAATCCCATCTACCTATGCCCACATCCTATTCCAGGTGCCCGCCATCAGGCATGCATTCAGGAAAAGGATCCATCATCTATCCTGATGGCGGAAGGGCAGAAAAGCCTGACATTTTCTTTACCCTACAGTCCACCCCCTCAGGGTTTTCTGCCATACAGTCTATACATATATATACAATTTTCTAAGCAAACAAACAATGCAGCCATGGCCCACAAAAGCAAATACATCAAATATAACAAAATACAATATAACAAAATACAACAGAACACAAATAAGTCCAGGCAGGGCACCAACCTAGCGCAAAAGACAATTATTGGTACCAGCAGATGAGCCACCAAATCTGCTGCCGAAGGCACTGCTCATACGAGGGAGGGGAATCACTCACGGCATCTACTATATCACACCAGGAGCCGTCAGGCTTCCTGGCCTTCTCTGGCTGTAGTCTCGGCTACAAGGCACACACAGCATCCACCCCCAGGATGCACTAGCTCTGGGATTGGCAATTTTATTCTCTTGGGGGTAATCACCAACCCTCAGGGTTTCTGTCTGCAGTCGCTCCAACACTCGGCCTTCATAGCCACCAATGCGACTCGCAGACCCCTGCACTCAGGCCAACCCACTGCACAAGCACATGGGTCGGGATCCAAACTCTGCATTCGGCTTGGGCTCCACCCCAAGCCACGTTCCCCACCCGTCCCCCAAGGACAGGTTCCTCAGCTCCTCACCCTCACTCAAGAATGAGCAGGGCATCACCCACAGGTGATTTTACGAGACTCACAGGGCTTCAGCATAGTCAGGCTGCTTAACAGCCGCTTAGGGCTTCTCAACTTAGCATCAGTACCAGCTTTTGCTGCCTTAGTTGGCTTTTCTCCTCCACCTGGCTGCTGGGCATGCACAGGCTGCTTTTGGCCATCAAGGCCCACTGGCCACCCCCAGATTCTCAAAAAAAAAAAAAAAAAAAAACATAACCTGCCAAGGTCCTCCGCCTTCTGGCAGGATTGTCAGTCCAAGTTTATCAGTCCATGTCCATTGGCCTCTCCCTGCGTCAGCAGCGGCCTGCTGCCTCAGGGGTCATTGCCTGGTCCTTTCCGGTGTCGTTGGCTGGTCCTTTCCGGTATTGTTGCCTGGTCCTCTCGGGCATCTCCTCCATGCGAGGTCTCGTCCCACAGCTCCCGGACCGTATCCATCTTCTGTGCCGCCATGGCGCCTCCAGCGTCGTCACAGGCAAACACACAGTCTGTTCTCCTTAGTCCCTCCAGGTCTTCGGAGGGCTCCAATACCCGTCTGCATGGATCTTGCCGACTTACGCCAATTGTAAGGGCAGGAACTGGACACAGAGCAGGTTTTCTGATCCCATGCAGACCGGGTAAAGCAGTCAGAGTCCTTAGTGGGTTTTTGCAGGTTTTTTATTTGGGGTTCACCAGGCATATGGCAGGCAGGAGTGCTGGCTGGGGGGCTGGGAGGCCTGCCAGCAAGTCTTCACTCTATCTGGGCTCTCTGGCGTTCTTTCTGCTGCTTTTCCGCTTCGGCTTCTACTGCTGCTACTGCTGCTGCTGCTGGCTGGGGCTGCTGGCGTCCCCCCTTGACGCCGCCCTTAAAAAGCACAGTCTTAACTCAGCTGAATCCCATCTACCTATGCCCACACCCTACTCCAGGTGCCCGCCATCAGGCATGCATTCAGGAAAAGGATCCATCATCTATCCTGACAGCGGAAGGGCAGAAAAGCCTGACATTTTCTTTACCCTACACTTACTCACTCTGATGTGTCTGAGTGAAAGCCTCCCTCTTTCCAGTAAGTTCACTGGCGTTCAGCGGCAGAGGCTGCCGCAGTTCCCCCTCTATTTTTAAGTTTAAGCTGCATGGCGTACATGTCACGTTTTACCGTTAACCACCTCCCGAAAGGCAGAACTCAGAGCACTTACCGGGGCCCTCACCCTCAGCCACCATAAGAAAGTCACCATCTATACGGATTCAACATATGCCTTCCTTATGGCTCACAGTCCTGCTGCGATTTGGCAGGAAAGGGGGTTCCTCTCCACCCAGGGGTCCCCCATCATGAACGTTAAACTTGCCCTTAAGCTTCTAGCGACCTTGCAGCTTCCAACTGAAGTCGCCATGATCCACTATGAAGGACACCACACGGACAATTCTTATGTGACCACAGGGAATAACAAGGCTGATGCAGCAACAAGGGCTCCCACCACTCACTCTGCTGCAGATCCTGGTCCTATTCTCTCTCTATCTGTCCCCTCCATCACTCCGACTTAGGAGCCTAATGAACGCCAAATCCTGAGTCTGCTCTTCCACCCCTCCTTGAATGCAAAAGTCTGGCAGCTGTGTTCCCATCGTCAAACCGGTGCTCATGGATCACCTCAAGGGGGAATTCGCCAACCTCCTTCTTCTGAAGCTCACCAGCTGCGTGGACACTTACCCGGACAGGATTGGCAGGTTGATTTTACTCACCTCCCTACTCACAAAAAAGTAAAATATCTGCTCACAACGGTTGATACAATAACAGGTTGGGTCAAGCCCTTCCCCGCAGCTAGAGAAACGGCTCAGGGGGTAACCGAGGCCCTTCTTAACCACATTATCCCATGCGTTGGCCTCCCCACATCTGTCCTATCTGACAATGGTCCAGCTTTTATCTCAAAGATTACTCAGCAGGTCTCCGCAGCTCTGGGTATCACCTGGAAGCTTCACATTCCCCACCACCCGCAATCCTCAGGGAAGGTGGAGCGCGCCAATGAGCTAATCAAGGGTCACCTGACTAAACTCTCCTGAGAGCTCTGCGACTGCTCCAGGAACACGCAGACCGGTACTTACCCAGTCCTGCCCGAATCTCGACCTCCTCAACTGACCTTCCCCACCACTGCATCCAGGAGACCAAGTTCTGCTCAAACCGCTTCAGCCAAAGCCACTGCAGCCTCCATGGACTGGTCCGCACACAGTCATTCTCACCATGCCTATAGTGGTAACACCTCTGGGAGACCCCTCCTGGTACCATCTCTCTCGGGTCAAACGTGCGCCCGAAGACAAACAGTATGTATGTTGTAACCTGGGTCCTACTAGGATGCGCATTTCTTGTCAAAATCTCCCCTAGCTCAGTGTCCTATGTGTAGAAATTCAAAGTTAGGGAGACCTTTGTCTCAGGATACACGGAGACTACCCACTTGGTGGGTACTGCGGATGCCCACAGGCCGGATGCACAGCACCCATCACTCTCACCCTAACTCTTTCATCAATGAACAACACTATGAACACCATGTTTTCTTTCTTTTACCATCAAACCTTAGATCATTGCAAGAATACCTACAAAGAATATGGGGGGTGCCCTTGCCCGTCATGTGCAGTGCACCTTCCAGACAAAGGCCGAATGTTCTCTCCATCTGTCATAATACGGGTTTCAATACGAATCAAGTTAACTATACTATTTCAGGTCCTTGGGACCTACGCTGGGTACAGGGAGTCCAAGCCACCGGGTACACAGGCTGGCATTCCTACACAGTGGCAACATTTTCCCATCTCAAGGGACTATGTCCCGACACAAAATGCCACAGTCCAAGTCTCCCAGGACATCCTCCATTCAGAGCAAGTCCTACAAAATCAGCTAACATCATCAGAAAAGACTGAGACGCCCTCAACCTGGATTCGTAAAATACAAAACGCTATACTATTCCTACATAACTCTTTTGGATCTAATACCTTTCTTGTTTCCTCTGTGCTTCCCTTCAGAGGCCTCTACTGGCGGCAGCTCCAATTCATCTCAATACCACTATGATCAAGATTACAGACGCTGCTTGCCAGACTCTCCAACTCTCAGTCGCCCAATCACAGCTACCCCTGCTATCCATCTGCTGCCCTTGTCGGCTTTCATTCCTGCACTTCTAACATTTCGGTTAAAGGTATCTACCCCTCCTTAGAAAAAACCTCTGTGTCTTTAGCATCATCACAAAGACAGCTCCCCTCCCTGGCATAGGCCATGCTCCAAAACCGGCGGGCTCTGGACCTGTAAATGGCTAACAAGGGGGGCACCTGCCTGTTCCTCAGGGAAGAATGTTGTTATTGTATCAATGAATCAGAGATTGTAGAACAAAATGTGGAAGCCTTCATGAAACTACGCAAAGACATGGAAAGGGAAATTGGGGGCTCCAATTCCCCGCTGACATGGTTTCAAAATCCTATAGTGTCATGGCTCCTCCCACTCTTGGGGCCAATACTAATGATGACTTTACTTTTTTTTTTCTTTTTGCTCCTTGCCTCCTGAAATTCACACAGGCTCACATTCAGGAAATGTCTCCTACCACCTTTAACCAACTCCTTCTCCACCAACGTTATCGCATCCCTGCAGAAGACCCTCATAACCAGGCCTGAGCCACCCCCTTGGCTCTCTGCCAGACCAGAGAGCAGTGATGAGGGAGCAGCACCTAGAGAAGGGGTTCTCATAAACGGGCTGGCCCAGGACAAAGAGGAGCGGCGAATGTGCGTGGCGGGGCAAAGGTTGGAAGGTAGTTCCCTCACAATCCCTGGGAACCATCCTTATGTCACATCAAGAGCTGGGTGCTTGATTTGTTGCCCCAGCCCCCCAGGACTAACCCCCTTTCAGGTTTCTCTTGTGGCTGCAGATTACCAACTTGAAGGGGACCCAAGACCATGGGACCCGACCCTGGGAGAGGGTTCAGGCTCGCTTGCTCTGTACTGTACCCCACCTTTAAACACTGAGCGCCTACAAAGCCTACGCTTCCCTAGTAAACTTGAAACGTTGGCAACTGCTCTGGGAGACACTGGGAAGAATTGTTTAGTTTGGTTTTCTGCGGGTTTCTACTCCACGGAGACTTTCCAATTTTTGTCTGACTCCTCCATCTCACATTCTAATTCCTTATGACCCTGGGGCCAGAGTGCCCCCCAATCAGTGCTCTTTGGAGTGATCTGTTTACCCTCTGTGGATCAGATCCCAGCAAACTGACCTTCCCAGTTGGGAATCTTCCCCCAGTCGTCTCAACATGCGTTGCTCAGCTCACCACAGGATAAACAGGCGACTGAAGCATCAATTCTGCTTGAGTCTCCTGAGAAAAAAAAAGCCTTCTGTGTTAGTGCACGTATGCAGACATATGTGAGATTGTAACAGATTGCTCTGAAATGGGCCTGGCTGTGCCCCTGGCTGTCCCCTCACTGCCTCCTTCCATGAGCATCCACTGGTGCAGGAGCTTGAGCAGCGCTGCCTGCTGGCAGCTACTGAGTCATGGCATCCCAGAAGTTCGAGTCTGAAGACTGAGTGAAAATTCCTAAACATTTTTTCTTTAAACCAAGTTATCAGTCCATTTCTTCTGTCATTGGGAGGATGGGACGGGGGGACTACTCACAGCACCTGGTGGAGATGTTGGTGGCATGACGTCAGATGGCAAATCTAACTTGTAAAGTGGGGTGTGAGAACAGGGGCTTGCCGTTCTCGTGAGCCTCAACTCTCTTTTTCCTCTCCGCAGTTGACAGACTACCAAAGGAAAAACACCTTGGGGTCTCCTGCAGGAGTTAAGGAAAAAAAGAAGAAACATGGCAGTAGGCCAGAGACAACCACTTCCAGTGATTGTAAGTCATCTGAAGATGTAAGTCTTGCTCAGCCAGGCTGGGAGAGGGGTGCTCCAGGGGCAGCTGAGTGAGAGGTGAAGAGCATGAAAGAAGTGGGTAAGAACCCTGGGTCTGAGTGCGGCCTCTCCGTAGCTCTGCTGGGGATCTGATTTGGGGCAACACTGTTTAAGCTCTTTGTCCACCTGTGAGTCAGGGTGCTACAGCTCTACTTAAATCTAGGCAGCATCCGTGAGAGGATTGTGCATTCATCCCTTCGTGCGGGGCCTGGTGCGCAGTGAGCCTTCAGTACAGGGCGTCGCTATGGACTTCTTGCTCTGGCAATTTCCCTCATCCCCAGCCTCAAGGGGAAGCCAGTCAGTGAGGACACCCTCTCCCTTTAGGGCGGCACAGATGAACCCTGGGTGCTCGGGATTAGGTGACCTCTGAGGTGGGAGTCCGTCTTTGCCACCTGCTTGCTGGGTGATCCCAGGGAAAGTCACGTCCCTCCCGGGCCTCAGTTTCCTCACCTGGAAGATGAAGTTGTTGGGCCAGATCAGTGTCCTCCAGACTGATTTGGTAGCTTTGATCATCTCTTGGTTCATGTTGCTTTCTGCCTCAGGTGAGGTGGTGAGTGGCCGTTTAGAAAGATGGCGCAGGCCGTGGTATGATCCCTCGACCATGTCTCCAGCATCCATCGTCCAGAGCTGCTCTCTCTTTACTTCTCTGACCTTTTTGTCTTCTCTAAGCCACTTTTCTCTTCCTCCCCGCATACTCTTGCTTTTCTCTTTTCACCTCATGTAGATTCAGGACATTCTGCAGGTGCTGGTGTCCGACCTTAACCGCTCCAATGGGGTAGCGCTCCCCCCATTTGACAGGAGGAAGGTGAGGCTGTGCTGAGACCCCCTCTCTGGCTTGCCCTCTCCCAGCATGCATGCCCGAGGATTGTCTGCTTGGGGTACTTGGCCTCTGGCTGATTTTATGTTGCCATCATTAACCCTCGGTATGTCCACGTCTGCTATTTCACCTGCTTGGTTGATCGTTCTTTTCCTTCCTGCACATCTTTATCATCTTGGAGAAGATACAATACACCGTGAAGGGTGAGAGGTCATTTGGGAAGAGCTTCCAGAGCAGGGGTGTGAGATTTGGGCCTTCCAAGCCTCCAGGGTGAATGCTCAGGGGCCCATCCTACTGGGAGATCCTCAATAAACCCCCGCCCCAAACACAGGGCTTGCCCTCTGGGCATGTCCTGCAAAGACCAACAGTCCACACTGCAGTTGATTTTCCAAAGTGATGAATTCATTTTAGCTTAGGAGTAGGAAATGCAAGATTAGGAGAAAAGGGGCTTTTGTTACAGGTGCAAGGACTAAGGTGAGTTTTGTAGCAGAACTGCAAGTGCGTGAGGTTCACCAGAGATAAGTGACTGGGACATCCTCCCCCACTGTCTTTTAAAAATCAACTGGACACTTACCCATCTCCCATGGGCCCTTGGCAGCAGACACTTTGCTAGGCGGCAAGGTGGGATGTGGCAACTGAGGGAGCAGTTGGCTCTGAAGGGTCTGGAGGCTGGAGGGGGTGGCCTTTGAGACTGATGTGTAGAGGTGGGCAGTGTTCATCCCCGTGGAGAACGGGTGACGTGGGAGTCCCGGGCAGAGGGTGGGTGCAGGAGATGATCGGATTTGGAGCCCAGAGAGCGCTTGGCAAGAAGGTAAGGAGGCTGGGGTGCCCTGGGCTGGGGGATGACCTCGTCCTGATGTGGAAGGGGACACTGAGCTTTGGGTCTCCAGCTGTATTGGGTGGCGTCTCATTGTTACTTCTGTCTGTCCTGGCCCATCAGAGTATGGACCGCTCCCTCCAAACAGAGCAACACACCAAGAGCGAGCTGGCCATGAAACTCGGCCAGCTATGGGAGAAGCTGGCAGAGCTGAAGGAGCTGGTAAGGCCTGCGCTAGCTGGGAAGGGCTCGGAGGCCTCTGGGAGGGAGGTCCTTAGGCCAGGACAGAGGTAGCTCCAACTCAGGGCTGGGGGGCACTGATGACCCTGCAGTCCTGCAAGGTCTGTGACCACCTGTGCCCTAGGTTCTGACATGGAGTGGTGGGTTCCTCAGGACTGCAGGTCACCTCCCTGCTGAAGGCATGAGCCAGTAGGGGAGAGACGGAGGAGACGTGGAGACATCCTGGTTCCAGACTTGGCCCGGGTCATGCTTCACTGAACAGGGCTGAGCCTCAGCATCCTTCACTTCAGAGAGCACTAGAAAGCAGTTCTGCTGCGGTGAAGGAAGGGGCCTAGGCAGGTGGCAAAGTCCCACAGTGCCTGCCTCAGGAAGAGGGGCCCGCGCCTGTCCCCCGCATCTATGGGCATAGATCTGTGAGATGACTTGGCGGCAGGAGCCAGCAGCGGCGGTGGTCTCCACTCTGTTGCTCCACCACAAGTCTGTTGTAGCAGTTGCTCCTCAGAATTGCCCTTTTCTGCATGCTTCCTGGGTTATGGGCAGGACCAATGAGGTGCAAGTTCTGAGCTGATTGGTGCTAAGTGGTCCAGTCAGCCAAGGATGAAGATTGTCCAGGGCCTCCCTGGTGGCCTAGATGTTAAGTCTCGGCACCCATCATCACTACTGCCTGAGTTTGATCCCTGGCTGGGATCTGACCCACAGGGCACAGCAGACCTCTCCTGCCTTGCCAGCTGCTCCCCTCAGCAGTGTGTTTCAGTCAGTCTGCCTGTTCTGCTCACTCTACACCTTTGGCCAATACCCCAGTTCTTCTGCACAAAAAAGGAAAAATAGTCCAACCAGACTTGATGTTGGGACACCCTGAAGAGTGATATAAGCCAGGGTTAGAGGGAGCTGAGGGGCTCTGTTCCAACCTCCAAAGAAAGAAGGGGAAGACTCTGTTCCTGGCCTCTGAATAAAGGAGAACCAGAAGCTGAAAGAAGAAAAGCAGCACCCAGGAGCCAACCTCTGCAGGAGGAAGAGAGGATGAAGACCTCTGTCAGAGACTGGGCCTCCAGTCCGCTGTCTGACATCACCGGAAAGGAGCAAAGGCTCCGGGCCTCATGTCTGAAAGAGCTGTTTGTTGTTGGTGTTGTCCAGCAACTCATAAAGAGCTTTTAACACTTGGTGTCTCTGACACCGGCTGGGATCCCAACTGAAAAGGGTAGTCACGGGGCATGAGGATGGGATGCCAGGATAGGCCGCAGTGGCACCCACCTGCCCGGGCTCTAAGATAAGAGAGCCGCCAAAAAGCCCCAAAGCCAAAACCAAGGGCTGGAGCATTACAGTACCCATACGATAGGGGCCTACAGGCTGGAGCCGATGGAAGGATAGTGCCTGGTAGGGGACTCATCACTGTGGTTCTCAACTGTGTGCACAATTGCAAGAGACTTCAGTCTGGGAACAACCACCTTGGGGGCCTCCCCTGGTGGCGCAGCGGTTGAGTGCTGGGCTGTGAAGCTGCTGCCTCTGCTGCCTGCAGCCTCTGCAGCGCCGGTTCCCCGGCTCTATCCCTGGCCGCTGGTGAGGGTCCCACATGGCGGGACAGACCTCTCCTGCCACCCACTGTTCCCCTCAGCAATGTACTTGGGTCCTTCTGCCTGTTCTGCTTCCTGCCCTGGCTCTGGTGAATTCTCTCACCTTCCCGCGCTTCTGACTTTACCTAACGCTTATATGAATAAAAAAAAGAAAAAAGTTCTATTTGCAGAACTTCTAACCTCCTGCAACCCCCTGTGCAGAGTAAGCAGGTGCTCTCAGAGACTCCAGCTCCCTTTAGGGTGGCAGGTGCCAGCATACCAGCAGAGGACCTTACACTACTTCAAAGGAAACTGGCACCCCCTGATCACTACAGCACAATTTACAGTAGCCAGGCTGTGGAAGGGGTTGTACATAGATAATAGAATACGACTCATCAAGAAACATAAACTCATGCCATCTGGGGCAACATGGACGGAGCTAATGGAAATAAGCCCAAAGGAGAAAGACAAAAACGTCACTTAGATATGGATATAGAGAAATTAAACAAAGGGCTAGATTAAACTATCCCTTGAGTCTCCCAGGTGGTGCCTGACTACTGGCTGGGGCTGCAGACCAGCCTAGACTTCTTGGCCTGGCAGCACTGGATGGTGGACTGACCCTCTCTAGTTTGACATCAAACTCATTTGATGACAAAGTCTGACTCCTGCTGACTGAGTGCCCCATTGTCTTGTTTCACCTACACCACCACTGGGTCCCCAGCCTCTGCTGTTTACTGGGTCTGAGATGGATCTTGTAGTTGATGCTGCATGTAATTTTTTATTTCTTTGTTTTTAGATGCATTTTTAATTTATTTATGCATACGAGAACTGGGGTACAGGCCAGAGGTGCAGAGGGTGAGAGGATTCACCAGACACAGAGTAGGGAGCAGAATAGGCCAATCCACTGAAATCACCTGCTGAGGGGAGTGGTGGGTGAGACAGGAGAGGTCTGCTGCCCCATGTGGGTTGCTCCCTGGTCAGGAATCAAACTCAGGTCTAAGAAGTGATAGCACTCAGACTTAAACCTTATGCCCCCACGGAGGCCCTGGTTTTTTTTTTTTTTTTAACATCTTTTGATATTATTTAAAATAATAGAAGCACTCCTACTGCTCTACTTTCATAATAAACACGCTCCAGCCCTTGGCTCAGGTCAGGTTTACACGTGTCTTTGTCACCTTTGCTCAGTGTCCATCTCTCATGACAGTGCAAGCTCCATGTCTCCAGAGTCCTCTCTCTGCTGCCATTGTGTCTGCAGGGGAGGCAGCTTGGGGAGGCAGGAGCCAGCCAGGGAGAGGGATGCTGGCAAGTGAAGAGGAGGCAAAGGCAGAGAACACTAGGGAGATGCTCCCTGGTTCACTGAGAAAAGCATTTCTCAAAGTGTGGTTGTGGAATCCTTGAAGTCACCCAGAGCCTGTCACAGGAGCCACGAGGTCAAAACTATTTTCTAAACGTCACTTAGACACCATTGGCTTTTTCACTACTTCGCCATCTGCTGAGGTAAAACTTACTAAAAATGGAGCTTAAATTACTAACTGCAGTTATTCTTCACAACTACTTACCTCAGAAACACAATTCAAAGGCAGTGTCATTTCAAAGTGTCTTGGTTGAAGCATTAAAAATTATCTTCATTATTCTGTCATCCTCAAATCCACATTTTACAGCACCTGATGCGATGACACGCAAGTGCACACACAACACTCCTGTTGCGTCCCCAACTACCATGTGCCAAGAAAAATATTTGCATGAGATGAATTAGACAGTTTTTCTCCTTTTGTAGGTAATTCCATCTGCACATGAAGGAATGAATGACAAAATCTGTGGCTATTTGATTCGGTTAATTAGACAGACATTGTCCTTAAAATGAGTGTGTGCTCCTTTGAGAAAATCAACTGACAATTGCTAACTGAGAGTAACTTCTCCTTGACCAAATATAAGTGCTCAGAAAAAACCAGAATCATGGAAAATTGTGTCCTATCACTAACTTGACAATTTCCAGTACTACTTTTACTTTTTGGATTTGTGGTGAAAAATAAAATGAATTTTTTAAAATAATTTGATTCCAGTGTAATGAACATTGAAGAGCTTTATAATTTGTGGAACAATATATTACTTTACAAAAATCACACATTAAAACTAACTGCAGTTAGTTTTATGCAAGAGAGAACTAAGGAAATGTAACAGAATAAGAAATATTTAATGATATTGTTTCAGGTTTCACTTTGCAAATAACCTGGGAGAAAATACCAGCTGTATAGATTTAATTTAGTATCAAAGTGAAATATTCACAATAATGTGAAAACACTACTCCAACATATTTGTGTGAGGCTGTAGACATTTTTTCATAGACTTCAACCAGAACCACAGCTAAATGCAGAAGGAAACTTGAAAATCCTACTGTCTTCTAATGAGACAGACAAGAAAAAACAATGAGACAGACAAGAAAGACAACTGCAAACATAAACCACGTGAAAGATCCACTCTTCCCATTGCCCTGATTAAAAGAAGTTATTTAACAGGCATTGGTTATTGATTATCTATTAAGACATTGATTATTACTATAATTCTAAATGAAACAACTACATGATCAAACTCGCTTTATTCCCAGTGTGGTAAGTATGGGGAGCGATACCTCCTAAACAAGATTATGCTTGGCGTCCTCCCTAATTTGTCAGACTGGACACGGATCCGGAAGGAAAATACTGAGAATCACAGACCCAGTGCTTGGGGCACAGAGACAGGGTGGGGAAGCTTTGGGTGAGGAGAGGAGGGGCCAGAGCAAAGCCCCAGGGCCCCAGTCTGGTTCTCATAATTCCAGGCCCCAGGGCTGTGTCTAGGGCAGGAAGGTTACTGTTGGGGATACCCCACTGCCCCCTTAGCCTCCCTTCTGTCTCCACCACCTTTGCTGGGCCCTGGACACTTGTGACTCCTCCCCAGTTCTCAGTCCCCAGTGCCTGGAGGTTCCCAGAGAACCAGTCAGCATCACTACCTGCCCAGTTAAGTCTCCACCCACCAGCCTAGGGTCAGAAGCTCCCCAGACCCCAGCAGTGCTGGTCTTGGGGCCCCCAACCCTCCTCCTGCTGCTTCTCTCCAGGGCTCTGGCCCAGACAGACACCTGGGCTGGTGAGTGCAGGGTGGAGGGAAAAGGCTTCTGCAGAGGAAGCTGCTGCCTTAGGGCCCTCTGTCACCCCTGTGGCCCCCTCAGTCCTGGTCCCTTTCTGTCCCCCCACCCTGCCTCCTCCTTTTGTCCCCTGAGTCTTGCCCCCTCTGGACCCACTGCCCATGTTCAGTCTCTGGAGCTCCCTCCCTCCTGGACACTTTCTCCCCTGCCCCATCTCCCTGGGACTCAGGACCTGCCCTGGGAGGAGGGTCCGCCCGGCTTTCACCCCTCCCCGCCCCCAGGCTCCCCTTCTCTGAGGGTGTTAGAAATGGTGATGTCCCGCCCGGCCTCGGGGAGCCCCGGTGCATCGCGGGGGCTACGTGGACAACACGCAGTTCGGGGTTCGACAGCGACTCCCCGGGCCAGAGCGCGGAGCCGCGGGCCCCTGGGCGGGCGGGCGGGGCGGGAGGTCGGGCGAGGAGACGCGGCTCCGCAGACACTCGGCGCGGAGGCTCCAAGCGCTCCTGGAGGCCCCGCGCGGCCGCCGCAGCCAGAGCCGGGCCGGGGAGCAGCGTGGGCCCGCCCCACCCCCCGCCCCGAGTCTCGGGGCCCCGTGACCCCTGAGGCCGTGGCCCCTGCCAGGCCCCTTGACCAGGGAAGAGTCCGCGGGACTTTCCCCCTTTAGGTTTTATTTAAGTTTGGGATTATTCAGGGCGGGAGATCAGGTGCGGGCGGGAGACCACGGGGTGACTGAAGGGCGGGCTCAGGGTCTCCCACGATCCAGAGGACACTGGGCTGCGCCGCGGGGCCCGACGGCGCCTCCCCCGCGGGCACGACCAGCTCCCCACGACGGCGCCGGGGACGCGCCCTGGGCGGGGACCTGCGCGCCTGGACCCGGCGGGCCCGCGGCTCAGCTCCCCGGCGCGAGGGGGAGGGGGAAGGTCGGGCAGAGCAGGACGGGAGCAGCCTGGGGGCGGGTGCGTGGTGGGGCCCCCAGACTCCTGGGGATGGGGAAGGAGGCGCCGCAGCTCAGAGGTGAGAGGGCTGCGGGGCCTTTGATCTCCCTGAGGCGCGCACCCCGCAGGGAAATGGGATCATGGTGAGGAAGCGCCCCCTTCTGGCCGGAGAGGGAGCTGTCGGCCACGTTTTCCAGCTCTGGGATGGAGACTGGCCTGGAGGCTCCTGCTTTTTCTGAAGGACAGTTAAGGAATCCAGTTCCTCCTGAGAAAGAGGGGAGACCACCCCTGAAATCACCCTTCACTGGATCCTTCTGACCAGCAGCCATCGTAGGAGCAATGAGTTTCTCTCTCGAGATCTTGTTTTTGGTCAGAGAGCATTTTTGGAGATCTTACTCCTGCCTGTCTGTGTCATCACCCTCCACCCAGGTCAGCAACAAAATGCTCAGAGACCTGCATCCCTCCCTGGGCTCTCACCTACTACCCCAGACTCCCAGACCAGGCTGGTTTCTGGGGTTTGTGCCCCTCCCTCCATCTACACTGTTCTCTCCACTGGAGGATGGTCACATGAGGCTGCTTCAGTGTCCATGGAGGAAACAAAAAGCATTAAAATTCCATTTCTTCCTACTCAGGCCCCCCAATCGCCATATGTGACCCATCACCCCATCTCTGAGCATGAGGTCACCCTGAGGTGCTGGGCCTTGGGCTTCTACCCTGATGACATCACCCTGACCTGGCAGCAAGCTGGGGAGGACCTGACCCAGGACACAGAGCTGGTGAACACCAGGCGGGGGGCAGTGGGGACTGGAAACTTCCAGAAGTGGGCAGCTGTGGAGGTGCCTTCTGGAGAGGAGCAGAGATACACATGCCATGTGCAGCATGAGGGGTTGATAGCACCCCTAGTCCTGAGATGGGATAAGGAGGGAAATGTGGGCACAGAGGCTGACTCGGGGCCATCAGAAGCCCTTCTGGAGACCTTCAGAGAGTCAGACCGAGGCCTCAGGCTCAGGGTCTGACCTTCCCTTCCCTTCCAGTGCCGCCTCCTCAGTTCTCCATCCTTGCCGTGGTCCTCATTTCCAGCTCGGTTTTCTTTAGAGGTGCTCATTGGACACAAGGTGGCTTCATGTGTGAGGGGGTAGAAGAAGTGCTCAGGTAGGGAAGGGAGTGGGGGATCTTGTCCACTGGGGGCTTTCATGTCCCAGGGAGAACTTGCCCTGCCTGGTTAATGGGAAGTACCATCCACACACACGGGTGTTGCCCAGAGGGCATTTGGTCCAGTCCCCCTTCATCTCCTTTCCTCATTTTTCCCAGTCCTGACCTGGGTCTTTAGTCCCAGTTCTGGAAACTTCCCTGTTCTGCAGGATTAGAAGATTCCTTTAGGACTTCTGACCTGACTACTCCCTGGTCTCACCTGATGCTTCTTCCCACAGGAGGACAAGGAGGAAGCTACACTCAGGCTGCAAGTAAGTGTGGTCAAGGCTTGGATCCCTGAGCCCTGGGAATGGTGTAGATGGAGCCCATGAGAGAGTCACTCTCATCAGTTTCTCCTGTGGTCTCACCTCTCACCAAGTTTTGTTGTGTTCTCCCCCAGGCAGCCACAGTCCCTGTGCTCTGAAGTGTATCTCCGCCCCTATAGGTGAGACCCTGGAGAATTGCAGTGGGGGTGGGGATTGAGGCAGAGAGGCTGGGACTATGCAATGGGGATGCTTTCAGGAGGACATCTTGGATGCAGTGGACCATTGATAATGTTAACACTCGGGTAATGAGTGAGCTGTCAGGGGTGAAGATGCCACCACATCCTAGCAGGGGCCAGGACAGGCGGAGGGGTCCTGCCCAGCTCCTTACACCTCAAGCCAACCATAAACCTCCTTCTCTTCTGCAGGTCCAATGCTTTTTCAGTCCCACTCAGAAGCTCCTTCTCCATGGAACTGTATTTATTGGGGTGTTGTTCTGACACTCTTTACACTGTGTGAAATTTGAATTACTTTATTCTGGGGCTTGATGTTAATTGACTTCCCATCATTTTATATTGTGTACCCTGTCATTCTTGTTACACACACACACACACGCACACACACACACACACACACACGCGCACATTCCCCTCTCCTTGGGAACCAGACCCTCACTCAGCACTGGGGTTACTCTGACCCTCTGTCTCTGGTCCCCTCAGAGCCTCCCTCTCTGCAGTGTCTCTACTCAGCAGTGCCTGGGCAGCCCCAGGAGTCCCTGCACCTCCTGCCTCTGCCCTTGTGGGCAACCAGCCCCTCACCCTGCATGGCAGTGAGGAGGCAAAGGCCAAGTCCTGAGGTCAGTGACCAATAGAGGAGACAATTTACCTTTTTCTTTTCTTTTCCCCCTCATTGTATTATTCAGTTGAGGTTAGCATTGGTTTACACACTGTATGTGTTCAGAGGCAAGGGTCACATCTCTTCAGATGTTTGTTACCACATCACACCCACACTAAGGGCACCCATAGTCTTCACTACAGTCCATCGGGCCCTCTTCCTACTTTGTTTCCTACTCTTACCTCCAGCCATAGCTTCAATTCTACAGTCATAGATATAGAATATGTTTTGGTTTAGTTTCATCTGTCCCAACTTTGTTTCTTTATATTCCAAATATGAATGAAATCATCTGTATATAACTTTTTCCTTCAAATTTATTTCACTTAGCATAATCCCATCTATATCTATCATGTTGATGCAAATTCAATATTTCATCTTTTTCACAGCTGAGTAGTATTTCATAGTGTGTATAGCTTGTGTTCTTTATCCCCTCATCTGCCGTTGGGCACTTAGATTGTCTCCATAGCTTGGTTATAGTAGACAGTGCCGCAGTGACTGTAGGAGGTGCATATTCCTTGGAATTAGTGTTTTAATTTCTTTGGATAAATACCATGGAATGGGATCCTTGACCATATGACAGGTCTATTTTGAGGAACCTTCATTTTTTTTTTCCCCATAGGGGCAGGACCAATGTGCTATCCATAGAAAACAGAGGTACCAAGTTACCGCCCCGCCTAAGGAAAGGTGGGGCTGAGCAGGGATGAGAAGCTAAGGAAGAGGAGGAAGACATGGAGCAAGATGGGGAAAGGAGACTGAGGAGGTGCATGGAGCAGAGAGACATGTGAAGAAGAAACCACGCCTTGCTTCTCACTTGGACTTGTGCCATGGAGTTGGGGACATGGAAAGAGACATGTGAAAGGGATTAAAAACATGGGTGAGAGACTCATGGGGAGGCTGACAATGACCGCTGTTATCTTGTCATGGATTTAGATTTTGTTCTTTTCCTTCCAGACTTGCCTGGCCCCTCCTGACCCTTTCCCATGGGTCTCTACCAGTAGGTGCCTTAGCCTTGTGGCAGGCGTTCGGGCCCCAGTGGGCCTGCTTTGGGCCCAGCCTGTTTGGCTGGGCATTGACCCATGAGGGGACGGGTAACTTTGGGTGCTTCACTTGGGAACTATACTAACTATATTCTTTCTCTTCTTCTCTCTCTATTGCACACTGATTCTCTATTTTATAGTAATTGTATTAAAGTTCTTTTCTATTGAAGGTCTTACACTTTAGTGTATGTTTTGTCTTTATGCAGCTGATGGCAGATCCCATGTAGAGTGTGCAGTTTTGAAGGTCCAGGGAACCCCTCATTCTGCCCACTGACAGGACAAGACATCATTCCCACCCACCATGTGCCAGAGTTCCTTTTTCTCCACACCTTTCAATGGGTCATTCTCACAGATGTGAGGTGGGAACTCACTGTGGTTTTATTTATTTTTTAAAGATTTATTTATTTATTTATACAAGCACTGGGTACAGTAAGAAGCGCAGGAGGGTGAGAGAATTCACCAAAGCCAGAGCAGGGAACAGAATAGGCAGGCTGACGAAGAAATACACTGCTGAGGGGAGCAGCAGGAGGGGCAGGTGAGGTCTGTTGCACCATGTGGGACCCTCGCCTGCGGCCGGGGATCAAACTGGCTTGCAGAGGCTGCTGGCAGCTTCGCAGCCCAGTGCTCAACCGCTGCGCCACCAGGGGAGACCTTCATTGTGGTTTGAATTGGCATTTTTCTGACAGCACATGATGATAAACTTGTATCCATATATCTAATGGCCACATGTGTATCTTTTTTAGAAAAGTACCTATTTAGCTCCTCTCCTCTGTTTTGAGGTGTTTTCTTGTTTTGGAGTTCTTTGTAGATCTTGGATATTAAATCCTTATTGGATTGATGATGTACAAATAGTTTCTCTAATTTGATATTGTCTTTTCATTTTAATGATAGTTTCCTTCACTATGTAGCTTTTTAGTCTGATGTGATTCCACTGGTTCCTTTTTGCTTTTGAATCCTTGGAGCACAGAAGACACTATGGGCAGTGAAAATCCTCTGTATGATATTCTCATGATGGACACAGGTCATTACACGTGTCCAACACCCCAAGAATGGACAATACCAGAGTAAACCCAAAGGGAAACCATGACTTTGCAACTATGACGAGCAAGTCCATTACTTGTAACCCACATTTCAGTCTGGTCTTAACACATGATTTGGTCATGATGTGTGAAGAGTTTTATAAGTTGAGGAATGAAGTGTAATTTACTTTAGAAAACATATTTCATGCTCATACAAGGACATTTAAATAACACTCAAGGATACGCATAAGTCATTCCCCTCCACCCCCAACACCCCAATCAGCCAGTATCTGCTCAAAACCTAGCAATTTATCTTTTCTCTTCCAAATATATGTATCTCCATGCTCCTGTCTGGGCAACAGTGTTCGTTTTCCCATCAGTAAAGGAGTTCAGGTCACAGAGTTGGGGGGAAACATTTGCAAATCACGAATCTGACAAAGGACTGTATCTACAAATAATGCCGAAAACTCAATGATCAGAAAGAAATAACCCAATTTTAATAAGGACAAAAATAGTGTAATAAATGAATGGCACCTCATCTGTAAAAAATGTACAAAACTTCTATACAAACGGCAACTGTATTCATAGAAAAGTGAAAATATGAACAAATGCTCACTATCACAGTTAAGAACAGTGACACCATCACACCTAGGAGAGACTGAAAATGCAAACTCTGCACAATACCAGGTGCTGTCCAGGGTGTGAACAACAGAAGCCTCATTACATTCATTTTTTAAAATTGTTTTATTTATATAAGAGCTGGGGTACAGGCCCAAGTCGCGGGAGAGTGAAAGGGTTCACCAGAGACCTGATTCACCAGATCTGATGAATCAGGATTCACCAGAGTGGGGAGCAGAACAGACAGACGAACTGAAAGCACTGCTGAGGGAAGCAGCGGACGAGAGAGGAGATGTCTGCCCTGCCAAGTGGGAGTCTTCCTGGCTGGCCAGGAATCGAACCTGCACTGTGAGGCTGCGGACAGCTTCACAGCACTACGTTCAACCCACTGTGCCACCGTGGAGGGCCCTCATCACATTCATTTTAAAAGATGCTTTAGGGGCTGAGAGACACATCAGAGCCCTGGGAACTATTGTTGCCTGGTTGAGAACAAAACGGAACCTGGTAAGAGATGACACCACAGGAGGGACTGATGAGGGTGACTCCCCCATGGAGTCCATTTACACTGTCCCCAGGGGCTCAGGGTCAAACCACTGATCTACACTTACCTAGAGCCTGAGTGTAGCTTCCTCCTTGTCTCCCTGTGGGTAGAAAAATCATGTGAGACCAGGGAGCAGTCAGGTCAGAAGCCTAAAGGAATCTTCTAATCCTGCACCACAGGGAAGTTTCCAGAACTGGGACTAAAGACCCAGGTCAGGACTGGGGAAAAAGAAGAAAGGAGGTGAGGGGGGACTGGAGCAAATGCCCTCTGGGCAACACATGTGTGTGGATGGCACTTCCCAATAAACAGGCAGGGCAAGTTCTGCCTGGGACATGGAAGCCCCCAGTGGACAAGATCCCTCACTCCTTTCCCTACCTGAGTGCTTCCTCCTCCACATCACAGCTGCAGCCACCGCAGCTCCAGGGAGCACAGCTCCAAGGAGAACCAGGCCAGCAATGATGCCCGCGGTGGGGATGGAGGACTGAGGAAGGGGCACTGGAAGGGAAGGGAAGATCATACCCTGAGCCCCAGACCTTATCCTGACTCTCTGAAGGTCTCCAGAAGGGCTCCTGATGGCCCTGAGAACAGCCTCAGTGCCCACATCCTCCTCCTTACCCCATCTCAGGACTTGGGGCTCCAGCAGTCCCTCATGCTGCACATGGCACGTGTATCTCTGCTCCTCTCCAGAAGGCACCACCAGAGCCGCCCACTTCTGGAAGGTTCCATCTCCTCCAGGCCTGGTCTCCACCAGCTCCATCTCCTGGGTCAGGTCCTCCCCATCTCGCTGCCAGGTCAGGGTGATGTCCGCAGGGTAGAAGCCCAGGGCCCAGCACCTCAGGGTGACCTCATGCTCAGAGGTGGGGTGGTGGGTCACATGTGTCCTTGGAGGATCTGAGGTGGTAAATCAGAAAATTCACTTTGTGTTTCCTGCATGGACACTGAAGAATCCTCATGAGAGCATCCTCACAATGGACAAGACAACTGGTGTGGCAGGAAGAAGCAGAAACTGTAAAAAACAGGCTAATCTGGGGAATCTGTGTGATTCTCCTATTCCTAAGAAAGTTCTGGAATGAGGAGGAAAGCCCAGGGTAGGATGAAGCAGAGGGAGTGGAACACAGACTTTTTATTCCTGACCTGGGTGGAAGGTGAATGACACAGAAAAGCAGGAATCACATAACTGAAAATGTTCTCAGACCAGAAACAAGACTGAGAGAGAAACTCGTGGTTCTCAAACAGGCCCCTGGTCAAAAGGACCTGGTGATGTGTGAGGTCAGGGGCTGTCTGTCTTTCTCAGGAGAGACGGGATCCCTTCCCTGTCCTTCAGGAGAAGCCAGAGTCTCTGGGAGTCTCTCTAGTGAAGAACATGAAACCCAGGGGAGCCCCCCTCTCGGGACTAGAGAGAGGACTCATTTCCCGCAGTGACTCCAGGCAGGGGGGGGACCGGGAGGCCTCCAGGCCCCTCTTACCCATGTGCTGCAGAGTCTCCTTCCCGTACTCCAGGCATGTGCGCAGCCACCTCAAGCACCTGCCATCCGCATAGTTCCTGAATTTCTCTGCCTCACCCTGGGCCTCCCACTCGCGCCGGGTGATCTGAGCAGCCATGTCCGCAGTGGTCCAGGAGCGCAGGGTCTAGTTCAGGGCCAGGTAATCAGCGCCGCGAACTGATCATACCCGCGGAGGAGGCGCCCGTTGGGCCCCAAGTCGCAGCCAAACATGTTCTGGAAGGTGTGAGAGCCTGTCCCCGCCCCGTCACCCCGGGATCTCCCCGCCCACGCCCCCTCCCGCCGGGAATAAACTAAACAGAATGAAATGGGGTGAAAGTCCCGCGGGCTGTTCCCAGGCAGGTTGCAGAGAAGCCTGGAGGGGGAGACCCTGGGCGACCCCCGTCCGTGGGGATGGGGGTGCTGACCCGGCCCGGACCCGCGCCAGCTCACCGGTCTTGCTCTGGTTGTAGAGGCCGCGCAGGGAGTCCAGGTGCTCTCAGTACCTCAGTGCGCTGTCCCTTAGGATCCGCGTCCTCCCGTCCTGCTCCTCCTGCTCCTCCTGCTCCACCTGCCCCGCCCAGGGCGCCCGCGGCTCCGCACTCTGGCCCGGAGAGTCGCTGTCGAACCGCCCGAACTGCGTGTCGTCCACGGAGCCCACGGCCATGAAGCGGGGCTCCCCGAGGCCGGGCCGGGTCATCGCGGTGTAGAAAGTCCTCAGGGAGTGGGGGCCTGGGGGCAGGAGGGGAGACCCGGCCTGTTCTTCTCCCCTTCGGGGGCTCGAGTCCCAGGGGGCGCCCACGAGACAGAAAGTGGGTGAAAGACGAGTGAGAGTGAAAAGCGGCTGCGGGACGAAAATGGCCGGGACTCGGGGGCCAGAGGAGGCTGGGGTCTCGGGGGACGGAAAGGGGCCAGGACGGGGCGGGGCCGAGGTGGGGGGACAACTAGGGCGGCGGCGAGGTCGCGCCTTTCCCACGCCCGCCCGCGCCCTCGCTCCCGCCTCTGGGAGCGCCCTGTCCCCTCCCGACCCGCACTCACCCGCCCGGGTCTCCCTCGGGGCCGCGGCCCCCGCGAGCAGGAGCAGGAGGGCTGCGCCCCCCATCCCCCAGGACGCGCCTCCACCCGGGCTGGGGAGACGGAGTCCCGGCGGGCGGGCGAGGGCTTTGGAACGGGAACCGCGGGGCTGCTGATTGGCTGCTCTGGAGACCTCCAGGCAATGGGGAGTGAGCCCTGGGGTGAGTCACCAGTATCCAGGCAGGAGGACCCGCCCAGGCTGTGAGCCCAGAAGGGGAACCGAGGGGAGAGGGCGAATCCCCAGCAGTCACCTTCCAGCCCTGCACCCCGCGCTGGGGACAGAGACCCAGACAGCCACACCCCGAGACCTGGGACTTTGCCGCCCCCTCCTCTCCTGCTCCGAGACCTTTGCCACACCGTGTCCCTGAGTCCAGGCCCAGGGACTGGGTCCGCAAGTCTCAGACATTTTTCTTTCAGAAACTCTGTTCAGTCTCACAAATTATTACGGATCCCATGTATAATTTTGTTACGTGGGTTACAGCTTTAAATATTTACTTTACTAGAATAAAACCTTTTTAAAAGATGTTATTGCTTCTTTACTTTAGAATATAAATAACCTGGGGCCTCCCTGTTGGCACAAGGGGTTAAGCATCAGCACTGTGAAGTGACCTGTAGCTGCAGCAGCACAAGTTGGCCAGGGAGCAACTCATATGGCACCGCAGACCTCTCCTGCCTCACCTGCTGCTCCCCTCAGCAGTGGATTTCTGTAGATCTGCCTGTTCTGCTCCCCACTCTCTGTCTTTGGTGAATCCACTCACCTGCCACACCTCTGGCCTGTACCCCAGTTCTTGTATGCATAAATAAATAAATCTTTTTTAAAAAGAATACTAATAACCTATGATATGCTAATGATGGAGTTTTTGAGTCAGTGGGTTTGGAGTGAGGGATTCTTGGGGTCACTCTGGGAAAGATGTCACCAGGGCTCCCATTTCAGCAGTACGTGGAGAGTTCCCCAGGCAAGTTTCTTCACGAGACAGAGACACTAGTTATATTTAAAGGGAAGGTTTTTTCCGGGGAAAAGGATGTCCTAAAGCTAATTCCATACAGGCTTTGTGGACTCCACCCCCACCCCAGGCCAAAGCCAAAGACACTGGGAACTCCAAATCCCATCACCACCCAAGGGAAGGTGGCTGGGACCTGAGGGTGGGGTTAAGCAGCCAGGTTTGGTATAAAACCAGACACGTGGGCTTTGGTGGGGGGCTCTTTTTTTGGCTCTCCGCCAGCTGGCAGTGCTTGGCCAGCTCTGAGAGTGCCTTTGTGTTTCCAGGTTGGCGAATAGGGTAGGACGCATTAAAGACTTTATTTCCCTATTTTCTCCCTGAGTTGTACATTTCCTCATGTCCCTTTCCCTTTTATTAACCTTGTGTGTGCCTGCAGTGGAGTACAAATAAGTCCCTTTTATGCGCGCAGGTGAGAAGCCACAGCCAGGCAACCCATTTTTATATCGGGGCTGCTCAGGTTTATTAGGGAAAGGTTTATTAGGGAAAGGGACAGAAGAGTAAAGGATATTTGCATAGACACAGGTGGGCAGGAAGAGCTGCCCAGAAAGGGACAGGTTTGCTGAGAGAGGCCTGCATGGTTGCAAGTGGGCAGCCTTGAGGAGAGCTGCCTCCACTGAGGGAGGTCAATGAAGAGAAGTGCAGGCATGATACAGGTCATGGGCAGGCAGGAGGCTGCTGCCCTGCGGAGGAGAGAGTTGGTGAAAAGAGGCACCTGCATAGTCACAGGTGGACAGAGGGAGTGCTACCCCAGCCTGTGCAGAGACCGCACTAATACAGTCTTCTGTTGGGGAGGGGCCACTCCTTGTGAGCCTTTGGGTTAGTTGCTGATTATGGATAACTGTGCAGAATCTGAAAGCGACCAGAGATTCCACCATGGGCTCAATCTCCATATCTTTACCCTTGGGCCTGTGCTCTAGACAGCAGTCTGATACCTGCTTGGATTTTCTGTTTTGTAATCTAGGCTTTGGTGCCTAAGGATCTTGGTTTCTAGATCTGTGTCAGTGGCTGTGTTAATCCCTTCTACCCCCTGCTCCTTGTGTGAGCCAGATTTCTGGTCTTGGGGAACCTCCTTTCCAGTCTTTTTCTATTGCTGTTCTCCATCATTTACTAACTTGACAACTTCCAGTACTATTTTTACTATTGGGATTTGTGGTGCAAAATAAAGTGAAAAAAATTTTTTTAAATAATTTGATTCCAGGGACCTCCCTGGTGGCGCAAGGGGTTAAGACGCAACCTATGAGGTAATCAGAAGCCTCTGCAGCCTCAATCTGCTCTGGATTCCCAGGCCAGCCAGGGAGCAACCCACATGGCATAGCAGACCTCTCCTGACTAGCCCACTGCTACCCTCAGCAGTGTCCTTTGGTCAATCTGCCTGTTCTGTTCCCCACTCTGTGTCTGGTGAATCCTCTCACCCCCCACACCTCTGGTCTGTTCTCCAGCTCTTGTATGCATAAATAAATAAATCTTTTAAAAAAATAAATAATTTGATTCCAGTGTAATGAATACTGAAGAGCTTTATGAAAGGTTTGGCCTGGTAAAGAAAAGGAGATCCAGGCTAAACTTTCTCAAAGGAAGGGAAAATTTATTGCGCCCCGGGCGGACTTCACGGACCCATGGTGGGGGTCAGTGAAGCCTGGTGGGCTGTTCCCAGGTGGGCTGCCTGGTGGGTTTTTGCATTTGGCCTCCTGCATGGACCTTGACTTTATAACTTAGTGGAACAATATATTACTTTAAAAAAAAAATCACACATTAGCACAAGACCCAACCAATATGCAAGAGAGTGATGAGAAAATATATTATTGAGCAAATGAATATAAAGATTCCAGCAGAATTTCCAGTCTAGGTGCAATTGTAATAGAGTGGTGCCCAGGAAAATGTTCCCTCGCCCCACCCAAAGGAGGGTGGAGCTAAAGAGAAGAGAAGAAGCTGGAGAGGAGACAGAAGAAGAAATGAAGCAGGATGGAGCCAGAAGGAGACATGGAGGAGGCACATGGAACAGAGAGACACGTGAAGAAACTGCGTTTGCCTTTTGGTCCTGAAACAGACGTGGTTGAGAGACCCATGGGGAGGAGAGCAATGTTAGCTTTTATCTTGATTTTGATTTTGCTCTTTTCCCTCCAGACTTGTCTGGTTATTTCTGATCCTTTTCTGTGGGTCCCCACTAAAAGATGCTTTAGATTTGTGGCAGGCTTTTGGGCCTCGCTCTGGGCCAATCCCATTCGGGTGGTCTTTTACCCATGAGGGGACGGGTAACTTTGGGTGCTGGATTTAGAAACTATATTCTTTGTCTTTTCTATATAGTTTACTAATTGTATTCAATTTCCTTTCCATTACAGTCTTAAATGTTTTGTCTTGATATGGCCGATGACAGAACCTATTTAGAGCAGGCAGGTTTGCGGGGCCTGGGGTGCTCCTCTCCCTGCCCTGTAACACAATGAACACTCCCATGCAGGCATAATTAACAAGTTTGCTTACTCACAGCTCTTTCCCTTCTAAGATGCATGGCCAGGGCCTGAGCACTCTTATCTACAACGTTGGGCAGTAAACCAGCTGGCCTGTCTCTTAAAGGGCATCCTCAAATACCTCATCTTGCCCCCTTTGCCTGGCGCCCCTTGTCTGGGGACTTTGCAGCAAATGGTTGTGCCTGCTTGTAGGGTAAAGAAAATATCAAGCTTTTCTGCCCTTCCGCCATCAGGATAGATGATGGATCCTTGTCCTGAATGCGTGCCTGATGGCGGGCACCTGGAATAGGGTGTGGGCATAGGTAGATGGGATTCAGCTGAGCTAAGACTGTGCTTTTAAGGGCGGCATCACGGGGATGCCAGCAGCAGCAGTAGAAGCCGAAGCCGAAACCGAAAGAGAAGCCGAGATCACCAGAGAGCCCAGATCGAGTGAGGATTTGCTGGGGGCTGGGAGGCCTGCCAGCGTCCCGCCCCCCCCAACACCCCTGCCTGCCATATGCCTGGTGAACCCCAATAAAAGACCTGCAAAAAACCCACTGAGGACTCTGACTCCTCCTTTACCCGGTCTGCATGGGATCAGAAAACCTGCACTGTATCCAGTCCTGACCCTGTACTGCTGAAAACGATGCTATTGATGGAGGACAGGAAAGAAAAAAACTGAAGAAAGGAAGCACCACAAGACCAGAAACCTGGCTGTAGGATAAATGGTTTTCAGGCTTTTCTGCCCTTCCACTATCAGGATTGCCTTGCCTGATGGGGCACCTGCAGTTGTTACATTGTTGCAAGCTGTCTGTTTACTTCTGTGGGCCGTGGGAGGGGTATTGAGATAGGCTCCAGAGAAGCAGAAGCAGGAGAGCAGCAGAAGAGAAAAGGGGAGAAAGTAGCCAGAGAAGCCCAAAGTGAAGACTTGCCAGGGGCTAGGAGGCCTGCAGGCTTTCTGGCCCCCTGGCACCCCTGCCTACCCTGTACCTGTTTGCCACACTACATGTAAAGCTCAATAAAAGCCTAATAAAACCAATGCGGGCTCCAGGACTCTCCTTTACCCCATCTGCCGAATGATAAATAACCTGCTCTGTGGCCATCCTGGTCCTACACTGGCTCTCACAAGGATGGGGGTAGAAGAGATTAGCATAACCATCAACACAGTTGTGGAAACTAGGATCCTTCTGCACAGACTACACAGTTGTGAAAACTAAGATCCTTTGGCGCCAAAGCCTAGATTACAAAGCATAACATCCAAGCAGGTATCCCAGGGTGCATCCAAAGGTAAAGATAGGGAGATTGAGCCCATTGTGGAATTTCAGGTCTTTTTCAGATTCTGCAAAGTTATCCCAAATCAGCCACTAACCCTAAAGCTTACAAGGAGTGGCCCCTCCCAACAGAAAAGGACTATATCCCTCTGCCCACCTGTGACAGATACCTCTCTCCGCAGGGCAGCAGCCTCCCTGCCTGCCATGACCTGTACCTGCCAAGGCTTCTCCTCACTGACTTCCCTCAGTGGAGGCAGCTCTCCTCAAGGCCGCTCGCCTGCAACCACGCAGGCCTCTCTCAGCAAACCTGTCCCTTTCGGAGCAGCTCTTCCTGCCCACCTGTGTCTATGTAAGTGTCTTACTCTTCTGTCTCTTGCCCTAATAAACCTTCCCTTTAAATATAACTAGTGTCTCTGTCCCGTGGAGAAACTCGCCTGGAGAATTCTCCATGTGTCGCTGAAATAGGAGCTCTGGTGAAACCTTTCCCAGAGTGACCCCAAGGACCCCACATTCTAAACCCACAGACCACAAAAACCACATCACTATCAATGTAAGAGATATGGACACAGTTGTGTATAAAAGGAACCCTTGGTCTTTATTTTTTGTTTTGTTTTGTTTTGTTGATTTTTTTAAAATAAATTTTATTTTTATATTCCCCATACAATTGGAACCCCCTTATTTTGACCCCAATCCCTCCCCTCCCCGCCCCCCAACCCCCATAGAGTGTCTCTGGTTCATAGTTGTTTGTTGATTTTGATTTTCACTTTCTTATAGTTATTCATTTTCCTGGTCCCTTATTTAAGTTTTCTAGATTCCTGCTATGAGTGAGACCATCCGGTATTTTTCTTTTTCTTTCTTGCTTATTTCGCTGAGCATGATCCCTTCCAGCTCCATCCATGTTGCTTCAAATTGCATGTGTTTATCTTTTTTGAATGCTGAGTAATATTCCATGGTGTATATGTACCACACCTTCTTTATCTCTGAAGAGTAAATGCAAATGGCCAACAGGCATATGAAAAAATTTTGAACATCACTTGTCATCAGGGAAATGCAAATCAAAACTACCATGAGATACCATCTTACACCAGTGAGAATGGCACATACTAAAAAAACTAGCAACAACAAATGTTGGCGAGGATGTAGAGAAAAAGGAACTCTCCTGCACTGCTGGTGGGAGTGCAAACTGGTCCAACCACTATGGAGAGCTGTGTGGAGATTTCTGGACCTACTAAACATAGAGCTTCCATAGGATCCAGCAATTCCACTCCTAGGTATTTACCCAAAGGACACCGAAACATCAATTCCAAAGAGCACCTGCACCCCTATGTTTATAGCAGCACTGTTTACAATAGCTAAGCTTTGGAAACAAACCAAATGCCCTTGGTCTTTAAACCGGTGCTCAAACCTTATGGGGCTACCCAGGTCTGGGACCTCATACATGAATAATAAAGCTGCTGACCTCACCATTCCTGAAGTACCGATTTTTCTTCCTCTGCCTGGATAAAAGGCCAGAATTTATTTCTACAAGAACACTATGGAAATGTAACAGAATAAGAAATATTCAATGATACTGTTTCAGGTTTCACTTTGCAATTAACCTTGGAGAAAATACCAAAACACCACCTGTATAGTTTTAATGTAGTATCAAAGTGGAATATTTCAAATTGTCTGAAAACACTACTTCAACATATTTGTGTAAGGCAGTGTCTGCATAGTTATAGTAAGGCAGTGTGTATTTTTTCATAGACTTCAACCAGAACAACAGACCAAATGGAGAAGAAAATATGAAAATGCAAAGGTCTTCTAATGAGACAGACAAGAAAGACAATTGCAAAAATATAAAATGCAAAAGATCCACTCTTCTCATTGCCCCGATTATTTTCAGAAATATTATTTCTGTTAAGAACACTTTCTGTTAACATGCATTGGGTTATACATATTATTCTAAATGAAATAGTTACATGATTAAACACAGCTTTATTCCTAGGGTGGTAAATAGGGGTAGTAATACCTCATAAACAAAAGTATACTTGGCGTCCTCACTTATCTGTAAGACTTTATGCAGATTCTGAAAGGAAAATGACTGAGAAGCACTGACCCAGTCCTTGGGCCTGGAATCGGGGAGACAGTGTGAATATGTGACAAAGCTCTGGGTGAGGAGAGGAGGGGGCAGAGCAAAGCCTCAGGGCCCTAGTCTGGTTCCCATAGTTCCAGGCCCCAGGGCTGTGTCCAGGGCAGGAAGGTTACTGTTGGGGATACCCCACTGCCCCCTTAGCCTCCCTTCTGTCTCCACCACCTGTGCTGGACCCTGGACACTTGTGACTCCCCCCCAGTTCTCAGTCCCCAGTGCCTGGAGGTTCCCAGAGAAGCCAATCAGCATGGCCCCCAGTTAAGTCTCTGTCCACCAGCCTAGAGTCAGAAGCTCCCCAGACCCCAGCAGTGCTGGTCATGGGGCCCCCAACCTCCTCCTGCTGCTTCTCTCCAGGGCTGTGTCCCAGGCCCAGGCTGGTGAGTGCAGGATGGGGAGAGAAAAGGCTTCTCTGGTGGAGGCTGTTGCCTTAGGCCCCTCTGTCCCCCCACGGTTCCTCTCAGTCCTAGTGCCTTTCTGTCCCTCCCACACTAGCGCCCTCTTCTGTCCCCCTGAGTCCCACTCCTTCTCCACCTGATGCCCCTTTTCAAGCTCTGGAGGCTCCTCCTTCCCTGAACACTTTCTCCCCTCATGCCCCATCTTCCTGGGACTCAGGACCCAGGGAGATGGGTCAGCCTGGCTTTCACCCCTTCCTGCCTCCAGGCTCCCACTATCTAAGGCTTTTCGAAACCAAGATCTCCCAGGGCCTCCGGTGGCACAGTGGTTGAGCGTCGCACTGCAAAGCTGTCTGCAGGCTCTGCAGCACTGGTTCAATTCTACGCTGGCCAGGGAGAAGCCCACATGGCACAGCAGTCCTCTCCTGTCTCGCCCACTGCTCCCCTCAGTAGTGTCTTCGGTCCGTCTGCCTGTTCTGCTCCCTACTCTGTCCCTGGTGAATCCTCTCACCCTCCCACGCTTCTGACCTGTACCACCAAGACCTCCCTGCCCAGCCTCAAGGAGCCCCAGCACATCGCCGTGGGCTACATGGACGACACACACAGTTCAGGCGGTTTGACAGCGACTCTCCAGGTCACAGTGTGGAGGTGCTGGAGCCCAGGGTAGAGCAGATGGGACAGGAGGATCTGGACAATGATACAGAACCAAAGACAAGAGGCACAGAGGTTCAAAGCTGCCCTACATGGCTCCTGGAGGACCTGCGCAGCTACTACAATCAGAGCTAGGATGGTGAACAATATTTGCCCAGGGCAGGTCACAGATCCCATTCCACAGTGATTTCGAGAGGCTATGGCACCTGTCATAGTGGAGGAGGAGTTTGGGCAAAGCACAAAATGAACAACCTGGAGGGTAGGTGCGTGGAGTGACTCCCAAGACTCCTGCAGATGGGGAAGGAGGTGCTGCAGCTCAGAAGTAAGAGGTGCTGAGGAGTCTTTCATCTCCCTGAGGCTTACACCCCTCAGGGAAAACGGAATCATGGTCAGAAAAGCGCCCCCTTCTGGTCAGAGAAGGAGCTGTCTGTCACATTTCAAAACTGTAGTAGAGACTGGTCCAGCGGCTCCTATTTTTTCTGAGGGACAGTTAAGGAATCCAGTTTCTCCTGAGAAAGAGGGGAGACACCCCCTGAAATCACCCTGCATAGGATCCTTTTCACTGGCAGTCTTCTTAGGAACAATGAGTTTCTCCCTCAAGATCTTGATTTTTAGTCAGAGAGCATTTTTGGAGATCTCACTCCTGCCTGTCTGTGTCATTACCCTCCACCCAAGTCAGCAACAAAATGCTTAGAGACCCGCATCCTACCCCAGGCTCTCACCTACTCTCCCGGACTCCCAGACCAGGCTGGTTTCTGGGGTTTGTGCTTCCTTCTTCCAAGCATATTGTCCTGTCCATTCTGAGGATCGTCATGAAGCTGCTTCAGTGTCCATGGAGAAAATATAAACCATAAAATTTCCGATTCTTCCCACTCAGACCCCCAAAGGGCACATGTGGCCCACAACCCCATCTCTGAGCATGAGGTCACCCCGAGGTGCTGGGCCCTGGGCTTTTACCCTGTGGACATCAGCCTGAACTGGCAGAGAAATGGGGAAGAGCTGATGCAGGACATGGATTGGGTGGACGCCAGGCCTGCAGGTGATGGAAGCTTCCAGAAGTGGTTGGCTGTGGTGGTGCCTTCTAGAGAGGAGCAGAGAGACACATACTATGTGCAGCATGAGGGGCTGCTGGAGCCCCTTATCTTGAGATGGGGTAAGGAGGGGGACTTGGGCACAGGACCTCTTCTCAAGGGAATCAGGAGCCCTTCTGAGAACTTCAAAAGCATCATTGCTGACCTGGTTCTCCTTGGAGCTGTGCTCACTGGAGCTGCAGTGGCTGCAGCTGTGATCTGGAGGAAGAAGCACTCAGGTAGGGAAGGGACTGGGGGGATCTTGTCCACTGGGGGCTTTCAAGTCCGAGGGAGAACTTGCCCTGCCTGGTTAATGGGAAGTACCATCCACACACATGTTGCCCAGAAGGCATTTGGTCCAGTCCCCGCACTTCCTTTTTTCATTTTTCCCAGTCCTAACCTGGGTCTTTAGTCAAAGTATTCCAGGATTAGAAGATTCCTTTAGGACTGCACGGGCTGACTCCTCCCTTGTCTCACATGATGATTCATCCCACAGGAGGACAAAGAGGAAGCTACACTCAGGTTGCAGGTAAGTGTGGGTCAGGGGTTTGATCCCTGAGGCCCTGGGGATAGTGTTGATGAAGCCATTCAGTTTCCATTCATGATGGTGATTTTCATGTCTTCAGATCTTAAGGCCACTTATTAGTGGCTCAGCTCACCATACAGACATTCACCTCTTCTTTTGACTTCAGCTGTGAACAATAATTTACATTGTGGGGTAGAATTGGAGGCTCATTCCTCCTTTGAAGGAAAGAGACCACAGTTATGGAAGAAGGTGACAGAAGAAAAGCACAGCAGCAAGCAGGAAATGGTTGTGAAAAATGAGAAATTAGGGCCTCCCTGATGGTGCAGAAGGTTGAGCGCAGCACTGTGTAGCTGTCTGCAGCCTCTGCAGTGCCGGTTCGATCCTCGCCAGCCACAGAGCAACCCACATGGCATGGCAGACTTCTCCTGTCTCGCCCGCTGTGCCCCTCAGCAGTGTATTTCGTCAGTCTGCCTGTTCTGTTCCCTGCTCTGGCTCTGGTGAATCTTCTCACCTCCCATGCATCTGGCCTGTGCCCCGGTTCTTCTGTGCATGAATAAATCTTTCAAAAAAAGAGAGAGAGAAATTATTCAATGCTGACTTTACAAAGACTGAGCACATTATTTTTTCTTTAAAGATTTATTTATTTATACAAGAAATAGGGTATAGGCCAGAGGTGCGGGAAGGTGAGAGAATTCACCAGAGACAGAGTGGGGAGCAGAACAAACAGACGGACTGAAAGCACTGCTGAGGGGAGCAGCAGGTGAGACAGGGGTCTGCCATGCCATGTCAATAACTCTCTGGTGGGCCAGGAATTGAACCTGCGCTGCATAGGCTGTGGACAGCTTCGTAGCACTGTGCACAACCTGCTGCACCACCGGGGACACCCTGAGCACATTATTGCTCCATTATTAAATATTTTTAATGAGGGGAAATAATCTATATCCAGCCAGGAGACATAGCAATGACAGCATTTGAAACTCCACATTGAGGGCACTGCTGACAGATAGATGATGGTCATGGTGAGAGACCAAGAGAAACCAACCTCATGGGTAAACACCAGGGTTTGACCTAAGAGGTCACTGTGTCTTCCTAGCCAGTGAATCCATAACTTATATAGTCTCATCAATAATTTTTAAAAAGTTGGAGAGATAGTAAATTATTGAGGGAGCCAGGTAATATACCTTTGCTTTAACTCCCAAAATTCATTAAGGAAAACTCATTGTGCTTAATAGCACCAAGGCTCAGCACCATGACAAGGGAACATAAGTACAGGATTCAGGTGGTGTCTGGTGTCAGGAGTGAGCTCCGTCTTCCTGCTGGTCTGGCAATGACCACTTGTAGTACTTTGTTCACGGGAAGCCTCAGTATGACAGCAGGTCTGATGGAATCTAGTAGTGACTGTGCAAGTGACCCACTTCCTAGCAGGTGTGATGACACTGTCAACTCCTGACACACAGGAAGCTTCTTCTTTGGGGACATTGTGAAATGCATTTTACTGATGAATAGATAAACTGGAATTTCTTTATTTTTTAAGATTTATTTATTTATGTATACAAGAACTGGGGTACAGGCCAGAAGCGGGGGAGTGAGAGGATTCACCAGAAACAGAGTGGGGAACAGAACAGGCAGATTGACTGAAGTACACTGCTGAGGGGAGCAGCAGGCAAGTCAGGAGAGGTCCGCTGCACCATGTGGGTAGCTCCCTGGCTGGCCGGGGATCGAAGTCTTGCTGCAGTGGCTGAGGATAGCATCATAGGTTGTGTCTTAACCCCTTGCACCACCTGGGAGGCCCTACACTGGAATTTCTAAAAAATATCTATACTACCATGATTCAGTCCAGATGTGGGGTTATTTAACTAAAGATTTTATGGTTTTTATTTCAAACCATCATGAAATAATTGTAAAATATTGTGAAATAATTGTAAAATATTGTGCATCTAAATGTATTTTCCTAAAAAGAAATAACTGCCAAATATTTATTCTTGTCACTGAAGACTGGTTTTTCTCTGAGTAAGATGTGGGATTACCGGACCTTTCTGGGCAGAGATTGACATGGTGCAACCTCTTTTTGGAAGCCTCAGTCTGGCTGCTGTGCAGAATCAAGAGGTGAAGGTGATAGGTGGGAAGATAGATGTGGGAAACTAGCACAGGTTCTAAGATGGAACATTTGGTAGCTTTATGGGGTATGATGAGGAAAGTAACATAAAGTGTTTGCATCTGGATATATTTAGAAGTGGACTTTACAGCATTTCCTAATGTAACATCTGGGTTGTGAGAAAGATGGGTCAGGATGCCACCCAACATCTCAGACTGTGAAGTAGAGATGTGGAGCCCTCAGTGACATGGGCAGGCTTCAGAAGTAGCACATTTGTGGAAATGGCATCCGAGGTGTTCATTAGGAGAGTTGAAGCTGAGGGTTACTGAAAATACAGTGATGGTGGCAAAGGTCAGACAAGCCTGGAGCACAGGTGAAATATGTAAACTGAGAAATAGATCTGGGAGGTGATATGATGTAATGATATTTGTTGGGTGACCTGATCAGACCAAAGCCCCACTCACTGCACAGTCTGACCCCACGTGGAGAAGACACAAAGATCAAAGAGCCCCACTTCAGTGAGCCCAGGAGTCACTGGGATGCTTATGAAGACTGAGAAGGTCTAGAACAGAGCCCGAGAGTCTGTGTTTATAACAGCGCTGGTGCTGATGTGCTGGTTTCAGATCACACTTTTAGCAGCAGGTCAAAACCATGACTCCCACCTGGCTGTGCATCAGCCTCACACGCAGGGCATGTTGAAGAAGAGATTCCCAGGCTCCCTGTTCATCACTCTGAGCTGCTGGATCTGGGCGAGACCTGAGCGTTTGTAACACGCCCACATACATCCTGGGGCTCAACTATGTGGGTCTGCCAGACTTCAGTGGCCCGTTCAGCCACCATTACGGTTACCTGCAGTTCTGCATTCCTATACCAAGGTCAGAACGGTCCAGTCACAGTCATATGAGCCAAACCTTACAAGGTGACTTTCATACCAATCAAGAGCAGAAAGCTGGATCACTCTGGAAAGGGTGTGCATCAAGAAATAGGACCGGGAACACCCTGGGCGCTGAGGACTGATGTATGACAAGGGACCCCAAAGGCTGATCAGTGGAATGCCTTCTTTTTTTTTTTTTTTTAAAAAGATTTGTTCATTTATTTGTTTGTTTGTTTTGTTTATACATACAAGCACTGGGTACAGTCAGAAGCACAGGAGGGTGAGAGAACTCACCAGAGCCAGAGTGGGGAGCATAGCAGGCAGAAGGACCGAAGCACACTGCTGAGGGGAGCAGCGGGTGGCAGGAGAGGTCTGCGCACCATGTGGGACCCTCCTCCAGTGGCCGGGGAGCAGCCGGGGATCGAACCGGCGCCTCAGAGGCTGCGGGCAGCTTCGCAACCCAGCACCCAACCACTGCGCCACCAGGGAGGCCCTGGAATGCCTTCTTAATAAGATTAGAAACATGGCCGGGGGTTTGGGGTCCAGTTTTCGATTACAACACTTGGTCATCAAGCTGATAACATAGTCAGCAGACTCATGTCCCCCCAAGCCCTTGATGACATTCCCGAGTTTCACCCATCCTTTCTCCTTGTCCTCCTAACGCACGTAGCTGATGCTCTATGATTATTCCACCAATAAAAACGGTCAGGATCTTGCTCGCAGCGGCAGCCTGCATTATGCAGCCTGCTCCACGGCTCCCGCGTCTTTGTCAGTGTGGGGTTGCCCGATGCCACACAGCCAAATTGGGATCCCCCTGATGCCGGTGATCAGGGAGCTGTGAGGACCTGGGAGGAAAAAGACAAGACATGTGCTGGGGGGTCTGTTTTGCTTTCTCTCCCAGAAGGCATATCCAGGTGGACATGAGGAAGTGGTTCAGCATAAGGAAAATCTGTCACTATTCCTGGATGGATTTCTTACTCGTTTCATACAAATTTACAACATAGATTTTTCAAGTAAAATTTACTAAAGGCATTAATAGGTACATGTGAATGTGTATATGTCTGTATATAATAGTGTAGTGTGTAACACTGACTCCAGATCCCTGTGGCTTACCCAGCTCTGTCCTGCCCCCTGAGTGGTGGGACATGTGGGCTTTATTGGTGCAGCTGCCCCAGTGGGCACAGCCAGAGGCCAGTGGGAGCAGGAGTCTGAAAGGGCTGGCAGATGCAGTGGGGCTTTCCTACCCTGGCACCCTGTGTGTGCAGGTGGGAGCTGGTGGGCGCAGCTCTAGAGGTGGTGGCAGAGGGGGAGTTTCCTGACAGGGGGCAGACAGACTCAGAGGGCCCCTCCCCCAGAGCAAGCCAGGGTTAAGCACAGGAGCCCCTAGGGCTTGGCTCCTCCACCCCTGGCCCCTCAGAGGAGCTGCTTCTGGGCAGCACCAAGGCCGCCCTGCAGTGGGTGCCACAGGACAGCTTCGCTAAGGACCTCCTCACTGAGCTAGGGATGATAGCTGGGGGGCATCAGCTGGGTATGAATGGACCCCACCAGCTCTGGCAGGCTCCAGAAGGCCGCTGCTTGAGGACAGGGCTGAGGCCACCCTGACAGCTGTGGCCACTGCACTCAGCAGCGGGAGTGGCAGTGGGTACAGTAGGTGGGCACTTTACCAGCAGCCACCGTCAGTGTCATGGAAATGGCGGCAACCAATCTGGCAGCAGAGGCTCTCTGTCCCCACACACCACCCCAGGGCATGCAGCCCACTGGGGCTACAGCAGCAAGGTCAGCTTTGAGACCTGTCATTGCTGCTGACTGTCCGGCACCACCTCCCGGTGCTGTTGCCTCCTTCCCTTCAGGCCCAGCATTCAGACTGTGGCTGTGCCTGCTGGGGTGATGCTCAGAGGGGAGCACCCCCTGGGAACACCTCCTGCTGCCACTATGGGTTGGGTCCTGGCCCAGTGCTTCCGGCTGTTCCACCAGCTCCAGGCCCTCCCTGATGGGACTGTACCACCTTACACAGGCAGCCTTAATTTGGGACTATTGGACACAGCGGACACTATCTTGGGTGACACAGCCGGCCACTGAGGCCTTAGAAACTCTTTATTTCCCTGCTCTCCTGTTTGTTAGAGAAACCTCATTGCTGTTCCCTGAGCCTGAGTGGTTGCAATTGAGCACAGGGGTGAGAACCACAGTGTCCTCTCCCCTACCTTAGCTCTGTCTTTCTGAGAGGGGGCCAGGGAGGAAGGGTCCATACCTAGTAGAGGAATCTGCACACATGCAGGTTGCACATACATGCTACATGACTCATGATCTGTTTTCTTTGAACTAAAGCTCTTGTTTAAACTGAGATCCTGCCCTGCTGATGCCCCAAAGAGTGCCGGACACTGATGCCTTCTGATGTACCAGGGGCAGGATACCCAGGAGGTTGATGGCAAGTTCTGGGGCTGCTCATGACAGACACCAAGAGTGTCAGCTGTGACAGGCTGTTCTGATGGATGATTTGCTCAGAACATAAAGGTTTGTCAGCGCAGAGAGCCCCGGGAGACACACAGGAGAGAGGCGTGTGGAGAAGCCGCCTTGCTTCTTGGCTTTGGACTTGAACCAGGAACTTAGAGACGTGGAAGGAGACTCCTGGAAGAGACCCAGGGGGGAGACAGACCTTTCCCTTGTACTTTAATTTTGCTCCTTTTGGCCCAGACTTACTGGCTCCTTTCATCCACTTCCCAGGTCCCCACCTGAAGGTGCCTTAGCATTGGGGGACCTTTCAGGCCACAGTGGCCTGCTTTGGGCCAAGGCTGTGTGTTTGGGTCTTTACCCACGAGGGGCTGGGGAACTTTGGGTGTTTTATTCCTAATGTTATTTCTTCCTTTCTCTCTATGAACATTAATTCTTTTAAACTTCTTTCACACTAAGAAATAAAACTACAGTTTTGTCATGAAACTAAAGAAAACTACAAAACTTATGCAAAGCTGGGCCCATAAATATATCTTTTGATATATATCTTTTTTTAAAAGATTTATCTATTCATTTACACAAGAACCAGGGTACAGGCTAGATGTGCAGGAGGGTGAGAGGATTCACCAGAGACAGAGCGGGGAACAGAACAGGCAGACTGACAAAATACACTGCTGAAGAGAGCAGCGGGCATGACAAGAGAGTTCTGCTGCACCATTTGGGACCATCGCCAGCCGGCCGGGATAGAACCGGCGCTGCAGAGGCTGCAGACAGCTTCACAGCACAGGGCTCAACCACCTGCGCCACCAGGGGAGGCCCGATATATCTTTTTTTAAAAAGATTTATGTATTTATCCATATAAGAACTGGGGTACAGGCCAGAGATAGGGGGGCGAGAGAATTCACCAGAGAAAAGTGGGGAACAGAACAGGCAGATTGACGAAGTACACTGCTGAGGGGAGCAGCAGGCAAGTCAGGAGAGGTCTGCTGCACCATGTGGGTAGCTCTCTAGCTGGGGATCAAACTAGTGCTGCAGTGGCTGCAGATAGCTTCATTGATTGTATCTTAACCCCTGCACCACCAGGGAGGCCCTGATATATCTTTCAATAAAAATATATATATATATAAAAGCTAACTGAAATATTTCCTTTCTTTCTCTCTCCCGAGGATGTAAAATGCTGGAAGCCATGCTACTCATGTTGTCTGACAATGGTCCGGGTCGCACCCTGATTAAGTGTTTGCATCTCATCCTCACTCATTTTCTACAATTGCGCCGGCGCTGTCCCATATTTCAGGAACCCCTGACACCCAGACTGTTGCGGCTGGTTTGCAGCAGTAAAACTTTTACTAAGTATTCTATTTTCTCATGTCAAAATGTTAGTTTGCATATATCCAATAAGGTTCTTTTTTCCCTTCTAGTTGACTGGCTATTGGAAATATGGGTGTTTTACCAAGTGTTGCATCTGGCAACACCACACTGATAAAGAAATGGGAGTCATGGAGCAGGCTACATAATGCAGCATGCTGCTGAAGAGCAAGATCCTGGCCTTTTTATTAATAGAATAATCATACAGTAGCAGTTGTAAGGGGAAGGAAAAAAGAAAAAGGGGAAGAAGGTGACTAGAAAATGTGCTCCACATCTATATTTTCAGGGGTTGTGAGTCTGCTCTTCAGGCACTTCTCATCTGCTGGTTGACTGGGTATTGTAATTGAGATCAGCCCACACAGACCTTCCCCCCACAGTGTCCCCGATGCTGCCCCGTCCCTGCCCGGTCCTCTCTGGCTCCCCACTGTACCCCTTTCCACCTCTGTCCCCTAAATTCCCCATTTCCATCTTCTCTCTCTTTTCCAGGAGTCTCCCCATCTTCCTAGTCAGTGCCCTGGGGGCTCTCCTAGGCCCTCCCCTCCTCCAAGGATGGAGAATGTCAGGTGATTCCCAGGAGGAAGGCCTTTTGTCCTTGGAAGCAGAAGCAGAAACAAATTACAGGGACCCTGGGATCTAAGTTTCCATCCCAAGAGACTGAGGCAACCTTTATATTTGGGGATTTTCTCAGAATCTAGGAACCAGTTGTCATGTCCACTGGAGACTAAAAATGAGGACACTAAAACTGACACAGACTTGGGCGCCCCCTTGTGGCAGATCCCTGTCCTGCCGCTGGGAGCCCAGGGAGCCTGGGGAGGGCCTGGCTGAGCAGGAGAAAGGGCGGCTCTGGGCTCCTGTGCTCAGCCCTGTGGCCACACGGGGGCGCTGCCGCGCTGCTCCGGATTTTGGTGGAGCCGCCAGGATGGGGCGGGGTGTGAATTGGGCAGAGTTGGGGGCTCTGGGGTCCGGTGTCCTGGGGTTAGATACTCTGTGAGGAGTCAGAGAAGCAGGACTCAGAGGAGAGAAGACTCTGGAGCCTGCCCTGTGTGTGAGGTTTCCAGCTTTTCTCCCCAGGACCCCTCCAGTCCCTGGATAACAAAACAAGTCCCTGGATTCCAGTCTCTGGAAAACAGGAAAGTGGATCATTTTTTCCTTCTACAATCTATTTAGTATTGAGGACATTAAAAAAAAATAACATTTAAAGAATACTGTTAAATTTACAGAAAAGTTGCAAAGGTAGTACAGTTCTTGTTTACCCCACACCATTTCCACTTTGTTAACATCTTGCATGACTAAAGTTGTTATTTATTTTATAGCTAATAAAGCAATGGTGACACGATTACCAAACTCCATGCTTAATTTCCTTGAATAGTGTCTCAGTGCCTTGGTCTCTCTCCTCACCTTCTGGGATACCTATAACTCTTTTTTTTTTTTTTTTAAGATTTATTTATACATATAAGAACTGGCGTATGGGCCAGAGGCGTGGAGGGTGAGAGAATTCACTGGAGACAGAGTGGGGAGTAGAACAGGCAGACTGACTGAAATACACTGCTGAGGGGAGTAGCTGGCAAGTCAGGAGAGGTCTGCTGTGCCATGTGGGTAGCTCCCTGGCTAGGGCTAGAACTCCTGCTTCAGTGGCTGCTGATAGCTTCATAGGTTGCGTCTTAACTCCTTGCACCACCAGGGAGGTCCTGTGGAAGCACAGGCCGGCAATACCGGAGGGTGCTCTTGGACTTAGGGTCTTGCCATTCAAAGGCAAAAAGCAGTTGATCCTGGGCCTCCCTGGTGGTGCAGCAGTTGAGCGCTGGGTTGCGAAGCTGCCCGCGGCCTCTGCAGCACCGGTTCGATTCCCGGCTGCTCCCCGGACACCGGAGGAGGGTCCCACATGGTGCGCAGACCTCTCCTGCTGCCCGCTGCTCCCCTCAGCAGTGTACTTCGGTCCTTCTGCCTGCTCTGCTCCCCGCTCTGGCTCTGGTGAATTCTCTCACCCTCCCGCGCTTCTGACTGTACCCAGTGCATGTATAAACAAAACAAACAAACAAATAAATAAAAATACATACCTCTTTAAAAAAAAAAAAAAGCAGTTGATCCTGAACATCTATTGGGATACAGAAAAAGTCATCTTTAAGATCTAATATAGAAAACCATCCAAAGTCACCAGGTATGGCAGTTAATAAGGTGTAGGGATTAGGCACAGTCGGGATATAAATCCTGGACAATGTCATTAATGGCCCAAAAATCTTGGACAAAACGGCCTGTATGGGGTTTCCTCACTGGCAACATCGGAGTGTTGTATGGTGAGCGGCAGGGCCTAATGAGTCCAGATTGAAGGAAACTTTTTAACACTGGCTCAATTCCCCTCAAGGCCTCCTTCTTTAAGGGGTATTGCTTCCTCCTTGGGGTTTTGTTCCCTTCTCTCACTTCTTTTTTTTTTTAAATATTTATTTATTTTTATACAAGAACTGGGGTACAGGACACAAGCGAGGGATGGTGAGAGGATTCACCAGAGACAGAGAGGGGAACAGAACAGGCAGAAATACACTGCTGAGGGGAGCAGTGGGCAAGGCAGGAGAGGCCTGCCCCGCCATGTGGGCATCTCCCTGGCCGGCCAGGAATCGAACCAGCGGAGCAGAGGCTGCGGACAGCTTCACAGCGCAGCACTCAACACACTGTGCCACCAGGGAGGCCCCCTTCAATCACTTCTATCTTTACAGGCTCTGCATTTTTCGCACGTCCTGGGGTCCCACCAGCCCATACCCATTTACTTCTTCATTTCCCATTCTTGTAGGCCTTTGGTCCTTTTGTCTCTGTTCTCTTTACCTCTTTGTTCACAAAGCTAGGCATTCTATATTCTCATCAATATTGGAGGCTGGCTCTACTCCACAGGCCAAGAACTTGAACTCAAGACACTGTGCTTGTGAGAAAGAGTGCTGGCTCATAAGTTTAGAATACCCACGGCTTCAACAAGATAGAAGTTTGTGGCTTCTCACCAAACGTCTGAGTAGGTTGGTTGTAAGAAGGCTTTCTGTTGTGGCCTTCCTGGGATCCCAGTGACTGCTGCGGTCTCTTTGCGCACTTTAGTCAATTTAGAATTCAGAACTGAGAATGTCGCTCCAGTGTCCACCAAGAAATCGATCAGACGATCCCCCACAACGAGTGTTACCGGGGCTCTGAGGGGGTTATTGTAATGGGCTTCTTTAGATCTAGTGGAGCCCCCGGGCACCCCTATTCTTCATCTGAACCTTCTCCCTGTACTATCATTTGTCTCCTTTCCTCAGCTCTTGGCTCTAGATTCCTTCTACTCTCCGTCTTCCCTCCTATCTTCACCTGAGCCTCTACTCTGGGCTACCATTTCTGTCCTTTCCTCTCTCCACGGCTCTGGGTTCCGTGTGCTCCGTCTATATTCCATCCAGTCACCCCTGCGTGAATCGTCATGTCGTGGTGTCCTCAGTCTTCTGTCCTGTCTTCTGTCATTATTACCTCTGCCGCATCCCTGTAATCTGGGACAGCTGCACTTCAAATGTCCCTCTTCCCTGCAGTGAGCACACTGATTTCTCCCTAGGGGTTCTCTTCTCCTGGGTTCACTTCTGGGTTCACGTCTCAGTCTGTGACTGTTTCCCTGAAACCCTGTCCTGTGCTCTCTTTGTACAAAAACCGCTACAGGCTTCGGTCTCCTGTCCTGTCTATTATTATAAACCCTAAATGTCCACTACCTGGGACGGACTCATCTCTGTGACGCCGTCCACCTTTGCTTACTTTCTCCTTATGTCTGGGGCACTATGTGTGATGAACGCCATAGTGATCAGACGAGCATTTTCTGGGGCATCTGGGTTAGTATCCGTGGGGTTGGTTCACGTCTGAATAATTCTCTCAAGGAACTTCAATGGGTTCTCGTTAGCTCCTTGTTCAAGTTGTAATATTTTGTTAATTTTTTTTTGCTTGGGGACTCCCTGCTGCAGTCCTACCAGTAAACATTTTTTGTAGAGCTCTAACATCGCCATTCCTCCATTGTTGGGGTCCCATTCAGGATCTACCACTATGGCTCTGGGGACAACCATCTCTGGCTCTGGGGATTCTCTGTCCTGTTGGTGGAGACAGTCAGCCTCCTCCCTGGCTTTCCTGAAAACCATTCTCTGCTTGTGCAGAGTCAGCAAAGTTTGAGGCATGGACTGTATGTCTGCCCAGTTAGAGCGGTGGGGGAGGAACACAGAGGTAAACAAGTTCGCCATCCTCTTAGGAGCCTGCCGATATGAGGGGACAGAGCTCCTCCAAGTTAGGAGGTCTGCGGTGCTTAAGGGATGGTGTGACCAAAAGTACCCAGCAGGTCGCCCATGTTCATTTAAGCCACCCATCGGCATCTGTCAGAGAGGAAATTGTCCTGCTTCAGGGTGACTCTTCCTGCCAAAGTGGGTGCCCCATCTAGTGTGGGGGGAGATGCCTTTTTTTTTTCTTCCCTGGAGCGCAGTGGAGGCTGTGAAACCTCTGGAGTCTGCGTGGGAGGGGCCTTGTCACACGGAAACGGTGTTTGTCCTGATGTGTTTAAGGTGTTTAACACGTGATAATCCTCCTCTTCTAACTCTGCCCTCTTGCAGTCCTCATGGGAAGGGGAAGGTTTATCCCTTCTCTGTGCCATCAGCTGAACCTCTGCCATATCCAATTTATGGAGGGCAGCCTGTAGCTGGTCCTGCATACTTTTAAAAGCTTGATCCTGCATGCTTTTAAAAGCTGACTCAAAAACACTACGGTTTTCATCCCTCATACTCTTAATAGTTAAATCAAGAGCCTGATTTTGTTGTTGCATAGCTAAGCTAAGAGCCTGAATTTGTTGTTGCATAGCTAAGTTAAGAGCCTGAATGTGTTCTTGCACATTCTCAGTATGTGAAGTAGAACATCTACCTCTCATGGAAACAAGAATGTAGCAAATGGCGCTTATGCACATTACCAAAAAAAAAAAAAAACCCAGAAGCAAAGATTGTAAAGTAGGGATGGCTTGTAAACCACCCACATATGTGTACAGGAGTAAAAAAATGTACCATATACCAGGTTTTATCAAATTATGTACATTTATAAAACTGGTGATAATATTTAATGGAAAAAGGCTACTTAAACTCAAGGCTGGAAAAAACTGAAAGAACTCAAAGTAGGGATAAAACTGCTTAAGCTCATGGTTGAGGCCGGGCTTTACTAAAAAATACACCCACAAGAGAGAGCTGTACACAAGGGGGAAAAAAAGCAGACTTTTCAAGACCTGAGACAGAGATTACACCATGCATCCTGCAGACCCAGTGGCACTTGCAGTGACCATCGCAAGGAAAGTTACTTTGGGCTGGTCAACCAGAGGTGTAACCTGGTCAACCACGTTGAACACCAAACTTTTACAGGACAACCCCCATATGAAATGGGTTGTGTGACTGGGTCCTCACCTGCGCGCTTAAAAGGGCCTTATTAAGACTTGACTGCAGGCACACACAAATGGTTAATAAAAGGTTTATTTACAAAAGAAGGAGAAATTTAGAAATGAATAACTCAGGGAGAAAAAGAGGGAGATAAATTCATGAATGCGTCCTACAAGTTCTGCTGACCTGGAATCCCAATGGCACGCTGAGAGCTGGCGACGAGCCAAGAGCTATGTGCGGCCAACACAAGCCCATGTGTCAGGTTTCATACCAAATCTGGCAGCTTAACCCCACCCTCAGGTCCCAGCAACCCTCTCTGTGGTGATGAAGGGATTTGTCATTCCCAGTGTCCTGATGGCTTTGGTCTGGAGTGGGGGTGGAGTCCACAAAGCCTGTATGAAGCTTGCTCAGGACATCCTGTCCCCCTAACATTGTCACTATACTTTTTATTTTGTAATAAAAGTTTTCATAAAAATATTTTATTCCTATTAACATGTAGGGTTGCTAATATCGTTCTAAATGAATAAGTATTTTTTAATTTTCGATCTCTAGTATGGCAAATATTGATAGATATAATCCACAAAATTATCGTGGATCCTCATTCATCTGTGAGAGTGTATTCAGATCATAAAGACAAAAATTTTGAGAATCGCTGATTTAAACAGACCCTGGTACTCAGAGAGACGGTGTGAGAAAGGCTCCTCAATGCAGAAGCAAAGACGCCAGAGCCAAGAGCCACCTGCAGGAGGGTCGGTCGGGACCCACTCCCAGCTCTCAGGCTGGTTCTCAGGGCTTCAGGCCTCAGGACAGTGTTTGGGTGGGGAGCCAAGCGCAGGGAATATTCATCTCCACTTTGCCCTATCACAGGCTGCGCCAAGTCCTTCACCCTGTACATGCCCAGCTCTAATTCCCTGTACACGACCGTCCGCATAAGTCAGTCAGCGTCAAGGTTTTCGGGGTGTAAGTCTGCACTGGGTTTTGGAGTCTTCCCAGACCAGGAGGATCCGGAATATGCCGCCCCCAACCTTCCTCCTGCTGCTGTCCGGGGCCCTGGTCGTGACTGAGACCTGGGCAGGTGAGTGCGAAGTTCGGAGGGGAAAAGTTCGGAGGAGAAAAGTCCTTCCAGGCTTTGGCCTGGAAGGAGTGAGAGGACCCTGCAGTGGCCAGGACCCAGGAAGAGTCCCCCGACCGCCCTCTCCTCAACCCACATCAAACCCCACACCTCGGTGTCCTGCTCCTCCCTTCCACCCACTCCTGTGCCCTGACCTTTTCCTGCCACCCCTTTTTACTCTCAAGAATCCCCTTGCTCTCTCCCCCTGCCCGGCCCCTTCATCCTCGGACCCAGACACTGGCGCCCAGAGGAGAGTTGGGGTCTCAGCCCCTCCCCTCCCCCAGGCTCCCACTCTGTAATGTATTTGCACACCGCGATGTCCTGGCCTGGCCCCGGGGAACCCCGCTTCATCTGCGTGGGCTACGTGGACGACACGCAGTTCCTGCGGTGCCACAACAATGACCCGAGTCTGAAAATGGAGGCAACAGTGCCCTGGATGGAGCTAGAGGGGTTGGGAGAGCCAAAAGCGGATTGTCGAGAGCCACGTACACCTGTCCAGGCTCCAACTGAGCAACCTGCGGATACACTACAACCAGAGCGGAACAGGTGCGTGATCCCCGCCTATGGACAGGGGTTCCCTCCAGTCTCTGGGTCCGAGCTTCCCCCGAGGCCTTGGAACTTTTACCCTGTTTCTATTTTAGTTTATTACAAATCCCCAGCAGCTGCGCTTGCCTGGGGATGGGAGGTGCTAAGTGGGTGCGGCTGACGTGGCGGGGGCGGCCGGTGCCTCACACCTTGCAGGTGAGGGATGGCTGTGAAGTGGGCCTGGACGGTAGCCTAAGCCGCTTCAATCAGTTCGCCTACGACGGCGTTGATCCCCTCACCCTGATGGAGGAGCTGCGCGCCAGGACCCCAGCGGGCATGGAGGTGCAGACCTGGGAGGGTGAGTGGGAGGAGGTCCTCGCTCGGAATTCCACACTCCCCGCCTGGAACACGAGTGTGGCCAGTGGCTCCAAGGACAACTGAAGAAAGGGAACCGGACACTGCGTGCAAGTAAGAGTTGCCTCGGGCCTCCCCTAGGGCCAAGGCTGGGTCCAGCACAGGGAAGCAGAGTGGGCTCAAGGCCAGATACCACCCTCCTATGGCCCCAGAAGGTGAGGAGTCCTCCTTGGTGTCCAGATCCTGGAAAGTGACCCCTAGAGTGCCAGCCCTTCCTGGGGGCAATTAAGGAAGGCGCTCTCTCCAGGTGAGGAACAGTCCTGAAATAACTGATCTCTCTGATCCTGGCGGTGTTCTGGTGAACCGTGTATTTCTTGCTCACATCTGATTCTCAGAGGTCTTGGATCCTGACTCCAACTTTCCTGAGTCACTTGGGCCTCTATCCAGGTCAAGACGAGAAGTCTCTAGTCTCTCCCTCAGAGCCCTGCAGCCTGCTACCCTGAACTGCTGCACCCTGATTCTAGAACTTTCCAAGGATTAAGAGACTATCCCAGTGATCCAAGGCCAGGCTGGTGTTCCAGTTTTGCACTCTGTCCACCCAATGCAATTATCTGTCCATTCTCAGGATGGTCACATGAGGCTGCTTCAGTGGCCTATGAAAGTAACCTAAAGTATGAATTTTCAGAACTCCTAAAGACACTCATGACCCACTATGCTACCTCTGACCATGAGGTCACCCTGAGGTGCTGGGCCCTGGGCTTCTACCCTGTGGACATCATCCTGACCTGGCAGTGAGATGGGGAGGACCTGACCCATGACATGGAGCTGGTGGACACCCGGCCTGGGGGGGATGGAACCTTCCAGAAGTGGGCGGCTGTGGTGGTGCCTTCTGGAGAGGAGCAGAGATACACGTGCCGTGTGCAGCATGAGGGGCTGCTGGAGCCCCGAGTCCTGAGATGGGGTAAGGAGGGGGTCATGGGCACAGAGCTTCTCAGGGGCATCAGGAGCCCTTCTGGAGCCCTCCAGCAGGATGGGGGCTGAGGCCTGAAAGTCAGAGTCTCAACTTTTCCCTTCCAGAGCCACCTCCTCAGTCCTCCTTCCCCACCGTGGACATCATTGCTGTCCTGGTTCTCCTTGGGGCTGTGCTCACTGGAGCTGTGATTTGGAGGAAGAGGCTCTCAGGTAGAGAAGACCTCATATGAGGTCTGAGATTTCTTGTCTAACATCTGCTTGATACTGTGAGGCATGATCTCACATACATGCACTTTCTCAGCTGAGAGCCAGGTTTGCTGACACTTTTTTGTAAAGCTCATGAAACTCCTTGGTATGAAAAATGAAGGACAAATATTTCAACTGATGACTTTGGTCATGGGGACCTCACTTGAGTAGCTGCAGGTAAAAAGCAAATGTCCCTGCTAAGGACGGAGGAGGCTGGCCCAGCTCCCACAAGTGCTTTCTCCTCATGTTCCCTGATCCTGTCCTGAAGACCAGGACAGGCCAGTTCCTCAGGACTTCTTGGTCCTGCGTCCTCCCTGACCTCTCACAAAATGTTTTCTTCCTATAGGAAGAGAAGGAGAGAAATACTAAGTCTGGATATGTGGGGTAGGAAGACCCTTAGAAAAGTGTAGATGGTGGTCCTCCCTGGTGGCACATGGACTTGGGCACGGCACTATGGGGTGGTCTGCTGCCTCTGCAGAGCGAGTTCAGTCCCCAACCAGCCAGGGTGCATCTCACATGGCGAGACAGACCTCTCCTGTCACGCCCGCTGCTCCCCTCAGCAGTGTATTCCAGTCAATCTGCCTGTTCTGTTCCCCACTCTGTCTCTGGTGAATCCTCTCACCCCCCGCATCTCTGGCCTTTATCCCAGCTCTTATATGCATAAATGAATAAATCTTTAACAAAAGAAAAGTGTAGATGGAGTCCATGGGGGAGCTCACCCACCCCATAATCGCTCCTTAGTCTCATCTTCTGGGCACTTTAATCAGGGTCTGTCTTCTGGTTTTGCCCCAACCAACTTTTAAAGTAAAACTCTGGGGCCTCCCTGGTGGTGAAAGGGTTTAAGATACAACCTATGAAGCTCGCCACAGCCACTACAGCATGAGTTCGATCCCCTGCCAGGGAGCTACCCACATGGCACAGCAGACCTCTCCTGATTCACCCGCTGCTGCCCTCAGCAGTGTATTTCAGTAGATCTGCCTGTTCTGTTCCTCACTCTGTCTCTGGTGAATCCTCTCACCCCCCCCCCCACAACTCTGGCCTGTATCCCAGCTCTTATATGCACAAATAAATAAATCTTTAATAAGAAAAGACCACCTAACTTCTCTTGTTGCAAAGGGTACCTGCATGTGTCTGTCTGTGCTCCTACTAGCATAACGTGAGGAGGTGGGGAGACTGGCCCAGCCCTGCCCACCAGATCCCTCCCCACACTGACCTGTGTCTCTCCCTGATGACTTTCCTGCTCCAGCAGAGGCGGGACTGGGTCGTCTTCATCCCTGTCTTAACTTCTATTGCACTGAGCTGCAGCTTCTCCTCTGTTAAAATAGAGAATCTAAATAAATCTTAAGAAAAAATAAAATAGAGAATCTGATACTAAACAGAAGGGGCTGGAAAGGCCACATGCAGTCGGATTCTGGCAGCAGCCGTAGCAGCTCTTGCCTTTCCTGGCTCTCCTTGCTTTCTCGGGAAACATGGCTTCCGGCGTGGCTGTCTCTGAAGGTGTCAGGAAAGTGTCCAAGGACATGAAGGTGCGTAAGTCATCAACACCACAGGAAGTGAAGAGGCGCAAGAAGGTGGTGCTCTTCTGCCCAAGTGAGGACAAGAAGAACATCATCCCGGAGGGCAGAGAAATCCTGGTAGCTGATTTGGGCCAGGCCATGAATCTTTGTCAAGATACTGCCAGACCAGGACTGTGCCCTCCATGACGCAACCTAACAGACCAAGGAGAGCAAGAAGGAGGCCTTGATGCTTATCTTCTGGGCCCCTGAGTGTGCACCCTTAAGCGCAAAATCATCTCTGCCAGCTCCAAGGAGAAGCTGACATGGATCAAGTATGAATTACAAACTGCTGGGGCCTCCCTGGTGGTGTAAGGGGTTATGTCTCCGCAGTATGAAGCTATCTGCAGCCACTGCAGCACGAGTTCGATCCCTGGCCAGGGAGTTACCCACATGGCGCAGCAGACCTCTCCTGTCTCGCCCGCTGCTCCCCTCAGCAGTGTATTTCAGTCTGCCTGTTCTGCTCCCCACTCTGTCTCTGGTGAATCCTCTCACTCCCCACCCCACACCTCTGGCCTGCACCCTAGCTCTTGTATGCATAATTTAAAAAAAAAAAAACTCTACCCTGGCAGAGAAGCTGGGGGTAGCGTGTCATCTCCCTGGAGGGCAAGCCCCTTCCAACCCCTGCCTAAAGCATCTGGCTTCCCCAGACCTGCCCACAGGGGTTGCAGACTGCCCCCTTCCTGCCAGACCAGAGGGACTAGGGAATCCCAGCAGGGGGAGGACAATGCCTCTACCTAGTTGCCAAAAGCCCCCCCACCCCCAGAACTTCTTCCAACCTCCATCCCTGACAGATCTGGCCTTCCCAAACCACCTTTGATCTGATCCCTCTTGGGTTTAAGCAGACCACGTTCCCCCCAGAAGGGAATTATGACTGTTTTGTGCTCAGTTCTGTTCTCCTCCTCTGGGTGCCCCCATCTCCAGCAGCAAGAGGAATATTGGGGTATTTTTTATAAAGATATATTTATTTATTTATTTATTTATTTATTTATTTATTTATACAAGAACTGGGGTACAGGCCAGATGCGCAGGAGGGTGAGAGGCTTCACCAGAGACATATATACACAGTTTTCTTTTAATTGTTGTGCTTTTCCTTTGTAATAGAAGGTCCCTTACTAGTCCTGCCTCCATGAGTGGCCATGACCAGGGAGGGGGAGGGGAACCAGGCAGTGTGGGGAGTGGGTCATCTCTACGACATCCCGTTTCTACACAGAATCAGACAGCACAGGGTTGCTATTGCGGTTGAAAGGTGGCAGCACGGAAGAGAAGGAACAGTGAGGGCTTGGAGTATTATTAAAAATAAATAAATACCCCGGGACTCCCCTTATGGCGCAGGTGGTTGAGCACAGCGCTGTGAAGCTGTCTGCAGCCTCTGCAGCGCCAGTTCGATCCCAGCCGGCGGGTGAGGGTCCCACATGGCACAGCAGACCTCTCCTGTCTCGTGCGCTGCTCCCCTCAGCAGCGTATTTCATCAGTCTGCCTGTTCTGCTCCCCGCTCTGTCTCTGGTGAATCCTCTCACCACCCCTTCCCCCGTACCTCTGGCCTGTACCCCAGTTCTGGTATGCATTAATAAATAAATCTTTAAAAAAAAAAGAAGGAAAAAAATAAAATGAAAAAAAAAGGAAATGCAGGAACATTCATCTGGGAGATGAGTCATAAAGATAAATCTCTCAAACAAGGGGGAAATTGCAACAAATGGGGGGAAGACAAACTCTTAGTCTTGCTAATGCCCATCAAAGACAAACCTGTAGGGACATAGGGGAAAGACAACCTTGTTAATGCCTGTCCAAGAGACTAGTCATTTGTAACTGTATCACCCCCACCTGTAGAGGGGCTGAGAGGAGGTCAGGCAGGGAGCAGGTCGGGCAGCAGGGGAGGGAGGGATGTGGAGGTTCCTGTGTCCATTAAGGGGGTCAGTGTAGATGGTGGGATGGGAGCAAAGCCCTGGGGAGGAGTGATGGGGTGAGGGTCCCATGGAGGGAACAGCCCATGGGGGACTGGCTGGTGCCCGGTGAGCAAGGACAGAGGGGGTCGCCCTGCTCATTACTTACAGGAAGGACATGAGAGGTGAGCCTCAACTAGTGACTTGATGGTCGTAAGTTATATCTCAATTAAGTGGCTTTAGAACCATATTAAGAAATGGGTCTACAAGTTGCCCTGTGTCTGTCCTCCACTGTACCCACATCCAGGGCTTGTGGGGCAGGAAACTGCCTCAGCCCACGAGGAGCTGAGCACAGACGGCTTCACTGCACAGATGCTCTCAAGGAACTTCCTCTGCATGGTCCTGAGTCACGTGATGAGATGCTGACATTACGCTGCTTCTGTGATGGGAGAGACTTTTGGGGGCCTTGGGTGGGAGGCAGCTTATTTTTCATGTGGGCAGAATGGAAATAATGAGTGTCCAGAAGTTCTTCTGTGTTGATTTTTGATTTTCCACCAATTCGGTGATAAACATGAGGGGAGACAACTCCCCGCTGTGAGTGTGTCTGACTCTCTGGCTCTTCCTTGTGAGGAGAATGAAGCAGAAGGGACGTGCAGAGTCAGGCTCACAGGGGCTGAGACTTCCCGCCCGGGCTCCCCTCCTGGTCCCTCTCTGGGGTGACTCCCTGCACACGGTGGACCCTCAGCTAAGGGGATGCCCCCAGTACAAGGACCTGAGGGTTTTCTCCAGGAGCCACATGCAGGAGCTCTGAGGCAGGTCCTTCCACGCTGATCACGGCCGTTCAGATCCGCCAACATCTCGTCCCCATCGCAGCCTCGTGGGACCCAGAGCTGGAGCCTCTGAGGGAGGCCCCTCCTGCCGCCTCCCCCTCAGAGACTGTGGAGACGCCAGATCTTTGTTTTAGGTGCAAAGGAGGAAGAGATTTGGTACAAACCAGTAAAATATTCAGGCGATAAAGTGATCAGTGGCTGTTTTCTCACAAGAAACAGTGGAGGCCAGAGTAGCTCACGTGACGGTCAAGGTCCTGATTGCAATGAGCTGTCAGACAAGGATTCCACATCCTCTGAAGTGTCCTTCAAAATATGTGATTTTAAAAAATGAGTTCTACCGTTTTTAGATTCCCATTTAGTTTTACTCTTTTTTCTTTATACTATCCCCAGAGCGGTGTCTGCAGGGTCATGGCACAGAGGGGCTGTCAGCAGCCTGGAGCTGTAAGCAGGGCTGACTCTGACCCGCCTGCAGGGAGTGGGGCCCTGGAGCCCCAGAATCAGCCCCCAGGGCTGGCCCTCCAGAGCAACACAGGCCTTTCTCCTCTTGATTCCCTGAATCACCTCCTCTTGATTCCAGGAATCTCCCTGCCACCCGAGCATTGGGGAGTTGGGGAGGATGTTGAGGCTCAGGAAATGGGGGCCTCCTCCTAACCATCTGTCCTCTCCTCCTCTCTCTCCTTCATCAGCCTGAGTGTGTGTGTTTGAGTCACACCAGCCCTGCACGGACAGGAGAGGCCCAGAACTTAAGTGATTCCCTGGTCAGTTACAGCACCAGCCCCTCTGCAGTCCCACCAGGGGAGACAGAGACTCTCCCAGCCCCAGCCAGAGCCCTGTCACCCACACAGACCTTCCCCTCACAGTGTCCCCAATGCTGCCCCTAACTGGCCCCACCCTCCCTGGTGCCCCCACCACTCCTTTTGGGCCCCATTTTCCTAGTCCCCATTTTCATCCTCTGCTCCATTTCCAGGAGCCTCCCTGTCTTCCTAGTCATGCCCTGGGGGCTCTCCTCAACCTCCCCTCATTCAGGGATGGAAAATTTTTTAAATATGTATATTTATTTCCTTACAGCGTGGGTCATCTTTCTATAGTTATTGTTTCTCTTAGGTGCGGCCCTTTCACCAATGATCCACCACACACCACCACCAGCTCCTCGTGTCTCTCCCCGGCTCTGATCACTCCTGCTCCCCCCTGCTGTAAGACGTGGATGGGTGGTTGGCCCACGGGTCTTGGCGTTTTCCTGGAACCTTGTCCTTTTCCTAGGTGAGGACCTGGGCTCCTGGGTAGAATTGAATGTTAATTCCCAGGTGGAAGTGATTTCACCTCTGGAAGCAGAAGCAGAAACAAATGACAGAGACTCTGGAGTCCAAGGATCCATCCAAGACTAAAGGAAACTCTATATTTGGGAGATCAGCCCATAATCTGGGAATCAGCTGTTATGACCTGGAAACCTGCTTTGTCCTTTGGCCATAGGACAAGAAAATTTGAGGACTTCAGACCTGACACTGGACTTGGGCGCCCCCTTGTGAGCAGATCCCTGTCCTGCCGCTGGGGGCCCAGGGAGCCTGGGGAGGGCCTGGCTGAGCAGGAGAAAGGGCAGCTCTGGGCTCCTGTGCTCAGCCCTGTGGCCACACGGGGGCGCTGCCGCCTGTTCCGGATTCTGGTGGAGCAGCCAGGACGGGGCGGGGGCTGAGGTGGGCAGAGTTGGGGGTCCTGGAGGGCGGCGGCGTGGGGGTGAAATGCTCTGTGAGGAGTCAGAGCAGCAGGGCTCAGAGGAGAGGAGACTCCGGAGCCTGCCCTGTGTGTGAGGTTTCCAGCTTTTCTACTCAGAACCCCTCTCTCCAGTCCCTGGACGGTGATTCCTGGGACCAATGGAAAAAGAGAAAATTTTTCCTTCCATAACCTATTAAATATTGAGAGTATTTTAAAAAATAACATTTAAAGAATACTGTTCGATTTACAGAAAAGTTGCAAAGGCAGTACACGTCTTGTTTCTCCCACACCATTTCCATGTTAACATCCTACACGAGTACAGTTTTTTTTTTTAACAACTACTGCAGCAATGTTGACATAATAACTAAACGCCATACTTTCATTTCAGTTTTTGCTAATGTCCATTTGATGCTCCATAATCCCATCCAGTTTGCCTGGATGACAGTTCCTCAGACTTTCCTTGTTTTTATAACATTGACACTGGTGAGGAGTGATGTTCGGGAGAGGTGTTGGGGTCACAGATGGAGGTTCTTGGGTCACCTGTAAGAAAAGCTTCACCAGAGTCCTCCTCTCAGTGGCGTGAGGGGACACACACACACACACACACACAAGGAAAGAAGACGATGCTTGTGCAGACACCAGTAGACAGGAGGAGCTGCCCTTGGAGAGGGCGGGTGTGTGAGGAGAAGCCTGCAGGCCCCAGGCGGAGCCTTGGGAGCAGAGCTGCGTCTTCCTGGGGCAGAAAAGGCACTGAGGTCGTGTTCTAGTTGGGAGGGCTCATTCCTTTGTGGAATTGTCATCTGTTGTTAAATTAATTACTTCTATGGTGTGACTAGGCTGATTTGTCAGGAGCAGCGAGTTTCTGCAGTGGCTCCATCCCTGTATCCCGCCTCTGGTCTGCACCTCCTTATACTTCCTGTAGCATCTGATACTTGCTATAGCAGTTGGCCCACAGCGATTTTCATTTCCATAATTGATTTAATGACTATGTTAATCACTTCTACCCCCACCTCCAGTTTCAGGTCTTGTGACCCCTCCACCCTAAATTTCCTACTCTTAGCCTCCGTCAAGGAGCACTGCTCAGGAGTATTGTCCCTCAATTTAGGTTTTTTGTTTTGACTGGGACTGTGGGTTTGGGGAAGCAGACTCCAGGGCTGCAGGGACATTGTCCACTCACCACGGCAGTGCTCATTATGTCCACCTGACCCATCACTGATGGTGTTAACCTTCAACACCTGGCTAAGGCACACTTTCCCAGATTTCTTCCTGAAAAGCTTCTCTTTTTCCCATTTATTTAGAGGCTGTTGTCTTTGGAAGGAAGTCACTATGGGCAGCTCACACTTACGGGTGTGCTGCTATAAACATTTACATGCATGATTCTACTCCTAGGCATTGACCCAAATGACACAGAAACATTCATTTCAAGGGCACGTGCACCCCTAAGTTTATAGCAGCACTATTTACAATAGTTAAGTTATGGAAACAACCCAAATGCCCAAAAATAGATGACTGGATCAAGAAGATGTGGTACATATACACCATGGAATATTACTCAGCAATCGAAAAAGGTAAACACATGCAGTTTGCAGCAACATGGATGGAGCTGGAAGGGATCATGCTCAGCGAAATAAGCCAGAAAGAAAAAGAAAAATACCAGATGGTCTCACTCATAGCAGGAATCTAGAAAACCTAAATAAGGGACTAGGAAAAAGAATAACTATAATAAAGAAAAAATCAAAATCAACAAGCAACTATAAACCAGAGACACACTATGGGGGGGAGGGGAGAAGAGGGATTGGGGTCAAAATGAGGGGGGTGCAATTGTATGGGGAATATAAAAAAATAAATCTTAATAAAAAATAAAGTAGAAAAAACCATTTACATGCATGCAGAGTTTTTTAATATAAGTTTTCATTTTTTTTAAAGATTTATTTATTCATGCATACAAGAACTGGGGTACAGGCCAGGGATGAGGGGGTTGAGAGGATTCACCAGAGACAGAGTGGGGGGCAGAACAGGCAGCTAACTGAAATACACTGCTTGAGGGAGCAGTGGACGAGTCAAGAGAGGTCTGCTGTGCCATGTGTGTCACCTCCCCAACTGCACACAGCTTCATAGGTTGCGTCTTAACCACTTGTGCCTCCAGGGAGGCCCCCAAATGTGTTTTCAAAATATTTGGGTAACTAGCTGGGGCAGTGATCGCTGGGCTGTATGTCAGGTTTTTGGGTTTTCAAAGAAACTGTCAAAGATCTTTGACAGTGACCGCACCCTTTAGCATTCCTGCGGGCAGTGTTGAGGCTCCTGTTGTCCACATCCTGGGCAGCACCTGTGCAGGGTTTGCATTTTTCAGCCCCTACCAGGTGTGATGGTGTCACTGTTGTTCCCTTTGTCTTTCCCTAGTGCCCTGTGATGCTGAGCATCTGTTTATGTTCTTCCTTGTCGTCTGTGTCTCTTCTTGGTGACATGTCTGTTAAAGTCTTTTGTCCATTTTTCAAATGAGGCACCACTCATTTACAACACTGTTTTTGTCCCTTTTAAAATTGTGTTATTTCTCTCTGCTCATTGAGTTTTAAGCGTTATTTTGTAAATTCTAGATACAGTCCTTGATCAGATTCATGATTTGCAAATGTTTCCCCCACTCTGTGTCCTGAACTCCTGTACTGACAGGAAAACAAGCATTGTTGTCCAGACAGAAGCTTGGAGATATATATATACATATATATATATATATATATATATTTTTTTTTTTTTTAAAGAAGAGAAATGATAAATCACTAACTGGCTTTGAGCAGATGTCCTAGCTGACTGGGTGTTGGGGGGGGTGACTTACCTATGTGTGTCCTTGAGTGTTATTTAAATGTTCTTGTATGTGCATGAAATATGCTTTCAAAAGTAAATTACACTACATTACTCAATTTATAACACTCCTCACACATCACGACCAAATCACGTGTTAAGACCAGACTGGCACGTGTGTTACCAGTGATGGACCCGCACGTCACAGTCGCCAAACTCATGGTTTCCCTTTGGGTTCACTCTGGTGTTGTCCGTTCTGTGGGTGTTGTTGGACAAATGTACAATGACCTGTGTCCATCAGAGTATTTTCACTGCCCATAATGTCTTCTGTGCCCCAATGAAACAAAAGCAAAAAAAAAACCAAAAACCCAATGGAATCACATGGGACTAAAAAGCTTCTACATAGTGAAGCAAACTATCATTAAAATGAAAAGACAATATAGAGTCAGAGAAAATATTTGCACATCATCAATCCAACAAGGAGTTACTATCCAAGATCTACAAAGAACTCCAAAACAAGGAAACAACCCAATCAAAACAGGGGCAGAGAAGCTAAATAGGTACTTTTCTAAAGAAGACACACATGTGGCCAACAGGTACATGGATACATGTTTATCATCATGTGCTGTCAGGAAAATGCCAATTAAAACCACAATGAGTTACCACCTCACACCTGTGAGAATGACCCGTTGAAGGGCGTGGAGGGAAAGGAACTCTGGCACATGAGGATGAAGTCTGGTCCTGTTAGCGGTCTGAATGAGAGGTTCCCAGGGGCCCTCAAACCTGTACACTCTACATGGGATCTGCATCAGCTGCCTAAAGACAAAATCTAACGCATAACATCTTTGTTAGAAAAGAACTTGAACACAATGTGTGTGCAATAGAGAATTAGTGTGCAATAGGGAAAGAGAAGAGAAAGAACATAGATAAATAATTCCCAATTAAGCACCCAAAGCTACCTGTCCCCTCATGGGTAAATGTCCAGCCAAACAGGCTTGGCTCCAAGCAGAACCACTGAGGCCCAAAAGCCTGCCACAATCTATGGCACCTACTGGTGACCCATGGGACAGGGGCAGGAGGGGCCAGGCAAGTCTGGAAGGACAAGAGCAATGTCAAATCCACATCAAGATAACAGCTGCCATTGTCAGGCTCCCCTGGGTCTCTCACCCACATCTCTGTCTCTTTCACGTGTCTCTGACCCTACATAGGTCCTCACACGTGTGCTCACAGGCTGCACCTGCAGAACTTCCTCTTGCACCTGTGCGTGTCCACCGGGCGTCTGTCCTGAAATCCTCCATGTCGCTTCAATAATGATGTATTGTATCGCCTCAGTACCCCGGACTCATAAGTATCCTTTTGCTTTAAACTTGATTCCTCATTTTCCCTCTATATCAACATCCTTTCAGTGAGAAGGTTTGAAGTGTTTGGGGAGAAACAGGAACCCTCTGCTGCATGGTCCCCCTCCTAGATGATGTTGTCATCAGGGCTCACAGCCTTATGGTCACATCTCCTAGCGCACAGCCCTCCCCGGGCAAGGACTGGTCATGGGAGACAGACATACAGCTTCCCGTGGCCTGAACTTTTCTCACCATTTGGCTCCTGCTTTTTCCATGAGGGCCGAGCAGGAGGAGGGGAGTGTCCAGCTCCTCTCCGGACCCTCAGCCTCTGTCCTCCCTCAGGCGTCAGGGCATGAACAAGGACAGGGAGTCGGGGTACCTGCTGTGTCTAGGTTCTGCCATCACTGGCCTGATGCTCTTTTCATTATTTACCCTCATCTAGAAAATAAGAATGAATTTGAAGTTCTTTTTAGCTCAAATCCTAACACTCTGGCAGGCATGGATTTTGTTTTTAAGATTTATTTAATTATTTTTAAATTTATGTGTTTATGCATACAAGAACTGGGGTACAGAACAGAGGTGGGGGTGAGAGGGCTCACCAGAGACAGCGGGAACAGAACAGGCAGAGTGACTGAAATACATTGCTGAGGGGAGCAGTGGGCAAGTCAGGAGAGGTCTGCTGCGCCATGTGGGTATCTCCATGGCCAGGGATTGAACTCGTGCTGCAGAGACTGCGGACAGCTTCATAGGTTGCATCTTAAGCCCTTGTGCCACTGGGAGGCCCAAGATTTATTTATTCATGCTTATAAGAACTGGGATACAGGGCAGAGGTGTGGGGGGTAAGAGGATTCACCAGAGGCAGTGGGGAGCAGGACAGGCAGACTGACTGAAATCCACTGCTGAGGGGAACAGTGGGTGAGACAGGCGAAGTCTGCTGCACCATGTGGGTTGCTCCCTGGCCTGGGATCTAACTCACGCTTCAGAGTCTGTGGATGGCTTCACAGTGCTGTGCTTAACCCCTTATGCCACCAGGGAGGACGAGGCATGAATTTTTGCAGCTTCACTTGTCACTTTCTCAAGACAGAACAGAGAAGGGGGGGTCAGGTGGGCGCAGGACACCACACCCTGCAGCGGGACAGTCACCAGTTCCACTCTCAGGTTATGTTAAAACAGGGCAATGTTGGGGACAGTCACTGTCTCTGGGTCCTCATCCACGTATTCACACTTGCAAGACAACACTCAGGCTCAGGATGTAAAAGCAACAGGGTTTATTAAAAAGGGGAGACTGCAAACAAGGAAGGAGTGTCTAAGCCCAGAAACGGCCATCCATCCTACCTCAGACAGTGTCCTCAGTGTCCAGTGGTCCGAAACAAAGGCTACTCATACAAGCTGTGCTATGACAGCCTGGAGCTGGTGACAACAGGTCAGCAGTGGAGCAGGATCCAACTCCCGGTGGCAGCAGGAGGTGATCCCAGGTGGGGCTGCTCAGGTGATGCTGCAGCAGCCAGCAACAGCTGTCCAAAGGCCAGGCGAACAGCACCAGACCCTGGACTGGACACTGTCAAATGCAACAGCACCAGGAGATGGTGCCAAAGAATGAGAAGTGGTGGACAGCTCTCAGAGGAGGCCGAATACAGGTCAGCAGTGCTGGTCAGCACTGGTCCAGCAGGCAATGGTGCCAGAGATGCCAGTTTACATCTTAATCAAGATGCCATTGTACCAACAGCAAACAGCCTTAGAGAGGCTGGACATAAGCCACCAGCAAACAGCCCCTTTAGAAACCCCAGGGACAGCCTGACGATGTTCTCTGCAGGCGGTGTTAGAGCCAGGGCCAGAGGCAGGTGTAGCCATCAGGTCTCAGAAAGGTGTCTGGAAAGGTCTCACACTCTGCAGAGGGCTTGGCAAAGATCTTTCTAGGAGTACCGACAAATCTGACCAGGAGCTGTCTATCAAGTGGCTCAGGCTGGCTGCTGCTCTGGCTTGTATCCTCTTCAGGGTGCCACCTTTCAAGCTTGATTGGCCCCTTTATAATGCCAGCTGTTTGGTTGGTGCCAGTGGAGCTCCAATCAGATTGGTCCATTTAGAGGCCTGGATGGTCTCAAAAACCTTGAATAGTGGGGTGCTCCCTGGCGGTACAGGGGTTAAAGACACAGCACAATCAAGCTATTGCCAGCCACTACAACATGAGTTCGATCCCTGGCCAGGGAGCCAATCCACGTGGCACAGCAGGCCTCTCCTGTCTAGCCCGATGCTCCCCTTAGCAATGTATTTCAGTAGATCCTCCTGTTCTGCTCCCTACTCTGACTCTGGTGAATCCTCTTACCCCTGACACCTCTGGCCTAAACCCCCATTCTTGTGTGCATACATAAGTAAAAATAAAAATCTCTTTTAAAACAAACAAACAAAACAAAAAATATCTTGAATGACACCTGTCAGAGCCTGAATCTGTTTGGTCCATTACAATTCTGGCACTGTGTTCTCAAATGAAACACATGCCAGTGTGTCCAGATGCCTGAGGTCAGATAGTCTCACCCTGGAGTGCGGGCTGCTGTCACTCAGAGGGCATCAAACAGGCCCATAGGCTGCACGCAGTAAGGTCCCCTCTCCCCCCAGCATCAGGGATCACAGTGGGTGTGGGCTTCAGCAGGGCCAGATGCTCACCTGAGCATCCAGAGCAGGCACCCCTCTATCACAGGCCACCAGGCCGGTCTCCCACCTGCCACAGCACAGCCCAGGCCAACGCTGCCAGAGCTCAGGGAGGCCCACAGTCCACATGCTGAGTTTGGGCCTAGAATGCCATGGGCCTCTCTCCCCATGGCTTCTGTCAAGGCTTGCTACTGAAGCGGGCCTCAGCAAAGCTGGTCATACCCCACCACTTGCACCAGGCTGCAGGGATCCAGATTAAATGTAAAAGCAGGAAAATGACCTCTGGGCAAGTTTGCTCCCAGAGGACAAACTGACCAGAATAAAACTGAACCTGCTGTTCCCTCTTGTGGTGGCTCCTGGCAGCATGGACAGCACACAGTGACCTCGGCGGGTCAGAGAGTCACTCAGCTGAGAGCAGGCCTGGCAGAAGCTGTGGACACAGGAGATGCTCCCAGGGGCCTCCTGTCTCCAGGCAGATGCTGCAGGTCACTTCTTCCAGGAGGGGTCCAGTAGTGACCCCAAGGCCATGACTGTCCTGCAAGGTGGGTGAGGAAGTTGAACAAGGGAGGGCAGAGGAGACGCTCAGGGAGGAGGTGACCACACCTGCCCTGGTCAGACCGCAGGAGCCTCCTCCCTGCCCCGCACACTCTCACCCTCTCCAGTCTCTGCTCCCCACGGTGCCCCAGGCCTTTCTCAAACTGGACCCTCAGCTGCCTTCTCTGCTCCCCACACCAGGCAGGGAGGGCTCACAGGGCCTGGCATCACCTCCACTTTCTCTCCCACCTCACCTGCCTCCAGCACCAGAGCAACATCAGGAGGAATGTTTTTTAATTTGACTTGTCAGTAGAAGGGCGCCTGGGCAGGTAGTGGGTGGCCATCACTAAGAGGACCCAACCCTCACTCTGGATGTTTCCAGTGGATGTGACCACACTGAGGCCTCAGCCTACTCAGCTCGGAGACCCTTCCTCACTGCAGCTGCCACAGCAGGGGGCCCTGGGTGGTCAGAACCCCGGGTCTCCCGATGTGCGGCCTGGGCTGAGCTTCTGAGTCTCATTCCCCACAGTCATGAGTTACCCTGGGATCATGGTATCTGACAACTCACAGGGTGTCGTGGGTTAACTGAATAATTCATGCAAATGTTTCTCTTATTTTCACTGTTGACTTTTTCTCTTTTTTTTTTTTTTTGGTTGTATTATGAAAACTCAGTTCAACACTTTCTCCTTCTCCCAGGTGTTTTTCTAATTGCACAGCCTTGTTACAGCAACAACCCAAATAAAAGATCTTTTATTGTAAAAAAAAAAAAAATTACCTCCAATCCCAGTAGCAAATATCATGATGATACTTACCTTTCCGTGCTCTCCTCCAGCGTGGCCATGCGGGCAAGCAGTTGCATCCTGAACACTAGTGGGGAGAGGCGTGGGGGAAGCAGCCTGGGTTTGACCTGACATCCTCTCCCTGCTGCACGTGGAGGGTTATGCTGGGGAGACGGGAGAGCCCCAGAATGAGAAAGAAACGTCAGTTCGCCCCTCTAACATTACATCTTCCCCTAAGAGCTGAGGGAGACCCTGGCGGGTCCGCTAAACTTGAGCAGCCTGTTCAGGTGCCATTTGTGTGACCTGCAGTTCTGCATTCCTGCACAAGGTCAGAGCTGCCGGGTCACTCAGTCACGGGAGCCAAGCCTTACAAGGTGCCTTTCAAATCTTTCCAGAGAGAAAGCTTGATCTCCCTGGAAGGCGATGCATCACGAGGTGGGACAAGGGAGCCCAGAAGCTGACCAGGGGACCGCCTTGTTGATAAGATTAGGCCCATGGTCCAGGGTCTGGGGTCTGGTTTCGATTCCAACACGTGATCATCAAGCAGATAAGAATTATCTGGTCAGCAGACTCCTGTGCCCCCAAAGCCCAAGATGACATTCCTTATTTCACCCATCCTTTCCTCCTCGTCCTCCTACCCCACGTAACTGACGCTGTACGATTATTCTAGCAATAAAAACGGCCCGGATCTTCCTCTTCCGCAGCATCCTGCATCATGTAGCCTGCTCCACGACTCCCGTTTCTTTATCAGTGTGATGTTGCCTGACGCAACAGACCCTGCTCCATCTCCCCTCCATTCCTGGACTGTGGACAAAGGCTCAGCTCAGGAACTGGGGTGACTCGGGCTAATCCTGCCCCTGGGCCAGGCCAGTGGGGGACACACATTCCTCCCTCCCCCTGTGTGGCTCCCTCCAGTTCTGGTCTAGAGAGAAAGTAGCTGAAGCGCATGGAACAACCTCATTTTGAGGCCCGTGGGTTTTCTATGGTGAGTCCAAAGAAGATGAACGTCGTCGGGGACTGAAGAGGAACATTGGCGACTGGGGGAGGGAGCTGTCAGGGGTGAAGTTACCACCACATCCTAGCAGGGGCCTGGAGCAGGGGTCCTGCCCAGCTCCTTACACCTCAAGCCAACCATGAGATAGTTCTAAACCTCAGCCTCTTCAGGTCCAACGCCTTTTCAGTCCTGCTTGGAAACTGCTTCTCCACAGAACTGCATTTACTGAGGTGTTGTTCTCACACTCTTTAATCTGTGTGCGATTTCAATTCATTTATTCTGGGGCTTGATGTTAATTGTCTTCCCATCATCTTGTGTTGTATATCCTGTCATTCTTGTTACACACACACACACACATACTCCCCTCTCCTTGGGAACCAGACCCTCACTCAGCACTGGGGTTACTCTGACCCTCTGTCTCTGGTCCCCTCAGAGCCGCCCTCTCTGCAGTGTCTCTACTCAGCAGGGTCTGAGCAGCCCCAGGAGTCCCTGCACCTCCTGCCTCTGACCTTGTGGGAAACCAGCCCCTAAGCCTGCGTGACAGTGAGGAGGCGAAGGCAAAGTCCTGAGGTCAGTGACTGCTGGAGGAGACAATTTGCTTTTTTCGTTTCTTTTTCCCCTCATTGTACTACTCAGTTGAGGTAACATTGCTTTACACACCGTATGTGTTCAGAGGCCCAGGGTCACCCCTCTTCAGATGTTTGTTACCACATCACGCCTACCATAAGGGCACCCACAGTCTTCACCATAGTTCACTGGGCCCTTTTCCTACCTTGTTTCCTGCTCTTACCCCACTCCATACCTTCAATTCCACAGTCATATTTCTAGAGTTTGTTTTGGTTTAGTTTCACCTGTGCCTGCTTTGTTTCTTTATATTCCACATATGAATGAAATCATCCAGTATTTAACTTTCTCCTTCAAACTTATTTTACTTAGCATAATCCCATCCATATCTATCCTTGTTGCAAAGTCAGTATTTTTCTTTTTCATGACTGAGTAGTATTCCATTGTGTATACGGTTTGTGTTCTTTATCCCCTCACCTGCCGTTGGGCACTTAGGTAGTCTCCATTGCTTGGTTATGGCAGACAGTGCTGCAGTGACCATAGGAGGCGCATATTCCTTTGAATTAGCATTTTACATTCTTTGGATAAATACCAAGGAATGGAATGCTTGACCATGGGTCAGGTCTATTTTGAATATTTTGAGGAAACTTCATTTGTTTTCCATAGGGGCAGGACCAATGTGCTATCCGTAGAAAAGAGAGGTTCCAGGTTACCGCCCCACCCAAGGAAATGTGGGGCTGAGCAGGGATGAGAAGCTAAGGAACAGGAGGAAGACGTGGATTGAGTTGAGGAAAGAAGACTGGAGGTGTGGTACATATACACCACGGAATATTACTCAGCAATCAGAAAGGATAAACTCATGCCATTTGCAGCAACATGGATAGAGCTAGAAGGGATCATGCTCAGCGAAATAAGCCAGAAAGAAAAAGAAAAATACCGGATGGTCTCACTCATAGCAGGAATTTAGAAAACCAAAATAAGGGACCAGGAAAAAGACTAATTGCAATAAAGTAAAAATCAAAATCAATAAGCACCTCTAGACCAGAGACACACTACAGTGGGGGGCAGGGGGAGGAGAAGAGGGATTAGGGTCAGAATAAGGGGGGTGGGAATTGTGTGGGAATATAACCAAAATAAAAATGCATACACTATGCAAAAATGAAAAATGATGTAAGAATTATATAAAATTCAAAAAAAGCCTGCAATTCTCAGATTGGATAATATCAAGGAGATTTGTATTCTGTGTGTGTTAGAAAGACTTTCTATACAAACAAATGTAGTTTAAAAGTGAAAGGGTGAAAGGATATGCCAAGGAAATAGAAAGTAGAACCACAAACCTTTACTGTCATTGCAGAAGGTGGCAGGAGCGAGGCCTGAGGGACCCAGACAGCAGGTCCCTGCCTCTCTGTCCAGGAGGGAGGGTGAGAGCAGAGTGTGGGGGGCACAGTGGATCTGGAAAAGGACTCTGGGCACTGGGGTGGAGGGGTGGTGTGGTCACTACCTCTGAAGAGATGGGAGCCTGTTCCCTACATGAATTGTAAATCAATGTTACTGCAATTTGAAAAACAGCCCTCAGCAAAGGGACAGGGAGTGGAAGAGAAACGTATCTGCTTTGGTAATTTCACATCGAAGAGATGTGAAATTATTCCCCTAAATCACACACAGTACTGTAAATCAGTGTTGCTTCAATTAAAAAAAAAAAAATAGGCCTCATGAAAGTAACAGGGAGTTGAAGGGAAAAGCATCTGCTTTGCAGTCTCCAGGGTGTTGTCATCAAGGGGCTCAGAGAGAGGCTGTGGGGAGAGAAGATGGCAGCTCCAGAGCCTCCTCTCCTCACTGCCCCCACCCCAGCCTGGTGCCAGGGTTGCTCACAGGGCATCTCACCGGCTCCCCTAGTGATGCTCAGCCCCAGCTCACCCTCTCAGCCTGAGTCACACACACCCAGCCTCTCCCCTGGCTGCCAGACTAGGACAGCGCCGCAGCGCCCCCGTGTGGCCACGGGGCAGAGGACAAGGGGCGAGAACCCTTAGGTCTCTCCAGGTTCTCATGGAGCTCCCAGAAGGACAGGGCTGTGCACAAGAGGGGGAACCCCACACAGCTTCAGGTTCTCAGTCTGACCTGTTTCCTAATACACGCTGACATGATGAAGGTCTCCTGTCTCGCCCGCTGCTCCCCTCAGCAGTGTATTTCGTCAGTCACCTATTCTGTCCCCTGCTCTGTCTCTGGTGAATCCTCTCCCGCACATCTGGCCTGAACCCCGGTTCTTGTATGCATGAATAAATAAAACTTTTTTAAAAAAGGGTCTAGAAGTACAGATGATGACTTGAGCTGCAGTATCATCACTGGTCCATACAAGGTGTTTAACCTTAATAAGATCCTTAACGGATCACTGGAGGAGGGGGAGGTTAAGGCAATGCACCAAGAACGCTTTCTGAAGGGACACATTGGAGAGTGATATGATTCTAAATAAAGGCCCAGCTAAACCTGGATTCCAGTGTCTAGGACAGCCATACTAGTTAAATGGAAGGTCCCAGCTCCAGGTTGTGTTGGTATCCTGTGGTGAATCCCTGTCTCATTCACCCCCAGGTGCTCTCCAGTGTATCACCCTCTTTTCTCTCTGTTTTATGACTTACTACTCTCCAACATTTTCTAGTTGTTCCACCATTCACTAGTGCATTGTCCATGTTTTCACTGTCATTTGAGATCGTTGAAGTCAGGAGAATTGTCCCATGAACACATTTCCTCAAATGTAGTCATTGGCTAGAAATATCCATTAAAGTAATGAAGAAATGTACTGGCTCCTCTCTCATTACTTCTTGGTTCACATCCTAATCCACTGTCAGTTCTCCCCTGTATCTCTTCTGATTTTTCTATCTCTGTGCCTTCCCCAGACCTCATCTCCTCCCTTAGGCTCCTGCCCCAGACTAACGACTTTTCCTAGATGATCCTGGAGGGGAGGGTTTTAGACCCTTCCTTCCATCTGGAGGACATTAGGTTGAAATAATCCAACCTCAAAAGGAAACACTGAGAATAGTCAACCTTTCATAGGCTAATATTGCTAAATATACAGCTCATGCATTATTATGCCCATAGTTGTTCCTTCTCATCAAAAATGGACTTCTGACCAGGGAATGAGGATGAGGTAGGAGGAGAAAACTCCATCCTGCCACATTATCCAACAAGCATTACTGGTGATATGTTGGAACCCAAAGTGAAAGCCCTCCAAGAAAATGAAGGAGGAGGAAAGTAAGATTACCTTCAGACAGGTGTACAGGAAACGCACTAGTGCTGGAAGCCAGAGGAGGAAGGTAAATCTCAGGTGGAGGCATTACCATGTCTAAGCAAAGAATTTATCCCTGATGTAGGGCTGATCAAAACTGGAATTAGGGGCCTCCCCGGTGGCGCAGCGGTTGAGCGCTGGGTTGCAAAGCTGCCCACAGCCTCTGCAGCGCTGGTTCGATCCCCGGCTGCTCCCCAGCCACCAGAGGAGGGTCCTGCATGGCGCGTACACCTCTTCTGTCGCCCGCTGCTCCCCTCAGCAGTGTACTTTGGTCCTTCTGCCTGCTCTGCTCCCCGCTCTGGCTCTGGTGAATTCTCTCACCCTCCCGCGCTTCTGACTGTACCCAGTGCTTGTATAAGTAACTAAGTAAGTAAGTAAATAAATAAATCTTAAAAAAAAAACTGGAATTAGACTAAATATTTAATTAGCCTCATTATTTCCAAACACCTTACTAAGAGATTTCCTTGTATTATCTCTTGTAATCCTCCAAAGAGCCCATTGGTCACTGATCTTATCATCAGAGCTAGATTACTAAGACCAAGGGAACAGGAACCATGTCTTTTGTTCTCTTAATTCTTTCGCTTGATATTTGTCCAAACATCACAGCACAAAACACAGTAATTGGAAGGAACAACCAACACTGGTTGATTGATTAGTTCCTCTAGTCAGCAATTTTCCTCCCCTCTGAAAATACTCTCCTCCTTTAGCTTTTATCTCTGTAACGGTTATATGCATAGCCTCCTCCTTGCCCTTAACTTTGGGGTCTTCCTTCCCTCTGTGAGAAATGCCTCTTCCATCTTTATTTGGCAGACATCACCTATCTGAAAACAATATAACTTGGTCACTGGGTGTGTGGACTTGTAAGAACAAGATCCACAAAATAGCCATGTGACATTGGGCACATTAACACTTTATGTCTGTTTCCCTTCAGTGAAATGGTACTAAAAATAAATAATTCTAGAATGATTGTAAGAGTTGTTGTAAAGAGTTGAAATATAAAGAGTTATCATAGAGTTAAAACCTAATTACAGACAAAGCATAATACCTCAAATGCAAAGTCAACTGAAGAGAATATTTGGGGGAGAAGAAAATAAGTTCTCACTAAATGATAGCTGGTAGGGTATTTTGATTGTAGGCAAAAGAAATAGCATTTGACTGGTTTAAACCCCCAAGCCCACACCAAATGGCATTTACTAGCATTCTAACTGGCTCAGAGGTAACCAGTCAACATTGGGAAGGATAGACATACAGGGGTCTCAAGTGTTGAAATTCATTTAAGATATCCTGGGGGATGCACTGGCATGATTTTGATCCAACTGTCTTCCATTCTGATCTTGGTCTAGAAAATGTGGGTTATGTCTTTTCTTTGAAGAAGAAGAAAGAGTGGAAAAGTACATGATTAATAGTCACCAAAATCATGTAGAATGGGGCAGGGGTTGAAATCTCTATTGCTATGGAAATAAATTACCACACAGCCAGTGGCTTAAAATAACACAAATCTGTTATTTTGTTGTTATTTTATTGTTCTGGAGATCAGAAGTTCAAAATCAATCACAGTGGACCAAAATCAAGAACCCCTGTAGCGCAGTGTCCCTGCCACCTGCTCTGAAAATCTTATAGAACATTATAGAACATTATATTATTCCCTCATCTTTGTCATATAAAGTAACCTGATCCATGGGACAATAACCCTCCTTAAGCACAAGTCCTGCCCATATGCAAAGGAAGAGGATTATACACACCCTTTGTGCGTCTAAAAATGAACCCTTTAGTAAGTAGAATGGGTATAGACTGTGACACAGATTGTAGTTCAACCTAGGAGGTGTAGGCACAAAGGTGTGTATGTGAACTTAAGAGCAATTTTGTGTAAAAGTGTCTGAGGAAGGAGAGGGGAAAATTGGGTTCAGAAATGAGGTGATTTCTGAGCTGAGTTTTAATAGACAAGAATTCATCTCTAATGAGTGCTACACATGTAAACCTAAGAGAAGCCAAATTCAGATTTCTGAGTAAAAGACTAATGCTTTACTCTAGACCACAGATGAATTCCCAAAAGAGCCAAAAATTAAATCCAGGCAGAAATAATCATTTAATCAGTCAGTCAGGCCACCTTGCCTTGCTTTGTGATTTAAAAGGGCTTAAAGAATACATCTGGATCCCATTTTGAAAGCTTATTGAATCTTGAAATTCTTGTTATCTTAGGATTACTAGTGATTTTCAGGATCTTTTTGCTAAAAAATGCCATAAAAGAGCAGGCATATGTGGTGTTGCTGGGAGGAAAAGTAGTCATACTATTGTCTAGATGGCACAGTAGTTGAATTCAATGATCAGCCAGTTGCCTTGGGCTTACTAATTTCTTTTTAATCTTACACTGCAATGAAGAATTGCAGGGTGGCGTGAAATGTGAGAAGGGAAAAGGGGGAGAAGACTAGTAAGTCAAACACAAAATAGAAAGGGAGCAAGTGAAAGCAGTGCATGACGTTCCAGCTGGCTAGCAGCGATTCACCACTGCTCCGTTTGCTATTAGAATTCCGGAGGCTTGGAGGGTAAAGGAATGTCCCCAGATATTCCTTTTTCAATGGTTCTAGGGTTGGTTGAATCTAGTGTTCACCTAGTCTGAACACTTTTCTGTATTCAAAGGTTTTTTTTTTTTTTTTTTGTATTTGCAATTTTTATCCAGCTAGTATATTAACATTTTTTTAAAATCAGGTTTTATAAGGAATTCTCAAGTAGACATGAATTCTCATGTCTCAAGTAGTGTACTAGAGGTATACTAAAAACACTATTCATTTTTTATCTGACACTCTTTTTTGTTCTAGTATTCAACTAGCCTACAGTTAATCAAACAATGAAAAACAGCAGCCTGTCTTGTGCTCTCCCCTGACCGGTTTCAGTATTTTGGATATATTCTATGCTACCTACAGATAATGTATTTATGTCACTCTTGCTTTGTGAGCTTATTTGAGAAATGTTTCCTGACACCAGTAGCTTTTTATCACTATTTGTACTTCCTCTTTTGATTAATTTTGCAATGGTAAATGATATCCCCCTTTTATATAGTGTTGGATTATCTGTACAATAGTACCTCTTGACTTTCTCTCTTGCCTTAAAAGGACTTAATAGGAATGATGACAGGTGAAAATAGTTACACGGAATATTAACAGATGGGTCATAAAGAAAGGTGTTTCATGTATAAATGAGTTTAAGAAATTCTGGGTAAATAAGTAGAAGTTGTTTATAATGGAGCATATAGAAGCTTTGATGTGCAAATATGTGCTGTAAAGCTTCAAAAGAGCATGTATGTGATATGCAACATTTTCCAAACTTCTGATGATAGAAACTTTTTCACAGCACATCCAGTGATATCTTAAGGAAATGTTTATAAAAAGGTCCAGGAGACAATCTCCTCTTTGATGTGATGGAAGGAACACAAAGTTGCCTTTTAGTGAAACAGTAGTGATCTGCTAGGGCCTTGAGAACCGGATACCTGCGGGTGCTATGCTGAGTGCCAGCTGTGCTAACAGTGCCTCAATTTCACAAAGAGAGAGGCTGAGGCATAGAAATGGCAAATAGTTTGGACAGTGTCCCACCACATTAAGTGGCAGTCATGATTCAAATCGAGGACTCAGGTTTAGAAATCCCCCAGGACACTCTTCTGCCTCCCCCAATGACAGCTAAACTGCCTAAAATGAAAGCAGTGCAAAAGGACTGTTTAAAGACCCAGGCACTTTAATTAGATTCTGTCATTTTCTGTAAACATCATGCTGACTTTTACCCTGTAGAGCAACTTATTTTACACCAACATCATTTACATTTATTATCTCCTAGAGTCTCACCCAACCCTGTCAGTGGACTGAGAAGTCCACTGGATACAAAAAGTTTGAAGGATACAAAAGTTTGAATGTGCTGGCTAACTCAACATCACTCATCAAGGACTAAAATAGTCAGGGGTTTACCTTTTTACTATCTCTATCCTAGCGAGAAGACTGTCCAAATTTAATGAATAAAAATACAGGAATCTACGATTAAAAAAATAAAAATAAGAATAAAAATCTTTGAATAGTCTAAATTATCAGGTTTGATTAACTCCAGGCTAGTTGAATAGTAGAACAAAAAAGAATGTCAGATAAAGAATGACTAGTGGTTTTAGTATATGTCTAGTACACCACTTGAGACATGCTTACAGTAAGATTTCACATGCATTGTTGATGTAAAAATTTTTATATGCATTTTATCTGGCAACTTGATAACTGGAAACAGAGCTCAGAACACAGGATTGAGTAAAAGTAGAGATGGGAGGCTAAGTGACCTGGAAGCAGTGGGACATTAAGCTCTGTCTCTGAGCTTCTCAAGTGGTGTGTGCTGATGGTTTAACAAGATGGAGAAGTACTGGTTCCCTCAGCCCCCTGCACAGTTAAGGAAGTCAGAAGTGGTAGAAACACAAGTTCTTTCCAGGACTCCTTGAAGGGTGACCCAAGCATGATGAGGTCTAAAGGGGGCCCAACATTCTCTCGGATGACTTTCAGAATAGTTCCATCTACATCGGCAGCCAGCTGCAAAGCATGCCACTGCCCATCATGGACAAGGAGACCCATGCACCTTCAAGTTTGCATTCCAAATGCTCGAAGAGCAGGTCTCACAGCCCAAGGTGCAAGTTGTCGGGGTGAAGGTGGTCAGGACATCTTTCAGGTATGGGCCCACACAATATAACTCCAAATCTCTTTCACATATATTGGATAAATGTTGCTTTGTGGCCCATGTGCTCTTACTGGCAATCTAGCAAGCTTCTCAGATGATTGTATTCATGTTCTGTAAATTAGAGTTTCATTGTTACTTTCAAATACTTGATATGTAAAATATAGTTTTTGAACTCTGATTGCATTATTGTAAGCTAAAATTTAACATATCATTTGTCAACAAGGAAAAGGAAAAACTATTGAAGTCTTTAAATATAAATTTACCCTTGCAAGTGTTTGAATAGGCTGTGAAATAATGGTTTCAAAGTGTTATCACCTATGTGCAAAACTGTTTTTAAGGGTGATGATGAGAATTTCAAGAGAATGCATTAAAAAGTCAATTAGGGTTCACTTGTAATCATTTCAACATAAAACATGATAGAAAAAGCTATCTTGACTTTCACATCCACAAGAGAACACTGCTCCCACCTTAAGAAGAGCAACCCAGATACTCTACAAAAATCATGTTTTTTTAAGCCTGAAGAGAATTCAGGTTGTAAAAAAAGCCTAATGAACCGGATCCAAAAAGTGACAACAACCTCCTAGGAGAGCGGCTTTTATCCTGGGCAGCAAATCCAATGCAAAAGGAAGCTGAAAAAAAAAGCAGCTGAACCTTCAAGGCAATTTTAAAGGGTTTAGAATCCTCAAGAGCTCAGACACAGGAGGCCTGCACCTATCCTTTGGCCCTTTTCCATGGACCTTCACAGGACAGCTTGAGGGGGCAGGGAGAAAACTGAGAGACCCTGAACTCAGGCATGGAAATCCTGCTGAAGTCAGAGAGGAAGAACCAGCGGAAGTCCCCAACACCCACATCATGGTGCTGCTGATGAGCAGCATGTACGTCTGGGTGAGGAGCTGCAGAACTGTGAAAAACATCTACTCTCTGCCCCCAGGTACAGATGGGAGTCTAAGGAAAACTGAGAGTGATTCCAGGAGAACTCAGAGTCATCCCAGAGATACACATGGGCCTTACCCTGGGTTAGGTTCTTCTCCCCACTGAGGGAAGGACCAGGAAGTTGAGGTAGACAGACCACCCCAAACACAACTACAAAAGACCTCCTGAAGACTAAGGGCAGAACAGGGATATGGAGAGAAACCCCAGACCTTGCACTGAGTACTAGGAAGGGACCATGTACAGTTGGTAGAGGGCAGGAGCGTGGATACCTGTGTTAGGATACAGGGGGAAATTTTTCCCCACCCCCCTGGGTTCTTCTGACACTAGACAAATACATTTATATCAAACAGATAAGTAGGAGAAAATAGCAAATTTAATAACAGATATATGGAGAATTTACATTATAAATTCTAAAATAAATGATGCAAGTCTGGGGTTTATATTCTGTGTGAAGGGATCTAAAGTATAAGGTGGTTGGAGGTCATTTCACATGACGAGGAGGGAACAACTTCATATGACAAAATCTTCCCTCTGGATATTTGCCCTGACTTAAGGTAGGTTCCTCTGATTTTAAAAAGGAAAAAAAAAAAAAAAAGGTTGTTTCTGGAAATATCCTAAATTTAGTAAATCTAGGTAATCATTCTTGAAGAAGTAGTAACAGTTTCAGTTGAGGATCTCAATTGATCCTAGTTCTACATATCAAGATAACATATATGGGGGGGCGGGAATCTAGATATCTTAGAAAAAGTCTATGTGAACCCTTTTCAAGAGACTACTACCACAGAGGAATAAAGCAAAAGCAAACAGATCTTGTTAAAAATGAAGGTATGAAAGAAGTGATTGGCCTCCCTGGTGGCGCAGGGGTGAAGACGTAACCTATGACGCTGCCCACAGCCACTGCAGCATGAGTTTGATCCGGAGCCAGGGAGCAACCTACATCGCACAGCAGACCTCTCCTGACTCGCCTGCTGTTCCCCTCAGCAATGCATTTCAGTCAGTCTGCCTGTTCTGTGCCCGGCTCTGTCTCTGGTGAATCCTCACACCCCCCACAACTCTGACCTGTACCCCAGTTCTTGTATGCATAAATAAATGAATCTTGAAAAAAAAAAAAAAGAAGTGATTAAATACTCCCAGGTGTTCACATCCCAGTTCCTGCTAAAGGGAAGTGGAGGATAGGCCTCTGTAAGTGTTTTAGAAGAGGCTTGATGGAGATGTGTCAATTTGGCATGTGGATTATTTCAAACTAAGGTTAATAAAGACCCTGCAGGTTCTCATAGGAGAAACCTTTACCACTCCCTTAACTATCTTGAAAAATGAAAATTGACACTATTACTCAGAATTAGGCTTTTTACCAGAAAGAACCCTTCGATGGTAGAAACCTATCTACAAGGCAGGGCAAACATCTAATTCAAAAATCTGGTCTTTGTCATATGAGTCACCCAGTCCTCATAATGTGAGTTCCCTTCCTCTCTCCTTGAAGGCCCTGGCCTCTATCTTACTCTTTAGCTAAGGACATAGACCCTCATTTGCCCCCACTGACCCTGGAATTCACATCCACTTAAATTCTCCATATGTGGGCCTCCCCAGTGGCTCAGCGGCTGAGTGCTGGGTTGCTAAGCTGCCCGCAGCCTCTGCAGCACCAGTTCGATTACCGGCCGCAGGGCGAGGGTCCCACATGGCGCGCAGACCTCTCCTGCCGCCCGCTGCTCCCCTCAGCAGAGTACTTCGGTCCTTCTGCCTGCTCTGCTCTCTCCTCTGGCTCTGGTGAATTCTCTCACCCTCCCGCGCTTCTGACTGTACCCAGTACTTGTATAAATAAATAATAAATCTTTTAAAAAAATTCTCCATATGTATGTAACTCAATTTTGTTTTTTTTTGTCCTATTGATGTATCTGACATTACTTTGTTGTTCAGTCAGTCTAAAAGAACCCAAAGGGGTAGGGAGAAACTTCCTCTCTTCCCCTACAGGAAGTTGTGATTCCTCTACCATGTAACATGAAACCTATAATGAACTAAATAACTAAAGCCACAAAACCTTACAGGCCTAGCTCCACTACTGACTAGATTGTCTCAAATCGTCTCACTAATGGTGAGCCAGATAACAAAAGTCAGCCCTTTCTCTAGAGATGATTGCTGTTTTTCTTCAGACGCTACTATTTCTTTATAATTGATGATGTCTGAATTTAATCTTTATCAAAATCAAATTATAAAACACATAGAAAAAGTAAGAAAACTAATATGTCCTCAAAGAGAAAACAGTAAATGAAACCTTCCCTACAGAATAAAATTGTTGTTGGAATTATAAGGCAGACACTTTAAAATAATACTTATAAATATTTAAGATGAAAGAAATAGAATAAGTGAACATGTTTGGATAATTTCAGAGTCAAATGCAAATGCTAGAAATGAAAGATGTATTACAGATAAATAATACTGTCAATGAGTTTATTATGTTGTATACAGCAGAAGAAGGAATCAGTGTCATTGAAAACAGACAATGTGATTTTAAAACATATTTGCGTTCAGGATAAACATGCTAATAAATACATAACTTGATTTCCAGGAGAAATACTTTAATGGCCCAGAACATATGAAAGCCATTGACCCAAGATTCAATAGACTCAGAAACCTAAAGAAGAATAAATACAAAGAAATACCAAAATTATACATCACCGTCTAACTGCTTAAAATCAAACATGAAAAGAAAAATCTTAAAAGCCACAAGAGAAAACAAAACACATTCCAGAAAGGAGAAAAACAATAGAAATTATATCTCCTCATCAGAATCAATAGAGACCAGAAGACACAGCCATGACAACTTTAAAGTGTTAAACAGAAAAACATATTAGTCTAGAATTCTAGAACTAGTTAAATTATCTTTCAAAAATAAAGATATTTCCCCAAGGAAAAGGTGAAAGAAATTGTCTTAAATAGACTTCGATAAGGAATACTAAAATGTATTAGTTCAAGGAATACTAAAGGAACACTAAAATGTTTAGTTCAAAAAGAAAAATACCAAGTAGAGACCCAGTTATTTGGGAAGGTGTGAAGAACACTGGAAAGAGAAAAGACATATCAGTAGATATAAGTAACAAACACATACACACACAAATACATACATTTTAAAGACTATTAATCTTATAAGGTAAAAACAGTAACAACGTAATGTTAGGTTGTACCATATTTAGAAATAAAAAAATGTGTGGCAAGACAGAGCACAGGGGAAGAGAGAGCGATCATTAAAATATGCTATTTTAATATCCTTACATTGTAAAGTAGCAGAATTTTGTTATTATATACATATGACAAGTTAGAGATATATAATGTAATCTTTAAATCAACCACTAAGAACATAACATAAAATGATATAACTAAAGATAATACCTAACATAGAAAATGAAAATAAAAGTAAAGACCTAAAAATACTTAATTAACAATAAAAAGGGAGGAACAAAGAAAGAGCAAATGCAACAATAAAAATCTAATATCAGCATTGTAGTTTAAAACCCACATATACTAATAATAACTAATAATAACTAAAAAAAGAAATTAAAAGATGCAGACTCAGACTGGCTAAAGAATGCAACATCAAAGTAGATGTTTTGACAAGTAACACTCTTTAAACATAGCGACAACAGAAAAGGGGGCCTCCCTGGTGGCGCAGGGGTTAAATACACGCACTATCGAGCTCTCCCCAACCACTGCATCATGAGTTCTACCCTCAGCCAGCCAGGGCGCAACCCACATGGCACAGCAGACCTCTCCTTGTCTTGCCCACTTCTCCCCTCAGCAGTATATTTCAGTAGATCTTCCTGTTCTGCTCCCCACTCTCTCTGGTGAATCCTCTCACCACCCCTCACCCCCCCACACCTCTGGTCTACACCCCAGTTCTTGTGTGCATAAATAAATAAATCTTAAAAAAAAAAGTCAACAGGAAAATTGAAAATGAAAGAATGGAAAATACACAGCATTGAAATACTAATCATAACACATCGTCCATTACCGTATTTTTTATAATAGAAGTAGATTTCAAAGAGTATTACCAAGATAGGCATTTCATAATGATAAAAGGGTTAAGTCATCAAGAAATCTTAAAAATTTTAAAGCTGTCATATTACTAGTTCTGTTATGAACTAATAAAAAGTATAGACAGATCCAAATTATTGTTGCAGATTTTAGAACCTATATCTCAGCAGTTGATAACAAGACAAAAATTTAACAAAGACATCGGAGATATAAATCAACTTAGTTGAAAGTTATAGAACACTACACCCAAGAACCGAAAGGAATTGTATAATCTTCTCATGTGCACTTGAATAATTCACCAAGGTAGACTATACTCTGAGACATAAAACAAGTCTCAATAAATGTCAAAAGTCAAAATCATACAAACAAAGCATGTTCTAAGGCTGTAACAGTATTAGATTAGAAATCATTAACAAAATATTATAATAGAATTTTCTGTAATGATGAAAAGGTTCTATATCTGTACCACCCAAATATGGTACCCATTATCCATATATGACTTTCAAGCAATTAAAATTTGGCTAGAATGCCTTAGCCACTGAATTTTATTTTTTTTTCTAAAAGACACTTCAGTCTTTTTTTTTTTATAATTGCTCTTTTTTGTTTGTTTGTTTTAAAGATTTATTTATTTATTTATACAAGCACTGGGTACAGTCAGAAGCGCAGGAGGGTGAGAGAATTCACCAGAGCCAGGGCAGGGAGCAGAGCAGGCAGAAGGACCAAAGTACACTGCTGAGGGGAGCAACAGGCGGCAGGAGAGGTCTGTGCGCCATGTGAGACCCTCCTCCTGCGGCCGGGGAGCAGCCGGGGATCGAACCGGCCCTGCAGAGGGCAACTCAGCACTCAACCACTGCGCCACCTGGGAGGCCCTGAATTTTAATTTAAATTCATTTAAATAAATTAAATATCCACAACTGACCAATGAATATCATATTGGACAGTTCAGATCCATTAAATCTCCAAATATTCAGAAATTTAAAAGACACATTTTTAATACACTTAATACACAAAACCACATTTTCTTGGGTCAAACAAATCACAAGCAAAACTAGAAAATATTTTGAACAAACTCATAATAAAACACACGATGTCAAATTTCATGGAATACACATAAAGCAGTTCTCAGAGGGTACTTCATAATTTGCAGACTTGTAGATATCACCTAACTTCTCTGAACCTCCATTCTGATTTCTTAATGGGGAAAATAATGCTACCTACCTAGATATTTTTGGAGGAATTAGATGAGAAAATCTTGCATTGGTTTGTGATTATAAAGTGCTATTACTTTAAGACAAACTTAATAAAGATAAGATATCCAAAAAAGCTTATTTAGGAACAAAATATCACCCATGTTTGAATTATTATCTCGCCATTACCTAGTTGGGTGACTGTGGATACTTTGCATAAGGTCACTTGACCTCAGTTTAAAAAAAAGATAAAAACAAAAGCAATGCAATTTTAAAGTTATTTTCAAACTCTAATTTTTAAGAACTATGAAAGTGACACATTTCCTTTGTCATGTCTACATGACTACAAAGTGCACTGCGTTATCATCACCAGGATTCCCTTCTTTCCTGTGGGATCAGGAAAGAGAATGGTGGAACCATCTGCTGCCAAACACTGCACTCACTTCTTCACACGCATCATTCCATTTCTTCCTCACACTCCTCCTGGGGGGCTGGTATTTTAAGAAAAGTGTTACTGAAGAATCTGAGGTTCAGAGAAATAAAATGATTTGCCTAAGTCTGCACAGTTACACAAGAAGGCGCAGTTCTCAAATTTACCCCCCCCCTTCTCTCTCTCTCTCTCTAACTTCATATTCACCCTGGAAAGTGACCTCGAGGACCCGCCAAGCTCACCAGGGAGCAGGACCCAGGGAGTCTCTGCTCCAGAAGTGGACACGCCCGTCCAGTCACCCGCATCCCCGCGGGGAGTGTCCGGGCCTCGCGCGTCCCCGTCTGTCTCGGGCCCAGGCCCGGGGACTCGCGCTGGGCGGGGCGGGGACGCGAGAACCACGAGGAGCCGCGACCCGCCGCCGGGTGACCGCGAAGACGGTCACGAGCACCAGCGCGGGCGCGTCACGCAGAGACGGGAACAGGGGTTTTCTCTGAGAGAACGTGTGACGTCCCCCAAGGACACCTTCTGTTGGGGCAAATGTTTTCTTTCTAAAGATTTATTTATTTACACACGCAAGAACTGGGCAACCCGCCGCCCCGGGGAGGTTCATTACCGGCTCCAGCAGCCCCGGTGGTGTCGTCACGCTCTCCGCGCTCAGCTGTCGCCGCGCTCCGTCTGCTCGGCCGCTCCAGCCCCTCCTCCGGCCTCGGCACCGCACCACACTGCGCTGCGCTGCGCCACGCCACGCCACGCACGCCACGCCACGCACGCCACGCCTGTTACGCATGCCACACACGCCACGCCACGCCACGCCACGCATGCCACGCCGTGCCACAGGGTGCGCCACGCCGTTCTGCCGAGTGCGCATGTGCAGTGGGAGGGGGGCAAAGCCTGAAGCTTCCCCCTCTTCTTACCGGCACACCCCTTCAGATGCATATTGTTATTCCACACCAACCACCAAAGCACCCACAACCCTCCACCAGTCCATTGTGGTTCCCCCTTTCTCTCCCCCAACACGCCCTCTGGTAACCTCAATTCTATAGTAGGATTTCTAGGGTTTGATTTAATTGTGTCCGTTCCTTGGTTTTGATGTTCCGTATATGAGTATAATCATCCAGTATTTGTCTTTCTCCAACTTACTTCACTTAGTGTAATCCCCTCCAGTTCCATCAGTTCCCTCCATGTTGTTGCAAATGGCATGACTGCATTTTTTTGTGTAGTTGAACAGTATTTCATTGTGTAAATTTACCATAAATTCTTTATTCACCCATCAGTCCTCGGAAACTTAGACTACTTCCACAACTCAGCTGTTATAAATAGTGCTGGATTTAGCATAGGAATTCATCTATCTCTTTAAGTTAGTGTTTTTGCATTTTGGGAAATAGATACTTAGGAATGGAATTGCCAGACCATATGGAAGATGTATTTTACTTTTTTGAGAAACCTCCATACTGTTTCCGTAAAGGCTGAACCAGTGTACAGTCCCACCAACAGTATATGAGGGTTTCTTTTTCTCCTCATCGATATTGTTGTTTCTGATATTTTTGTTATGGGCCATTCTCACAGGTGTGAGGTGGGTGATATCTTGCCAAATCAATCCAAACCAAAAAGAACAGAAGAATTACACTACTAGACTTCAGACTATACAACAAAACTATAGTAATAAAAATAGTAATTGAATAAAACAGACAAGTAGACCACTGGAATACAATTAAACACCCAGAAAAAAACCCATGCTTATACAGACAAGTAATCTTCAACAAAAGAGCCAAGACTATACATTGGGAAAAGGAAAGCCCCTTCAATAAATGACACTGGGAAAAGTGGACAACCAAATGCAGAGAAATTACACTAGACCACTGTTTCACACCATACACAAAAGTAAACTCAAAATGTATTAAAGACATGAAGGTAAGACCTTAAGTCATAAAATACATAGAAGAAAAACATAGACAAAACACTCCACAACATTGGCTTCAAGGATGTTTTGGGGGACTTGACTCCAAAGGCAAGGTAAACAAAAGCAAAATAAACAAATGGCATTATATCAAACTAAAAGCTTCTGCACAGTGAAATAAATATCATTAAAATAAAAGATATCTACTGAGAGGGAGAAAGTATTTGTACATCACACATTCTACAAAGGACTGATTACCAAAATCTACACAAAATCTACAAAGAACTCATGCAATTTAGTAAAAAGAATGCAAATAACCTAATCAAAAAATGGGCAGGAGAACAAAATAGACACTTCTCCAATTAAGACATGCAGATGGCGAACAGACACAGGGGGAAAATGTGGAGGAGTGAGGGTGCCTGGTGGTGGGTGTGGTGTGGTAAAATATACCTAAAGAGGTGTAAACCTATACCTCTGAATCATACACAGTGTTGTGAGCCAATGTTATCTCAGTGGAAAACTAAACTTTGGTTTTTGTTCTCATTCAGTGAACATACAAAAATATGAGATAGCAAAAGAAGACATCAAAGGAAAAGAATATTCATTGTCTCTTATCATCATTGTTTATTTCTCTGTATTTCATATACGAATCAAATCATCCAGTATTTGTCTTTCTTCTTCTTAGTTCCTTAGCATAATCCCCTCCAGTTCTATGCATGTTGTTCTGGCAAATTTTCATCTATTTTTAAACTGAGTAATATTCATTGTACATGTATGCCACAACTTCTTTACCCACTCATCTATCCTTGGGCACTGAGGTTATTTCTATAACCAATGCAAATAGTGCTGTAGCGAACATAGGAGTGCAAATATCCCTTTGAATTAGTCTTTTTGTAATTCTTCTAGTGCATACCTAAGTAACTTCAGATAGATACCTAGGAATGTTGCATCAACCATCAGATCTGTTTTTAATATTTTGAGCAAACTCCATACTGTTTTCTATAAGGGCTAGCCCTGTCTGCATCCCACCAACATCCTCCCCAACACTTGTTCTGGTCTTATCAATATGGGTCATTCTCACAATGTAAGGTGGTAACCCACTGTGGTTTTGATTTACATATGATGAAAAGTGATGATGAACATTTTTTCATGTTCCTGCTGGTCATCTATATGTTTTCTTTGGAGAAGTGTCTATTTTATTGGATAATTTTTGTTGCTGAATTTTGTAGATCTTTGATATTAGTCCCCTTTGATATTAGAAAATACAAATATTTTCTTCCACTCAGTGGGGCATCTTTTTATTTTAATGATAGTTTATTTCACTGTGCAAAACTTTTCAGTTGGGTGTCATCCCATTTGTTTATTTTTGCTTCTGTTTACCTTGCCGTTGGAGTCAATTCCCCAAATACATCCCTGAAGTCAATGTAGTAGAGTGTTCTGCTTATGTTTTCTTCTATGTATTTTTTACGATTTCAGATCTTACATCCACATCTCTATTCCATTTTGAGTTAACTTTTGTATGTGGTATGAGACAGTGGTCTAATTTCATTTTTCTGCATGTGACTGTCCAGTTTTCCTAGTGCCATTTGTTGAAGAAAGTTTCCTTTCTCTAATCTATACTTTTGGCTCCTTTGTCATAGATTAATTGTCCATATAAGTATGGGTTTATTTCTGTAGTCTCTAAAAAATGTATGTTAGAAGTTAGTGTGATAGATAATATTTTGTTATTTTATAAAGAACATGGTAAGTTGGGCTAGTTATCTACTTTGGGTTATCTTCCCTCCACATTCAATCTGATGTTAAGCAGACCACTTAGTAGTTTGTTTTGGAATCTTTATGGAGCAGATAAATTTAAAGATTTGGGAATTTGATCCGTAGTAAAGCAAATAAGTATAACTCCATGTCTTACCTACCTATGAAAGATGAAATAATTGAATTTCACAACTCTGAAATATTAAGACAAGAGTCAGTTTTCCTACTATGTAAAAAAATGAAAGGACATTATTCACCACATTATTCACCACTTCCTGAAAGCACAACAGGGAGTTAATTGAGTAATTATAACTAACTTAATCATAATGGAAATGAAAGTGCTATAGCTTATATTTATTAAAAATCTGAAAGGTTACAATTTGCTATAGAATTGAGTCAAAATTGAGAACTATCTATTAACCTAAAATATTCCATGTAATGGTAAAATTACAAGTACTTATGACAATTGAAACTAACAGTAGCATCATTCCATAAATTAGCTTTTGCATTTTAAAAATTGCCACAGTATTATCCTTTGTCACAATAGTTGATAAATAATTTTAATGGATATGGCAATCCTTATTTCATATGATCATTATGAAGTTTACATGATTAAATTCATATAAAGCATATGTCAAACAACAGTTCACGAGTGGAAAATCTTCAATAAATTATAAACTAATAATTAATTGCTACCTATTTCAAATTACCAAATAAGTGAATATCCAAATCGTGATGCAATCTTCCCATTGATGATGGCCTTGATCTTCCACTAGATAATCCATCCATTATTGGATAGCTCTAATGCTGAGAAAGGAAACTTGTATATTACATTCCAGCCTTCAACTTTTGCTGTAAATTTTGTTCATTGGACAACACAGACCAGCTTTCCTGTTTTCCACATGACAACTCTTCAAACATTTCTGTACAGCTACATCCTCTTCCTTCAGACCTATCCCTTGACAGTCATCTTTAGAAAACTGAACCTGGAAATGACCACTGTAGTCCACCCAGTATAATCAGGGCAGAGCTTAGATTTAATACTTTATTAGTACTACCTAGAGATTTAATACTTTATTATTATTCCACCCTTATTCCAGACACGATGTTGGAGGTCAAGTTTAAATATTATTACTGACATTTTGTGTTGCAAATGACAGAATCTTAATTAGCTTGAGTTAAAAGGGAATTTACTAGATTCTGTCAGGTTATTACAGTAGAATGGCACTAAGAGATAAAGATGCACCTCAGCCACAGAAGCAACTGACCCAAGGAAACTAAAAATAGAAAGAAGTCTCTCCTGTTCCTGTCTATACAGATCAGATCCCTGTGTTGCCCCCATAGTGGAGATATGGCTACCACCCAACCCAAGGTTTTACCTCTTAGACCCCAGACTTCCTAAAAGGGACTGTCTTACCATTCTCCGATCTGATTTTGGAATCCTCCGAAACAGATTCTCTTTCTTGTTCAAGTGTCCACTTCTGGTCTTATCACCTACGCCACGTTGTACCTTAAGTGCTTATGTGGCTACCATTCTGTATAGGTAGAGAGTTAATTTCTGGAAAAGATGTGCTAGAAGGACAGCCCTGCCAGTGTTCACTGGAGAACACATTGTTTTAGTTTTCTTTTCTTTTTTTTTTTTTGAATAGCAATTAGTTTAACCCACTTTAACATTTATATTTAAACCTCAGTTTAGTCTCATGTCCTGTTCTATTCTTGTGATTGTGACATCGTTTTTACTAACTGAACTTCAGAACACCTTTGCAGCCTATATCCATTGCTTTTGTATTCTACTTATCCAGAGTCTGACTTTCACATCTTCGTGAGTGAATGATAAAGTTTAGAGAGTTACAGATAGAACCTTGTTGCAGCCCATTAGAAATTTCTTTGGGGGTGAACATGGATCCATTTATCAATACCTTTTGGGTACAATCATTCAAACAACCACGATGTCTTAGAAGTGAATCTTTGTAGGAGCTCATGGATGTAATGTCAGAGACACTGAGGTTAGAACACTCAACATCTCCTCATCCCACGGGCGAAAACTATTTGAGGAGCAATGTTCCTGCTGCACCAAAAGAATAAAAGCATTTCTTTTCTTTCTTTTTTTTAATTAATATTTTATTTTATATAATTCTTATATCATTTTTCATTTTTGCACAATGTCTGCATTTTCATATTGGTTATATTCCCCATACAATTGCACCCCCCCCTTGTTTTGACCCAGTCCTTCCTTTCCCTGCCCGCCCCCCATAGTGTGTCTCTGGTTTATAGTTGCTTGTTGATTTTGATTTTTACTTTGTATTAATTAGTCTTTTTCCTGGTCCCTTATTTAGGTTTTTAAATTCCTGCTTTGAGTGAGGCCATGTGGTATTTTTCTTTTTCTTTCTGACTTATTTCGATGAGCATGATCCCTTCTAGCTCCATCCATGTTGCTGCAAACTGCATGTGCTTATCTTTTTTGATTGCTGAGTAATATTCCATTGTGTATATGTACCACATCTCCTTGATCCAGTCATCTATTTTTGGGCATTTGGGTTGTTGCCATAGCTTAGCTATTGTAAATAGTGCTGCTATAAACAAAGGCGTGCAGGTGCCCTTTGGAATGACTGTTTCTGTGTCATTTGGGTAAATACCTAGGAGTGGAATTGCTGGATCATATGGAAGCTCTATCTTTAGTAGGTCAAGTAACCTCCACACAGCTCTCCATAGTGGTTGGACCAGTTTGCACTCCCACCAGCAATGCAGGAGAGTTCCTTTTTCTCCACAACCTTACCAACATTTGTTGTTGCTAGTTTTTTAATATGTGCCATTCTCACTGGTGTAAGATGGTATCTCATTGCAGTTTTGATTTGTATTTTCCTGATTGCAAGTGATGTTGAACATTTTTTCATATGCCTGTTGGCCATTTGCATTTCCTCTTTGAAGAAGTTTTTTTTAGCTCTTCTGCCCATTTTGTCACTGGAATATTTTCTTTGTTTTTGTTGAGTCTCATCAGCTCTTTGTAGATTTTTGTGATCAGTCCTTTATCATTAGTGTCGTGTGCAAAAATTTTCTTCCAATTGGTGGGATTTCTCTTTGTTTTGGTTATTGCCTCTTTTGCTGTGCAGAAGCTCTTTAATTTGATGTCGTCACAGCTATTCATCTTTTTTTTTAAATTCTCTTTTTTTTTTATAGAGGCACTTTTTTTTTATTTACTTATTATTCATTTATTTGTTTGTTTGTTTGTTTGTTTTATACATGCACTGGGTACAGTCGGAAGCACGGGAGGGTGAGAGAATTCACCAGAGCCAGAGCAGGGAGCAGAGCAAGCAGAAGGACCAAAGTACACTGCTGAGGGGAGCAGCGGGCAGCAGGTAGGTCTGCGCGCCATGTGGGACCCTCCTCCTGTGGCCGGGGAGCAGCCGGGGATCGAACCGGCGCCGCAGAGGCCGCGGGCAGCTTCGCAACCCAGCGCTCAACCGCTACACCACTGGGGAGGCCCCCAGCTGTTAATCTTTGCTTTCACTCTCACTGCTTTGGGTGATGTGTCTGTAAAGATGTCTTTGAGGTACATGTCATGTAGTGTTTCGCCTGTATTTCCTTCTATGTATTTTCAGGTCTTATGTCTAGTTCTTTAATCCATTTTGAGTTGGTTTTTGTGCATGGTGTGAGGTAGTAGTCAAGCTTCATTCTTTTGCATGTAGCGACCCAGTTTTCCCAGCACCATTTATTGAACAAACTTTCTTTGCTCCAATGCATATTCTTTGCTCCTTTGTCAAAGATTAGCTGACCATAAATCTGTGGGCTTATTTCTGGATTTTCTATTCGGTTCCATTGGTCCATTTATCTGTTCTTGGTCCAATACTATGCAGTTCTGATGATTATGGCTTGTTAGTATAGTTTGAAGTCTGAGAGTGTGATGCCTCCATTCCCTTCTTTTTTATTTCAAGCGAGCTTTGGCTATTTGGGGTTTCTGGTGATTCCATATGAATTTCATCAATAATTGTTCTATTTCTTTGAAGAATGTCATTGAAATTTTTATTGGAATAGCATTGAATCTGTAAATTGCTTTTGGTAGGATGGCCATTTTAATAATGTTAATTCTTCCAATCCATGAGCAGGGGATGTCTTTTTTTATTTCAAGATGGGCTTTCCTCTTGGGCATGAAGTGGTGCCTCATTGTGGGTTTACCTTTAAATTTTTTTTTCTCCACTAAAGTGAAAGGCATTTTTTTTAAAGATTTATTTATTTATTTATACAAGCACTGGGTACAGTCAGAAGTGTGGGAGGGTGAGAGAATTCACCACAGCCAGAGCGGAGAACAGAACAGGCAGACTGACGAAATACATGGCTGAGGGGAGCAGCGGGCGGCAGGAGAGGTCTGTGCGCCACGTGGGACCTTCACCAGTGGCTGGGATCGAACTGGTGCTGCAGAGCCTGCAGGCAGCTTCACAGCCCAGCGCTCAACTGCTGTGCCACCAGGGGAGGCCCATGAGAAAGGCATTTTTTAAAAATGAAATCCAAAGCAGCGGAAAAATAATTTTCCACCAATTTTCCCTTGGAAGCAAATTCACTTCCTGCTTATATTTCATTCCTTCACTGTTTTGTGTGCTCACTGAGGAGACTCATTAGCCACCCCCTGTCTTCCTGCCTTCTTTCTCACTGTCCCCCCCACCCCCACCCACTGCTTTTCCAGGCCTGCTAAGTTCTGGTAGCCAACAAGGAATTATTGACAATCCGCCCAGTAATGCCTAATGAAAAAAGTGCAGGCAGTCACAGATGGCCTACTTGAATAAGTGCCGCAGACCAGCTTTTGGCAAAATATTGGGTCAGAAGTCCTTGAACGGAAAAGACGGCCTAGGTGTGGTGTATAGGACTGAGGGGAAGGGGATGAGGCAGTAAGGAGACACTGACACTGGATGAGGTGCAAGTATCTTCTGCTGAGAGACTCAGTAGGTCTTTCTTTAATCAATTTTAGTAATCAGGAAAAAAATGCATTATCATGTGTAAAGCAGAGACAATCAGAGTATTCTATTCCCATGGACTACTGGCTCCTACAGGTTTCAGCTCGACGGTAGCCTTCAAGGTTAATAGATAAAAAACCAAACCTAACACTAAAACTTATGATTTCAGCTAGACAATTACCTAAGACAGTGGATAGACGCCAGTACATCCCTATCAGCTAAAGCTTAAGCAAGAAAAGACTTTCCTTATTCGCATGGCCTTCAGCCGGCACCGGCTGCTACTCAGTTATCAGAACTTTTTCTACCTAGAAACTTAACACAGTTAACTTCATTTTAAAACTTTCCTAAGAAACTTCTAAATAAAAAGGAACTTCTAAAAAAGCAAAAGAAGGACTTACTATAATAGTTGTGCTGGTTTGCTTGTCAGATATGTACAATAAATTGTCTCCCATTGTCAAGTGGGTCAAATTGTTTAATAACTAATTTCTAAACAGACAATTTTCCACACCATCCACCCACAGTCTGCTGACACGTACAATCCACTGCCCAATATACTCTCTAATAAATTTTTCTCTCTCTATGACCAAGAACAAAAAACGAAGGGATGCCAGATCTTCAGCCCCACGGTGTGAGGCCCTTTCTCTTTGCTGATTGTCAGTATCCTATCCGGCTGGGGCAACAAGACCCCCTGCAGCAAATAAGCAAGAGCAGGACCCCTGTAAGAATCTCTCCAGGGAGGGAGAACAATGAATCAGTTTCTCAGCTACCTGGGGTTTCCTCATGCAGGCTTGTCTCCCACCAGCAACCCTATGACACTTTCATTATTGAGGAATCCCAACTCCAATCCTTCAGAGGAATGACATTTTAGGAGCCTTCAAGGAGAAGCAGATGTTTCTCTAGTGAAGAAGGCAGAGAAAGATGGTCCAGGCAAAGGGACCAGCATATACTAAGGGACGAGAAGGCCTAGAAAAGAATGAACATTTAGGAAGTGTCTAGAGGTCAGCTAAGTTAGAGGGTTCCCAGGTAGGGCATGGCAGGGCGTGATGGGAACACACTGGCCATGGAGGGCCAGGTCAAGTCCAGATGTGAAAAGTGAAGGAATCCCTTTGTTACAGGAGGACGAGGGGTACCCCAGGACCTCCAAACCTGTCTACTCTAAATAGGTTCTGCCACCCAGCACATCAAGACAAAACATGCCCCAGTGCATGAAAGTTTCAATGGAAAACAACTTTAATACAATTAGTGTGCAATAAAGAGAAGAAAAACAGGAAGAATACAGTTTCCAAATCAAGCACCAAAAACTACTACCCATGCGCTTGTGGGTAAATGCCCAGCCAAACAGAGTTAGCTCAAAACAGGACCCGAGTCTAAGGCATTTCCTGGTGGGGGCCCATAGGAAAGGGGCAAAAGGGGCCAGGAAAGTCTAGAAGGAAAAGAGCAAAATCAGGGCCTCCCCGTGGTGCAGCGGGTTGAGCGCAGGGCTGTGAAACTGTCTGCAGCCTCTGCAGTGTGGGTTCGATTCTGGCAGGCCAGGGAGATACCCACATGGCGCGGCAGACTTCTTCTGCATCGCCCGCTGTTCCCCTCAGCAGTGTCTTTGGTCCGTCTGCCTGTTCTGCTCCCCACTCTGTCTCTGGTGAATTCTCTCACCCTCCCCTGCACCTGGCCTGTACACCAGATCTTGCATAAAAATAAAATGAAAAACGAACTAACTAAATAAATAAATAAAAAGAAACAAGCAAAATCAAACTCAAAACCCAAATCAGTATAAAGGCTGCCAGTGTCAGCCTCCCCACAGGTCTCTTCCCCACATCTCTGTCTCTTTCAATTGTTTCCTTCCATATCCCCCAAGTTCCTGATACAAGCCCCAGGCCAAGGAGCAAGTACAGCTTCTTCACGTGTCTCCTGCTCACTGTCTCCTCCAGGTGCTGGTCTTGGTATCCCCTTCCTTCCTTCTCCTGCCTTCTCTTGCTCCCCATCGCTGCTCAGCTCCGCACTTCCATGACGGGGCAAGTGAGACACAGGGCAAGCTAGAAATTAGGCAGTTTTAGGGACAGCGCAGGAGGGGACCTCTGAAGAATTTAGGGATTTTCTCCTCAATAAACTTTTTCTTTCTCAAAACAAACCTACCTTTTCTTGCTTGCTTGCCTGAGAGTCTGCGAAGTTCCTGCTGCGGCTTCGGAGACACCATCCCGTGGGGGTCTAGTGGCTGGTACTCAGCCCTGCACCTGCAGCCTGGGATCTGTTCCAGGCTGGAAGACTAGGCCTGACAATTCCGGTATCACAAGGAACCTGGAAACTCCCCTTTCCTGGGGATTGCCTTGTTACACCTTCAGCTCTAAAATCATTCCTGTGTATTGGCAGCAAGGTAGTTTCTCCCTGTTTGGATAATATTAAGTATTCAACTGCAGGAGGGTGGGGGAAGGACTTTCAACAATGCTTAAGAGAAACCCACACCTTGACCATTCTCTCTGCTATCTGATGAGCACTAAATTAATTTCCATATGAACGCATGATGTGGAGGTAAGACACAGAAACGCGAATTACAAGAGACACTGCCAGCTCTTATTAAATTTCCCAGAAACACAGTGTGTGCATTAATTAGTCTAAAGCACCTGGAACCTAATGCAAGAGAGATTTACAGAGAGCAGCTGTACAGAGATGGATTAACCCCAGAAATAGGTTTGGCTCTGAGGCTGATGTTTTCTTTTCCTCTCTGAATGGAACAAGATAAGACACATTACTTACAAAATGTAACCATTTCTGGCAGTTTTACCTCTGATTCCTGCCTCCTAACCCCCATCCCAAGTGCTGCCAGGCACAGAGACTGGTTCTGAACACAAACCCCTGGGGCCTCTTCAGCTCAAGTCCCAGAGACACTTGTGGGTGAATTGTGCAAATCGGGGGGGGGGGGGGGGGGAATATGCCAGTTCCTGATCCTCTCAGGCTTGGCCCTGTTTTCTGTCAATCCAGCTTTGCATGAGGAATTGAAGAATTTCCCATATGGCCGAAGGCACCAAGGCACCATCACCACTGGGCTTAATCCTAATGCATTTTTAACTTCCCCTTTTTTAACCAGGCGCCAAGGAGAAAAGACCAACTTGAAAAAATTCCCTGAACAGGCACCAAGGAAGCAAGAGGCATGAATGCCACTTTCTTTGAAAGGCTGAGGCACTGGGAGTAGAAGAGTTGTCATAAAATGCAGGCTAGAGCTCCAGACCCCCTGGGCTGTGACTGCGGCCAAGGCCAGTGTGGCACCCTCAGGACAGTTGTGACCTGCCTCTTTATGCTCCTGTGGAGAGTTCAGCAGGTGTGATGGGATTTTTTTGGAGTTAGTGGGTTTGGAGTGCGGGGTCCTTGGGCTCACTCTGGGAAAGGTTTCACCAGAGCTCCCGTTTCAGCAATACGCGGTGAGTTTCCCAGGCAAGTTCCTCCACGAGAACAGAGACATTGGTTATATTTAAAAAGCAGGTTTGTTAGGGAAAGGGACAGAAGAATAAAGGACACTTGCATAGACACAAGCAGGCAGGAAGAGCTGCCCTGAAAGGGACAGGTTGGCTAAGAGAGGCCTGCATGTTTGCAGGCAGGTGGCCTTGAGGAGAGCGGCCTCCGCTGAAGGAGGTCAATGAGGGGAAGTACAGGTCACGGGCAGGTAGGGAGCTGCTGCCCTGCAGAAGGAGAGGGTTGGTAAAAAGAAGCACCTGCATAGGCACAGATGGGCAGAGAGATGGCTCCCAGAGCCTGTGCAGAGACTGCACTGATAAAGTCTTCTCTTGTTTGGGAGGGGCTCACTCCTTGTGAGCCTTAGGTTAGTTGCTTATTTTTTTTTTAAGATCTATTAATTTATGCATACAAGAGCTGGGGTACAGGCCAGAGGTGTGGGGGGTAAGAGGTTTCACCAGAAACAGAGTGGGGAGCAGAACAGTCAGACTGACAGAAATACACTGCTGAGGGAAGCAGCGGGCGAGTCAGGAGAGCTCTACTGCGCCATGTGGGTTGCTCCCTGGCTGGGGATGGAACTCGTCCTGCAGTGGCTTCAGATAGCTTCATAGGTTGCATCTTAACCCCTTGTGCCACCAGGAAGGCCCATTTGCTCATTTTGGATAACTATGTAGAATCTGAAAAGGACAGGAGATTCCACAATGGACTTGATCTCCATATCTTTACCCCTGAACCTTTGCTCTGGACACTGCCTACAGCAGCTTGATACCTGCTTGGATCTTATGCTTTGTAAATTGGGCTTTGGCACCTAAGGATCTTGGTTTCCATAGCTGTGTCAACAGCTATGCTAATCTCTTCTACCCCCAATTCCTGTGTGAGCCAGGTCGCTGGTCTTGTGGGGCCGCCTTTGCAGTTTTGCTATTCCTGTCCTCCATCAGGTGTATACCATGTGAACAGTCTTGTTCTGGAAAGAACAGACTTATTTTGCTGTAATCTTGCTGAGTGATCATGGGCAAGTCACTGAACCCCACATTTTCCTCCACTGTTCAACAGAGAGGTAGACTGGCATGATCTCCAATATCCGCATGATGTTACGATCCTATTATTTTACTAACAGCAACCTTATGCTTTCACATTGTGGTGGACATGGTGATGGGCCTCCCAGATGGTCCTTCTGTAACAGGGAGCTTCCCAGGAAAAGGGTAAGTGCCAGATTCCCTGCCCCACCCAAGGGAGGTTATAGCTGATCAGGGAAGAGAAGAAGCTGAAGAGGAGACTGGAGAAGGAAGGAAGCAGGATGGAGAGCCAGAAGGAGACCTAGAGGAGGCACATGGAGTGAAGAGACATGTGAAGAAGCTGTGCTTGATGTTTGGTCCTAGACGGACTGAAACAGATGTGGGTGAGAGACCAATGGCAGCATTGATTTTGATTTTGATTTTGCACTTTTCCTCCAGACTTGTCTGGCTGTTTCTGACCCTTTTCTATGGGTCCCCACCAGAAGGTGCTTTAGACTTGTGGCAGAATTTTGGGCCTCAGTGGCCCTGCTTTGGTTCAACCCAGTTTGGCTGGGCATTCACCCATGAGGGCATGGGTAACTTTAGGTGCTTGATTTGGAAACTATATTCTTTGTCTTTTCTGTACTGCACACTAATTGTATTAAAGTTACTTTCAATTAAAGGTCTTGTATGTTTTGTCTTGGTGTGGCAGACGGCAGAACGTATTTAGAATGGGCAGGTTTGGTGGTTCTAGGGTGTCCCTCTCTTGCCCTGTAACACTTAAGTGAAGACCTTATTGTCCAGAGTTGGAAAGTGTCACCAGGAAAAATTGCCTCAAATTGCATAAAACTATATACCAGAGTCAATGATGCTCCTCAGTTCCTCCTGAATAAGCAGCCTTCCTGCTAAGCCCCTTCATGGAGTCAGCTTCCGAGACAGCCCAGCCTGTCAGGGTCACTCCATAGAGTTGTACAGTTTGAGCCTCTGACTGCGCGTCACCCCAGCCTTCCTCCCTCATTGTAGAGGAAATGATGTCTCAGATAATGACTTGCCAAGTTCATTCTATAAGCAGGGCTGGGACTAAGTCTTCAGTTTCCCACATCTCAACCAAGCCCTCCTATCATTACTCACTGATTTCCTCAACTTAAACCACTTTTCTTTGCATATGGAGAGAGAGAGATGTGTAGACAGAGAGATAAATAGAGTCATCCTTCCATCTCCTCTGCGAGGAAGAATAATAAGCAAATGCATGCATTCATGAGCTCATTGCCTCTACTTTATATAAATAAACCATTGGCTTTTGTTTGAGGGAAATTTTTTATGTCCTTGAGAAGCCATATCACATAAAGACAATAAGCTGTGGCTCAGGAACCAGGAAAGGCTTCTTATTCTCAGATCCTCATTCTTGTGCTGCAAATATGCTGCCATTTGAGAGTAGGATTTTTTCAGAATCCAAGACTGATGGCTGGAGGATAAGAGTGGGGAAGGGGTAATCATGTTATGAAATGATGGTTCCACAAAGATTGATGTCATTGGGGAAAGCAGAGTGAAGGAGAAATAGGAATTTCTGTATACACACACATATTTGTATATATTTATATACATATATTTTTATATACACATTTATATTTTATATATGTATTTTTAGCAATATCTTGTGGTCAAAATTATTTCATAAACATTTGATAATAATAATAACTCTCAATGGTTTCAGTTATTCTCACAAAGAGTGGATGACTTGAGGGGTGGGGGAGGGATGGGCAAGATACAGAGCATACTCACAGCACCTCATTGCCAAGATAGTGTATTTTGAGTGCCACTCAGTGAGGTAGAGGTGATGAAACTTGTTGCACCAGGCATGTGTTTTTGAAAAACATGCTCTCTATGAAAAAGCTAAGGGACGGATATTCTTTAACCAAAGCACTGAACACTGTCTGCTACAGCACCTGTTTTCTTGTTTGGGTTATATCACCCCAGGTGATTTAAGTCAGACCAGCTCCTTCATTTCATAGGTGAACAAAAACAGAAACCCTGAGAAGAAAACAGCTTTTGCAGGTCGGCCAAAGAGTGACTGATTTAACAAAAGCAAACAATTCCAATTTGGAAATACATACCTGGTCCGTGGTCTGGAGAGCACCCTCTTCTGTTTCAAGAGCCCGGGGTGCATGGGTGGGGAGGAGCGCAAAAGCCAGCTGCCGCTAGGCTCCCCGCCATGTGCACTGGCATCGGGACTGCCCCATGCAGGCTGCAGGCTCCAGCCAAGAGTTGCCTGCAGCATGGTCAGCAGGTTGTCCAAGGACGGTCATGGAAGTCACATCCTAAGAAAGGAGCCAGAAAGCAAGAATTAAGCATTTCCAGTTTTATAACTAAATAGCATTCCAAGGTACTATCAACTATAAATCAAATGTGATGTTAAAAAGGAAAAGAAACGAATCACCTAAATGGAAATAACTGTCTCCGATCAAAATATCTTGCAATTAAATATCCATTTCTTCTCTAAGTTCTAATTTTCTCTTAGGAGAAGTCAATGTTTTTGCAGTGACAGTCCAAAGTCATGAGGAGAACAGTGTGAGGTTTTATCCCTGGCACTGAACATTGTAAAGGTATATGTTTTTAATAGCGCTTTAAACTGAAATATATCTTATTTATAATCAAGTGCATGGAAATTGGTTTTTACGTTTTATAAACCTGATAACCACTGCCCCGCTGACCAAGACCAAGAGGACATTTCCTGCTCCCTAGAAGCTTCCTGGAGTGCTTGGATATCTAAATAACATTAAAATATTACGAAAATGGAAACCTCCACCATCCGGGTGGCTAGCTCATCCCAAACCCGGCATTTATCCTGAAGACAGGCCTCCTAAGACATTCAGGCACCCGAGCTCAGAACGCCCCACCCACTGCCTTCTCAAAACAGGACCATGCCTTGAGAACATCTTATTGACAAGGTAAAGGAAGGCTAAGGCCTAGGGTAAGGCAAAACTTTATTCTTTGCTCCCTCTAAGGAGCCATGTGGAATGGGGGATTGCCGCAGACCAGCTTTCAGCAAAATGTCAGGTCTGAAGTCCTTGAAAGGAAAAGACGGTCTAGGTGCAGCGAAAAGGACTGAGGGGAAGGGGATGAGGCAGTGAGGAGACACTGACACTGGATGAGGTGCAAGTATCTTCTGCCGAGAGACTCAGCAGGTTCTTTATACTTTTTTAGCAAGCCGTGAGATGACAATATCATGTGCATAGAAACAAAGCAGAAACAATCAGTGCATCCTTTTTTCCATAGACTTTTGGCCACTATGTGCTCTCAGTAAGAAGGCAACCTTCAAGGTTAATAAAAAACTAAGCCTTACACTAAAACTCATTGTTTCAGTTAAACAATAACCTAAGACAGTGGATAGCCGCCAGGACACCCCTATCAGCTAAAGCCTAAGCAAGAAAAGACTTTTCTTATTCGCATGGCCTTCAGCCAGGGGACAGGCTGCTACTCAACTATCAGGACTTTTTCTACCTAGAAACTCCTTAACTCAAATAGCTTCATTAAAAAACTTTCCCAAGAAGCTTCAAGAGAAGGCAAAAGAAGGACCTACTATAATTGTTGTGCTGGATTGCTTGTCAGGCATGTACAATAAATTGTCTCCCATTGTCAAGTGGGCCAAATTGTTTAATAACTAATTTCTAAACAGATAATTTTCCGTGCTGTTCACTTACAATATGCTGATACGTGTAATTTATTGCCTAATAAATTTTTCTCTTTTTGTGACCAAGAACAACAAGCAAAGGGTTGTTAAATCTTCAGCCCCACGGTGTGAGGCCCTTTTTCTTAGCTGCTTGCTAGTACCTTATCTGACTGGGCCAAAAAGGCCCCCTGCAGCCGGGGATGGTGAGAACCTGAGGTTTAAGGAAAACCCGGCGTTTGGGGATGACCTGATAGTTTGTCTTATAAGTTATGGTTTTCAATAAAGAATATTGAATTTAAAAGAGTGTTCATCAGTTTGTTTAATCGCCACTGGGTGGTAGAAACATACACCTTGAAGTTGAAAAACGATGCTTCTGGTCTGTTTAAGTCCCTAAACTGATGTTTGCAGGAAGTTTGCCTTTTCTTTCTTCTGGATTGTAGAATCAAGTGCCAGGTATCAACTTCCATTCCATTTTTTTTTTCCCCCAGTGGGAAATTCTCTTCAATTCACAAGTCAGGATTTACTAATATTTGAAGCTGCTGTCACCTGATGATTTTGGAACGGATTTCCCCAACCTTCTTCATTCCAGTACACATTTCAAAATCCTTCATACTTAGAATCTTCACCCTGAAGATTTCTTCTGTGAGGGGTGTGAAATAGAAAGTTGTGGGCCTCCCTGGTGGTGCAGTGGGTGGAACACTGCACTGTGAAGCTGTCCGCAGCCTCTGCAGTGTGGGTTCGATTCCCGGCCGCCCAGGGAGAAACCCACATGGCACGGCAGACCTCTCCTGCCTCTCCCGCTGCTGCCCTCAGCAGTGTCTTCTGTCTGGCTGCCTGTTCTTCTCCCTGCTCTGTCTCTGGTGAATTCTTTCACCGTCCCATGCCTCTGACTACACTCCAGTTCTTATATAAATAAAAAAAAATCTTTAAAAAGAAATAGAAAGTTGCCTATATTTTCCAAAATTCAAATCCTAGTTCATAAAAGGGCTTCAATCACTTTCCCCACCTCTCAAAAACACTGTCTCAATTCCTTCCCAGTGCACGTTCTAGTTAGGAACTGAACCAAACTATATTAAGGACAATTATAAATAAAAGACTTGAAACTGTGGATCAGAGGGAGGGATAGTGGAGGAAAGATAATTGTAAATAGATGCCATCATTCCTCATAGGGCCCAAATCAGCCTTTGGAACAAATAAGCCAATTTAATTCCTCTTGTTATCTCTCATAAGTAAGAATTTTGAGGAAATACCAAATGCCTAAGAGTTTAGGACATTTTTTTTCTTTTTCTCCAAGTGGGAGTTGGAGTTATGTGATTTCAGCAAGGTTGGAGGATGGTGTGTGAGGAGAGCAAGAGGTTCCAGTGGAGCTCAGACTGAAGTCCAGCCCTTGCTATGCAACTAGTGGGCTCTGCTCATGCCTTGACACTTGTTTTGACAAGGTAAAACTTCTATTTACTTCTATAGAGATGGGTTTGCTTTCTGGCTTCAGGAAAAAAAGATTGTTATGTGTAGATGTCCAAAGCGAGAAATACCACCTTGGCCCAAAGATCTATTTATTGTCTCATTATTTGTACTCCCATTTTTACTACGTTTCTCTAATTATATAATGTAAATATCACACATTCATTGTGAACAACTCAAACCATTTATAAAATATGAAACTTTTGAAATATAATAAAAATTATCTTGTCATCTTACCATAATAATAAGCATTAATATTTTCGTGACATTTTTGCATGCATCTCTTTACATATCTATGTGTTTTTACATAAACAGCATTTAGCATAAATGATAATTTTCCTGGGATATCTTTCCACACCCATGTCAGCAGATTTATCCCCATCTCCATTTTCCCCAAGTAACACATGTATCTTAGCCAGAAAAAAAACTTGAGGTTTTGCATGCAAATAGTTTGTTTGGGTTCTTTACCATGGGAACAGGAAACATAAAGCAGGGAGTGGAAGAAAAGTTGATACCAGGGTGCTTTACTGACCTGGGTACTGCCATGGGCAACTGGGGTTCAGTCTCCCTGGGGCTCTCGAAGGAGCTAATTCTGTGGAATACAGAAAATTATCCACCGATGGAAGGAAAGATGGAGGGACCTATTAACCCGCTGATTTCTATCTCCCATAGATTGAGGGTCGCCACATGGGCTATTAATTCCCTCTCCTAGGTTGTACATGAGTGAGCAGGTGCCAGACCAGTGCAGCAGTCATCTCACAGAATGGCTTCAGAAAGGACCTGAGGCAGCAAGTGACACATACGGTGCAACTGGACTAAGGTGGTGGAAGGTTATACCTGCATGAAACTGCTCACTATGAAACAATAAACTATAGCAGTAAAAAGGTGAACTGAAGGGATAGAAGACATGAGGCCTGAGAAATTTCCCATACAGTCTACTCCTTACACCACTCAGATCTATTCACGCACTCTGTGGAGTCCAGACAGTCACAGTCTTTGATGTGGTGGCCAGTGACAAGCTCTACAAAAGACTCTGTTAATGGACCAAGCCTCCACAGATGCATGTGGTCACAACACCATTATTAATGTGCTTTGTCTCTTTCCCACACAGTCATTCCAGATTCCACTCTCCCTGGAGCAAACCTATATTCTTCATCCCTGCAGAGTGGGAGACTGAGTCCCTCACCCCCATCAGGACATGGTTGCTGCATGGCCCGTTTGTATTTCTATTTGGCAAGAAGCCCCAGTTCTCCAGAGTTTCTACATGAGCTCCTTTCTTACTCCATTGTGCAGCAGCAACCCTAGCTCATCATAGTAATCAGGGTCAATTATTCTGAAAACGATCACAATAGAGTTCATTATGGCTCACTGGCTCAAGGAATATAAATGCTTAGGCAGTAGATATAACATCAAATCCAGCAGAACCTTGCTGGTACAAATATGCCTCCCAACCTCCCACCTCACGTCCCTGGAGAGCCTCTAATCTAATAGGGTGAAGGCGTGGGGTGAAAAGTATAAATTCCTCCAGTGCATCATTAGGAGTAATGGTGAGAGTGGCTGATCCTTCTTCACCTCTTAGTTGCAGGATCCATGCTTTCTCAATATTGGAACACAGATTATATATTGGCCATTACTTCAATGTGTATAGCACATGTTGAAAGCTGTCTTCCACCATCTCAGAGTGTTTTGCCCAAGATAAAATGTTAAAAGTTTTTAATGTCTCTCATACTTCAATTATGCTGTCAACTTCCAGGTGACATGCTGTGTGGTAGAATCAGTGATTCCTGCAGACACGCTGCCAATGTCATACTTACTTCACCATAAAATGTGCCCCTTATCAGAGGCAATGTTATATAGGCTCTATGCTGGTGAATCAGGCAATCTGTTGGCTCTTGAAAGGAGATGCTGGCAGTCAGGGAAGGGAATCTTACATCCAGAATGGATGTCAATTCTTGAGAACAAATCACTCTCCATAACAGAGTAAAATGAGTGAAGAAATCCACCTGTTACCATGTAGCTGTCTGGTCTACTTAAGTGATGTTATCACAGCAAGAGCTTGACTGTGATTTCTTTGACTGGAAATCTGGGCATTCGTGAGTGACAGTGACTGATGAATCTCCCATGATAAGAAGAAACTCATGCTACTGGACTCAGGTATGATGAAATCACCCTTGATCTCGATTTCTATGACTTTCAGGGACTGTTGAATAAGCCCTGGGGTGACCAACGAGAGAGGCTGAGTGTTATCCACACAAAGGGGACATGATCTGTGGTAGGTGCTCTCTGAGGTGAGAACTAACATGAGACACAAAGGTCTTAAACCCTGTGTCCACTCCCATGGACAAAAATGCCTCATTTCCTAACTTCCTTTGATGTTCATCTTTCGCCTTCTCATCTTTCGCCTTCTCAGCACTGAATCATTCAGAAAGTCACAAACCACTGCCAGGAGTCTATTTTATAGCCATAACGGAGGGAGGTCAACATTGGGAGGTCAACATTGCCACCATTCAAATTAAGTCATCAGGGCACTGCCTGCAGCTCTTGCCACTCCTCACTGTCTCATTGGGTGCTCCTGGGTGAGGCTATTTAATGAAATTGTAGCCCTGGATATCCCATTACATCTCTAATCTTAATATCTTCCTCCTAAAACATATGTTCTTATAAATGGATGTCCTAACATGGACTGATATAGACATTAATAATGATTTCTTGATTATACTTATGTAATGACATATGGCTGATTTGATAGATATTGCTCATTTACAAAACCCTACTGTTTAACTAAAATTCAATATCCCCAATTTTTTTTTTCTTTCGGCATAGGGATAAGAGGATTCAGCAGAGACAGACTGGGAAGCAGAACAGGTAGATTTACTGAAATACACTGTTAAGGGGAGCATCTGGTGAGATAGGAGAAGTCTGCTGAGCCCTAGCAGGGTCAGCTCCCTGAGCTGGCCTAGATTCAGGCCTCAGTGGTGCAGCACTGAGACTTCACCCCTAGGACACCAGGGAGGCCCAACAAACCAAATTTGCATTACACCTACCATGTGTACTACCTCTATTGTGTACTTGGGAAGATCCCAGGTCACCACTTATTTGGTTCCTGCTCTGTAAAACGCCCAGGTAGAATTCAGAACAGAGGCAGCAGACATGTGAAGGAATCAGTGCCTGAGGGGCCTGGGCAGTGAGTGGTTTGGCTAAAGGGTTTACACTAGTTGTAGATCTTCTGCATAGGCCATAGCAAGAAGGAGGCCAGCACTATGACAGAACTGGACGCAAAAGGAGTGAAAAAATTTGGGTGATACAAAACAAACTTTATTAGTATTTCTATAATGAACAAGAAATCCTGGAGGAAATAAAATGAAAAAAACGTGAAATCAATTAGGAAACAAAGATTTTTGAATTACAAGAGGAGGGCCAGGTGTCAGTGGGTGGAGGGATAGTAGAAGTTAAACGAGGACATGTGGCTAGAGAGGTGGGTGAGGAGAGGTTTGGGGTCAGCGGTGCTTAGTCAACACCAGAGGTGGGCAGGCAGGACAGGGGTCAGGGGATGGGACCCTGGAGGAATGGCATCAGGTGAGCACCCTCTGCATATGTTGTTCCAGAGCAACAGGAGAGCCCAGCAGGCCTGCTGGGTCAGACAGACAATGCCCAGGGTACTGTAGCTGTTCCTGGGCACTCTGAGCTCACTAAACCCCTACATAGCCTGAAACCCTCCAGATTCCAGCAGGATGTCCCCATGCTGCTGAGCTAATACCAGCCCTGCTGGGGAAACCAGTCCAGGACCTGCAACCTGTGGGACAACCTGCCGGGCATAAGCACACACCACCTGTTTGTGGGGAGCCAGGCCCTAGCCAGGCCTAGCAGGGCAGCTGGCAGTGGTGTGTTTACACCAGCCCCACCGCGGGAGACAGGTAGAGGCCAGGATGCTTCAGGAGCTGCCCAGTGTGGACAGTTCACACCCCACCCCTTCTGGGGAAGCCAAGACTGGCGCAGGATCCCAAAGACTTCTTTGAGGATTTTGAGATAAGAGGAGTGCTGCAGGAGGAACCAGACAATGACCAGGATGCTGCACCCCATGGGGACAGTGCTGAGCTCACTCCACCCCTTCTGGAACAGCCAGGCCCTGGCCAGGTGAATGCAGCCTACGCAAGAGCGTCCTGAGCTCGAACCACACCTGTGGGAGGAAGCCACCTCAGGCCAACATCCTGCAGGTTCAAGTGAGGGTGCGAAGGCAGCAGCAGCCCTGCCTGGGGAACCAGCCTCTGCAGGGATCCTGCAGCACAAGCAGAGACAACCCCGGTGTCTGCTTCTCTCCAATCAGCAACTTGGCTGGGCTCTGGCCTGTCCCATGGGCTGCAGGGGAGCCCGACTGTGCTCCTTGAGAAGCGGCTACAGATGCAAGAGTACAGGCCATCAGCCACACGCCAGATTGCCTCTTGCCTTTTCAAACAGACCACATGCTAGAGACCTGAGCAGGGACCACCCTAAAATAGGGGGCCCTTGGGATTCTGTTCCTCAAATGAGGCAGTTGCAGATGCCAGGTCAGACTGCTCGTGGTCCAAATCTAGCCCGTGTGGTCTCCTCCAAGGGCCACCAGACCCTACCCCGCCCAGCCGGGCCCATGCACCAGCCTGGGCCACTCACCCTCGGACGGCTCCTCCAGGGATTTCGGGTACTGCAGCCAGTTCCTTTGGACATGTGCCCCAATCTCAAAGTTGCAGGTGCACTTCAACCTGGGCTCTGTGCTGGGACAGATCCCACACTGGGCTGTGGGAGGACAGTCGGGGAATTGCACTCTCTGGATCTCTTCACCTTCCTGGACACAAAAGACCTCCTGGGAGTAAACAGACGCACCTGCTGGGTAGCAACCAGCTGGGGCAAGAGGGAGCAGCCATGACGGTTTGGGTCCCACCACCAGCCAGGCTGGTTCTGGTGTAGACATGAGCAGACTCCTGGGTGGGCCAGACCCTCCTTCCTGGAGCACGCACACACTCACTCTCACCACACGCACACCCGCACTCACAGGGGGAAGGGAGGGGTGGGGGCATCAGAGCCCTGGCGTGGTCTGACCTGTCCCTAGGGCCCCCCTAGTTACCTGAGGGGCAGTGCTGGTGCTGGCCCGAGGCGTACGCACAGGCTCCTCATGCCTTTCGGCAGAGTGTGACACGAGTTTCGTGGACCTTTTTTGGGTCCACTGCGGGGAGACCTGGGCAAACAGCAAGAAAACGTGGGGCCGGGTCCAGGCCCACCAGGCAAGTGAGCTGGGTCAGGTTTGGTTCAGAACCAACTGCCTGGGGACCAGGGTTCCGAGGTCATGTGTGCCCTGTCATCTCGTGGAGGTGATGTCACTTCCTGGGTCCCCTTCCCTGGACTTCCTGCTCAGACAGATGCACCCCCCCCCGCTCCCCCCCCAGCCCGCCACATGGCTACCTGGGCCACTTCCTGTTGGCCCTCCATACCAGGCTCATCTCACAACACTGACAGCAGCACAGCCTCCCAGAGACCTTGGATGGAGCCATGCAGCCAGGGACAACCTGGGGACCCAGGTCTCTGGCTGCTGACCTGGCTCATCCTCCCTGCCAGGGAGCAGGCCCTGCAGCATCGGCAACTCCAGGCTCCTGTCTCCCATGGGCCCAGAGGAGCTCCAGAGTGTGGAGCCTCTCCCTGGGGAGTGGGCCACTCCTCTCTGCTGCCCTTGGAGGGGAGGCTGGTGTCAGGCTCACAGCACTTGGAGGGTCCCACCCGGGGAAGGGCACCTGCACACGCCTCACCCAGGCCTGGCCAGCCCTGCTGGGGGCAGAGACATCTCCCACCCGGGGTGCCTGTCCTCCCACCCAGTGTTCCTGTCAGCCCTGCTCCTCTCTGGCCGTGCCCTACAGGGCTTTGCGGGCCCAGTCAAGGTGCCAGGGCCACAGACAGTGCACACGTGCCGGCCACAGATTTCTCAGGGCCCCCAAACTGCTCACACACCTGCCCACCTGCCTGGAGGTTGTATTGACTTGGGACTGGGTTCTGACGGGGACGAGGCCACCCAAGGCAGGGGGTGTCCACTCCAACAGTGACTGATGCCAGCGAGGCTTCTTCTGTCTCCTTCCCTGTCCTCACTGGCTGACTCTCCCTTTCTCTTTCTGTATGTCCCTCTGATGTTCTCTCTCCCCCTCCTGGTCTGTCCTCATCTCACTCTCTGTGTGTGTCCCTGTCCCTCTTGGCCTCTCTGTCCCTGCCCCATTCCTCTGTGTCCCTGTCTCAGTCTCTCTCTGATCCCCAGTGTGCAGAGGACCAGAGGGAGTTAGGGAGGAGCACAAGGGACTGAGATGATGTTGCACGGGTGCCTTGGAGAAGGAAACTCTATGGGGACTACACCTGAGGGGGTAGGTGGAAAACAAATAGTCTTTACAAGTGAAAAGTGAAGTTAAAAAATAAAAAAAAAGAAGAATATAAAAAAAAAATACAATCACGCCTGCAGGATCCTCATCCTGGTCCTGGTTTCTGCAGCAGTGGGGGTGTGAACTGTCCACACTGGGCAGTTCCTCAAGCATCCTGGCCTATACCTGTCTCCCACAGTGGGGCTGTTTTGATCCTGTCTCCTGGAGACAGCATAAAATTGGGTTTTGTTTTTTGGTACAACCAGTCACTCTGTGTCTTTCTCTTTGGTGAGTTCAATTCATTTCCATGAAGGGTGATGACATGATGACTTTCTACTGTGCTTTTGTCTTTAGTCAAATCCAGGCAAGAAATGTGTGGTAGGGCCTCCCCGGTGGCGCAGCGGTTGAGCGCTGGGTTGCAAGGCTGCCCGCAGCCTCTGCAGCATCGGTTCGATCTCTGGCTGCTCCCCGGCCACCTGAGGATGGTCCCACATGGCGCGCAGATCTCTCCTGCTGCCCGCTGCTACCCTCAGCAGTGTACTTCATCAGTCTGCCTGTTCTGCAACCTGATCTGGCTCTGGTGAATTCTCTCACCCTCCTGTACTTCTCACTGTACCCAGTGCTTGTATAAATAAATAAATAAATATTTTTTTTAAAAAAACTTATATCTCAATAAATTTGCTTTAAAAACATAACAAATAGGGTCTACAAGTTGCCCTGTGTCTGTCCTCCACAGTATCCTCATCAAGGGCTTGTGTGGCAGGGAACTGCCTGAGCCCATGAGGAGCTGAGCACAGACGGTTTCACTGGACAGATGCCGTCAAGGCGCCTCCTCTGCGTGGTCCTGAGTCACGCGATGAGATGCTGACATCACGCTGCTTCTGTGATGGGAGAGACTTTAGGGGCCTTGGGTGGGAGGCAGCTTATTTTTCATGTGGGCAGAATGGAAATAATGAGTGTCCAGAAGGTCTACTGTGTTGGTTTTCAATTCTCCACCAGTTCTGGGATACACAGGAGGGGAGACAGCTCCCCCCGTGAGTGTGTCTGACTCCCTGGCTCTTCCTCGTGAGGAGAATGAAGCAGAAGGGACGCGCCACGTCACAGAGTCAGGCTCACAGGGGCTGAGACTTCCCGCCCGGGCTCCCCCTCTCTGGGGTGACTCCCTGCACACGGTGGACCCTCAGCTAAGGGGACGCCCACAGGACAAGGACCTGAGGGTTTTCTCCAGGAGCCACATGCAGGAGCTCTGAGGCAGGTCCTTCCACGCTGATCACGGCCATTCAGAGTCGCCAACATCTCGTCCCCATCACAGCCTCGTGGAACCCAGAGCTGGAGCCTCTGAGTGAGGCCCCACCTGCCGCCTCCCCCTCAGAGACTGTGGAGATGCCAGATCTTTGTTTTAGGTGCAAAGGAGGAAGAGATTTGGTACAAACCAGTAAAATATTCAGGCGATAAAGTGATCAGTGGCTGTTTTCTCACAAGAAACAGTGGAGGCCAGAGTAGCTCACGTGACGGTCAAGGTCCTGATTGCAATGAGCTGTCAGACAAGGAATCCACGTCCTCTGAAGTGTCCTTCAAAATATGTGATTTTTAAAAATCAGCTCTACCGTTTTCAGATTCCCATTTAATTTTGCTGTTTTGTTTTCTTTATACTATCCCCAGAGCGGTGTCTGCAGGGTCACGGCACAGAGGGGCTGTCAGCAGCCTGGAGCTGTGAGCAGGGCTGACTCTAACCTGCTAGCAGGGAGTGGGGCCCTGGAGCCCCAGAATCATTCCCCACAGATGGCCCTCCAGGGCAGCACAGGCCTTTCTCCTCTTGATTCCCTGAATCACCTCCTCTTCATTGCAGGAATCTCCCTGCCACCCCAGCATTGGGGAGTTGGGGAGGATGTTGAGGCTCAGGAAATGGGGGCCTCCTCCTAACCATCTATCCTCTCCTCCTCTCTCTCCTTCATCAGCCTGAGTGTGCGTGTTTGAGTCACACCAGCCCTGCACTGACAGGAAAGGCCCAGAACCTAAGTGATTCCCTAATCAGTTACAGCTCCAGCCCCTCTGCAGTCCCACCAGGGGAGACAGAGACTCTCCCAGCCCCAGCCAGAGTCGCATCTCCCACACAGACCTTCCCCTCACAGTGTCCCCGATGCTGCCCCTTCCTGGCCCCACCCTTCCTGGTGCCCCTACCACTCCTTTTGGGCCCCATCCCCTAGTCCCCATTTTCATCCTCTGCTCCATTTCCAGGAGCCTCCCTGTCTTCCTAGTCATGCCCTGGGGGCTCTCCTCAACCTCCCCTCATTCAGGGATGGAAAATTTTTAAAAGATGTATATTTGTTTATTTATTTCCTTACAGCGTGGGTCATCTTTCTATAGTTATTGTTCCTCTTAGGTGCGGCCCTTCCACCAAGGATCCACCACACACCACCACCAGCTCCCCGGGTCTATCCCCGGCTCTGATCACTCCTGCTCCCCCCTGCTGCAAGACGTGGATGGTGGTTGGCCCCGGGTCTTGGTGTTTTCCTGGAACCTTGTCCTTTTCTTGGGCGAGGCCCTGGGCTCCTGGGTAGAATTGAATGTTAATTCCCTGGAAGCAGAAGCAGAAACAAAGTACAGAGACTCTGGAGTCCAAGGATCCATCCGAGACTGAAGGAACCTCTATATTTGGGGAACAGCCCATAGTCTGGTTATCAGCTGTAATGACCTGGAAACCTGCTTTTGTCCTTTGTCCATAGGACTAAGAAAATTTGGGGTCTTCTGACCTGACACTGGACTTGGGCGCCCCCTTGTGTGCAGATCCCTGTCCTGCCGCTGGGGGCCCAGGGAGCCTGGGGAGGGCCTGGCTGAGCAGGAGAAAGGGCGGCTCTGGTCTCCTGTGCTCAGCCCTGTGGCCACACGGGGGCGCTGCCGCGCTGCTCCGGATTTGGTGGCGCCGCCAGGACGGGGCGGGGGCTGAGGTGGGCACAGCTGGGGATGCTGGAGGGTGGCGACCTGGGGGTGAGATGCTCTGTGAGGAGTCAGAGCAGCAGGGCTCAGAGGAGAGGAGACTCCGGAGCCTGCCCTGTGTGTGAGGTTTCCATCTTTTCTCCAGAACCCCTCTCTCCAGTCCCTGGACGGTGATACCTGGGAAAACTGGAAAAGAAAAAAATTTTTCTTTATATAACCTATTAAATATTGAGAGTATTTTAAAAAATAACATTTAAAGAATACTGTTCGATTTACAGAAAATTTGCAAAGGCAGTACACGTCTTGTTTATCCCACACCATTTCCCTTTTGTTAACATCCTACATGAGTACAGATTTTTTTTTTTTACCACTAATGCAGCAATGTTGACATAATAACTAAACGCCATACTTTAATTCGTTTTTGCTAATGTCCATTTTATGCCCAATAATCCCATCCAGTTTGCCTGGATGACAGTTTCTCAGACTTTCCTTGTTTCCTTGGGAGAGGTGTTGGGGTCACAGATGGGGGTTCTTGGGTCACCTCTAAGAAAAACTTCACCAGAGTCCTCCTTTCAGTGGGGTGAGGGCACACACACACACGCACACATATGAAAAGAAAGAAGTCCATGCTTGCACAGACACAAATTGGCAGGAGGATCTGATCCTGGAGGGGGGGGGTGTTGGGGAAGCCTGTTAGTGGAGGCTCATTAGAACTCTGTTGGTGTGTGTGGTGTGGAATTACACATTTTAATAGGTGTGAAGCTGTACTCCAAAAATTTATACAGTGTTATAAACTAGTGTAACACACGCATATATATATTAATTATTGCTTTTGGGTGTTTTGCTTACATTACTGCTAAAAGCCATGATCCATTACGGAGGTCTTACTATGTGGGCCTCTTAGTTGAATCATAGTCTCTGGTATACTATCAGCTTTCCAATCCTTAGATATGGAGGAAATTTCTAATTCCATTTATACCACATCTAGGTCATGGGTAAGAAAATGTTTGCTCCTCAGTTGATCTATGTAGCCAACATCTGCATCAGTAATATAGAAAATCCTTGAATTTCCTCAAATTATGTCCCTGTAAACGTTCCTCAAATTATGTCCCCTGCAGTTATTTCATTGTTTTCCTTTCCTTTCCAGTCTGATTTGGCTAATTTTAATGCCATTCCAATAGGGAACAGTGGTAGAGAAAGAAATAGATGAGATAGTAATACATCACTCCGTAATTCTTGTAGCCCTAGGAAAATCAAGTGTTCTCTATGGTGGTGAAAAGAGGAGATTATTTCCTGATGCAGGAGCACTCACAATGTAATGGAAATGCAGGGTTGTATTGCCATGGTTTGATCCATAGCACATTTTGGAATAGTGCCCAAGTCCTGTTTCATAAGCCTAAATAACTAACCTGGACCCGGGTTCCAAGGAGGACCATGAATTTGTGGCTCATGCGTGCACACTCCTCTGCCCCACGGGGGGCATATTGTGGCAACACCCTTGTACAGACTTTGTTTCCTGTGGTTTCCTGAGGGGAGGTTCCCCGAACTGTGTTTGCATGGAATAGCTGTGAGCCATCTACAGACTTCCATAATGGAGTTTCCCTTCATGTATTTAAGCTGTATTCTGTTGTATAGTGATTTGTGGACCAGACAATGTAGCAGAAGTACACTGAAGCAAGTTGATTAAGAGTTGATAAATGAATGTAATGTAACAGAATTAGCTGACTGCTTTATTCTCAAAATGTTTATACTTCAGTAAGTTTATGCTTTAGTTGGAATTACCATGTTAATCCCTTCATCATATTGCTCTGTACTATTCGCAAATAGTTTCTCATTAAAGTCTTTTCTCCTTGATCTGCTTTGCAGACTTTCCAAACAAAGACTGCCACCTTTTTCCAATGTATGTTTTTCAAGCATAACAGAACTGGGGTGTAGACCAGAGGTGCAGTGGTTGAAAGGATTCACCAGAGAGAGTGGGGAGCAGAACAGGCAGATGTACTGAAATACACTGCTCCAGGGAGCAGCAGGCATGACAGGAGAAGGCTGCTGCACCCTATGTGGCTTAGCTCCCTCGTGGGGAATTGAACTCAGGCCACAGCAGTGATAGAGCTGAGACTTACTCTCAAAGCCAACAGCGTGGCCCCTTTCCCAATAATTTCTCACTGCACCATTGGCCATATAGAATTTAATATAAAATGAATGTGTCTTTACTGATCAATGAATCATGTCACAGGCAAGTTTTAGATTTAAATTAATTGGTATGCATGTGTAAGGACTATATACTACATGGTTACTATGAATAGTTTTTTCTGAAATTGAAAAGACTCTTTTTGGTAAATGTCAAAGTATAAACTAATATGAAAATATTTAACCTTTCGTTCTTATTATAACAAAATGGAAAATAACAAATGACAGGGTTTCACATGGTAGCCCTGAAGGATAATGCTTTTCAGATCCCTTTTATCCATCTCTTTTAATAAATAGCCCTTCATTACCTTTTTATGTTACAAGTTTGCATACTGAACCAGATTGCAATGAAATAACAGTCTAATAAAAACATTATGTTTGAAATAGATGTAGTTCATTCTGTGCCCATAAATTTTTAAGTAGTTGATGGAAAATTGGTCTCTCTAAGTAAGAGATTTTTGTTTTATTTTCAAGTTAGGCTATAGTTTTGGATCTGTGGACAAACCATTTACTCTCCCTGGTATTATCTTTCTTCTAGCTAATTCTGTGAGTCATAGTCTCTTCTGGTACCATCGATATTATTGCAAAGAGGAAGATTTAATCCGGTGGGGTTTTTTTAGTAGCTGAGTAGTATTTGTGTGTTGTGCGCCATATTTTTGTAACCAACTCATCTATTGTTGGACCCTTAGGTTGCTTCTATCACTTTGGTATTGAAAATACTATTACAATGAACATAGGAGTGCACATATCCCTTCATATTAGTGGTTTTGTATACTTCAGAGAGATATCTAAGAATGGGATTGCTGGATCATCAGGTAGAACTATTTTTAGTATTTTCAGAAATACCTACCCTACTTTTCTAGGAAAGGAAACAGTCTTCATTTCCACCAACAGTGGAGTAAAGACATGGATATAAGTTCTGAAATCACAAAATACACAGAAAAACAAAAATGACACAGTTCCTTAATCAGCCTTAGAGATGACTTTTGTCAATCGGATTACATTGGCAAAGGAAACAAAAGCAAATATAAACAAATGGGACAATATTAAACTAAAAGGTTTCTATAGAGTGAAAGAAACCACCATTAAAAAAGCTAATGATTTGGAGAAAATACTTATATATGTCAGACAAGGGCTTAATATAGAAATTTTATAAAGAAGTCATTAAACTCATCACCAAAAGAACAAATGTCCCCATTGAAAAGTGGACAGAGATGTTGAAGAGCGCCTTGTCCACAGGAGACAGAGATGGCAGCAGGCCCATGAACGTGTGTTCTTCCTCTCCTATTCAGAAAGCAAATCAGAAGCAAAATGAGCGATCATCTCCTATCTGTTAAGAGGGTTATTATCAAAATAGACAAGAAACAAGTGATGGTAAAGTTGTGGAGAGAAAAAATTCTTTGTAGATGTTGTTACAAATTTAAACTGTTCTAATCATGGAAATAGTGTGGCAATCCCTCAACAAAATTAAGAAAAGAAATATCACATGACCCAGCTAGCTGACTTCTCTTTTGTTGTCAAGCTTTACCACAAAAATATACAAACTTAAATTCAAAGAGATATATGGAACACCATGTTCATCATAACATTATTCACAACACTCAAGACAGAGAAACAAACTCAGAGCCCACTGATAGATGATAAAATAAAAAAAAAGTGATATATATGATATATATATCATATATATATATACAGTGGGAGACTACTCAGCTATAAAGAAGATGAAATCCTGCTGTTTGCAACAACATGGATTGACCTAGAGTATCTATATTTTGCTATCTAAAATAAGTCAGAGGGATAATAAAAGCACCATATGATTTTGTTACAGGGCAAGGAGAGGGGTAGCCCAGACACCACAAACCTACCTGCTCTAAATGGGTTCTGCCGTCCAACGCATCACCACAAACATATGAGACTTTACTGGGAAGGAACTTCAATACAATCAGGAAACAATATAGGAAAGGCAGAGACTACAGTTTCTTTTTTTTAAAATATTTTATTTTATATAATTCTTACATCATTTTTCATCTTTGCACAATGTATGCATTTTCATTTTGGTTATATTCCCAATACAATTGCACCTCCCCCTTATTTTGACTCTAGTCTTCCTCTCCCTGCCCTCCCTCCCTCCCCCCACCCCGCACCCCCTCCCCCTGCAGTGTGTCTCTATAGTTTCTAAATAAAGTATCCAATGTTACCAGTCCCCTTGTTGGTAAAAGTCCATCCAAAAGGGATTGGCCCAGAATAAGGTCCCAAAGCCTGCCACAGGTCTAAGGCATCTTCCAGTGGGGAGCCATAGAAAAGGATCAGAAACCACCAGACAAGTCTGGAAGGAAAAGAGTAAATTATCAAAAGCAAGACAAAAACCGCCATTGCCACCTCCCCACGGGTCTCTCGCCCACATCTGTGTCACCCAGTCCACGACCAAAAGGCAAGCGTGGTTTCTTCACGCGTCTCTCTGCTCTACGTGCCTCCTCTGGGTCTCCTTCTGGCTCCATCCTGCTTCCTTCCTTCCTCAGTTTCCTCTGCAGCTTCTTCTCTCCCTGCTCAGCTCCACCCTCCCTTGGGTGGGGTGGGAACCTGGAACCTCCCCCTTTCCTGGGGACCACCCTGTTACAATTTCACTCCTATATGGATGATAGAGAAACAAAACAAATGAACAAACAAAACAAACCAAAAACAACATCTTAGTCTGTAAGAACAAAATATTTGCTGCCAGAGGGAAACAGGAAAAGGGGCTGAGGAATTTGGGTGAAGGAGTTCTTGTATGGGGAAGAATAGAAACTGTTTATTCAAATGTTAATTTTTAATGTACACCAAAACCTATCCCTATATAATGGTACAAACCAGTGGAACTTCAGTAAAAATTAACAGAAAATGAAGTGAAACACAAAGATTTTTGTTAGAGCTCATGAAATTTGTGATAATTCCGAAGCTCTGTTTGTATATATATGTAAAAAAGTAAAAGCTATTCTGAGATATTTTGACTTGCTCTCTTAGATGCAATCCTCATACTTTTCCTTTTTTAAATTTTTTCTCCCTCAGCAGTTAATTTTTAAAAACAATGGAATCAACTGATGGCCTATGGGGACATTTCAAGGTCTTAATTTCAGAGGACATTTATTCTGATTGCTGTGTGTTCTTTACAGTTTTTGCTATAATACATGGGAGTCAGAATCTCCAAGATGGATGAGGGTTGCTCAAAGACCCACATTTTGATGCAAATTTCCTAAGTCATCCTAAATTCCAGCCACTTCAAAATTCATGGAGCAAACCCAAAGATGTAAAATTGTGGAGAAAAGGGAAATGATTTCCTTAGAACAAGAAAATGACACCTCAGGCTAAATTCAACCTTGTAAATACAATGAAAAACCAGCCACATTCATTTGTTAATTGTCCTTGGCTATCTCCTTGCTGTAGTGCAGATTTTAGTAGTTGCAAAAGGAACTACAATATATGGTAAATAAAGTTTGAAATATTTATTCTTTGAGGAGAGAGAAATTTGTCAATCCTTGTTCTACAGTCATGATTTGTAAACATTCAAGCGCAGCTTCTCTGGCATAGGGAGGGTGAAGAAAGAGATCTGAGCCTGTGTCCTTCTTCCCTTATCAGGTCTCTGAATCTACAGAAAATAAGGGAACTTTTTAGAGTTTGAAAATCAGTGAATTTATCTTTAATTGCCGCATCAATATTAGCTTGGTAATGCTGTTAATAACATTTATATCAGAAATAATGATAATTCAGGGTCAGTGATATAAGCGATGATTGGATAGTTCATTAAGTGGAACAAACATTATTAAGCAGTCTTTGTGGTGGAACCATAGCTGGGGGAGGCGTGAGGTATGGGGGTGTAAGAGTGTGGCAGAGATGGAGTAGAGAACAGAAAAGGAGGATTTATTGAAATACCCTGCAAGGGAACAGGGGGCAAGAGGGAGCTATACAGCTGTGTGTGAAGGATTTGAGACTTTTACACTAGGGTTCCATAGGGTTTCTTACTTGGGGAGCCAGTTTGCACAGGTTATCGGCTGGGGTGTCTGCTCTTGGGTGCAGACCCTTGACACAGACACATGTGCAGGCCCTGCCTCTGCATTCCTGGAGTTGGGCTGGTTTATCTGCCATGGTGGTCAGTCTAGCGGCCCAGTTCCCATGGCAGCCTTATTGATGCCCTTCTCTGCTCAAGTCTCTCAAACATGACTGTGGGGTAAGAGTGAGAGCTTAGTTTTTAACCTTATGAAATGAAACCCTGACACCCGTGTTGGGCCAGATGTATACTTCAGGAGTGACAACATAATCCTTTCTCTGGAAATCACAGTATTTTCTTTCCTTTTTCCAGAATTTATACTATTTTTGCTGATTTGATGGGCTCATGTTTTAATATTTGGTAATTAAACATGGTTTTGACAGGGAATGAGTAATAAAAAAATAAAGCAACCCAATTCAACCCCCTTTTGCTCTTTTGATTGTACCATAACTTACAACTTAATTCTCAGAAATTCTCTCTTAAGAAAATGTAGAATTGCTTCCGTGTTTAGCCTTTGGGGATTTGGGGTTCCCTTTTTGGTAATTTACTTGACACTTATTGATATAAGAGTGTTAAGTCATAAAGTGCATGCTTTGAATTGTTTCTGTCAGTAGAGACTTCCAAATTTAATGGATGCAGACAGGTGAAGACCAAGAAGAGGGAATGTAAATCGCATATAGGAAATTATCCACTGTGGCAGAAAAACAGAAACCAAATGGTGGGGTAGTGTTCAATAAGGTTAAAATTAAGCCCCTACCCCTTGCCCAGCAGGAAGGTTTGGGAGGCTTGAACACAGAGAGAACTGATGAGGCTGCTCTGGGTCCCAATCTGTAAGATGGATCCCTTTGACCAGGAATGTGGAGGCAAGGCCAGGACACATTCTGGGTCAAAGATCAAGCCCCCAGGATCAGACACCCCTGTACTAACCAGCCCAAAACTAACTCCCCAAAGCAAAACTGACAAAACTATTTATAAAAGGGAGCCCAAAATCTTTCTTCACCTGTAGATCTTTCCTGTCTCCCTAGCTGCTTCTCTTAGCAGTGTATTTGAACAAATGTGCCTTTTCTGTTCTCCAGTCTGCCTCTGGTGAAATTTTTCACCCCTGCACATGTGGTCTGTCAAGGTATCATTAAGAATTTGAAAACCAAGCCCCCACTCCTTGGCCAGAGGCAAGTTTGGGAGGCTGGAATGATAAAGGGAGTGGATGGAACTGCCATGGAAACATGGACCTTAAGCTGGTGAGGCCCAGAACTGATGATCCTCTATGCTGATTCAGATCATCAGTCAGGACACACCCAAGACTAGTCACCCTAACCAGTCAATGGTTCTAAAGCGTAGAGACTTGGGACCCAAACTCTGAGCAGTCCACCCTTCCTGTTTCGCCCTCTGCTTCTTTTAGCAGTGTATTTCAATAAATTCGCCTGGTATTTCCCATCTGTCTCTGGTGAACTCTTTCACCCCTGCAACAGGGCCTCCACCTTGATTCTTCCCCACAACATTCTATATCAATAATCTTTGTTAGATAGAGTGGTGTGATTTCTTATAAAAGAAGATGGAACCTAACCTCTTCAACTACACCAATCTTCCATCTACCCAAACCTCCACTCTTTGTTCTCTGAATTCAGCAAATAAAAATAAAACTTAAAAAAAAAAAAAAAAAGCATGGGCCTCCCCTAGTGGCGCAGGGGTTGAGTACTAGGTTGCGAAGCTGCCCATAGAATCTGCAGTGACGGTTCAATACCTGGCCACCAGCGAGGGTCTCACATGGCACCACAGAACTCTCCTGTTGTGCCCGCTGCTCCCCTCAGCAGTGTATTTCGTCACTCTGCCTATTCTGTTCTCTGCTCTGGCTCTGGTGAATTCTCTTACCCTCCCGCACTTCTGACTGTACCCAGGGCTTGTATAAATAAATACATAAATCTTAAAAAAAAAAAAAAAACAAATAGCAATTACATCTACCAAGTTGCTCAAGATAGAAAGTTTGGCAGCATCTTTAATTTCTGTCTTTCCCTCACTTTCTATATCCATCCAAATCAGCCCTATTAGCTAACATCCTAAGCAAAGTACCACTCTGTCCTACTCCTCTCTCTTTGTCTACTGCAAGTTTCTCCGTTTTTTTTTCCCTGTTGCATCTTGTTCTCCTACAATCTAGTTTCCCCAATGCAAAGAGATTTTTCCTCAAACACAAATTATTCAATTCACTCCACTCGCCAACACCTCTCTCCATTTTCACAATTAGTTGAAGTTCAGGCCATCCCCCTGAATTAGGAAGTTCTGAGTGACTAGTTTCTGTGAATATCTTTGACCTTGTCTCACAATTCCTTCTCCTTTGTCCACATGAAACACTGACCTCCTTTTTCTTACTGCAGGGTGATTCAGTCCTTTCTGCCTCTCTGTGCTCCCCTCTGCAATTGTGCTTTCTCCCAAACTTTGCTGTATGCATCCTGGTCTGTCAATAGAGTTCATATTGTCATTTATTGAAGTCTTATCATTTCCATGAAAGAATAATGTTTTCATAGCTTTACAGATACATACATTTTATTAAAAATATCCTGATGGGTTTCATATTTTGATGTTATCCTAAATGGCATTGAAAATTCAATTGGTTTGTTTCGATCCTTTGTACAGTTCCTATCACCATTTGTTATTTCTCTGTTGGATATTTTAAAACTTATTTATATTGCTTTTATTCCCTGCCACTGAAAAGTCAGTTTTATCACAACAATCTCTCTATATCTTGATCACTAGAACACTATCAATTCTACAAAAGTACAGTGTAGTTTCTCAATAATTAGTCATTGTTTCTTTTGAGTGAATATCATATATAGGTAACCTTGGAAAAAGTAATTAGCCTCTCTAAATCTCCTTCCTCAGATATTAATATATATGTAAGTGCACATATTGATATATGTAATATACATAGAATTAAACCAATGATACTTATACTTCCTGATATTTATCACTATTAAATCACTTTATTTTGGTTGAAGTGTTAAAAGCAACCTAAAAAACAAAGTATTCTGAATTTCCTAACATTTTTGTTTAGTTTTAAGCACACTGGTACTGTTATGACCTATTGGATTTGTTAGTATATTCCTTCTCAAAGGAACTTTTGTGCATATAGTATTATTATTTAATGTTATTTTTCTACTAAACTGACTGCATGACACAATTACAGCCCCCCAAAAAGAAAGACAGGCTGAAAAAGAATCCTGAAATTACCTCTTGAAAATTTTAGAATTTAAACCTTACTAGTTCATTGCAACAGCAGTAACTGTGCCTTTATTTTTTTTTAATTTTCTTAAAGATGTATTTTATTTATGCAAGCACCGGGGTGCAGGCCAGATGCGCGGGAGGGTGAGAGGATTCCCCAAAGACAGCCTGGAACAGAACAGACAGACTGACTGAAATCCACTGCTGAGGGGAGCAGCGGGCGGGGCAGGAGGGGTCTGCGCGCCACGTGGACCCTCGCGGGCGCGGCAGAGGCTGTGGACAGCTCCCCAGCTCGCGCCCAACCGCCTGCACCCCCTGTTTGCTGTTCTCCCCACAGTGTGAGCGCGACAGTAAAGCATCTGCACAAGGCGGGGCCAGGATGGGGGCGCCTGGAAAAGCCAAATCCCAGGACGGGATTGCTCAGGACCGATGAAAGGGCCTCTCGGGCATTCCAAGGGTTGTCGTTAAGCGGCAGCTTTTTCGTTAAGGCTGAGAAACCGCTGGCGGTTCCCTCTGCCAATGGCTGTGGCCTGTGGCTCTGACGCCACAAAGAGCCCTTGTGACGGCACCGGCACCGCCTGCATCAGGCCCGCCCGGACTGCGCCTGTGTCCTCAGGAGCCGGGAAGCTTTGGACAGTGACCTGTGCACTCCGGACGACGTGAGAGACAGTGAGAGCCTGTTTTGGTTCTCTTTTGTTTTATTTATTGGTTTATTTATTTAATTATTTGTTTAGGCTATTTATTTTAGTTATTTTATTTTTCTTTCTTTGTTTTTTACCTTATTTTCCTTTTTTTTTTTTTTTTTTTGTATTTGCTTATAGTCAGGGCTGGTGAGGGTGGTCAGCGTAGTCAAGCGCACAGGCGCTATGTCCCAGGGACGGCAAGGGCAAAGCTACCTGGTGCTGCGGGAGCTGGGGCGGGGCTCCCACGCCAAGGTGACGCTGGCGCTGCATGCGCTCACGGGCACGAAGGTGCTCATCAGGGGCGTCCGCAAGTCTGAGGTGCCCGACCTCCGCCTCCTGGCCCGCGAGATGGGGTGCATGAAGGCCCTTCACCACCCGAACATCGTGGAGCTCTTCCAGGTGGTGGACACCGGGCCGGAGCTGCAGCTGGTCATGGAGTACGTGCAGGGGGAGGACCTGCAGGACTTCCTGGACAGGCGTGGGCGCCTGGGCGAGCGCGAGGCCCGGCCGCTCTTTCGGCAGATCCTCGCGGCCCTCAGCTACTGCCATGCCAAAGGCATCGCGCACAGGGATGTGAGGCCTGAGAACATTCTGCTGACCCGAGAGGGGAAAGTCAAGCTGGTGGACTTTGGGCTCAGCGTCCAGGCCTTCAACTGGGCGCTGAGCAGGTGCTGCTGTCGCCCAGAATACAGGGCCCCCGAGGTCTACCTTGGCCAGCGCTACAATGGCCACAAGGTGGACGTGTGGAGCCTGGGCGTCGTGTTCTATAAAATGGTGACCGGCACACTGCCCTTCAGGGGCCCAAACCTCTGGGCGATCAGGGTGCGCGTCGTGGGCAGGCGGGTCCAGCTGCCCGACTATCTCACGGAGCAATGCCAGGACCTACTGGCCAAAATGCTGGCACCAGACCCATGGAGGCGCAGCACCATGGAGAGCATCCGGCAGCACGCCTGGGTAGCAGAAAACACTGAGGGACTCCTGCCCTTCAGCGAGCCGTCCCTCAGCCCCCAGGACCCGGCCATAATCAAAGGTATGGAGCGCCTGGGCTACCAGAGGCAGGAAATTCGGGAGGCCATTGACGCTAACAAGTACGACAAGGTCATGGCCACCTACCTGATCCTCCGCTCCAGGAAGCAGGCGGGGGAGGAGGACTATGAGGAGGAGGGCCAGGAGCGGCCCAGGCGCGTCACTTTCCAGGTGCCAAAGCTCGTCACCTTCCGGGAGCCCGGTGACCCCGATTCCAAGGACAGCCTCCCGCAGCCTGAGGTTTCGGGGAATACCCCAAGGCCGGGTATCCTGCGAAAGCAGGAAGTCCAAAAGAGGGCAAAGGATGCCACCCCGGGCACCAGGGTCATCTCCGCAGGAGTCCCTGAGCTGGAGGACGCCCAGAAGCACACCACCGCCGCAGGGCCAGGCCGCCTGTTAGATGATGCCCCGAAGGGCAGACCCTCTGCGCTAGGCCCGGTACTGGAGGACGCCTGGGGGGACACCAGCACCTCTGTGGCCAGACCCCAGCAGGAGGACACCAGGGAGCACAGTAGCACCTTGGTGTCAGTCCTCCAGCTGGAGGACACTGGGGAGCACGGCAGCACCACTGAGACAGGCCCCCAGCTGGAGAGGGACCAGGAAAGCAGGGCCAGCACGATCTGTCCAGCTCCACAGGCCTCCAGCACCCCCCTAAGACCTCCCCCAAGACGTGGCTGGCCTTCCAGTGCAGTGGCCCCTTCAGCAATCATCAGGGCCAGAGACAGGGTATTAGATATTATCCTAGAATTTTGTTGCTGCTGTGCAGCATTCGAGTTGCAGAGCAACAAAGAGTAAAAATAGCACCACACCAGACAAAAGCCTCCCCACCCCAAAGCACAAAGTGGCCATGGTGAACAGGAGTACACCAGGGAAGGTTGAGGCTCTGGAGAGGCTCAGGGGCTGGGCCCAGTCACAGGAGCCAGGAGCAGCATGAGACCCATGGGACTGCAGCACAGAAATCTGGGCAAAACTGATGTCCCTGAGCAGAGCAGGTGAAGGGCCAGGAGGGCCACGGAACTGGTGAAACACCTGGAGGGGAGCAGAGTGGGTGAGTGGTGGGGTGTGGAGGGGCTGGGGAGAGCTGAGCAGGTACAGGGCCCAGGAGGGGTATGAGGCTGTGTGGGTGGCCCCAGGGCCAGAGGCAGGAAACCCTGGGCCTCTCTCCCCCATCATAGGCTCAGTTCCCTGAGGACCATACTGCCCCCTTGCTGGGAGAGACCTGCTGCTCTATCCTGGGCACAGGGATGGCATAGAGGATGCAGGAGCTCTTGCAAAGGCTTGGGTCCAGGTGGTAAAACGTGCAGATTGCAAGGAGCAGATAGAGAAGGTCTCTAGCTCCCCTTAAGAAAGACTCGGGGACCAGTATATTAGAATCCAAACAGGACTCTTCAAGGTGGACAGAGTTTATGCACAGACCAACCTTACTCCACACGACCTGCTCAGCTGGAAAATCTGCACATCTTCCTACACCAGGAAGCCCTAGGCTGTGATCAAACTCAGTCCCACAGTGAGCATTGTCACCTCAAATTTTTGCAGCTTGGGATTCTTACACAGTGTCAGCCCAGCTGGTATTTCCCCTTTTAAAAATCCTCTCCAGACGGCCACCCACCCCTCCTCCTCCCTGGATTCAAACCCTGCAGGGTGACCTTAGCCAAATTGGAAACGTTAATATCGCCCAACAGATGCAGGCTTTGGACACCAGTCTCTGCCAAGTAAATCACTGGGTCCAGGAACGAAAAGCTACAGGGGCTGTCTACCTTAAATTTGTGTTTTTCATCATTGTTTAGATGGTGTTCAAGATGGGTAAAATGAAATGGCATAAGAAAGAAAGCAAAAGAAAGTGTTGAAGGTCTGAGAGAGATTTTGGTGAGAAATCATGTGTACTCAGGTGTCTCCCCCTCCTCCAACACATTCATGGACTTGCTCATCTGACCAGCAAAGTCCCCTCTGATCGATACTTCGTCAGCCGAAGCTGGGGCCAGGACATCCAAATGTGGACCAGCTCTCCCTTACTGCCATGGATCCTGCCCCTAGTAGGCCCAGTGATTATGATGATGCTTTTCTTTGTTTCTACACCCTGTTTTCTCTGCTTTATCCACGCAAAGCTCTCTGAGATGAGCCTTCGCTCTCCCAGACCCGGGAAAGCCATTCCTGTTATTGACAGATGAGCAACAGGGCATTGCTCTAGGGGTTCTGGGCCAACCTGGGCTGTCCAGCGACCAGTTGCTTATTTCCTTAAACAAAGGGATCCCACTGTAAGAGGATGGCAGCCCTGCCTGCACGCACTTGCGGCAGCTGCTCGTCTCGCTAGACAGGCCTTAAAACCCACACTGGGCCAATCTGTAGATGTTAATTCTCCACATCGGCTCCAGGACCTACTCAAGCAGTATGTATGCAAGTGCTGGGCCCAACTCGGGCACGCATCACTGCTCCCCTGGTCCAGGTTCCACTCAGCCTACAGAGCAGAGACCCACTGTTTCTAATCCCATCACTTCAAGCCACTTCCCCTTCTTCTGTCTATACCTGGAAATTCCAGATCAGCGCAGCCTCAGGCAAGGTATTAGCACTCACAGGGCCTCTGATCCTAACCTTATTTTTTTCTTTTTGCCCCATGCTTACTGCATTTCATCCAACACCGGATCAAGACCCACCCCGTAGCACCTTTAACCAACTCCTCCACCCATATCCTCGTGTCCCTGCAAAGACCTTCTCATAACCAGGCCTGAGCCCCCACCCCGGTCTTCGCCCCCGTCCAGCAGGAAGTAGCCAAAGAAAGAACCGTCACCCCTTTTCCTATCAACAAAAGGCTGGTATGAAAGGTCTATGCAGGGGCCAGGAATGGGGAAGCCCACATACAAACAACAAGATGGCCCTGACACCAGTACCCCTGATTCCATCAAACCGAAACTGAAGCCATAAGCAGGGGAAAACAACTCGGCTCCACGAAAAAACAACTTTGTTCCACCTAAACCTGTTCCCCCCTGCCAACCCAGTTTTCCTGCCTAACCTCTCCTCACCCTATGAAATGACATCTCCCCCCACAACAGGCGAGACTTCAGGGACACCCCACCTTGAATCAGCAAAGCTCGCCTGGGGGCACAATGAATGTCCCTTCCTTTGAGAAAGTTTAGCCTGGCTCCCCTTTTCTTTACCGCGCCAAACCTTTCATCTTGGTGCCCGAAACCTGGAAGGCTGTGTCCCCTGGCGCTGGGGCCGCCTTCCCGTCCCTGGGACCTCTCCTCTCCATGGCAGACGCCTCACATCCACCACCGGCCTTGATCCTTGGGGTGAGTCACCTGCCTGACCCTCCTTCCTAGGAGGCCCTCACCCCTGGTTACCTGGCTCCTCTCCTCACCCCCATCCTGGTCGACTGTTCCATAAACCGCGGGCCTACGCCAGCCGACCCCCATTGCTCCTGGTTCTGATTTGGGGACGTCCATCCAGTCCAGGTGTCCCCTTCTCATGCCCTCCCATCTCTCCCTCCTGCAAACCAGTTGTACTTTCCAAGTCTCCAGTCTCCTCTCCCTCTTCGCCCTCTCCTCTTCTGCGTTCTCTGATCCTCTAGATGTTCAGTCTTCACCTCCTTCAGCTCCCCAGGCCTGCCCCCGCTTCCACCTCCCAGCTACCACACCTGCTCTCACAGTCGTCCTCTTTGTCCCCTTAGGGAGGTTGCGGGGACTGAAGGAGCAGGTGGAGTCCACGATCCTTTCCCTCTGTCTGATCTCTCCCAGATTGAAAAGCATCTCGGCTGTTTCACTAAGGACCCCACTACCTACACCAAAGAATTTCGTTATCTTACCCAAGGTTACACCTAAGGTTACACCTATAACCTTCGGTGTCATGACTACACGTTATCCTCTCTTCCACCCTGACCTCTAATCACAGAGAACGTGTTTTTCAGTCTGCTCGAGGCCACGCAGATCAGGCCACTTCACTGACACAACCATGCCCCAGGCCCTGAAGCAGGTCCCCGCCAGGAGCCTGGCTGGGAATCCCAGACTGACACTGATGCGGGTCGCAGGGGCAGGGCTCGCTGCCTCTTAGCCAGGCTCCAAGCAGCAGCCTGTCTCCAAGGCAGTTAATTTTGACAAGCACGGGAGATCACCCAGTTCCACCCCATACGAGGAGGACGGTGACTACAAACAGCGATGAAGAGCATGTGGGTGCTAGATCTGTTCATAAACCTACCCGGGATGGGTTGGTTGCACTACAACTAGCGTAGACGGCAGGACGGTTCAAAGCAGGACGGCTCTACGCAGACGAAACCCTTTGGAACCTGGGGAGGGGTTGCCAGGTGGCCAGCCACGAGCAGATGGTACTCGGTGGCCAACCTCCTCGCCCTGTGGGCACCTCTCCAGGAATGGCCAGAGGTAGATGGATCCCCAGGGCAGTTGGAACAGGCCCTGTATGAAATAGAAGAAACCCTGAGTGGATGTGTTATAGGACAGGGAGAGGGGCAGCCCAAACCCCGCAAACCTGCCTATTCTACATGGGTTCTGCCATCCGCCGCATCAACACAAAACATAGGAGACTTTAATGGGAAGGAACTTTAATAAAACTAGGAAACAATACAGGGAAGGCAAAGAGTCTAGTTTCTAAATGAAGCATCCAGAGTTACCCGTCCCCTCGTGGGTAAAAGTCCATCCAAATGGGATTGGCCCAGAACAAGGCCCCAAAGCCTGCTACAAGTCTAAAGCATCTTCCAGTGGGGACCCACAGAAAAGGGTCACAAACAACTGAACAAGCCCGGAAGGAAAAGAGCAAAATCAACATCAAGAAAAAAGCTGCCATTGTCACCTCCCCACGGGTCTCACCCACATCTGTGTCACCCAGTCCACGACCAAAAGACAAGCACAGTTTCTTCACGTGTCTCTAGGCTCCATGCGCCTCCTCCAGGTCTCCTTGCTCCATCCTGCTTCCTTCCTCAGTCTCTTCTTCAGCTTCTCCTCTTCCTGCTCAGCTCCACCCTCCCTTGGGTGGGGCAGGGAACCTCCCCCTTTCCTGGGGACCACCCTGTTACAGATGCAGTTCCCGCGAGGTGGCAGGAGCAGTGGGATGGGTGTTTCTCACAGCTCTGCTTGAGTCCAGGCAGAAAGAGCAATCTAGAGTCCAGCGAGTATGGGATGAGATGCGGGAAAAGATGCGAAAACTACAATGTTTGAGGATTCTGGAGGAAGAAGTTCAGAGAAACCAACCCACCATTCTGGAGATGCCAGACTCCAGCTCAGAAAGGAAGGAGAGGGAGGCTGGCCCTTTGCCCGAATCGCAGCTGGTGGTGGGAAACCAACCCATGACTCCAGAGATGCCAGACCCCTCCTCAGGACAGGAGGAGAGGGAGGCTGGCCCTTTGCCCGAGTCACAACCAGCAATGGCAAACCAACCTGCGACCCCTGAGATGCCGGACTCCTCTGGAGAGGAGGTGGAGGCTGGTCCCATGCTCCGGGCCCGCCGAGTGGTGACTCAGAAATAAAGCGGCAGCCACCCATGGCCCCAGGTGGGTGGTCAGGCTGCTGGACCACCACAAATGACAGAATTTACTTCCTATCAACCATACACCCAGGCGGAACTGGTGGACTTGGACAAACAGTTTCCACCAGAAACCAGGGGAACCCTTGGCAGCCTGGCTGCTACATTTGTGGGGCCTGGGGCTGGATGGGATCATTTGCACGGCACAAGTGATGGAGAGACTGGCCTCCATGGTTTACACCCATCCTTGCGACAGAGGCTACAGAACAGCCAGCAGTATGGCCAGGGCGACCATACCGGGAATGGATAATAGCTGCCATACGGACAGTCTGGCTGATGCAGGAGACGTGCTGGACACAGTAAGTGGATGGCAGACGTACGCCGAGCTGGTACAGGTCCTTCGGGAATTGGGGATGCGGCAGGCCATGTTTAATGTGAATTCCCGTGGTCCTGATGATGAGTGTTTCACAGCAGGGATGAGAGACTTGGTATTAAAATGTCCCCTCATCCTCATTTGGATCCCTCCTGGCAGTTGTAGCACCCCATGTGAGTCGTCAGCTACACGACGTCACAACAGTGATAGCCAGCTTGGGCGAAGTTGAGAACTGGCGCTCTCAAACTCAGGAGGGAATATGGGTAGTTGTTGAAAAGTCAAAAGGAATGCCAAGGAGGGAAAGGAATCTTCTTGGCACCACAGAATTTATTAAAGTCACCCATAACCAAATGTGGACAGATTTATTGAGAGCAGGTGTAAATAGCACTAAAATACACGCACAGCCCAATCTATATTTGTTGGAATTATGGCAGCAGCTGCAAGAAGACCAGAGGTTCACGCCCATGAGAAGGACTGCTGCTCAGGGGGAGCCTGGAAGCTCCAGGCCTCAGGCACATGTCCTGCGCCTGGAAGACACTTGCTGCCAACCCTATCCTCGGGTGAGGCCTGATCGCTTTCAAATAGGGTGAGGGCCAAGGAACCCGTCCACAGGGGACGGGCGGGGACCGGAGGCCACATGTGGAGCTTGCCATCCACTGGTCCCCAACTAACATGCAAAGGGTTTTAGCTCTGGCAGACACAGAGCTAATGTACTCTGCTCTATGGAAATCCAGAAAGATTTCACAGGTCTACTTGTATTGATGGCTATGGAGGCCAGAGTGTCAAGGTGACAGCAGTGAGACTATCTCTGGGGATTGGGCCATTACCCCCCAAAAGAGTATAAAGTATATGTGTCGCCCGTCCTGGAGTACATCCTGGGGGTGGATGTACTAAGTGGCTTATGGCTAGAGACCACAGCCGGAGAGTTTCACCTTAGAGTGCGTGTGGTAAAGGCAGTGGTGAGAGGACACGCTAAGCATCTGCCCACACAACTGCCAGTCCCTAGGCAAGTGACTAATACCAACCAATATCAGTTGCCCGGAGTCTACAAGGAAATGACGGGCACAGTATCAGAACTGGAGAAAGCGGGCATTGTGCGTACTGCCCACAGCCCCGACAATTCACCGGTGTGGCCAGTGAAGAAGCCCGATGGCTCTTGGCGTATGACAGTAGATTTATCATGAGTTAAATAAGCTAGTTCCCACTTTGCATGCTGCAGTGCCTTTGGCAGCAGATTTGGTGGATCATCTGCTGGTGCCAATGAATGTCTTTTGCCACTAGGTTGGTACCTCGCCTGGAATAACTTGTGTTCTCTTGTCTTTTTTGTTATAGTGTGATGTGTACTATTTACTTTTGTGGGCCATGGCTGCGTTGTTTATGTTTGCTAAGAAACAAAATTGTCTATATGTAGATGGTCTGGCAGAAAACCCTGAGGGGGTGGATTGTAGGGTAAGGTAAAAAGTATCAGGCTTTTCTGCTCTCCCGCCATTAGGAGAGATGACACATCCCTGCGAGCCTGAACACAGGCCTGATGGCGGCACCTGGAGTAGGGTGGGGGTGCGGTGTCGAGGGTGGAGGAGGACAGTGGAGTGTGCGGGGGAGAGCGGTGACTACAAACAAGGGCGAGGAGCATGTGGCTGCTAGAACCGTTCATAAACACACCTGGAATGTGTTGGTTGCGTTACAGCGGGGTCCTGGGGTTCACTCTGGGAAAGGTGTCTGCAGAGCTCCCCTGTGAGTGGCACGCGGCGAGTTTCCCAGGCGAGTTTCTCCACAAGACAGAGACGGTAGTTATATTTAAAAAACAGGTTTATTGGGGAAAGGGAAAGGGGCAGGTTTTGCTGAGAGAGGCCTGCATGGTTGAAGGCGGGCAGCCTTGACAGGTCATAGGCGGGCAGGAAGCTGCTGCCCTGCAGAGGGAGAGAGTTGGTAAGAAGAGGAACCTACACAGTCCCAGGTGGGCAAAGGGAGTGCTGCCCCGAGCCAGTGCAGAGACTTTACAGACACAGTCCTCTTCTGTTTGGGGGGGTCACTCCTTGTGAGCCGTCAGTTGGTTGCTGATTTTTGGATAACCACGCAGAATCCAAGAGGGACTGGAGATACCAGGATGGGGAGTGGAGATTCCAGGATGGGCCCAATCTCCAAATCTTTCCCCTCAGGCCTGTGCTCCACTCCCTAGAGCATCTGATCCTGCTTGGCTCTCATGCCTTGTGATAAGGCCCTGGTGCCTAAGGGTCACGACCTCTACCGCTGAGTTAATGGTCATGCTATTTCCCTCTATCCCTACCTCCTTGTGAGTCAGGTTCTGGTGTCAGGGTACCTCCTTTCCAATCTTTCTATTCTGTCTGCTATTAAGGTATTCCTATTTTGTGAGGAGGGGAAGCTGGGTCCCGAATGCTGGGTGAGTATGGAGTAAGTGGCTCCTATAGCAATCAGAGAATTAATATCTTACCTGTGACATCCAGGGTTACTCTAGGCTTAACCACAGAGACCATGTCATTGGGGACCTGGTGACATCCTTGGGCCCTATCACTTGTCATCCAGGAGTTGTCAGTAGTCAGTCTACTACAGGGCAGGGAGAGGGGCACCCCAGAACCCCCAAAGCTGCTTGCTCGAAATAGTTTCTGCCATCTGCAGCATGGACACAAAACATTTAAGACTTTAATGGAAAGGAACTTTAACACAATTAGTAAACAATACAGAAAAGACAAAGAATCTGTTAGAGGTCAGGGAGAAGGGCAGCCCAGACACCACAAACCTGCCTGCTCTAAATAGGTTCTGCCATCCGCCGCATCAACAGAAAACATATGAGACTTAAATGAAAAGGAACGTTAATACAATTAGTAAACAATGCAGGAAAGGTAAAGAATATTGTTTCTAAAACAAGCATCCAAAGTTACCTGTCCCCTTGTGGGGAAAAGTCCACCCAAACAGGATTGGCCTAGAGCAAGGCCTGAAAGCCTCTCCAAAGTCTAAAGCGCCTTCCAGTGGGGACCCACAGAAAAGGATCAGAAACAACCAGACAAGTGTGGGAGGAAAAGAGCAAAATCAAAATCAAGACAAAAACCACCATTGTCACCTCCCCACCGGTCTCTTGCCCATGCTGTTGTCACCCAGTCCACGACCAAAATGCAAGTGCAGTTTCTGCACGTGTCTCTCGGCTCCATGTGCCTCCTCCAGGTCTCCTTCTGGCTCCATCCTGCTTCTTTCCTTCTCAGTCTCCACTGCAGCTTCTTCTCTCCCTTCTCAGCTCCCTTCTCTCTCTTCCTTTGGGTTGGGCAGGGAACCTGGAACTTCCCCTTTACCTGGGGACCACCCTATTATCTTGGATATCTCATACAGAAACACATATTTTAACTGTCTTAATTTGTTTAGGTGAGATGTCATTAAATTTTAGTTTTCTTATAATAAGAAGAAAAAAATTAAACCTGCAGGGCCTCCCCCGTGGCGCAGCGGTTGAGCGCTGGGTTGCGAAGCTGCCCGCGGCCTCTGCAGCGACGGTTCAATCCCCGGCTGCTCCCCGGCCACAGGAGGAGGGTCCCACATGGCGCGCAGACCTCTCCTGCCGCCCGCTGCTCCCCTCAGCAGTGTACTTCGGTCCCTCTGCCTGCTCTGCTCCCCGCTCTGGCTCTGGTGAATTCTCTCACCCTCCCGTGCTTCTGACTGTACCCAGTGCATGTGTAAACAAAACAAACAAATAAATAAATAAGTAAAACATGCCTCTATTAAAAAAAAAAAGGAGTGCTAAAAAAAAAAATAAAAAAAAAAATAAACCTGCAAGCTCAACAATATTTAAAGAAAGTGATATTGTTTAACATTCTCATTCTTAAACTTAATAAGACCTTAGTTTTATATGAAATTTGGCCACCATTTAAATAATGATAAAAGAAAAAATTTAAGGGAGAGATACCAATTGTAGCTGTTAGTTTTTCTTAGGACAGGAATTTTAAATTAATTTCAGAGTTGCAAATTCTAACATCCCAAAAACCAAATTTCTTTCTTAGGCAAGTACTAGATAGATTGATGAAAACCAAGAAAAATAAGAGAGACTTAATATCATATACATTTCCTACATACCTGTGAGGAACACAGTGTTGCTAAGGAACTTGCCCATGAGGCTAGATTTTGCTAGGACAAGGGGAAAGAAAGAAGTCAATCTGGGATTTTTATGGAAAAGAATTTTATCAAGAGATTTAGGACTAATCATCAAAATGCAAACTTATCTTTTTTGATGTAGACTAGGTCAATTACTCGTTTTTTTTCCTGAATACTGTGTGCTTCCTTTTGAAAATAGAGACATTTCAACAAAAAATATTGATACTCAACATGAAAACTGTAAGGCTTGCATGCTACAAATTCAACCATTAAGTTTTGATCTAGTTTTTGATTACCAAAATCTTAAATCCTGATCTCAAAATTGGGAATTTTTTATTAGACTTTATATAGTTGTCATTTATAACTAATACTCCTAAGGCATTAGTGATACAAACAGATTTTTTGATTTGTTTTTTTTTTTAAATTTTGGTCATGTGCATTACTTCTAAAAAGTAGTTATTCTTTTTTTCAATAATAAATTTTATTTTTATATTCCGCAACAATTGCAACCCCCCCCATTCTGACCCCAATCCCTCCCCTCCCGCCACCCACCCCCAAAAATGTGTCTCTGGTTCAAAGTTTTTTGTTGATTTTGATTTTTACTTTCTTATAGTTACTCATTTTCCTGGTCCCTTATTTAAGTTTTCTAGATTCCTGCTATGAGTGAGACCATCCGGTAGTTTTCTTTTTCTTTCTGGCTTATTTCGCTGAGCATGATCCCTTCCAGCGCCATCCATGTTGCTGCAAACTGCATGTGTTTATCTTTTTTGAATGCTGAGTAATATTCCCTGGTATATCTGTACCACATCTTCTTGATCCAGTCATCTATTTTTGGGCATTTGGGCTGTTTTCAAAGCTTAGCTATTGTAAACAGTGCTGCTATAAACCTAGGGGTGCAGGTGTTCTTTGGAATTGATGTTTCTGTGTCCTTTGGGTAAATACCTAGGAGTGGAATTGCTGGATCATATGGAAGCTCTATGTTTAGTAGGTCCAGAAATCTCCACACAGCTCTCCATAGTGGTTGGACCAGTTTGCACTCCCACCAACAGTGCAGAGAGTTCCTTTTTCTCCACACCCTCGCCAATATTAGTTGTTGCTAGTTTTTTTAATATGTGCCATTCTCACTGGTGTAAGATGGTATCTCATGGTAGTTTTGATTTGCATTTCCCTGATTACAAGTGATGTTGAACATTTTTTCATATGTCTGTTGGCCATTTGCATTTCCTCTTCAGAGAAGTTTCTTTTTAGCTCTTCTGCCCAATTTTTGACTGGATTATTTTCTTTGTTGTTGTTGAGTCTCATCAGCTCTTTGCAGATTTTTGTGATCAGTTCTTTATCATTAGTGTTGTGTAAAAAAATGTTATCCCAGTTGGTGGGGTTTCTCTTTGTTTTTGTTATTGTCTCTTTTGCTGTGCAGAAGCTCTTTAATTTGATGTAGTCCCAGCTGTTTATCTTTGCCTTCACTATCACTGCTTTGGGTGATGTGTTTGTAAAGATGTCTTTGACGTGCAAATCATGTAGTGTTTCGCCTATATTTCCTTCTATGTATTTTATGGTTTCAGGTCTTATGTCTAGTTCTTTAATCCATTTTGAGTTGATTTTTGTGTATGGTGTGAGGTAGTGGTCAAGCTTCATTCTTTTGCATGTGGCAACCCAGTTTTCCCAGCACCATTTATTGAACAAACTTTCTTTGCTCCAATGCATAGTCTTTGCTCCTTTGTCAAAGATTAGTTGACCATAAATCTGTGGGTTTATTTCTGGATTTTCTATTCGATTCCATTGGTCTGTGTGTCTGTTCTTCTTCCAATACCATGCAGTTTTGATGATTATGGCTTTGTAGTAGAGTTTGAAGTCTGGGAGTGTGATGCCTCCATTCCCTTCTTTTTTTTTCTCAGGAGAGCTTGGCTATTCGGAGTTTTTTGTAATTTCATATGAATTTCATCAATAATTGTTCTAGTTCTTTGAAGAATGACATTGAGATTTTGATTGGAATAGCATTGAATCTGTATATTGCTTTTGGTAGGATGGCCATTTAATAATGTTTATTCTACCAATCCATGAGCAGGGGATGTCTTTCCATTTCTTTGTGTCTTCTATTTCTTTTAATAGTGTTTTATAGTTTTCTTTGTATAGGTCCTTTACCTCTGCGGGCTCAGTGTCCAAGGCTTCCCCCAGGCGCTGAGCACGTGCTGCTGTCGCCCAGAATACAGGGCCCCCAAGGTCTACCTTGGCCAGCAGTACAACGGCCCCAAGGTGGACGTGTGGAGCCTGGGCATCATGCCCTACGAAATGGTGACCGGCACATTGCCCTTCAGGGGGCCCAGCCTCAGGGCAATCAGGTAGTGCGTTCTGGGTGGGAACGTCCACCAGACCACCTACCTCATGGTCCAGGGCGGGGACCTGCTGGCCAAAATGCTGGCACGGGACCCCTGGAAGCACAGCATCCTGGAGAGCATCCAGCAGCACGCCTGGGTAGCAGAAACGAGCAGGGGACTCCTGCCCTTCAGCGAGCCGTCGCTCTGCCCCCAGGACCTGGCCATAACCAAAGGTATAGAGCGCCTGGGCTACCAGAGGCAGGAAATTCGGGAGGCCATTGACACCAACAAGTACCGCGAGGTCATGGCCACCTACCTGATCCTCCGCTCCAGGAAGCAGGCGGGGGAGGAGGACTATGAGGAGGAGGGGGAGGAGCGGCCCAGGCGCGTTACCTTCCAGGTGCCAAAGTGCGTCACCTTCCGGGATCCCGGTTACCCTGATTACAAGGACTCCCCACCCACCCCCACCCCGCCGGCACCTGAGGTTTCGGGGAATACACCAAGGCCGGGTATCCTGGGAAAGCACCCAGTGCAGAAGATTGGAAAAGATACCCACCCCACTCCCTCAGCCTGAGGTTTTGGGGAATGCCCCAAGGCCAGGTATCCTGCGAAAGCAGGAAGTCCAAAAGAGGAAAGGATGTCACCCCAGGCAACAGGGTCATCTCCACCAGGTCCGTGAGCTGGAGGATGCGCAGCAGCACACCACTGCTGCAGGTCCAAGCCCCCTGCTAGAGGACACCCCAAAGGGCAGTCCCTCTGCGCTAGGCCCAGAGCTGGAGGATGCCTGGGGGGACACCAGCACCTCTGTGGCTAGACCCCAGCTGGAGAACACTGGGGAGCACGGCAGAACCACTGAGACAGGCCCCAAGCTGGAGAGGGACCAGGAAAGCAGGGCCAACACAATCAGTCCAGCTCCCCAGCCCTCCAGCACCACCCTAAGACGTCCCCCAATATGTGACTGGCCTTCCAGTGCAGTGGCCCCTTCAGCAATCATCAGGGCCAGAGATAGAGTATTAGAAATTATCCTAGAATTTTGTTGCTGATGTGCAGCATTAGGAACTGGAGAGCAACAAAGATTAAAAATAGTGCCATACCCGGCAGAAGACCCCCCACCCCCAAAGAACAAGCACTCAGTGGCCATGGTGAACAGAAGTACACCAGGGAAGGTTGAGGCTCTGGAGAAGGCTCCGGGGCTGGGCCCAGTCAGAGGGGCCAGGAGCAGCATGAGACTCACAGGACTGCAGCACAGAAGTCTGGGCAGCACTGATGTCCCTGGAGCAGAGCAGGTGAAGGACCAGGCAGGCAACGAAACTGGTGAAGCATCTGGAGAGGAGCAGAGCGGGTGAGGGTTGGCGTGCGGGGGGGTTGGGGAGAGTTGAGCAGGTACGGGACCAGGAGAGGGGTGTGGGGCTGTGTGGGCAGAGCCTCCAGAGGTCCCAGGGCCACAGTCGAGGAACCCTGGGCCTCTCTCCCCCATCTTAGGTACTGCCCCCTTGGTGGGAGAAACCTGCTGCTCACCCCTGGGCACACAGATGGTGCAGAGGATGCAGGAGTTCTTGCAAAGGCTTGGGCCTGGGTGGTAAATCGTGCAGATTGCAAGGAGCACATAGATAGGCTCTCTAGCTCCCCTTAAGAAAGACTCTGGGACCAGTATATTAGAATCCAAACGGGACTCTCCAAGGTGGGCAGAGGTTATTCACAGAGCAGCCCTAATCCACCATGACCTGCTCAGCTGGAAAATCCGCACATCTTCCTGCTCCACGAAGCCTAGGCTATGATCAGTCTCAGTCCCGCAGTGAGCACACCTAGGTGTCCAGTGTCCCCTGGGCCGAAGCTGCAGCTCGTCATGGAGTACATGCAGGAGGGATTTTGCAACTTGGGATTCTTACACAGTGTCAGTCCAGCTGGAATTTCTCCTTTTAAAAATCCTCTCCAGACGGCCACCCACCCTTCCTCCTCCCTGGATTCAAACCCTGCAGGGTGACCTTAGCCAAATTGGAAACATTAATATGCCCAACAGATGCAGGCTTTGGACACCAGTCTCTGCCAATTAAATCACTGGGTACAGGAATGAAAAGCTACAGGGGCTGTCTACCTTAAATTTGTGTTTTTTCATCATTGTTTAGATGGTGTTCAATTCCCTTCTAAAACTAAGGTTTTGCTAAGTCTGGTAAATGCAAGTGAGGTGAGGTATGTGTGTTTGAAAAAGAAATGTATGGAAGAGGGATATTCTGAAGGGCCTTAAGATAATGTAAAGCCGGATGGGTAAAATGAAATGGCATTAGAATGAAAGCAAGCAAAAGAAAGTGTTGAAGGTCTGACAGGGAGGTTTTGGTGAGAAATCATGTGTACTCAGGTGTCTCCCCCTCCTCCAACACATTCCTGGGCTTGCTCATCTGACCAGCAAAGCCCCCTCTGACTGACCTTTTGTCAGCTGAATCTGGGACCAGGACATCCAAACTTGGACCAATTCTCCCAACACCTGTCTAGAGTGTAGCCACAGAGATAGCAGTGGTTTATTTGAGACCACCCAGATCCACAAAGGGGTGGCCTCCCCTGCTCCCTTTTGAAATTTCCCCATGGGCCTTTGCACCCAATTTTGTTTTTGTTTTTTTTTTGTTTTGTTTTGTTTTTAATTTTTTGTTGGACCAAATAATTGTTTTGATTTTTCTTTATATTTTTTTATTTTTACTTTTTGTTGCACCCAATTATTCTGGAGGTGATCCCTATCTGCAAAGGGGAGGCCTCTCCTACTACCTAGCAAAAGTCCCCATGGGCCTGTGTGCCCGATTATTTTGTGGGAACCCACCTGTTAAGGGGGGGCTCTGCTCACTACATATGTCTTGCAGCTTGAGGTTACCCTGTCCCACTCACAAAAGTCCCGCGGGCATGAGGCCACCACAGTCCTCAAAGGGGTGTCCTCCCCTGTCCCCACTCACAAAAGGTCCGCGGGCATGAGGCACCCCAATCTGCAAGGGGGTGGCCTCGCCCATCACCCCTCAAGTCCTGCGGGCATGGGGCTACCCCAATCCACAAAGGGGTGGCTTCTGCTGTCCTCCTCACAAAAGCCCCATGGGCATGAGGCCACCCCAATGTGCAAAGGGGTGGCCTCCTCCTTCCCCCCTCACAAAAGGCCCATGGGCATGAGGCCACCCAATCTGCAGAGGAGTGGCCTCTCCCGTCCTGCACCTCACAAAAGATCCACAGGCATGAAGCCACCCCGGTGCACAAAGGGGTGGTCTCCCCCTTGCCCCCTCACAAAAGTATGAGGCTACCCCAATCCACAAAGGGGAGAACTCCCTATCCCCCTCCTCACAAAAGTCCTGCAGGCATGAGGCCACCCCAATCCGCAAAGGTGTGGACTCCAGCGTCGCTCCTCTCGAATGTCCCACAGGTATGAGGCCACCGCAGTCCACAAGGGGGTGGCCTCCACTTGCTGTCTTTGCAAAAGTCCCGTGGGCCTCTGTGCCTGATTATCTTGGGGCCACCCCGGATTTGCAGAGGTGGCCTTCACTCTTCTTTTACAGAAAGTCCCCATAGAGGGGACGCATGGCTTACTGAGGCAATTTGGGGGTACACACTCCCCCAACCCTGTGGAAAACTGGGCTTGGCCAGAAGCCGGGCCGGGGTGGCTGGTGGAGGCCAGGCGGAAGGCGCGCGGGCACCCCGCGGTGTACATACTATGCTGGGACGTGTGTACATGGGGCTGAGACGGCCCCTGTATCACAGCGGAGGCTGCGGTGGCCCCTGGGAGAGGAGGTTTCTATGAATCAGTTGACATCGAGGAAACTTATTTATAGATCGCCCAGGACAGAGGAAGGAGGCAAGGCCAGGGAGTGGTTCCTGGTGTTTCACTTTTGTTTCTGAATAAACCGAACTCACCACGTGGTCGGGCCCTGGGATCTGGGCTCAGGTGCTGCGCTGGGTGTGGGTCCTGCCAGCAGAGGGCAGGCTTCGGGGTGCAAGGTGCTCATTGGCGCTGCCTGTCAGGGCATCCAATCCCCCTCAGCTCTCTGACCTGTGGGGCCTGTGGGCTGCGTGCCGTGCCGGGAGGTCCAGAGTACTGGCTTCCAGCCTAGGCATTTCTCCTCTCACCCTGTTCTTCTGGGGCTCCCACCCAGGCCCCATGAGTCCTCCAGGCTGGCACTCTACCCCTGGTGGCCACAGCAGGGTTCAGATGAAGAACAGCTAAGTCCAGGTGCTTTCCCAAGCAGCCTGGGAAAAACTGGGGCCTCCCAGGCACCTCTGCGCCCCCATGCTTAAACCTTCCCTTCCCCTTGAACACCACAGAACACAACCAGCACACAACACGTTGCTCCCCATTGTTCAGAAATGGGTTTCATTCTCAGCCAAGAGACAGCAGGACTGGTCGCAGCCAGAAGCACACAGCTGCCAGGACAGCACCCCCATGCTTGGGGAAGGGGCAGGAAGGTGGCTGGGGGGCTGACTGTGCACAGGCCGGGAATGGCAGGGAGGCTCGTCGGAGGTGGCACATGTTGGCGGGGGTGGCTGGGGTGACAGTGTTTGCTTGTAGTTGGGCCACAAGACTCAGAAGGACAGCACAGCCGGCGGTTCCCAGCACCAGAGATGCGCGCTTGCACGTGTGTGTGTGCCCGTGTATTTATAGACATGTATAGAGCAGGGCAGGGGCAATACCACCGAGGGGGCACAAGAGTCACCGAGGTCACGCCTGGGGTGTCAGCTCACCACCACAACAGACTAAAGTCACAGATGAAGGGGGAGGCTTGGGGGCTGGGGGCCAAGTCACAGAACAGCCACCCAGGCAGGCCTGGGAAGAGAGGTGTCCCAGGAAGAGGAGGGGTCTGGTTAGAGGCCGAAGGGGGCCCTGGGGCTCTCAGGTTGGATGGACTTGCCTGACCCGATCAGCTGGCAGCTGGAGAGAAGCAGAGAGAAAACGGGGGAGGGCAGAGAAGGGGGAGAGCTGGGAAGGCAGGTGCAGCCTGGGCTGCAGCGCTGGGGGGGAGGTGGGGAGGGAAGACTAAGCAGGGGAGGGTGTGGGCAGGGGTTCTGGATGAGAGGGGAGGGGGGACAGGGAGGGGGGATGCAGGAGCAGGAGCTGGAGCCTCTCCCTGCTCACTCGCCAGCCTCTCACACATAGGAGACAGTGCACCCCTGTGCCAGACATGTGATCGGCCCCCTCCGGCTCCCTCCTCTCTGTTCCCCTGTCTTTCAACCCCCCAGCCCAGGGTCACCCTTAGTGTCAGGAGGAGGCGGCCTCGGGCCCCACGTGACTCCACCATTTCTGATGGAGAAAGACAGGGGAATACCACTGTTTGCCCCGGGAGGGCAGAGCTGAGAGGATGGCTAGAGGGAGCACCGGGGGCCCCCTGGGGTAGGCAGAAAGCACAGTAGTTCCCCATATGGACCCTGGGGAGGCAGGGAGGGCAGGAGGCCAGATGCTAGTGGCCACAGGCTTATAAGTCTAAGAGGGGAGCCTCAGCTGGCTGGGGGACCACAGGTCGTGTAGGTGAGGCTGGGCCCTTCCTGGTGTGGAAAAGCAGAAGAGCCAGCATCAGTGTAGGGGTGCGGGGGCAGGCAGGTCTGTGGGGCAAGTTTTACTGACCAGCTTGGGTAGAACTCAGAGAAGCCGACTTGCCCAGGTCAGCCGACACTGAGGTCCCCTGGCTGAAAAAGGAGAGGTGACACTATGGAACAACAGGCCCAGGTCCACGGGCCTGCAGGCAGGCTTCGGTGCTTCACCTGGGGCACAGGGGCTGCCTTGGCCCTGTGCTGGCGGGAACAGCAACAGCAGGCACGGAGGGCAAGGCGCTCTGTGGCCTGCCTGGTTGCAAGGTGGCTGCGGGCCGAGGGTGTGGCTTGGACCCTCAGGCTTTCCAAAGCCATCAGACAACCTGAGCCTTCCTGAAGGGACTCAGTTGCCACAATAAGGAGGAGGGGTCAGACCTCCTCTGCCCTGTGGTGGATCCGGTTCCAAAGCTCCCAAGGTGGCTGCCCTGCCCCAGCAGCACACTCACATAGGGGGATGGGGGCTCCACCCCCAGCATGAATTTCAAAGGCTCCCTGATGGCCTGCTCCCTGACAGCGGCACAAGCGGCCTATCAGCTCAACACCCTGCGTGACCATCTGCACTGTGGGCCCTCGAGCCTAGAGACTTCCACAGCCAGAGAACATCCACCTAGGTGGAAGGCCCGGGTAAGACAAGTCTCAGCGGCTGTCTTCAGTCGAAGGTACTTTGGGAACCTGGGGTTGGCTTGCCTGTATGAACTTAAGTGTGTGTGTGACCAATATAGGAATCAAATTCTCTCTGAGAGCCAACTTCTGACTGAAGCTTATCTATCACCCTCGCGGCAGATGCCTTCTCTCAAACCTCGGTCCCTTGGAGCTTAGGCCAGATATGTGCCCTAAGCGTCTCATCTTTTACTGCAGCGCTGCGTGGCCTCAATACCAATTGGACAATGGCTCCCACGGGCCGAGCATGGCGCTTTTGACTTCTCCATCCTTACAGACCTAAAGAGTTCTGTCACCGCAATGGAAAATGGTCAGAGATCCCTTAGGGCCAGGCTGTCTTTCTCTTGTGCTCCCGTGCCACCCTCCAGCCCCTCCCTCCTGAAAACTTGCCACACTCTCCAAGTCTTGAGACTCCTCTCACTCTTCCCCTCTCTGGACCCTCTTCAACGTTTTCTGATCCTCTAGATTCTCAGTCTTCACCTCCTCCAGCTCCCCAATCCGGCCTCCCCTCTTTTTTTCACCTCCTAGCCACCACACCCGTTCTGGGTGGTCCTCTTCTGGGTCCCCTCAGGGAAGTGGCGGGGACTGAAGAGGAATTAGGGTCCATGGTCCTTCCTCTCTGTCTGGTCTCTCCAAGACTGAAAAGCTTCTTGGCTCTTTCACTAACAATCCCACCACCTACACCAAAGAGTTTCCTTGTCTTACCCAAGCCTGTGACCTTACTTGTCATGATTACATGTGATCCTCTCTTCCACCCTGACCTCTGACAAAAGGGAGCAGGTTTTTAGGTCTGCCCAAGACCATGCAGATCAGGTCCCTGTGACTGACACAACCATGGCCCCAGGCTCTGCAGCAGTTCCCAGCCCAGAGCTGGGGTGGGGCTACCAGACTGACACAGGCAGGGCCCCCGGGGCAGGGCTCACCAAGACCATTTTATTACCTGTCTCCTAGCTGGTCTCCAAGCGGCTGTGCACAAAAGTGTAAATTTTGCTAAGCTCAGGGAGATCACCCAGTCTGCCTCAGAAAACCCTGCTGCCTTCCTTAGCCGCCTGACGGAGGCGCTCCAGCGCCATACCAGGCTTGACCCTGACTCAAATGGAGGCTCAACAGTTCTGGCTACCCATTTTATATCTCAGTCAGCTCCTGACATTAATAGAAGCTTAAGAAGTTTGAGAGGACTCCCCTGATGGCGCAGATGGCAAAGCGCCGCGCTGTGAGTCTCTCCGAGGCCTCTGCAGTGCCGGTTCCATGCCGGCCGGCCAGCGAGGGTCCCACATGGCACAGCAGACCTCTCCTGCCTCGCCCGCTACTCCCCGCAGCAGTGTATTTCGTCAGTCGGCCTGATCTGTTCCCCACTCTGTCTCTGGTGAATCCTCTCACCCTCCCACATATCTGGCCTGGACCCCTGTTCTAGTGTAAATGAATAAATAAACCTTTTTTTTTTTTTTTTAAAGAAGGCTGAGGACTGTCCTCAAACCCCTATCCAGGATCTGCTGAATATGGCCTTGACAGTATTTAAAAACCGGAAGGAACAGTACAGGGCAGAGAGGGAACCCCGTAGTCTTCAGATGGCTGGGCTTCAAGCTCAGGCCCTGGTAGGGTCTTGAGACCGCCAGGCCATGTTCCTCCAACCACCGCAGTGCCTGCCGCCCGACAGAGGACGACAACGGGTCCCATGGCCCCCAACCGACCACCGCTGGGAGCCTGCTTCAAATGGGGTCGAGAAGGCCACTGGTCCAGACAATGCCCCAACACCTGCCAGGACCGTGCCCCATCTGCAACGTCCAGGGTCACTGGAAAAATGACTGTCCCTCCATGCCTGGCTGCGGTGGACCAGTCCTTCCAGCCCCTGCAACTCTTGCCACCGGCGGTCTTTGGTTTGGCAGCTGAGGACTGAAGAGGCCCGGACTCATCGACCCCGATAAACTTCAAGGAGCCCAGGGTAACAGTCAAGGTAGCAGGTAAGTCCAACTCCTTTCTGGGCTCTCCTTTAATATGTTGCTGGCCTCCTCCTCTGCAGACCTTCTCTGCCACAATCTCAGCAACACACTGCACAACTCCTCACCTTCCTGGGCTCAAAAGGATACCGTGTCTCCCCGTCCAAAGCCCAACTTTCAGTTCCCACAGCCGTCTATCTGGGTCTTCCACTAACTCCTTCCTCCAAACAGCTGACGGTGGACCACAAACAGGCCATCCGGGACCTTCCCTCCCCTGAATCGGCAGAACAAATCCTTTCCTTCCTAGGTTTGGTCAGATTCTTCCATCACTGGATCCCTAATTTTGCTTTCCCAGCCAAGCCACTGTACGACACAGCAAAAGCCTCCCTCGAAGGACTTCTCCAATCCCCCGGGGAGGTCTGCAGGGCCTTCCTTTTACTCACACATATCCTCCTTAGGGCACCTGCCCTTGGCCTTCCTGACCCAGAAAAGCCTTTCCTCCTGTGCACAGACGCACGTCGGGGTATGGCGGCAGGCGGCCTTTCCCAACCTCTGGGCCCAGCCCTGTGTCCTGTCACTTATCTCTCCAAGCAGATGGATCCCACCGTCAGGGGCTGGCAACCTTGCCTTAGAGCCCTGGCGGCGGCAGCTCTACTCACCCGGGAAACCCTCAAACTTACTCTGGGAAGACCTGTCCAAGCACATTCCTTGCACCGCCTTCAGGCCCTCCTGTCTCCCGGCCCACTCTCCACTCTCACTCCTGCCCGCTCACAGGACTTCCACGTGCTCTTTCTCGAAAACCCTCTGGCGAGTCTCACTCAGTCAACTTCTCTCAACCTAGCCCCTCTTCTGTCTCTGGCCCCCCTTCTGCCGCTCATTCATGCCCTGAAATCCTGGGCGAAATGCAAACCTCCAGACTGGGTTCGGCCGACTCCCCTTGGTCAGATGCCTACTGGACTCTACCTGTAGGCGGCAGCTCTTGTGAAGGTGTGCGAGGTCAGCGGAGGGCTGCCCAGGCCATGGTTACCCTCGATCACGTCATCGAGGCAGGAAAGCCGCCCGGAGGAACCACTGCCACGGACCAGCGCAGCGGTAGACTTGCAGGACTGTCTCAGGATTGAGAAACTGTGAGGATGCTCAAGGAATCGGCGCATAAATGACAGACAGACACACAAATGACAGACAGACACACTTCAAGAGTGAAGATCTGAATGTAATTTGCTCAAAATCATCATACACTTTTATACCTTTTCCAACAATAGATGATTTCATACAATTTAATTCTTTCTCAGCATAAAATACTTTGTAAGGCATAAGACATCTACTTTGTTATTCATGTTCATGTGATCGCTGTTCCATGACATGGCACAGTAAACGATCTCCAGGTACTGAATCTACACAATCATTTTTGCTTATACAGAACAGCACTCTTTAAGCTAGTTTTTCTTGATTTGTTTCCCAAGACCTCAATTATCAGAAAGCATTGATATTTACCTACTGGCACCTTTTACTTTTAGTGATCACGAGCAATATATTCTCTACATAAGCATTTTGATTTTTATGGTGTTGTCTCATGTGAGAAGTATTATGATTATTATAAAACTACCATTGCCACACACTATTTTCTTTATCATGCATTTCCTGAAACTGATTGTACACATATAAAGAAAAAGCAAAGTAAGTGAAAAGTTGTATGATTATGGACAGGTTGCTAAGTTGTTGCTATTTCTGAAACAATGTCTATCTGGTTAATGGTTAAACTGCTTTGTAGGTAATTCCATCAGGCTTGTTTGCAGGTGACGCCCTTAGCAGCCTTGTTTCCATCAAAGGAGGGGTTAATTACTGGGGGCTTGTTGCCTAAATTAGGCTTATAGGCATGTGTGCCTTGTTTGATCTGAACGCCAAAGTTTATCATGATGAAGCCCCTCGGGGACTGCGCCTGTCTTAGGTCGTCAGGAGTCACAGACATGAGGCTGGCCAGTGCCTTCTTTAGTCTGCCCCCGATCTTACCCGTCATTGACTGTCCAGTCCAGCGCACAGGGGAAGGGGGTCTTACTGTAAGGGCAGGAACTGGACACAGAGCAGGTTTTCTGATCCCATGCAGACTGGGTAAAGCAGTCAGAGTCCTTAGTGGGTTTTTGCAGGTTTTTTATTTGGGGTTCACCAGGCATATGGCAGGCAGGGGTGCTGGCTGGGGGGCTGGGAGGCTGGCAGGCCTCCCAGCCCCCAGCAAGTCTTCACTCTATCTGGGCTCTCTGGCGTTCTTTCTGCTGCTTTTCCGCTTCGGCTTCTACTGCTGCTACTGCTGCTGCTGCTGGCTGGGGCTGCTGGCGTCCCCCCGTGACGCCGCCCTTAAAAAGCACAGTCTTAACTCAGCTGAATCCCATCTACCTATGCCCACACCCTATTCCAGGTGCCCGCCATCAGGCATGCATTCAGGAAAAGGATCCATCATCTATCCTGATGGCGGAAGGGCAGAAAAGCCTGACATTTTCTTTACCCTACAGTCCACCCCCTCAGGGTTTTCTGCCATACAGTCTATACATATATATACAATTTTCTAAGCAAACAAACAATGCAGCCATGGCCCACAAAAGCAAATACATCAAATATAACAAAATACAATATAACAAAATACAACAGAACACAAATAAGTCCAGGCAGGGCACCAACCTAGCGCAAAAGACAATTATTGGTACCAGCAGATGAGCCACCAAATCTGCTGCCGAAGGCACTGCTCATACGAGGGAGGGGAATCACTCACGGCATCTACTATATCACACCAGGAGCCGTCAGGCTTCCTGGCCTTCTCTGGCTGTAGTCTCGGCTACAAGGCACACACAGCATCCACCCCCAGGATGCACTAGCTCTGGGATTGGCAATTTTATTCTCTTGGGGGTAATCACCAACCCTCAGGGTTTCTGTCTGCAGTCGCTCCAACACTCGGCCTTCATAGCCACCAATGCGACTCACAGACCCCTGCACTCAGGCCAACCCACTGCACAAGCACATGGGTCGGGATCCAAACTCTGCATTCGGCTTGGGCTCCACCCCAAGCCACGTTCCCCACCCGTCCCCCAAGGACAGGTTCCTCAGCTCCTCACCCTCACTCAAGAATGAGCAGGGCATCACCCACAGGTGATTTTACGAGACTCACAGGGCTTCAGCATAGTCAGGCTGCTTAACAGCCGCTTAGGGCTTCTCAACTTAGCATCAGTACCAGCTTTTGCTGCCTTAGTTGGCTTTTCTCCTCCACCTGGCTGCTGGGCATGCACAGGCTGCTTTTGGCCATCAAGGCCCACTGGCCACCCCCAGATTCTCAAAAAAAAAAAAAAAAAAACATAACCTGCCAAGGTCCTCCGCCTTCTGGCAGGATTGTCAGTCCAAGTTTATCAGTCCATGTCCATTGGCCTCTCCCTGCGTCAGCAGCGGCCTGCTGCCTCAGGGGTCATTGCCTGGTCCTTTCCGGTGTCGTTGGCTGGTCCTTTCCGGTATTGTTGCCTGGTCCTCTCGGGCATCTCCTCCATGCGAGGTCTCGTCCCACAGCTCCCGGACCGTATCCATCTTCTGTGCCGCCATGGCGCCTCCAGCGTCGTCACAGGCAAACACACAGTCTGTTCTCCTTAGTCCCTCCAGGTCTTCGGAGGGCTCCAATACCCGTCTGCATGGATCTTGCCGACTTACGCCAATTGTAAGGGCAGGAACTGGACACAGAGCAGGTTTTCTGATCCCATGCAGACCGGGTAAAGGAGTCAGAGTCCTTAGTGGGTTTTTGCAGGTTTTTTATTTGGGGTTCACCAGGCATATGGCAGGCAGGGGTGCTGGCTGGGGGTCTGGGAGGCCTGCCAGCAAGTCTTCACTCTATCTGGGCTCTCTGGCGTTCTTTCTGCTGCTTTTCCGCTTCGGCTTCTACTGCTGCTACTGCTGCTGCTGCTGGCTGGGGCTGCTGGCGTCCCCCATTGACGCCGCCCTTAAAAAGCACAGTCTTAACTCAGCTGAATCCCATCTACCTATGCCCACACCCTACTCCAGGTGCCCGCCATCAGGCATGCATTCAGGAAAAGGATCCATCATCTATCCTGACAGCGGAAGGGCAGAAAAGCCTGACATTTTCTTTACCCTACACTTACTCACTCTGATGTGTCTGAGTGAAAGCCTCCCTCTTTCCAGTAAGTTCACTGGCGTTCAGCGGCAGAGGCTGCCGCAGTTCCCCCTCTATTTTTAAGTTTAAGCTGCATGGCGTACATGTCACGTTTTACCGTTAACCACCTCCCGAAAGGCAGAACTCAGAGCACTTACCGGGGCCCTGACCCTCAGCCACCATAAGAAAGTCACCATCTATACGGATTCAACATATGCCTTCCTTATGGCTCACAGTCCTGCTGCGATTTGGCAGGAAAGGGGGTTCCTCTCCACCCAGGGGTCCCCCATCATGAACGTTAAACTTGCCCTTAAGCTTCTAGCGGCCTTGCAGCTTCCAACTGAAGTCGCCATGATCCACTATGAAGGACACCACACGGACAATTCTTATGTGACCACAGGGAATAACAAGGCTGATGCAGCAACAAGGGCTCCCACCACTCACTCTGCTGCAGATCCTGGTCCTATTCTCTCTCTATCTGTCCCCTCCATCACTCCGACTTAGGAGCCTAATGAACGCCAAATCCTGAGTCTGCTCTTCCACCCCTCCTTGAATGCAAAAGTCTGGCAGCTGTGTTCCCATCGTCAAACCGGTGCTCATGGATCACCTCAAGGGGGAATTCGCCAACCTCCTTCTTCTGCAGCTCAACAGCTGCGTGGACACTTACCCGGACAGGATTGGCAGGTTGATTTTACTCACCTCCCTACTCACAAAAAAGTAAAATATCTGCTCACAACGGTTGATACAATAACAGGTTGGGTCAAGCCCTTCCCCGCAGCTAGAGAAACGGCTCAGGGGGTAACCAAGGCCCTTCTTAACCACATTATCCCATGCGTTGGCCTCCCCACATCTGTCCTATCTGACAATGGTCCAGCTTTTATCTCAAAGATTACTCAGCAGGTCTCCGCAGCTCTGGGTATCACCTGGAAGCTTCACATTCCCCACCACCCACAATTCTCAGGGAAAGTGGAGCGCGCCAATGAGCTAATCAAGGGTCACCTGACTAAACTCTCCTGAGAGCTCTGCGACTGCTCCAGGAACACGCAGACCGGTACTTACCCAGTCCTGCCCGAATCTCGACCTCCTCAACTGACCTTCCCCACCACTGCATCCAGGAGACCAAGTTCTGCTCAAACCGCTTCAGCCAAAGCCACTGCAGCCTCCATGGACTGGTCCGCACACAGTCATTCTCACCATGCCTATAGTGGTAACACCTCTGGGAGACCCCTCCTGGTACCATCTCTCTCGGGTCAAACGTGCGCCCGAAGACAAACAGTATGTATGTTGTAACCTGGGTCCTACTAGGATGCGCATTTCTTGTCAAAATCTCCCCTAGCTCAGTGTCCTATGTGTAGAAATTCAAAGTTAGGGAGACCTTTGTCTCAGGATACACGGAGACTACCCACTTGGTGGGTACTGCAGAGTGCCCACAGGCCGGATGCACAGCACCCATCACTCTTACCCTAACTCTTTCATCAATGAACAACACTATGAACACCATGTTTTCTTTCTTTTACCATCAAACCTTAGATCATTGCAAGAATACCTACAAAGAATATGGGGGGTGCCCTTGCCCGTCATGTGCAGTGCACCTTCCAGACAAAGGCCGAATGTTCTCTCCATCTGTCATAATACGGGTTTCAATACGAATCAAGTTAACTATACTATTTCAGGTCCTTGGGACCTACGCTGGGTACAGGGAGTCCAAGCCACCGGGTACACAGGCTGGCATTCCTACACAGTGGCAACATTTTCCCATCTCAAGGGACTATGTCCCGACACAAAATGCCACAGTCCAAGTCTCCCAGGACATCCTCCATTCAGAGCAAGTCCTACAAAATCAGCTAACATCATCAGAAAAGACTGAGACGCCCTCAACCTGGATTCGTAAAATACAAAACGCTATACTATTCCTACATAACTCTTTTGGATCTAATACCTTTCTTGTTTCCTCTGTGCTTCCCTTCAGAGGCCTCTACTGGCGGCAGCTCCAATTCATCTCAATACCACTATGATCAAGATTACAGACGCTGCTTGCCAGACTCTCCAACTCTCAGTCGCCCTATGGGACTCCAATCACAGCTACCCCTGCTATCCATCTGCTGCCCTTGTCGGCTTTCATTCCTGCACTTCTAACATTTCGGTTAAAGGTATCTACCCCTCCTTAGAAAAAACCTCTGTGTCTTTAGCATCATCACAAAGACAGCTCCCCTCCCTGGCACAGGCCATGCTCCAAAACCGGCGGGCTCTGGACCTGTAAATGGCTAACAAGGGGGGCACCTGCCTGTTCCTCAGGGAAGAATGTTGTTATTGTATCAATGAATCAGAGATTGTAGAACAAAATGTGGAAGCCTTCATGAAACTACGCAAAGACATGGAAAGGGAAATTGGGGGCTCCAATTCCCCGCTGACATGGTTTCAAAATCCTATAGTGTCATGGCTCCTCCCACTCTTGGGGCCAATACTAATGATGACTTTACTTTTTTTTTTCTTTTTGCTCCTTGCCTCCTGAAATTCAGACAGGCTCACATTCAGGAAATGTCTCCTACCACCTTTAACCAACTCCTTCTCCACCAACGTTATCGCATCCCTGCAGAAGACCCTCATAACCAGGCCTGAGCCACCCCCTTGGCTCTCTGCCAGACCAGAGAGCAGTGATGAGGGAGCAGCACCTAGAGAAGGGGTTCTCATAAACGGGCTGGCCCAGGACAAAGAGGAGCGGCGAATGTGCGTGGCGGGGCAAGGGTTGGAAGGTAGTTCCCTCACAATCCCTGGGAACCATCCTTATGTCACATCAAGAGCTGGGTGCTTGATTTGTTGCCCCAGCCCCCCAGGACTAACCCCCTTTCAGGTTTCTCTTGTGGCTGCAGATTACCAACTTGAAGGGGACCCAAGACCATGGGACCCGACCCTGGGAGAGGGTTCAGGCTCGCTTGCTCTGTACTGTACCCCACCTTTAAACACTGAGCGCCTACAAAGCCTACACTTCCCTAGTAAACTTGAAACGTTGGCAACTGCTCTGGGAGACACTGGGAAGAATTGTTTAGTTTGGTTTTCTGCGGGTTTCTACTCCACGGAGACTTTCCAATTTTTGTCTGACTTCTCCATCTCACATTCTAATTCCTTATGACCCTGGGGCCAGAGTGCCCCCCAATCAGTGCTCTTTGGAGTGATCTGTTTACCCTCTGTGGATCAGATCCCAGCAAACTGACCTTCCCAGTTGGGAATCTTCCCCCAGTCGTCTCAACATGGGTTGCCCAGCTCACCACAGGATAAACAGGCGACTGAAGCATCAATTCTGCTTGAGTCTCCTGAGAAAAAAAAAGCCTTCTGTGTTAATGCACGTATGCAGACATATGTGAGATTGTAACAGATTGCTCTGAAATGGGCCTGGCTGTGCCCCTGGCTGTCCCCTCACTGCCTCCTGCCATCAGCATCCACTGGTGCAGGAGCTTGAGCAGCGCTGCCTGCTGGCAGCTACTGAGTCATGGCATCCCAGAAGTTCGAGTCTGAAGACTGAGTGAAAATTCCTAAACATTTTTTCTTTAAACCAAGTTATCAGTCCATTTCTTCTGTCATTGGGAGGATGGGACGGGGGGACTACTCACAGCACCTGGTGGAGATGTTGGTGGCATGACGTCAGATGGCAAATCTAACTTGTAAAGTGGGGTGTGAGAACAGGGGCTTGCCGTTCTCGTGAGCCTCAACTCTCTTTTTCCTCTCCGCAGTTGACAGACTACCAAAGGAAAAACACCTTGGGGTCTCCTGCAGGAGTTAAGGAAAAAAAGAAGAAACATGGCAGTAGGCCAGAGACAACCACTTCCAGTGGTTGTAAGTCATCTGAAGATGTAAGTCTTGCTCAGCCAGGCTGGGAGAGGGGTGCTCCAGGGGCAGCTGAGTGAGAGGTGAAGAGCATGAAAGAAGTGGGTAAGAACCCTGGGTCTGAGTGCGGCCTCTCCGTAGCTCTGCTGGGGATCTGATTTGGGGCAACACTGTTTAAGCTCTTTGTCCACCTGTGAGTCAGGGTGCTACAGCTCTACTTAAATCTAGGCAGCATCCGTGAGAGGATTGTGCATTCATCCCTTCATGCGGGGCCTGGTGCGCAGTGAGCCTTCAGTACAGGGCGTCGCTATGGACTTCTTGCTCTGGCAATTTCCCTCATCCCCAGCCTCAAGGGGAAGCCAGTCAGTGAGGACACCCTCTCCCTTTAGGGTGGCACAGATGAACCCTGGGTGCTCGGGATTAGGTGACCTCTGAGGTGGGAGTCCGTCTTTGCCACCTGCTTGCTGGGTGGTCCCAGGGAAAGTCACGTCCCTCCCGGGCCTCAGTTTCCTCACCTGGAAGGTGAAGTTGTTGGGCCAGATCAGTGTCCTCCAGACTGATTTGGTAGCTTTGATCATCTCTTGGTTCATGTTGCTTTCTGCCTCAGGTGAGGTGGTGAGTGGCCGTTTAGAAAGATGGCGCAGGCCGTGGTATGATCCCTCGACCATGTCTCCAGCATCCATCGTCCAGAGCTGCTCTCTCTTTACTTCTCTGACCTTTTTGTCTTCTCTAAGCCACTTTTCTCTTCCTCCCCGCATACTCTTGTTTTTCTCTTTTCACCTCATGTAGATTCAGGACATTCTGCAGGTGCTGGTGTCCGACCTTAACCGCTCCAATGGGGTAGCGCTCCCCCCATTTGACAGGAGGAAGGTGAGGCTGTGCTGAGACCCCCTCTCTGGCTTGCCCTCTCCCAGCATGCATGCCCGAGGATTGTCTGCTTGGGGTACTTGGCCTCTGGCTGATTTTATGTTGCCATCATTAACCCTCGGTATGTCCACGTCTGCTATTTCACCTGCTTGGTTGATCGTTCTTTTCCTTCCTGCACATCTTTATCATCTTGGAGAAGATACAATACACCGTGAAGGGTGAGAGGTCATTTGGGAAGAGCTTCCAGAGCAGGGGTGTGAGATTTGGGCCTTCCAAGCCTCCAGGGTGAATGCTCAGGGGCCTGTCCTACTGGGAGAGCCTCAATAAACCCCCGCCCCAAACACAGGGCTTGCCCTCTGGGCATGTCCTGCAAAGACCAACAGTCCACACTGCAGTTGATTTTCCAAAGTGATGAATTCATTTTAGCTTAGGAGTAGGAAATGCAAGATTAGGAGAAAAGGGGCTTTTGTTACAGGTGCAAGGACTAAGGTGAGTTTTGTAGCAGAACTGCAAGTGCGTGAGGTTCACCAGAGATAAGTGACTGGGACATCCTCCCCCACTGTCTTTTAAAAATCAACTGGACACTTACCCATCTCCCATGGGCCCTTGGCAGCAGACACTTTGCTAGGCGGCAAGGTGGGATGTGGCAACTGAGGGAGCAGTTGGCTCTGAAGGGTCTGGAGGCTGGAGGGGGTGGCCTTTGAGACTGATGTGTAGAGGTGGGCAGTGTTCATCCCCGTGGAGAACGGGTGACGTGGGAGTCCCGGGCAGAGGGTGGGTGCAGGAGATGATCGGATTTGGAGCCCAGAGAGCGCTTGGCAAGAAGGTAAGGAGGCTGGGGTGCCCTGGGCTGGGGGATGACCTCGTCCTGATGTGGAAGGGGACACTGAGCTTTGGGTCTCCAGCTGTATTGGGTGGCGTCTCATTGTTACTTCTGTCTGTCCTGGCCCATCAGAGTATGGACCGCTCCCTCCAAACAGAGCAACACACCAAGAGCGAGCTGGCCATGAAACTCGGCCAGCTATGGGAGAAGCTGGCAGAGCTGAAGGAGCTGGTAAGGCCTGCGCTAGCTGGGAAGGGCTCGGAGGCCTCTGGGAGGGAGGTCCTTAGGCCAGGACAGAGGTAGCTCCAACTCAGGGCTGGGGGGCACTGATGACCCTGCAGTCCTGCAAGGTCTGTGACCACCTGTGCCCTAGGTTCTGACATGGAGTGGTGGGTTCCTCAGGACTGCAGGTCACCTCCCTGCTGAAGGCATGAGCCAGTAGGGGAGAGACGGAGGAGACGTGGAGACATCCTGGTTCCAGACTTGGCCCGGGTCATGCTTCACTGAACAGGGCTGAGCCTCAGCATCCTTCACTTCAGAGAGCACTAGAAAGCAGTTCTGCTGCGGTGAAGGAAGGGGCCTAGGCAGGTGGCAAAGTCCCACAGTGCCTGCCTCAGGAAGAGGGGCCCGCGCCTGTCCCCCGCATCTATGGGCATAGATCTGTGAGATGACTTGGCGGCAGGAGCCAGCAGCAGCGGTGGTCTCCACTCTGTTGCTCCACCACAAGTCTGTTGTAGCAGTTGCTCCTCAGAATTGCCCTTTTCTGCATGCTTCCTGGGTTATGGGCAGGACCAATGAGGTGCAAGTTCTGAGCTGATTGGTGCTAAGTGGTCCAGTCAGCCAAGGATGAAGATTGTCCAGGGCCTCCCTGGTGGCCTAGATGTTAAGTCTCGGCACCCATCATCACTACTGCCTGAGTTTGATCCCTGGCTGGGATCTGACCCACAGGGCACAGCAGACCTCTCCTGCCTTGCCAGCTGCTCCCCTCAGCAGTGTGTTTCAGTCAGTCTGCCTGTTCTGCTCACTCTACACCTTTGGCCAATACCCCAGTTCTTCTGCACAAAAAAGGAAAAATAGTCCAACCAGACTTGATGTTGGGACACCCTGAAGAGTGATATAAGCCAGGGTTAGAGGGAGCTGAGGGGCTCTGTTCCAACCTCCAAAGAAAGAAGGGGAAGACTCTGTTCCTGGCCTCTGAATAAAGGAGAACCAGAAGCTGAAAGAAGAAAAGCAGCACCCAGGAGCCAACCTCTGCAGGAGGAAGAGAGGATGAAGACCTCTGTCAGAGACTGGGCCTCCAGTCCGCTGTCTGACATCACCGGAAAGGAGCAAAGGCTCCGGGCCTCATGTCTGAAAGAGCTGTTTGTTGTTGGTGTTGTCCAGCAACTCATAAAGAGCTTTTAACACTTGGTGTCTCTGACACCGGCTGGGATCCCAACTGAAAAGGGTAGTCACGGGGCATGAGGATGGGATGCCAGGATAGGCCGCAGTGGCACCCACCTGCCCGGGCTCTAAGATAAGAGAGCCGCCAAAAAGCCCCAAAGCCAAAACCAAGGGCTGGAGCATTACAGTACCCATACGATAGGGGCCTACAGGCTGGAGCCGATGGAAGGATAGTGCCTGGTAGGGGACTCATCACTGTGGTTCTCAACCGTGTGCACAATTGCAAGAGACTTCAGTCTGGGAACAACCACCTTGGGGGCCTCCCCTGGTGGCGCAGCGGTTGAGTGCTGGGCTGTGAAGCTGCTGCCTCTGCTGCCTGCAGCCTCTGCAGCGCCGGTTCCCCGGCTCTATCCCTGGCCGCTGGTGAGGGTCCCACATGGCGGGACAGACCTCTCCTGCCACCCACTGTTCCCCTCAGCAATGTACTTGGGTCCTTCTGCCTGTTCTGCTTCCTGCCCTGGCTCTGGTGAATTCTCTCACCTTCCCGCGCTTCTGACTTTACCTAACGCTTATATGAATAAAAAAAAGAAAAAAGTTCTATTTGCAGAACTTCTAACCTCCTGCAACCCCCTGTGCAGAGTAAGCAGGTGCTCTCAGAGACTCCAGCTCCCTTTAGGGTGGCAGGTGCCAGCATACCAGCAGAGGACCTTACACTACTTCAAAGGAAACTGGCACCCCCTGATCACTACAGCACAATTTACAGTAGCCAGGCTGTGGAAGGGGTTGTACATAGATAATAGAATACGACTCATCAAGAAACATAAACTCATGCCATCTGGGGCAACATGGACGGAGCTAATGGAAATAAGCCCAAAGGAGAAAGACAAAAACGTCACTTAGATATGGATATAGAGAAATTAAACAAAGGGCTAGATTAAACTATCCCTTGAGTCTCCCAGGTGGTGCCTGACTACTGGCTGGGGCTGCAGACCAGCCTAGACTTCTTGGCCTGGCAGCACTGGATGGTGGACTGACCCTCTCTAGTTTGACATCAAACTCATTTGATGACAAAGTCTGACTCCTGCTGACTGAGTGCCCCATTGTCTTGTTTCACCTACACCACCACTGGGTCCCCAGCCTCTGCTGTTTACTGGGTCTGAGATGGATCTTGTAGTTGATGCTGCATGTAATTTTTTATTTCTTTGTTTTTAGATGCATTTTTAATTTATTTATGCATACGAGAACTGGGGTACAGGCCAGAGGTGCAGAGGGTGAGAGGATTCACCAGACACAGAGTAGGGAGCAGAATAGGCCAATCCACTGAAATCACCTGCTGAGGGGAGTGGTGGGTGAGACAGGAGAGGTCTGCTGCCCCATGTGGGTTGCTCCCTGGTCAGGAATCAAACTCAGGTCTAAGAAGTGATAGCACTCAGACTTAAACCTTATGCCCCCACGGAGGCCCTGGTTTTTTTTTTTTTTTTAACATCTTTTGATATTATTTAAAATAATAGAAGCACTCCTACTGCTCTACTTTCATAATAAACACGCTCCAGCCCTTGGCTCAGGTCAGGTTTACACGTGTCTTTGTCACCTTTGCTCAGTGTCCATCTCTCATGACAGTGCAAGCTCCATGTCTCCAGAGTCCTCTCTCTGCTGCCATTGTGTCTGCAGGGGAGGCAGCTTGGGGAGGCAGGAGCCAGCCAGGGAGAGGGATGCTGGCAAGTGAAGAGGAGGCAAAGGCAGAGAACACTAGGGAGATGCTCCCTGGTTCACTGAGAAAAGCATTTCTCAAAGTGTGGTTGTGGAATCCTTGAAGTCACCCAGAGCCTGTCACAGGAGCCACGAGGTCAAAACTATTTTCTAAACGTCACTTAGACACCATTGGCTTTTTCACTACTTCGCCATCTGCTGAGGTAAAACTTACTAAAAATGGAGCTTAAATTACTAACTGCAGTTATTCTTCACAACTACTTACCTCAGAAACACAATTCAAAGGCAGTGTCATTTCAAAGTGTCTTGGTTGAAGCATTAAAAATTATCTTCATTATTCTGTCATCCTCAAATCCACATTTTACAGCACCTGATGCGATGACACGCAAGTGCACACACAACACTCCTGTTGCGTCCCCAACTACCATGTGCCAAGAAAAATATTTGCATGAGATGAATTAGACAGTTTTTCTCCTTTTGTAGGTAATTCCATCTGCACATGAAGGAATGAATGACAAAATCTGTGGCTATTTGATTCGGTTAATTAGACAGACATTGTCCTTAAAATGAGTGTGTGCTCCTTTGAGAAAATCAACTGACAATTGCTAACTGAGAGTAACTTCTCCTTGACCAAATATAAGTGCTCAGAAAAAACCAGAATCATGGAAAATTGTGTCCTATCACTAACTTGACAATTTCCAGTACTACTTTTACTTTTTGGATTTGTGGTGAAAAATAAAATGAATTTTTTAAAATAATTTGATTCCAGTGTAATGAACATTGAAGAGCTTTATAATTTGTGGAACAATATATTACTTTACAAAAATCACACATTAAAACTAACTGCAGTTAGTTTTATGCAAGAGAGAACTAAGGAAATGTAACAGAATAAGAAATATTTAATGATATTGTTTCAGGTTTCACTTTGCAAATAACCTGGGAGAAAATACCAGCTGTATAGATTTAATTTAGTATCAAAGTGAAATATTCACAATAATGTGAAAACACTACTCCAACATATTTGTGTGAGGCTGTAGACATTTTTTCATAGACTTCAACCAGAACCACAGCTAAATGCAGAAGGAAACTTGAAAATCCTACTGTCTTCTAATGAGACAGACAAGAAAAAACAATGAGACAGACAAGAAAGACAACTGCAAACATAAACCACGTGAAAGATCCACTCTTCCCATTGCCCTGATTAAAAGAAGTTATTTAACAGGCATTGGTTATTGATTATCTATTAAGACATTGGATTATTACTATAATTCTAAATGAAACAACTACATGATCAAACTCGCTTTATTCCCAGTGTGGTAAGTATGGGGAGCGATACCTCCTAAACAAGATTATGCTTGGCGTCCTCCCTAATTTGTCAGACTGGACACGGATCCCGAAGGAAAATACTGAGAATCACAGACCCAGTGCTTGGGTCACAGAGACAGGGTGGGGAAGCTTTGGGTGAGGAGAGGAGGGGCCAGAGCAAAGCCCCAGGGCCCCAGTCTGGTTCTCATAATTCCAGGCCCCAGGGCTGTGTCTAGGGCAGGAAGGTTACTGTTGGGGATACCCCACTGCCCCCTTAGCCTCCCTTCTGTCTCCACCACCTTTGCTGGGCCCTGGACACTTGTGACTCCTCCCCAGTTCTCAGTCCCCAGTGCCTGGAGGTTCCCAGAGAACCAGTCAGCATCACTGCCTGCCCAGGTAAGTCTCCACCCACCAGCCTAGGGTCAGAAGCTCCCCAGACCCCAGCAGTGCTGGTCTTGGGGCCCCCAACCCTCCTCCTGCTGCTTCTCTCCAGGGCTCTGGCCCAGACAGACCCCTGGGCTGGTGAGTGCAGGGTGGAGGGAAAAGGCTTCTGCAGAGGAAGCTGCTGCCTTAGGGCCCTCTGTCACCCCCCTGGCCCCCTCAGTCCTGGTCCCTTTCTGTCCCCCCACCTGCCTCCTCCTTTTGTCCCCTGAGTCTTGCCCCCTCTGGACCTGCTGCCCATGTTCAGTCTCTGGAGCTCCCTCCCTCCTGGACACTTTCTCCCCTGCCCCATCTCCCCGGACTCAGGACCTGCCCTGGGAGGAGGGTCCGCCCGGCTTTCACCCCTCCCCGCTCCCAGGCTCCCCCTCTCTGAGGGTGTTAGAAATGGTGATGTCCCGCCCGGCCTCGGGGAGCCCCGGTGGATCGCGGGGGCTACGTGGACAACACGCAGTTCGGGGTTCGACAGCGACTCCCCGGGCCAGAGCGCGGAGCCGCGGGCCCCTGGGCGGGCGGGCGGGGCGGGAGGTCGGGCGAGGAGACGCGGCTCCGCAGACACTCGGCGCGGAGGCTCCAAGCGCTCCTGGAGGCCCCGCGCGGCCGCCGCAGCCAGAGCCGGGCCGGGGAGCAGCGCGGGCCCGCCCCACCCCCCGCCCCGAGTCTCGGGGCCCCGTGACCCCTGAGGCCGTGGCCCCTGCCAGGCCCCTTGACCAGGGAGGAGCCCGCGGGACTTTCCCCCTTTAGGTTTTATTTAAGTTCAGGATTATTCAGGGCGGGAGATCAGGTGCGGGCAGAGACCACGGGGTGACTGAAGGGCGGGCTCAGGGTCTCCCACGGTCCAGAGGACTCTGGGCTGCGCCGCGGGGCCCGACGGCGCCTCCCCCGCGGGCACGACCAGCTCCTCACGACGGCGCCGGGGACGCGCCCTGGGCGGGGACCTGCGCGCCTGGACCCGGCGGGCCCGCGGCTCAGCTCCCCGGCGCGAGGGGGAGGGGGAAGGTCGGGCAGAGCAGGACGGGAGCAGCCTGGGGGCGGGTGCGTGGCGGGGCCCCCAGACTCCTGGGGATGGGGAAGGAGGCGCCGCAGCTCAGAGGTGAGAGGGCTGCGGGGCCTTTGATCTCCCTGAGGCGCGCACCCCGCAGGGAAATGGAATCATGGTGAGGAAGCGCCCCCTCCTGGCCAGAGAGGGAGCTGTCGGCCACGTTTTCCAGCTCTGGGATGGAGACTGGCCTGGAGGCTCCTGCTTTTTCTGAAGGACAGTTAAGGAATCCAGTTCCTCCTGAGAAAGAGGGGAGACCACCCCTGAAATCACCCTTCACTGGATCCTTCTGACCAGCAGCCATCGTAGGAGCAATGAGTTTCTCTCTCGAGATCTTGTTTTTGGTCAGAGAGCATTTTTGGAGATCTTACTCCTGCCTGTCTGTGTCATCACCCTCCACCCAGGTCAGCAACAAAATGCTCAGAGACCTGCATCCCTCCCTGGGCTCTCACCTACTACCCCAGACTCCCAGACCAGGCTGGTTTCTGGGGTTTGTGCCCCTCCCTCCATCTACACTGTTCTCTCCACTGGAGGATGGTCACATGAGGCTGCTTCAGTGTCCATGGAGGAAACAAAAAGCATTAAAATTCCATTTCTTCCTACTCAGGCCCCCCAATCGCCATATGTGACCCATCACCCCATCTCTGAGCATGAGGTCACCCTGAGGTGCTGGGCCTTGGGCTTCTACCCTGATGACATCACCCTGACCTGGCAGCGAGTTGGGGAGGACCTGACCCAGGACACAGAGCTGGTGAACACCAGGCGGGGGGCAGTGGGGACTGGAAACTTCCAGAAGTGGGCAGCTGTGGAGGTGCCTTCTGGAGAGGAGCAGAGATACACGTGCCATGTGCAGCATGAGGGTTGATAGCACCCCTAGTCCTGAGATGGGATAAGGAGGGAAATGTGGGCACAGAGGCTGACTCAGGGCCATCAGAAGCCCTTCTGGAGACCTTCAGAGAGTCAGACCAAGGCCTCAGGTTCAGGGTCTGACCTTCCCTTCCCTTCCAGTGCCACCTCCTCAGTTCTCCATCCTTGCCGTGGTCCTCATTTCCAGCTCGGTTTTCTTTAGAGGTGCTCATTGGACACAAGGTGGCTTCATGTGTGAGGGGGTAGAAGAAGTGCTCAGGTAGGGAAGGGAGTGGGGGATCTTGTCCACTGGGGGCTTTCATGTCCCAGGGAGAACTTGCCCTGCCTGGTTAATGGGAAGTACCATCCACACACACGGGTGTTGCCCAGAGGGCATTTGGTCCAGTCCCCCTTCATCTCCTTTCCTCATTTTTCCCAGTCCTGACCTGGGTCTTTAGTCCCAGTTCTGGAAACTTCCCTGTTCTGCAGGATTAGAAGATTCCTTTAGGACTTCTGACCTGACTACTCCCTGGTCTCACCTGATGCTTCTTCCCACAGGAGGACAAGGAGGAAGCTACACTCAGGCTGCAAGTAAGTGTGGTCAAGGCTTGGATCCCTGAGCCCTGGGAATGGTGTAGATGGAGCCCATGAGAGAGTCACTCTCATCAGTTTCTCCTGTGGTCTCCTCTCTCACCAAGTTTTGTTGTGTTCTCCCATGGGCAGCCACAGTCCCTGTGCTCTGAAGTGTATCTCCGCCCCTATAGGTGAGACCCTGGAGAATTGCAGTGGGGGTGGGGATTGAGGCAGAGAGGCTGGGACTATGCAATGGGGATGCTTTCAGGAGGACATCTTGGGAATGCAGTGGACCATTGATAATGTTAACACTCGGGTAATGAGTGAGCTGTCAGGGGTGAAGATGCCACCACATCCTAGCAGGGGCCAGGACAGGAGGAGGGGTCCCGCCCAGCTCCTTACACCTCAAGCCAACCATAAACGTCCTCCTCTTCTGCAGGTCCAGTGCTTTTTCAGTCCCACTCAGAAGCTCCTTCTCCATGGAATTGTATTTATTGGGGTGTTGTTCTGACACTCTTTACACTGTGTGAGATTTGAATTACTTTATTATGGTGATGTTAATTGACTTCCCATCATTTTATATTGTGTACCCTGTCATTCTTGTTACACACACACACACACGCACGCACATTCCCCTCTCCTTGGGAACCAGACCCTCACCAGCACTGGGGTTACTCTGACCCTCTGTCTCTGGTCCCCTCAGAGCCGCCCTCTCTGCAGTGTCTCTACTCAGCGGTGTCTGAGCAGCCCCAGGAGTCCCTGCACCTCCTGCCTCTGCCCTTGTGGGCAACCAGCCCCTCACCCTGCATGGCAGTGAGGAGGCGAAGGCCAAGTCCTGAGGTCAGTGACCAATGGAGGAGACAATTTACCTTTTTCTTTTCTTTTCCCCCTCATTGTATTATTCAATTGAGGTTAGCATTGGTTTACACACTGTATGTGTTCAGAGGCAAGGGTCACATCTCTTCAGATGTTTGTTACCACATCACACCCACCCTAAGGGCACCCATAGTCTTCACTATAGTCCGTTGGGCCCTCTCCCTACTTTGTTTCCTACTCTTACCCCCAGCCATAGCTTCAATTCTGCAGTTATATATATATAGAATATGTTTTGGTTGAGTTTCATCTGTCCCAACTTTGTTTCTTTATATTCCAAATATGAATGAAATCATCTGTATGTAACTTTTTCCTTCAAATTTATTTCACTTAGTATAATCCCATCCACATCTATCCATGTTGTTGCAAATTCAATTATTTCATCTTTTTCACAGCTGAGTAGTATTCCATAGTGTGTATAGCTTGTGTTCTTTATCCCCTCATCTGCCGTTGGGCACTTAGTTTGTCTCCATCGCTTGGTTATGGTAGACTGCGCTGCAGTGACCGTAGGAGGCGCACATTCCTCGGAATTAGTGTTTTTACCTTCTTTGGATAAATACCATGGAATGGGATGCTTGACCATGTGACAGGTCTATTTTGAGGAACCTTCATTTTTTTTTTTTTTCCATAGGGGCAGGACCAATGTGCTATCCATAGAAAACAGAGGTACCAAGTTACTGCCCTGCCTAAGGAAAGGTGGAGCTAAGCAGGGATGAAAAGCTAAGGAAGAGGAGGAAGACGTGGAGCAAGATGGGGAAAGGAGGCTGGAGGAGGGGCATGGAGCAGAGAGACATGTGAAGAAGAAACCACGCCTTGCTTCTCACTTGGACTTGTGCCACGGAGTTGGGGACATGGAAAGAGTCATGTGAAAGAGATTAAAAACATGGGTGAGAGACTCATGGGGATGCTGACAATGACCGCTGTTATCTTGTTGTGGATTTTGATTTTGTTCTTTTCCTTCCAGACTTGCCTGGCCCCTCCTGCCCCTGTCCCATGGGTCTCTACCAGTAGGTGCCTTAGCCTTGTGGCAGGCGTTCGGGCCCCAGTGGGCCTGCTTTCGGCCCAGCCTGTTTGGCTGGGCATTTACCCATGAGGGGTGGGTAACTGTGGGTGCTTCACTTGGGAACTATTCTAACTATATTCTTTCTCTTCTTCTCTCTATTGCACACTGATTTTCTGTTTTATAGTAATTGTATTAAAGTTCTTTTCTATTGAAGGTCTTACGCTTTAGTGTATGTTTTGTCTTTATGCAGCTGATGGCAGATCCCATGCAGAGTGTGCAGTTTTGAGGGTCCAGGGAACCCCTCATTCTGCCCACTGACAGGACAAGACATCATTCCCACCCACCATGTGCCAGAATTCCTTTTCCTCCACACCTTTCAATGGGTCATTCTCACAGATGTGAGGTGGGAACTCACTGTGGTTTTATTTATTTTTTAAAGAATTATTTATTTATTTAGTTCTCCACATCGGCTCCAGGACCTTCTCAGGCTCATTCACCAGGCTGAGAGCAGTTCTTGGAACGATGTGGAGAACTAACATTTACAGGTTGGCCCAGTGTGGGTTTTAAGTCCTGTCTAGCGAGACGAGAAGATGCCGCAAGTGCACGCAGGCAGGGCTGTCATCCTCCTACTGTGGGATTCATTTGTATAGAGACATAAGCAACTGGTCACTGGACTGGCCCAGGTTGGCCCAGAACCCCTAGAGCAAAGCCCTAGTGTCAAAGACCCTCTCATTTCCCTCTCCCAATCCTCGACTCTCCATCCTGCTAGGCCTCACGGGTGTTCCACTCCCTAACACAGATAACACCCTCTTCTTACTATGGTGGACACCATCACCAGTCGAACAATGGACCTGCCTTTATCTCAAAGATTACTCCACAGGTCTCCTCCCTGGGCCTCACCCGGGGAACTACACATTCCTTCCCGACCGCAATCCTCTGGTAAGGGAGAACGGGTAAATGGTCTGACCAGAGACCACCTAACCACTGAGCTGCACAAATCCTGGGTGGAGCTGCTCCCACTGGCTTTAATGCACCTCTGAGCCACTCCCTGTGGCCCCTTGTTCCCGAGCCCCCTTGTATGGATGTGTGGCAGACCTCCTCTTACTAACCATGAGCTCCCCGTCCAACTTAAACTGTTGGCTGGATATTTTTCATACTTCTCTGCTCAGACAGCTGCTCCAAGAACACACAGACCGTTGTCTGCCACAACCTGTGCCTCCATCCCCTGATGCACCTGTCAACCTGCTGTGCCCTGGAGACCAGGTTCTTCTGAAAGCCATCTCTCCAAAACCACTTCCGCCAAAGTGGACGGGTCCACACACGATCATCCTGACTACACCAATGGCTGTCAAGGTCTTGGGCAACACGTCCTGGCATCAGCTTTGCAGGGTCAAACTGGTCCCTGTGGACAAGCAGTATGTATGCGAGTGCTGGGCCCAACTCGGGTACACATCACTGCGCCCCTGGTCCAGGTTCCACTCAGCCTACAAAGCAGAGGCCCTCTGACTCTCCTCCTCTGTTTCTAATCCCATGACTTCAAGCCACTTCCTGTTCTTGTGTCTATACCTGGAGATTCCAGACCAGCACAGCCTCAGGCAAGGTATTAGCACTCACAGGGCCTCTGATCCTGATCTTATTTTTTCTTTTTTGCCCCATTTCATCCAACGCTTACTGTATTTCATCCAACGCTGGATCCAAGACCCGTCCCGTAGCACCTTTAACCAACTCCTCCACCCATATCCTCGCGTCCCTGCAAAGACCTTCTCATAACCAGGCCTGAGCCCCCACCCCGGTCTTCGCCCCCGTCCAGCAGGAAGTAGCCAAAGAAAGAACCGTCGCCCCTTTTCCTATCAACAAAAGGCTGGTATGAAAGGTCGATGCAGGGGCCAAGAGACTCTTCTCACTCCTCGCCCTCTCCGGACCCCTCTTCTGCGTTCTCTGATCCTCTAGATGTTTAGTCTTCACCTCTTTCAGCTCCCCAGTCCAGCCCCCGCTTCCACCTCCCAGCCAGCACACCTGCTCTCACAATCATCCTCTTTGTCCCCTTAGGGAGGTTGTGGGGACTGAAGGAGCAGGTGGAGTCCACGATCCTTTCCCTCTGTCTGATCTCTCCCAGATGGAAAAGCGTCTCGGCTGTTTCACTAGGGACCCCACTACCTACACCAAAGAATTTCGTTATCTTACCCAAGGTTACACCTAAGGTTACACCTATAACCTTCGGTGTCATGACTACACGTTATCCTCTCTTCCACCCTGACCTCTAATCAAAGAGAACGTGTTTTTCAGTCTGCTCGAGGCCAAGCAGATCAGGCCACTTCACTGACACAACCATGCCCCAGGCCCTGAAGCAGGTCCCCGCCAGGAGCCTGGCTGGGAATCCCAGACTGACCCTGACGCGGGTCGCGGGGGCAGGGCTCGCTGAGACGCTTCATCCCCTGCCTCTTAGCTGGGCTCCAAGCAGCAGCCCGTCTCCAAGGCAGTTACTTTTGACAAGCTGCGCGAGATCACCCAGTTCCACCCCGTACAGAGGAGGACGGTGACTACAAACAATGGCGAAGAGCATGTGGCTGCTAGAACTTTTCATAAACCTACCCAGGATGCGTTGGTTGCGTTACAACTGGCGTAGACAGAGGGACAGTTCAAAGCAGGACGGCTCTACGCAGACGAAACCCTTTGGAACCTCTGGAGGGATTGCCGGGTGGCTGGCTAAGAGCAGATGGTACTCCGTGGCCAACCTCCTCGCCAAGTGGGCACCTCCCCAGGAATGGCCAGAGGTAGATGGATCGGCGGGGCAGTTGGAACAGGCCCTGTATGAAATAGAAGAAACCTTGAATGCATGCAGTGCCCGCGAGGCGGCAGGAGCCATGGGATGGGTGTTTCTCACAGCTCTGCTTGAGTCCAGGCAGAAAGAGCAATCTAGAATCCAGCAAGTATGAGATGAGATGCGGAAAGAGATGCAGAAACTGCAACAACATTTGAGGATTCTGGAGGAAGAAGTTCTGAGAAACCAACCCACCATTCCGGAGATGCCAGACTCAGAAAGAAAGGAAGGAGAGGGAGGCTGGTCCTTTGCCCCAATCTCAGCCGTTAATGGCAAACCAACCTGCAATGCTGGAGATGCCAGATTCCTATGGAGAGGAGGAGGAGGCTGGTCCCATGCTCTGGGTCCGCCTGGTGGTGACTCTGAAAATGAAGCAGCAGTGATCTGTGGCCCCAAGGGGTCAGGCTGCTGGACCACCACAAATGACAGAATTTACTACCTATCGACCATACACCCAGGCAGAACTGGTGGACCTGGGCAAACATTTCCACCAGAAACCAGGGGAAACCCTTGGCAGCCTGGCTGCTATGTTTAGGGGACTGGGGGTGGATGGGATTATTTGCACAGCACAAGAGATGGACATACTTGACTGACTTTACACCCATCCTTGCAACAGAGGCTGCAGAACAGCCCATGGTGTTGCCAGGGCAACCACACCCTCCTGGAATGGATAATGGCTGCCATACGGACAGTATGGGCTGATGCGGGACACGTGCCTGACACAGTAAGCGGATGGCAGACGTACGCCCAGCTGGTACAGGTCCTTCGGGAATTGGGCATGTGGCAGGCCATGTTTTATGTGAATACCTGTGGTCCTGATGACGAATGTTTCACAGCAGGGATGAGAGACTTGGTATTAAAGAATGCCCCCTCATCCTCATTTGGATCCCTCCTGGCAGTTCTGGCACCCTATGTGGGACGTCAGATACACGACGTCACAACAGTGATAGCCAGCTTGGGCGAAGTAGAGAGCCGGCACTCTCAAACTCAGAAGGGAAAACGGGTACTTGTTGAAAAGTCAAAAGAAATGCCAAGGAGGGAAAGGAAACCTCTTGGCATCAAAGAACCTATTAAAGTCACCCGTAACCAAATGTGGACAGATTTAGTGAGAGCAGGTGCACATAGCACTAAAATACACGCACAGCCCAATGCATATTTGTTGGAATTATGGCAGCAGCTGCAAGAAGACCAGAGGGTCACGCCCATGAGAAGGACTGCTGGTCAAGTGCAGCCTGGAAGCTCCAGGCCTCAGGAGTGCGCCCTGCGCCTGGAAGACCATTTGCTGCCAACCTCATCCTCGGGTAATGGCCTGATCACCTTCAGTAGGGTGAGGGCCAAGGAACCCGTCCACAGGGACGGGCGGGGACTGGAGGCCACATGTGGAGCTTGCCATCCACTGGTCCCCAACTAACGTGCAAAGCGTTTTAGCTCTGGTAGACACAGGAGCAGAATGTACTCTGCTCTATGGAAATCCAGGAAGATATCATTGGTCTATTTGTTGTATTGATGGCTATGGAGGCCAGAGTGTCAAGGTGACAACAGTGAGACTATCTCTGGGTATTGGGCGATTACCCCGGAAAGAGTATAAAGTATATGTATCGCCCATCCCGGAGTACATCCTGGGGGTGGATGTACTATGTGGCTTATGGCTAGAGACCACAGCCGGAGTGTTTCGCCTTAGAGTGCGTGTGGTAAAGGTAGTGGTCAGAGGACATGCTAAGCATCCAACCATACAACTGCCAGTCCCTAGGCGAGTGACTCATACCAAGCAATATCAGTTGTCTAGAGGGAACAAGGAAATTACGGGCACAATATCAGAACTGGAGAAAGCAGGCATTGTGCGTACTGCCCACAGCCCTGACAATTCGGCGGTGTGGCAGGTGAAGAAGCCGATGGCTCTTGGCGCGTGACAGTAGATTATCATGAGTTCAATAAGCTAGTTCCCGCCTTGCATGCTGCAGTGCCTTCGGCAGCAGATTTGGTGGATCATCTGCTGGTGCCAATAAATGTCTTTTGCCGCTAGGTTGGTACCTCGCCTGGACTAACTTGTGTTCTGTTGTATTTTGTTGTTATAGTGTGATGTGTACTATTTACTTTTGTGCGCCATGGCTGCGTTGTTTATGTTTGCTAAGAAACAAAATTGTCTATATGTAGATGGTCTGGCAGAAAACCCTGAGGGGGTGGATTGTAGGGTAAGGTAAAAAATATCAGGCTTTGGGCCTCCCCGGTGGCACAGCGGTTGAGCGCTGGGTTGCGAAGCTGCCAGCGGCCTCTGCATAGCCGATTCTATCCCGGCTGCTCCCCGGCCACCGGAGGAGGGTCCCACATGGCGCGCAGACCTCTCCTGCCGCCCGCTGCTCCCCTCAGCAGTGTACTTCGGTCCCCTCAGCAGTGTACTTCAGTCCTTCTGCCTGCTCTGCTCCCCGCTCTGGCTCTGGTGAATTCTCTCACCCTCCCGCGCTTCTGACTGTACCCAGTGCATGTATAAACCAAACAAACAAACAAATAATAAATAAATAAATAAATAAATAAATAAGACATGCCTCTAGAAAATTTAAAAAAAAAAAAAAAATCAGGCTTTTCTGCCCTCCCGCCATTAAGAGAGATGACAGATCCCTGCGGGCCTGAATGCAGGCCTGATGGCAGCACCTGGAGTAGGGTGGGGGTGCGGTGTGGAGGGTGGAGGAGGGCAGTGGAGTGTGCGGAGGAGAGCGGCGACTACAAACAAGGGCGAGGAGCATGTGGCTGCTAGAACCGTTCATAAACCCACCCGGAATGGGTAGGCTGCGTTACAGCGTGGTCCTGGGGTTCACTCTGGGAAAAGTGTCTGCAGAGCTCCCCTGTCAGTGGCACACGGCGAGTTTTCAGGGCGAGTTTCTCCATGAGACAGAGACGGTAGTTACATTTAAAGACCAGGTTTATTAGGGAAAGGGGCAGGTTTTGCTAAGCAAGGCCTGCATGGTTGCTGGCGGGCAACCTTGACAGGTCACAGGCGGGCAGGAAGCTGCTGCCCTGAGGAGGGAGGGAGTTGGTAAGAAGAGGCACCTGCACAGTCCCAGGTGGGCAGAGGGAGTGCTGCCCTGAGCCAGTGCAGAGACTTTACAGACACAGTCCTCTTCTGTTTGGGGGGGGTCACTCCTTGTGAGCCCTCAGTTGGCTGCTGATTTTGGATAACCACGCAGAATCCAAGAGGGACCGGAGATACCAGGATGGGGAGTGGAGATTCCAGGATGGGCCCAATCTCTGTATCATTTCCCTCAGGTCTGTGATCCACTCCCTAGAGCATCTGATCCTGCTTGGGTCTCATGCCTTGTGAGAAGGCCCTGGTGCCTAAGGGTCACGACCTCTACAGCTGGGTTAATGGTCATGCTATTACCCTCTATCCCCACCTCCTTGTGAGTCAGCTATGGTCTTAGGGCACCTCCATTCCAGCCTTTCTATTCTGTCCGCCATCAAGGCCATTCCTATTATATTTTGTGAGGAGGGGAAGGTGGGTCCAGAATGCTGGGTGAGTACAGAGTATGCGGCTCTCGTAGCAATCAGGAAATTCATATCTTGCCAGTGACATCCAGGATTACCCCAGGCTCAACCACAAAGACCTCGTCACTGGGGAGCTGACGACATCCTTGGGCCCTGTCACTTGTCTTCCAGGAGGTGTCAGTAGTCAGTCTGTTACAGGGCCGGAGAAGGACCCCCCAGAACCCCCAAAGCTGCTTGCTCTAAATAGGTTCTGCCATCTGCCACATCAACACAAAACATGTAAGATTTTAATGGAAAGGAACTTTAACACAATTAGTAAACAATACAGAAAAGACAAAGAATCTATTGGAGGTCAGGGAGAAGGGCAGCCCAGACACCACAAACCTGCCTGCTCTAAATGGGTTCTGCCATCCGCCGCATCAACATAAAACATGAGATTTTAATGAAAAGTAACGTTAATACAGTTAGTAAACAGTACAGGGAAGGTAAAGAATATAGTTTCTAAATCAAGCACCCAAAGTTACCTGTCCCCTCGTGGGTAAAATTCCACCCAAACAGGATAGGCCCAGAGCAAGGCCCAAAGCCTGTCCCAAGTCTAAAGCCCCTTCCAAGGGGACCCACAGAAAAGGATCAGAAACAACCAGACAAGTTTGGGAGGAAAAGAGTAAAACGAAAATCAAGACAAAAACCGCCATTGTCACCTCCCCATGGGTCTCTCACCCACATCTGTGTCACCCAGTCCACGACCAAAAGGCAAGGATAGTTTCTTCATGTGTTTCTTGGCTCCATGCGCCTCCTCCAGGTCTCCTTCTGGCTCTATCCTGCTTCCTTCCTCAGTCTCCTCTGCAACTTCTTCTCTCCCTGCTTAGCTCCACCTTCCTTCGGGTAGGGCAGGGAACCTGGAACTTCCCCTTTGCCTGGGGACCACCCTATTATCCTGGATATCTCATACAGAAACACATATTTTAATTGTCTTAATTTTTTTAGGTGAGATGTCATTAAATTTTAGTTTTCTTATAATTAGAAGCAAAAAGTAAACCTGCAAGCTCAATGATTTTTAGAGAAAGTGATATTATTTAACAAATTCTCATTCTTAAACTTAATAAAACCTTAGTTTTATATGAAATTTGGTCACCATTTAAATAATGATAAAAAAATACACACACCAGACTTTGCAACAGACCACATGCTAGACCCTGAGAGGCGACCAGGCCAGGATATTGAGCCCTTGGGGGATCTAGTTCCCTACATTTGGCAATTACAAGTCCCAGCTCATACTGCTTATGGTCCAAATCCAGCCCGTGTGGTCTCTACCCATAGCACCTGACCCTACCACTCCCAGTCCAGACAGGGCACCAGCCTGGGTCACTCACCCTCAGGCTGCTCCTCCATGGGCTTGATGTATTTGGTGACCCCAGAGCCCACAGGATAACCATGGGCATTTTCTGTCTGACCCAGCAGGCCTGCTGGGCTCTCCTGTTGCTCTGGAACCGCACATGCAGGAGCAGATTATAGTGTCCCTTCAGGTCCCCTGGTGACTGTTGGCTTCCAATCAGCAAATTGGCTGGGTTCTTGGCCTGTCCCCTGGGCTTCAGGGGAGCCCTGTTAACTCCTGGAGAAGGCGCTGGAGATGCAAGAGGACAATCAGCCGCACACCAGACTTTGCAACAGACATGTTGCACATGCTAGAGCCTGAGAGGAGACCAGCCCAGGATAGTGGGCCCTTGGGGGTCTCGTTCCCTGCATTTGGCAACTGCAAGTCCCAGGTCATACTGCTTAGGGTCCAAATCCAGCCCGTGTGGTCTCCTCCCATGGCACCTGACCCTACCCCTACCAGTCAAGCCACGGCCCCAGCCTAGGCACTCACCCTCAGGCAGCTCCTCCATGGGCTTTATGTACTCTAGCCAGTTCCTTTGGACATGTGCGACAAGCTCAATGTTGCGGGTGCACTTCAAACTGGGCTCTGCTCTGGGTGGGATCCCACAGGGATGGGAGGGCTATGGGCGGGCAATGGGAGGGGCTACGGGAGGCCAGCTGCTGAAATGCACTCCCTGGGCCTCCTCAGTTTCCTGGACACAGAGCACCTTCTGGGAGCAAACAGACACACCTGCTGGGTAGCACCGAGCTGGGGCAAGAGGGAGCACCATGACTCTCAGGGTCCCACCACCATCCAGGCTGACCCTGGTGTAGACATCACACACCTCCTGGGTGGGCCAGACCCTCCTTCGTTGAGCACGCACACACTCACTCTCACAGCTTGCAACCCACACTCACAGGGGGAAAGGGCGGGGTGGGGGGCATCAGAGCCCTGGCCTGGCCTCACCTGTCCCCAGGGTCCCCCTAGTTACCTTAGGGGCAGTACTGCCTGCTAGCCTGAGATGTCAACACAGGCTCCTCATGACTTTCCTCATGACTTTACCCCTAGGCTACCATGAAGGCCCAGCAACCCCAAATTTACATGTTCCATGTATACCACCTCTATTGTGTATTTGGGAAATTCCTAAAATGACAACTTATTTGGTTCCTTCGCTGGGAATCCCCCCGCAGGATTAGCAACAGAGGCAGCAGGCAGGTGAGATCATTGGGAATTGAAGGGCCAGGGAAGTGAGTGGTTTGGCTAAAGTGTTTCCACTGGGGAGATGATTTTCTGCAAGTAAAAGGAGGCCAGGCCTATGAAGAGACTGGACTTCAAAGCATTAGACAACTTGAGTGAAATGAAACAAACTTTATTAGTATTTCCACAATGAACCAGAAACCTGAATGGAAAGAAAATGAAACCTCAACTTGAAACAATTAAAACCAAAAGATTTTGAACAACTAGACAAGACCCAGTTGTCTTGGGTGGAGACACGGTAGAAGCTAAACAAGGCATGTGGCTAGGGAGGAGGGCGAGGACAGGTTTGGGGTCAGCAGTGCTGAGTGGAGGCACCAATTGCATTGGATGTGGACAGGCAGGTCCAGGGCCATAGGCCGTGTCCTTGGAGGGGTGGTGTCAGGTGAGCACCCTCTATTGTGCTGCAGGATCCCTGCAGGGGCTGGTTCCCCAGGCAGGGCTGCTGCTGGCTTAGAACCCTCTCTTGAACCTTCAGGATGTTGGCCAGAGGTGGCTGGCCATTGTCTGGTTCCTCCTGCAATACTCCTGTTGCCTCAGAATCCTCAAAGAAGTGTGCAGGATCCCAAGTCAGAGGCCTTAATCAGAGACATCCTGCAGGGGAGGAGGCAGAAGAAGGACCAGAGGGAGGGAGGGAGGAGCACTGGGGACTGCGGTGATGGTGCACGGGTGCCTTGCAGAAGGAAACTCTAGGGGACTGTAATTGATGGGGTGAGGGGGAAGCAAAGAGTGTTTGTAAGTGAAAAATGATGTAAAAAAAAAAAAAAGAATATCAAAAACAATACAATGAAGCCTGCGGGCTCCTGCTTCTGTCTTGGCTGCCCCAGCAGTGGGGGTGTGAACTGCCCACACTGGGCAGCTCCTGAAGCATCCTGGCCTATACCTGTCTCCCGCAGTGGGGCTGGTATGAACACACCAATGCCAGCATGCCCTGCTGGGGCCTGGCTCGGGCCTGGCTCCCCACAAACTGGTGGTGTGAGTTTGTGCCCACCAGGTTGTCCTGCAGTTTGTAGGTCCTGGCCTGGCTTCCCCAACAGGGCTGGTATTAGTTCAGCATCTTGGAGACCTCCTGGGGAACTCTGGGGAGTTTCAGGCTGACTGTGCAGGGGTTCAGTGACCTCGGAGGCACCGGGATCATCCTGGGCATTTTCTGCCTGACTCAGTAGGCCTGCTTGGGCTCTCCTATTGCTCTGGAACCGCATATGCAGAAACAGATTCTCCTGTCCCTTCAGGACCCCTGGTGACTATTGGCATCCAACCCGCCAGGATAGTGGGCCCTTGGGGGTCTCGTTCCCTATATTTGGCAACTACAAGTCCCAGATCATACTGCTTAGGGTCCAGATCCAGCCCGTGTGGTCTCCTCCCATGGCACCTGACCCTACCCCTCCCAGTCAAGCCAGGGCACCAGCCTAGGCCACTCGCACTTGGGCTGCTCCTCCATAGGCTTTATGGACTCCAGCCAGTTCCCATGGACAGCAAGCTCAATGTTTGGGGTGCGCTTCAAACTGGGCTCTGCTCTGTGTGGGATCCCACACTAGGCTGAGGGAGGCCTGTCGCTGAAATGCACTCCTTGGGCCTCCTCAGTTTCCTGGACACAGAGCACCTTCTGGGAGCAAGGAGATACACCTGCTGGGTAGCACCGAGCTGGTGCAAGAGGGAGCGGCCATGACTCTCAAGGTCCCACGACCATCCAGGCTGACCCTGGTGTAGACATCACGCACCTCCTGTGTGGGCCAGATCCTCCTTCCTTGAGCACGCACACACTCACTCTTACAGCTCGCACACCCGCACTCATGGGGGAAAGGGAGAGGTGGGGTCATCAGAGCCCTGGTGTGGCCTGACCTGTCCCCAGGGCCCCCCTGATTTCCTTAGGGTCAGTGCCGCCTGCTGGCCTGAGACGTCGTCACAGGCTCCTCATGCCTTTCAGCAGAGGGTGACATGCATTTCAGGGACCTCTTTTTGGGTCACTGTGGGGGGACCTGGGCATACAGCAAGAAAGCATGGTGCCTGGACCAGGAATACCAGTCACGTGAGCCGGGTAGAGTTTGTGTTCAGAACTCAGCTGCCTGGGGACCAGCGTTCTGAGTTCTGTGCCGTGTCATCCCATGGAGGTGATGTCATTTCCTGGGTCCCCTTCTCTGGACTTCCTGCTCAGACAGATGCCCCCCCCCCCCATCCCTATGGCTACCTGGGCCCTTCCTGTTCACCCTCCATGCCAGGCCCAGTCCACAACACAGCAGAACAGCCTCCCCGAGCCCTTGGATGGTGAGTCTTAGCCAGGGCCCCTGCTGGGTACTCTGGCCTCTGGCTGCTGACCTGGCTCATCCTCCCTGCCAGGGAGCAGGCCCGGCAGTATCAGCAACTCCAAGCTTCTCTCTTCCATGGACCCGGAGGAGCTCCAGTGTATGGATCCTCTCCCTGGGGCAGTCCTGGGGAGTGGGCCACTCCTCTCTGCTGCCCTTGGAGGCTGGTTGGTGTCAGGCTACAGCACTTGGAGGGTTCCCCCTTGGGGAGGGCACCTGCACACGCCTCACCCAGGCTCGGCCAGCCCTGCTGGGGGCAGAGTCATCTCCCACCCGGTGTGCCTGTTCTCCTGAGAGGTGGAATCCATCCAAACTCAGCCCTGCTCCTCTCTGGCCGTGCCCTACAGGGGTCTTGTGGGCCCGAATCAAAGGGCCAGAGCCACACACATCCTGCGAGTGCCGGCCACAGTGTTCCCAGGGCGCCCTCCTTGCTCGCAGATGTCTGCTGACCCTGCCCGGTAGTGTTATTTACTGAGGGCTGGGTTACGGCTGGATGATGAGGCCCGAGGCATGGGGTGTCCACTCCTACAGTGATTAGCTCCTTGCTGTCCTGTCCACGCTAGCTGACTCTCCCTTTCTTCTGTCTCTGTGTTCCTCTCACTCTGATTTTCTCTCTGCCTTTTTGGTCCGTCCTCAGCTCCTTCTCTGTTTGTCCCGGTCCTTCTCTTCATGCCCGTTTCTGCCCCAGTGTTCTGTGTCCCCCTCTGTTTCTCTCTGGGTTCCCCGAGTGGTGCTGACTCTAGCTCAGCTCCCCTTAGGTGATCAGACAGTCCCCAGGCCCTGCGGCATCCCCGTGAGAACAAGTTGGAGATGCCAGGGTTCTTCTGCCGGTCGGGCAGAGTTCATACAGCTGAGGGGCTGTGGGGCAGGGTTGCTGGGAGGGGAGGACTGGGTGTGCCCTGTGCTCTCCAGTGAGGGCAGTGAGAGTGAGTGAGGGGATAGGTGCACCCCATGGGGACAGAGGCCCTTCCTGGCTCCAGGTTGCCTGAATGTTGATGAAAATGACCTGGACGGCCACAATCCATATTGCATGTGAACAAACTGGGCCCTGGGAGGAGGCCCTGAATTTGTCCCTGGAGTCTGAGGTAAGGTTTTATTGATGGAACCGCCATCTAAACACGTGGGTTGAGCTATCACGAAGCACAGAACCTGAACAGAGGGCCTGCTGGGAGGCACAGGACAGCTCTGTGCTCTGGCTGTTCTGGCCACGGTCCAGGCACCAACCCTGAGGGCTGCTGATCCAACTCTGGCCACGCGGAGCCACTGTTTGCAGGGCTTGACAACAGGGTTCAGCAGAAACATGGCCCAAAAGGCGAGTTATCTGCAAATATTAACCACTGGATGCTTCCAGATCTGCAGACTAAATCCGGCAATATGTGCTGCCATCTACACATCACAAGGTTTACCCAATGACATACAACCTGACATCAAGACATCTATAATTCAACAATGATCATTTGTGTCCTAATAATTGTAATTCCATAATAGACAATCTATTCAATGAAATTGTGAAGTTGGATATTCCATTACAGCTCCACTCTGGATGACACCCTCTTCCTAAACTACATTCTTCTATGGACACATGTTCAGAACATGGACTGTTGGATACAATAGTAATACTGTCCTGATTACACTGATATAGTGATATAAATCTGATTTCATTAGTTATTGGTCATTTACCCTACTCTACTGTATACCTAAAATTCAAGAGATCTCAAATAATCATTTTTCTTTGGGTGTGGAAAAACTGGGGTGTAGGCCAGAGGTGTGGAGGGATTTCAGGATTCAGCAGAGACAGAGTGTGATTCACAACAGGCAGATTGACTGAATTACACCACTGGGGGGAACTGTGGGCAAGACATGCAAGCAAGACATGCACCATAGATGGGTTGGCTCCCTGGCCTGGGCTCGACTCAGGACTCAGCCATGACAGTGCTGAGACTTTACCCCTAGGCCACCACAGAGGTCCAACTAACCCAAATGAACAGATACCATGTATGTTACCTCAATTGTGTGGTTGGGATGATCCCAAAGTCACCATTTATTTGGCTCCTTCCCTGGGAATCCCCAGGCAGCAATGGGAAGAGAGGTGGCAGGCAGGTGAGGGCATCATGGGCCTTAGAGTGTTACAGGGCAGGGAGAGGGGCAGCCCAAACCCCGCAAACCTGTCTATTCTAAATGGGTTCTGCCATCCGCTGCATCAACACAAAACATATGAGACTTTGATGGGAAGGAACTTTAATACAACTAGGAAACAATACAGGAAAGGCAAAGAATCTAGTTTCTAAATCAAGCACCCAAAGTTACTCGTCCCCTCATGGGTAAAACTCCATCCAAATGGGATTGGCCCAGAGGAAGGCCCCAAAGCCTGCACAATCCTAAAGTGTCTTCCAGTGGAGACCCACAGAAAAGGGTCAGAAACAACAAGACAAGTCCGGAAGGAAAAGAGCAAAATCAAAATCAAGATAAAAGCTGCCATTGTCACCTCCCCATGGGTCTCACCCACATCTGTGTCACCCAGTCCACGACCAAAAGACAAGCACAGTTTCTTCACGTGTCTCTAGGCCCCATGTGCCTCCTCCAGGTCTCCTTCTGAATCTCCATCCTGTTTTCTTCCTTCCTCAGTCTCCTCTGCAGCTTCTTCTCTCCCTGCTCAGCCCCACCACACCCCCACTTGAGACCAAAGCCAAAAGACACTGGGAACTGCAAATCCCATCCCCACCAAAGGGAAGTTTGCTGGAACATGAGGGTGGGGTTAAGCAGCCAGGTTTGGTATGAAACCAGACATATGGGCTTTGGGGGATTCCCCTTTTTGACTCTGCCAGCTCGCAGCGCTCGGCCAGCTCTGAGAGTGCCTTTGGATATCCAGATCAGGTAGGACACATTAAAAACTTTATTTCCCTATTTTCTCCCTGAGTTGTACATTTCCTCAATTCCCTTTCCCTTGTAAATAAACCTTTTATTAACCTTTTGTGTGTGCCTGTAGTGGAATATTAATAAGTTCCTTTTAAGCACGCGGGTGAGGACCCACAGCCAGGTAACCCGTTTTATATCGGGGCTGCTCCATAACAAGAGGACTGAGCAGTAGTGGTTTGGCTAAATGAGGAGTTGGTCATCTGCAAGGCCATAGTGAGGAGGAGGCCAGCCCTGTGAAGGGAATGGACATCAAAGGAGTAGACGACTTGGGTGAAGAGGAGAACAACTTTATTAGCATTTGTACAGTGAACAAGAAACCTTGGAGGAAATACATGAAAATAACTTGAAATGAATTAGGAGACCAAGATTTGGAACTACAAGAGAAGGGCCAGGTGTCTGTGGGTAGAGGCCTTGTAGAAGTTAAAGGAGGGCATGTGGCTAGGGAGGTGGAGGAGGAGAGGTTGGGGGTGCAGCAGTGCTGAATGGTCAGCTGCCCCTGATGTGGCTGGGTCCCCGGAGGGGTGGTGTCAGGTGAGTACCCTCACCTTGTGCTATGGGCCCCTGCAGGGCCTACTTCCCCAGGCAGAGCTGCTGTTGCCTTAGCTCCCTCACTTTAACCTGCATTTCTCCAGCAGGCCTGGTGTGAGCTCAGGATCGCCTGCACAGGCTGCATTCTCTGGGGCACAGCCTTACTCTCCCAGAGAGGGTGGGGTGAGCTCAGCGCCATCCTCATGGGGTGCAGCAACCTGGTCATTGTCTAGTTCTTCCGGCAGCACTCTTCTTGCCTCAGAATCCTCAAAGAAGTGTGTGGGATCCTAAGTCAGAGGCCTTAATCAGAGACATCCTGCAGGGGAGGAGGCAGTAGAAGAACCAGAGGGAGGGAGGGAGGAGATAGGGGACTGATGTGATGGTGCACGGGTGCCTTGCAGAAGGAAACTCTATGGGGACTACACCTGAGGGAGTGGGGGAAGCAAATAGTGTTTACAAGTGAAAAGTGAAGTTAAAAAATGAAAAAAGAAGAATATTAAAAAAAAAATACAATCACTCCTGTAGGATCCTCCCCCTGTCTTGGCTTCTCCAGCAGTGGGGGTGTGAACTGCTCACACTGGGCAGCTCCTGAAGCATCCTGGCCTATACCTGTCTCCCACAGTGGGGCTGTTTTGTTCCTGTCTCCTGGAGGCAGCATAAAGTTGGGTTTTGTTTTTTGGTGCAATCAGTCACTCTGTGTCTTGTTCTTTGGTGAGTTCAATTCATTTCCATGAAGGGTGATGACATGATGACTTACTACTGCGCTTTTGTCTTTAGTCAAAACCAGCTAAGAAATGTGTGGTATCTGGAGCGGGTGGTGAGGGCTCCAGGGTCACTGCCTCCTTGGTCCCCTGGTCAGTTTGGAGGATGGTGTAGGTCCAGAGGCCCAGACATTAGCCAGGTGGCTGGGGTTCTGACCTGGGCACTGCCATAACCCCTCAGTCTCCATGTCCCTGTTTCTGAGAGGATATGGGGGAGGGGTGTCAGGACAGTATCACTTCCCAGTTCACAGAGTGCTGGGGAGGGATCTCCAAGGTTACACGGAGAAAGTAACTGCTGGGGTCATGTAGTCGGCCTTTCATCAGCTCCCTGAGCCACTTCTGTTCCTGTGCCCACATCTGGCTTTCAAGACCCAGCTCCCATGTCCCCTTCCTGCTGAAGAAGGAACCTCCCTGGCTCTGCCCTTGGCCCCCTCTGAGGCAGCTACTGCAGCCCTTCTCTCCTCACACACCCCAGGCTGCAGGGCCTCCTGGGTGGGGTCATGTGGTTCTCTGTGACCTTAACACCCTGTGGAGTATGTTCCTGGGCACCAGCAAGCATTGGGTTAGCGTACCCCAATGTCCACTGTAGGTCTGTGTCAGCAGAGTTGCCTGGGATGTGTTTAGAGAAAAGTTCCCTGGCCCATCCCCAGAGGCAGAGAGTGGGCTCTGGCTGACCAGGGCAGGGGAGGGGAAGGTGGGGGTGGTGCCCATGGGCCCAGGACCAGGAAACAAGGTTGCTGTGGTGATGGAGATGTTCTCAAGGTAGAGTATGGGATGATTGCCCTGCTCTGCACTTACCAAAAGGGCATGACAGGTGAGCCTTCAACAAATGACTCAATGGTCAAAAGTTATATCTCAATAAATTTACTTTAAAAACATTAAAACATGGGTCTACAAGTTGCCCTGTGTCTGTCCTCCACTGTATCCTCCTCCAGGGCTTGTAGGGCAGGAAACTGCCTCAGCCCATGAGGAGCTGAGCACAGACAGTTTCACTGCACAGAAGCTCTCAAGGCGCCTCCTCTGCGTGGTCCTGAGTCACGTGATGAGATGCTGACGTCACTCTGCTTTGTGATAGGAGAGACTTTTAGGGAACTTGGGTGGGAGGCAGCTTATTTTTCATGTGGGCAGAATGGAAATAATGAGTGTCCAGAAGGTCTACTGTGTTGGTTTTCAATTTTCCACCCATTCTCTGATACACAGGAGGGGAGACAGTGCCCCCCGTGAGTGTGTCTGACTCGCTGGCTCTTCCTCGTGAGGAGAATGAAGCAGAAGGGACGTGCCACGTCACAGAGTCAGGCTCACAGGGGCTGAGACTTCCCGCCCGGGCTCCCCTCCTGGTCCCTCTCTGGGGTGACTCCCTGCACACGGTGGACCCTCAGCTAAGGGGACGCCCACAGGACAAGGACCTGAGGGTTTTCTCCAGGAGCCACATGCAGGAGCTCTGAGGCAGGTCCTTCCACGCTGATCACGGCCGTTCAGATCCGCCAACATCTCGCCCCCATCGCAGCCTCGTGGGACCCAGAGCTGGAGCCTCTGAGTGAGGCCCCTCCTGCCGCCTCCCCCTCAGAGACTGTGGAGATGCCAGATCTTTGTTTTAGGTGCAAAGGAGGAAGTGATTTGGTACAAACCAGTAAAATATTCGGGCGATAAAGTGATTAGTGGCTGTTTTCTCACAAGAAACAGTGGAAGCCAGACTAGCTCACGAGATGGTCAAGGTCCTGATAGCAATGAACTGTCGGACAAGGATTCCATGTCCTCTGAAGTGTCCTTCAAAATACGTGATTTTAAAAAATTAGTTCTACCCTTTTTAGATTCCCATTTAGTTTTGCGGTTTTGTTTTCTTTATACTATCCCCAGAGCAGTGTCTTTGGGGTCAGGGCACAGAGGGTCTGTCAGCAGCCTGGAGCTGTGAGCAGGGTTGACTCTGACCCGCCTGCAGGGAATAGGGCCCTGGAGCCCCAGAATTGTGCCCCAGGGCTGGCCCTCCAGGGCAACACAGGCCTTTCTCCTCTTGATTCCCTGAATCACCTCCTCTTGATTCCAGGAATCTCCCTGCCACCCCAGCATTGGGGAGCTGGGGAGGATATTATGGCTCAGGAAATGGGGGCCTCCTCCTAACCACTGTCCTCTCCTCTCTCTCCATCAGCCTGAGTGTGCATGTTTGAATCACACCAGCCCTGCATGGACAGGAAAGGCCCAGAACTTAAATGATTTTCCCTGGTCAGTTACAGCACCAGCCCCTCTGCAGTCCCAACAAGGGAGACAGAGACTCTCCCAGCCCCAGCCAGAGCCGCGTCACCAACACACACCTTCCCCTCACAGTGTCCCGGATGCTGCTCCTTCCTGGCTCCACCCTTTCTGGTGCCCCCACCACTCCTTTTGGGCCCCATCCCCTAGTCCCCATTTTCATCCTCTGCTCCATTTCCAGGAGCCTCCCCATCTTCCTAGTCATACCCTGGGAGCTCTCCTCGACCCTCCCCTCATTTAGGGATGGAAAATTTTTAACAGATGTGTATTTATTTATCTATTTCCTTACAGCGTGGGTCATCTTTCTATAGTTATTGTTCCTCTTAGATGCAGCCCTTCCACCAATGATCCACCACACACCACCACCAGCTACCCAGGTATCTCCCCGGCTCTGATCACTCCTGCTCCCCCCTGCTGCAGACATGGATGGGTGGTCGGCCCACGGGTCTTGGCGTTTTCCTGGAACCTTGTCCTTTTCTTGGGCGAAGACCTGGGCTCCTGGGTAGAATTGAATGTTAATTCCCAGGAGGAGGCGCTTTCACCCCTGGAAGCAGAAGCAGAAACAAAGTACAGAGACTCTGGAGTCTGTGGAACCAAGCTTAAGTATTCTTAGCCAATGTTTTGTGTAACTGCCATTTTCGAATTTTAGGTTTTGCTGCATTCCAGAGGTTTTGACCCCTACCCCACTCTGGCCTTATCTCGGACGGCCAGCCACAGCGGAGCCGAGAAATGGGTCTAACTAGCCATAAAATAGAGCCAAGCAATTCGGGCCACTAATGGGGTCAAACTAGCCATAAAGTAGAGCTGCATCTCGATGTGAACAATCAGCTCAAAAACTGAAACTGTGCACCCACCGTTGTTAAGAAATGCTCCTGTGTAACCAATGAATGATTGCCAACATGATTTAATTTTTAGGAATCTACTTGTAACCCTATTAAAATCCCTTTGTTCAGCAAGCTCGGTATCTGCCACTGTGTTGGTAGGTGCCATGAGCCCGGACTCGAGTCTGTAATAAATTCCCTTTTGTATTTACATCGGCTTTCTTTGGATTCTTGGAGGCTATGCTCGCCGAGTCTGCTGACCTTGGGCACAACAGAGTCCAAGGATCCATCCAAGACTGAAGGAAACTCTATAATTGGGGGATCAGCCCATAATCTGGGAATCAGCTGTTATGATCTGGAAACCTGCTTTTGTCCTTTGGCCATAGGACAAGAAAATTTGAGGACTTCTGACCTGACACAGACTTAGGCGCCCCCTTGTGGCAGATCCCTGTCCTGCCACTGGGTTCCCAGAGAGCCTGGGGAGGGCCTGGCTGAGCAGGAGAAAGGGCAGCTCTGGGCTCCTGTGCTCAGCCCTGTGGCCACACGGGGGCGCTGCCACGCTGTTCCAGATTCTGGTGGAGCCACCAGGACAGGGCAGGGGGCTGAGGTGGGCAGAGTTGGGGGTCCTGGAGGGCGGCGTCCTGGGGTGAGATGCTCTGTGAGGAGTCAGAGAAGCAGGACTCAGAGGAGAGGAGACTCCGGAGCCTGCCCTGTGTGTGAGGTTTCCAGCTTTTCTCCTAGAATCCTTCTCTCCAGTCCCTGGACGGTGATACCTGGGAAAACTAGAAAAGAAAAAAATTCTCCTTCTATAACCTATTAAATATTGAGAGTATTATAAAAAATACCATTTAAAGAATACTGTTCGATTTACAGAAAAGTTGCAAAGTCTGTACAGGTCTTGTTTATCCCACACCATTTCCATTTTGTTAACATCCTAAATGAGTACAGAATTTTTGTTTTTACAACTAATGCAGCAATGTTGACATAATAACTCAACGTCATACTTTCATTAGTTTTTGCTAATGTCCACATTTTATGCCCAATAATCCCATCTAGTTTGCCTGGATGACAATTTCTCAGAATTTCCTTGTTTTTATAACACTGACACTGGTGAGGAGTGATATTTGGGAGAGATGCTGGGGTCACAGATGGGGGTTCTTGGGTCACCCCTAAGAAAAGCTTCACCAGAGTCCTCCTTTCAGTGGCATGAGGGCGCACACACACACACACACACACACACACACACAAGGAAAAAAGACGATGCTTGATGCTTGCACAAACACAATTAGCAGGAGGAGCGGCCTCTGTAGAGGGTGGGTGTGTTAGGAGAAGCCTGTTAGTGGAGGTTCATTAGAACTCTGGTGGTGTGTAAGGTGTGAAATTACACATTTTAATAGGTATGAAGCTGTACTCCAAAAATTTATACAGTGTTATAAACTAGTGTAACACACACATATGTATTAATTATTGTTTTGAGGAGTAGCTGGCGTGACAGGAGAACACTGCTGCATCCTATTTGGCTTAGCTACCTTGTGGGGAATTGAACTCAGGCCATAGCAGTGACAGAGCTGAGACTTAATCCCTAAGCCACAAGCGAGGTCCCTTTCCCAATAATTTCTCACTGCAGTATTGGCCATATAGAATTTAATATAAAATTAATGTGTCTTTACTGATCAATGAATCATGTAACAGGCAAGTTTTAGATTTAAATTAATTGGCATGCACGTGTAAGGAATATATACTATATGGTTTATATGAACAGCTTTTCTGGTTTTTAAGTGACTCTGAAATTGAAAAGAGTCTTTTTGGTAATTGTCAAAGTTAAAACTAATATAAAAATATTTAACCTTTCATTCTTCTTATAACAAAATGGAAAATAACAAATGGCAGGGTTTAACATGGCAGCCCTGAAGGATAATACTTTTCAGATCCCTTTTATCCATCTCTTTTAATAAATAGCTCTTCATTATCTTTTTTATGTTACAAGTTTGCATACTGAACCAGATTGCAATGAAATAACAGTCTAATGAAAAACATGATGTAGGTCATTCTGTGCCCATAAATTTTTAAGTAGGTGATGAAAAATTGGTCTCTAAGTAAGAGATTTTTGTTTTATTTTCAAGTTAGGCTATAGTTTTATATCTGTGGGCAGACATTTACTCTCTCTAGTATTACCTTTCTTCTAACTAATTCTCTGAGTCATAGTCTCTTCTGGTACCATTGCAAATAGTAAGATTTAATCTGGTGGGTTTTTTTTTTTTTTTTTTTTTGGTTGCTGAGTAGTATTCATGTGTGTGTGCACCGTATCTTCTTCATCAACTCATCTGTTGTTGGACCCTTAGGTTACTTCCATCACTTTAGTATTGAAAATACTGTTACAATGAACATAGGAGGACACATATCCCTTCATATTAGTGTTTTTGTATACTTTAGATAGATATCTAAGAATGGATCATAAGGTAAAACCATTTTTGGTGTTTTCAGAAATATCTATCCTACTTTTCTAGGAAAGGAAACAGTTTTCATTTCCACCAACAGTGGAGTAAAAACATGGATATAAGTTCTGAAATCACAAAATACACAGAAAAACAAAAATGACTGAGTTCTTAATCAACCTTAGAGATGACTTTTGTCAACCGGATTACATTGGCAAAGGAAACAAAAGCAAATATAAACAAATGGGACAATATTAAACTAAAAAAGTTTCTATAGAGTGAAAGAAACCACCATTAAAAAAAGACAAGCTAATGATTTGGAGAAAATACTTAAATATGTTAGACAAGGGCTTAATACAGCAATTTTATAAAGAACTCATTAAACTCATCACCAAAAGAACAAATATCGCCATTAAAAAGTGGACAGAGATGTTGAAGAGCGCCTTGTCCACAGGAGACAGAGATGGCAGCAGGCGCATGAACGTGTGTTCCTCCTCTCCTATTCAGAAAGCAAATCAGAAGCAAAGTGAGCGATCATCTCCTATCTGTCAAGAGGGTTATTATCAAAATAGAGAAGAAACAAGTGATGGTAAAGTTGTGGAGAGAAAAAATCTTTGTAGATTGTTGTTACAAATTTAAATTGTTGCAATCATGGAAATTGTGTGGCAATCCCCAACAAAATTAAGAATAGAAATACCATATGACCCAGCTAGCTGACTTCTCTTTTGTTGTCAAGCTTTACCACAAAAATATACAAACTTAAATTCAAAGAGATATATGGAACACCATGTTCATCATAACATTATTCACAACACTCAAGACAGAGAAAAAAACTCAGAGCCCACTGATAGATGATAAAATAAAAAAAAGATGTGATGTATATATACAGTGGGAGACTACTCAGCTATAAAGAAGATGAAATCCTGCCCTTTGCAACAACATGGATTGACCTAGAGTATATATATTTTGCTATATAAAGTAAGCCAGAGGGATAAAGAAAAGCACCATATGATTTTGTTACAGGGCAGGGAGAGGGGCAGCCCAGACCCGGCAAACCTGCCTGTTCTAAATAGTTTCTGCCATCTGCTGCATCAGCACAAAACGTAGGAGACTTTACTGGGAAGGAACTTTAATACAATTAGGAAACAATATAGGAAAGGCAAAGACTATAGTTTCTAAATCAAGTACTCAAAGTTACCAGTCCCCTCGTGGGTAAAAGTCCATCCAAAAGGGATTGGCCCAGAATAAGCTCCCAAAGCCTGCCACAGGTCTAAGGCATCTTCCAGGGGGGACCCACAGAAAAGGATCAGAAACCACCAGACAAGTCTGGAAGGAAAGGAGCAAAATCAAAAGCAAGACAAACACCACCATTGTCACCTCCCCACAGGTCTCTCGCCCATATTTGTGTCACCCAGTCCATGACCAAAAGGCAAGCACAGTTTCTTCACTCATCCCTCGACTCCACGTGCCTCCTCCGGGTCTCCTTCTGGCTCCATCCTGCTTCCTCCCTTCCTCAGTCTCCTCTGCAGCTTCTTCTCTCCCTGCTCAGCTCCACCCTCCCTTGGCTGGGGTGGGAACCTGGAACCCCCCACTTTCCTGGGGACCACCCTGTTACAAATTCACTCCTATATAGATGATAAAGAAACAAAACAAATGAACAAACAAAACAAACCAAAAACAACATCTTAGTCTGTAAGAACCAAATATCTGCTGCCAGAGGGAAACAGGAAAAGGGGCTGAGGAATTTGGGTGAAGGAGTTCTTGTATGGTGAAGAATAGAAACTGTTTATTCAAATGTTAATTTTCAATGTACACCAAAACCTATGGATATATAATGGTACAAACCAGTGGAACTTCAGTAAAAATTAAAAGAAAATGAAGTGGAACACAAAGATGTTTATTAGAGCTCATGAAATTTGTGATAATTCCGAAGCTCCATTTGTATATATATGTAAAAAAGTAAAAGCTATTCTGAGATATTTTGACTTGCTCTCTTATACGCAATCCTCATCCTTTTCCTTTTTTAAATTTTTTCTCCCTCAACAGTTAGTTTTTAAAAAACAATGGAATCAACTGATGCCATATGAAGGGACATTTAAAGATCTTAATTTCAGAAGGCATTTATTCTGATTGCTGTGTGTTCTTTACAGTTTTTGCTATAATACATGGGAGTCAGAATCTACAAGATGGATGAGGGTTACTCAAAGACCCACATTTTGATGTAAATTTCCTAAGTCACCTTAAATTCCATCCACTTCAAAATTCATGGAGCAAACCCAAAGATGTAGAATTGTGGAGAAAAGGGAAATGATTTCCTTAGAACAAGGAAATGACACCCTCAGGCTAAGTTCAAACTTGTAAATACAGTGAAAAAAGGCCAATTCATTTGTTAATTGTCCTTGGCTATCTCCTTGTTATAGTGTAGATTTTAGCAGTTGCAATAGAAACTAGAATATATGGTAAATAAAGTTTGAAATTTTAATCCTTGACACTTTACAAAAAAAAAGAGAGAGAGAGAGAGAAATTTGTCAATCCTTGTTCTACAGACATGACTTGTAAACATTCAAGTGCAGCTTTTCTGGCAAAGAGTGTGAAGAAAGATCTGAACCTGAGTGTACTTCTTCCCTTATCAGGTCTCTCAATCTGCAGAAAATAAGGGAACTTTTTAGAATTTGAAAAGCAGTGAATTTGTCCTTAATTGCCCAATCAATATTGGCTTGCTAATGTTGTTAATAACATTTATATCAGAAATAATAATTAATCAGGGTCAGTGATATAAGCAATGACTGGCTAGAGTTAGTTAATTTGAACAAACATTATTAAGCAGTCTTTGTGGTGGAACCATAGCTGGGGGAGGCATGAGGTATGGGGGTGTAAGTGCAGCAGAGATGGAGTAGAGAACAGAAAAGGAGGATTTATTGAAATACCCTGCAAGGGAACAGGGGGCAAGAGGGAGCTATACAGCTGTGTGTGAAGGATTTGAGACTTTTACACTAGGGTTCCATAGGGTTTCTTACTTGGGGAGCCAGTTTGCACAGGTTATCGGCTGGGGTGTCTGCTCTTGGGTGCAGACCTTTGACACAGACACATGTGCAGGCCCTGCCTCTGCATTCCTGGAGTTGGGCTGGTTTATCTGCCATGGTGGTCAGTCTAGGGGCCCAGTTCCCGTGGCAGCCTTATTGATGCCCTTCTCTGCTCAAGTCTCTCAAACATGCCTATGGGGTAAGAGTGAGAGTTTCGTTTTTAACCTTATGAAATGATACCCTGACACCTGTTTTGTGCCAGATGTATACTACAGGAGTGATAACATAGTCCTTTCTCTGGAAATCACAGTGTTTTCTTTCTTTTTTCCAGGATTTATACTATTTTCGCTGATTTTGTTACAGGGCAACTCCTATATAAAACGGGTTGCCTGAGTGTGGGTCCTCACCCATGCACTTAAAAGGGACTTATTTTACTGAACTGCAGGCACACACAAAAGGCTAATAAAAGGTTTATTTACAAGGGAAAGGGAAATGAGGAAATGTACAACTCAGGGAGAAAATAGGGAGATAAAATCATAAATGCGTCCTACCCATTCCACCGACCTAGAATCCCAATGGCACGCTGAGAGCTGGTCGCGAACCTTGAAGCCAAGAAGGAGGCCCCCAAGATCCACGTGTCTGGTTTTATATCAAACCTGGCTGCTTAACTCCACCCACAGGTCCCAGCCACCTTCCCTTTGGTGGTGACGGGATTTGTCTTTCCCAATGTCCTGATGGCTTTGGTCTGGAGTGGGGGTGGAGTCCACAAAGCCTGTATGGAATTAGCTCAGGACATCCTTTCCCCCCAACAATCCCCCCTTTCACTTTTTGCCACCATTTCCATGGTGATGAAGATCAAATATATGGATGCTGGGATACAGTCTCAGATGAAAATATTCCAGTGTTCCAGTGTGACGGAAAACCAGTCTCTCCAGGTATTGTCCATTGTGGAAAGCAAAAGTCCTCCATTCCTGGAAAAAAATTTCATCAGTGGAAACCAAAAAAAAAAAATCTGGAGGCATTAGCCAAAACGACAGCAAATATGTCAAAATCACAGGGAAAAAAATCTTAAAATTTGTTGAACTTATGTAAAAAACAAGTTCTTTCTTTTTTTTTTAATAATAAATTTTATTTTTATATTCCCCATACAATTGCAACCCCCCCATTTTGACCCCAATCCCTCCCTTCCCGCCCCCCACTCCCCAAAAAGTGTCTCTAGTTTATAGTTGTTTGTTGATTTTGATTTTCACTTTCTTATAGTTATTCATTTTCCTGGTCCCTTATTTAAGTTTTCTAGATTCCTGCTATGATTGAGACCATCCGGTATTTTTCCTAAAAAACAAGTTCTTTCAACCTTGATCCCAAAGTTTCAACAGCATAGCAAAAGTTTGCAAACTAAATCTACTTTTAAACCATATTACCCATTTTTGCATGAAATCAAAGGGCAGAATAACTAAACAGCAATTTTAGCTGGCTTTGTTGGATACTCCATATAGAATCAGCACAAACTCTTGACATCCGGTCCATGCAGGCTTTAAGAACAAAGTTGGTCCACCTGGGCTTTCCTCCTCTCAAGGGTACCAGGACTTTTTCATTTGCCAGGTTGTCCAGTCCTTCTTTGGAGGTCTCTGGAACCATTCAAACAAAGCAACAGGTTCTCCTCTACTTCATTCAGCTTATTTCAATTTCCTGGAAGAACTCCACTCAAAGCTACACAATGAAACTCATGTCCAATTTCTTTAGTTTAAGCAGACAAAATCCCTATGGAAGTTATGCAAAAACAGACTCTAAGATAAGTAGTAAATATTACTATCACTATTTTATGCCATGTTGGTATCAAGGGGAGAGAAAATGCAAACAAAAGTTAGCTTTGCTGAAAGAAAAAAAATGCAACCTTGCTGCAGATCCCAGTCAGTCAAAACAAGAAAACTTTGTGAATTCAGAACAAAATGCAAAAAAATTACCAGTATTATGTCAAAACTTAGTAAAAATCAGGTGAATCTCCAGGTCTATTCAGTCCTTTGTAGGAAATTTTTACTCTCAACTGTTCCATGAATAGGAATCTGTGGAGGCCTTTTCCCCTATTTTCTCCAGAAACAACTTCTATCAATAAACAATTGAAGTATACAGTATTACAAGGCGACAATCACCATTGACAATGTACATACATATCAGGTCAAGGTGTTACCCGTTTTCCCAAGTGACAAAGCTTCCCTTCTAGATTTACTCCAAACTTCCCTTCTAGTTTTAAGCCAAATAGAACAAATTCATCTAATGCCTTTCCCAGGAGGAAAGGGAGAAACTTTGTGGAGTGTCTCAGAAGCTCTACTGAGGTTCCACAAAATTTCCTTGCATCGGCCAAATGACAGGCTACCAAATTTGTACTTGAATTTAGATTTCTGGGAAGCTTTGCCATAAATATCAGAAAAACAACAGAAACAATATTCAATCTCTATGAAGGCACTGGCTTAGTTCAGTAGTACAATGTTGATAATCAAACCATAACCTTTAGTTTTTTTTTTTTTTTTCTCATAACTGGAGACTCTTCTTTTTCTCCCCAATGTCTATGGGCACCATGTACACCAATTTGTCAACCACTAGAGGCCAAGACAAGGACACAAGGAAAGGACATACAGACATAAAACATATAGACATAGAGAGCTCTTTAGTTGCCATGTATCACACGTGGGATATCTCATACAACTGCAGTTTCACTCATAGGCCAAAGTAACAAAAACAAGCAGGAAAAAACTCAAAGTTACAAAAAAAACCACAAAAAGTTAAAAGGAAATACCAAAATCAAGATTAAAAGCATTTCTGTGTAAAAAAAAAAAAAAATACTGCCAGCATATGTGTGATTCTAGATGTTATTTCATGTCTCCTAGACTTTGAAAGGAAGAAGGCTGCTTAGAACATGTTAGTCTTCTCAGGGTTTCTTTAGCAAAGTGAATCCTTGGGCATCCTGTAACAATAACTGGAAAAGAGTCAGTAACATTCAATTTCTTGTCTTTTTCTTAAATAAACATCTTAAGTCCTCAATGGGTTCACAAGACCAGTGGGACTTCGTCTCTGGGTCAATTCCTCCTGGGGCTTTCTTAATTCTGGAATGATGTACCCAGGGTTTTATGCCTGCAAGTTCCAGAGAAGTATGTGTGCTCAGCAAAACGTCATAGGGACCAGTCCATTTTTCTGACAGCTGGTTTTGGGCATCCCCACTGCCAGGTCTTCAGTAAGACCTGATCTCGAAGTCTGAAGGGATACAATGGTTGATCAGGAGGCATAGAGATCCTTGAGGTTGCAAAGTTGTGGATTACTGCCAGAAACTCCTGGATGTGTTTCACATATTGTGTGATCCGGCAATCTTGTGCTATATCCAGACTGGCTTACAGAACTGAGGCCTGGAAGGGTCTTCCGAACACAATTTCAAAGGGGCTTAATTGTAGCCCACTTCTAGGTGCCACTCTTATCCAAAGGAGGGCAAGGGATAGTACCTGGTCCCAATGAAGGTGTGTTTCTTGGCACAGATTTGCCAAGGTTTTCTTTAAGGTGTGGTTCATTTTTTCTCTCTGTCCAGAAGACTGTGGTCTCCATGCAGCATGCAATTTTCAGTTAATCTGTAACGCACTGCTTACTGCATGAGTAATGTCAGAGAAAAATGCTGGCCCATTATTACTCTGAACAGAGTCAGGCAACCCAAAGCAAGGGATTATCTCCTTCAGTAACTGTTTTGCCATCTCGGAAGCTTTTTCCGTCTTTGTGAGAAATGCTTCCACCCATCCCAATAATGTGTCCACAAAAACCAGTAGGTATTTGAAATTGCCTGTTGTTCTAGGCATTTGTGTAAGTCCATCTGCCAGTCCTCAAAAGGGCACTTGCCCCAATATTGAACCCCAAAGGCTTTAGAGTGGGAGTCAGTCTTGGGGTTATTCCTGGCACATAGTTGACAACCTCCGGTGATCCGTTGTGCTATTTTATGTAAACATGGGTCCTTCAAATATGGGCGCTCTGTTTCTAATAAGGCATCTCTCCCATAGTGAGATCCTTCGTAATGATGTTTTAGCACCGGATATACCAGGGCCTCCGGGAGGAGTATCATCCCATGGGAGTTTACTCTCCAAGTGGAGCTGGCATCAAACTCAGTGAATCCCCATGCACAAGCTCTCTCCTCATCCTGCTCAGTGTAGTCAGGAGCATACTGAGTCAGGTCCACAAGAGGGATGAGTGCCCCTGGAGGGCAGAATGGGCAGCGGCCTTAGCCACCCGATCAGCTGCCCTGTTGCTGTTTGCCATGTCAGACCCACCCTTTTTGTGGCCAGGACAATGCATCATGGCAACAGCTGATGGTAAAGCTACTGCCTTTAACAAGGCCAGGATTTCTAATGGGTGTTTGACGTCCTTGTTACTGGCAGTAAGGAGTCCCCGCTCCTTCCAAATGGCCCCGTGCATGTGAAGAATCATAAAAGAGTACTTGGAGTCAGTAAATTTATTGACTCTTTTACCTTTCAAGAGTTCCAAGGCACGGGTCAGGGCTATTAATTCGGCTTTCTGCACTGATGTACCTGCTGGAAGGGCCTTGGCTTCCACGGTGTTCTGGAGCGTCACCACTATGTATCCCGTGCATCAACGGCCTTAGTCTATGAAGCTGCTGCCATCTGTAAATAGCTCCCACTCTGGATGTGGCAGAGGCTGGCATACACTGTGTCTATGGTGTAGAAGGTCACAAGTGGCAGCCACAGCACGCAAACATGGAGGCCATCCCTTAGTGGTGTGGTCCAATTGTTTGGACAGATATGCAACAGGCTGCATGTCTGGCCCGAAAAATTGGATTAGCACTCCTAGGCCAACCCCTTGTCTCTCATGTACATAAAGTCTGAATGGCTTCCTAAGATCTGGAAGCCCTAATGCTGGTACTGAGATCAACCTTACTTTTGTTTCATCAAAGTCCTTTTGACATTCTGGAGTCCAAAACAAAGGTTCAGAGTCCAGGCCTTTGGGAGCATCATATAAAGGTTTTGCTATTAATCCAAAGTTGGGAATCCAAATCCTACAAAACCCAGCCATACCTAAAATCCGCGCAACTGTCGCCAGTTTGCTGGGGACTTTAAGGGCTGAAATTACCTGTTTTCTTTCCGTCATCAGGCTCCGTCTGCCTTTCTTAATTTTAAACCCCAAATACATTAATGTTTGTTTACATATGTGTGCCTTGTTAGGTGACACCTTATAGCCACATTCTGGCAGGTGGTTCACTATGGTACCACCATACCACTATGGTATTTTCCAGACAAGATTCGTAGTCTGGACTTGCAATCAATAAATCATCTACAGGGGGGCGGAGCAACATGGCGGGGAGGAGACGCTGCAAGTAAGATCTCCCATTAAAAAAAGTTAATAGGGAGGAAAAGCGGCAGGTCCCAGTGAAAACTGGGACACGGAAGATAAACGGACGACTCCAGCAAACTACCCGAAGAAGAAAGTTGCCAAAAAAAGAGTACTAGAAGGGAGGAAAGCTCAGAACCCTGCTCCGCTCCCCCATCCACAGAGTCTGCACTCTCCGACCTGCAGAGAGGAGGAAAAAAACAAACTAAAACGACCAACAAGAACAAACTACGCATCAGGCGGGACTGGGAGTGGAAAGGAACTATTGCAGCCACCACACCCCGTGAACAGGAGCTGTGGAGAACCCTGCAGGATTCGCCCCGGCGGTGAGCGAACAGCTCCCAGAGCCATTAGAGAACAAAGAGACTCTGGAGGAGACCTGCACTCAGCCCTGGGCCGGCCGGTAAGCTTGCGCGGAAAAGCTGCGAGGTGCGCTTGAAAAGCAAATGCGGATCGCGGCTGCCCAGGTCCCCACGCCTGCGAACTAGGCTTGCAGGGAGACACGCGGGGTCCCTCACTGAGGTGAAAACCCCTCACTGAGTAATCAGGAACCAGGCACCCAGGCACGGGAGCTGGGTGCAAAAGACTCCATTTTTGCGGACACTGAACTGGGCTACGGCCCGCGTCCTGGACCTGAGGGCTTTGGAACTGAGACCCAGGGCACAAAATTTGGGGCGTGGGTTCTCCTAGACGGTGGGGCACAAGGAAGACACAGCACCCCAAAGCTGTTGAGGTTTACCCTACCATTCCCACTCTGTTCCCTGTCCCACTGGGTGGAAAAATCAGCTCCCCAAGAGCTCTAGGAGAGATCTCTGGCGCCACCTAGCGACTTGAAACGAGCAGAAGGCTCCTGGAGGTGCCAGTGGCCAGCTGGGAAGTTAGCCCACGCCAGGCCCCTTCCGACCAGTAGTCTGAGCCCACAAGGGGAGCGGGCACCCACAGCCGGGGCAGACCGGGCGCGCAGAAGAGTGTGCCCGAGACCGGACACGCAGGGAGTGCGTCCCGCATCGCCATTTTAGAACAGGGACATTTCTTCAGTAAAGACTGCCTGCAGAAGGCTCCCTCAGGAGCCAGAGGTAAGCGGGGAAGCTCTCCCATGCCAGGCCCCTTCTGGCCTGCAGTCCAAACCCAGAGGGGGAGTGGGAACCCACCGCCGGGGCAGACCAAGCGCACAGGGGAGTGTGTCCCCACATCGGCATTTTAGAACAGGGACCTTTTTTCCGTAAAGTCTGCTTGAAACAGACAGATGGCCCCTGGAGGAGCCAGAGGGGAGCGGAGAGGCTCACCCAAGATGCCGGCCAGTCCCAGCAACACAGTGTCCCAATGCATACGACAAATTAGAAAACAGACAGTAGGGAGTAGAAGAACCACACACAACATAGCAACTCCTCAGGGAAGAAGCACACCACAAAAAGAAAACCACCCCCCAGATTGCAACGACAGTAACTTGGAAGAACTTCTGAGCCTTCCAGCAAGAGAATTTAAAATTGCCGTGATTAAAAAACTGACAGAAGTCATAAAGGAAAACAATGATCAGAAGAAGGAAATTGACTCCCTAAAGAGGGAAAACAATGGTCAGAAGAATGAAATTGAGTCCCTAAAGAGGGAAGCAAAAGAAACGCAAGAGATCAAAGAATTAATGGAGGAACTAAAGAACTCTGGGAAAAGCAATGAAAGCAGAATAGATGAAATGGAAGAATGAATAAGTACTCTTGAAGACACAGAAATAAAAAGAACCAAAACAGAAAAGGAAAGAGAAGTACGAAGGAAAAAGAACGAAGAAAGACTTCGGGAACTATCTGACTCCATGAGGAAAGGAAATATAAGAGTTATAGGAATACCAGAAGGAGAGGAGAGAGATGTGGGAACAGAGAAAATATTCAAAGAGATAATTGAAGAGAACTTCCCAAATGTGAAGAAGGAGCTGAAAATTGATATACAAGAAGCAAGAAGAACACCAAACTTCCACGATGAAAGGAAAAATACAGCAAGACACATAATAGTAAAGCTCCCAAGAATCCAGGACAAGGAAAAAATAATGAAGCTGACAAGAGAGAAGAAACAGATAACATTCAAAGGAAAACCAATCAGACTGACATCAGACTTCTCTGAAGAAACACTACAGGCAAGGAGAGAGTGGAGGGACATAGTCAACAGACTCTAAGAAAACAGATGCCAACCAAGAATACTCTATCCCGCAAAGCTCTCCTTCCTATATGAAGAAAGAATAAGGACCTTCTCAGACAAACAGAAAATCCGGAATTTCATTACGACTAAACCCCCACTCCAGAAAATACTACAAGGAATCCTAAAGCCAGAACCTCAGAGGGACGAATAACAACGAAAGAAGGCCAAAAAAAAAAAAAAAAGATATTAAAAGAATAAATAAATAAAATCAAAGGAAAGACAAACACAATGGCAAATACAGATGCTAACATATCAATATTAACTCTAAATGTAAATGGACTAAACTCTTCAATAAAAAGACACAGAATTGCAGCCTGGATTAAGAAACAAAACCCAACCTTTTGCTGTCTCCAGGAAACACATTTAGCTACAAAAGATAAAAATAGGCTCAAAGTTAAAGGATGGAAAACAATCCTACAAGCAAATGGACCCAAAAAGGAAGCAGGAACAGCTATACTTATATCAGATAAAACAGATTTCAAACTCAAAAAAATAAAAAGAGACCCCAATGGTCACTACATTATGATCAAGGGGACAATACTTCAAGAAGAATTAATACTCATTAACATATACTCAACAAACGAAGGAGCACCAAAATATATCAGACAACTATTGTCATCTATGAAAACAGACATCAGAGAAAACACATACATAGCGGGAGATTTCAACACACCACTATCAACAATGGATAGATCAACAAGACAAAAAATAAGCAAAGAAACTAAAGCTCTAAATAAGGACCTAGAGCATTTGGGCTTAACAGACATCTATAGAACACTAAACCCCCCAAAAAAACGGAGTACACATTTTTCTCAAGCGCACACGGATCATTCTCCAGGATCGATCACATACTGGGGCACTAGACAAACATCAACAGATACACCGAGATTGAAATCATACCAACCATCTTTTCTGACCATGAAGGCATCAAACTAGAAATAAACCATAAAAAGAAGGCAAGGAACTTTCCTACCTCATGGAGATTAAAAACCGCACTACTGGAAGACCACTGGACTAATGAGGAGATCAAAGAAGAAATTAAAAAATTCTTTGAATTGAATGACAAGGAGGACACCAATATCCTAAATGTATGGGATGCAGCAAAAGCAGTAATAAGAGGAAAATATATAGCAATAGAGGCTCACATCAAGAAACAAGAAAGAACTCAAAGAAACAACTTAATCTCGAAGCTCAAAGATCTAGAAAAAGAACAACAAAAAAACCCCAAAACCAGTAGAAGAAAAGAAATAATAAAAACCAAAGCAGAAATAAATGAAATTGAAACTAAAAAAACAATCCAAAAGATCAATGAAACCAGGAGCTGGTTCTTTGAAAAAATCAATAAAATAGACAAACCCCTAGCCAGGCTCACAAAGGAAAAAAGGGAGAAAGCACAAATAAACAGGATCATAAATGAAAGAGGAGAAATCACAATAGACACAGCAGAAATGAAAAGAATAATCAGAAACTACTATGAACAGTTATATGGAAACAAGTTCAACAATCTAGAGGAGATGGACAAATTCCTACAACTCTACAATCACCCAAAGCTAGATAAAGAAGAAATAGAACACCTAAACAGACCAATTACAAGCAGCGAAATTGAAATGGTAATCAAAAACCTCCCCAAAAACAAAAGCCCAGGACCTGATGGATTTACAAATGAATTCTACCAAACATTCAGAGATGAATTAGTGCCTATCCTGCACAAATTCTTCCAAAAAATTGAGAAGGAAGGGACAATACCAAACACGTTCTGTGAAGCCAACATTACACTAATACCAAAACCAAACAAGGACAACACAAAAAAGGAAAACTACAGGCCAATCTCCCTAATGAACACTGATGCAAAAATCCTCAATAAAATTTTAGCTATCAGAATGCAACAATGTATCCATAAGATAATTCACCACGACCAAGTAGGATTCATTCCAGGGACACAAGGATGGTTCAACATCCGAAAATCAATCAACGTTATCCAACACATCAACAAAAAAGAAATATAAAAACCATATGATAATATCAATAGATGCTGAGAAAGCTTTCGACAAAGTGCAACACCCATTCATGATAAAAGCCCTTGAAATTCTTGGGATACAAGGAACATACCTCAACATCATAAAGGCCATCTATGACAAGCCAACAGCCAGTATCATTCTCAATGGTGAAAAGCTGAAAGCAATTCCATTAAGATCTGGAACAAGACAAGGATGTCCACTCTCACCACTGCTTTTCAATATAATACTGGAAGTCCTAGTCAGAGCAATAAGACAAGAGAAAGACATCCAAGGAATCCATATAGGAAAAGAAGAAGTCAAACTATCACTATTTGCAGATGATATGATAATATACATAGAGAACCCCAAAAACTCCACAGAAAAACTAATTCAACTCATCAATCAGTTCGGCAAAGTGGCAGGATACAAAATCAACACGCAAAAGTCAGTAGCCTTCCTATACACAAACAATAAATCTGAAGAAGAGATAAAAAAAAAAATCCCTTTTATTATTGAAACAAAAAAAAATCAAATATTTGGGAATAAATCTAACAAAAGAGGTAAAGGACCTATACAAAGAAAACTATAAAACACTGTTAAAAGAAATAGAAGAAGATACAAAGAAATAGAAAGACATCCCCTGCTCATGGATTGGTAGAATAATCATTATTAAAATGGCCATCCTACCAAAAGCTATATACAGATTCAATGCTATTCCAATAAAAATTTCAATGTCATTCTTCAAAGAAATAGAACAATTATTGATGAAATTCATATGGAATCACAAAAAACCCCAGATAGCCAAAGCTCTCCTGAAAAAAAAAGAAGGGAATGGAGGCATCACCCTCCCAGACTTCAAACTCTACTACAAAGCCATAATCATCAAAACTGCATGGTATTGGAACAAGAACAGACACACAGACCAATGGAATCGAATAGAAAATCCAGAAATAAACCCACAGATTTATGGTCAACTAATCTTTGACAAAGGAGCAAAGTATATGCATCGGAGCAAAGAAAGTTTGTTCAATAAATGGTGCTGGGAATACTGGGTCGCTACCTGCAAAAGAATGAAGCTTGACCACTACCTCACACCATACACAAAAATCAACTCAAAATGGATTAAAGAACTAGAAATAAGACCTGAAGCCATAAAATACATGGAAGGAAATATAGGCGAAACACTACGGGATTTGCACATCAAAGACATCTTTACAGACACATCACCCAAAGCAGTGATAGCGAAGACAAAGATAAACAGCTGGGACTACATCAAATTAAAGAGCTTCTGCACAGCAAAAGAGACAATAACAAAAACAAAGAGAAACCCCACCAACTGGGAGAACATTTTTGCACCCAACACTAATGATAAAGGACTGATCACAAAAATCTGCAAAGAGCTGATGAGACTCAACAACAACAAAGAAAATAATCCAGTCAAAAAATGGGCAGAAGAGCTAAAAAGAAACTTCTCTGAAGAGGAAATGCAAATGGCCAACAGGCATATGAAAAAATGTTCAACATCACTTGTCATCAGGGAAATGCAAATCAAAACTACCATGAGATACCATCTAACACCAGTGAGAATGGCACATATTAAAAAAACTAGCAACAACAAATGTTGGCGAGGGTGTGGAGAAAAAGGAACTCTCCTGCACTGCTGGTGGGAGTGCAAACTGGTCCAACCACTATGGAGAGCTGTGTGGAGATTTCTGGACCTACTAAACATAGAGCTTCCATATGATCCAGCAATTCCACTCCTAGGTATTTACCCAAAGGACACAGAAACATCAATTCCAAAGAACACCTGCACCCCTATGTTTATAGCAGCACTATTTACAATAGCTAAGCTTTGGAAACAGCCCAAATGCCCAAAAATAGATGACTGGATCAAGAAGATGTGGTACATATACACCATGGAATATTACTCAGCATTCAAAAAAGATAAACACATGCAATTTGCAGCAACATGGATGGCGCTGGAAGGGATCATGCTCAACGAAATAAGCCAGAAAGAAAAAGAAAAATACCGGATGGTCTCACTCATAGCAGGAATCTAGAAAACTTAAATAAGGGACCAGGAAAATGAATAACTATAAGAAAGTGAAAATCAAAATCAGCAAACAACTATGCACCAGAGACACTTTTTGGGGGGTGAGGGGTGGGAGGGGAGGGATTGGGGTCAAAATGGGGGGGTTGCAATTGTATGGGGAATATAAAAATAAAATTTATAACAAAAAAATAAAAAAATAAAATATTCATTATCCCCTTAAAAAAAAAAAATAAATCATCTACATATTGCAATAAGACACCCTGGTTTAATTGAACCTTCCAGAGATCCCTGGCCAGTATTTCCCCAAAAATAGTTGGGGAGTTCTTAAACCCCAGTGGAAGCACAGTCCAGCAATACTGGAGAGTGCTCTTGGACTTAGGGTCCTGCCACTCAAAGGCAAAAAGCAGTTGATCCTGGACATCTATTGGAATACAGAAAAAGGCATCCTTCAGGTCTAATACAGAAAACCATCCAAAGTCACCAGGTGTGGCAGTTAATAAGGTGTAGGGATTAGGCACGGTGGGATATAAATCCTGAACAATGGCATTAATGGCCCTTAAATCTTGGACAAAATGGTACTGGCAGAATGGGGTTTCTTCACTGGCAGAATCAGAGTGTTGTACAGTGAACAGCAGGGCCGAATGAGCCCAGATTGAAGGAACCTTTTCAATACTGGCTCAATTCCCCTCAAGGCCTCCTCCTTTAAGGGGTATTGCTTCCTCCTCGGGGTTCTTCTCCCCTCTATCACTTCTGTCTTTACAGGCTCTGTATTTATCACACGTCCTAGGGTGCCATCAGCCCATACCCATTTACTTACTCATTCAACAATTTCGGAAGGTAAAAGTTCACCTTTCGGTTGGAACATCTTGAATAAGTAACATCTGGAACTGCAGAGCATGCAGTAGGTGAAGACTCTGATTTTTTTTTTTTAAGATTTATTTATTTTTTTATACAAGCACTGGGTACAGTCAGAAGCGCGGGAGGGTGAGAGAATTCACCAGAGCCAAAGCGGGGAGCAGAGCAGACAGAAGGACCGAAGTACACTACTGAAGGGAGCAGCGGGAGGCAGGAGAGGTCTGCGAGCCATGTGGGACCCTCCTCCGGTGGCCGGGGAGCAGCCGGGGATCAAACGGACGCCACAGAGGCTGCGGGCAGCTTTGCAACCCAGCGCTCAACTGCTGCGCCACCGGGGAGGCCCAAAGACTCTGATTTTTGGGTGAGAATATAATTCATGCGTTGAGCTTACTTAAAAGGTCACGACCAAGTAGAGGGATTGGACACTCTTCCATGGAAAGGAAGCTGTGCTGGAGCTGTGTGGTGCCCAGCCGGCACTCCAGAGGTTGTAAGAAGGCTTTCTGTTGTAGCTTTCCTGTAATCCCGGTGACTGCTACAGTCTCTTTGCTCACTCTAGTCAATTTAGTATTCAAAACCAAATATGTCACTCCAGTGTGCACCAAGAAATCAATCAGATGATCCCCCACAGCGAGTGTTACCCAGGGCTCTGAGGGGGTTATTCTAATGGGCTTCTTCAGATCTAGTGGAGCCCCGGGATCCCCTATTCTTCATCTGAACCTTCTCCATGAACTATCATTTGTCTCCTTTCCTCTGTGCTTGACTCTAGATTCCTTCTACTCTGTCTGTATTCCCTCCTGTCTTCACCTGAGGCTCTTCTCTGTGCTAACATTTGTCTTCTTTCCTCTCTCCTTCGTTCCTGGTTCTGTGTGCTCCTTCTATATTCCCTCCTGTAACCCTGTGTGAATCATCATATCGTGGTGTCCTCGGTCTTCTATCCTGCCTTCTGTAATTATTGCGTCTGTCGCTTCCCTGTAATGTGGGGCAGCCGTACTTCCAATGTCCCTCTTCCCTGAAGAAAGCACACTGATTTCTTCCTAGGGGTTCAAGTCTCAGCCCATTACTGTTTCCCTGAAATCCTTTCCTGTACTCTCTTTTACGAAAGCAGTAGCAAGTTTCAGTCTCCTGTCCACTCTGTTATTATAAACCCTAAATGCTAAGTCCACTACCTGGGACAGACTCATCTCTGTGATGCCGCCCACCTTTGCTAACTTTTTCTTTATGTCTGGGGCACTATGTGTGATGAACGCCATAGTGATCAGACGAGCATTTTCTGTGACATCTGGGTTTATATCCATGTGGCTTGTGCAGGTCTGAATAATTCTTTCAAGGAACCCTGATGGATCCTCATTAGCTCCTTGTTCAAGTTGTAATATTTTATTAAAATTTCCCTGTTGCATTCCTACCAATAAATATTTTTTATACGGTTCTAACATTGCCATTCCTCCATTGTTTGGGTCCCATTCAGGATCTACCACTGGGACAACCATCTCTGGCTCTGGAGATTCTCTATCCTATTGGTGTTGATGGTCAGCATCCTCCCAGGCTTTCCTGAAAACCATTCTCTGCTCATCCAGAGTTAGTGAAGTATGTAACATTGACTGTATGTCTGCCCAGTTAGGGCGGTGGGAGACGAAGATAGAGGCAAACAAGTTTGCCATCCTCTTAGGAGCCTGCCGGTACGAGGTGACAGAGCTCCTCCAATTTAGGAGGTCCGTGGTGCTAAAAGGATGGTGCAACCAAAAGTACCCAACAGGTCGCCCATGTTCATTCAAGCCACCAATCAGCATCTGGTGAAGAGTCCTGCCTCAGGGTGACCCTTTCTGCCAAAATGGGTGGCATATCTAGTGTAGGGAGGAGAGCCATTTTAGTTTCCTCCCCAGAGGGCAGTGGAGGCTGTGAAGCCTCAGGAGGTCTGCGTGGGAGGGGACTTGTCACATGGAGAAGGACTTTGTCCTGATGTATTTAAGGTATTTAACATATGATGCTCCTGCTCTTCTAACTCTGCCCTCTGGCAGTCCTCATGGGAAGGGGAAGGTTTTTCTCTTCTCTGTGCCATCAGCCAAGCCTCCGCCATATCCAACTTATGGAGGGCAGCCTGTATCTGGTTCTGCATACTTTTAAAAGCTTGATCCTGCATGCTTTTAAAAGCTGACTCAAAAATGTTATGGTTTTCATCCCTCATACTCTTAATAGTTAAATCAAGAGCCTGAATTTGTTGTTGCACATTCTCAGTATGTGAAGTAGAACATCTACCTCTCATAGAACAAGGAATATAGCAAACAACACTTACACACATTACCAAAAAACACCCAGAAGCATGGACTGTAAAGGGATGGCTTGTAAACCACCCATGTATGTATATAGACGTCAAATCATGTGCCATACACCAGGTTTTATCAAATTATTTACATTTATAAAACTGATGGTAATATTTAACGGAAAAAGGCTACTTAAACTCAAGGCCTGAAAAAACTGAAAGAACTCAAGCTAGGGATAAAACTGTGTAAGCTCATAGTTGAGGCCATGTTTGGGTCAAAAACACACCCACAAGAGACGTACGCATGGGAAAAAAGCAGACTTTTCAAGACTTGAGACAAAGATTACACTGTGAGTCCTGTAGATCTACTCCACTTTTAGTGTCCAATGCAAGGAAAATTAGTTTGGGCTGGTCAACCACTGGTGTAGCTTGGAAACCACATTGGGTGCCAAACTGTGCGCCCCAATATAAAATGTGTTGCCTGACTGTGGGTCCTCACCCATGTGCTTAAAAAGGACTTATCAATACTCTACTGTAGGCACACACAAAAGGTTAATAAACGTTTATTTACAAGGGAAGAGGAAATGAGGAAATGTACAACTCAGGGAGAAAAGAGGGAAATAAAGTCTTAAATGTGTCCTACCCTTTCCGCTGCCCTGGAATCCCAATGGCACTCTGAGAGCTGGTCGCGAACCGTGAAGCCAAGAAGGAGGCCCCCAAGGACCATGTGTCTGGTTTTATATCAAACCTGGCTGCTTAACTCCACCCTCAGGTCCCAGCAACCTTCCCTTTGGTGGTGACGGGATTTGTCTTTCCCAGTGTCCTGACGGCTTTGGTCTGGAGTGGGGGTGGAGTCCACAAAGCCTGTATGGAATTAGCTCAGGACATCCTTTCCCCCTAACAATAGGATTTCTCTCACCCCCATTTTGTAACTTCAGGATCCTCTGGTTTATTGAATTTTGTTTTCTAGCTGTCAATGATTGATAATTTTTTAAATTAAATCTATTCATTTGTTTTCTTACATCATTTTAAAATTTTGTATAATATTTGATTTCTCTTTCAGATGTAGTCCTTACAGTTCTCACCACCATAGCACCCATTATCCATCACTACACCATTGTGCTCTTCCCTCCCTGTTTGGAACCATCTCTCTCCTTTCCCCCTGCTGTAGGCCTCAGATCTATGATCAGGTTGCAAGCTGTCCCAGCAGGACCTGTGATCATAGGGACTCAGACCCCACCTGGGCCTGTCCTGTCTCCAGGATGTGGGTGGAGGCTGCATGTGGCTGGATCGGCCTAGCCTCAGGCCAGGGCTGGGTCTTCAGATCTCATAGTTGTTTATCTTTTATTCTTTGTGCTTTACTGGAGCACACCTGTTTTTTCTCATGTGTAAAGATCAAGATTCATATTTTCTGGAAGTCCCTGTCTCTGACAGCAGCAGGAGGTGTTACAGGGCAGGGAGAGGGGCACCCCAGACCCTGCAAACCTGTCTTCTCTAAATAAGTTCTGCCATCCGCCGCATCAACACAAAACATATGAGACTTTAATGAAAAGGAACTTTAATACAATTAGTAAACAACACAGGAAAGGCAAAAAATATAGTTTCTAAATCAAGCACCCAGAGTCACCCATCCCCTCATGGGTAAAAGTCCACACAAGCGGGATTGGCCCAGAGCAACGCCCCAAAGCCTGCCACAAGTCTAAAGCACCTTCCAGTGGGGACCCACAGAAAGGATCAGAAATAGCCAGACAAGTGTGGAAGGAAAGAGCAAAACCAACATCAAGATAAAAGTTACCATTGTCACCTCCCCATGGGTCTCTCACCCACATCTGTGTCACCCAGTCCACGACAAAAAGCCAAGCGCAGTTTCTTCGCGTGTCTCTCTGTTCCTTGTGCCTCCTCCAGGTCTCCTTCTGGCTCCATTCTGCTTCCTTCCTTCTCAATCTCCTCTCCAGTTTCTTCTCTCTCCTGCTCAGCTCCACCCTCCTTTGGTTGGGGCAGGAAACCTAGAGCTAACCCCTTTCCTGGGGACCACCCTCTTACAAAGGCATCTGTCATTGTCCCCACAAGGCCCAGCGTGGACCCTGCTCACACGAGCATCTGGTCAGAGAAGAATTTTCAGACTCATCCAGTTTTTGGTAAGAACGGTGGGGAAAGTGACCCAGAGTGCGTGTGTGGGGACAGGTAAGATGGCTATTTCCTGAGTGGTCAGCGTGGGCCTAAGAAGGTGACCTTTGAGAAGAGACTTGATGGACACTACATGCCCATGAAGATGTGTGGGGATGTCCAGGCATGGCGACCTCCAGCCCATACACAGCAGGATGGAAATGTCTGTGTGTCTGAGATGAGGCTGTGCACCCTCATCATGTAGGTCTTGATATTGGAAGGGTTTTGCCTCTTTGCTGAGTAAGATGCGGGGCTACACGACCTTTCTGGACACAGATTCAGCTATGAAACATCCACTTGGGAGCATCAGTCATAAGACACAGGCTTGTTGGAGGAGAGAACACTTGGAGAGAGGCCATGGGGACGACACAGGAGAGGGCATGTGGAAAAACCCCCCTTTCTGGTGTGTGTATGTGCATGTGTATACATATATCTATGTACAGTTGTGAGAACATGTCACATTTTGTTATTCTATTCATCTGCCCTCCATCACCTAGGGTGTTCTATACTTTGACGATTGTAAATAGTGCTATAGTGAAAACAGGGGGCTTGTCTCATTTTGAATCTGTGTTTTCATATTCTTCATATAAATGCCAAAATGTGGAATTACTAGATAACCTGGAAATTCTATTTTATTTTTTTGAGAACCCACCTTATTGTTTCCCAAAATGGTGGCACCGATTACATTCCCACCAATAGTGAACAAGGGTCCTTTATACCCTGATCCTCAGTAACATTTATTATTTTGTGACTTATTGATAATAGATGTTCTAGCTTGTATGAGCAGAAATCTCACTGATTGATTTTAAAGTGTGGAAACAGCAGACCAGTCTCTCCTGCCAATCCCAGTCTGGGCCCCTTTCAACTGGGGCCTTGTGTTGCTGGGATAAATCCCACTTGATAATGGTGTGTGATCCTTTTCATGTATTTTTTAATTTAGTTTGTAAGATAGCGTTGATTTTTGTGTTTATGTTCATTAGGGATATTGTTCTTTTTGGTGATGTCTTTCTTATTGTTGGTATCAAGATAGTGTTGGCCTCATAAAATGTATGGGGAAGGATTCCCTCGGCCTCCATTTTTTTTAAGAATTGAGAACAGGCTATGGCTGGGCAGAACTCATTAGTGAAAATGTCTGCTCCCGGGCTTGGTTTTTTGGGGAAATTTTTGATTACTATTTCAATTCCTTACTTGGAATTGGTCTGTTCAGGTTTTCTATTTCTTTCTGATTCAGCCTCACCAGGTTATGTACTTCTAAGACTGGGGACTCTCCTGGGTGGGGAATGGGGGGTGGGGGGTGGGGGGGAGATTCTTTCATCCTTGAAAACCCAAGCAGGAAAAAGTTACAGGGATATTGGAGTCCAAGTTTCCATCCCAAGAGAGAGACTGAGGAAACCTGTATATTTGGGCATCTGGGATTCCCAGAACCTAAGAACCAGCTGTTTTTCCTGAAGGCCTGGTTGTGTCCCAAGTCCAAAGTCACTCAATGGAAACCCAAAATGAGGACCCTGAAACTGACGCAGGACTTGGGCGCCCCCTTGTGTGCAGATCCCTGTCCTGCCGCTGGGGGCCCAGGGAGCCTGGGGAGGGCCTGGCTGAGCAGGAGGAAGGGCGGCTCTGGGCTCCTGTGCTCAGCCCTGTGGCCACACGGGGGCGCTGCCGCGCTGCTCCGGATTCTGGTGGCACTGCCAGGTCGGGGCGGGGGCTGAGGTGGGCAGAGTTGGGGGTCCTGGGGGGCGGCGTCCTGGGGTGAGATGCTCTGTGAGGAGCCAGAGCACCAGGGCTCAGAGGAGAGGAGACTCCGGAGCCTGCCCTGTGTGTGAGGTTTCTAGCTTTTCTCCCAGAACCCTTCTCTCCAGTCCCTCCCTAGATTACAAACCTTGGGAAAACTGGAAAGTAGATTATATTTTCCTTCTACAACCTATTAATTATTGAGAGCATTTAAACAATAACATTTAAAAACAATGTTACATTTACAGATATGTTGCAAAGGTAGTAGAAGTCTTGTTACCCCACACCATTTCCACTTGGGTAATATCTTACACAACTAACATATTTTTTACAGGCCATGAAGCAATGTTGACACAACTGCTAAACCCCATAGTTAATTCATGACTTCTTCCTAATGCCATTTTATGGTGAACCCCATGCAGGTGCCTGCTCAGTTCCCAGCATGTCCCCTCACCTCTCTGGCTGATGCTCCTCTCACCATCGCCATTGCTGAGAAGTCATGCTGTTTTGGAAAGGGGTTGGGTTCAGGGGTGTTGGGCCACCTCAGAGTAAAGTCTCATGAGAGCTTCCCTTTCGGTTGCACGTAGTGGGTTACCACATGAGCCAGAGATCTTTAGTTATAGCCAAAAGTACAGGTTTATAACGGAAAAAAAAGGGGGGGTGAGAAGATGCTTGCACAGATACCAGCAGGCAGGAGGAGCTGCCCCTGGAGAGGGCGGGTGTGTGAGGAGAAGCCTGCAGGCCCCAGGTGGAGCCATGGGAGCAGAGCTGCCTCTTCCCGGTGCAGAAGGGGCACTGAGGTAGTGCTCTAGTTGGGAGGGCTCATTCCTTTGTGGGACTGTATCTATCATTAATTACTTCTATGGTGTGACTGGGTTCATTTGTAAGGACAGGTGAGTCTCCTCAGTGGCCTCCACCACCATATCCCACCTGTGGTCTGAGCCTCCAGATACTTTCTCTAGCGGTTGGTGCTCATTCTTGCTATAGCAGTTGATGCCTAAGGATTTTTTCAAATTTCTATAGCTGCCTTAAAAAGAATGTTCATCATTTCTACACCACCTCCAGGTTCTGGTCTTGTGACCTCTCCATCCTATATTTTGTGCTCTTAGCCTTCATCAAGGAGTACTCTCAGATATATTGTCCCTCAGGTTCAGATTTTTTTTTTTTTTGAATGGGACTGTGGGATTGGGAAAGAAGACCACAGAGGTGGGTGACAGTCTCCATTCAACACATCAAGTGCACGTAATGTCTATTGTGGGAGAAAATCAGGGTAAGGCTGGAGGCACTGAGGTGAAAGATTTCACCAGAGACAGAGTAGAGAACAGACAGGGGGATTTATTGAAATTCACTGCTAAGGGGAGCAGGGGGAGACAGGAGAGGTCTGCATGTGAAGGAGGATTTGAGACTCTCTTCTATACCCTGTGTGTGCGGGCTCTCTAACTTGGGGTGCACTTTGCACCAGCTGTCTGCTGGGATGTCTGGGCGGGCATTGGTCTTTAACACAGAATGAATCCTGCCTCTGTGTTTGCCTTCCTGGAGCTGGGCTGGTTTTTCTGGCCATGGTGGACAGTTTTATGGCCTATCCCCAAGGCAGCCTTATCCATTCCCTCACCTATCCCCGCCTCTGACACCTCCCTGCTGGGCCAGGAGCAGGGACTTGGCTTTTAACCTTACTGAACTGTACCTGACAATGTCCACCTGATGGATCACTGATGGTGTTAGCCTTCCACTACCTAAAGTGGAGTTTCCCGGATTTCTTACTGCTAACATTGGTTTGGAGAGCTGTTGGGTTCAGATAGTGGGGCCCGTGGGTTACCTCTGAGCAAGTTTCCTCTGATTTCCCCTTTCAGTGGCACAGGAGGAGTTTCCCCAGGAGGCAGCGCCATTTAGTTCTATTCAAAAGGGCAGGTTTATTACAGAAGGGAAGGAGAGGACACTTGCACAGATACTCGCGGGCAGAAGGAGCAACCCAGTAAGGGACAGGTTTGCTGAGGGAGTCCTGCGGGGTCACAGGGGGGCGGCTTTGAGGAGAGCTGCTCCTGCTGAGAGGTCAGTGAGGAGAAGCCCCACCCCGGCAGGTGCAGGTCACAGGCAGGCAGGAGGCTGCTGCCCTGGGGGGGGGAGAGAGAGGGTGAAAAGCCATACTTGCATAGGCACAGGTGGGCAGAGGGAGGGCTGCCTCTTGCCAGTGCAGAGACTGCGCTCATCTAGTCTTCTCTTTGGGAGGGCTCACTCCTTTGTGGAGTTATCTTAGCTTTTTAAAATTTGAATAACTAGGAGGAGTTTGAAAGAACCTGAGATTCTTTAATTGTTCAGTCCCCATTCCCGGCCTGCAATCTTTGTTTCCCCTCCTCTGATCTGTTTTCCCTCCTCCTATCTGGGCTTTGAAATTACAGCAGTCTGGCACTTGCTATCAGTAGGAGCTTTAGAGAATTTCTTCAGTGGGTTCGCCTAAGCGGATGGCTTTGGGATTTATAGCAGTCTGAAGTTGGCTATCAGTTGGCAACTAAAGAATTTCTTTAATTGGCTTTACTGAGTGGATTGGAAAAGATAGGAGATTTTATTTTCTTACAATGGCCCTCAATTTTCATATCCCTTCCCACAATCTGTGCTCTGGATATTATCTATAGCTAGTTTACCAACTCTGTTGATCACTTTTACCCCCACCTCTAGCTTTTGGCCCTGTGTGATCCAGTTTCTGGTCTTGTGATGCCTCCTTTCCAAATTTTCTACTCTTAGCCTCCATCATTATCATCATATATCATCAGGAAAATGCCAATTAAATCCACAATGAGATACCCTGTCATACCTGGGACAATGGCTTCTATCAAAAAGACCAGAAACAAAAGGTATTGCAAGGGTGTGGGAAAAAGGACTCTGCTGCATTATGGTGGGAATGGAGACTGGTCCTGTGACCCGTGGCTGACAAGCAAGACTGTTACAGGTGCTGGTGAGGATGGGTGGCCCAGGCACAATGCATACCAAGTATGGGTGGGGGTGGAGACTCTGATAAGGAACATCAGGGACTGCAGAAGCAGCCCTGGGCAGTCAGTGTTCCAGGACAACAACTGGGATTTCAGTGTTCTTGGATCATTAGCTATTCTAGGGTCAGTGATTTCTGCTCCCACATATCGATCATCCAGAAGTCTCTGAAGAATGTTGGAGAAGCTTTCTGCAGCCAACCTCAGAGAGGAAATGTTTGGAGGCTTTGCAAGTAGCCAAGTGACTGAAACTATTCCTGGTTTTGCTGCTGTTACAGCCTGGCAGGGAAGGAGAGGCCTGAAGCCGGGCGCCTTGCTGCGATTTGAGTGTGGAGATTTGTCAGGTCTTTTGGCTGCTGCAGCAGCTATTTTGAGTGTTGCTTGTCTGGTGCTGTGCTGGGGCATCTCGGCAGCTCCACTGAGCATCTCCTGTTGTGTCTTCTGCTGTCTTCATGAGTTGGATCCCAGCCTATAGCATGGCGGCCACGTTCTCCAGGCCCTCAGTGTCAGGAAGATGCCATCTTAGGAACATTTGTGTTTAGGACTTTAAAAACCTGGACACTGCTTCAGGTGAAGTAAATGGCCATTTGTGGTCTCAATAACTCTTTGTTTTTCCCTGGTTTTTAAATAAACCCCATTATTGTTGTCCTCTGAACTTGGGTGGTCTTGTAATTGTGTGCATGGGGGAAGAACTCAGACTGGTAAACTATTTGGGCAGTGTCCTTGGCCAGGTTTAGTGCCCCTTGCTGCCCCGTATCAGTCCAGCTAGTGAGCTGCATGAGAGGCACCCAAGACCTTCACACCTGCACATTTAAATGGATTCTGCCACCCATTGCTTAAAGACGTACTCTAATGCATAAGATCTTCAAGAAAAAGACTTTAATACACTTAGTGAGCAATAAAGAGAACAGAAAGACTGTAGTTAAAGAGTTACTAAATGAAACACCCAAAGTCACCATCCCATCTGGTGTAAATGCCCAACCAAAGAGGGTTGGCCCAGAGCAGGACCACCAAGGCCTGAAAGCTTACAATAAGACTAAGGCACCTTTTGGTGGAGACCCATAGGAAAGGGCAGAAGGGGACAGGCAAGTCTGGAAGGAAAAGAGGCAAATAAAAATGACACTGGGTGGTAAGGGGCACTAAAACTGGCCAAGGACAGTACTCACAGAGTTTACAGGTCACTGTGTGAGTTCTTCACCTGCATGTACAATTGCAACATCGCTCACGTTCAAAGAACAACAATAACAGGATTTATTTAACAAACAGCAAAACAAAGAATTGCTGAGGACACAAGGGCTGTTTATCTCACCCCAAGCAGTGTCTAGGGTTTTGAAGTCCTAAAAAAAAAGCATCTAAGATGGCGTCCAGCTGTGTTCTAAGATGTTCAAACCTATGCTGAAAAAAGGCATTGCTCCCAAAAGGACATCTTCCTGCCATTGATGGCATGGAGCTTGTGGCATCCAGACAATAGGCCAGTATCCAGCTCGCTAAGGCAGCAGAAAACACAACATGAGATGCTCCATGGAGCTGCTGAGAGGGGCCAGCACAGCAACAGACAATCAGCATTGAAACAGCAGCTGCAGTAGCCAAATGGCCTGATCAACTGCCCATATCACACACAGCTCAGGAGGCACCCAGTTCCAGGTCTTTACCTTCCCTTCCAGGCTCCAACAGCAGCAAAGCTGGGAGCAGGTGAAGAAGCTGTGATTGCTTCTCAGAGACTTGGGGGACATGGAAGGAGACACTGGGAACAGATGTGGGTGAGACACCTATGGGGAGATTACAGTGGCAACATTTATCTTGATTTTGGTTTTGCTCTTTTCCTTCCAGAATTGTCTGGCTCTTTCTGCCCCTTTCCCACGGGTCCCCGCCAGAAGGTGCCTTAGACTTTTGACAGGTTTTTGGGCCTCAGTGTCCTTGTTTTGGGTCAAACTGTTTGGCTGAGGTGACCCACAAGGGGATGAGTAACTTTGGGTGCTTGATTGGGAAACCATGTTCTCTATTCTTTCCCTTCGTTCTATTCTTACACAGTGATTGTATTAAAGTTCCTTCCCATTAAATATCTTATACACTAGAGTATGTTTTGTTTTCATGTGGCTGATGGCAGAACCCATTTAGAGTGGCAGGTTTGGGGGTCCTGGGTTCCCTTACCCTGCCTGGTAGCAGAACCTCTCTTTACTGTGAATACCACACTGCCACAGTCCTGCCCCTAAGCAAAAAAAAAAAAAAAAAAAAAGAAGGTTTCTCAAAATATCGAAAATACACCTTCCATATGGTCAAGTATTCCATTCCTTGGTATATATCCAAAGAAGGTAAAAACACTAATTCCAAAGGATATGTGCCTCCTGTGCTCACTGCAGCCTGTGCACAATAACCAACTATGGAAACACCTCAGTGCCCAATGACAGATGAGTGGGTTAAGAAGAGGTGGTAGACAGACATAGTGGAATATTGCTCAGCTGTGAAAAAGTTGAATTTGGAACGACATTGGTAGAGGTAGAGGGAATTATGCTAAGTTAAATATATTAGAATGAGAAAGTCAAATGCTGAGTGATGTCACTCATTAGTGGAATATAATGAAACCAAGCAGGGACAGATGAAACTAAACCAAAACATACTCTAGAAATATGACTGCAGAACTGAGGCTATGTGGGAAGGGAGGGAGTGGGTGTGATGTAGGAAACAAAGTGGGAAAAGGGCCTGCTGGTGGTGGTGAGGACTGTGGTGCCCTTAGGTGGGTGTTAAATGGTAACAAACACCTGAAGAGGTGTGACCATGTGCCTCTAACACATACAGTGTGTAAACCCATGTTACCTCAGTAGAAATAATACAGTCATGGGGGAGGGGAGAAACTATCTTGAGCAAAAGAAAAATTATCTTTTCCATCACTCACTGACCTCAGGACTTTGCCTTTGCCTCCTCACTGTCATGCAGGCTGAGGGGCTGGTTTCCCACAAGGGCAGAGGCAGGAGGTGCAGGGACACCTGGGGCTGCTCAGACCCCGCTGAGTAGAGACACTGCAGAGAGGGCGGCTCTGAGGGGACCAGAGACAGAGGGTCAGAGTAACCCCAGTGCTGAGGGAGGGTCTGGTTCCCAAGGAGAGGGGAGTGTGTGTGTGTTTGTGTGTGTGTAACAGGAGAGACAGGGCACACAACATAAGAAAATGGGGGAGAATTATACATTAAGCCCCAGCATAAATAAATTAAAATCTCACAGAGTGGGAGAATGTCAGCACCACACCTCAGTAAGTACAGTTCCATGAAGAAGCTGTCTTTGAGCAAGATGTGAAGAAGCACTGGGTCTCAGGATAGAAGGAAGTTTAGAAATATGTTGCGGTTGGACTGAGCTGAAGTTGCTGGGTAGGACCCCCTTGAGGTCCCTGCTAGGATGTCATTGCATCTGACAGCTCGTTCCCCAAACCCCCAGTGTTCATTTCAAGCTCTTCTTCTTTGGGGTCACTGTAGAAAACACACAGGCCTTAGAGTCAGGATGCTCCAGCATGGCAGCCCCTCTGTTTCCCAGGGGTCACTGCCTCCATGGGCTGCAGCTACTTTCTCTCTAGACCAGAACTGGAGGGAGTCATACAGAGGGAGGGGGGAGTGTGTGCCTGCTGGCCTGGTCCAGGGGCAGGATTAGACCAGGTCACCCCAGTTACTGAGCTGAGCCTTTGTCCACAGTCCAGGAAGGGAGGGAGAGATGGGGCAGGGTCCATCAGCTCCTGGAAGATGTAATGTTACCCCAGGTAACCCTCCATGTGCAGCAAGGAGAGGGTCTCAGATAAACCCAGCCTGCTTCCCCCACTTCCCTCCCCACTAGAGCGTTCAGGATGAATCTCCTTGTGCTCATGGCCACACTGGAGGAGAGCACAGAGAGACAAGCACTGTTACTGTATTTGTTACCAGGATTGGAGATAAGACTTTTATTTTTGCTGTATAAGCTCTTTTATTTTTATTTTTAAAAATAAATTATTTATGTATATTTTACATCATTGTTCCTTTTTAAACAATGTTTGCCTTTTTTTTCCTCCTCAGGTGTAGTCCCCATAGAAGTTCCTCCACCAATGCAGCCGTGCACCATCCCCACAGCCCCCTGTGCGCCTCCCTCCTTCCCATCCCTCTCCCTCAGGCTCCCCTGCGGGATGTCTCTGGTTTATAATTGTCTGTTTGTTTTTTTGTTTTGTTTTGTTTTGCTTTGTTGTGCTTTGTACTGTTGTTATTTTTCCCCTATGTCTTATTTGTTTACCCTATATTCCTCCTATATGTGGAACCATCTCTTATTTTTCTTTTTCCTTCTGACTTATTTCACTGAGCGTAATTCCTTCCAGCTCCTTCCACGTTGCTGCAAATCGGATGAGTTTGTCTTTTTTCATCACTTAGTAATATTCTATTGTCTAAATATACCAAAACCTTTTGACTCATTTGTTGATTTGGGGGCATTAGTTTGTTTCCATAGCTTGGCTACTGTAAATATTGCTGAAATAAACATAGCAGTGCAGTTTTCCTTTTGAATTAGTGTTTTTGTGTCCTTTGGGTAGATTCCTAGGAATGGAATTGCTGGATCATTAGGTAGATCTATTTTTAGTAATTTGAGAGTCCTCCACACAGCTCTGAATAATGGTTGGACCAGTTTGCATTCCCACCAGCCATCCTCTCCAGCAATTGTTGTCTCTCTTTTTTTCATTTTTAACGTGGGCATTCTCATTGGAGTAAGTATACCCCATCTTCTTGATCCATTCAAGATCCCCTGATTTAAAACATAATGAGAAACCACTTCACACCTGTGAGAATGGCCCATATCAAAAAGACCAGTCACAAAAAGAGCTGGCAGGACCTGGAGACAAGGGAAGGTCCTGCACTGATTTGGGGAATATAGACTGGTTCATCCCTCATGGAAAACAGTGTCCAGGTTTCTTAGAAAATTAACTGACCATCTGCCATAGGACCCAGCAGGCCCATTCCAAGGTATCTACCCTGCCTCAGATGGCCCATGAGAAGTTCTCAGCTTTGAACTGGACTCGAAGTCTAAATGAATTAGCAGCAGGGTAGGCTGGGGAGAGCCCTCTAGGGAAGCTCTGCCTCTCACTCTCCTGGCCCAAGCTCTTATTAAAGATATGAACAAAGGGATAAGGAAATAGCGTGCAATTGTGTTCATGCTTATGCACATTAGTAAGTTACTGCTGGAACAAGTTTTTCTAATTAGGGATCATGCACACAAGTCAGCATGTCCTCAGGGAACAGGAGTTCATTTGGGGAAGAAGTTCTGTTTGCAGCACTTCTAACCTCCTGGACCCCCCCTTGTAGAGTAAGCAGGTGCTCTTAGAGACTCTGACTTCCTTTAGGGCGGCAGGACACCCGCAGAGGACTTTACACTACTTCGAAGGAAAGCAGCACTCCAGTGATAACTGCAGCACTGTCTATAATAGCCAAGCTGTGGGAGAGGTGGAATATAGATAATAGAATACTATTTATGAAGAAACATAAACTCATGCCATCTGGGGCAGCATAGACGGAGCTAATTGAAATAAGCTTAAAGGAGAAAGGCAAACATGTCACTTAGATATAGATATAGAGAAATTAAACAAAGGGCTAGATTAAGCCAAACTAAAAAGCTATCCCTTGAGTCTCCCAGGCAGTGCCTGACTGCTGACTGGGGCTGCAGACCAGCCCAGACTTCATGGCCCAGCAGTGCTGGGTGGTGGACAGACCCTCTCTAATTTGGCAGCAAACTCATTTGAAGACAAAGCCTTACTCCCGCTGACTGAATCCCTCATAGTGTCTTGTTGCAGCTACACCACCACTGGGTCCCCAGCCTCTGCTGTTTGCTGGGTCTGAGATGGATCTTGTACTTGATGCTGCAGGTTATTATTTTATTTTTATAAGATTTTTTTCATTTATGCATACAAGAACTGAGGTGCAGGCCAGAGGTGCAGAGGGTGAGAGGATTCACCAGAGACAGAGTGCGGAGCAGAACAGACCAATCCACTGAAATCCACTGCTGAGGGGATTTGTAGGTGAGAAAGGAGAGGTCTGCTGCACCATGTGGGTTGCTCCCTGGCAGGGTGTCAAACTCAGTCCTACCCAGTGATAACACTGATACTTAACCCTTATACCACCAGGGAGGTCATGTTTTTAATATATTTTTTACATCTTTTGATATTATTTAAAATAATAGAAGGGGACCTGTTAGGGCTCCTGCTTCTGCTTTCACAGTAAACACGCTCCTTCCTCCCAGCACAGGGCTCAGGTGGGGTTTTCACGTGTCTTTGTCACCTTTACTCAGTGTCCATCTCTCATGACAGTGCAAGCTCCATGTCTCCAGAGTCTTCTATCTGCTCTCCATTGCATCTGCAGGGGGTGCAGCTTTGGGATTCAGGAGCCAGCCAGGGAGAGGGATGCTGGGAAGTGAAGAGGAGGCAAAGGCAGAAAACATTTAGGAGATGCTCCCTGGTTCACTGAGAAAAGCATTTCTCAAAGTGTGGTTGTGGAATCCTTGAAGTCACCCAGAACCTGTCACAGGAACCATGAGGTAAAACGATTTTCAAAACGTCACTTAGACACCATTGGCCTTTTCACTATTTTGACATTTGCTGAGGTAAAACTTCATAAAAATGGAGCTTATATTACTAACTATGGCAGTAATTATTCTTCACCACTTCTTACCTCAGAAAAAAAATTCCAAGCCAGTTTCATTTCAATGTGTCTTGGCTGAAGCATTGAAAATTATCTTCATTGTTTTATTAACCTCAAATGCACATTTTACAGTTCCTGACGTGATGACACACAAGTACACACAGAGCACTTCTGCTGTGTCCCAACTACCATGTATCATGGAAAATATATGCATGAGATGAGTTAGACTGTTTCTCTTTTTTGTAGGCAATACCATCTTCACATGAAGGAAGGAATGACAAAAACTGTGGCTATTTGATTTGGTTAATTAGCAGACATTGTCCTGAAAATGAGTGTGTGCTCCTTTAAAAAAATCAACTGACAATTGATAATTGACAGTAACTATTTTTTTAAAGATTTATTTATTTATTTGTTTGTTTCTTTGTTTCTTTGTTTGTTTATACAAGCACTGGGTACAGTCAGAAGTGCAGGAGGGTGAGAGAATTCACCAGAGCCAGAGCAGGGAGCAGAACAGGCAGACTGATGAAGTACACTGCTGAGGGGAGCAGGGGGCTGCAGGAGAGGTCTGCGCACCATGTGGGACCCGCCACGTGGGACCCTCGCCAGGCAGCTGGAGATTGAACCGCCGGTGATCCAAAGGGCGCTGCAGAGGCTGCAGGCAGCTTTGCAACCCAGCGCTCAACCACTGCGCCACCAGGGAGGCCCAATTGACGGTAACTTTGCCTTGACAACATGTAAGTGCTCAGAAAAAAACCAGAATTATGGAAAATTGTGTCCCATCATTAACTTGACAATTTCCAGCACTACCTTTACTTTTGGGATTTGTGGTGAAAAATAAAATGAATTTTTTTTTTAAATAATTTGATTCCAGTGCAATGAACACTGAAGAGCTTTATAACTTAGTGGAACAATATATTTCTTAAAAAAAAAAAAATCACACATTAGCACAAGACCCCATTATATGCAAGAGAGGACTATGGAAATATAACAGAATAAGAAATATTCAATGATATTGTTTCAGATTTCACTTTGCAAATAACCTTCCAGAAAATACCACCTGTATAATTTTAATTTAGTATCAAAGTGGAAAATTCATAATTATGTGAAAACACTACTACAACATATTTGTGTGAAGCTGTATACATTTTTCATAGACGTCAACCAGAATCACAAACTAAATACAGGAGGGCCTCCCTGGTGACACAGGGGGTTAAGCACTGCTCTGTGAAGCAGTCCGCAGCTTCTGCAGCACAGAGTTCGATTCCAGGCCAGCCAGGAAGCAACCAACATGGCTCAGCAGACCTCTCCTGACTTGCCTGCTGCTCCCCTTGGCAGTGTATTTCAGTCAGTCCGCCTGTTCTGTTCCCCACTCTGTCTCTGGTGAATCCTCTCACACCCTGCATCTCTGCACTGTACCCCAGCTCTTGTATGCATAAAAAAAAAAAATCTTAAAAAAAATTAAATGCAGAAGGAAACATGAAAATCCTGTCTTCTAATGAGACAGACAAGAAAGACAATTGCAAAAATAAAAAATGTAAAATATCCACTCTTCTTATTGCTATGATTATTTTCGGATATAAATTATTTTTCTTAAGAACACTTCTATTACCATGCATTGGATTATTACTATTATTCTAAATGAAATAGCTACATGATTAAACACAGCTTTATTCCCAGTGTGGTAAATATAGGTAGCAATACCTCCTAAATAAAATTATACTTGGAGTCCTCCCAAATTTGTAAGACTGGACACGGATCTGGAAAGGAAAATAACAGAATCACTGACCCAGTCCTTGGGCCTGGAATCAGGGAGACAGGGTGACAAAGCTTTGGGTGAGGAGAGGAGGGGCCAGAGCAAAGCCCCAGGTCCCTAGTCTGGTTCTCATAGTTCTAGGCCCCAGGGCTGTGTCTAGGGCAGGAAGGTTACTGTTGGGGATACCCCACTGCCCCCTTAGCCTCCCTTTTGTCTCCACCACCTGTGCTGGGCCCTGGACACTTGTGACTCCTCCCCAGTTCTCAGTCCCCAGTGCCTGGAGGTTCCCAGAGAACCACTCAGCATCACTGCCTGCCCCAGGTGAGTCTCCACCCACCAGCCTGGAGTCAGAAGCTCCCCAGACCCCAGCAGTGCTGGTTACTGGGCCCCCAACCTCCTCCTGCTGCTTCTCTCCAGGGCTCTGGCCCAGACAGACACCTGGGCTGGTGAGTGCAGGGTGGAGGGAAAAGGCTTCTGCAGAGGAAGCTGCTGCCTTAGGCCCCTCTGTCACCCCCGTGGCCCCCTCAGTCCTGGCCCCTTTCTGTCCCCCCACCCTGTCTCCTCCTTTTGTCCCCTGAGTCTTGCCCCTTCTGGACCCGCTGCCCATGTTCAGTCTCTGGAGCTCCCTCCCTCCTGGACACTTTCTCCCCTGCCCCATCTCCCTGGGACTCAGGACCTGCCCAGGGAGAAGGGTCCCCGGCTTCACCCCTCCCCGCCCCCAGGCTCCCCCTCTCTGAGGGTGTTAGAAATGGTGACGTCCCGCCCGGCCTCGGGGAGCCCCGGTGCATCGCGGGGGGCTACGTGGACTACACGCAGTTCGGGGTTCGACAGCGACTCCCCGGGCCAGAGCGCGGAGCCGCGGGCCCCTGGGCGGGCGGGCGGGCGGGGCGGGAGGGTCGGGCGAGGAGACGCGGCTCCGCAGACACTCGGCGCGGAGGCTCCAAGCGCTCCTGGAGGCCCCGCGGGGCCGCCGCAGCCAGAGCCGGGCCGGGGAGCAGCGCGGGCCGGGGCGGGTCACCGCTCCCGCCCCACCCCCCGCCCCGAGTCTCGGGGCCCCGTGACCCCCGAGGCCGTGGCCCCTGCCAGGCCCCTTGACCAGGGAAGAGCCCGCGGGACTTTCCCCCTTTAGGTTTTAAGTTCAGGATTATTCAGGGCGGGAGATCGGGTGCGGGCGGGAGACCACGGGGTGACTGAAGGGCGGGGCTGAAGAGGGGCTGCGGGGCCTTTGATCTCCCTGAGGCGCGCACCCCGCAGGGAAATGGAATCATGGTGAGGAAGCGCCCCCTTCTGGCCAGAGAGGGAGCTGTCGGCCACGTTTTCCAGCTCTGGGATGGAGACTGGCCCGGAGGCTCCTACTTTTTCTGAAGGATCATTAAGGAATCGAATTTCTCCTGAGAAAGAGGGGAGACCACCCTGAAATCACCCTTCACAGGATCCACAGCAGCCATCGTAGGAACAATGAGTTTCTCTCTCGAGATGTTGTTTTTTGGTCAGAGAGCATTTTTGGAGATCTCCCTCCTGCCTGTCTGTGTCATCACCCTCCACCCAAGTCAGCAGCAAAATGCTCAGAGACCTGCATCCCACCCTGGGCTCTCACCTGCTATCCCGGACTCCCAGACCAGGCTGATTTCTGGGGTTTGTGCTTCCTCCCTCCAAGCATACTGTTCTGTCCACTGGAGGATGGTCACAAGAGGCTGCTTCAGTGTCCATGGAGGAAACACATGGTATGAAATTTCCAATTCTTCCAACTGAGGCCCCCAAAGGGCACATGTGACCCATCACCCCATTTCTGAGCATGAGGTCACCCTGAGGTGCTGGGCTCTGGACTTCTACCCTGTGGACATAACCCTGGCCTGGGCGAGATGGGGAGGACCTGACCCAGGTCATGGAGCTGGTGGATACGAGGCCTGGAGGGGACAGAACCTTCCAGAAATGGGCAGCTGTGGAGGTGCCATCTGGAGAGGAGCAGAGATACACGTGCCATGTGCAGCATGAGGGGCTGATAGCACCCCGAGTACTGAGATGGTGTAAGGAGGGGGATGTGGGCACATGGCTGACTCAGGGGCATCAGAAGCCCTTCTGGAGACCCTCAGAGGGTCAGACTGAGGCCTCAGGTTCAGGGTCTGACCTTCCCTTACCTTCCAGTGCCACCTCCTCAGTTCTCCATCCTTGCCGTGGTCCTCATTTCCGGCTCGGCTTTCTTTGGAGGTGCTCCTTGGACAAAAGGTGGCTTCATGTGTGAGGGGGTAGAAGAAGTGCTCAGGTAGGGAAGGGAGTGGGGGATCTTATCCACTGGGGACTTTCATGTCCCAGGGAGAACTTGCCCTGCCTGGTTAATGGGAAGTACCATCCACACACGTGTGTTGCCCAGAGGGCATTTGGTCCAGTCCCCCCTCACCTCCTTTCTTCATTTTTCTGAGTCCTGACCTGGGTCTTTACTCACAGTTCTGGAAACTTCCCTGTTCTGCAGGACTAAAAGATTCCTTTAGGCTTCTCACCTGACTGCTCCCTGGTCTCACATGATGTTTCTTCCCACAGGAGGACAAGGAGGAAGCTACACTCAGGCTACAGGTAGGTGTGGATCAGGGGTTTGGTCCCTGAGCCCCTGGGGACAGTGTAGATGGAACCCATGGGGGAGTCACTTTCATTAGTTCCTCCCCCGGTGTCATCTCTGACCAAGTTTTGTTGTGTTCTCCCCCAGGCAGCCACAGTCCCTGTGCTCCGAAGTGTATCTCAGTCCCTATAGGTGAGACCCTGGAGGACTGCAGTGGGGGTGGGGGTTGAGGCAGAGAGGCTGGGACTAGGTGATGGGGATGCTTTCAGGAGGACATCTTGAGAATGCAGTGGACCATTGATAATGTTAACACTCAGGTCATTCACCTGAATTTCTTCATCATTTTTTTTCACAGTGTGATACAGCCTTGTGTTGGCCTGAGTGTTACAGGATTTCTTTTTGCCCACATTTTCTGGCTTTATGATCTCCTGGTTTAAACCTTCACACCTGTGAGAATGGCCCATATCCAAAAGACCAGAAACTCAAGTGCTGGCAAGGATGTGGAAAAAAGGGGGCAGTCCTGCATTGTGTTTGGATAAAGACTGAGCCAGCCCTTATGGAAACAGTACGGAGGTTTCTTAAAAGAGTGAATGTGGTTCTGCCATTGGACCCAGCAATTCTACACTGAGGATCTCCTCACAGAGGATAAATACTCTCCTGTGAAGGGACCTGCACTCCCGTCACCACTGCAGCACTATTTACAGTAGCCAAGCTATGGGAACCTCCTACATGCCTCCAAAGAGGTGGGAAATGAAGAAGAAGCTGGGATTACGTGTATACATATATGTACATATACAGGTGATGCCAAAGGAGATGAACGTTGGGTTTTGGGGGAGGGAGCTGTCAGGGGTGAAGCTGTCAGCTGTCAGGATGTGCCACCACATCCTAGCAGGGGCGAGGGTGGGGGAAGGGTTACTACCCAGCTCCTTACACTTCAAGCCAACCATGAGATGTTCCTAAACCTCCTCCTTTTCTTCAGGTCCAATGCTTTTTCAGTCCTGCTCAGAAGCTGCTTCTCCATGGAACTGTATTTATTGAGGTGTTGTTCTGACACTCTTTACTCTGTGTGCAATTTGAATTATTCTGGGGCTTGACGTTAATTGACTTTCCATCATCTTATGTTGTGTATACTGTCATTCCTGTTACACACACACACACACACACACACACACACACACACTCTCCTCTCCTTGGGAACCAGATCCTCACTCAGCACTGAAGTTACTCTGACCCTCTGTCTCTGGTCCCCTCAGAGCCACCCTCTCTGCAGTGTCTCTACTCAGCAGTATCTGAGCAGCCCCAGGAGTCCCTGCACTTCCTGCCTCTGCCCTTGTGGGAAACCAGCCCCTCAGCCTAAATGACAGTGAGGAGGTGAAGGCAAAGTCCTGAGGTCAGTGACTGATGGAGGAGATAATTTACTTTTTTCTTTTCTTTTTCCCCTCTTTGTATTATTCAATTAAGGCTAGCATTGGTTTACACACTGCATGTGTTCAGAGGCAAGGGTCACACCTCTTCAAATGTTTCTTACCACATCACACCCACCCTAAGGGCACCACAGTCTTCATCATAGTCCATTGAGCCCTCGTCCTACTTTGTTCATACTCTTACTCCCAGACCATAACTTCAATTCTGCAGTCATATATATTGAGTCTATTTTGGTTTAGTTTCATCTGTCCCTGCTTTGTTTCTTTATATTCCAAATATGATTTAAATCATCCAGTATTTAACTTTCTCCTTCAAACTTATTTCACTTAGAATAATCCCATCCATATCTATCCTTGTTGCAAAGTCAGTATTTTTCTTTTTCATGGCTGAGTAGTATTCCACCGTGTATATATCTTGTGTTCTTTATCCCCTCATCTGCCATTGGGCACTTAGGTTGTCTCCATTGCTTGGTTATGGTGACAGTGCTACAGTGACTGTAGGAGGCGCATATTCCTCACAATTAGTGTTTTTACCTTCTTTGGATAAATACCAAGGAATGGGATGCTTGACCATGGGACAGGTCTATTTTGAGGAACCTTCTTTTTTTTTCCATAGGGGCAGCACCAATGTGCTATCCATAGAAAAGAGAGGTTCCAGGTTACTTCCCCACCCAAGGAAAGGTGGAGCTGAGCAGGGATGAGAAGCAAAGGAAGAGGAGGAAGACGTGGAGCAAGATGGGGAGAGGAGACTGGAGGAGGCGCATGGAGCAGAGAGACTTGTGAAGAAACCACACTTGCTTCTCACTTGGACTTGTGCCGGGGAATTGGGGACATGGAGAGAAACACGTGAAAGAGACAAAAACGTGGATGAGAGATTCATGGGGAGGCTGACAATGGCAGCTGTTATCTTGATGTGGATTTTGATTTTGTTCCTTTCCTTCCAGACTCACCTGGCCCCTCCTGCCCCTGTCCCATGGGTCTCTACCAGTAGGTGCTTTAGCCTTGTGGTAGGCCTTCGGGTCCCAGTGGGTCTACTTTGGGCCAAGCCTGTTTGGCTGGGCATTTACCCATGAGGGGACGGGTAGCTTTGGGTGCTTCACTTGGGAACTATTCTAACTATATTCTTTCTCTTCTCTTTCTCTATTGCACACTGATTCTCTATTTTATAGTAATTGTATTAAAGTTCTTTTCTACTGAAGGTCTTACGCTTTAGAGTATGTTTTGTCTTTATGCAGCTGATGGCAGATCCCATGTAGAGTGTGCAGGTTTGGGGTCCTGGGAACCTCTTCTTCTGCCTGCTAACAGGACCAGTCTCCATTCCCACCCATCATGTACTGGAATTCCTTTTCCTTCATACCCTTCAATGGGTCATTGTCACAAGTCTAAGGTGGTAACTTACTGTGGTTTTAATTAGCATTTTCCTGACAGCACATGACAAACATTTATCCATGTACCTATTGGCCACATGTGTGTCTTCTTTAGAAAAGTACCTATTTAGCTCCTCTGCCCCTGTTTTGAGTTGTTCTCTTGTTTTGGAATACTTTGTAGATTTTGGATATTAACTCCTTGTTGGATTGATGATGTGCAAATTTGATATTGTCCAATTTGATACTGTCTTTTCATTTTAACGATAGCTTCCCTCACTATGTAAAAGCTTTTTAGTCTGATGTGATTCCATTGGTTTCTTTTTGCTTTTGCTTCCTTGGAGCACAGAAGACATTAGGGGCAGTGAAAATACTCTGCATGATATTCTCATGATGGACACAGGTCATTATACATCTGTCTAACACCCACAGAGTGGACAGCACCAGAGTGACCCCTGAGAGAAGCCATGACTGTGTGACTATGACATGCGGGTCCCTCACTTGTAGCCCACGTGCCAGTCTGGTCTTATGACGTGATGTGTGAAGAGTTTTACAAATTGAGGAATGAAGTGTAATTTACTTTAGAAAGCATATTTCATGCTCATACAAGGACATTTAAATAACACTCAAGGATACGCATAAATCATTCCCTTCCACCCCCAACACCCCAGTCAGATATATATCTCCATGCTCCTGTCTGGGCAATAGTGTTTGTTTTCCCATCAGTAAAGGAGTTCAGGTCACAGAGTAGGGGGGAAACATTTGCAAATCACGAATCTGATAAAGGACTGAAACTACAAATAATGCCTAAAACTCAATGATCAGAAAGAAATAACCCAATTTTAATAAGGATAAAAATAATGTAATAAATGAACAGCACTTCAGCTGTAAAAATGTACAAAACTTCCATACAAACAGCAACTGTAGTCATAGAAAAGTAAAAATATGAACAAATGCTCAATATCACAGTTAAGAACAGTGACACCTTCACACCTAGGAGAGACTGAAAATGCAGATTCTGCACAATACAGGTGCTGTCCATGGTGTGCACAACAGGAGCCTCATCAGATTCACTGTAAAACATGCTTAGGGGCTGAGGGACCCGTTGGAGCCCTGGGCACTGCTGCTGCCTGGTTGGGAACAAAACAGAAACTGGTGAGAGATGAGACCAAAGGAGGGACAGATGAGGGTGACTCCCCCACAGAGTCCATTTATACTGGTCCCAGGGGCTCAGGGATTAAACCACTGATCCACACTTTCCTCAGTCTGAGTGTAGCTTCCTCCTTGCCCTCCTGTGGGAAGAAACATCGTGTGAGTCCAGGGAGCAGTCAGGTCAGAAGACCTAAAGGAATCTTTTAATCCTACAGAAGAGGGGAGTTTCTAGAACTGTGAGTAAAGACCCAGGTCAGGACTCAGAAAAATGAAGAAAGGAGGTGAGGGGGGACTGGACAAAATGCCCTCTGGGCAACACACATGTGTGTGGATGGTACTTCCCATTAACCAGGCAGGGCAAGTTCTCCCTGGGACATGAAAGCCCCCAGTGGACAAGATCCCCCACTCCCTTCCCTACCTGAGCGCTTCTTCCTCCACATCACAGCTGCAGCCACCGCAGCTCCAGTGAGCACAGCTCCAAGGAGAACCAGGCCAACAATGACGCCCACGGTGAGGATGGAGGACTGAGGAGGGGGCACTGGAAGGGAAGGGAAGATCATACCCTGAGACCTTATCCTGACCCTCTGAAGGTCTCCAGAAGTGCTCCTAATGGCCCTGAGAACAGCCTCTGTGCCCACGTCCCCCTCCTCACCCCATTTCAGGACTTGGGGCTCCAGCAGCCCCTCATGCTGCACATGGCATGTGTATCTCTGCTCCTCTCCAGAAGGCACCACCACAGCTGCCCACTTCTGGAAGGTTCCATCCCCCCCAGGCCTGGTCTCCACCAGCTCCATGTCCTGGGTCAGGTTCTCCCCATCTTGCTGCCAGGTCAGGGTGATGTCCGCAGGGTAGAAGTCCAGGGCCCAGCACCTCAGGGTGACCTCATGCTCAGAGGTGGGGTGGTGGGTCACACTTGTCTTTGGGGGATCTGAGGTGGTAAATCAGAAAACTAACTTTGTGTTTCCTCCACGGACACTGAAGAATCCTCATGAGACCATCCTCACAATGGACAAGACAACTGGTGTGGCAGAAAGAAGCATAAAATGTAAAAAACAGGCTAATCTGGGGGAATCTATGAGCTTCTCCTATTCCTTAGAAAGTTCTAGAATGAGGATGAAAACCCAGGGTAGGATGAAGCAGAGGGAGTGGAACACAGACGTTTTATTCCTGACCTGGGTGGAAGGTGAATGACACAGAAAAGCAGGAATCACATAACTGAAAATGTTCTCAGACCAGAAACAAGACTGAGAGAGAAACTCGTGGTTCTCAAACAGGCCCCTGGTCAAAAGGACCCGGTGACGTGTGATGTCAGGGACTGTCTGTCTTTCTCAGGAGAGACGGGACCCTTCCCTGTCCTTCAGGAGAAGCCGGAGTCTCTGGGAGTCTCTCTGGTGCAGAACATGAACCCCAGGGGAGCCCCCCTCTCGGGACTAGAGAGAGGACTCATTTCCCGCAGTGACTCCAGGCAGGGGGGGACCGGGAGGCCTCCAGGCCCCTCTTACCCGTGCGCTGCAGAGTCTCCTTCCCGTACTCCAGGAATGTGCGCAGCCACTTCAAGCACTTGTCCTCCACATAGTTTCTGAATCTCTCTGCCCGACCTTCCTCCTCCCACTTGCGCAGGGTGATCTGTGCCGCCATGTCCGCAGCGGTCCAGGAGCGCAGGTCCGGGTTCAGGGCCAGGTAATCGGCGCCGTCGTAGGCGACCTGACTGTACCCGCGGAGGAGGCGCCCATCGGGCCCCACTTCGCAGCCAAACATCCCCTGGAGGGTGTGAGAGCCTGTCCCAGGCCCCTGTCACCCCGTGATCACCCCGCGGTCACCCCGACCTCCCGCCCCACGCCGGGAATAAACTAAACAGAATGAAACTGGGTAAAAGTCCCGCGGGCTGTTCCCCGGCAGGTTGCAGAGAAGCCTGGAGGGGGAGACCCTGAGGGAACCCCGTCCGTGGGGATGGGGGTGCTGACCCGGCCCGGCCCCGCGCCAGCTCACCGGTCTCGCTCCGGTTGTAGAGGCCGCGCAGGGTGTGCAGCTGCGCTCGGGACCACAGTGCTTGGTCCCTTAGGATCCGCGTCTCCTCGTCCCACACCTCCTGCCCCAGCTGCTCCGCCCAGGGCGCCCGCGGCTCCGCACTCTGGCCCGGAGAGTCGCTGTCGAACCGCGCGAACTGCGTGTCGTCCACGTAGCCCACGGCCATGAAGCGGGGCTCCCCGAGGCCGGGCCGGGACATTGTGGTGTCGAGAGTCCTCATGGAGTGGGGGCCTGGGGGCGGGAGGGGAGACCCGGGCTATTCTTCTCCCATTCGGGGGCTCGAGTCCCGGGGGGCGCCCACGAGACAGAAAGTGGGTGAAAGACGAGTGACAGTGAAAAGCAGCTGCGGGACGAAAATTGCCGGGACTCGGGGGCCAGAGGAGGCTGGGGTCTCGGGGGACGGAAAGGGGCCAGGACGGGGCGGGGCCGAGGTGGGGGGACAACTAGGGCGGCGGCGAGGTCGCGCCTTTCCCACGCCCGCCCGCGCCCTCGCTCCCGCCTCTGGGAGCGCCCTGTCCCCTCCCGACCCGCACTCACCCGCCCGGGTCTCCCTCGGGGCCGCGGCCACCGCGAGCAGGAGCAGGAGGGCTGCGCCCCCCATCCCCCAGGACGCGCCCCCACCCGGGCTGGGGAGACAGAGTCCCGGCGGGCGGGGGCTTTGGTACGGGAGCCGCGGGGCTGCTGATTGGCTGCTCTGGAGACCTCCAGGCAATGGGGAGTGAGACCTGGGGTGAGTCCAGGCAGGAGGACCCGCCCAGGCTGTGACACGTGAAACTGGGGTGGTGAGGAAGCCCTGACAGTCACCTTCCCCCCACAGACAGCGCCTGGGGTACTGAGACTTTGAAAGCCACACCCCGACACCCCTCCTCTCCTGCACCAAAACCTTTGTCACACAGTCTCCCCGAGTCCTGGCCCAGAAACTGGGTCAGCGATTCTCAAAACATTTTTCTTTCAGGATGTCTCTACAGTCTCACAAATTATTACGGATCCCATGCATAATTTTTACGTGGGTTATAGCTTTAAATATTTACTTTACTAGAATAAATGCTTTTTAAGATGGTATTACTTCTTTACTTTAGAATATTAATAACCAATGTATGCTAACAAAGCATTTTTTAAAAAAGATTTATTTATGCATACAAGAGCTGCCGTGCAGGCCAGAGATGCTTGGGGTGAGAGAATTCACCAGAGACAGAGTGGGGAGCAAATCAGGCAGATGTACTGAACACAATGCTGAGGGGAGCAGCCGGCTAGACAGGAGAGGTCTGCTGCACCATGTGAGTAACTTCCTGGCCAGGGATTGAACTCATGCTGCAGTGGCTGCAGGTAGCTTCATAGGTTGAGTCTTAACCCCTTGCACCACCAGGAGACCCTAACAAAGCATTTTTCAGAAAATAACTTTCTGTCAATATAAGGATAATTAAAAGAGGGGAAATTTTACATTTTATATTGTTGTGTCATTTTTGCCTCATTAGAAGATCTTTTATTTTCATAGTTTCTTCTACATTTAATGTTTTGTTTGAAATCTATGAAAAAATATACAATCTCATGGAAATATGTAGGAATTTTAATATTTTAATAACCTTTTTAATATTAGCGTATTTTAATAACCTTTTCAGATTATGAATATTCAACTTTGTTACAACTTTCATACGAAATCATAACTATATAAGCAATATTTTCTCAAAGGTTATTTGCAAAGTGAAACCTGAAACCATGTCATTGAATATTTCCTATTCTGTTATATTAACTCCCTAGGCTTCTCTTGTATATTAATGGATTTTACAATTGTATGATTTTTAAAAAAAAGTTACCTATTGTTTCACTGCGTGTGATACAGCTATATAGTGTTAATAACACTGGGGTCAAGTTATCAAAAATCACATGTTTTATTTTTTACCACAGATCCCAAAAGAAAAATTAGTCCATACTGTAAGTTGTCAAGTTTATAGTGATAGGACACAATTTTCCATAATTCTGATTTTCTCTGGGAGTTTACATTTTATCAAGGCAACAAGTGGCATCAGTTGATTTTTAAAAGGGACAGACTCACCTTCATGTTCAGGAAAGTGTCTGCCAATTCAACTAGTCTAAGTAACCGTGGTTTTAGCCATTCCTTCCTTCAATTAAAAATGATATTGCCTAAAAGAAGAGGTGAATTCACTTCTTACATTTTTCCCTCTGGGACCCGGCCCTTTGGACTGTAGCAGACATGCCTTATGTGCACTTCCTTGTCATCATTTCAGACCTTTAAAAAATGTGGATTTCAGGATGATAAATAGAAAATACGCTTTTGTGATTTAACCAGGACATTTTGAAGTGACACTGGTCTGGATTTTTTTTCCTGCAAGAAAGTGGGGTGAACAATAACTACTATTGCAGTTGGTACTATAATTTCCATTTTTACTAAGTTTTACCTTAGCAAATGTCAAAATAGTGAAAGGTGAATGGTGTCTAAGAGATGTTATAAAAATAGTTTTGACCTCCTGGATCCCATGAAAGGTTCTGGGTGACCTCAACAGCTCCACAGACCTACTTTGGAAATGCTTTTCTCAGTGAACCAGGGAGAGTCTCTGCCATCTCCTTGGTTTGGATTTCCAGTTTCCTAAGTTTTTCTTAGAGCTTTGCCCCTGGACTCGCTGGAAGAGCACTCATTTCTCAGAGATGATGAGAAAGTGCTCAGTCTGAGAAGGGAGGTGGAGAGACAGGTGCTTCTTTTTGGAACTGGGACAGTTAGTGTCTGGAGGCACCAGACCCACTGATAATCTTTTTTTATTTTGTTTTTCACCTGCTTAATATGTATTTCCATCCAGGGACCTCACCTCATCTTTGAGAGAGATAATATTGGCCCCTTGATTTTATATGTGTTTAATGCATCTGACTTAATGCTCCCAAAGCATGAAGAGCTCTGCTGTCCAATAGAATATTCAGGAAGAAAGAAATGTTCTACATATGCACTGATCAATATGGTGCCTCTAACTGTTGAACACTTGAAGTGTGGCACAGGGTGCAGCAGGCTGCGCCTCCCATACTGTCTCTTGACAAGGTCTGGGCATTGGGGAGTCCCACTGAGACCCTCAGTAGGAGATACTTGTACGAACTAAAGTGTTTGTGTCTTCCTCACTTCTACCTCGCTCCACTTCCCTTCAGCCCTGCGAGAGAAACTTGGCCGATGCCGTCCTCTCCTCTCTGAGACCCCTGACACAATTTCTAGCTGGGGCTGGTCTCCAGCAACAGGGAGTGGAAAGGAAAAGCATCTGCTTTACAGTCTCCAGGGTGTGGTCAAGTGGCTGCAGAGAGAGGCTGTGGGGAGAGAAGATGGCGCCTCAGACACAGGGCAGCTCCAAGGCCTCCTCTCCTCTCCTTCACTCCCCCCACCCCAGCCTGCAGCTAGGGCTGCTCACAGGGCATCTCATCCCCTCCCCAGTGATGCTCAGACAAGGAGAGTGGCTACTATAAGCTCGCTAGACACTGGGAATGGGTGCCCTTTGTAGAAAGACAGGGTCGGGGTCACCAGTAGAGTCCCACAAAGTCCAGGACCCCTCCCCTTGTGTTGGGTGTGAGACAGATAGGTCCATATATTGTGTTCCAGTCACACTGGCAAGGGAGTGATTAAGCCCAATAGACCCCTGTGAGCAAGAAGACTGTTCATCACCCACGGCTAGAGTTTAAGAGAAGGGATGCCTCCTGTAGATAGGGGTTGGTGTTGGACACCGCCTTCCTGTTGTGGATGGGAACTTCCTCTTTGTCTTGAAAAAGGGTGCACCTCTCTTCTGCATGCTAAAGTTGAAACCAATTTTCAGGTGCAGTCTTCTCTGGTTGCACCTGTTGCTTCTCTTACTTAGTAAGTCACTTAGACTTGAGTCTTGACATAGCCAATCAAGAGGCCAAAGTGCATGGTCCTGGTCTGACTGGAGGGCCTCCTACTTAGCTATGGGGATGCCCCTGCTTCGTCTCTGCACCGTTCTTGTGGGTACTTTTCTTTTATTGCTGCAGAAATCATAAAATGCTCTATCTCAATTCCATGGGACATGCCCTTGAGCTGCATTTTTGAAAACCAGCCCAATTGGCTCAGGCTCTAAAAAAAAAAAAAAAAAAAAAAAAAAAGCGTCTGTAAATACTTCCTGGCCCCAGTACAAAAGTACAAAACATCCAGCCCAGCATCCTGAGCTGTGACACTCCTCTCCAGCTAAACTGAACTCTCCCTTTGTCCACCTTGAGATACTATTTTGGTTCATTCTGTGGGAAAAAAATCTATTTCCTTGTATCTTCCTAATCTTGGTCATGCTGATAGACCAAGAGAAATCAACCTCTTGCATAAATACCAGGGGTGACATAAGAGGTGACTGTGTCTTTCCTGACAGTGAATCTATAACTTATATTGTCTCATCAATAATTTTTAAGGGTCTGAAATTCTCGGGATGCAAGGAACATACCTCAACATCATAAAGTCATATATGACAAGCCAACAGCCAGTATCATTTTCAATGGCGAAAAGCTGAAAGCATTTCCATTAAGATCTGGAACAAGACAAGGATGTCCACTCTCACCACTGCTTTTCAATATAATACTGGAAGTCCTAGCCAGAGCAATAAGACAAGAGAAAGACATGCAAGAAATACAAATAGGAAAAGAAGAAGTCAAACTGTCACTATTTGCAGATGATAAGATAACATACATAGAGAACCCAAAAAATTCACAGAAAAACTAATTCAACTAATCAATTAGCTCAGTAAAGTGGCAGGATACAAAATCAACATGCAAAAGTCAGTAGCCTTCCTATACACCCACAATAAATCTGAAGAAGAAGAAATAAAAAAAAATCCCTTTTATTATTGAAACAAAAAAAAATCAAATACTTGGGAATAAATCTAACAAAAGAGGCAAAGAACCTATACAAAGAAAACTATAAAATACTGTTAAAAGAAACAGAAGAAGACACAAAGAAATGGAAACACATCCCCTGCTCATGGATTGGAAGAATAAACATTATTAAAATGGCCATCCTACCAAAAGCAATACACAGATTCAATGGTATTCCAATAAAAATTTCAATGTCATTCTTCAAAGAAATAGAACAATTGTTGATGAAATTCATATGGAAACATCAAAAACCCCAAATAGCCAAAGCTCTCCTGAAAAAAAAAAAAAAAAAAAGAAAGGAATGGAGGCATCACACTCCCAGACTTCAAACTATACTACAAAGCCATAATCATCAAAACTGCATGGTATTGGAACAAGAACAGACACACAGACCAATGGAATCGAATAGAAAATCCAGAAGTAAATCCACAGATTTATGGTCTACTAATCTTTGACAAAGGAGCAAAGAATATGCATTGGAGCAAAGAAAATTTGTTCAATAAATGGTGCTGGTAAAACTGGGTCGCTACATGCAAAAGAATGAAGCTTGACCACTACCTCACACCATATACAAAATCAACTCAAAATGGATTAAAGAACTAGACATAAGACCTGAGACAATAAAATACATAGAAGGAAATATAGGCGAAACACTACGTGATATGCACATCAAAGACATCATTACAGACACATCACCCAAAGCAGTGATAGTGAAGGCAAAGATCAACAGCTGGGACTACATCAAATTAAAGAGTTTCTGCACAGCAAAAGAGACAATAACAAAAACAAAGAGAAACCCCACCGACTGGGAGAACGTTTTTGCACACAACACTAATGATAAAGGACTCATCACAAAAATCTACAAAGAGCTGATGAGACTCAACAAAAACAAAGAAAATGATCCAGTCAAAAAATGGGCAGAAGAGCTAAAAAGAAACCTCTCTGAAGAGGAAATGCAAATGGCCAACAGGCATATGAAAAAATCTTCAACATCACTTGTAATCAGGGAACTGCAAATCAAAACTACAATGAGGTACCATCTTACACCAGTGAGAATGGCACATATGAAAAAAACTAGCAACAACAAATGTTGGCGAGGTTGTGCAGAAAAAGGAACTCTTTTGCACTGTTGGTGGGAGTGCAAACTGGTCCAACCACTATAGAGAGCTGTGTGGAGATTTCTGGACCTGCTAAACGTAGAACTTCCATATGATCCAGCAATTACACTCCTAGGTATTTACACAAAGGACACAGAAACATCAATTCCAAAGAGCACCTGCACCCCTATGTTTATAGCAGCACTATTTATAATAGCTAAGCTTTGGAAACAACCCAAATGCCCAAAAATAGATGACTGGGTCAAGAAGATGTGGTACATATACACCATGGAATATTACTCAGCACTCAAAAAAGATAAACACATGCAATTTGCAGCAACATGGATGGAGCTGGAAGGGATCATGCTCAGCGAAATAAGCCAGAAAGAAAAACAAAAATACCGGATGTTCTCACTCATAGCAGGAATCGAGAAAACTTAAATAAGGGACCAGGAAAAAGAATAACTATAAGAAAGAAAATATCAAAATCGACAAACAGCTATGAACCAGAGGCACTCTATGGCGGGTGGGGGGCAGGGAAAGGAGGGCTTGGGGTCAAAATAAGGGGGTTGTAATTGTATGGGGAATATAAAAAATAAAATTAAAAAAATAATAATTTTTAAGGGTCTCCCTGGTGGCACAGGCGGTTGAGCAACAGCACTGTGAAGCTGTCCACAGCCTCTGCAGTGCGGGTTAGATCCCCATCGGCCTTGGAGCAACCCACATGCCCACATGGCATGGCAGACCTCTCCTGTCTTGCCCGCTGCTCCCCTCAGCTGTGTATTTTGTCAGTCTGCCTGTTCTGTTCCCCGCTCTGTCTTTGGTGAATCCTCTCACCCTCTCACGCATCTGGCCTGTTCCCTGGTTCTTGTATAAATAAAATAAATATTTAAAAATAATAATAAGAGGGCCTTCCCAGTGGCGCAGCGGTTGAGCACTGAATTGCGAAGCTGCCTACAGCCTCTGCAGTGCTGGTTCTATCCCTGGCTGCTCCCCGGCCACCAGAGGAGGGCCCCACTTGGCGCGCAGACCTCTCCTGACGCCTGCTGCTCCCCTCAGCAGTGTGCTTCAGTCCTTCTGCCTGCTCTGCTCCCGGCTCTGGATCTGGTGAATTCTCTCACCCTCCCGTGCTTCTGACTATGCCCAGTGCTTGTGTAAATAAATAAATAAATAAAATCTTAAAAAAAAAATAATAATTTTTTAAAAGGTGGAGGGAAAGTAAATGATTGAGGGGACCTTTTGTTTCAACCTACCACATTCATTAAGAAAAACTCCTTGTGCTTAATAGCACCAAGTCTCAACACCCTAACATGGAAACATAAATACAAGATTCAGGTGGTGCCTGGTGTCAGGAGTGAGCTCCGTGTTCCATACTGGTCTGGAAATGACCGCTTGTCATACTTTGTTCACGGGGAAGCCTTAGTATGAGAGCAGTTCTGCCATAATCTAGTATTGACTGTGCAAATGACCCACTTCACAGCAGGTGTAATGACACTGTCATCGCCCTACACACAGGAAGCTTCTTCTATGGTAATATTGTCAAATATTACATTTTACCAATGAATAAATAAACTGGAATTTATAAAAAAATATCCATACTACCATGATTCAGTCCAGATGTGGTATTATTTAACTAAAGATTTTGATGGTTTTTATTTTTAAAAGCATTATGTAATAAGCGTAGAATTATGTGAATATAAGTGAATTTAGAAAGGGAAACTTGATGGTCAGGTAGTATATTTGGCTGCTGGATTTTTAACTAAACTGTGCTTTTGCTATGTTTCAAAGTGAAAAACCTATCCTTTTCTATAAAAGGAAATAATTGACAAATATTTAGGCTTGTCACTGAAGTTTGGTTTGGATTTCATAATCTTTTCTCTGAGTAAGATGTGTTATCAATGGAACTTTTTGGACAGAGTGACATGGTGCAACTTCTCTTCAGAAGCCTCAGTCTGGCTGCTGTGCAGAATCAAGAGGTGAAGGTGAGAGGTGGAAGATAAATGTCGGAAACTAGCACACATTCTAGGATGGAAAATTTGGTAGCTTTTTGGGGTGTGATCAGGAAAATAATAGGAAGTCATTGGAGCTGCATATTTTTAGAGACAGACTTTAACATCTGGGGTGTGAGAAAGGGGTCAGGAGGCCACCCAACATTTCAGACTGTGAAGTAGAGATATGAAGGGCTTGACACTATCCCTGGATGGATTTCTCACTCATTTGATACAAATTTACAACAGAAATTATTCAAGTAAAATTTACTAAAGGCATTAATAGATATGTGTGAATGTGTGTATGTTTGTATATAATAGTATAGTGTGTGACACTGACTCCAGACCCCTGTGGCTTACCCAGCTCTTTCCTGCCCCCTGAGTGCTGGGAAAATGGGGCTTTGTTGGTGGAGCTGCCCCAGGGGGCACAGCCAGAGGCCAGTGGGAGCAGGAGTCTGAAAGGACTGGCAGCAGCAGTGGTGGTTTCCTGCCCTGGCACCCTGAGTGTGCAAGTGGGAGCTGGTGGGCACAGCTCTAGAGAGAGTGGCAGAGGGGGGTTTCCTGCCAGGGGTCAGGCAGACTTCAGAGGGCCCCTCCCCCTGAGCAAGCCAGGTTTAAGCAAAGAACCCCTAGGGTTTAGGCTCCTCCTCCCCTGCCCCCCCAGAGGAGCTGCTTCTGGGCAGCCCCAAAGCTGCCCTGCAGTGGGTGCCACAAGACAGCTTCACTGAGGCCACATCCCTGGGCTAGGCATGAGAGCTGGGGGGCATCAGCTGGGTTTGAATGGAACCCCACCCACTCTGGCAGGCTGCAGGAGGCCACTGTTGAGGACAGGGCCCAGTCCTCCCTGACAGCTGTGCCCACTGTGCAACCAGCAGCGGGAATGGCAGTGGTTGACAGTATGTGGGCACTTTACCACCAGCCACCATCAGTGTCTTCGACAAAGGTGGCAGCCAATCTGACAGCAGAGCCTCTCTGTCCCCACTACACCACCCCAGGGCATGTTGCCCACTGGGGTACAGCAGCAAGGTCACCTTTGAGACCTGTCATTGCTGCTGACTGTCCGGCACCACCTCATGGTGCTGTTGCCTTCTTCTTGTCCCGTGGTGTTAAGACGGTGGCTGTGCCTGCTGGGGTGTCTCCTCAGAGGTGAGCACCTCCTGGGAGCACCTCCCGCTGCCACTGTGAGTTGGAGCCTGGCCCAATGCTTGCAGCTATGCCACCAGCTCCAGGCCCTCCCTGATGGGACTGTACCACCCTACATGGGCAACCTTATTTAGGACTATTGGACACTGCGGACACTAACTGGGGTGACATAGCTGGTCACGGAAGCCTTAGAAACTCTTTATTTCCCTGCTCTCCTGTATGTTAAAGAAACCTCATTGTTGTTCTCTGAGCCTGAGTGGTTGCAATTGAGCGCATGGGTGAGAACCACAGACAGTGCCCTGTGCTTTACCTCAGCTCTGTCCTTCTGAGAGGGGGTCAGGGAGGAGGGGCCCATACCTAGGACAGGAACCTGCACACACACAGGCTGCACGCACACGCTATATGACTCATGATCTGTTTTATTTGAACTAAAGCTCTTGTTTGACACTGAGATTCCTGCCCTGCTGATGCCCCAAAGAGGAGGAGGCTGGACACTGATTGCCTCTGATGTACCAGGGTCAGGATTACGGGGAGGCTGACGACAAGTTCTGGGGCTGAACAGGATGGACACTGGGAGTGTCAGCTGTGATATTGGGCTGTTCTGATGGACTGTTTGCTCAGAACATGAAGGTTTCTCAGAGCAGAGAGCACCAGGAGGACACACAGGAGAGACGTGTGGAGAAGCTGCCTTGCTTCTTGGCTTTGTACTTGGAACTGGGAACTTACGTTATAGGGCAGCCCCAATACAAAACGGGGTGCCTGACTGTGGGTCCTCACCTGCGCGCTTAAAAGGACTTATCAGTACTCTACTGCAGGCACACACGAAAGGTTAATAAAAGGTTTATTTACAAGGGAAGGGGAAATGAGGAAATGTACAGCTCAGGGAGAAAAGTGGGAGACAAAGTTTTAAATGCGTCCTACCCGATCCGCGGATCTGGAATCCCAACTGGCACTCTGAGAGCTGGCCATGAGCCAGGAGCCAAGAAGCCAGGAGGCGAGTGACAGAGCAAGAGACCCCAAGGCCCACATGTTTGGTTTTTCTACCCAACCTGGCTGCTTAACTCCACCCTCAGGTCCCAGCCACCTTCCCTTTGGTGGTGCTGGGATTTGTCTTTCCCAATGTCCTGATGACTTTGGTCTGGAGTCGGGGTGGAGTCCACAAAGCCTGTGTGGGATTAGCTCAGAACATCCCTTCCCACTAACACTTAGAGATATAGAAGGAGACGCCTGGAAGAGACACCGTGATGGCCTGAGTTGGATCCCTAGCCAGGTAGCTGACCCCCATGGCGCGGCAGACCTCTCCTGTCTTGCCTGGTGCTCCCCTCAGCAGTGTATTTCAGGAGATCTGCCTGTTCTGTTCCCTACTTTGTCTCTGATGAGTCCTCTCACCATCGCAACCTCCACCACCTCTGGCCTTCACTCCAGCTCTTCTACACATAAATAAATATATCTTAAAAAAGTGTTTGTTTTCACAAATCCAATAAAGTTCTGTTTCCCCTTTTCTTTAATAGATAATTGGAAATATGGGTATTTTACCAAGGTTTTGTCTGGGATGATGTGTTTTTGTTGTAGAGCAACCCCGATACAAAACGGGGTGCCTGACTGTGGGTCCTCACCCGCGCGCTTAAAAGGACTTATCAATGCTCTACTGCAGGCACACGTGAAAGGTTAATAAAAGGTTTATTTACAAGGGAAGGGGAAATGAGGAAATATACAGCTCTGGGAGAAAAGCGGGAGACAAAGTTTTAAATGAGTCCTACCCGATCCGCCGATCTGGAACCCCAAAATGGCGCTCTGAGAGCTGGCCGCCAGCCAGGAGCGGTGAAGCCGGGAGGCGAGCGATCGCGAGCCAGAGAGAGCCCTAGGCCCACGTGTTTGGTTTTTTATATCCAACCTGGCTGCCCAACTCCACCCTCAGGTCCCAGCCACCCTCCCCTTGGTGGTGATGGGATTTGTCTTCCCCAATGTCCTGATGGTTTTAGTCTGGAGTGGGGGTGGAGTCCACAAAGCCTGTATGGGATTAACTCAGGACATCACTTCCCCCTAACAATTCTCCCCTTTCACTTTTTGCCACCATTTCCATGGTGATGAAGATCAAACATATGGATGCTGGGATACAGTCTCAGATGAAAGTTTTCCAGGGTTCCAGTCTGAAAGAAAACGAATCCCTCCAGGTATTGTCCATTGTGGAAAGCAAAAGTCCTCCATTCCTGGAAAAACAGTTCATCAGTCCCAGCCGAAAGAAAACATCTGGAGGCATTAGCCAGAACAAGACAGCAGATATGTCAAGATCACAGGAAAAAAAATGTTAAAATGGTTCAACTTATGCAAAAATGAATTCTCTCAACCTTGATCCCAAACTTTAACAGCATAGCAAAAGTTTGCAATTAAGTCTACTTTTAAACCATTTTGCCTATTTTTGCATAAAATCACAGGGCAGAATAACTAAGCAGCAATTTTAGCTGGCTTTGTTGAAATACTCCATATAGGATCAGAGCGAACCATTGGCATCCGGTCAATGTAGGCTTCAGGTACAAAGTTAGTCTCATCAGACTCCACCTGGGCTTTCCTCTTCTCGAGGGTACCAGGGCATTTTCGTTGGCCGGGTTGTCCAGTCCTGCCAATGGAGGCAAGCTTCCTCACCTTCTTTGGAGGTCTCTGGAACCCTACAAACAAGGCAAACAGGTTCTCCTCTTCTTGGTTCAGCTCTGTTTCAACTTTCTGGAAGAACTCCACACAAAGCCACACAATGAAACTTATGTCCAATTTTTTTCAGTTTAAACAAAATCCCTATGGAAGTTATACAAAAACAGACTCTGAGATAAGTAGTAAAAGATTACTACCACTATTTTTATGCTGTGTTGGTATCAAGGGGAGAGAAAATGCAAATACAAGTTAGCTTTGTTGGAAAAAAAAAAATTACAACCTTGCTGCAGATCCTGGTCACCAAAACAAGAAAACTTTGTGGATTTAGAGCAAAATGCAAAAAAAATCATCAGTATTATTATGTCAAGGAAAACTTAGTAAATATGAGGCGTATGTCCAAGTCTATTCAGTCCTTAGTAGAAAAGTTTTACTCTCAACAGTTCCATCAATAGGAATCTGTTGAGACCTTTTCTCCCTATATTTTCAGAAACAATTTCTGTAGATGTGAAACAATTGAATTATATAATATTACAAGGTGACAATCACCATTGACAATTTACATACATACCAGATACTGCTGTTAACATTTTGTACATACCAAAGTTTTACCATTTTCCCAAGTGACAATGCTTCCCTTCCAGTTTTACTTCATTAGGTAAAATCCAAATAGAAAAAAATTCATCTAATGCCTTTCCCAGGAGGAAAGGGAGAAACTTTGTGGAGTGTCTCAGGAGCTCTACTGAGGTTCCACAAAATTTCCTTGCATCAGCCAAATGACAGGCTACCAAATTTGTACTTGAATTTAGATTTCTGGGAAGCTTTGCCATAAATATCAGAAAAATAACAGAAACAACAATGTTCAATCTCTATGAAGGCACCGGCTTAGTTCAGTAGCACAATGTTGACAATCAAACCATAACCTTTAGTTTTTTTCTCATAACTGGAGACTCTCTTTTTTTTTTTTTTTTTTTTTCAACGTCTATGGGCACCATGTATACCAATTAGTCAATCACTTGAGGTCAAGACAAGGACACAAGGAAAGGACATACAGACATACAACATATAGACACAAAGAGCTCATTAGTTACCATTTATCACGCGTGGGATATCTCATGCAACTGCAGTTTCACTCATTGGCCAAAGTAACAAAAAGAAAGCAGAGAAAAAAATCTCAAAGGTAAAAAAAAAAGCAGAAAGTTAAAAAAATAACAAAATCAAAATCAAGATTGAAAACCTTTCTGTGTAAAAAAAAATAGTGGCACCATATGCATGATCCTAGATGTTATTTCACGTCTCCTAAACTTTGAAAAGAAGAAGATTGGTTAGAGCATGTTAGTTTTCTCAGGGTTTCTTCAGGAAAAAAAAATGAGTCCTTGGGTATCCTGTAACAATAACTGGAAAAGAAGTCAGTAACATTCAAGTTTTTGTCTGTTTCTTAAACAAATACCTCAAGTCCTCAATGGGTTCACAAGACCAGTGGGACTTCGTCTCTGGGTCAGTTCCTCCTGGGGCTTTCTTAACTCTGGAATGATGTACCCAGGGTTTTATGCCTGCAAGTTTCAGAGAAGTATGTGTGCTCAACAAGACATCATAGGGACCAGTCCATTTTTCTGACAGCTGGTTTTGAGCATCCCCGCTCTGCCAAGTCTTCAGTAAGACCTGATCTCCAGGTTTGAAGGGATGCAATGGTTGATCAGGAGGCATAGAGATCCTTGAGGTTGCAAAGTTATGAATCACTGCCAGAACCTCCTGGATGTGTTTCACATATTGCGTGATCCGGCAATCTTGTGTTATTTCCGGACTGGCTTTCAGAACTGAGGCCTGAAAAGGTCTTCCAAACACAATCTCAAAGGGGCTTAATTGTAGCCCACTTCTAGGTGCCACTCTTATGCGGAGGAGGGCAAGGGATAGTACCTGGTCCCAACGAAGTTGTGTTTCTTGGCACAGTTTTGCCAAGGTTTTCTTCAAGGTGTGGTTCATCTTTTCTGTTTGCCCGGAAGACTGCGGTCTCCAAGCAGCATGCAATTTCCAGTTTATCTGTAACGCACTGCTTACTGCATGGGTGACGTCAGAGACAAATGCCGGCCCATTATCACTCTGGATAGAGTCCGGCAACCCAAAGCGAGGAATTATCTCTTTCAGTAGCTGTTTGGCAACCTCGGAAGCTTTTTCCGTCTTTGTGGGAAATGCTTCCACCCATCCCGAGAACGTGTCGACAAAAACCAAGAGATATTTGAAATTGCCTGTTGTTCTAGGCATTTGTGTGAAGTCCACCTGCCAGTCCTCAAAAGGACACTTGCCCCGATATTGAACCCCAATGGCTTTAGGGTGGGAGTTAGTCTTGGGGTTATTCCTGGCACATAATTCACAACCTCTGCTGATCCGTTGTGCTATTTTGTGTAAATATGGGCCCTTCAAATATGGGCGCACTGTTTCTAATAAGGCATCTCTCCCATAGTGAGATCCCTCGTGAAGATGTTTTAGCACCGGATATACCAGGGCCTCCGGGAGGAGTATCATCCCATGAGAGTTTACTCTCCAAGTAGAGCTGGGATCAAACTCAGTAAATCCCCATGCACGAGCTCTCTCCTCATCCCGCTCGGTGTATTCAGGAGCATACTGAGTCAGGTCCACAAGAGGGATGAGTGCACCCTGGAGGGCAGAATGGGCAGAACGGGCAGCGGCCTTAGCCACCCGATCGGCTTCCCTGTTGCCCTTTGCCATGTCAGACCCACCCTTTTGGTGGCCAGGACAATGCATCACGGCAACAGCTGATGGTAAAGCTACTGCCTTTAACAGGGCCAGGATTTCTAATGGATGTTTGACATCCTTGTTACTGGCAGTAAGAAGTCCCCGCTCCTTCCAAATGGCCCCATGCATGTGGAGAATCATAAAAGAGTACTTGGAGTCGGTAAATATATTGACTCTTTTACCTTTCGAGAGTTCCAATGCACGGGTCAGGGCTATTAATTCAGCTTTTTGCGCTGATGTACCTGCCGGAAGAGCCTTGGCCTCCACGGTGTTCTGGAGCGTCACCACTGCATATCCAGCACATCGACGGCCTTGGTCCATGAAGCTGCTGCCATCTGTAAATAGCTCCCACTCTGGGTCTGGCAGAGGCTGGTCAGTTAGATCTGGTCGGCTGGCATACACTGTGTCTATGGTTTCTAAACAATTGTGGATTAAAGTGTCATCCTCAGGTCCATCTGCATTGCTTGGAAGCAGTGTGGCGGGATTCAGGGAGTTAGAAACCTGCAGCTTCACATTAGGATTGTCTAACAGAGCTGCTTGATATTTTCCCATTCGCCCGGCAGTCAACCAAAGTCCACCCTTCTGCTCCAGCAATGTCAAGACCTGATGTGGCACACACACAGTGATGGGCTGACCCAATGTAAACTTCTCTGCCTCATGTAGGAGGTCACAAGTGGCAGCCACAGCACGCAAACATGGAGGCCATCCCTTGGTGGTGTGGTCCAATTGTTTGGACAGATATGCAACGGGCTGCATTTCTGGTCCCAACAATTGGATTAGTACTCCAAGGCCAACACCCTGTCTCTCATGTACATAAAGTTTGAATGGCTTCCTAAGATCTGGAAGCCCTAATGCTGGTGCTGAAATCAACTTTACTTTTATTTCTTCAAAGGCCTTTTGACATTCTGAGGTCCAAGACAAAGGTTCAGAGTCCAGGCCTTTGAGAGCATCGTACAAGGGTTTTGCTATTAATCCAAAGTTAGGAATCCAAATCCTGCAAAACCCAGCCATACCCAAAAATCCACGCAACTGTCGCCGGTTGCTGGGGACTTTAAGGGCTGAAATTACTTGTTTCCTTTCTGTCATCAAGCTCCGTCTGCCTTTCCTAATTTCAAACCCCAAATACGTCACCGTTTGTTTACAGATCTGTGCCTTTTGGGGTGACACCTTATAGCCACATTCTGCCAGGTGGTTCAGTACCACTATGGTATTTTCCAGACAAGATTTGTAGTCTGGACTTGCAATCAATAAATCATCTACGTATTGCAACAAGACGCCCTGGTTTAATTGAACCTTCCTGAGATCCCTGGCCAGTATTTCCCCAAAAATAGTTGGGGAGTTCTTAAACCCCTGTGGAAGCACAGTCCAGCAATACTGGAGAGTGCTCTTGGACTTAGGGTCTTGCCACTCGAAGGCAAAAAGCGGTTGATCCTGGACATCTATTGGGATACAGAAAAAGGCATCCTTCAGGTCTAATACCGAAAACCACCCAAAATCACCAGGTATGGCAGTTAATAAGGTGTAGGGATTAGGCACAGTGGGATGTAAATCCCGAACAATGTCATTAATGGCCCTTAAGTCTTGGACAAAACGGTACTCGCCTGTATGGGGTTTCTTCACTGGCAGAATCGGAGTGTTATACGGTGAGCGACAGGGCCGAATGAGTCCAGATTGAAGGAACCTTTTCAATACTGGCTCAATTCCCCTCAAGGCTTCCTCCTTTAAGGGGTATTGCTTCCTCCTCGGGGTTCTACTCCCCTCTATCACTTCTATCTTTACAGGTTCAGCATTTTTCGCACGTCCTGGGGTTCCATCAGCCCATACCCATTTACTTACTCTTTCAACAATTTCTGGAGGTAAAATTTCACCTTTCGGTGGAACATCTTGAGTAAGCAACATCTGGAACCGCAGAGCATGCTCTGGAGGCACCTGTAGGTGAAGCCTCTGATGTTTTGGTGAGAATATAATTCGTGCGTTGAGCTTACTTAAAAGGTCACGACCAAGGAGAGGGATTGGACACTCTTCCATGTATAGGAAGCTGTGCTGGAGCTGTGTGGTGCCTAGCCGGCACTCCAAAGGTTGCAGGAAGGGTGTCTGTTGTGACTTCCCTGTAACCCCAATGACTGCTGCAGTCTTTTTGCTCATTTTAGTTAATTTCGAATTCAAAACTGAGTATGTTGCTCCAGTGTCCACCAAGAAATCAATCAGACGATCCCCCACAGCGAGGGTTACCCGGGGCTCTGAGGGGGTTATTCTAATGGGCTTCTCTAGATCTAGTGGAGCCCCCGGGCACCCCTATTCTGCATCTGAACTTTCTCCATGAACTATCATTTGTCTCCTTTCCTCTGCACTCGACTCTAGATTCCTTCTACTCTGTCTGTATTCCCTCCTATCTTCACCTGAGGCTCTACCCTGTGCTGTCATTTGTCTCCTGTCCTCTGTACTGGGCTCTCGATTCCTTCTCTGTCTGTATTCCCTGTCATCATCTGAGCCTCCACTCTGTGCTAACATTTGTCTTCTTTCCTCTCTCCTTGGTTCCTGGTTCTGTGTGCTCCTTCTATATTCCCTCCTGTAACCCCTACGTGAATCATCATGTCTTGGGGTTCTCTGTCTTCTATCCTGTCTTCTATAATTATTGCGTCTGCCGCTTCCCTGTAACCTGGGACAACTGTACTTCCAATGTCCCTCTTCCCTACAGAAAGCACACTGATTTCTTCCTAGGGGTTCACGTCTCTGTCCATTATTGTTTCCCTGAAACCCTGTTCTGTGTTCTCTTTGTAAAAAAACAGTCGCAGGTTTCGGTCTCCTGTGCTCTCTATTATTATAAACCCTGAATGCCAGGTCCACTACCTGGGACGGACTCATCTCAGTGACGCCGTCCACCTTAGCTAACTTTTTCTTTATGTCTGGGGCACTATGGGTAATGAAAGCCGTAGTGATCAGACGAGCATTTTCTGGGGCATCTGGGTTTATGTCCGTGTGGTTAGTGTAAGTTTGAATAATCCTCTCAAGGAACTCTGACGGATCCTCATTAGCTCCTTGCTCGAGTTCCAATATTTTGTTAAAGTTTTTTTGTTTGGGGATCCCCTGCTTCAGTCCTACCAATAAGCATTTTTTATAGAGATCCAACATCGCCGTTCCTCCATTGTTAGGGTCCCATCCAGGATCTCTCTCTGGGACAACAACCTCCGGCTCTGGGGACTGCCTATCCTGTTGGTGGAGACGGTCAGCCTCCTCCCTGGCTTTCCTGAATACCATCCTCTGCTCATCCAGCGTTAATAAAGTATGCAGCATGGACTGTATATCTGCCCAGTTAGGGCGGTGGGAGACAAAGATAGAGGCAAACAAGTTCGCCATCCTCTGAGGAGCCTGCCGGTACGAGGGAACAGAGCTCCTCCAATTTAGGAGGTCCGCAGTACTGAACGGATGGTGCGACCAAAAGTACCCAGCAGGTCTCCCATGTTCATTTAAGCCACCCATTGGCATCTGGCGAAGGGGAAACTGCCCTGCCTCAGGTTGATCCTTCCTGCCAAAATGGGTGCTGAGTCTAGTGTGGGGAGGGGACGCCATTTTAGTGTCCTCCCCAGAGGGCAGTGGAGGCTGTGCAGCCTCAGGGGTCTGTACGGGAGGGGCTTTGTCACGTGGAAGAGGATTTTGTCCTCGTGTATTTAAAGTATTTAAAATATGATGCTCCTCCTCTTCTAACTCTGCTCGCTGGCTGTCCTCATGGAAAGGGGAAGGTCTATCCTTTCTCTGCACCATTAGCCTAGCCTTCGCCTCCGCCATATCTAATTTATGGAGGGCGGCCTGCATCTGGTCCTGCATACCTTTAAAAGCTGACTCAAAAGTCCGATTTTGTTGTTGCACTTGAGACAGCATGCTTTGATAAGCTGACTCAAAAACGTTACGATTTTCATCCCTTATACTCTTAATAGTTAAATCAAAAACCTGATTTAGTTGTTGTATGGCCACGTTAAAAGCCTGAATTTGTTGTTGCACATTCTCAGTATGTGAAGTAGAACTTCTACCTCTCACAGAAACAAGAATGTAGCAAACTGCGCTTACACATATTACCAAAAAACCACCCAGAAGCACAGTCTGTAAAGGGATGGCTTGTAAACCACCCATGTATGTATACAATAGTAAAATCACGTGCCATACACCAGGCTTCATCAAATTATTTATATTAATGAAACTGGTGGTGATATTTAATGGAAGAAGGCTGCTCAAATTCAAGGCCGGAAGGAAACTGAAAGAACTCAGGCTAGGGATGAAACTGTATAGGCTCATGGTTGAGGCCATATTTGAGTCAAAACACACCCACAAGGGCTGTACGCACAGGGAAAAAAAAAAAAACAGACTTTTCAGGACTGGAGACAAATATTATACTGCTAGTCCTGCAGAACTAGTGCGCTTATGGTGACCAACGCAAGGAATGTTACTTTGGGCTGGTCAACCGCGGGTGTAACTTGGAAACCACGCTGGGCGCCAAACTGTTGTAGAGCAACCCCGATACAAAACGGGGTGCCTGACTGTGGGTCCTCACCCGCGCGCTTAAAAGGACTTATCAATGCTCTACTGCAGGCACACGTGAAAGGTTAATAAAAGGTTTATTTACAAGGGAAGGGGAAATGAGGAAATATACAGCTCTGGGAGAAAAGCGGGAGACAAAGTTTTAAATGAGTCCTACCCGATCCGCCGATCTGGAACCCCAAAATGGCGCTCTGAGAGCTGGCCGCCAGCCAGGAGCGGTGAAGCCGGGAGGCGAGCGATCGCGAGCCAGAGAGAGCCCTAGGCCCACGTGTTTGGTTTTTTTATATCCAACCTGGCTGCCCAACTCCACCCTCAGGTCCCAGCCACCCTCCCCTTGGTGGTGATGGGATTTGTCTTCCCCAATGTCCTGATGGTTTTAGTCTGGAGTGGGGGTGGAGTCCACAAAGCCTGTATGGGATTAACTCAGGACATCACTTCCCCCTAACATTTTCAGAAGCGAGACTGATCTCAGAGTCTACAAGGAAACAATAACCTGGCACTTGTTTTAGAGATACAAAAGGTCTGTCATGAGTGTAAAGAACAATCCCTTGTGAGGCCCAGAAACCCCAGATGTCTTGGAAACCTCAAGAGGGATTTCCCCTAAGATACAGGTACTGCAGGCCACGTCTGATGGTGAGATCTTGGCGTGGTCCTGAGCCCTGACTCCTGGCTTTTAGGAGCTCTCAGTCTGAGGATTCTTATAAGTTCCAACAAATCAAAATTAAAAGGTCTGCATAATAATTTCTGTTCCTGTTGAATTCATACAAACTGACTGTGGCGGTGTAGTGTCTGGGTGAGGCCGGGGCTGATAACAGTCTGGAGGCCTGAACATACTGGATACAGGAGCACCAGTTGTGACGCGCTGTTCTGACGGCTGTTTGCTGAAACTGTCTGTGTGTAACTGATTATAACAAGGCCCGCTGGAGATGAGATGGGGGGACGGGCCTTCAGGGTGCGACAGCCCCCATTCTCTCAGATCAATGGCCAGTGATCTGAAAAGTGAAAGTGCTTGTAGATTCCATTCCTGGCACTGCTTGTGGCTTTCTGGTGCTGATGGCAGCAGCACCCAGGCCTATCCCACCAACAGTTGTAGATATTTGCTGTCTGTGCTTTTAGGGGTGTGGTGTACAAGTAATTCCTCCCCCTCCGCAGGGGTCTATGCATTATGCATTATGCCTTCCTGTGCAGCCGCTGTTGAGTGTGCTGGGGCCCCTGCTGTTTGAAAGGTCAATACAGGGGCAAGAATGAGGAAGCCCACCTAGGGGCAGGAGACAATGAGGGCCTGCTGATACCATCAGAAAACAGCTCTGTTCTTCCTCAAACCAGTTCCCCCCACTGCAAGCCTGGCTTCCCTCCCCCTATCCTGCCTTCCCCTGACAATGGGTGTGGCTTCACCGACCCACCCCCACCTTGGGTCCATGAAGCTTCCCCTGGCGCACAACAAATTTTCCCTGTCTTTGAGAAACTTAGCCTGGCTCTTCTTTACCGTGCTGAACCTTTCAATATCATTTAAGTCATCATGAATTTATGACACTTGTGTAACCAAACAAATGGTGTATTCTGGAGACTATTCCAGGTGCACCTGACAAGAATATGTATTCAGCTTTTTTGGAGTGTAGCGCCCTGTGAATATCTATTCAGCCCACATGGTCTAATTCCTCACTTAAAGCTAGAGTTTCCCTGATTCTGTCAGGTGATGTGTCCTGGATAAAAGTGGGGTCTTGAATTTCTTTACCACCATTGTGTTGCTGCTCATATCTGTTTTCAGATCTGTTAATAGTTGCCTTATCTATTTTGCTGCTCCTTTGTTTGGTGCACGTGTATTGATGAGTGTTATGTCTTCCTGATGTAGGATTCCTGAATCAGATGATGGTCATCCCTGTCTCTTGTTATCCTTTTTAGCTGGAAGTTTATTTTATCTTATAGAGCAGCCCCTGCAATTTTGGGGATGCCCCAATTAAATTGTGTTTTTTCCTAAGAACTTTTCAATCCTGTTTGTTTATCTTAGTAGCTCCAATGGGTGTCCTGGAGAGGCATAAAGTTGGGTTTTATTTTTTGGTACAATCAGGCACTGTGCCTTTTTGTTTAGTAAGTTCAATTCATTTACAAAAAAGTGACTAAATGATGAGCTACTATTGCCATTTTGTCTTTAGTCAAATCCAGGCAAGAAATGTGTGGTGTCTGGAGCGGGTGGTGAGGGCTCCAGGGTCACTGCCTCCTTGGTCCCTGGTCCGTTTGGAGGATGGTGTCGGTCCAGAGGCCCAGGCATTAGCCAGGTGGCTGGGGTTCAGACCTGGGCACTGCCATAACCCCTCAGTCTCCATGTCCTTGTTTCTAAGAGGGTGTGGGGGAGGGGTGTCAGGACAGTATCACTTCCCAGTTCACAGAGTGCTGGGGAGGAATCTCCGAGGTCACACAGAGAAAGTAACTGCTGAGGTCATGTAGTTGGTCTTCCCTCAGCACCTGAGCCACTTCTGTTCCTGTGCCCACATCTGGCTTTCAAGGCCCAGCTCCCATGTCCCCTTCCTGCTGAGGAAGGAACCTCCCTGGCTCTGTCCTTGGCCCCCTCTGAGGCAGCTACTGCAGCCCTTTTCTCCTCACACACCCCAGGCAGCAGGGCCTCCATGGTGGGGTCATGTGGTTCTCTGTGACCCCAGCACCCAGTGGTGTACGTTACTGGGTACCAGTATGTGTTGGGCTAGGGGAACCCAAATGCCCAACTGCAGGTCTGTGTCAGTAGAGTCACCTGGGATGTGTTTAGAGAGAAGTTCTCCAGTCTGTCCCCAGAGGCAGACAGTGGGCTCCTGGGTGCCCAGGGCTGGGGAGGGAGAGATGGGGGTGGTGCCCATGGGTCCAGGCCCAGGAAACAAGGTTATTGTGGTGACGGAGATGTTCTCAAGCTAGAAAACGTGATGGTTGCCCTGTTTTGTGTTTACCAAAAGGACATGAGAGGTTGAGCCTTCAACAAGTGACTCGATGGTCATAAGTTATATCTCAAATTCCTTTAGAAACATATTTAAAAATGTGTCTGCAAGGTATCCTGTGTCTGTCCTCCACTGTATCCACATCCAGGGCTTGTGGGGCAGGAAACTGCCTCAGCCCACGAGGAGCTGAGCACGGACGGCTTCACTGCACAGATGCTCTCAAGGCACCTCCTCTGAGTGGTCCTGAGTCACGTGATGAGATGCTGACGTCACGCTGCTTCTGTGATATGAGCGACTTTTAGGGACCTTGGGTGGGAGGCAGCTTATTTTTCATGTGGGCAGAATAGAAATAATGAGTGTCCAGAAGGTCTACTGTGTTGGTTTTCAATTTTCCACCAATTCTGGGATACACAGGAGGGGAGACAGTTCCCCCCGTGAGTGTGTCTGACTTGCTGGCTCTTCCTCGTGAGGAGAATGAAGCAGAAGGGACGCGCCACGTCACAGAGTCAGGCTCACAGGGGCTGAGACTTCCCGACCAGGCTCCCCCCCACCCCGGTCCCTCTCTGTGGTGACTCCCTGCACACGGTGGACCCTCAGCTAAGGGGACGCCCACAGGACAAGGACCTGAGGGTTTTCTCCAGGAGCCACATGCATGAGCTCTGAGGCAGGTCCTTCCACGCTGATCACGGCCATTCAGATCCGCCAACATCTCGTCCCCATCGCAGCCTCGTGGGACCCAGAGCTGGAGCCTCTGAGTGAGGCCCCTCCTGCTGCCTCCCCCTCAGAGACTGTGGAGATGCCAGATCTTTGTTTTAGGTGCAAAGTAGGAAGTGATTTGGTACAAACCATTCAAAAATTAAGCAATAAAGTGATTAGTGGCTGTTTTCTCACAAGAAACACCGGAGACCAGAGTAGCTCATGTCACAGTCAAGTCTTGATAGCAATGAGCTGTCAGAGGAAATTCCACATTCCCTGAAGTGTTCTTCAAAATGAATGTGATTTTAAAAAATTATTTCTACTGTTTTCAGATTCCATTTAATTTTGCTGTTCATTTATTTTTCACACTGTCTCCAGAGCAGTGTCTGCAGGGTCACTGCACAGAGGGGCTGTCAGCAGCCTGGAGCTGTGAGCTGAGCTGACTCTGACCCACCTGCAGGGAGGGGGGCCCTGGAGGCCCAGAATCAGCCCCCAGGGCTGGTCCTCCAGGGCGGCACAGGCCTAGCTCTGCCCTCCTCTTGGCTCCCTGAATCTCCCTGATGACCCAGCATTCAGGAGCTGAGTGGGGATATTCTGGATAAGGAGGGGGACTCCCCTTAACCATCTATCTCCCCCATCTCTCTGCCATCCCCCACATCAAGACAAAATATGTAAGACCTTTAATGGAAAGGATCTTAACTACAATTAGTGTACAGCAAAGAAAAAGGAAAGAATAAAGTTTCCAAATCAAGCACCAAAGTCACCATCCCCTCGTGGGTAAATGTTCAGTCAAACAGGGTTGTCCCAAGCAGGGCCTGAAAGCCTGTCACAGTCTAAAGCACCTCCTGGCAGGACCCATAGGAAAGGGGTGGACAAGGCCGACAAGTCTGGAAGGAAAAGAGCAAAATCAAGATAGAAGCTGCCATTGTCACCTCCACATGGATTTCTTACCCACGTCTGTGTCACCCAGTCCAAGGTCAAGAAGCAAGTGCAGCTTCTTCACATGTCTCTGCCCCATGCGCCTCCCCCAGGTCTCCTTCTGGCTCCATCCTGCTTCCTCCCTCCTCAGCCTCCTTTCCAGCTGCTTCTCCCTGCTCAGCTTCACCCTCCTTGGGTGGTGCAGGAACCCAGATCCTCCCCTGGGGACCCCCCGTTACAGTCCTCTCCGTCACCAGCCCTGCAAGGACGGGCAAGGCCCCGGATGTGCGTAGTTCCCTGGGCAGTTACAGGCCAGCACTGCTGCGTCCCCCAAGGTGAAACAGAGGCTCCAGCCCCCCAGTGAGAGCCCGTGTCACCCACACAGACCTTCCCTCCACAGCGTCCCCTATGCTGCCCCTTCCCTGCCCGGTCCACTCTGGCTCCCCCTGCACCCCTTTCCACCTCTGTCCCCTAAAGTCCCCATTTCCATCCTCTGCTCTCTTTCCAGGAGTCTCCCCATCTTCCTAGCCAGTGCCCTGAGGCTCTGCTAGGTTCCTCCCCTCCTCCAAGGATGGAGAATGTCAGGTGATTCCCAGGAGAAGGGGCTTTGGTCCTTGGAAGCAGAAGCAGAAACAAATTACAGGGACCCTGGGATCTAAGTTTCCATCCCAAGAGACTGAGGCGACCTATATATTTGGTACTTGCCGAGAACCTAGGGGCCAGTTGTTATGTCCAGGAGACCAGTGGAGGCTAAAAATAAGGGCACTTAAACTGACACTGGACTTGGGCGCCCCCTTGTGTGCAGATCCCTGTCCTGCCGCTGGGGGCCCAGGGAGCCTGGGGAGGGCCTGGCTGAGCAGGAGAAAGGGCGGCTCTGGGCTCCTGTGCTCAGCCCTGTGGCCACACGGGGGCGCTGCCGCGCTGCTCCGGATTCTGGTGGAGCCGCCAGGACGGGGCGGGGGCTGAGGTGGGCAGAGTTGGGGGTCCTGGAGGGCGGCGGCGTGGGGGTGAAATGCTCTGTGAGGAGTCAGAGCAGCAGGGCTCAGAGGAGAGGAGACTCCGGAGCCTGCCCTGGGTGTGAGGTTTCCAGCTTTTCTCCCCAGGTCCTCTCTCTCCTGTCCCTGGATAACAAAACCTGGGGAACCAGGAAAATAGATCGTTTTTTCCTTCTACAACCTATTTAGTATTGAGGACATTAAAAAATAACATTTTAAGACTACTGTTAAATTTACAGAAAAGTTGCAAAGGTAGTGCAGTTCTTGTTTATCCCACACCATTTCCACTTGGTTAACATCTTACATGACTAAAGTTGTCATTTTTTTTTTACAGCTGATGAAGCAATGTTGACACAATCACCAAACTCCATGCTTAATTTCATTAGTTTTCCTAATGTCCATTTTATGTTCCAGAATCCCATCTAGTTTGCCTCATTCAGTTCCAACCAGGTCTCCTTGATGTGCCTCTGGCTGACAGTTTCTCTGACTTTCCTTGTTTTTATATAACATTGACAGTGGGGAGGAGTGATGTTTGGGAGAGGTGCTGAGGTCACAGTTGGCGGTTCTTGGGTCACCTCTGAGAAAAGTTTCACCAGATTCCCCCTTTCACATACACAGTGTGTTTCCCTTTTTAGTCTCTGCAAAAAAGAAGGTTATTATATTTTAAAAAAAAAGGAGGGGGGAGAAGTAGCTGCTTGTGCAGACACCAGCAGGCAGGAGGAGCTGCCCCTGGGGAGGGCGGGTGTGTGAGGAGAAGGCTGCAGGCCCCAGGTGGAAACTTGGGAGCAGAGCTGCATCTTCCCAGGGCAGAAAGGGCACTGAGGTAGTGTTCTAGTTGGGAGGGCTCATTCCTTTGTGCAATTGTCATTTGTCGTTAAATTAATTACTTCTGTGGTGCAATAAGGTTCCTTTGGTTCATTTGTAAGGACGTGTGATTTTTTGCAATGGCTCCATCCCCACATCCCACCTCTGGTCTGCGCATCTGGGTCTTTTCCAGAGCAGTTGGTGCTCCCTTGAGCAGCTGCCCTAAGCATCATTCCTTTCTATACAGGGTTTAATGCCTATGTTAATCCCTTCTCCCCCCCACCTCCACTTTCTGGTCTTGTGACCCCTCCATCCTCAATTTTCTGCTCTTAGCCTCTATCAAAGAGCACTGCTCAGGAATGTTGTCCCTCAACTTAAGTGTTTTTTTTTTTTTTTTTTTTTTTTTTTTTCTGACTGGGACTGTGGCTTGGGAAAGCAGACCACAGAGATGCAGGCCACTGTCCACTCAACACATCAGTCACGTCAGTCACCACGCAGTCATGCCCCCCTGACTGATCACTGAGGGTGTTTACCTTTAACACCAGGCTTAGGTAGAGTCTCCCAGCTTTCTTCCTGCAAAGCTTCTTTTTGTTTCATTTCTTTAGTTACCGTTGTCTTTTGAAATTAGTCACTGTGGGCAGCTCACACTTATGGGTGTTCTGCTATAAACATTTACATGCATACAGGGTTTTGTGCAAATATAAGTTTTAAATTAGGTAACTAGTGGGTAACTAGTGAGGCCTGGATCACAGGGCTGTATAATCAGGTTTTTTTGGTTTTCAAAGAAACTGTCTAGTATCTTCCACAGTGATGGTCCGTTTTGTATTCCTCCAGTGGTGATGAGGATCCTGTTGTCCACACCCTGGGCAGCACCTGGTATTGTGCAGGGTTTGCGTTTTCAGCCTCTCCTCGGTGCGATGGCATCACTGTTGTTCTTTTTGTCTTTCTCTAGTGCCCTGTGATGCTGAGCATCTGTTCATGTTCTTTCTTGTCGTCTGTGTCTCTTCTTGGTGAAATGTCTGTTAAGGCCTTTTGTCCACATTTTTACTGCGGAAACATTGATTTACTTCACTGTCTTTTTTTAAATTGGGTTATTTCTTTCTGATACTGAATTTTAAGGGCTATTTTGTAAATTCTAGATCTAGTCCTTTCTCAGATTCATGATTTGCAATGTTTTCTCCCACTTTGTGTCCTGAACTCCAGTGGTGACAGGAAAACAAACACTGTTGTCTAGACAGAAGCATGGATATACTGTTTTGAGAAGAAATGTGATAAATTGTCAACTAGTTTTGAGCAGATACTACCTGATTGGGCAAGGGGAATGACTTGTCTATGTGAATCCTTGAGTGTGATTTAAATGTTCTTGCATGCACTAGAAGTAACGTTTTCAAAAGTAAATTATGCTAGGGCCTCCCCTGGTGGTGCAGGTGGTTGAGCACAGCACTGTGAAGCTGTCCTCAGCCTCTGCAGCTCTGGTTAGATCCCGGCCAGCTGGTAAGGGTCTCACATGGCGCAGCAGTCCTCTCCTGCCTTGCTCACTGCTCCCCTCAGCAGTGTACTTCGTCAAGTCTGCCTGTTCTGTTCTCCACTCTGTCTCTGGTGAATCCTCTCATCCTCCCACACATCTGGCCTGTACCCCAGTTCTTATATAAATAAATAAATAAATCTTTTTTTTTAAAAAGTAAATTACGCTAAATTCCTCAACTTATAAAACACTTCACAAGTCACGTCCAAACCACGTGTTAACACCAGAGTGGCACGTGTGTTACAAGTGAGGGGCCCGCACGTCATCCCCTCTCAGAGTCCGTGGTTTCCCTTTGGGTTCACTCTAGTGTTGTCCGTTCTCGGGGTGTTGGACAAACGTATAATGACCTGTGTCCATCGTGAGAACTTCATGAAAGAGTATTTTCACTGCCCATAATGTCCTCTATGCTCCAAGGAAACAAAAGCAAAAAAAAAAAAAATCACCAGTGGAGTCACATCAGAATAAAAAGCTTCTACATAGTGAGGGAAAGTAGTGAGGGAAAGTATCGTTTAAATCAAAAGACAGTATCGAGTGGGAGAAAATATTTGTACATCCTATATCCAACAAGGGATTAATAGCCAAGATCTACAAATGACTCCAAAACAAGAAAGCAAACAACCCAATCAAAACAAGAGCTAAAAAAGCACTTCTCTAAAGAAGACACACATGTGGCCAATAAGTACATGGATCAGTGTTACCATGTGCTGTCAGGAAAATGCCAATTAAAACCATAATGAGATACCACCTCACACCTGTGACAATGACCCATTGTGGGGGGGGGAAGGAACTCTGGGACATAGTGGGTGGGGGTGGAGACTGCTCCTGTTAGCAGGCAGAACAAGGGGTTCCCCAGATCCTCAAGCCCGATCAATCTAAGTGGGAACTGTCATTGGTTGCATAAAGATAAAACATACTGTAGTGTGTAAGAACCTTAATAGAAAAGAATGATAATATAATTAGTGTGCAATAGACAATTAGGGTGAAAAAGAGAAGAGAAAGAATATAGTTAAAATAGTTTCCAAATTACCAAAGTTACCTGTCCCCTCATGGGAAATGCCCAGACAAACAGGGTTCACCGAAAGCAGGACTGCGGAGGCCCAAAAGCCTGCCACAGTCTAAGGCGCCTCTGGTTGGGACTCCCCGGAAAGGGGCAGGAGGAGCCAGACAAGTCTGGAAGGACAAGAGCAAAATCAAAATCCACATCAAGATAAAGGCTGCCATTGTCAGCCTCCCCTGGGTCTCTCACCCACGTCTTTGTCTCTTTCACATGTCTCTTTTCATGTCCCCCAGGTCCCTGGCCCCAGCCCAAAGCTCAGAAGCGAGCATGGTTTCTCCTTTCCACGTCCCTCTGCTCCATGTGCCTCCTCCAGTCTCCTTTCCCCACCTCGTTGCTTCTACCTCCCCTTTAGCTTTCCATTCCTGGTGGGCTCCACCCTTCCTGGGGTGGGGCAGGAAAACTGGAACCTTCCTTTTCTATGGATGCCACACTGTTATAGTCCTGCCCCTGTGGAGAACAGAATGAAGGTTCCTCAAAATATTCAAAATACACCTTCCACATGGTCAAGCATTCCACCCCTTGGTATTTATTCAAAGGAGGTAAAAACACTAATTCCAAAGGATATGTGCCTGCTGTGTTCACTGTGCACAATAACCAACTGTGGAAACAACCTAAGTGCCCAACAACAGATGAGTGGACAAAGAAGAGGCGGTAGATAGACACAATGGAATACTACTCAGCTGTGAAAAAGTTAAAGCCTTGAATTTGCAATTCATGGATGGATGTGGAGGGGATGATGCTAAGTGAAATACGTTTGAAGGAGAAAGTCAAATACTAAATGATTTCATTCATATGTGGAATATACAGAAACAAAGCAGGGACAGAGGAAACTAAACCAAAAAAACTCTAGAACTATTAATGAAAAATTGACCCTATGGGTGAGGGAGGGTGAGAGCAGGATACAAAGCAGAAAGGGGCCTCATGGACTATGGTGGGGGACTGTGGGTGCCCTTAGGTGGGTGTGATGTGGTAACAAACATCTGAGGAGGGTGACCCTGTGCTTCTGAAAAAATGCAGTGTGTAAACTGATGTTGCCTCAGTAGAAATAATACAGTAATGAGGGAAAAAAGAAAGTAAAAAAAAAGGTAAATTGTCTCCTCCATCCATCACTGACCTCAGGACTTTGCCTTCGCCTCCTCACTGTCATGCAGGGTGAGGGGCTGGTTTCCCACAAGGTCAGAGGCAGGAGGTGCAGGGACACCTGGGGCTGCTCAGACACCACTGAGTAGAGACACTGCAGAGAGGGCGGCTCTGAGGGGACCAGAGACAGAGTGTCAGAGTAACCCCAGTGCTGAGTGAGGGTCTGGTTCCCAAGGAGAGGGGAGTGTGTGTGTATGTGTCGGGGACCAGCTGCTGGCAAAATGTCGTGTCAGGGGTTCCTGAAAGGATGAGATGGCCTCGGCGACCTGTAAGGGGCTGAAACTTAAGGGCTGAGAGGAAGGGGATGAGGTAGTGAGGAGACACTGACACTGGATGAGGTGCAAGTATCTTCTGCCGAGAGACTCAGCAGGTCTTTATTCATTTTTAGTAAGCAGAAAAAAAAAACATTATCATGTGTAAAGCAGGAACAATTAGTATATTTTATTCCCATGGACTACTGGCTCCTACGGGTCCCAGCTAGACAGTAGCCTTCAAGGTTAATAGATAAAAAACCAAACCTAACACTAAAACTTATGATTTCAGCTAGACAATTACCTAAGACAGTGGATAGCCGCCAGTACGCGCCTATCAGCTAAAGCCTAAGCATCAAAAGACTTTTCTATTCGCATGGCCTTCAGCCAGAGACCAGCTGCTGCTCAGCTATCAGAACTTTTTCTACCTAGAAACGTCTTAACACAGTTAACTTCATTTAAAAACTTTCCTAAGAAACTTCTAAATAAAAAGGAACTTCTAAAAAAGCAAAAGAAGGACTTACTATAATAGTTGTGCTGGATTGCTTGTCAGGCATGCACAATAAGTCATCTCCCATTGTCAGGTGGGCTGAATTGTGTAGTAACTAATTTCTAAACAGGTAATTTTCCGTGCCAATTGCTTGCAGTCTGCTGATACTTATAATTTATTGCCTAATTTACTTTTCTGATAAATTTTTCTCTTTTCATGACCAAGAACAAAAAGTGAAGGGATGTTAAATCTTCAGCCCCACTGTGTGAGGCACAAGGAATCTTCGCCCCACAGAGTGAGGCCCTTTGAGTTTCGCTGCTTGCCAGTGTCTTATCTGGCTGGGGCAACAAGGCCCCCTGCAGCATGTGTGTGTGTGTGTGTGTGTGTGTGTGTGTGTGTGTGTGTGTGTGTGTGTGTGTGTGGAGAGACAGGGCACACAGCACAGACAGTGGGAGAACAATTACACATCAAGCCCAGCATAAATGAATTCAAATCCCACAGAGTAGAGAATGTGAGGACAACACCCCAACAGGTACAGTTCAAAAAAGAAGCAGTTTTTGAGCAGGGCTTGGAAAGGCAGGACTGGCAAAAAGGAGCAAGTTTATAACTGTTCTCTTGGTTAGAATGTAAGGAGGGACCCCTCTCAAGGCCTCCTGCTGGGTTGTGGTGGCACCCCCACTCCTGACATCTCCGTCCCCCACTACCCAACAGTCACTTCAAGCTCTTCTCCTTTGGGGTCACTGTAGAAAACCCACTGGCCTCAGAGTCAGGGAGCTCCAGCCTGGCAGCCCCTCTGTTTCCCAGGGGGTCACTGCCTCCGCGTGCTGCAGCTTCTCTCTCTCTAGACCAGAGCTGGAGGGAGTCCCACAGGGGGAGGGAGGAGTGTGTGTCCTGCTGGCCTGGCCCAGGGGCAGGATTAGCCCAGGTCACCCCAGTTCCTGAGCTGAGCCTTTGTCCACAGTCCAGGAAGGGAGGGAGAGATGGAGCAGGGTCCACCTCAGCTCCTGGAAGGTGTAACATTAGAGGAGGTGAAATTATTGTTTCTTTCTCATTTTCTCATCATCACAATCCACTGGACAACGTCCAGAGTGAGGGTTGGGTCCTCTCAGTGACCGGGGCCCACTACCTGCCGAGGTAGTCATATGTTATTAAGTTGAATTTAAAAATTCCTCCTGATGTTGCTCTTGTGGTGGAAGGAGATAGGTGGGGAGAGAGGGGAGGTGATGACAGAGGCTGGACTGCAGACCTACAGAATGACCAATTTCTGACCTCTCCTCAAACAGAATACGGACACTTTTTCACATCATAGCCCTGGAAATGTCTGAAACCTCTGTGTGCATAAGCAGGGCAAATCGCAACACAATACATGGTTGTTTTCAGCATGTTGGTTGGTGTGAAAGTCCTAACCCGCCATGACCAGAAACAAGAGTCCTCCGGAGCTGCTCTTTGCATAACCTTATTAATTTCTTAACTTAAATGACATATATTGGGTGCCATCCACCAGACAGAGTGAGCCGTCCTGGGACTCTGTGTTTGTAATTCAGAGTCCAGCTGGAGATGGACCCAGGGTGTACAGAGCGAGGGGCCCCTGACCTGGGAGCCACTGGGCCTCCTCCCTGAGGAGGTGACAGGTGACCTGAGCCCCAGGGGGAGCGGGAGGTGACAGGGAGATGAGTCATCCTGAGGAGACAGGGTGTTGGTGTTGGGCACGGGGCGGGTCCAGGGCTGGGCTGGGCAGGAGCTGGAGCTGCTGCAGCAGGTGCTGAGGGGTGTGGGCCTCTCTCTGGGCCTACACTCCAGCCCGTCCCCCCAGCATGCGGGTGGGACCTACACAGGGACTCCCCCCCAGATCCTCAGTTTCCTCACCTGTGTGTGGTGAGGTTAGGGACTTGGTGAGGGTGGGGAGCTGATGCCTGTGAGTCTCAGCTCAGGGCCTGGCACATCGTGGACGCTCAGCCCCTGTCTGCTCCCCTGGCTGCAGGGAAAGGGGGTGGGGGGAAAGTGGAGGTGATGACAGGCCCTGTGAGCCCTCCCTGCCTGGTGTGGGGAGCAGAGAAGGCAGGTGAGGGTCCATGTTGAGAAAGGCCTGGGCCGCTGTGGGGAGCAGAGACTGGAGAGGGTGAGTGTGTGCGGGGCAGGGAGGAGGCTCCTGCGGCCTGACCAGGGCAGGTGTGGTCACCTCCTCCCTGAGCGTCTCCTCTGCCCTCCATTTGTTCCCCTTCCTCACCCATCTTGCGGGACACTCGTGACCTCGGGGCCACAACTGGACACCCCTGGCAGAGGTGGCCTGAAGCATCTGCCTGGAGACAGGGGCCCCTGGGAGCACCTCCTGTGGCCACAGCTTCTGCCAGACCTGTCCCACCGAGGGCCACATGCTGTCCACGCTGGCAGGAGCCACCCCAGAGGAATAGCAGCCCCAGTGGGTTTGTCCTCTGGGGGGCAGATTGTCCTCTGGGGGCAGAATTGGCCAGTGATCATTTTCCAGGAGCTACATAAATGAGGATCCCTGCAACCTGTCGTAAGCAGTGGGGTATGACCGGCTTTGCTGAGGCCGCTTCAGCAGCAAGGTTTGACACAAGCTACGGGAGAAGAGGCCCATGGTGTATCAGGCCCCAAGCTCAGTGTGCAGCCTGTGGACATGCTTGAGCTCTGGCAGCCTTGACCTGGGCTGTGCTGCGGCAGGTGGGAGACTGGCCTGGTGGGCTGTGATAGAGGGGAGGGGTGCCTGGGTGCTCAGGTGAGCATCTGGCCCTCCTGAAGCCCCCTCCCACTATGATTCCTGTAGGTAGAGGGGACCTTATTGTTTGCAGCCTGTGGGGCCATCTGATGGATTCTGAGTGGCAGCAGCCTGCACTGCAGGGTGAGACTACCTGACCTCAGGTATCTGACATACAGGCAGGCGTTTCACTTATGAATATGGTGCCAGAATTGTAAACAGACCAATCAAGTTCAAGCTCCCAATAGACCAATCAGATTCGAGCTCTCACAGGTGCCATTCAAAGTTTTTGAGACCATTCAGGGCCATAAATGGACCAATCCGATTGGAGCTTGACTGGTACCAATCAAACAGCTGGGATTATAAAGGGACCAATCCATCTCGAAGAGCTGGGACCCTGAAGAGGATACAAGCCAGTTTGAGTTACTTGATTTGAGGCTATAGATCAGATTCGTCAGTACACCTAGAAGACATGCTCAGACCTCCGCAGACTTTGAGACCTCATATATTGATGCCTTTGAGACCTTTGCTGAGACCTGAACTTTGCACATGCCTACAGCCCTGCCTCTAACATCGCCTTCAGAGAGCATCATTGGCCTGTCCCTCATGCTTCTAAAGGAGTTGGCTTATGCTCAACATCTCTAAGGCTGTTTGCTGTTGGTACAGTGGCATCTCTATGAGCTGTGACACTGGCATCTCTAGCACCATTGTCTGCTGACCAGCACCGCTGACCTGTAGCTGGCCACCTTTGAGAGCTGTCCACCACCTCTGATCCTCTGGCACCATCGCTTGGTGCTGTTACATCTGGCACTGTCCAGTCCAGTGTCTGGTGCTGTCCTCCTGGCCTTTGGACTTTGTTGTGGTTGCTGCAGTGTCACCTGAACAGCCCCACCTCCTGCTGCCACTGTGATCACCTCCAGCTTGTCCACTGCTTACCTATGAGCTCCATGCTCTCACTGAAGGGCCAGCACCACCAAACCTGAGTAGCATTTGTTTGGACAGCTGGGCACTGTGGACACTATCTGAGGTAGGACAGATGGTCATTTATGGCCTTAGACACTCCTCCCTTTTGCAGTGTCTCTTTGTTAACAGACCCTGTTGTTGCACCTTGAACCTGACAGCTGTCCTGCAATTGTGAACGCATGAGTGAGGACCAGAAACAGTGACCTGTCCCCCACTTTTGTGCTGTTTTAACATGACCAGAAATTGGAACTGGTGACTGTCCCGCTGCAGGGTGTGATGTCCTGCACCCACCTGACACTTTCTCTGCTCAGTCCTGAGAAAGTGACACTAAATACAGAAGTGAAGGTATGTAAGTCATGACTTCCAGAAAGTGTTAGGATTTCAGGTAAATAGACCTTCACAGTCATTCTCACTATACCCATGAGGGTGATCAATGAAAAGACTGTCAGGGCCAGTGATGGCAGAACCTGGACACAGCTGGGACCCTGAGTCCCCGTCCCTGCTCATCCCCTGATTCCTGAGGGAGGACAGAGGGTGAGTGTCCAGAGGAGCTGGACACTCACCTCCTCCTGCTGGGTGTGAGGGTCCCTCCCTGCCAGGGTCCCACTGCTGTGGTGACACTGTCATAGGAGAGCACTGCAGCTGGGGTGCTGGAGAGTCATTAAGAATAAAGGGCCGACTCTCCCTCTGCAGGAGGAGGGCATCTGGGCTGTGAGGGTCACCAGGCGACAGGTCTGGACTCTCACACCCCAGAAACCAAACTGATCCTGTATGAAAATCCCCAATGACAGAGGTGACCTTGAATTTCAAAAAGGACAGGTGACGTTCACTAGTGCAGGAAGAACAGGCCATCATTTTTCCTTTTCAGGAAATTTCACAGGGAAAACAGCCCCATTCCTTGGCCTCTGTGGACCAGGGCACAGCTGAGCCTGTGATGCTGGCAGGGACACAGCTTTCCCACGGCCTCTCATGAAAACCTGCTCAGTTAACTAACTACCAGCTCAGGGCTCCTATCATGTTCGTCCCACATTGGATGAGTGTGAGGACAGGTGTGGCATCCTCCCTGCATCACATCTGTGTGGTTCATGAGGATGGAAGGTCTGTGTCATCTGGTGTCAGTGGATCTGCCCACTGATGAAAGTAGGATCCATGGCAGGTGCTCCAGGTCCTAATCACTGTCCACACAGATCTCACCCCGATTCCCCACCATCTAAAGTGGTTCTGAAACCTGAGGTTTCAGAAAATTTAGGATGATTGTCAAAATGTAGATTCCTGGACCTCCCCAACCAGATGCAGCACCTCTGGACAGAGCTTGAGAATCTTCTCTCTGAGATGAGCTCCAGATGTCTGGGGATCCTACTTTAGAGAATCATGGTCCTAGAGCAGAGCTTCTGAAACTCTAGCAGTTACGCAAATAAGAAGGATCTTGTTAAAATGTAAAGCCTGATCCTGTGACTTGGGGGCTGGTCCTGAAATCCATTATCATGGCATGAAAGTTGTATCATAAAGATTAAGTTTTATTCTAGTTCATTTAGCTTTCTTCTTTTTTTTTAAGACTTTTTATGCATAAAAGAGCTGTGGTATAGGCCAGAGGTGTGAGGGGTGAGAGGATTCATCAGAGACAGAGTGGGGAGCAGAACAGGCAGATCTACTGAAATACACTGCTGAGGGGAGCAGCAGGTGAGTCAAGTGAGGTCTGCTGCACCATGTGGGTCATCTCCTTGGCCGGGGATCAAACTTTTGCTGCAGTGGCTGAGGACTGCTTCATAGTGCTGAGGCTTACCCTTTTGTGCCACCAGGGAGACCCCATTTAACCTTATTTATAAAAGTGTTCACTTTATAATGTGTCCTTCAAAATCCAGTGTGGAGAGCCCAATGATGCGAAGGTTGGGAAGTAGCCAAAAAGATGCTAAAGAAGGCAGGGGGGCCTCTTAAAATCACCTGTGGGTGAAGCCCTGTTTGTTTTGAATAAGGGTGAGGAGCTGAGGAACCGTCCTTGGGGGATGGATGGGGAACGAGGCTATAGTGGAGTCCATGGCCAAAGAACTGAGGCCTCGAGAGAGAAGTTGCATGTGGAGCTTGTATACATGGATCCCCGACCCATGTGCTTGTGCGATGGGCTGGCCTTAGTGCAGGGGTCTGCATGTCACTCTGGTGGTTATGAAGGCCAAGTGTTGGAGTGACAGCAATGAGTACCCCTGGGGATTTGTGGTTACCCACAAAAGAGTACAGATTGTGTCATCAGTCTCAGAATGAGCACATCCTGGGGGTGGATGTGGTGTGTGGCTTGTGGCTGAGACCACAGTCAGAGAAGGCCAGGAAGCTGATGGCTTCTGGAGTGTGACAGCAGATGCCGTGAGTGAAGAGTGGTTCCCCATCACATAAGCAGCACCTTCTATCGGGAGCCTGCTGCACTAAAGGGAGCCTGAGTATTTGGAGAGCACCTGTTCACTCTGCACACGGAGCTCCAGGATGTTAGAAGTGCTGCAAACAGAACTTCCCATGACTGACCCCTATTCTCTGAGGACGTGCTGGCATGTGTGCATGATCCCCACTAACCAGGAAAGCTTGTTCCAGCAGTAACTTATTCATCTGTGTAAGCACAAACACTATTGTGTGCTGGTTTCTTGTTCTTTTGTATCTTTAATGAAAGCTTGGGCTGGGAGAGTAAAAGGTAGAGCTGCTCTCGATGGCTCTCCCCAGGTCCCCCCACTGCAAATTCATTTGGACTCTGAGTCTTTGTTAATGGCAGAGAACTTCATCGGCTGTCCTGTCTGCAGCAGTGGCATCTGAACAGGGTCACGGACCCTGGAACCTCAAGGAAGGTGCGTGTGGTAAGTGTGTTCTCTAGCTCCTCTATAGTCATGGGTTGCAACTGACCGAGAGGGGATTATCTAAGGTTGGGTAACAAATGGGGCCGAATTCGGCTCATCGTCATTATATAAGCCTTTTAAAATGCCTATTAGAACAGAGTGGAGCCGCTGTCTCCACCGATAGCTTAAATGAGCTGTTAGATTGGGTCCTTCAGACCCCTCCATGGTTCCCGGGTGAAGGTGTTTTGGATGTAGAACTTGGCAACGAATCGGTGACACTTTGAAAAGGCATCATGAACAAGGTATGAAAATCCCTACTGTAGATTTTTCAACATGGGCGTTGGTATGAACGGCTCTGGAACCCTTCTAGGAAACTTTAAAAAAGGAAACTAAACATAAATATGAGGTACCTGATATTTCTCAGCCTTCCACACCTTCAGCAACACTAAATGAAAGGGAACTTGCTCTGAAAGTAAAATCCCTAGAAATAAATGGTCCCACAATCATCCTTTACAGAAGGAATACGTTGTTGGTTCAACTTCCTTAGCCAAAGCAATGAAGGAACAACAGACAATTTTTGCAGATGGCCCAAAAATGGCTTCTGTATTGATGACTTTTCCAGTATTAAAAAAAAAAAAAAGGGCGAGTTGACCACCAGGCATATCAACAGGTCACTTTAGCAGCACGTAGAGATGGACTGAGCTTGCCTCAACCCAGAACACCGGATTGCTCTTTCGTGTGTATATTGCAGGAGCCCAGGCAGTTCCCTTGGTAGGCCCAGGCTAAAACTTTAATAATAAAACTCACATGTTCTTGCAAGACAAAAACAAAAACAAAAACAAAAACAAAAAAAAAAAAGGGACGTGGTGATCTTGGATCCACTGGGAGGCACTGCGTAAATATACAAACATAGACCCAGAGTCCTATGAGGGCCAGATTTACTGAAAGATAATTAATCTACAGGCAGCCCCTAATATCAGGAAAAAATAACAAAAAATGGCTGTAGGCCCTCAACAACCATTGGAAAATCTCCTGACTGTTGTCACCCAAGTCTTTCACAGCAGGGATCAGGAGGAGGCACAGAAAAAGACCCAAAAGGCCCGTATCAAGGTGGAGGCTCCAGTGGCCGCTCTCAGAACTTCAGGGGGGGCTTCACGAGCGGGGGCAAGAGCTGTCAGTGCGGCTGCTCGGGGCGTGTCCAGAGAGCGCCTGGCCAAGCGGTGGCTTCCGGAGAGCGGGCAGTTGCCTCTCAGACACGCCCGAGTGTCAGGGTCATCACTGGGGAAGACACGGGCCCAGGCTGCTCTGAACGCAGACGGCCCCGGAGGCTCTGACGGCCCCGCCCTCCCCGCTTCCTCCTCCGCGCCCAGGCCCGCCCTGCGGTGGAGACCGTGCAGCAGCCTTTCTGCCGGCTCCTGGGCCACGTCCTCCGTCCTCCAACCTTGTCCCTTGTCATTAACATCTAATGGGGTGACAGTTAAGGAGGTAGCCAGAAAAACTATTACTAGGTGTTTTACCCCTGTGGGGTGCCTCTGGGACTCCTTTTGTTTTCTGCATGTCTTCCTAGTGATCCCCAAATGCCCAACCCTGCCTCTGGGACAAAATATCTTGGCCAAGGGGGGTGCTTCACTTTTGTTCACCAGCCAGAACAGCGGGCCGCTCCCTCATGCATCCTTATTTTGCCTGTAAGGGTAGAAATTGACCCATCGGTCTGGTCTGATGGGTCACAGCTGGGGAGAGCAGTTTCCAGCATTCCCGTTAAAATCAAGTTACGCTGCTGTCCCAGGTGCCAGGAGATTCAAAGTTCTTCTCAGTCATGGACCTAAAAGATGTATTTTTTTTTTTAATTCCCTTACATCCAGAATCATGGTTTCTTTTTGCCTTCTAGGAGCCTCCATAATTCACTCCAAACTTGCTTGGCCCCTTGCCATACTCCTGCCCTCCTTCTCTTCGGTCTGTGCATTCTGAACCTCTTGGTTAGTTTTGTCTCCCACAGGTTAAAAGCTACAAACCTTCAGCTTGCAGGTATCTCCAGTCCACTGACTATGCACCAGCCCCCTGGACAGACCCGCTCTGATCCGGTTGCCCTGCCCTACTCTGTGCCTTCCAGGAGGAAGTAGCCAGATAGACTCAACGCCCCCTTCCCTAGGACTGCTCGGTGTCTTGCTCTCTCTGGGGGGACTGAGAAAATCTGAAACCAGGAGAACTTGGGGAACCATAAAGGCTGAAACACGGGCCTATGCAAAAAGAGTCCATCTAAAAGCTGGGTCTGGTACAACCTCCCCTACATGTGTGGGAGGCTTACAGCATCCGGGAAAAGGTCCCAAACTCGTATAAACATGACCTTCCCAACAGAAACTTTTTTTTTTTTTTAAGGAAAGTTCCTCTATTTTTTTCTTTTTTTTTTTATAGAGGCATTTTTTATTTATTTGTTTGTTTATACATGCACTGGGTACAGTCAGAAGCGCGGGAGGGTGAGAGAATTCACCAGAGCCAGAGCAGGGAGCAGAGCAGGCAGAAGGACCGAAGTACACTGCTGAGGGGAGCAGCGGGCGGCAGGAGAGGTCTGGACGCCATGCGGGACCCTCCTCCGGTGGCCAGGGAGCAGCCGGGGATCGAACCGGCGCCACAGAGGCCGTGGGCAGCTTCCCAACGCAGCGCTCAACCTCTGCGCCACCGGGGAGGCCCAGAAACTTTTTGATTTCTGCCTGTGTGCTTCATCCATATGTTTTGTTGTCAGGAAAAGTTCATGTTAGTTACAATGCATCCTATTCCAAGTATCATGTTACTTGTAGTGTCTCTTATCTGCAACAATGTATTAACTGGACATATTGGGTAATTATCACATTCTTAATACTCAAATGGCTGGTAGCCACTTGGGTTCCAGTTGAACTCCAGATCTGTTGCAACAGACCCTTCTATCACATTCATACAAGAGTTGCTGCATCACTTAAAACACCACACCAAAAGATTCATATAAGCTTTACCGAAACTAGTTATGCTTACTCTGCTTTGGAAACAAAAAGGAGGATCTGTTTGGAGCCTGCTGCCTTAAAGGGAGCTGGAGTTTTTGGAGAGCACCTGCTTGCTCTGCACACGGAGTTTCAGGACATCAGAAGTGCTATAAATGGAACTTCCCATGACTGATTCCTTCTCTCCGGAACGGACTCCTGTTCTCTGAGGACGTGCTGGGGTGTGTGCATGTTCCCTGCTAACCAGGGAAACTTGTTTTCAGCAGTACCTTATTGATCTGTATAAGCACAAACACAATTGTGTGCTATTTTCTTGATCCTTTGTTCATATCTTCCATAAAGCTTGGGCTGGAGAGTGAGAGGCAGAGCTGCTCTCGATGGCTCTCCCCCGCCTCCCCTGCTGCAAAATCATTTAGACTCTGAGTCTGCTTTAATGGTAGAGAACTTCATCAGCTGTCCTGTCTGCAGCAACGTTCGGCAGCAGAATTGGTGGATCATCTGCTGACGACAATAATCTTGTCTTGTTGCCCCTTGGTTGGTGCCCTCCCTGGGCTTAGTTGCATTCCTATATTCAGTTGTATTGTTTACTTTTGTGGGTCATGGCTGCAGTGCTCATATTCACCAGAGGGAAACTATTGTGTAGATTGTACGGAGGAAACCCTGAGGGGGTAGATTGTAGGGTGAATGGGAGGGATCAGGTTTTTCCCGCCCTCCTGCCATTAGCATCCGTGATCCACACCTGTGGGCTTACACGCGTGCCTGATGGTGGCACCTGGAATGTGGTGCAGGCATGCATGAGTGCCTGAGCTGAGACTGAGCATATAAAGGCAGCGTCACAGAGGACCATGCAGCAGAGGGCAGTAGAGACCAGCCGAGAGACCACAAGAGAATGCCAGAGAGCCCAGAAACAGTAAAGATTCACCAGAGGCTGGGACACCTACCAGCTTCCTGGCCCCCAGGCTCCCCTGCCAGCCCTGCACCTGCACACCTCACTGCAAATGATGTAGAAAGATCAGTAAAAGCCTGAGGAAGCCGCTGAGGGCTCTAGACTCCTCCTCTACCCATCTGTCTGGGTCATAGAGAAACTGCTCTGTGCCTTCCTGGTGCTACAGTATTCATTAGGCTCCTGACCCATGGGATTATGCAGTCACTTCTCAAAATGCCTGTGCTCCTCAGAGGTGGAGGGATCCCTATTCAAGAGGCCCAGCACCCATGAGTAATGGGGCTTCTCACTGTCAGAGCCCACAAGCATCTGTCAGATTGATGAGACACATGTGATTTCATGGTTTGGGGAAGATGAGACAAATGCAGAGACAGTTCAGATGTGAGCTAACCACTTCCAGGGCTCCTTTCAAACTTGACTGTATTTCTGGTGACTTAGATAATGCAGGGACATCCTCAGTCTGCAGGTGCTGCCTCCAAACTAGTGAGGCCAGAGGGACTGTCCTCCATTGTCATGCTGGCTGTGCACGGTCAGTGGTTCCTGAGTGGGTTTGGTGCTTCCCAGTCCCTGGTCCAGTCTCATGTCAGTTTGAGAACTTAAGCAGGGATCCTAAGGCCTGGATGCACATTAGTTTCACACAATTAACTCATGGACTGTGACCTTCTCCCCCAAATCCTCTGTCAGGTGGGACTGCTGATGGCAGGGTAGAGAGGTTCAGCAAGTGTGGGAATATAAACTGGTGCAGCCACTATGGAGGCTGTGGGGAGTTTCCTCCAAACACTAAAAATGGATCTGCCATATGATCCAGCAATTCCACTCTTAGGAATTTACACTAATACCCAGGACACACTAATGTAAAAGGAAACCTGCACTCCTATGTTTGTTGCATCACTATTTATAATGGTCAAGATATGGAAACAATCCAAATACCCCAAGCAGAAGAATGGATAAAAAAGGTGTGGTATATATGCACAAGTGAATACTACTCAGCAATCAAAAATGACAAACTCATGTTATTTGAGGCAAAAGGGAAGACACTGGAAGGGATTATGCTAGGCACAATAAGTAGAAAGGACAAAGATAAATGTAGGATGGCTTCACTTACATGTGGCATGTAGAGAAACTGAACAAAACATCAAGAACAAGACAAAAGTTGCAAGCTGACTATAGACCAGAGTCATACAGCAGGGGAGGGTAAGGAGGGCTTCAAAACAGGGGAAGGAAGAGCACACGGCTATGGTGAGCATTCCCAGATGCTGGGGTGGTGGGAGAGCTATGGGGACTACACCTGAGGGAAGAAACTGCACAAAAATGAACAACCTTGTATGAAATACATTTTGAAAATCGATATGTGAAAGTACAAAACAATAGTTTGAGCAAGTCTTTGACAGAAAATAATTACAATTGAACAAAAGTATAAAAATGAATATTTGAAGTAACCAGAAAAATAAACCAACACAGCAGAAATATGGGAAGAAATTTCATCTTGAAGAGCTCCTGCAATGAGTAGAAACAGCAATGTGCAGCCTTCTCACCCCAGGGTGCTCTCCTCTCCCACAGACACTGCAGCCCAGTGTCTCAGGGGCAGAGCAGAGCAGCCAGACATTCCAGGGGAAATACAAACCTGAGAGAGCAGAAGGGTTGAAACCAAATCTGAATACAAACTGTGCCCAGGTGTGGGGGCCTCAAGAAAACTGCTAGAAAAGCCACAATACCACAATACCAAGCCACAACACCAAGAGGTATTTTTGCCTTGAAAGAGACAGAGTGATCCTGGTGAAATCGGTGAGTCTCCACCTTTCACTGATTTTTGTCCATTCCCGCAAAGCTCAGGCTGTCAAAAGCAAAAATCCTACTGGATTGAGATATTGAGGGTGGGACTTTATGGAGAGACATTTGGAAATTTGGGGTAAAAGCCAGGAGCAAGGCAACAGCTGAGAGGGAGATCGACACGGTTGGAGTAGAAACTGCCCAAACCTCGGTTGACTTTTCAATCTCACAGATGTGGTTAAATCCTTCAAGCCCAGGATAAAGGCGTTGCATGTGGACCCTGGAGGAGAGAACACAGCAGCTGCGCACACTGCAGGCTTCCCTAGGGTCCAGGGAAGGGTCCATGGGGGGTGGGGTGGAGGGAAATGTACCCCAGGAAAGTAACATAGATTCCAGATGTGCTAAATCTTATCTTCCATGTATTCGGAATTAAAGCTGATTTCTCACGGGGCTCATTGGAGTCAAGCCAAGGCTTGTCCTTAGAGATAGTATGTGGGGGAGCCTGTCTCACCTCTGGGCTCCTTTAGAGAAGGTCTTTTCCTCCTGCACTGGGGTCTTCACAGCCAGAGGCAGCTTATGGTCCATTTGTCCTCCAGTCTGACCTCTGTAGAGAGAGCCTCTTCCAAAGCCCTGTGTGATGGCACAGAAGGCATGGCCCTGGGGAGGTCTCTTTGGACACTTGTGGCTGAAATGTCCTGGTTGCTTCAGGCTCTTTAAGCGGGTGAGGTCCCAAGCACCCTGGGCACACATGGGGTCTGGGGTGTCTAAGGTGGCGGTACTGCCAATGGCTGCCAACATACTGATTCTTTCTTCCTCTCCTTTTTTAGTCTGCCTGGTCTCCCTGTTACTATTGGCCTTGAAGTTTATACCCAAAAGTGTGAGAAAGAGGTTTGAGGCTCTTGATCCAGGGCAAGACTGGCTAATGAAGGGGCTGCTAGAATGGCTTCATTTTTTACAGTCCCTGGGGCCAGATTAGTATATATTTTTTATGGCCTCAGCAAGTCTAGCCTGAAATAATGCAGGATTTTTATCAGGCTCCTGAGTAACCTTGCTCCATTTGTTATTATTGAAGGGCTTAACAATTGTTTTTAAAGTAGCATTTATTATTATTATTATTATTATTATTATTATTATTATTTTAATCTTATATGTTTTTATATCATTTTTCATTTTTGCACAATGTATGTATTTTCATCTTGGTTATAGTCCCCTTACAATTCCCACCACCCCTTATTTTGATTGTACTCCCTCCTCACCTCCCCCGCTGTAGTGTGTCTTTGGTTTATAGTTGCTCGTTGATTTATGGAAACAACCCAAATGCCCAAAAATAGATGACTGGATCAAGAAGATGTGGTACATATACACAATGGAATATTACTCAGCAATCAAAAAGATAAACTCATGCAATTTGCAGCAACATGGATGGAGCTGGAAGGGATCATGCTCAGCAAAATAAGCCAGAAAGAAAAAGAAAAATACCGGATGGTCTCACTCATAGCAGGAATTTAGAAAACCTAAATAAGGGACCAGGAATAAGACTAATTATAATAAAGTAAAAATCAAAATTAACAATTGTTTTGTGTTCCCTGAAGGAGGCAGGTGATCACTTGGTCGCTGCTTTAAGGCCAGTTCTAGGGACCACCCACCAGAAAGTATGAATTTTTAAGAACACATAAATTCTAGAATCACTCATATTCGGATATTTTTATGCTGAAAATGTGTAACCATTTTTTTCAAAAATATTTATTTATTTATACAAGAACTTGGGGTATAGGCCAGAGGCATGGGCAGGTGAAAGGAGAGCAGAACAGGCAGACGGACCGAAAACACTGCTGAGGGAAGCAGCGGGTGAGAAAAGAGAGGTCTGCCACGCCATATGGGTATCTCCCTGGCCAGCGGGGAATCGAACTCACACTGGTGAGGCTGCGGCCAGCTTCATAGTGCTGCGCTCAACATGCTGCGCCACTGGGGAGGCCCATGTAACCATTTTTTAAATGGTAATAAATGTTTCTTTACTGGTTTTAATACACTCAAATTGATCCAATTTGTTTTTCACAAGAAAAACTACTTTATCAGATGTCTTAGGTGTCCTTTCAAGACTTTCAAAGAAAATCTTTACTATTTTAGAATATTTGATATTATGGCAGTCTGCATAGGATTAAGAAATGTACAGATTTTTATAACATATTTAATTACCTGGAGTGACAAAGATTTTCCAGAGCAGATCTTATTTTTCTGACAAGGCTTAGCAATGCTGACCAGATTATTAAAAATTAGTAAAGACAGTCCAAGAATACTTTAGTTCTTCTTGCAAATCAGAAATTTAAGTTTGGTATCAATACGCACACTAGAAATATTAAAGTTTAATTTAATTGCTATTATAGTGAGTTAGAGGACCACATAACATTTTTTTTAGGATGCCTTTAACTTTAAATATTTTCTTTTGCTTTTCTGTTTTATGGGACTTTATTTCAAAGATAATGAGTTTTAATTTGATAGTAAACCCTTTTTTAGCTTTTCAGCCTGAACCGCCATCTCTCAGTAAGTCGCCAAAATGACTAACACAAAGGGAAAGAGAACAGGGACCCACTATATGTTCTCTAGGCCTTTTAGAAAACATGGAGTTGTTCCTCTGGCCCCATACATGTGAATCTGTAAGAAAGATGATAATTGTAGACATCAAGGGGATGGGCACTGTTCAGAAAGGAGTGCCCCACAGGTGTTACCATGGCAAAACCGGAAGAGTCTATAATGTTGCCCAGCATGCAGTTGACATTGTTGTAAACAAGCAAGTAAAGGGCAAGATTCTTGCAAAGAGAATTAATGTTCGTACAGAGCACATTAAGCACTCTAAGAGCCGAGATAGCTTCCTGAAACGGGTGAAAGAAAATGATCAGAAGAAAAAGGAAGCCAAAGAGAAGGGTGCTTGCGCCACCTGGAGAAGCACACTTTGTGAGAACCTGTGGGAAGGAGCCTGAGCTGCTAGAACCTATTCCCTATGAATTCATGGCATGATAGGTGTGCAAAAAGAAATAAAAGAGATCTGGACTATAAAAATGTTTCTCCTAATTGAGCAGAGGTGTGGTGTCCCCTCTCTAAAAAAATATTTAAAGCAGACTTTTAATTATATCGTAATTCATTGGAAAAAAAATAAACCTTTTTTTAAAAACACACATTTTACTTTACCTCTGTTGAAATTTATAACACCCTAGTTTTTTTTTTTCTAGAATGTAAAATATTGAAGCAATGATTGTACTATCATCCCTTTGCACTGAATGTCTTACACTTAAACACATGGTTTAAGTTTTGTCCTTTCAGTTACATGACATTAAAATTTCAGCTTCTTTAAAATAAGGAGCAAAATGTAAACCTGAAATTTTAGTAATTTTAAATAAAATAATTTTAGATATTTAACAAATTTTTATAACTCAATACAACTTTACGTAATGATAAGTGGATTTGTCTTTTGGAATATAATTTCATAAAGAGAAGTTTTGGTATTAACATCAAAAAGCAAATTTATCTTTGTCGACATAGAGCAGGTTAATCACTTTTTTTTTTTTTGCTGAATACCATGAGCTTTTTTTTTTTTAAGTAATCACATTTAAACACAGAATCAAGTACTAATTCTCAACATCATAACTTTAAGGCAAATATGTTTTTAATTAAACTACTAAATTTTGAATTGTTTTTTATTTGTGGAAGCATGGAGAACTTTTATTAATTTAACTTTAAGCAGTTTTTACTGACTTGAGGATTTTATTTAGGTCTAGGATACGGGACGGCCTCCAAGATGATGAGTGAGATCAGGAGTAGCAGAGCCCTGGGCCTGTGGTTAAGATGGACAGTCAGAGTATAAATAGAAAGTGGTGCAAGAGAGGACAACTTCCCGCCTCAAAAGACTCCAGGAGTTTCTACTCTACAGCACACAGCCTACCCTGAGACTTTGCTGCCTACAGTCACTGTAGTGTTGTTGTTTTTTTTTAAAATTTATTCATGCATACAAGAATTGTGGTGTAGGCCAGAGGTGTGGGGGGTGAGAGGATTCACCCATGGCAGAGTGGGGAGCAGAATAGGCAGATCTACTGAAACACACTGCTTAAGGGGAGCAGCAAGCGAGACAGGAGAAGTCTGCTGTGCCATGTGGGTCAGCTCCCTGACTGGGGATTGAACTCATGCTACAGTGGCTGATAGCTTGATAGTGCTGAGACTTTAACCCTTTTGCCACCAGGGAGGTCCCTACCCCAGTGGTCTTTAAAAAAATTATATATATATATATATATATATATATATTACATCATTGTTCATTTTTGTACAATGTTTGCTTTCTTTTCTCAGGTGTGGTCCCAATAAAACTCCCACCAACAATTCACCTATGCACCATCACCATAGTCCCTTCTGCTCTTCACACCCTTGTTTTGATCCCTCGCCCTCCCCTCCCCTGCAGAATGTCTCTGACTTATAGTCGCCTGTTTGTTTGTTTTTTTTTTTTTTCATTGTTATCATTTTTTCTCTGATCCCTTATTTGGTTACCCTTTATTCTTCCTATAAGTGAAACCATGCGATGTTTTTCTTTTTCCTTCTGATTTATTTCACTGAGCATAATTCCTTCTAATTTCATCCATGTTGCTGTGAATGGCATGAGTTTATCTTTTTTGGTTGCTGAATAGTATTCCATTGTGTATATATAACACATCTTCTTGATCCAGTCATCTATTTGGGCATTTGGGTTGTTTCCAAACCCAAGCCCCTATTATAAAAAGTGCTGCCATAAACATGGGGGTGAAGATATACTCACCAAATGAAGGAGAACCAACATATATAAGACAATTACTACCAGCTCTGAAAACAGACATTACAGAAAATGCATATATAGAGACTTCAACATCCCTCTCTCATCAATGGACATATTGAAGAGACAAAAAATGAGCAAGGACACTAGAGCCCTAAATAAAGACCTAGACCTTATGGGTTTAACAGATATCTATAGGATTCTGCACCCAAAAAAATATCCAAGCACACATTTTTCTCAAGTGTGCACAGATCATTCTTCAGAATCGATCACATACTGGCTACAAGACAAGCATCAACAGATACATTAAGATAAAAATCATTCCAACTATCTTCTCTGATCATAAAGGTATCAACCAGAAATAAACTATGAAAAGAGGAGCCTCTCCGGTGGTACAGCTGGTTGAGCACAGAGCTGTGAATCTGCCTCAGCCTCTGCAGCGAGGGTCAATTGCCGGCAGGCCAGGGAGATTCCCACATCGTGAGGCAGACCTCTCCTGTCTCTCCTGCTGCTCCCCTCAGCAGTACTTTCAGTCTGTCTGTCTGTTCTGCTCCCCGCTCTGTCTCTGGTGAATCCTCTCACCTTCCTGCGACTTTGGCCTGTACCCCATCTCTTGTAAAAATAAAATAAATCTTTTTTTTTTTTTTAAAGAAAGAAACCATGAAAAGAAAGCAAGGAACCTGCCCACTTCATGGAGATTGAAACCCACACTACGGGAAGAAGACCATTGGATTAAAGAGGAGATCAAAGAAGAAATTAAAAAATGCTTTGAGTTGAACGACAATGAGGACAAAACTTTCCAGAGTATACGGGACACCCTAATGGATTTTAACTGGCCCACAGGGCCCTGGTAATCTTAGGATCCTGGTAATTTTCTTTAATAAGAAAACATTTGTTTTAAGGTTGCATTTAAAATAAATTATTGTTTTATGGCTTTAAATTGAGACAAAAGATTTACATTAGTTTCCCAAAGTCCTTGTGTTTCACTTGGTCTCATGAGAACAGAGGCAGCTTCCCCAGCAGCTGCTGTGAGTCTCTCACTTTAGTCTCCAGCATTTTCCCTCCTGACTCAGTTGTGGCGTAAGATTTTAAATTTACACTCTCAACTTCGGCCAGGATTTCTTTGTTCTCTAGTTTATGAGCTGGCCAGGCAGGAGTTCAGAAGAAGATCTGAGGACACAGTCCACGGATGAGCAGGCAGTGGAGGCCTCCTTACACACCTGGATGAGAATGACAGGAAAAGCACCCTCTTTTTGGTCAACTCTGACCTGTAGCCAAAAAGTACCCCCTTTTGGGTCTCAGAATTGTGGGGGGAGGGTGACCTTCACTGACAAGTTGGAGGGGAAAGATCCTCTGGATTAGTCACCCTTTTTCATGCCCAGAGGTCTCGTCCTGTCCCGACTCCTTTCCACTGGTCTGAACAAGCAGTTGGGCACCTGCCTGGAGGGCGGGTCTCAGGAGCTGGTGGACACGGAGGGGGAACCTTTCCCAGCTTCCAGGACAATATCTGTGGTGACTGAATAAAGGAGCAGGGAAACCAAGGAGGGGATCTAGGGGCCTGTCCAGGTGGGTCAGAAAATCTGTGAGGGCAGACTCGGCTGGCTAGGACCGGTATAGTTTCCAGGGTTATGTCCCAAGTGGTGTGTGGGAAAAGGTGGGTGGGACTCAGGACTTGGGACAGATTTAAGAGTCACAGATTATTGATGCAAAGCCATGACCGCGAGTCAGGGACATGGACAGAGACCATCCTGTCCAGCATGAAGAGCTGTGGGGTCCTGGACGGGGAGGCTCAGGAAAGCAGGGAGCATCTCCTCAAGGCTGAGAGAAAGAATCTTGAGACAAAGTAAACTCATTTGTTTTTCTAGAAAGTGCAGTAACAAACCACAGGAAATGACATGAAGCAACTGCTCACGCTCAGTCATTGTACAGGGGGTGTTTCGTTTCCATTTGAGGCCTAAAGACCCAGAGCCCCATTTACACCACATTGTCAGTGAGGATCATTTATGGATTTTAATATTGTCCTCTGCTTAGGCTCAAGGAGGCAAATTGCCTAAAAACGAGGTGGATACAATCTGAACACTTTTGATGCTCATTTCAGTGAAAGCCTAGGAAATAGTTTGACTGTCCCACACTTTACAAAGGTATGTCATTTGCATGCTGTTATATGAAATGCTTTTTATTTTTATGTCTTCAAATAACTAAGAAAAGTTGATGGTTGATTTGAAGTTTAAGGTTATAAGGTTTCTGGCTTGTTTGTTTTCTGTTAATAGCTTGTTATGTAATGTTAAAGTATTACACATATAAAGGAATTGCTGTGACTTGGGTGACTGCATACAGACTAATTATAAAATTAAATCATTATTTCCTGCTCTTTTTTAAAAAAAATTATTTATTTTTTTATAGAGGCATGTTTTATTTATTTATTTGTTTGTTTGTTTGTTTTTGTTTATACATGCACTGGGTACAGTCAGAAGCACGGGAGGGTGAGAGAATTCACCAGAGCCAGAGCGGGGAGCAGAGCAGGCAGAGGGACCGAAGTACACTGCTGAGGGGAGCAGCGGGCGGCAGGAGAGGTCTGCGTGCATTGCGGGACCCTCCTCCGGTGGCCGGGGAGCAGCCGGGGATCGAACCGGCGCCGCAGAGGTCCCGGGCAGCTTCGCAACCCAGCACTCAACCGCTGCGCCACCGGGGAGGCCCTAAAAGATTTATTTTTATTTATTTATATATACAAGAAATTGGGTGTCGGCCAGAGTTATGTGTGGGGGGAGGGGGTGATGAGATTCACCAGAGACAGAGTGGGGAGCAGAACAGGTGCATCTAGTAATATACACAGCTGAGGGGAGAAGTGGGTGAGACAGGAAAGGTTTGCTGCTTCATGTGAGTCAGCTCTCTGGCTGGGGTCCAATTTGTGCCGCAGTGGCTGGTGATACCTTCACAGTGCTGACACTTTAACCCCTGGCCAGCAGGGAGGCCCTATTTCCTTGTCTTTCATCTAATTTCAAACATTCATTTTTCTAGAAGAAATGACCATCTCTTGAGGTAATGAAATGATGCTTCAGGTATTGCTTGTAAATACAAGTTTGTCTAATAAAACTGATAATAAAATAATATAAATGATAATAAAAATTACCATAGATACATATGGTAATATATGGCTGTAAAGATATGAAAACAGCTAAACTGCTCTTGTGATTGACAAATAGTCTTGTGGATGAAAGGAAAAGGGAGAATTAGATAACTTATTTGTTGAAAGATCAAAATGAATAACATCATATATTGATATATCAATTTATATTGGGTGATAACATATATTTTGGAGTTTTACCTATAAACCCTAAAAAATGTATATATGGTTGAAAAATCAAAGTTATCCAAATAAATAGAATAAGAATAAATAACTATGAAGATGAATCTGGCCTGGGATCTGTTCCAAGGAGAGTGTGTTCACAGGAACGTGCTGAGAATGGAGGGGTCAGGGAGGCTTCAGATTGGACTGTGGTAGTTACTCAAAAGATGGGGGGACCAATAAATTATATTGTTAAGTGTGACACATTATTAAATTATTCGAATGTTCATTGTTTCCAAGAGAAGAACGGAATAATATACATAATGTTCTTGACAAGGGTCAAAATTCCTCTAATAGTATACTTAAGGTTTGTGCCTTTCTCCAAATATTTATCTCAAAGAAAACTCTTAACCCAATTTGAGCTCTAGTTGTTAATTGGAATGCTCAAATGTTGAGAAATGAAAGGTGCTGACATGTGCAACTAACTTTGAAATGCATCAGAGGGCCTCCCCGGTGGCGCAGCGGTTGAGCGCTGGGTTGCGAAGCTGCCCGCAGCCTCCACAGCGCCGGTTCGATCCCCGGCTGCTCCCTGGCCACCGGAGGAGGGTCCCGCAATGCACGCAGACCTCTCGTGCCGCCCGCTGCTCCCCTCAGCAGTGTACTTCGGTCCTTCTGCCTGCTCTGCTCCCCGCTCTGGCTCTGGTGAATTCTCTCACCCTCCCGCGCTTCTGACTGTACCCAGTGCTTGTATAAATAAATAAATAATTAATAAATAAATAAAGCTTGCCTCTTCAAAATAAATAAATAAATAAATAGGAATTTGTCTTTAAAAAAAAAAAAAAGAAATGCATCAGAGTAATAAGATGGATGAATAGAGAGACAGATCCATGGATAAAGATAAGTGATAAAGCAAATGTGGCAAATGCTAATGCTGGGGTCTAGGCGGTGTGCTCTGCCCTGTTATTTCCGTTTTTCTTTGTGCTTGAAAATATTCATAAGAGATCACAGACTGAGCAGTGAATGTGTGTCTCATTATGATGTGTGGCAGGATGAAAAAGGATTACCTAGAGTCCATGTGCAGAACAATTAGAAGCCTAGAGGGGCCACACCATGAAGGAGCAGCCCAGCTCCAAGGGCAGACTCGTTTTAATTTAGAATCAAACAGAAAATAAAAAATATCAAAGAAGCAAGCAGACAAATGGGGAATGCACAAGTATGTAGGGGGACTAGTAACCAGCTGGCCCAGCCAAGGCTGGGAAATCAGGGAGTCAGTGGTTTGCTTTTCTAAGCACAACATCTATTGCTGTTTTCAGCACATGCTGAGACAGGACTCTCGGGACTTTTGCCCAGAGAGGTTCCTTATCTCAAACTCTCCCTGTTCATATTCTGAGAAGCACAAATTAGTCAAGGCAAAGAATAATCCAAGTTCCCACATGTCCTTTCCTTTTGTTTTATGAGAATCAGGAGAGGAGTCAGGAAGGGATTGATATGGTGATGGCTGTAGAAGGGTCAGCCTGGCCTCAGCTTGTCTGGGGTCTGCCTGAGCAAGGGACAGTGGGCCTTTAGCACTGAAAGAAAACATAATATACCCAGTCCAGTCAGACCCCATATTCTGATATTGAGACCTGAAATCCATTTGTTGGGTTTAGCCAGTGGGCTAGATGATTTAGATGGCTTACGGTGGCATTTTTTGCCTCTTGTTGGAGTTGAGCTATTTGTTGCTGAAGTTTGTTTCTGAGTATCTCGTCCCAGATGATCGTGGACGGCACCGTGAAGGCGCCATTGGACGTCTTCCCAAGAGGAAGTGGTGGTAAAAGGAACAGGAGTAACGCACACTGACTGGTACTGGGCATCACCACTAAGCCTGGTGCGAGTCCTGAGGGCTTGTTGATGTTCTCCAAGCCAGGACGCTGCAGTCTTGAGGGCATCCAGTCACTGTAAGATTTCCTGATCACTGGTGGTTTGAGTCAGGAGTTCCAAAGTAACATTTTGAAAACATTGATTCATTTGCTGTGCAGTGTGAATGGAGTGAGGTGGGCCACTATAGCAGTAGCAGCAGCAGCAGCCATAACAGTGGCAGCAATAACAGCAGCTATGAGGACACCTGAAAGATCATGTTCTAAAGCACTGGTAATTTGTTCAAGAGCAGATTCTCAATCCACTCACGGGTAAGATTAACTGGCAGCCAGACTTCAGCTCTTTGTTTTAGAAGGAACAGATGAGTAATGTTAAGGCTAGTGATGTTATGGTGAGTGAAGAGAGGGGTTAACCATATGGCATCCGCATGAAAGGTGGTGTTAACACCTTTAACCCTTTGCTGGTAGAAGCAGAATAAGTAGTCACCATCATGTTAGGTGTTCTGGAGGTCATAATAAAAATATAGGGTCTAGAAGTACAGATCATGACCTGAGCTGTAGTGTCATTACTGGTCCATACAAGACATCTAGCCTTAATAAGCGCCTCAACATCACTGAGGGAGGGTGGGAAGGTTAAGGTGATGGTCCAAAATGCTTTTTTAAGGGAGACATTTGAGAGTGATATCTGATTCTTAATAAAGGACCAGCTAAACCTGGATTCTAGTGTCCAGAATAGCCATAATAATTAAATGGAAGGGCCCAGTCCCAGGTTGTGTTAGTTTCCTGGACCAATATATTTCAAGATCCCCAGTTTCTAGGGACTGGTTAGCAAACAAAGAATTTACTGTAAGATTAGCTGATGTACAGATGACCCAATTTAGGTCCAGGTCTTCTCCAAGAGGTAGCCAGGAGGAGAACAGATGGGACATTAGGTTTAGGCAAGTTTTCCCCCAATATTGATGTGCCTCCTACTCCTGCTGTTTGAATGAAAATTTGATGTTTCAATAGTTTTCTATGATTTTCACCATCTGTATCTAGATAAATGTGATTCATGTACCACTGAGGTGAAAAGGAATGCATAATGACCAGAGCTGTGGGGAGCAAGGGTGAAAATGGGCAGATCTACTGTGAGGAAAAACCAATCATGAACAAGGAAATGCCATCCACCCTGAAAACCTTCTTGCATATAGCACCATGATTTCTTAGTGGACCCACAGGAGGAAGCCAATTCCCTCCAGTAAAGTAATTAATTCATGCAGAATAGGTGCCTTTACCTCCCTCAAACCTTCAACATGGGAGTAAACTAAACACTTCAACATGGGAGTAAACTAAACACACCTACGTGTTCAACAGGTGATATTTTTACAGGGCAGGGAAAGAGGTACCTTAGACCCCCCCGAATGTGCCTGATCAAAATGTGCCTGCCATCCGCCATATCAACACAAAACATGTAAGACCTTAACGAAATGGAACTTTAATACAATTAGGGAACAATATAGAATATATTGTTATAATATATAATATATAAAGAATATAGTTTCTAAATCAAGCACCCACGGCTACCCATCCCCCTCATGGGTAAAAGTCCAGTCAACAGGATTGGCCCAGAGCAAGGTCTGAAAGCCTGACACAAGTCTAAAGCACTTTCTAGTGGGACCCACAGAAAAGGATCAGAAACAACCAGACAAGTCTGGGAAGAAAAGATCAAAATCAAAATCAAGATAAAAGCTGCCATTGTTAACCTCCCTGCAGGTCTCTCACCCACATCTGTTTCAACCAGTCCATGACCAAAAGGCAAGTGCAGTTTCTTGATATGTCTCTCTGCTCCATGTGCCTCCTCCAGATCTCCTTCTGGCTCCCCATCCTAATTCCTACTTTCTCCAGTCTCTTCTCTAGCCTTTCTTCTCCCTACTCAGTTCTACCCTCCTTCGGGTGGGGCAGGGAACCCGGAACTTCCCTTTTCCTGGGGACCACCCTGTTACAATATTACTTACAATAGAGGGAATGGAACATAATAGTTCTGAGAGCAAGAGCAGCCTGCTACTGAGTCCTAGGGAAAGTTAGGGATAATTAGGCAGCCTCAAGGGCAGTGCAGGAGAGTTAAGGAAGGCTCCAGAGATAAGGGCAACACATTCCAAGGGGATAATCTCACACCAGGGCAACATTCCTGAACAAGGATGATAAAGAAAAAGATAAGGGCTGGGACACAGACACTCAGTTCTGGGTACAGAGACATTCAGGCAGTGAATGAGACCACAGAGAAGTAACCAATCACAAAGAGACAGGTGGAGCTTTAGGGTAATCAGGGAACGAAGGTCTATATTCCCTGAGGACCAACTCCACTTGGGCTTCCTTGCCCCTCCCTGGCCTGGTTCTGTAACAGGGTGGTCACCAGGAAAAGAGGAAGTTCTGGGTTCCCTGCCCCACCCAAAGGAGGGTGATGCTGAGCAGGGAGAAAAAGGAAGCTAGAGAAGAGACTGAGGAAGGAAGGAAGCAGTATGGAACCAGTAGGAGACCTGGAGGAGGCACATGGAGCAGAGAGACACATGAAGAACCTGCACTTGCCTTTTGGTCATGGACTGGTTGAAACAGATGTGGGCAAGAGACCTATGGAGAGGATAACAACAGCAGCTTTTAGCTTGATTTTGATTTTGCTCTTTTCTTCCCAGACTTGTGTGGTAGTTTCTGATACTTTCCTGTGGATCCCCACTGGAAGATGCCTTTGACTTGTGTCTGGCTTTTGGGCCTTGCTCTGGGCCAATTCCATTTGAGTGGACTTTTACCCACGAGGGGATGGGTAACTGTGAGTGCTTGATTTAGAAACTGTATTTTTTTTTCTTTTCTGTATTGTTTCCTAATGGTATTAAAGTTCCTTTCCATTAAAGATCTTCTATGTTTTGTCTTGATGTGGCAGATGGCAGAACCTATTTAGAGGAGGCAGGTTTGGGGTGCCCATCTCCCTGCCCTGTAACAGAAGGATAAAATGGTGACCACACCACACAAGGGGATTAGCCCATCTGCCAGTTGGAAAAATAAAAGTCTGGTTGTCATCGTTGTCGTATGAGGGACTGCGGTCTGTGAAGAGCTGGGCACATACATCATCTGGAGGCCATGCGGGAGCTGCACAGAAGGGCTGATCTCCCAGCAGCTGGGTCCATCATCCCCCACCCTCAGCAGTGGAGGAGATGCCGAGACCCAGTAGAAGATGGATGATCCAAGTGTGACATTGGGATCATTTCTCACTAAGCACTACACAGGATCCGACACAGAACCCCACTCTAGCTTCAGATCCCCATCAGGATTATTTAAATGGTTCCCCTTATCTTCCCTTACTCCCTTTCTCTCTCTCTCTCTCCTCCCCATTCATCCCTCTCTTCCAGTGTAGCTGATTTATTTCTCTGTTACCCATGGGGTTTCAGACAGGCTGTAGACATTTCACAAACTTTCTGTCCTTTATTTGGCTGCAAAATTAATGGGCTCCTGTCAGCCTGGTAAAAGCCAATCTTAAAGTCTAGGGTGACACGTTGCTCAGTTGACAAGGCTTCCTGATCCCTCACATTCTGAGTGGGAATGTCAGGATTCTCCTGTCACTGATTCCTTGCTTTTCTCTATCATCCATGGACTCTGATGGTGCTCAGGATGACCGAACTATGGCTCCTAGACCCATGGACATCCAGGAGATCCAATGGTACAGACAAGGCATTCTGCTAGGCTGGCACCTGGCGAGAGTCACAGAGGTTGCACAACTGCAACATCACTCATGTTCAGAGAACAATAATAATGGGATTTATTTAACAAACAGGAAAAACAAAGAATCTCTGAGGCCATAAGGGCAGTTTGTCTCACCCCAAGCAGTGTCCAGTGTTTTGAACTCCTAAACAACATGCATCTAATATGGCATCCACCTGCCACTGAAGTTGTTCAAAACTATCCTGAAAAAAGGCATTGCTCCCAAATGGACATCTTCCTGCCACTGATGGCCTGGAGGCTGTGACATCCAGATAATAGGCCAGTATCCAACTCACTAAGGTAGCAGAAGTCACAACACGAGATGGTCAGTGGAGCTGCTGAGAGGGGCCAGCACAACACCAGACAATCAGCATTGAAACCACAGCTGCTGTAGCCAAATGGCCTGACAAACTACCCACATCGCACACAGCTCAGTGAGATGCCCAGTTCTGGGTCTTCACCTTCCCTTCTAGGCTCTACAGCAAAGCTGGGAACAGGTGAAGAAGCTGTGATTGCTTCTCAGCCTTGGGCTTGTGCCAGAGACTTGGGAGACATGGGAGGAGACACGTGAAACAGATGTGGGTGAGAGACCTGTGGGGAGATTACAATGGCAGCATTTATATTGATTTTGATTTTGCTCTTTTCCTTCCAGACTTGTCTGGCTCTTTCTGTCCCTCTCCATGAGTCCCCATTGGAAGGCACCTTAGACTTTTGACATGTTTTTGGACCTTAGTGTCCCTATTTTGGGCCAAACTGTTTGGCTGAGGTGACCCACAAGGGGATGGGTAACTTTGGGTGCTTGATTGGGAAACCATAGTCTCTATTCTTTCCCTTCATTCTCGCTCTTGCACAGTGATTGTATTAAAGTTTGTTTCCATTAAATGTCTTGTTTGTTTTGTTTCGATGCAGCTGATGGCAGAACCCATTTAGCGTGGCAGGTTTGGGGGTCCTGGGTTTCCTTACCCTGCCTGGTAACAGAACCTCCTTTTACTATGGATACCACACTGCCACAGTCCTGCCCCTAAGCATATATATATTTCTCAAAATATCCAAAATACACTTTCTATATGGTCAAGTATTCCATACCTTGGTATTTATCCAAAGGAGGTTAAAACACTAATTCCAAAGGATATGCGCCCCCTGTGCTCACTGCAGCCTGTGCATAATAACCAAGTTATGGAAACACCTCAGTGCCCAACAACAGATGAGTGGGTTAAGAAGAGGTCCTAGACAGACACAGTGGAATACTGCTCAGCTGTGAAAAAGTTGAATTTGCAACAACATTGACAGATGTGGAGGGGATTATGCTAAATGAAATAAGTTAGAATGAGAAAGTCAAATGCTGAGTGATGTCACTCATTAGTGGAATATAAAGAAACCAAGCAGGGACAGATGAAACTAAACCAAAACATACTCTAGAAATATGAGGCTATGTGGGAGGGGAGGGAGTGGGTGTGATGTAGGAAACAAAGTGAGAAGAGGGCCCGGTGATGGTAGTGAAGACTGTGGGTGCCCTTAGGTGGGTGTGAAGTGGTAACAAACATCTGAGGAGGTGTGACCCTGTGCCTCTAACACATACAGTGTGTAAACTGATGTTTCCTCAATGGAAATAATACAATAATGGGGGCTGGGGAAAGAAACTGTCTTCAGCAAAAGAAAGATAAGTTGTCGCCTCCATCAATCACTGACCTCAGGACTTTGCCTTCACCTCCTCACTGTCATGCAGGTTGAGGGGCTGGTTTCCCACAAGGTCAGAGGCAGGAGGTGCAGGGACATACTGTTGAGTAGAGACACTGCAGAGAGGGTGGCTCTGAGGGGACCAGAGACAGAGGGACAGAGTATCCCCAGTGCTGAGTGAGGGTCTGGTACCCAAGGAGAGGGGTGTGTGTGTGTGTGTGTGTGTGTGTGTGAGAGAGAGAGAGAGAGAGAGAGAGAGACAGGAGAGAAGGGACACACAACACAAGAAAATGGGGGAGAATTATACATCAAGTCCCAGCATAAATAAATTCAAGCCTCACAGAGTAGGAGAATGTCAGCACAACACCTCAGTAACTACAGTTCCGTGAAGAAGCTGTCTCTGAGCAGGATGTGAAGAAGCACTGGGTCTCAAGAATAGAGGAAGTTTAGAAATATGTCATGGTTGGACGGAACTGAAGGAGCTGGGTAGGACCCCCTCAAGGTCCCCTGCTAGGATATGGTTGCACCTGACAGCTCCCTCCCCCAGTACCCAATGTTCACTTCAAGCTTTTCTCCTTTGGGGTCATTGTAGAAAACCAACAGGCCTCAGAGTCATGGAGTTCCAGCCTGGAAGCTCCTCTATTTCATTTCCTCTGTGGGCTGCAGCTTCTCTCTAGAGCAGAGCTGGAGGGAGTCCCACACTGGGAGGGAGGAGTGTGTGCCCTGCTGGCCTGGCCCAGGGTCAGGATTGGCCCAGGTCACCCCAGTTACTGAGCTGAGCCTTTGACCACAGTCCAGGAAGGGAGGGCGAGATGGAGCAGGGTCTACCTCAGTTGCTAGAAAATGTAATGTTAGAGTGGGTGAAATTATTGTTTCTTTCTCATTCTGGGGCTCTCCCATCTCCCCAGGGTAACCCTCCGTGTGCAGCAGGGAGAGGCTTTCAGATAAACTCAGGCTGGTTCCCCACCTCCCTCCCCACTATAGTGTCAAGATGAATCTCCTTGTATTCATGGCCACACTGGATGGGAGCACAGACAGATAAGCATTGATACTGTATTTGTTAGCAGGATTGGAGGTAAGATTTTTTTTTTTACTGTAAAGATACTTTCATTTTTATTTTTTAAAATTAATTAATTTACATATATTTTACATAATTTTTCCATTTTTAAAATGGAAAAATTTGCTTTTTTTCCCCCTCAGGTGTAATCCCCATAAAATTTCCTTCACTAATGCACCACAGTCCCCTGTGCTCCTCACTCCCTCCCTTCCTCCCTCTGATCCCTCCCCCACTCCCTCCCCTGCAGGATGTCTCTGGTTTATAATTGTCAGTATGTTTCTCTTATTTTTGTGTGTGTGTCAGTATGTTTCTCTTTTTTGTGTGTGTGTTTCTCTTTTTTTTGTGTGACTCACACAAAAAAAAAATACAATACTCATTTGTATTGTTATTATTCCCCCCCCCCCATGTCTTATTTGGTTCCCCTATATTCCTCCTATAAATGAAACCATCTGGTACTTTTCATTTTCCCTCTGACTTATTTAACTGAGCCTAATTCCTTCTAGCTCTACCACGTTGCTGCGAAGGGCATGAGTTTATTTTTTCTGATTGCTGAACAGTATTCCGTTATGTATCTATAACACATCTTCTTGATTTAGTCATCTATTTTTGGGCATTTGGATGGTTTCCATATCTTACACGTTGCAAATAGTGCTGCAATAAACATAGGTGTACAGGTGTTCTTTTGAATCAATGTTTTTGTGTCCTTTGGGTAGATCCCTAGGAGAGGAATTGCTGGGTCTTATGGTAGCTCCATTTTTAGCAGACGGAGGACCCTCCAGACAGCTTTCCACAGTGGTTGGACCAATCTGCACTCCCACCAGCAGTGTAGGAGAGTTCCTTTTTCACCTCATCCTCCCCAGCATTTGTTGTTAGTTTTTTTGATATGTGCCATTCTTCCTGGTGTAAGGTGGTATCTCATTGTAGCTCTAATTTGCATTTCCCTGATTATATGGGATGTTGTACCTTTTTTCATATGCCTGTTGGCCATTTGCACTTCTTCTTTGGAGAAGTGTCTTTTAAGTTCTTCTGCCCATTTCTTGACTGAATTGTTTACTTTGTTTTTGTTGAGTCCTGTGAGTTCTTTGTGGATCTTTGTGATCACTCCCTTATCAGTTGTATGGAGTGCAAAGATTTTTTTCCCAATCAGTGGGGTGTCTCTTTGTTTTGGTTAATGTCTCTTTTGCTGTACAGAAGCTTTTCAGTTTGATGTAATCCCAGGTGTTTATCTTTTCCTTCACTTTCTTTGCTTTGGATGATGAGGCTTTAAAGGTGTTACTGAGATGGATGCCTTGTTTTACCTATATTCTATATATTTTGTGGTTTCAGGTCTTATGTCCAGATCTTTTATCCATTTTGAACTGACTTTTGTGCACGGTGAGAGGTAGTGGTCTAGCTTCATTCTTTGGCATGTGATGGTCCAGTTTTCCCAGCACCATTTATTGAACAAACTGTCCTTGTTCCATTGCATATTCTTTGCTCCCTTGTCAAAGACTAGTTGTCCATTTATATGTGGCTTTATTTCTGGGCTTTCTATTTGTTCCATCCATGCCCCTGGTTGCTTCCAATTAGCCTTGATTTTGACCTGTCAGTCTGACTGGTGCAGCATGAACTTGTTGGTTTCCTTTTGATGAACCTGGACTTCCTGATGGGTCTGAGGGCAGCAGTGCTGCTGGGTGGGAGACGGCTGGGTGACCCCCAACCCATGAAAGTGCTTCACATCCTCACACCGCAGGCTCTTATGTCACTGGGGCTCCCTGACACTGAGGTCTGTCTGGGGATCATCCTCAAAGGTGAGGAGCCAAGGTCAGGATGAGACTGTGTCTCCACAGACAACACCGTGACTGAGGCACCCGGGGAATTGGGGTCTTTTGTTTGGAAGATCTCATCCAGGAATTTGCCTTCCGGTGAAGCATTCCCAGGGGGTGTCTGTGCACCCTCAACTGTAAAGAGACAAGGGGCTTCCTCAAGAAGATGCTGCCTGGCTGCTGAGGCGGGGGACCATCAGTGCCTCCAGCAACTCAGCTCAGCCCGGAGCCCCGGAAAGCACAAAGCTTTGAAAGCATGTGTTTTTATTTGGAAAATGTAGGAAAAGATTTGGATTACTTTCTGCTGTATCTTAAGAAACTGGAGGTAACATGTCAGGGAAAGGTGGTGGTGTCCATGCAGGCCCTTCCCTCACAGCCCGGCCCAAGGAGAGTCCCCGAGTGTCTCCTCAGGGGCCTCTGCTGCCTCCTCTAGTGAGCAGAGGACTCACGTCATGGGGGAGGGAGACCTGTCCTGCATGTCTTCCCTCCTGGGGATGATGTGCTTAGTGAGCCCCCAAGCACGTGTGCAGACAGCACGGGACCCAGCACAGGGCGTGCTTGAACCTGAGGGCTCCTAGGGCGTTTTTTTGGGAAGGAACTTGAAATAGAATTCAAAAGAAGAGCATAAAACAGTATTCAGCTGCCTCTGCTGAGAGCCCAAGTTCTAACACTCTGGTGACAGCTGAGACTCAGACAGGCTGGCTCACATGCATCTGGTGGCTTCCTTAGCCTGGCCGGGCCCTGGCCTAGTCCTTTCCCTGAGCTCAGGGTTTTCATCTGTTCTTGGGTCTGTGAGAAGGAAGTTCCTTCCTCAGCACAGCATCGTGCACCCAGGTTTTTGTTGGGGGTTCAGGGTGCTCATAGGCCCTTCCCAGAGACCCAGGCTCCTTATGTGAGGACGCCCTGCACGGCCAGGATCTGGGTGGGGAGGGAGGGCTGTGGCTGGAAATGGACAGTGATTAGGACCTGGAGTACCTGCCATGGCTCCTACTGGCGTCAGTGGGTAGATCTGGGGGACCCGCAGGTAACAGAGACCTTCTACCCTCATGACCCACATGATGTGATGCGGGGGGCTAACACACCTGTCCCTTCACTGATGCCAACATTGGACTAATATGGTAGGACCCCTGATGCCCAATTCTCAGCAGGTTCTAATGAGCGTCTGTGGGGAAGCTGTGTCTCTGGCGGGAGACAAGGTCAGGTCTGCCTGAGTCCTCCAAAACCAAAGATTGGGGCTCTTTTCTCTTTAAAATTTCTTAAAAGAAAAAATATAATAGCCTGTTTTTCTGCACTAGTGATGGTCACCTGTCCGTTTCGAAATCCAAGCTCACCTCTAAATTTGGGATTTTTCTGGGGTGTGAGAGCCCAGAACTGACTCACAGGAAGGTGATCCACAGGACCCAGATGCCCTCCTCCTGCAGAGAGAGAATTTTCCCTTTCACTCAAGGACTCTCCAGTCACCCCAGGGTGCATAACACAGTGTCGCCATGAGTGGTGTGTGCGAGGAGCAGCCTCTCCCCCAGCACAGGGGCCTGCTGTCCAGGTTCTAGGGTGCAGCATGTAACTCAGTAGAGAGACTCCCATAGTTCCCACCTGTGGGGACCCAGAGCTTCGAGTGAGGTGCATCCCTCCAGGACCTCTTCCCTCGCTAGAGATAAGACTGAGGTCAGTGAGTCACTCATGGAAACAGGAGTCCCAGGCCCTGCCCTTAGGTAGGGGCAGATCATGTTAGCTACCTGTGGCTTAGTTTCTCCTTTTGTTATAATTATTTTTTAAAGATTTATTTTTATTTATTTATGCATACAAGAACTGGGGAGTAGGCCAGAGGTGTGGGGGGTGAGAGGATTCACTAGAGACAGAGTGGGGAGCAGAACAGGCAGATTGACTGAAATATACTGCTGAGGGGAGCAGCAGGCGAGTCAGGAGAGGTCTGCTGTGCCATGAGGGTCAACTCCCTGGCCAGGGATTGAACTCGTGCTGCAGTGGCTGGTGACAGCTTGATAGTGCTGATACTTGAACCCCTGCACTACCAGGGGGGCCCATGCCATTATTATTCACGAGGAGTACTGAAACAATTTATCACCATCTTACAACGCACAGAGCTCCTTTACCTCTTCTTTACCTCTCATGGCCACTCTGGAGGCAAAGGGGAAAGTGTGGCTTCTCCTCCCAGGAGAGAAGTGGGTTTCAGGAGGGGGGTCTGTGGGTCACTTGCTCCCTCGGATAGAAGAGCAGCTCTAATGGGGCCCTGGGGTGACCTTACCCCATGTCTGCAGTGTCCACATGGGGAGAGGGGTCTCTAGGCATCTCTGCCCTTAAAGTCCATCCTCACTGTGGTTGCAGAGGTCGTGTCTGCCTGATGTGGACACTGGCTGTGTAGACGACTGATTGGAGGCTGGCTTGGAATGTGGTTATGTGATCTTGCCCCAGGAATGGGACAGGAAGTCAAATCAACCCTCAGTGTATAACATCAGCCTTGCAGTGAGCAGGGAAGGGCACTGTCAAGCAGCCTGGCTTGGGTTGGCATTGATGCCAGTGAAAGGACAGCTGACCAGTAGGTTGGGGTGGAAAATCAGAGCAAGGCTGAACAAGTGGCCCCTGTATCCACCAGGAAGGTCTCTCTCTCTTTGTGATTTATGGGGTCACCGAGGCTTGTCCTTAGAGATAGTACCTGGGGGAGCCTGTCTCACCTCTGGCTCCTTTAGAGAAGGTCTTTTCCTCCTGCACTGGGGTCTTCACAGCCAGAGACGCTTATGGTCCATTTGTCCTGCAGTCTGGCCTATGGTTTGGTCGGCCCCTCCCTCTATAGAGAGTGGGACAGTCCCTCTTCCAGCGCCCTGTGTGATGGCACAGAGGGCATGGCCCTAGGCGGTCTCTTTGGACACTTGAGGCTGAAATGTCCTGGTTGCTTCAGGCCCTTTTAGAGAGACAGAAGATTTACATTAGTTTCCCAAAGTCCTTGTGTTTCACTTGGTCTCATGAGAACAGAGGCAGCTTCCCCAGCAGCTGCTGTAAGTCTCTTACTTTAGTCTCCAGCATTTTCCCTCCTGCCTCAGTCGTGGCGTAAGAATTGAAATTTATACTCCCAACTTCGGCCAGGATTTCTTTGTTCTCTAGTTTTCGAGCTGGCTAGGCAGGAGTTCAGAAGATGTGAGTACACAGTCCAGGGATGAGCAGGCAGTGGAGGTCTCATTACCCACCTGCAAGAGAATGACAGGAAAAGCACTCCTCTTTTTTGTCATCTCTTACCTGTAGCCGAAAGGCACCCCTTTTGTCTCGGAATTGTCAGGCGGGGAGGTGACCTGCACCCACCAGTTGGATGGGACAGAATCCGTGGCTTAGTCACCCTTACCCACGCCCAGCATCTCTCGTCCTGCCCCTACTCCTTTCCAGGGGTCTGAACACGCAGTCGGGCACCTGCCTGGAGGGCGGGTCTCAGGGGCTGGTGAGACTCCAGGACATGGAGGAGGAGCCTTTCCCAGCTTCCAGGACAATATCTGTGGTGACTGAATGGAGGAGCAGGGAAACCAAGAAGGGGATCCAGGGGCCAATCCAGGGGGGTCAGAAAATCTGTGAGGTCAGACTCTGAGGTGGACTGGTACAACGCAGCAGTTTCAACTGTTATGTTCTCAGTTTGTGTGGGGAAATGTCACCACAGACCAACATTTTTTGCAGAGCTGTGGTAACAGTAATTAATTAAAAATGAGATTTTCTGTCCAGTTCATTTCCTCAGTGTTCGTGGGGATATTCTTCCTCTCCCCACCCCGTGGAATGGTTCCTCTTTTCTCTTTGAGTCACAAAAAACCAGACACTCACTACACCACAGTGTCAGTGGGAATCATTCAGGTATTTTAATATTGTCCTCTGCTTAGGCTCAAGAAGGCAAATTGCCCAAAAACAAGCTGAATACAATCTGAGCACTCTTGATGGTCATTTCAGCTAAAACCTGGGAAATAATTTGACTGTCCCACCACTTTACAAAGGTATGGAATTTTCATGCTGTTATAAAAGATTTTTATTTTTAGGTCTTCAAAAATTAAGAAAAGTTGATGGTTAATTTGATGTTTAAGGCTATAAGTTTCTGGCTTGTGTATTTTCTGTTGAATAACTTGTTATACAATGTTAAGATAGTACTCATATAAAGGAATTGATGTGATTTGGGTGACTGCATATAGGATAATATAAAGTAAAAGCATTATTTTCTTGTCTTTCTTTTTCATGAAAGATTTATTTTTATTTATTTATACATACAAGAACCAGGGAATAGGCCAGAAGTGTAGGGGTGACAAGAGTCACTAGATACAGAGTGGGGGAGCAGTACAGGCAGATCTACTGAAATACACTGCTGAGGGGAGCAGCATGCGAGACAGGAGAGGTCTGCTGTGCCATGTGGACCAGCTCCCTGGTTGGGGATCAAATTCATGCCATTGTGGCTGCTGATAGCTTGATAGTGCTGCGACTTAAAACCCTGTGCTACCAGGGGTGCTCTATTTCCTTGTCTTTCATCTAACTCCAGACATTTGTTTTTCTAGAAGAAACAATCATTTATTGCTCTAATGAAATTATACTTAAGACATTTTCTGTAAATACAAGTTTCTCTAATAAAACTGATAATTAGAATATTTACCATGGATATAAAAGGTAATATATGGCTGTGAAGGTATGAAAACAGCTAAGCTGCTGCTTATGATTGACTTATAGTTTTGCGGATGAAAGGAAAAGGGAGAGTTAGATAAACTTATTTGTTGAAAGGTTAAAGATGAATAACCTTTTATATATATTGATATATCACATTTATATGGGACAATAAGATGTATTTTGGAGTTTTGCACCTGTAGCCCCCCAAAAAATATGAAAAATAACTTTGAAAAATCAAAGTTATCTGAATAAATACAATAAAAAATAAATAACTATGAAAATGACTCAGGCCTGGGCTCTGTTCCAAGGAGCATGTGGCCACAGGAACGTGCTGAGAATGGAGGGGCCAGAGAGGCTTCAGATTGAACTGTGGCAGTTACTCAAAAGGAGGGAGGGCAGATAAATTGTACTGGTAAGTGAGACACATCATTCAATTATTTAAATGTTCTTTGTTTCCAAGAGAAGAAAAGCACAATATACATAGTGTTCTTGACAAAGTACAGTAGTGTACTTAAAGATTTGTGCATTTCTCCAGATAGTTTTATCTCAAAAAAAAAAAGGATGACTCATGACAAAGATCAGATGTTCTATGTTTGCCCTGACATATAGGGAAGTTTCTCGGGTACAAAGCTTATTTCTGGTAATAACCCTAATTTTGGGTAAGACCACCAATTTTCATACTAGGTAGTTCTAGAAGTGGTAACCGTTTCTTAAGATGAACCCCTGATGAACCTCAGATGGAAATAATTCACACACCAAGTGGCCTGTCTTGGGGACACCTTTCTTAACATCTTGGGGAGGCCTGACCTTCAGCGCATAATAAATGAGGGAAGAGCAGATGAGGGGGAGGATGGGGCCAGGACCAGGCTGTAGATTAGGCTACAGGCCTCCTCAGTATGGTTGGTTGCTGGGGCAGGACGTGGAGGGGGGCTGAGGAAGAGGGGACAGGCTGGTTCTATGAGGCCAGAGTATGTGTGTCAGGGGCAGGAGTAACAGTTATGGGAAGAGATAAAATCTTTTCCTTATGCTTAATTTGTTTTTAACATATATATTTTTTGATACTATTGATAGTAGTGGTCGGGTCCTGTTAGGGCTCCTGCTTCTCTGCTTTCACAATAAACACACTCCTTCCTCCCAGCACAGGGTTCAGGTAGGGTATACACATGTCTTTGTCACCTTTACTCAGTGACCATCTCTCATGACAGTGCAAGCTCCACGTCTCCAGGGTTCTCTCTCTGCTCCCCATTGTATCTGCAGGAGAGGCAGCTTGGGGAGGCAGGAGCCAGCCAGGGAGAGGGATGCTGGGAAGTGAAGAAGAGGCAAAGGCAGAGAACACTTGAGAGATGTTCCCTGGTTCACTGAGAAAAGCATTTCTCAAAGTGTGGTTGTGGAGCCCTTGACGTCACCCAGAATCTTTCATGGGATCCATGAGGTAAAACTAGTTTCAAAACATCACTTAGACACCATTTGTCTTTTCACTATTTGGCATTTGCTGAGGTAAAAATTCATAAGAGTGGAGCTAGAGTCAAAATAAGGGGGGGATGCAATTGTATGGGGAATATAACCAAAATGAAAATGCACACATTGTGCGAAAATGAAAAAAGATGTAAGAATTATATAAAATAAAATACGTAAAATAGAAAAAAAAAAAAAGAGTGGAGCTTATAGTACCACTGCAGAAGTAGTAATTCTTCACCAGCACTTACCTGCAGGAACAAAAATCAAAGCCAGTTTCACTTGAAAATGTCCTGAAAAAAAGCATTAGAAGTTATCCTCATTATTGCATCTTCCTCAACTCCACATTTGAAATTATCTGGTGTGCTGACCTGGAAGGACACACAGAGCACCTCTGTGGCATCCCAAGCCCTGTGTCTTGAGGAAAATATTTGTTACGAGATGAATTAGACTCTTTTTATTTGTGGGCAACACCAATCTTACCTGAGGGATGAATGACACAAACTAAGGTTATTTAAATTTGGTTAATTAGCAGACACTTTCCTCAAAATGAGTGTCTGTTTCTTGAAGAAAATCAACAATTGACAAATGACAGTAACTTTGCCTGATAAAATATAAGCTCTCAGGGAAAACCAGAATTATGAAAAACTGAGTGCATCACTACTTGACAATTTACAGCACAAATTTTTCTTTTGGGATTTGTGATTAAAAAAATAAAACTTTTTTGATCATTTGATTCCAGTGTAATTAACACTAAAAATCTATGTAACTTAGTGAAACAACATATCACCTTAAAAAATCATACATTAGCACAAGTCCCAACCAATATGCAAGAGAGGCCCATGGACATTTAACAGAATAGGAAATATTCCCTGATATTATTTCAGGTTTTACTTTGCAAATAACCTTTGAGAAACTACCGTGTGTACAGTTTTAATTTAGTATCAATATTCACAATTATTTGAAAATACTACTAGTTTTCTTCATTCCTCCAGGCTGCTGCTTCTCCCAGCCCAAATCCACTCCTCCCTAAGGTGAGGAAGAGAATTTGGAGCCTCCCCTTTCTGTGGATGTCACACTGTCACAGCATCACGTCTCCCTCTCACAGGCTCTGTGGGGTGGTGCAGCCTTGATGACCCCACACTCACCCCCATTCTCTCTCCCCATTTCCTGGGGGGTGTCCAGGGAAGACAATCAGCATCATCCTGCTCCAGTTACAAAGTCTCCAAGGACCCTCCTGGACTCCTTCTCCCCAGGCCCCTGGATGAGTGTGATGCCCCTCCCCCTCCTGCTGCTGCTCTGGGGGCCCCTGGCCCTGATGGAGACCCGGGCGGGTGAGTGCGTGTCCAGCTGGACACTGTTGCCCCAGGAGGGAGGAGCAAGGAGCCCCCTGCGGGTGCAGGACCCCAGGAAAGGCTCATCTCCCCCCAACCTCTTGTACCCCTGCAGGCCCCTTGTGTTCTGGCCCCTTCTGTCCCTCCCGCCTCCCCTGAGTGCTCTGGGCCCCTGAGTCTGGGCCCTTCTTGGCCCACCGCCCCTTTTCACTCTCACGGCCCCGCCCCTTTCTCCCCTCCAGGCCCATCTCCCTGGGCCCTGGGCCTGAGCTGAGAGGAGGGTCAGCCCGGGTCTCCCCCTCCAGCACCCAGGTTCCTACTCCCTGAGGCTTTTCTACACTGTGATGGCCCGGCCTGGCCTCGGGGAGCCCCGCTACATCGCCGTGGGCTACGTGGACGACACACAGTTGGGGGGTTCAACAGCGACTCCCCGGGCCAGAGTGCGGAGCCGCGGGCGCCCTGGGCGGGGCAGGTGGGGCAGGAGGACCTGGACGAGGAGACTCAGAGCCAAAGGGACAACGCGCAGTGGTTCAAAGCGCTCCTGAGGGACCTGCGCGGCCGCTACAACCAGAGCGAGGACGGTGAGCTTCGCGGAGCGGGGCCAGGGTCAGGTCACCCCCCATTCCCACCATAAGGCCGGGGTGTCCCGAGTCTCAGGGTCCGCTGACCCCTCGAGGCTGGTGGATCTGCCAGGACCCTCCCCCGGGAAGAGCCCGCGGGACTTTCCTGCCTGCCCATTCGTTTTCAGTTTAGGTTTATTCAGGGTAGGGGGTGAGTGATTAGGGAGTGACCTCGGGGCTGACCGCTGGGCGGGGCTCAGGGTCTCACACTCTCAGAAAATGTGTGGCTGTGAAGTGGGGCCCCACGGAAACCTCCTCGGCGGGTATGACCAGTTCGCCTAGGACGGCGCGGATTCCATCTCCCTGAGCGAGGACCTGCGCTCCTGGACCCCGAGGACTCGGGGGCTCAGATCACCCAGTGCGCGTGGGAGGCGGCGGGCAGGGCCGAGCGTGTCAGGCACCGTGTGCAGAGCAGGTGCTTCCCGTGGCTCCTCAGACTCCTGGAGACGGGGAAGGAGGTGCTGCAGCGCGCAGGTAAGAGGGGCCACGAGGCCTCGGATCTCCCCTCTCCTGGCGCCCCACAGGGAACATGGAATCATGGGCAGAACAGCAGCTGCTTTCTGGGCAGAGAGGGAGAGTCCCCCTGGGTTGCATGTTCTGTGCTAGAGAGACTCGCCCAGAAGACACCGCTTTTCTGGACGGTTAAGGAATCCAGTCTCTCCTGAGGGAGGGGAGGCTGCCACAGACCAGCTCAGCGGTGGCGGGAGATCGAGACAGTCTCAGGGTTGAGTGAGAACGAGCAAAAGGTGGTCGAAGGAATTAGGGCGGGGGACAAGAAAGAATGACACACAGACACACTCAAGGGAGAGTGAAAATCTGAGTGTAATTTGCTCTAATCATTACGCATATTTATACATTTTCAAAAGGCATTAGGTCACACAAAATCTATTTTCCCAGCATAACAATGTTTCTTGTTACCTAAGCATAGAATACAATTTTCTAGCTAATAGTTTACAAGTTGCTAAGCATATGTGGTTACATTTCCTGAAACTGATTTTTACATATATAGAAAAAGTCAGGTAAGAAAATTAATTATGGACAAGTTGCTAAGTTACTACTTATTCAGAAACAATGATTAACTGGTTAATGGTTAAACTGCTTTGTAGGTAATTCCATCAGGCTTGTTTGTAGGCAACGCTCTCAGCAGCCTTGTTTTCAAGCAAAGAAGGGGTTTTTTACTGCAGGCTTATTGCCTAGATTGGGCTTATAGGCTTGTAGGCCTTGTTTGATCTGAACGCCAAAGTTTATTATGATGAAGCCCCTCGGGGACTGCGTCTGTCTTAGGTCGTCAGGAGTCACAGACATGAGGCTGGCCAGTGCCTTCTTTAGTCTGCCCCCAATCTTACCCGTCATTGACTGTCCAGTCCAGCGCACAGGGGAAGAGGGTCTTACGTACTCTATTTGTGAGCATCCACAGTACAGCCACTCTTTATTTCATCCAATTACTGACGAGCAATGGTGGCAACAGTGGCATTGCCAACCATGGAGGCAGGAGCTGCCACAGGAGGCCATCCTGAAATAACTCTTCCTGGATCCGTTTGACCCAGCAGCCATCCTGGGAACCAAGAGTTTCTCTTTCAAGGCCTTGTTTTTGGTCTGAGGACATTTCTGGATCTGACTCCTGCCTTTCTGTGTCATTCACCCTCCACCCAGGTCAGGAGCAAAAGTCTGTGTTCTCCTTAGAGACCTGAATCCTCCTACCCTGGGCTCCTACCAGATTATCCCAGATTCTTCAGACTAGGCTGGTTTCTGGGCTTTGTGCTTCCTCCCTCCAAACCAATTGTCATGTTCATTCTGAGGATGGTCAGTGAGGCTGCTTCAGTGTCCAGGAAGGAAAAACCTGAAGTGTGAACATTTTGTCCGTTCTCCTCAGATCCCCCAAAGACACATGTGACTCGCCACCCCACCTCTGAGCATGAGGTCACCCTGAGGTGCTGGGCCCTGGGCTTCTACCCTTCGAACATTACCCTGACCTGGCAGCAAGATGGGGAGGACCTGACCCAGGACACAGAGCTGGTGGAGACCAGGCCTGGTGGGGATGGAAACTTCCAAAAGTGGGCGGCTGTAGTGGTGGCTTCTGGAGAGGAGCCAGAGATACATGTGCCGTGTGCAGCATGAGGGGCTGCTGGAGTCCCGAGTCCTGACTTGGGTTAAGGAGGGAACGTGAGCACAGAGCTTCTCAGGGGCATCAGGAGCCCTTCTGGAGACCTTCAGAGGGTCAGGTTGAGGCCTGGGGCTCAGGGTCTCCCCTTCCCGTCCCTTCCAGTGCCCCTTCCTCAGTCCACTGTCCCTACTGACTCCACCGACTCCACCATGGGCCACATTGTTGGCCTGGTTCTCCTTGGAGCTTTGCTCACTGGAGCTGCGGTGGCTGTAGCTGTGATGTGGAGGAAGAAGCGCTCAGGTAGGGAAGGGAGTGGGGGATCTTGTCCACTGGGGGATTTCATGTCCGGGGAGAACTTGCCCTTCCTGGTTAGTAGGGAGTATGATCCGCACACATGTGTTGCCCAGTCTGGAGCTGATTGCGAACACTCACTCTTTGTAAAGCACTTATGAAAATGCATCACCAATTGTTCACCTTATAACTGTGGTGATGGGGATCTGTTTCCCAGTAAATGTCATAAGGGAAGGATCCTGCTAAGGAAAGACTCCAATTCCCTTTCATATCCATTCTTCATATATCCCAGTCCTGACCTGGGTCTTCAGTCACAGTTCTAGAAAATTCCCTGTGACCCAGACTTGGGGATTCCTTTAGGACTCCATGGGCTGACTCCTCCCTTGTCTCACATGATGTTTCTTCCCACAGGGGGACACGCAGTCAACTACAGTCAGGCTACAGGTATGTGTGGATTAAGGGTTGGGTCCTGAGCCCCAGAGGACAGCTTAGAGGGAACTCTCACCCCCTGGGACACACCAGAGGATGGGGCCAGGTTGTGGGGAGCTGTGAGTGGGACAGTCTTAGGATGCACTGGACTACTGAAAATGTTATCACTTAATGTAATTCACCTGAATTTCTTCAATATTAGAATATCTCAGAGAATGAGAGCTCTGCCTTATGTGGGACTGAATGTTATAGGATTTCTCCCCCCCCCCATTTTGTAACTTCAGAATCCTCTGCTTTATTTAATTTTATTTGTTTTCTAGCTGTCATGATTGATATAAAAGTTTTTATTCAATCTATTTATTTGTTCCCTTACATCACTGTTAATTTTTGTATAATATTTGATTTCTCTCTCAGGACTACAGTCCTTATGGTTCTCTTACCACCATAGCACCCATGATCCATCACTACAGTCCCTTGTGCTCTTCCCTCCCCTATTTGGAACCATCTCTCTCCTTTCCCCTGCTGTAGGCCTCAGATCTAAGATAAGGCTGCAAGTTTTGTCTTTAATCTGACCCTTTGTTTGATTTCTGTATATCCCACATATAAGGGAAACCATGATATTTATTTTTTCCTTCTGACTTATCAAGCTTAGTATCCCTTCCGATCCCAACCATATTTCCCAAATGGCATGAGTTTCTGTTTTTGATCACTGAGTAGTATTCCACCATATATATGGACCACACCTTCTTGATATATTCACGATCCCCTGATTTAAAACACAGTGATAACTGAAGCAGGACATTTCCCAAGCCTGCTGCTTGGGGGAGTCTGATGCTTAGTTTCTGTTGCCTTCCCAAATCTGCTGCTTTGGTTCTGCTGCTTGCTGGAGTGGAGAAGTTGCTGGTGTACTCACTGCTTGCCTGAGGTGGTAGCCATGACACCCTTGAACCTCCTTCCCAAACAATAAAGAACACTTATACCATGAAAGATGGGATAGCAAGTATCTCATACAAACTATATAAAACCTTGCCATTCTTGTTCCTGGGTGCTCAGCTCTTTGGGGAGCCATCCCACTGAGCCCACCGGTGTGACAATTAAATCTCTCTCTCTCTACCTCTCTGAGTGCCCTCTGATTTCTCTGGGAAACTGCCAGAACATTTTTGGTTCCCTGGTTCTAGTTCAGTGCGTCCCAAGGGACTGAAGGAGAGCATGGTCACCTCTCACACCCCCTCGTGGGACCAGGTAGAGTTGTCGGGTGGGTGGAATGCATAGCCAGATGCCAGATCTTTGTTTTAGGTGCAAAGTAGGAAGTGATTTTGTACAAACCATTAATAAATTAAGGCAATAAATTGATAAGTGGCTGTTTTCTCACAATAAACACGTGCGCCAGAGTAACTCCGTGACAGTCAAGGTCCTGATAGCAATGAGCTGTCAGACAAGGATTCCATGTCCCATGAAGTGTCTTTCAAAATAAACAGATTTTAAAAAATTATTTCTACGTTTTTAAGATTCCATTTAATTTTGCTGTTCATTTCTTTTTCTTCACACTATCCCAAGTGGTGTCTGCAGGGTCAAAGCACAGAGGAGTTGTCAGTGGCCTGGAGCTGTGAGTGGGGCTGACTCTGACCCGCCTGCAGGGATTGCGGTCCTGGAGCCCCAGAATCAGCCCCCAGGGCTACTCCTCCAGGGTGGCTCAGGCCTTTCTCTCCTCCTCTTGGCCCCCCTGAATCTCCTTGACACCCCAGCATTGGGGAACTGAGGGGGATGTCCTGGGTAAGGAGGGGTTAAGGACACCCCTTAACCATCTATCTCCCCCATACTCTGCCATCTGCTGCATCAAGACAAAACATGTAAGACCTTTAATGGAAAGGAACTTTAATACAATTAGTGTGCAACAAAGAAAAAGGAAAGAATAAAGTTTCCAAATCAAACATTCAAAGTCACCATCCCCTTGTGGGTAAATGTTCAACCAAACAGGGTTGGCCCAAACAGGGCTTGAATGCCTGCCACCTAAAGCACCTCCTGGCGGGGACCCATTGTAAAGGGGTGGATGGAGCTGACAAGTCTGGAAGGAAAAGAGCAAAATCAAGATAGAATCTAACATTGTAACCTCCCCACGGGTCTCTCCCCACATCTGTGTCACGCAGTCCAAGGTCAAGAAGGAAGTGCAAGTTCTTCACGTGTCTCTCTGCTCCGTGTGCCTCCTCCAGGTCTCCTTCTGGCTCCATCCTGCTTCCTTCCTTCTCCAGTCTCCTCTCCAGCTGCTTCTTCTCCCTGCTCAGCTCAACCCTGCTTAGGTAGGTCAGGGAGCTTGGATATTCCCCTGGGGCCCCCCTGTTACAGTCTCTCCCTCACCAGCATGTGCGTGTGTGTGTGGGTGACACCAGCCCTGCAAGGACGGGCAAGGCCCCGGATGTGCGCAGTTCCCTGGGCAGTTACAGGCCAGCACTGCTGCATCCCCCCAGGGAAGACAGACACTCCAGCCCCGCAGTGAGAGCCCCATGTCACTCACACAGTACTTCCCCTCACAGGGTCCCCTATGCTGCCCCTTCCCTGCCCGGTCCTCTCTGGCTCCCCTAGACCCCTTTCCACCTTTGTCCCCTAAAATCCCCATTTCCATCCTCTGCTCTCTTTTCCAGGAGCCTCCCCATCTTCCTAGTAAGTGCCCTGGGGGGTCTCCTAGGCCCCGCCCCTCATCCAAGGATGGAGAATGTAAGGTGATTGTCTATTTGGGGATTTGCCTAGAACCTAGGAGCCAGTTGTTATGTCCAGGAGACAACTGGAGACTAAAAATAAGGATAAACTGACACATACTTGGGCGCCCCCTTGTGTGCAGATCCCTGTCCTGCCGCTGGGGGCCTATGGAGCCTGGGGAGGGCCTGGCTGAGCAGGAGAAAGGGCGGCTCTGGTTTCCTGTGCTCAGCCACGTGGCCACACGGCCACACGCTGCCGCGCTGATCTGGAGTCTGGAAAAGACCTAATCACACAAAGAATTCTAAAGAATTCTCAGAGTTGGGTCTCCTGGAGGGCGGCGTCTTGGGGGCTGAGATGCTCTGTGTGCAGCAAGAAAACTAGGGCTCAGAGGAGAGGAGACTCCAGAGCCCTGCCCTGTGTGTGAGGTTTCCATCTTTTCTCCTCAGAAGGCCTAGGAAAATTGGAAATTAGATTTTTCCTTCTACAACCTATAAAATTTGGAGGGCATTAAAAAAAAAATTACATTTAGGGCCTCCCTGGTGGTGCAAGGGGTTAAGATGCAGCCTATGAAGCTATCTGCAGCCACTGCAGCACAAGTTCGATCCCCAGCCAGGAAGCTACCAACATGGCGCAGCAGACCTCTCCTGACCTCCCAGCTGCTCCCCTCAGCAGTGTGTTTCAGTCAGTTTGCCTGTTCTGCTCCCCACTCTGTCTCTGGTGAATCCTGTCACCCCGACACCTCTGGTCTGTACCCCAGTTATTGTATGCATAAATAAATAAATCTTTTAAAAAATAACATTTAAAAAATACTGTGAGACTTACAGAAAAGTTGCAAAGGTAGCACAGTTCTTGTTTATACCACAGCATTTCTATTTTGTTAACATCCTACATGAGTAAAGTTTTTTTTTTTTACAACTAATGAAGCAACATTGACATAATTCCTAAACGCCATACTTTCATTAGTTTTTGCTAATGTCCATTTTATGCTCCATAATCCCATCCAGTGTGCCTGGATGACAGTTTCTCAGACTTTCGTCATTTTTGAAACATTGACTTTGGTGAGGAGTGATGTTTTGGGGAGGTCATGGGTTCATAGATGGAGGTTCTTGGGTCACCTCTGAGAAGAAAAGTTTCATCAAAAACAAAGTCCTCCTTCAGTGGTGTGCGTGTCCACACCCCACACTCTGCCCCCAACCCCCACACACAAAAGGAAGGAAGAAGATGCTTGTGCAGACCCCAGCAGGTAGGAAGAGCTGCCCCTGGAGAGGGCGGGTGTGTTAGGAGAAGCCTGCAGGCTCCAGGTGGCAGCCTTGGGAGCAGAGCTGTGTCTTCCCAGGGCAGAAAGGGCACAGAGGTGGTGTTCTAGATGGGAGGGCTCATTCCTTTGCGCAATTGTCATCTGTCTTTACATGAATTACTTCTATGGTGTGACTAGGCTGATTTGTCAGGACCAGTAATTCTCTGCAGTGGCTCCATGTGCGTATCCCAGCTCTGGTCTGTACACGTCCTATTGCATCTGATACTTGCTATAGCAGTTGCCCCTAAGCATTTTTCATTTCTATAGTTGGTTTAGTAACTATGTTAATCACTTCTACCCCCACCCACAGTTTCTGGTCATGTGACCCCTCCACCCTAATTTTTCTACTCTTTTTTTAAAAATATTTATTTATTTATGCATATAAGAATTGGGGCACAGGCTAGAGGTATGGGGGGAGAGATGATTCACCAGAGACAGTGTGGGGTGCAGAACACACAGATTGACTGAAATGCATTGCTGAGGGGAGCAGCGGGGAGTCAGGAGAGGTCTGCTGTGCCATGTGGGTATCTCCCTGGCCAGGGATCGAACTTGTGCTACAGAGGTTAAGTATAGCTTCATAGGTGGAGTCTTAACCCCTGGAGCCACCAAGGAACCTAATTTTTTATTCTTAGCCTCCATCAAGGAGGACTGCTCAGGAACATAGTACCTCAATTTAGGTATTTTTTTGTTTTTGTTTTTTTTCAGTGGGACTGTGGGTTTGGGGACGCAGACCACAGGGGTACAGGTCATTGTCCATTCAACATGTCAGTGCTCATCATGTCCACCTGACTGATCACTGATGGTGTTAACCTTCAACACCAGGCTAAAGCAGTGTTTCCTAGATTTCTTCCTGCCAAACTACTTTTTGTTCCATTTATTTAAATGCTGTTGTCTTTGGAAGGAAGCACTATGTGCAGCTCACACTTACGGGTATTCTGCTATAAACATTTGCATGCATGCAGGGTTCTGTGCAAATATAAGTTAGTTGGTAACCAGCTGGGGCAGTGATCACTGGGCTGTATGTCAGGTTTTCTGGTTTTCAAAGAAACTGTCAAAGATCTTCCACAGTGACCGTGCCATTTTGCACTCTTGCTGGCAACGATGAGGCTCCCATTGTCCACATCCTGGGCAGCACCTGTGCAGGGTTTGCATTTTTCAGCCCCTACCAGGTGTGATGGCGTCACTGTTGTTCTTTTTGTCTTTCCCTAGTGCCCTGTGATGCTGAGCATCTGTTCATGTTCTTCCTTGTCGTCTGTGTCTCTTCTTGGTGACGTGTCTGTTAAAGTCTTTTGTCCATTTTTCAAACGAGGCACCACTCATTTACAACACTGTTTTGTCCTTTTTAAACTTGGTTTGTTCTTTTTGCTCATTGAGTTTTAAGTGTTATTTTGTAAATTCTAGATACAATCCTTAATCAGATTCATGATATGCAAATGCTTCCCCCACTCTGTCCTGAACTCCTTTACTGACAGGAAAACAAACACTAGTGTCCATACAGAAGCATAGATATACTTTTTATTGGAAAAGTGAAATGATAAATCACTAACTGGTTTTGAGCAGATACTGGCTGCCTGGGGTGTTGGGGGTGGAGGCAATACACATACTTAACTTATGTGTATCCTTGAGTGTGATTTAAATGTTCTGATATGTGCATGAAATATGCTTTCAAAAGTCAATTACACTACACTGCTCAACTTATAACACTCTTCATATGTCACATCCAAATCATATAAGACCAGACCAGTATGTGTGTTACCAGTGATGGACCCACACGTCATAGACGCCAAAGTCATGGTTTCCTTTAGGTTCACTCTGGTGTTGTCTGTTCTGTGGGTGTTGGACAAATGTACAATGACCTATGTCCATCATTAGATTATCATGCAGAGTATTTTCACTGCCCATAATGTCTTCTGTGCTCCAAGGAAACAAAAGCAAAAAGAAACCAATGGATAACATCAAACTAAAAAGCTTCTACATTGTGAAGGAAAAATCATTAAAATGAAAAGACAATATCAATTTGGAGAAAATATTTGCACATCATATATCCAGCAAGGAGTTACTATCTACAAAAAACTCCACAACAATAAAACAAGCAAATCAAAACAGGGGGCAGAGGAGCTAAATAGGTACTTTTCTATAGAAGACACGCATGTGGCCAAAAGGTACATGGATAAAAGTTTATTGTCATGTGCTGTCAGGAAAATGCCAATTAAAACCACAGTGAGTTACCATCTTACACCTGTGAGAATGACCCATTGAAGGGTGTGGAGGAAAAGGAACTCTGGTACACGGTAGGTGGGAATGGAGACTGGTCCTGTTAGCAGGCAGGAGAGGTTCCCTGGACTCCCAAACCTGTACACTCTACATGGTTTCTGTCATCAGCTGCTTAAAGATAAAACGTACTCTAATGCATAAGACCTTCAATAGAAAAGAATTTTAATTTGTGTGCAATAGAGAATAAGTGTGCAATAGCGAAAGAGAAGAGAAAGAACATAGTTAAAATAGTTCCCACATGAATTAATTAAAGTTACCCGTCCCCTCATGGGTAAGGCCCAGCAAAGCAGGCTTGGCCCAAAGCAGGCCCACTGAGGCCCAAAAGCCTGCCACAAGGCTAAGGCACCTACTGGTAGAGACCCATGGGACAGGGACAGGAGGGGCCAGGCAAGTCTGGAAGGACAAGAGCAAAATCAAAATTCGCATCAAGATAACAGCTGCCATTGTCAGCCTCCCCATGGATCCCTCACCCACGTCTTTGTCTCTTTCAAGGGTCTCCATGTCCCCAACTCCCTGACACAAGTCCAAGCCTGAGGAGCAAGCCTGAATTCTTCTTCACATGTCTCTCTGCTCCATGCGCCTCCTCCAGTCTTCTTTCCCCATCTTACTCCATATCTTCCTCCTATTCGTTAGCTTCTCATCCCTGCTCAGCTCCATCTTTCCTGGGGCGGGGTGGGGGGGATTGGGGGTGGGCAGGACTCCTGGAACCTCCCTTTTCTATGGATATCACATGGGTACAGCCCTGCCCTGTGGAGAACAAATGAAGATTCCTTAAAATATTCAAAATAGACCTGTCCCATGGTACCTGTCCATTCCTTGGTATTTATCCAAAGGAAGTAAAACACTAATTCTGAGGAATATGTGCCTCTTATGGTCACTGCAGTGCTGTCTACCATAACCAAGCAATGGAGACAACTTAAGTGCCCAACGACACATGAGGGGATAAAGAACACAAGCTATACACACAATGGAATACTACTCAGCTGTGAAAAAGATGAAATACTGAATTTGCAGCAACATGGATAGATACAGATGGGATTATACGAAGTGAAATAAATTTGAAGGGGGAAGTTAAATATTAGATTTCATTCATATGTGGAATATAAAGAAACAAAGCAGGGATTGATGAAACTAAACCAAAACAAACTAGAAATATGACTGCAGAATTGAAGCTATGGGGTGGGGGTAAGAGCAGGAAACAAGGTAGGAAGAGGGCCCAATAGGCTATGGTGGAGGACTGTGGGGTCCTTATGTTGGGTGTTAAGTGGTAACAAACATCTGAAGAGGTGTGACCCTGTGCCTCTAACACATACAGTGTGTAAACCAGTGTTGCCTCAACTGAATAACACAATGAGGGCAAAAAGGAAAGTTCTTAAGCAAAAAAAAAAAGTAAATTATCTCCTCCATCAGCCACTGACCTCAGGACTTTGCCTTCGCCTCCTCACTGTCATGCAGGCTGAGGGGCTGGTTTCCCACAAGGTCAGAGGCAGGAGGTGCAGGGACAATATCTCTACAATCCAGTTGTTGAAATAAGTGTTAATTAAATTTCCTTGGGCATGTTATATTTTAACAATGTGTCTCAGACCCACACAGACTAACCCATGACAACCATATGAAGATAATTTCAATACACATTTTCCTTTGAGTCACACAGTATTTCGAGGAGACAGATGCTGAAAACTAAGGACATCATAGGTATGCATTTCCAATACGGTACCTAGTAGTCATATATAGGGAATTTTTGGTTTAAATAAAATAAAATAAAATAAATAATTCAGGGCCTTCCCAGTGATGCAGCAGGTTGAGTGCAGTGCTGTGAAGCTGTCTGCAGTCTCTAGAGTGTGGGTTCGATTCCCGGCCGTCTAGGGAGCTACCCACATGGTGCAGCAGACCTCTCCTATCTCAACCTCTGCTCCCCGCAGCAGTGTTTTCGGGCATCTGCCTGTTCTGCTCCCTGCTCTGTTTGGTGAATCTTCTCACCCTCCCACGCATCTGGCCTGTACCCCAGCTCTTGTATAAATAAAAACAAATCTTTTAAAAAATAAAAAAATTCAACTTCTCAGCTAAAAAACTCACATTTCAAGTGCTCAATAACCAATGAGCTAGAGGCATCACAGTGTTCCGTGCACACATAGAATTATCCCTTGTCTCAGAGTATCTTGTGGGACAGCACAGCTCTTCATGCTCTGTGGCCATCAAGTCAAATGCATTAGACACATGAAAAATAAAAGGGCCAGTAGTATTCCTCTTAAAGAATATGTCAGATCTCTCTCTGAGCTGAGATGCCATATTAAGCTGGTATAAAACAAAACCCAAACAGGCACAAACTTCCCAGTCCCAAAGGGAAGCACCGTCCCTCCATCTCCTGTCTCAGGCAGTGGACACGCTCTGGCATCCCGTTTCTGAGGGGTGAGTTGTAGAAGAGTTCAGGGCAAAGATCTAAAACAAGCTTTGGAAGTCAGGGAATCCAACCCAAAGAGAGGGATTTTAGGAAATGAAGAGGAGGCAAAGACATAGAAGAACACTTGGAAAACTCTCCTAGTTGACCAGAAAAGCATTTCTCAAAGTGTGGTCTGTGGAACCCTTGAAGTCCCCAGGAACTTTGCGGGGAATCCATGGGTCAAAACTATTTTCAAAATATTATTCAGACATCATTTGTTTCTTCATTATTTTGCCATTTGCACTTGTTAGAGAACCACAACCCAAAAGAGTGGGTTCTTTGCACTCTAGGGAAAGAATTCACCAGAGAGTGCTAATGGTAGTTGAACCGGGTAAGGATTTATTAGACTCATGTATGAGGGAGCCAGTTTGGGAAAGCAGAATATGACCCAGTTCTCCTAAGGGAGTTAGGAGGAGCTATTTAAAGGGTAAGTTTGGGCTCCCTTTGCAGCACGAATTTGATCAACAAACAAACTAGAAATATGACTGCAGAACTGAAGCTATGGGGTGGGGGTAAGAGCAGGAAACAAGGTAGGAAGAGGGCCCAATGGGCTATGGTGGAGGACCCCCTTTGCAGCACGAGTTTGATCCCGGCCGGCATAAGTTCGATCCCAGTGGCGGGCAAGATTCCCACATGGTGCAGCAGACCTCTCCTGTCTCACCCGCTGCTCCCCTCAGCAGTGTATTTCGTCAGTCTGCCTGTTCTGTTCCCTGCTCTGTCTCTGGTGAATCCTCTTACCCTCTCGCGCATCTGGCCTGTACCCTGGTTTCTGTATGCATGAATAAATAAACCTTTCAAAAAAAAAAAAGGTAAGTTCCAGAGGTAGAGAGGAGGGAGCTACTTCTGGGTTGGGCTCTGCCTGTGCCTGTGCACATGATGATGTTCCTGCTGTGTGTGGTTGCTCAGTTTCCTCCCTCCAGGAAATGAGGAGATAATCATTAGTTGTGTCCTTAGACTGTGTGGTGCAGGAGAAAAAAAATTACTGAGAGTCCATGTGCAGAGCAATGAGAAGCCTAGAAGGACCACACCATGAAGGTGCCAGGATGTAATTTTTATCTCCCAGGGTGCTTCACGTCAGTGTAGCGGGCCCAATTGCTTGGTCAGGACTGGCCAGTCCGTGATTTAGTCCACCTGTTCAAATAGGACTGGGACAACTCATCCTACTGCCCACAATTTCTTTTATCTTGGCTGTCGAACACTGAGGTGAGGCTAGTAAGAATGCAGATTATAGTAACGACTGAGTAGTAGTGAAACGGGTCCACACGGCACAAGCCACAGGACAAAACAGGCTCCCCCCACAGCCTAAGAAGCAGGTGTGTTGCCTGTGCTAGAGCCAGTGTCCCCGCATGTACACCTGTTACACAACAAGGTGAGGGACAGCCTAGAACCCCCAAACCTGCCTGCTCTAAATAGTTTCTGCCATCCACCGCATCAACACAACACATACTCTAGTGCAAAAGACCTCTAATAGAAAGGAACTTTGATATCATTAGTGAGCAATAAAAAGAAGAGGAGGGAAAGAATAGATAATACAGTTTCCAAATCAAGCACCCAAAGTTACCCACCCCTTCATGGGTAAATGCCCAGTCAAGCACGTTGGGCCAAAACAAGGCCAGTGCAGTGAAGCCTGAAACTTGCCACAAGTCTAAGGTACCTTCTGGGGGGGACCCATAGGAAAGGGCAGAAGAAGCCCTGCATGTCTGGGACAGAAGCTGCAAAATCAAAATCAAGATAAAAGCTGCCATTGTTAACCTCCCCATGGTCCTCTCACCCACATCTAGTGTTTTAACCAGAACAAGACCAAGAAGCAAGGCAAGTGCAGCTTCTTCGCATATCTCTGCTCCATGTGCCTCCTCCAGGCCTCCTTCTGGCTCTCCATCTTCCTTCTTTCTCCCAGTCTCTCTCCAGTTTCTCTTCCTCCCTGCTCAGCTTCACTCTTCCTTGGGTTGGGCAGGGAAACTGGAACCTCCCCTTTCCTGGGGACCACCCTTTTGTGTAGCTTGTGGTCAGCCAGCACAGGCAGCTCTGAAAGCAGCAGCAGAGAAGGGAGTTTCCCTGCCCACTGCCCACGTGTGCTGCCTGTGGGCCAGGGGCCCAGCCACTCACAGCAGAGGCAGCAGTGGCCATGGTTCCCATGTCCTGCTGTCCCAGAGGGCACAGCCCTGGGTCTCTGGTACCAGAGGCAGCCCTGAGCCCTATGGCCTCTGGCCCAGGGGGACTTGGAGGAGCATTGGGCCCCTCTAGGGAAGTTCTGGTGCTGCTGATCCTTGGAGCTGCAGGCAGAGGGACCCACAGAGTGCCAGGTCAACATAGCAGGCTCCCAGCAGAGCCCACTTTGCAGCCATTTCCTCCTCCCTACACCCCCCCAACCCCCATTCCTTCCTGCTGCAGTTAAACTGGCCCATCCAAGGTCCCTGGGTATGGTGCGCCTCCATCCCCACCGTGCCCACTCCAGCCCAAAAGCCTGCCCTGACCTCTGTGCAGGTTCCAGGCTTTTCCCTTTTAAATTTGGCACCAATGTCATAAATGGACTAATCAGGCAACGGACCAATCGAGTTTGAGCTCAGTTTCACTCATGGTGATGATTAATTAAATAAACATCTTCTTGCTGTTGGACCCAAGCCTCAGTGCTTATACAATTGTGCACACAGATGACAACCCATTATTAGTGACCTGTCCCCTCCTTGGCACTGTTTTGCTACTGTTGTTAGTACTGTTGTAGTAGTTATTCTTCACCACCACTTATTTATGGAATAAAAATACCCGAGGACTTCAGTTCAAAATGTCCTGGTTGAAGCAATAAAAATTGCCTTCCTTATTTTATCATTCTGAGAGCCAAATTTTAATAATATCTGATATGATGAGATGAAAGTACACATATGGGGGCTTCTCTGGTGCCCTAGGGGTTATGTCTCAGCACTATCACTGCTGTGGCCTGAATTGGAACCCTGCCAGGGAGCTGACCCACATATGGTGCAGCAGACCTCTCCTGTATAACCTGCTGCTCTCCTCAGCAGTGTATTTCAGTCAATCTGCCTGTTCTGCTCCCCACTCTGTTTCTGGTGAATCCTCTTACCCCTCACACCTCTGGCCTATATCCTAGTTTTTGTATGCATATATAATTAAGTCTTTAAAAAATTGGATTAGTGCCCTTATGAGAAGAAACTTTTCACAGATGATCGCCCTCTGACAGGTGAGGATATAGTGAGAGGGTAGCTAGCTAAAATGCCTCTCACCAATGTGAATTGATCTTGGATGTCCTGGCCTCCAAAATAGTCATAAATAAATACTTGTTGTTTAAGCACCCAGTCTATGGAATTTTGTTATAGCAGCACGAGCTGACTAAAAGAAATCACCACCTAAGCACCAGACAGGACACTAGCAGTGGCAAATAATGGGGGATAGCTTCAACTAGTGCTGCAAAGACTTTGACAGCATAATCCACAGAATACTGGTCTGAACTTGTGTTTATGACTTAACCACACCGATGGCTGACTTAAAAAAAAAAAAAGTCAATATTCTCAATAAAATGTAAACAAGGTACAGAGTCTAATCAAAATAGCCAAGTAATCTAAATAGTCATCCCAAATTACTGGATATGTGAATTGGCAGGATAATTTCAGTTCTCATGGGAGAGACAATCAACAGGCATCAGCTCAGGAGGGCATGATGGTCTAGTGCAAACATGTACAGGGCCGGTTCACTGTGGATTCAGGCAGACGAGTCACAAGAGTCCAGAAGTCCTAGTGGATTTTACAGGTACACAGGCACACCAGGCAGGGAAGCTGGCATGCAAGGAGGCAGGCATGGGCCAGACAGGGTGTCCCGGGTTGCCTAGAGGCTGACAAGCTTTCCAGCTCCTTGCAAATCTTTGCTCTCTTTCTCTGATCTCTCTCTGGTGTTCTCTGGCATTCTCAGTCTCCTGTAATCTCGTGGTCTCACCTCAAAGTGGTCCCCCAGTCCATGTGGTGCTTGTAGTGTCGCTGCCCTTACAGCCCCGTCAGCACAGGTGCCTGCGGTCACACATGCAAGTCCTGTGCTCCTGGGCCCAGGTGTCCATAATCAAAGGCTTGCGTGCCCCTTCCTCACCCATCAGCCCTGGGCATCCACAGAGGCCAGAGGATATAAAATGGCCTGATTACTTCATTTACCCTACACGTGGAATTTGGAATCATCTGAAAACTTTAAAGCAGCCCTTATGAAAATGCTCAAGCCAGTAACTGCAAACGATTTTAATGAGAGAATAGAAGATATAAAAAAGTTATAAATGAAAATTTTAGAACTGGAAATACAGTAACATTGGTTGGCTGTATGACAGTGTTCCACTCCAGGGCAGGATGTTGAGAGTAGGGAGGGCTGCCATGTTGGTGGGCAGAGTATGTGGAGACACTGTGCTTTCTGTTCACTTTTGTTTTTTTGTTTTTTTGTTTTTTTTTTCCTGCGACACAGTTTGCTTTATTCATTTTCTTAAATTTTACAGAATTATTTCTCTTCTTGGGATTGTATTCTTCATTTTACAAAGCTTTAAAATGAGACTCAAATCATATGACAATTTGCCTGTCCCTTTAGGAAAACGTAACTTTTTTTTTTCGCTTAAGTTAAATAGAGTCTGGAGCAAAAATGTCCATTTCAGAATGACCCAAGGGAAAGTACCAGTGGTAAATTATGCTACATTGGGATAAAGAACACAAAAGGCAGACACCAAACACCTCCATTTTCCCAAGATTAAATGATTATTAAAAAAGCACGCCACACTGTATATAAATCAACATTCTCTCCCATAATTCTGTGCATCTGGGACTATAGTAACATCACTGTCCCTGTCCCACATCTTCAAATTAACATTCTCAGGTCACAACAATGTCTTCCCAAAGGGGACTTTCCGGAAAAACAAGCTATTTCCTCGGCTCATATTTCCCTCTTTTTGTAGCATACACCAGCAACCTATCCAAGAATTATATATTGGGGAGTAAGGAGGGCACTGAACAGCAAGCCCACAGTTGTTGAGAGCCATAAGATTAGAGACAAGCACAAAGGGATAGGTCAACATACTGGCAAAAAATCCTGTGACAGCTTGGGAATAACTTTTCATTTCATTCAGGGTGGAAACCCCACTGTCCAGTGCATAGGTATTGACGGGGTAAGCCAGTGAGTTACAGAGTCACAAAGAAATGATGTCACCTAGAAGGCGAGAAATAAGACCTGCAAAAAATCCTAGGATGCCCTCTTCCCGATAGATGGTTGCAATGGAGTCACAAAGTCCACAGTACTTGGATTCTCTGCCAATAAATTGTACCATAGATCTCAGAGTGATCACATGGAAGGGTGTGTGATGAGGGCAGCAGCAGAACGGGCCATCATCTCTCGAAGTTGTCTCCTTGATAACTCCGTCAAAGCAAAATGAAACTTCTTTCTGTGCATTTCCAGGTCCTAACTCCTCATTCTTATCACACTCCTGGTAATGCTGTAAAACTTTACCATGGACCACAGTTCCAAGGACTCCTGAACACAGTCTTGGTGTTAAGCCTGTGAACAACCCATGCTTCCCATCGATGCTCGCAATGTGCTGAGCATAACAAAAGAGCCCAGGAAGCTGACATACTTGCCACCCAAAAATATTTCGGCCTATTGTTGGAGGCAGAGGCTCATATCCCACCTGGATGAGCACCTTCACGTACATGAGCGGCTGGGATAGGATGGTATGAACCTAAAACCGCTATTAAAAAACATAGGATATTTAAATGTACATCAAAAAATGCAATAACTTAAATTAAAATATCATGGAATGGGCTTGATAATAGAAAGCTTATGGTAGATTTATTCACAAGCACCAAAAACTGGAAACAACCCAATATCCTTCGATGTGTAAATGGATGAAAAATATGTACAAACCATCCAATACTACTCAATAGTAAATAGATAAAAACCTACTGATGCACTCAACAACCCAGACAGAGCTTAAGGTGATATGCAGAGGGGAAACAAAGTCTATCTCAAAAGGTTGCCTATTGCATCATTCCATGTGTATGACCTTCTTCCAGACAAAAGGGTAGCAACTGAAAATTGCTCAGTTCTTAAACTTTGCAGTGAAGGAGCGTGTGACAAAAGATTTAACAGAAGGGAATTGTTTGATTGCTCTATAATTTTATTGTATGGTGCGCCCATAAATCTTTACCAGGATGGACAAAGATTATTTTCTTTCCCGACACCTGCATTCCAGCAGCACCACCATTCTGGCTCTCCCTGGGGCCCTCCAGACATGGTCCCTCCCAGGACGCTTGCAATCACTCATCTTCTGTCTGGAACACTCCACGCCCCGAGGTCCACACTCATTGCCCCCTCACTAATTCCCCTTAAAAAAAAAATTGACGTATGCTAACTCAAAATATTATTTTTCACCTATATTTCATTAGTCAAAATAATGTCATGTGTGAGCCTTCCCGGTGGCGCAGCGGTTGAGCGCTGGGCTGCGAAGCTGCCCGTGGCCTCTGCAGCGCCGGTTCGATCCCCGGCTTCTCCCCAGCCAATGGAGGAGGGTCCCGCATGGCGCGCAGACCTCTCCTGCCGCCCGCTGCTCCCCTCAGCAGTCTACTTCGCTCCTTCTGCCTGCTCTGCTCCCCGCTCTGGCTCTGGTGAATTCTCTCACCCTCCCGCGCTTCTGACTGTACCCAGTGCTTGTATAAATAAATAAATAAATCTTTAAAAAAAAAATAATGTCATGTGGTCTGTTATAGGTACAGAGGGAACTGGGAAATGTGACTTTGGAAAAACATGGGCATATTGACTCCAAAGAAAATTAAAATCTTTTCATAAAAAAAAGAGAACGGTGAATGGTTTTTACAATAGGCAAACATTAGGGTCTCCCACTGTCCTCCATGGGAGCAGGCACTGCCTGATTGTTCATTGGTTTCTCGCTAGCACCTATGGCCATACCTGGCACAGAGTATCTTAAAAACTCTAGAATAAATTACTGTCATCTCACTGGTCCTCTATAAAATAATAGCCAAAACCCCTATTTAAACGATCTCATTAAATTTCACATCTTTTTATTATTAATTAAAGTGATAACTTTTTTTTAATATATTTTTTATAGAGGCATGTTTTATTTATTTATTTGTTTGGTTGGTTTTTTTTTTTGTTGTTTATACATGCACTGGGTACAGTCAGAAGCGTGGGAGGGTGAGAGAATTCACCAGAGCCAGAGCGGGGAGCAGAGCAGGCAGAAGGACCGAAGTACACTGCTGAGGGGAGCAGCGGGCGGCAGGAGAGGTCTGCGCGCCATGTGGGACCCTCCTCAGTTGGCCGGGGAGCAGCCGGGGATCGAACCTGCGCCGCAGAGGCCGCGGGCAACTTCACAACCCTGCGCTCAGCCGCTGCGCCACCGGGGAGGCCCTAAAGTTATAACTTTTGATGATAGAGGTTTAGTCAAAGGAGATAAATTTTTACCCACTAAGGTAAGAGAAATGAGGCTTTCTCCAGATGATGGAGTTGTGTTGGGGCAAAGGAGAATTCCCCCCACCCCATCAGGGTTCTTCTAAGACTCAATGGATGAGCAAATCCACAACAGACAGATTCGTGGGCGAACAGACCAAAATTTAAAAGCATGTGTGTGGGGAATTACATGCTTATGAATTCTAAAGAATAATGGTGTGAACCTGTGATGTTTACTTTGTGTTTAGGGCCCTGAGGCATCTGGAGAGAGGGGGAGAGATGTTCCAGGATGGGCAGATAAGAAGGGGGTGACTCAGCTTCTCTCTGAGAGTAAAGGTGAGATTCTCGGGGGAGCAGACATGGTCACTGTACACGTGACCAGTTTGGTTCCCTCCAAACTACTGAAACATTCTTGTGGGATCTAAAAGGTGGGACCATGATTACATCTTTTCTCAGGAAAAGGGAAAAGGACAAAAAGCTCCTAAGTCCTCAGGACTCTTAATTTAAAATATTCTGCACTATTGAAGTGACAGTAATAGCTTCCTTAGGCATAGGGTCTCCACGCTGGTGACATCCCTGGAGGAGACCCTCCCTGGGCGTGTGGAGAGAAACCCACCCAACCCTTTTGGGGAGACAGGTCAGCAAAGTGGGGCTCCTGTAAGAGTGAAGAAATTGGGAGCAAGATTTAAAAATAGAGGGAAGTTAAGCATGATGGGGACAGACAGGACCTGAGAAGAGAAATGGCCAGTGAGAAGGTCCCTGTGACGGAAAGATGGATGACGATGCCCTAAAACCCGCGTTCCCAGAGAGTTGCTGCTTTTCTTGCACCATCAGCACCTTATGTTTCTTTAGATGACAGTGTGGGGAGAATGCTGGGGTGCAGAGGAAGAGTTTAAAACAGGAGCGAAGAAATGTAGTTTCAGAAAAGAGAACTGAGAGGAGACTGAGAACAGGAGAACCATGAGGTTAATGAAAACGACCATTAAACACAGAGCCCCGCCCTGTCCCCAGCATGGGACAGATACAGAAATAGTGGTGGAAAAGAGGGCGGCACTGATGCCCAACTGTACACAGCAGTTTAGCTAAAAATGAAAGGGTAGATGTATTAGAGTTGTCCATACAAATAGTCCTATAGATTGTGTGTGTGTGTGTGTGTGTGTAAATGATTTCTTACAAGTATTATAAGGAACCGGCCAACATAATTATGTTGACTTAGGTTGCCTTTAGTCATTTTTCCCTTCAAGTTCTAAGTATACCTTCAGTCCCCAAATCAAATCCCACCCCTTCTCTCTAACCACTTCAGCTTGGATTCTTTCCAGTGGCGCCCCAAAAAGGGAAGAAGAGAAAAGTTGCCAGAAGTGAAAGGTGTACGTTTCTTCATGTATTATTCTTCGCTTCTGTTTTCTTTTTCAGTTTGTTTCTGTCTCCTCATCTCATAACTTAAAAAAGAAAATCAGCACACACTTCACTCTATATTGTCCTGTTTTATCACTATAGCTTTATAGATTCCCCAGCTACTTTACCAGGTAAAGGAGGGCAAAGAACACATCTTATCTTTTTTTTTCCTAAATCATCCACAGCATCTGGAAGAGTGCTAAATATTTAACGAACAGTATTTGCTTGAGTTACTTGTTCTTTTTTAAAAGATTCATTTATTTAGGCATATAAGAGCTGGGGTACAGGCCAGAGATGCGGGGGGGTGGGGGCGGTGGTGGTGAGAGGATTCACCAGAGACAGAGTGGGGAACAGAACAGGCAGATTGACCAAAGTACACTGCCGAGGGGAGCAGCGGGCAAGTCAGGAGAGGTCTGCTGTGCCATGTGGGTTGCTCTCTGGCTGGCGGGGACAAACTCATGCTGCAGAGGCTGCAAACTGCTTCATAACGCGGTGCTTAACCCCTTGCACCATCAGAGAGGCCCGGGTTACTTCTTTTAATAAATGTTCACAATAGTTTAAGAGTGGGTGTTTTACAGAAGTATAGAGAAATCAAGTGTCTAAAACCTAATATAATATATCAATAAACTTGTTTAAAGTTAAAAATATCTCATACAAAGTAGACAGAATTGCCAAATGAATTGAAAAGATAATTTTCTTGGTCATATGAGAGAAAAATTCATATCAGGATATTTTAGAGTTGTGTTAATTTTAGACATATCTTTATGATTTTATTGTCTTTCTGGACATACCGTTCAGCTATATGGATCAATAAAAATTGCACTGGTAATACTAAAATATTTTAACATTGTTAGTGAATATGATTCTTCTTGTAGTCACTGAAAATATGCCATGTAAATTTATGTTTCACCCAACAAAAATTTTGAAAACAGATTGACATTCAAAAATCAACAAATGCTTCCTTCTCAGAGTATTACAATTATTGGCTACATTGGGAACAATAATAGAGCAAATTAAATTTGATTTCATTTCCAAGATTAGAAAGGGACTAGAATTAAGCTACTTGAAGGAGTCACTGATTATTGAATCTTATGCATTCTGATAAAGCTATTTTCTCAAGCCAGGAAAATATGCATACGAATTTGACACTGAGACTTCAGGAAAGCAGATCTCTGACCTGGGTAATTCTATCAGCACCTCAGTATGTGAGCTGGAAACACTAAGTTTATAGCTCACAGGGACCCTTAGGTTGAAGGACAAAATCTCTCCAAGGGCAAAGTCAAAGAATATGCTAAACATGAGGAGGGTTGGTTGCTGATGAGAGAAAATCTCCCACAAGTCATATTCATTTTGTATTATATGGGCCCCTTTAACAGAAACTTGATTTGACATAAAGTAGGTTGGGAGCTGGGTATTGCAATGATTGAGAAGTTTCACAGAGTTTAAAGGCAGGAATGCGCTGGAGTTCTGGAAGGTAGTGAAACCCAACTAAGCTGATAGATTCTAGGAAGGAAGTGCTCTTGGTCCAAATCTGCTTCTCCTTTTTGCATTTCCTCCTGTCTTCTTTCTCCCTGATGTTTGCCTCTTTCTGGTCTTCACTTCACAAAGTGGGCTATAGTGGAAGGCACATGAAGTGGCCCACTTTATTCCTGTACATAATGTTGAAATTCCTGGATGAGACCATAGCTGGTCAGTTAGTTCATATTGCCTGAACTTCAACAGTCAGCAGTGGCCTTGGACCATCGTACCTGTCATCCATTTGACTGCCTGGAGACTGCTTCTGTGGTTTTTCTTGGAACAGGATGCTTGAATATAATTTTGAAATGCTCAGTTTTGAAACCTACCCTAAATTTCCTAGTGGTCAGTGTTAAAACAAAGTATACAAAGTACACAAAATATGTGTAACATAACAAAAAAATAAATTTTCTCCACCCTTGCTTCCTTGCTTGCTCAACAGTCAAATTACGTTTTTGATAGAGGATTGTGAAATGGGCAATTTCCATAGAAGAGTCATGAGTTTGTTCGATACTCTAGAAATAGATGTTTATTAGATATGCAATTTGGATATAGCTTGCAGTTAAAATTTATTTCTTTGGGAAACAAAATGTTGTAAAAATGACATACAAATGTCATAAGTTGAAATGGAATGGTCACATTACATTCAAACAAAAATAGTAAAATTTCAAGAAATCACAAAAAAGAGAAGCACATGCAAAATAGTATTAGGTAAAAAAGGCATTATACAAATTTTATGATATCATTTGTAGAAGCTTAAAAACATCATCTCAATTTCAGTGATTCCTGAGTTGTATGATAATGGACAATGCACTTTTTCTTTAATACTGGAACTGTTATTAATGACTACTGCTATTTTAATAATTTAAAAAGTTTTTTTTTTTAATAAAGAGAAGGTGCTATCCCTGTAGGAGGAATAGCACTGGAATAGTGGAAACACTGTCTTGATTGCTGACACGAATCAGTAGTGATACATTACTAATGCATCACTAGAAAAGGGTAACAGAGAGTGTGGTGCTGGATGAGAGCAATGCTGAAGAATATTCAGGTTCCTTTTAAATAAACTTTCCAGTTGAATATCTGATTGTTCCCGTACCTTTCATTGAAAAGGTTTTCCTTGACCCCAATGCATTACTTTGCTGTTTGTTAAAAATTAAGTGATTGCCCAAGTGTATCTATTTCCGGACACTCTAATCTGTTCTGTTGATGCCTGTCAGGACTTAGGCCAGGATCACACTGTCCCGATTAATGCAGCATTAGTAAATTTTGAATTCAGGTACTGTAAATTTTGCAATTTGTTCTTTTTTAAAAGGAAAAGGTATATATGTCCATTTATTTGTGTTTTCTGCAGCCAACCTCAGAGAGGAAATGTTCGGAGGCTTTGCAAGTAGCTGAGTGACTGAAACTGTTCCCCGTTTTGCTGCTGTCACAGCCTGGCAGGGAAGGCGAGACCTGGACCTGGGAGCCTCTCTAAGATTTCAGTGTGGCCATTTGTCAGGCCTTTCGGCTGCAGCAGCTATTTTGAGTGTCGCTTGTCTGGTGCTGTGCTGGGGCATCTCGGCAGCTCCGTTGAGCATCTCCTGTTGTGTCTTCTGCTGTCTTCGTGAGTTGCATCCCGGCCTATAGTCTGGTGGCCACGTGCTCCAGGCCCTCAGTGGCAGGAAGATGCTACTTGGGAACATTTGTGTTTAGGACTTTAAAACACTGGACACTGCTTCAGGTGAGGTAAACGGCCATTTGTGGTCTCAGGAACTCTATGTTTTTCCCTGGTTTTTAAATAAACCCCATTATTGTTGTCCTCTGAGGCTGAGTGGTCTTGTAATTTTGTGCACGGGGGAGGAACTCAGATTGGTAAACTATTTGGGCAGTGTCCTGGGACAGCTTTAGTGTCTCTCTTGCCCTGTATCATTTTTATTTTGCTCTTTTCCTTTCAGACTTGCCTGGCCGCTTCTGCCCCTCTCCTCTGGGTCTCCACCAGAAGGTGCCTTAGTCTTGTTGTAAGCTCTCAGGCCTCAGCGGTCCTGCTCTGGGCCAACCCTGTTTGGCTGGACATTTACATGCAATGGAATGGTAACTTTGGGTGTTTCATTTAGAAACTACTTTAACTATAGTCTTTCGTTCTCTTTATTAAACACTAAGTGTATTGAAGTCCTCTTCTATTGAAGACCTTATGCATTAGAGTAAATTAATTAATTAATTAATTAACTAAATAAATCCCAGTTCCAGGTCTTCACCTTCCCCCAGGCTCTAACAGCAGCAAAGCTGGGAACAGGTGAAGAAGCTGTGATTGCTTCTCAGCCTTGGACTTGGGGGACATGGGAGGAGACACTGGGAATAGATGTGAGTGAGAGACCTGTGGGGAGATTACAGTGGCAACATTTATTTTGATTTTGATTTTGCGCTTTTCCATCCAGATTTGTCTGGCTCTTTCTGCCCCTTTCCTATAGGTCCCCACAAGAAGGTACCTTAGACTTTTGACAGGTTTTGGGGCCTCAGTGTCCCTGTTTTGGATCAAACTGTTTGGCTGAGGTGACCCACAAGGGGATGGGTAACTTTGGGTGCTTGATTGGGAAACATATTCTCTACTCTCTCCCTTCATTCTCTTTCTTTTCTTTTTTTTTTTTTTATAGAGGCATGCTTTATTTATTTGTTTGCTGGTTTGTTTGTTTGTTTTGTTTATACATGCACTGGGTACAGTCAGAAGCGCGGGAGGGTGAGAGAATTCACCAGAGCCAGAGCGGGGAGCAGAGCAGGCAGAAGGACCGAAGGACACTGCTGAGGGGAGCAGCGGGCGGCAGGAGAGGTCTGCGCGCCATGTGGGACCCTCCCCTGGTGGCCGGGGAGCAGCCGGGGATGGAACCGGCACCGCAGAGGCCACGTGCAGCTTCGCAACCCAGCGCTCAACCGCTGCGCCACCGGGGAGGCCCCCTTCATTCTCTTTCTTACACAGTGATTGTATTAAAGTCCCTTCCCATTAAATGTCTTATGCACTAGAGTGTGTTTTGTTTTCATGTGGCTGATGGCAGAACCCATTTAGCGTGGGCAGATTTGGGAGTCCTGGGTCCCTCACCCTGCCTGGTAACAGAACCTCCTTTTACTATGGATATCACACTGTTACAGTCCTGCCCTTAGGCAAAAAAAAAAAAAAAAGGAAGGTTTCCCAAAATATCCAAAATACACCTTTCATATGGTCAAGTATTCCATTCCTTGCTATATATCCCAAGGTAAAAGCACTAATTCCAAAGGATATGCACCTCCTGTGCTCACTGCAGCCTGTGCACAATAACAAACTATGGAAACACCTCAGTGCCCAACGACAGATGAGTGGGTTAAGAAGAGGTGGTAGACAGACACAATGAAATATTACTCAGCTGTGAAAAGTTATATTTGCAGCAACATTGACAGATGTGGAGGGGATTATGCTAAGTGAAATAAGTTAGAATGAGAAAGTCAACTACTGAGTGATGTCACTCAGTGGAATATAACGTAACCAAGCAGGGACAGATGAGACTAAACCAAAACTTACTCTAGAAATATGAGGCTATGTGGGAGGGGAGGGAGAGGGTGTGATGTAGGAAACAAAGTGGGAAGAGGGCCCAGTGACGGTGGTGAGGACTGTGGGTGCCCTTAGGTGGGTGTGAAGTGGTAACAAACACTTGAAGAGGTGTGACCCTGTGCCTCTGCACACATACAGTATGTAAACCTATGTTACCTCAGTAGAAATAATACAATCATGGCTGGGGGGAGAAACTATCTTGAGCAAAAGAAAAATTGTCTTTTCCATCCATCACTGACCTCAGGACTTTGCCTTCGCCTCCTCACTGTCATGCAGGGTGAGGGCCTGGTTTCCCACAAGGGCAGAGGCAGGAGATGCAGGGACTCCTGGGGCTGCTCAGATCCGGCTGAGTAGAGACACTGCAGAGAGGGCGGCTCCGAGGAGACCAGAGACAGAGGGTCAGAGTAACCCCAGTGCTGAGTGAGGGTCTGGTTCTTTAGGGGAGGCGAGTGTGTATGTGTGTGTGTGTGTGTGTGTGTGTGTGTGTGTGTGTGTAACAGGAGACACAGGGCACACAAGATAAGAAAATAGGGGAGAATTATACATCAAGTCCCAGAATAAATAAATTCAAATCTCACAGAGAGGGAGAATGTCAGCACAACACCTCAGTAAGTACAGTTCCATGAAGAAGCTGTCTTTGAGCAGGACGTGAAGAAGAACTGGGTCTCAGGATAGAAGGAAGTTTAGAAATATGTTGTGGTTGGACTGAGCTGAAGGAGCTGGGTAGGACCCCCTCGAGGACCCTACCAGGATGTGGTTGCACCTGACAGCTCCCTCCCCAACCCCCAATGTTCACTTCAAGCTCTTCTTCTTTGGGGTCACTGTAGAAAATACACAGGCCTCAGAGTCAGGGAGGTCTACCCTGGCACCCCCTGTTTCCCAGGGGTCACTGCCTCCGTGGGCTACAGCTACTTTCTCTCTAGACCAGAGCTGGAGGGAGTCACACAGTGTGTGTGCCCTACTGGCCTGGCCCAGGGACAGGATTAGCCCAGGTCACACCGGTAACTGAGCTGAGCCTTCATGGAAGGTGCAGGAAGGGAGGGAGAGATGGGGCAGGGTCCATCAGCTCTTGGAAGATGTAATGTTACCCCAGGGTAACCCTCCATGTGCAGCAGGGAGAGGATCTCAGATAAACCCAGGCTGGTTCCCCACCTCCCTCCCCACTATAGTGACAGGATAAATCTCCTTGTATTCATGGCCACACTGGAGGGGAGCACAGACAGACAAGCATTGTTACTGTGTTTGTTACCAGGATTGGAGGTCAGACTTTTTTTTTAACTGTAAAAGTTCTTTTATTTTTAAAATTAATTTATTTATATATATTTTACATCATTGTTCCTTTTTAAACAATGTTTGTTTGTTTTTTCCTCCTCAGGTATAGACCCCATAGAAGTTCCTCCACCAATGCAGCTGTGCACCATCCCCACAGCTCCCTGTGCTCCTCCCTCCCTCCTTCCCATCCCTCTCCCTCAGGCTCCCCTACAGGATGTCTCTGGTTTATAATTATCTGTTTTTTTGTTTTGTTTTGTTTTGTTTTGCTTTGTTGTGCTTTGTACTGTTATTATTTTTCCCCTACATCTTATTTGTTTCCCCTATATTCCTCCTATATGTGAAGCCGTGAAGCCACCTGTTATTTTTCTTTTTCCTTCTGACTTATTTCACTGAGCTTAATTCCTTCTAGCTCCTTCCACGTTGCTGCAAATTTGATGAGTTTGTCTTCTTTCATCACTTAGTAATATTCTATTGCCTAAATATACCAAAACCTTTTGACTCATTTGTTGATTTGGGGGCATTGGGTTTGTTTCCATATCTTGGCTACTGTAAATATTGCTGAAATAAACATAGCAGTGCAGTTTTCCTTTTGAATTACTGTTTTTGTGTCCTTTGGGTAGATTCCTAGGAATGGAATTGCGGATCATTAGATAGATCCATTTATAGTAATTTGAGGGTCCTCCTCACAGCTCTGAATAATGGTAGGACCAGTGTGCATTTCCACCAGCAGTGCAGGAGAGTTCCTTTTTCTCCACATCCTCTCCAGCATTTGTTGTTTCTGGGGTTTTTTTGTTTTGTTTTGTTTTGTTTTGTTTTTCATTTTTAATGTGGGCATTCTCATGGGACTGAAGTGTACCCCATCTTCTTGATCCATTCAAGATCCCTGATTTAAAATACAATGAGAAACTACTTCACACCTGTGAGAAGGGCCCATATCTAAAAGACCAGACCTAACAAGAGCTGGTAGGACATGGAGACAAGGGACGGCCCTGCACTGATTTGGGGAATATAGACTGGTTCATCCCTGATGGAAAAAAGTGTCCAGGTTTCTTAGAAAATTAACTGAGCATCTGCCATAGGACCCAGCAGTCACATTCCAAGGTATCTACCCTGCCTCAGACGGCCCATGAGAAGTTCTCAGCTATGAACTGGATTGAAGTCTAAATGAATTAGCAGCAGGGGGGAGGCTGGGGAGAGCCCTCTAGAGTGGCTCTGCCTCTCCCCCAGCCTGAGCTCTTATTAAAGATATGAACAAAGGGACAAGGAAACAGCGTGCAATTGTGTTTATGCTTATACACATGAATTAGTTACTGCTGGAACAAGTTTTTCTAATTAGTAGGGATCATGCCACAAGTCAGCATGTCCTCAGGGAACAGGAGTTCATTTGGGGAAGAAGTTCTGTTTGCAGAACTACTAACCTCCTGGAACCTCCTGTGCAGAGTAAGCAGGGGCTCTCAGGGACTCCAGCTTCCCTTAGGGCGGCAGGTGCCAGCATTCCCAGAGGATGTTACATTACTTCAAAGGAAACCTACACCCCCATGATCACTGCAGCACTGTTTATAATTGCCAAGCTGTGGAAGGGGTGGTACACAGATAATAGAATACTGCTCATCAAGGAACATAAACTAATGCCATCTGGGGCAACACGGATGGAGCTAATTGAAATAAGCCTAGCGGAGAAAAACAAATGTATCACTTAGATATGGATATAGAGAAATTAGACAAAGGGCTAGATGGGGAGGACATGACCCCAGGAAATGGAGCTGGTGAACACCAGGCTGGGGGTGGGGAGGTGGAAACTACCAGAAATGGGCTGCTGTGGAGGTGCCTTCAGGAGAGGAGAAGAAATACACATGCCATGTGCAGCATGAGGGGCTGATAGCACCCCAAGTCCTGAGATGGGGTAAGGAGTGGGATGTGGGCACACAGCTGACTCAGGGTCATCAGAAGCCCTTCTGGAGACCTTCAGCGGGTCAGATTGAGGCCTCAGGTTCAGGGTCTGGCCTTCTCCTCCCTTCCAGTTCGCTCTCCTCAGTTCTCCATCCTTGCTGTCATCCTCATTTCCGGCTTGGTTCTCTTTGGAGGTGTGCTCATTGGATACAAGGTGGCTTCATGTGTGAGGGGCTAGAAGACGTGCTCAGGTAGGGAAGGGAGTGAGGGGATCTTGTCCACTGGGGGCTTTCATGTCTCAGGGAGAAGTTGCCCTACCTGGTTAATGGGAAGTACCATCCACACATGTGTGTTGCCCAGAGGGCATTTGGTCCAGTCCCCCCTCACCTCCTTTCTTTTTTTTCCCAGTCCTGACCTGGGTTTTCACTCACAGTTCTGGAAACTTCCTTGTGGTCCAGGATTAGAAGATTCCCATAGGCTTCTGACCTGACTCCTCCCTCACCTGACATGATGCTTCTTCCCATAGGAGGACAAGGAGGAAGCTACACTCAGGCTGCAAGTAGGTGTGTTCAAGGGTTGGATCCCTGAGCCCCTGGGAACAGTGTAGATGGAGCCCGTGGGGGAGTCACTCTCACATGTTCCTCCCGTGGTCTTATCTCTGACCAAGTTTTGTTGTGTTCTCCCCCAGCAGCCACAGTCCCAGTGCTCTGAAATGTATCTCAGCCCCTAAAGGTGAGACCCTCGAAGACTGCTGGGGGGCTGGAATTTGTGGCAGAGAGACTGGGACAAGATTATGGGGATGCTTTCAGGAGGACATCTTGAGAATGCGGTGGACCATTGATATTGTTAACACTGAGGGAATTCACCTGAATTTCTTCATCATTATTTTCTTTCAGGGTATTAGACAGCCTTGTGTGGGCCTGAGTGTTACAGGATTTCTTTTTGCCCACATTGTGTGGCTTTATGATCCCCTGCTTTAAACCTTCACACCTGTGAGAATGGCCCATATCCAAAAGACCAGAAACTCAAGTGCTGGCAAGGATGTGGAAAAAGGGGACAGTCCTGCACAGTTTTTGGATAAAGACTGAGCCAGCCCTTCTGGAAACAGTACTGAGGTTTCTTAAAGAGTAAATGTGGTTCTGCCATTGGACCCAGAAATTCTACACTGAGGATCTCCTCACAGAGGATACTCTCCGGTAAAGGGACCTGCACTCCCGTCACCACTGAAGCACTATTTACAGTAACCAAGCTATGGAAACAACCTAAATGCCCCAGACAGGTGGGAAATTAAGAAGCAGCTGGGATTACACGTGTACATATATGTACATATACAGGTGACCCCAAAGGAGATGAACGTTGGGGTTGGGGGAGGGAGCTGTCAAGGGTGAAGATGCCACCACATCCTAGCAGGGGCCACGGTGGGGGGAGTGGTCCTGCCCAGCTCTTTACACCTCAAGGCAACCATGAGATATTTCTAAACCTCCTCCTCTTCTTCAGGGCCAATGCTTTTTCAGTCCTGCTCAGAAGCTGCTTCTGCATGGAACTGTATTTACTGAGGTGTTGTTTTGACACTCTCTACTCTGTGTGCAATTTGAATTAATTTATTCTGGGGCTTGATGTTAATTGACTTCCCATCATCTTATGTTGTGTATCCTGTCATTCCTGTTACACACACGCGCAAACACACACACACTCCCCTCTCCTTGGGAACCAGACCCTCATTTAGCACTGGCGTTACTCTGACCCTCTGTCTCTGGTCCCCTCAAAGCCGCCCTCTCTGCAGTGTCTCTACTCAGCGGGGTCTGAGCAGCTCCAGGAGTCCCTGCACCTCTTGCCTCTGACCTTATGGGAAACCAGCCCCTCAGCCTGCATGACAGTGAGGAGGCGAAGGCAAAGTCCTGAGGTCAGTGACTGATGGAGGAGACAATTTACTTTTTTTTCTTTTTACCTTCATTGTATTATTCACCTGAGGTTAGCATTGGTTTACAATACTGCATGTGTTCAGAGGCAAGGGTCACACCTCTTCAGATGTTTGTTACCACATCACACCCACCCTAAGGGCACGCACAGTCTTAACCATAGTCCATTGGGCCCTCTTCCGACTGTTTCCTACTCTTACCCCCAGCCCATGGCTTCCATTCTGCAGTCATATATATAGAGAGTATGTTTTGGTTTAGTTTCATCTGTCCCTGCTTTGTTTCTTTATATTCCAAATATGAAATCATCCAGTATTTAACTTTCCCCTTCAAACTTATTTCACTTAGCACAATCCCATACACAACTATCCATGTTGTTGCAAATACAATATTTCATCTTTTTCACAGGCGAGTAGTATTCCATTGTGTATATAGCTTGTATTCTTTATCCCCTCATCTGCCATTGGGCACTTAGGTTGTCTTCATCGCTTGGTTATAGTAGACAGTGTTGCAGTGACCAGAGGAGGCGCATATTCCTTGGAATTAGTGTTTTTACCTTCTTTGGATAAATACTACGGAATGGGATGCTTGACCATGTGACAGGTCTATTTTGAGGAAACTTCATTTTAATTTTTTTTTATATAGGGGCAGGACCAATGTGCTATCCATAGAAAACAGAGGTTCCAGGTTACTGCCCCGCCCATGGAAAGGTGGAGCTGATCAGGGATGAGAAGCTAAGGAAGAGGAAGAAGACGTGGAGTAAGACGAGGAAAGGAGGCTGGAGGAGGTGCATGAAGAAGAGAGACATGTGAAGAAGAAACCACACTTGCTTCTCACTTGGACTTGTTCCAGGGAGTTGGGGACATGGAAAGAGACAAGTGAAAGAGGCAAAAATGTGAGTGAGAGACCCATGGGGAAGCTGACAATGGCTGCTGTTATCTTGATGTGGATTTTGATTTTGTTCTTTTCCTTCCAGACTTGCCTGGCCCCTCCTGCCCCTGTCCCATGGGTCTCTACCAGTGGGTGCCTTAACCTTGTGGCAGGCTTTTGGGCCCCAGTGTGCCTACTTTGGGCCAAGCCTGTTTCTCTGGGCATTTACCATTGAGGAAACGGGTAACATTGGGTGCTTCACTTGGTTAACTATTCTAATTATATTCTTTCTCTTCTCTCGCTCTATTGCACACTGATTCTCTATTTTATACTAATTGCATTAAAGTTCTTTTCTGTTGAAGGTCTTATACTTTAGAGTATGTTTTGTTTTTATGCAGCTGATGGCAGATCCCTTGTAGAGTGTACAGTTTTTAGGGTCCAGGGAACCCCTCATTCTGCCCACTAACAGGACCAGACATCATTCCCACCATGTGCCAGAGTTCCTTTTCCTCCACACCCTTCAGTGGGTCATTCTCACAGTGTGAGGTGGTAACTCATTATGATTTCAATTGGCATTTTCCTGACAGCACATGGCAAACATTTATCCATCTACCTATTGGCCACATGTGTGTCTTCTTTAGAAAAAGTACCTATTTAGCTCCTCTGCCCCTGTTTTGAGTTGTTTTCTTGTTTTGGAGTTCTTTGTAGATTTTGGAGATTAACTCCTTGTTGGATTGATGATGTGCAAATAGTTTCTCTGATTTGATATTGTCTTATCATTTTAATGATAGTTTCCTTCACTATGTAGAAGCTTTTTAGTCTGATGTGATTCCATTGGTTTCTTTTTGCTTTTGCTTCCTTGGAGCACAGAAGACACTATGGGCAGTGAAAATACTCTGCATGATATTCTCATGGTGGACACAGGTCATTATACATTTGTCCAACACCCCGAGAATGGACAACACCAGAGTGAACCCTGAGAGAAACCATGACTTTGTGACTGTGACATGCAGGTCCATCACATGTAATCCACGTGTCAGTCTGGTCTTAACACATGATTTGGACATGATGTGTGAACAGTTTTATAAATCGAGGAATAAAGTGTAATTTACTTTAGAAAGCATATTTCATGCTCATACAAGGACATTTAAATAACACTCAAGGATACGCATAAGTCATTCCACTCCACCCCCAAGACCCCAGGCAGCCAGTGTCTGCTCAAAAACAGTTAGCAATTTATCTTTTCTCATATATATATATATATATATATATATATATATATATATCCATGCTCCTGTCTGGGCAATAGTGTTTATTTTCCCAACAGTAAAGGAGTTCAGGTCACAGAGTGGGGAGAAACATTTGCAAATCACGAATCTGATAAAGGATGGTATCTACAAATAATGCCTAAAAATGATCAGAAAGAAATAACCCAATTTTAATAAGGACAAAATAGTGTAATAAATGAATGGCAACTCATCTGTAAAAATGTACAAAATTTCCTTACAAACAGCAACTTTAGTCATAGAAAAGTAAAAATATGATCAAATGCTCAATATCACAGTTAAGAACAACAGTGACACCATCATCCTTCTGTCCAGGGTGTGCACAACAGGAGACTCAACAGGTTCATTGTAAAAGATCCTTAGGGGCTGAGAGATACATCAGAGCCCTGGGCACTGCTGCTGCCTGGTTGAGAACAAAACAGAACCTGGTCAGAAATGAGACCATAGGAGGGAGTGATGATGGTGACTCTCCCATGGAGTCCATTTACACTGTCCCCAGGTGCTCAGGGATCAAACCACACTTACCTGCAGCCTGAGTGTAGCTTCCTCCTTTTCCTCCTGTGTGAAGAAACATCATGTGAGACTAGGGTGTGGTCAGGTCAGGAGACCTAAAGGAATCTTTTAATCCTGCAGAACAGGGAAGTTTCCAGAACAGTGAGTAAAGACCCAGGTCAGGACTGGGAAAAATGAAGAAAGGAGGTGAGGGGGACCAAATACCCTCTCGGTACCACACATATGTGTGGATCGTACTTCCCATTAACCAGGTAGGGCAAGTTCTCCCTGGAACTTGAAAGCCCCCAGTCCCTTCCCTACCTGAGCGTTTCTTCCTCCACATCACAGCTGCAGCCACCGCAGTTCCAGTGAGCACAGCTCCAAGGAGAACCAGGCCAGCAAAGATGCCCGTGGTAGGGATGGAGGACTGAGGAGGCACTGGAAGGTAAGGGAAGATTATACCCTGAGCCCCAGACCTTATCCTGGCCCTCTGAAGGGCTCCAGAAGTGCCCTGATGGCCCTGAGAACAGCCTCTGTGCCCACATCCTCCTCCTTACCCCATCTCAGGACTTGGGGCTCCAGCAGGCCTTCATGCTGCACGTGACACGTGTATCTCTGCTCCTCTCCAGAAGGCACCACCACAGCCGCCCACTTCTGGAAGGTTCCATCTCCCCCAGGCCTGGTCTCCACCAGCTCCATCTCCTGGGTCAGGTCCTCCCCATCTCGCTGCCAGGTCAGGGTGATGTCCGCAGGGTAGAAGTCCAGGGCCCAGCACCTCAGGATGACCTCATGGTCACTGGAGGGGTGGTGGGTCATGTGTGTCTTTGGGGGATCTGAGGTGGTAAATCAGAAAACTCACCTTGTGTTTCCTCCATGGACACTGAAGAATCCTCATGAGAGCATCCTCACAATGGACAAGACAACTGGTGTGGCAGCAAGAAGCATAAAATGTAAAAAACAGGCTAATCTGGGGGAATCTATGAGATTCTCCTATTCCTTAGAAAGTTCTAGAATGAGGACGAAAACCCAGGGTACGATGAAGCAGAGGGAGTGGAACACAGACTTTTTATTCCTGACCTGGGTGGAAGGTGAATGACACAGAAAAGCAGGAATCACATAACTGGAAATGTTCTCAGACCAGAAACAAGACTGAGAGAGAAACTTGTGGTTCTCAAACAGGCCCCTGGTCAACAGGACCCGGTGACGTGGGATGTCAGGGACTGTCTGTCTTTCTCAGGAGAGACGGGATCCCTTCACTGTCCTTCAGGAGAAGCAGGAGTCTCTGGGAGTCTCTCTAGTGCAGAACATGAACCCCAGGGGAGTCCCCCTCTCGGGACTAGAGAGAGGACTCATTTCCCCCAGTGACTCCAGGCAGGGGGGGACCGGGAGGCCTCCAGGCCCCTCTTACCCGTGCGCTGCAGAGTCTCCTTCCCTTGCGCCAGGAATCTGAGCAGCCACCTCAGGCACCTGCCCTCCACAAAGTTCCTGATCTTCTCAGCCTCACCCCGGGCCTCCCACTGGCGCCGGGTGATCTGAGCGGCAGTGTCCACAGCGGTCCAGGAGCGCAGGTCCTCATTCAGGGCCAGGTAATCCGCGCCTTCGTAGGCGAACTGCACATACCCACTGAGGAGGCGCCCGTCGGGCCCCACGTCGCAGCCAAACATCTCCTGGAGGGTGTGAGACCCTGTCCCTGCCCCGTGTCACCTCTTGTCACCCCGCACGCATCCCCTCCCGCCGGGAATAAACTAAACAGAATGAAAAGGAGTGAAAGCCCCGTGGCTGTTTCCGGGCAGGATGCAGAGAAGCCTGGAGGGGGAGACCCTGAGCGACCCCCGTCCGTGGGGATGGGGGTGCTGTCCCGGCCCGGACCCGCGCCAGCTCACCGGTCTCGCTCTGGTTGTAGAGGCCGCGCAGGGCGTCCAGGTGCGCTCGGGACCACCGTGTGTTGTCCCTTTGGTGCCGCGTCTCCTTGTCCCAGTCCTCCTGCTCCTCCTGCACCGCCTGCCCCGCCCAGGGCGCCCGCGGCTCCGCGCTCTGGCCCAGAGAGTCGCTGTCGAACCGCCCGAACTGCGTGTCCTCCACGTAGCCCACGGCGATGTAGCGGGGCTCCCCGAGGCCGGGCCGGGCCAACGTGGTGTAGAAAAGCCTCAGGGAGTGGGGGCCTGGGGGCGGGAGGGGAGACCCGGGCTATTCTTTTCCCCTTCGGGGGCTCGAGTCCCAGGGGGCGCCCACGAGACAGAAAGTGGGTGAAAGAGGAGTGAGAGTGAAAAGCGGCTGCGGGACGAAAATGGCCGGGACTCGGGGGGCCAGAGGAGGCTGGGGTCTCGGGGGACGGAAAGGGGCCAGGACGGGGCGGGGCCGAGGTGGGGGGACAACTAGGGCGGCGGCGGGGTCGCGCCTTTCCCACGCCCGCCCGCGCCCTCGCTCCCGCCTCTGGGAGCGCCCTGTCCCCTCCCGACCCGCACTCACCCGCCCGGGTCTCCCTCGGGGCCGCGGCCACCGCGAGCAGGAGCAGGAGGGCTGCGCCCCCCATCCCCCAGGACGCGCCTCCACCCGGGCTGGGGAGACGGAGTCCCGGCGGGCGGGCGAGGGCTTTGGAACGGGAGCCGCGGGGCTGCTGATTGGCTGCTCCGGAGACCTCCAGGCAATGGGGAGTGAGCCCTGGGGTGAGTCACCAGTATCCAGGAAGTAGGACCCGCCCAGGCTGTGAGCCCAGAAGTGGAACCAAGGGGAGAGGGCAAACCCCCAGCAGTCACCTTCCAGCCCTGCACACTGCACTGGGGACTGAGACCCAGACAGCCACACCCCGAGACCTGGGACTTTGCCGCCCCCTCCTCTCCTGCTCCGAGACCTTTGCCACACCGTGTCCCTGAGTCCAGGCCCAGGGACTAGGTCCACAAGCCTCAAACATTTTTCTTTCAGAAACTCTGTACAGTCTCACAAATTATTACGGATCCCATGTATATATATTTTTTTTAGGTGGGTTATAGCTTTAAACATTTACTTTACTAGAATAAAACCTTTTTAAAAGATGTTATTGCTTCTTTACTTTAGAATATAAATAACCTGGGGCCTCCCTGGTGGCGCAAGGGGTTAAGCATCAGCACAATGAAGTGACCTGTAGCTGCAGAAGCACCAGTTCAATCCATGGCCAGGGAGCAACCCACATGGCACAGCAGACCTCCCCTGTCTCACCTGCTGCTCCCCTCAGCAATGTATTTCTGTAGTTCTTCCTGTTCTGCTCCCCACTCTGTCTTTGATGAATCCTCTCACCCGCCACACCTCTGGCCTGTACCCCAGTTCTTGTATGCATAAATAATTTTTTTAAAAAAGAATATTAATAACCTATGGTATGCTAATGATGGAGTTTTTGGAGTCAGTGGGTTTGGAGTGCGGGGTCCTGGGGTTCACTCTGGGAAAGGTTTCACCAGAGTTCCTGTTTCAGCAACACACGAAGAATTCCCCAGGTGAGTTTCTCCACAAGACATTAGTTATATTTAAAGAGCAGATTTATTAGACAAGGGACAGAAGAGTAAAGGACACTTGCATAGACACAAGCGGGCAGGAAGATCTGCCTCCCGAAAGGGGCAGGTTTGCTGAGAGAGGCCTGCATGGTTGCAGGCAGGTGGCCTTGAGGAGAGCTGCCTCCACTGAGGGAGGTCAATGAAGAGAAGTGCAGGCATGATGCAGGTCACAGGCAGGCAGGAGGCTGCTGCCCTGCAGAGAAGAAAGTTGGTGAAAAGATGCACCTGCATAGTCACAGGTGGGCAGAGGGATTGCTGCCCCCAGCCTGTGCAGAGACTGCACTGACATAGTCTTTTTCTGTTTGGAAGGGGTCACTCCTCATGAGCCTTCTGGTTAGTTGTTGATGTTGGACAACTATGCAGAATCTGAAAGGGACAGGAGAGTCTACAAAGGGCTCAATCTCCATATCTTTACCCTTGGGCCAGTGCTCTAGACAGCAGTCTGATACCTGCTTGGATTTTCTGCTTTGTAATCCAGGCTTTGGAGCCTAAGGATCTTGGTTTCTCTATCTGTGTCAATGGCTGTGTTAATCCCTTCTACCCCCTGCTCCTTGTGTGAGCCAGGTTTCTGGTCGTGGGCCATCTCCTTTCCAGTCTTTTTCCATTGCTCTCCTCCATCTTTCACTAACTTCACAACTTCCAGTACTACTTTTACTTTTGGGATTTGTGGTGAAAAATTAAGTGAAAAAAAATTTTTTTTAATAATTTGATTCCAGTGTAATGAATACTGAAGATCTTTATAACTTAGTAGAACAATATATTACTTTAAAAAAATCACACATAAGCACAAGACCCAACCAATATGCAAGAGAGTGATGAGAACATATATTATTGAGCAAATGAATATAATAAAGATTCCAGCAGAATTTCCAGTCTTGGTGCAATTGTAACAGGCTGCTGCCCAGGGAAAGGAGAAGTTCCAGGTTCCCTTATCCCACTCAAAGGAGGGTGGAGCTAAAGAGAAGACAAGAAGCTGCAGAGGAGACTGAGGAAGGAAAGAAGCAGGTGGAGCCATAAGGAGACCTGGAGGAGGCACATGGAACAGAGAGACACGTGAAGAAACTGCGCTTACCTTTTGGTGCTGAAACTGATGTTGGTGAGAGACCTGTGGGAAGGTGACAATGGCAGCTTTTATCTTGATTTTGAATTTGCTCTCTTTCTCCCAAGCTTGTCTGGTTATTTCTGATCCTTTTCTGTGGGTTCCCACTAAAAGATGCTTTAGATTTGTGGCAGGCTTTCGGGCCTTGCTCTGGCCCAAAAGACCATTCCTGTGGTCTTTTACCCACAAGGGGATTGGTAACATGGGTGCTTGATTTAGAAACTATATTCTTTGTCTTTTCTGTATTGTTTACTAATTGTATTTGAAAGGTCCATGCAGCAGGCCTGAATGCAGGAGCCAACCAGGAAGCCCACCTGGGGGGCAGGAATGTGGATACCTGCCTGGAGGACTCAGACAATGAGCCTCCCCCCTCCCCCTACCAGTCTCCTCTCAAACAAAGAACCTCTACCTGCCCTACAAACTTTTCCCACCATAGGAGCCCAACTACCCACCTGACCTCTCCTCACCCTATAAAACCCTGCTTCCCTCTAACTACGTGCGCGACTTCACTGACCCCCCCACCTTGGGTCTGTGAGATCCGCCTGGGGCGCAATAAACTTTCCCTCCCTTTGAGAAATGTAGCCTGGCTCTCCTCTCCTTTACTGCGCCGAACCTTTCAGTATTCAAGTTCCTTCCCATTACAGTCTTACATGTTTTGTGTGGATGCAGTGGATGGCAGAGCCTATTTAGAGCAGACAGGTTTGCAGGGCCTGGGGTGCTCCTCTCCTTGTCCTGTAACACAATGAACACTCCCATGCAGGCATAATTAACAAGTTTGCTTACTCACAGCTCTTTCCCTTTTAAGATGCATGGCCAGGGCCTCAGCACTCTTATCTACAAGGTTGGGCAGTCAGCCAGCTGGCCTGTCTCTTAAAGGGCATCCCCAAATGCCTGCATCTTCACCCCCTTGCCTGGCCCCCCTTGTCGGGGGACTTTGCAGCAAATGGTTGTGCCTGCTGAAAAACGATGCTATTGATGGAGGACAGGAATGAAAAAAATAAATAAATAAACTGCAAAAGGAAGCACCACAAGACCAGAAACATGGCTCTCACAAGAAGATGGAGGTAGAAGAGATTAGCATAACCATCAACACAGTTATGGAAACTAGGATCCTTAGGCACAGACTACACAGTTGTGAAAACTAAGATCTTCAGGCACCAATGCCTGGATTACATAACATCCAAGCAGGTATCAGAGCTCACATCCACAGGTAAAGACATGGAGATTGAGCCCATGGTGGAATCTGCTGTCCCTTTCAGATTCTGCTTAGTTATCCAAAATCAGCCACTAACCCTAAAGCTCACAAGGAGTGGCCCCTCCCAAACAGCAGAGGACTATATCAGTGCAGTCTCTGCACAGGCTCAGGGCAGCAAGCCCACTGCCCACCTGTGTCTATGCAGATGCCTCTTTTTACCAACCCTCTCCCTCCGCAGGACAGCAGTTTCCTGCCTGCCTGCCCGTGACCTGCACCATGCCTGGACTTCTCTGCACTGACCTCCTTCAGCAAAGGCCGCTCTCCTCAAGACTGCCCGCCTGCAACCACGCAGGCCTCTCTCAGCAAACCCGTCCCTTTCGGGGCAGCTCTTCCTGCCCACTTATGTCTATGCAAGTGTCTTCTACTCTTCTGTCCCTTTCCCTAATAAACCTATCTTTTAAATATAACTAGTGTCTTTGTCTCCTGGAGAAACTCGCTGGGGACCCCACCACGTGTCGCTGAAAGGGGAGCTCTGGTGAAACCTTTCCCAGAGTGACCTCAAAGACCCCGTACTCCAAACCCACAGACTCCACAAAAACCACGTCACTATCAATGTAACAGATATGGACACAGTTGTGTATAAAAGGAAACCTTGGTCTTTAAACTGGTGCTGTGCTCACTGGAGCTGTGGTGGCTGCAGCTGTGATGTGGAGGAAGAAGCACTCAAGTGGGGAAGGGAGTGGGGGATCTTGTCCACTGGGGGCCTCCATGTCCCAGGGAGAACTTGCCCTGCCTGGTTAATGGGAAGTACCATCCACACACATGTGTGTTGCCCAGAGGGCATTTGGTTCAGTCCCCCCTCACCTCCTTTCTTCATTTTTCCCAGTCCTGACCTGGGTCTTTAGGCACAGTATTCCAGGATTAGAAGATTCCTTAAAGACTGTGTGGGCTGACTCCTCCCTTGTCTCACATGATGATTCTTCCCACAGGAAGACAAGGAGGAGGGAAGCTACACTCAGGTTGCAGGTAAGTGTGGATCAGGGGTTTGATCCCTGAGGCCCTGGGGATAGTGTTGATGAAGCCATTCAGTTTCCATTCATGATGGTGATTTTCATGTCTTCAAATCTTAAGGCCACTTATTAATGGCTCAGCTCACCATGCAGACGTTCACCTCTTTGACTTCAACTGTGGACAATAATTTACATTGTGGGGTAGAATTGGAGGAGCATTCTTCCTTTGAAGGAAGAGACCACAGTTATGTGAAGAAGGTGACAGAAGAAAAGCACGGCAGCGAGCAGGAAATGGTTGTAAAAATGAGAAATTAGGGCATTGCTGGTGGTGCAGGCAGTTGAGCACAGTGCTGTGAAGCTGTCCGCAGCCTCTGCAGTGGCACGGCAGACCTCTCCTGTCTTGCCCGCTGCTCCCCTCAGCAGTGTATTTCAGTCAGTCTGCCTGTTCTGTTCCCCACTCTGTCCCTGGTGAATCCTCTCACCCTCCTGCACATCTGGCCTGCACCCCAGTTCTTGTATAAATAAATCTTTTTAAAAAAAAAGGAGAGAGAGAGAGAAATGACTCAATGCTGACTTTACAAAGACTGAGCACATTATTTTTTTTTGGTATGTCATGGCGCGTTCTGTCCTTGTTGTCTTCCATGGATTTTATGGTTTCTGGTCTTAAGTCCCAGCCTATTATCTATTTTGAGTTGATTTTTGTGTGAGGTGGGAGACAGTGGTCTAGTTTCATTCTTTTGCACGTGGCTGTCCAGTGTCCCCAGCACCGTTTATCGAAGAGCCTTTCCTTGTGAACCCCTCATCTTAACCTTGTCTACATAAACTTCACTGGATGGCACGTTGGAGAAAGGGGTTTACTTCTTCCCATCAGTAGTTGTATTTTAAAATTACAATTCATTTTATGTTCTCCATTGTCTTTCAGCAACCTTAGGTATTTACCTGCAACTATTTCAAAAGCTATTGAAACGATCGAAAGATTAGAGGCATATGTCCATTAAAGAGGAAAGTAAATGATGAACCCATCTGGATCAGGACCATTAATATCTGACAATGTTATAGGACAGGGAGAGGGGCAGCCCAAGCCCCGCAAACCTGCCTATTCTAAATGGGTTCTGCCATCCACCGCATCAACACAAAACATAGGAGACTTTAATGAAAAGGAACTGTAATAAAACTAGGAAACAATACAGGTAAGGCAAAGAATCTAGTTTCTAAATCAAGCACCCAAATTTACCCATCCCCTCGTGGGTAAAAGTCCATCCAAATGGGATTGGCCCAGAGCAAGGCCCCAAGGCCTGCCACAAGTCTAAAGCATCTTCCAGTGGGGACCCACAGAAAAGGGTCACAAACAACCCGACAAGCCCGGAAGGAAAAGAGCAAAATCAACATCAAGATAAAAGCTGCCATTGTCACCTCCCCACGGGTCTCACCCACATCTGTGTCACCCAGTCCACGACCAAAAGACAAGCGCAGTTTCTTCACGTGTCTCTAGGCTCCATGCGCCTCCTCCAGGTCTCCTGGCTCCATCCTGCTTCCTTCCTCAATCTCTTCTGCAGCTTCTCCTCTTCCTGCTCAGCTCCACCCTCCCTTGGGTGGGGCAGGGAACCTCCCCCTTTCCTGGGGACCACCCTGTTACAACAAGACAGAACAAGGAACAGTGTGGGCTGACAGAGCAGCAGGAACAGGCCCTGAAGGGCTGGGAGAGGCAGTGAGAGGGTGAGTGTCCTTCCTGCAGGGTGTCCAGGATCTCCTAGTGTTATCCAGGGACACCTGCCCTGTGCTCTGTACCCCCCTCTTTTCCCTCTCCACTTGGAACAAAAGGAAGCACTAATGGGGAGACCTGTGTCCTCCTGGGGCAGTTTTGAGTCCCAGTCACTTCCTGCTCCCCTCCCCATGAGGTGGGTGGATTTAGGGGCTGCACTGTGCTGAGAGCTGGGGTGGGGGTGGGGTACATCCTGGAGCTGCAGCCCCGCCCCCCAGGAAGTCTGGCTGGTCATCTACCCTGGGGAGAGGGGGCGGGGTCCTGGTAGTGCCAGAAAAGCATGGAGCTGATTCTCTATGACCTGAGCAAACCTGTAAAGAAAAGCCCTGGAGCCCTCAGTGGCTTTCTCAGGCTTTTATTGATCTTTTACATGCAGAGAGGCAACCAGGTACACAGCAGACAGGGGTGCTGGGGTGCCAGGAGCTGGCACTCTTTACTGGGCTTTCTGGCAGTTGTCCCTCTCCTGTGTTCTCTGCTTTTCTCAGCCAATATAAATACTGCAGCCCTGGCCCACAGAAGTAAACAAGCAACTGAATATAACAATGTAACAAAATGCAGGCTTCCATCAGGCATGGATGCTAATGGCAGGAGGGCAGAAAAACCTGACAATCATTTACCCTGCAGGGTGGGTAACTTTCAGTGTTTTGTTGGGAAACTGTTATCTCACTGTAACAGGATGGTCTCCAAGAAAGGAGGAGCTTCCAGGTTTCCTGCCCCACCCAAAAGGAGGGTGGAACTGAGCTGGGAGAGAAGAAGCTGCAGAGGAGACTGAGGAAGGAACGAAGCAGGATGGAGCCAGAGGAGACCTGGAGGAGGCACATGGAGCGGAGAGACATGTGAAGAAACTGCGCTTCCTTTTGGTCGTGGACTGGGTGACACAGATGTGGATGAGAGACCCGTGCGGAGGTGACAATGGCAGCTTATCCCTTTATTGTGATTTTGCTCTTTTCCTCCCATACTTGTCTGGTTGTTTCTGATCCTTTTCTGTGGGTCCCCACTGGAGGATGCTTTAGACTTGTGGCAGGCTTTGGGGCCTTGCTCGGAGCCAATCCCATTGGGGTAGACTTTTACCCACGAGGGGATGGATAACTTTGGGTGCTTGATTTATAAACTATATTCTTTGTCTTTTCTGTATTGTTCCCTAATTGTATTAAATTTACTTTTCATTAAAGTCTCATATGTTTTGTTTTGATGGGGCAGATGGCAGAACCTATTTAGAGCAGGCAGGTTTGCGGGGTCAGGGTGCCCGTCTCCCTGCCCTGTAACACCATGTTCCCTTCCCCTCTGGCGCTCCTCTGGTGTGTTCTTTCACACTCAGAGTGTGCTCTGCCTTTATGAGGCAGATGGCAGAAGCCATTTGGAGCATACAGATTTGGGTGTCCCAGGGTGTCCCTCATTCTGCCTAACTGATTGAGGGTGTTTTCTCTGATCAGGACTCGTTTTCCTTCTCTACTTCTCTGCCTCCACTGGATCCTCACCCAGAGACAGGAATCCGCCAGGAGGAGGACTAAGCCCTCAGTGGGGATCTGACCAGGTTCCTGCTGTTTGAGGCAGGACCTTGTCTTCCGCCCTGGCAGGTCAGTGCTGGGGAGGGACTGACCTTCAGGTGAACTAAAGAAGCAGACAGAGCAGAATAGAACAGGGGCCTGTGGGGGGGACCCCAACTCCTTGGGGACAATATTGTGTGTCCTGATGCTTCTCCATGACACCTGCTCACACTGAGGGGGACAGGACCACAAGCAGGCGCTGGCCTGTCCTTCATGGGGGGCCTGGGTCTGGGCCTCTGACCTGGGAAGTCACTGGGTGATGAGGAGGGTAGAGCAGTTTGCACCCGGGACCAGGTGCTGGGAATGGAGGGGTCCAGTGTTTTGAGCAGAGTGGGTCTGGTGTGTGGGTTCCACAGGGTGGGAAGGGAAGGGAGGATGTTTTTTCCAATGAACCTCTTAGTCTCTAGCAGCGCAGAGGCTCAGCAGCCCTGGGAGGAGCCAGGTCTGTCCTTGGTCTCAGGGCCTAAGGAGTCACCAGGAAGGGCCCTGCTCCTGTTGGTGGGGGTCCCTGGGCCCTTCTCCCCCCTGAGCCCAGAGTCCTGGCTGCCCTGCTCCTCTGTGTGGGCCTGGCTGCCTCTTGCCCTGTCTCTCCCCAGCCCTGAGGAGATGGCGCCTGCTCCTGTCCCAGCTCTGTTCTTTGCCTCCTCCCCTCCCTGCTGCTCCTCCTCCAGCTGCTCCCCGGGGTCCAAACATGAGTGTGATGACCAAAGGGCATGATGGCTCAGAGTAGGATCTCTATGAACCCATGCAGAAGTGTGAAGGAGTCCTCGAGCTCTCAGTGGCTCATCCCAAACCTGGCATTTATCCTAAAGACAGGCCTCCTAAGACATTCAGGCACCCTAGCTCAGAACGCCCCACCCACTGCCTTCTCAAAACAGCACCATGCCTTGAGAACATCTTATTGACAAGGTAAAGGAAGGCTAAGGCTTAGGGTCAGGCAAAACTTTATTCTTTGCTCCCTCTAAGGAGCCATGTGGAATGGGGGATGGTGAGAACCTGAGCTTTAAGGAAAACCCGGCGTTTGGGGATGACCTGACAGTTTGACTTATAAGTTATGGTTTCCAATAGAGAACATTGAACTTAAAATAGTGTTCATAAGTTTGTTTAATCGCCACTGGGTGGTAAAAACATCCATCGTGAGGTTGAAAAACGACGCCTCTGGTGTGTTTCAGTCCCTAAACTGATGTTTGCAGGAAGTTTGCCTTTTCTTTCTTCTGGATTGTAGAATCAAGTGCCAGGTATCAACTTTCATTCCATTTTTTTCCCAGTGGGAAATTTTCTTCAATTCTCAAGTCAGGATTTACTGATATTTGAAGCTGCTGTCACCTGATGATTTTGGAACTGATTTTCCCAACCTTCTTCATTCCAGTACACATTTCAAACTCCTTCATACTTAGAATCTTCACCCTGAAGATTTCCTCTGTGAGGGCTGTGATAACTGACTCTTTGAAATAGAAAGTTGCGGGCCTCCCTGGTGGTGCAGCGGGCGGAGCACTGCGCTGTGAAGCTGTCCCCAGCCTCTGCAGTGTGGGTTCGATTCCCGGCCGCCCAGGGAGAAACCCACGTGGCACGGCAGACCTCTCCTGCCTCTCCCGCTGCTCCCCTCAGCAGTGTCTTCTGTCTGTCTGCCTGTTCTGCTCCCCACTCTGTCTCTGGTGATTTCTTTCACCCTCCCAAGCCTCTGACTATACTCCAGTTCTTATATAAATAAATAAATCTTTAAAAAGAAATAGAAAGTTGCCTATATTTTCCAAAATTCAAATCCTAATTCATAAAAGGGCTTCAATCACTTCCCCCACCTCTCAAAAACACTGTCTCAATTCCTTCCCACTGCACGGTCTGGTTAGGAACTGAACCAAACTATATTAAGGACAATTATAAATGAAAGACTTGAAACAGTGGATCAGAGGGAGGGATAGTGACGGAAAGAAAATTCTGAATAAACGGCATCATTCCTCATAGGGCCCAAATCAGCCTTTGAAACACATAAGCCAATTTAATTCCTGTTGTTATCTCTCACAAGTGAGAATTTTGAGGCAATACCAAATGTCTGAGAGTTTAGGACATTTTTTTTTTCTTTTTCTCCAAGTGGGAGTTGGAGTTATGTGATTTCAGCAAGGTTGGAGGATGGTGTGTGAGGAGAGCAAGAGGTTCCACTGGAGCTCAGATTGAAGTCCAGCCCTTGCTACGCAACTAGTGGGCTCTGTTCATGCCTTGACACTTCTTTTGACAAGGTAAAACTTCTATTTACTTCTATAGGGAAGGGTTTGCTTTCTGGTTTCAGGAAAAAAGATTTTTATGTGTAGATGTCTAAAGTGAGAAATCCCACCTTGTCTCATTATTTGTGCTCCCATTTTTATTGTGTTTCTCTAATTATATTATGTAAATATCACACATTCATTGTGAACAACTCAAACCATTTATAAAATATGAAACTTCTGAAATATAAAAATGTAATAAAAAAATCTTGTCATCTTACCATAATAATAAACATTAATATTTTGGTGACATTTTTGCATGCATCACTTTACATATCTATGTGTTTTTAATAAACAGCATTTAGCATAAATGATAATTTTCCTGTGGATACCATTCTACACCCATCTCAGCAGCTTAATCCCCATCTCCATTTTCCCCAAGTAACACACATATCTTAGCCAGAAAAAAAACTTGAGATTTTGCATGCGAATAGTTTATTTGGGTTCATTACCATGGGAACAGGAAACATAAAGCAGGGAGTGGAAGAAAAGTTGATACCAGGGAGCTTTACTGACCTGGGTACTGCCATGGGCAACTGGGGTTCAATCTCCCTGACAAATAAGGTGCAACTGGACTAAGGTGGTGGAAGTTGATACCTGCATGAAACTGGTTACTATGAAACAATAAACTATAGCAGTAAAAAGGTGAACTGAAGGGATAGAAGACATGAGGACTGAGAAATGTCCAATACAGTCTACTCCTTACACCACTCAGATCTTTTCATGGGCTCTGTGGAGTCCAGTCAGTCACAGGGTCTTTGATGTGGTGGCCAGTGACAAGCTCTACAAAAGATCAGTTAATGGGCCAAGCCTCCACAGATGCATGTGGTCACAACACCATTATCAATGTGCTTTGTCTCTTTCCCACACAGCCATTCCAGATTCCCCTCCCCCTGGAGCAAACCTACATTCTTCATCCCTGCAGAGTGGGAGGCTGAGTCCCTCACCCCCATCAGGACATGGTTGCTGCATGGCCCGTTTGTATTTCTACTTGGCAAGAAGCCCCAGTTCTCCAGAGTTTCTACACGTGCTCCTTTCTTATTACATTGTGCAGCAGCAACCCTAGCTCCTCATAGTAATCAGGGTCAGTTTTTCTGAAAACAATAACAATAGAGTTCATTGTGGCTCACTGGCTCAAGGAATATAAATGCTTAGGCAGTAGATATAACATCAAATCTAGCAGAACCTTGCTGGTACAAATATGCCTCCCAACGTCCCACCTCACGTCCCTGGAGAGCCTCTAAACTAATAGGGTGAAGGTGTGGGGTGAGAAGTATAAATTCCTCCAGTGCATCATTAGGAGTAATGGTGAGAGTGGCTGATCCTTCTTCACCTCTTAGTTGCAGGATCCATGCTTTCTCGATATTGGAACACAGATTATATATTGGCCATTACTCAATGTGTATTACACATGTTGAAAGCTGCCTTCCACCATCTCAGAGTGTTTTGCCCAAGATAAAATGTTAAAAGTTTTTAATGTCTCTCCTCCTTCAATTATGCTGTCAACTTCCAAGTGACATGCTGTGTGGTAGAATCAGTGATTCCTGCAGACATGCTGCCAATGTCATACTTATTTCACCATAAAATGTGCCCCTTATCAGAGGCAATGTTATATAGGCTCTATGCTGGTGAATCAGGCAATCTGTTGGCTCTTAAAAGGAGATGCTGGCAGTCAGGGAAGGGAATCTTACATCCAGAATGGATGTCAATTCTTGAGAACACATCACTCTTCATAACAGGGTAAACTGAGTGAAGAAATCCACCTGTTACCATGTAGCTGTCTGGTCTACTTAAGTGATGTTATCACAGCAAGAGCTTGACTGTGATTTCTTTGACTGGAAATCTGGGCATTCGTGAGTGACAGTGACTGTGAATCTCCCATGATGAGAAGAAACTCATGCTACTGGACTCATGTATGATCAAATCGCCCTTGATCTCGATTTCTATGACTTTCAGGGACTGTTGAATAAGCCCTAGGGTAACCAACAAGAGAGGCTGAGTGTTATCCACACAAAGGGGACATGATCTGTGGTAGGTGCTCTCTGAGGTGAGAACTAACATGAGACACAAAGGTCTTAAACCCTGTGTCCACTCCCATGGACAAAAATGCCTCATTTCCTAACTTCCTTTGACGTTCATCTTCTCATCTTGCTCCTTCTCAGCACTGAATCATTCAGAAAGTCACAAACCACTGCCAGGAGTCTATTTTATAGCCATAATGGAGGGAGGTCAACATTGCCACCATTCAAATTAAGTCATCAGGGCACTGCCTGCAGCTCTTGCCACTCCTTGCTGTCTCATTAGGCACTCCTGGGTGAGGCTATTTAATGAAATTGTAGCCCTGGATATCCCATTACATCTCTAATCTTAATATCTTCCTCCTAAAGCATATGTTCTTATAAATGGATGTCCTAACATGGACTGATATAGACATTAATAATGATTTCTTGATTATACTTATGTAATGACCTATGGCTGATTTGATAGATATTGCTCATTTACAAAACCCTACTGTTTAACTAAAATTCAATATCCCCAATTTTTTTTTTCTTTCTGCATAGAAGAAGTAGAGTATAGAGGTCCCCTGGCTGAAAAAGGAGAAGTGACACTATGGAACAACAGGCCCAGGTCCACGGGCCTGCAGGCAGGCTTCGGTGCTTCACCTGGGGCACAGGGACGGCCGTGGCCCTGTGCTGGCGGGAACAGCAACAGCAGGCACTGAGGGCAAGGCGCTCTGTGGCCTGCCTGGTTGCAAGGTGGCTGCGGGCCGAGGGTGTGGCTTGGACCCTCAGGCTTTCCAAAGCCATCAGACAACCTGAGCCTTCCTGAAGGGACTCAGTTGCCACAATAAGGAGGAGGGGCCAGACCTCCTCTGCCCTGTGGTGGATCCGGTTCCAAAGCTCCCAAGGCGGCTGCCCTGCCCCAGCAGCACGCTCACATAGGGGGATGGGGGCTGCACCCCCAGCATGAATTTCGAAGGCTCCCTGACGGCCTGCTCCCTGACAGCGGCACAAGCGGCCTATCAGCTCAACACCCTGCGTGACCATCTGCCCTGCAGGTCCTCGAGCCTAGAGACTTCCACAGCCAGAGAACATCCACCTAGGTGGAAGGCCCGGGTAAGACAAGTCTCAGTGGCTGTCTTCAGTCGGAGGTACTTTGGGAACCTGGGGTTGGCTTGCCTGTATGAACTTAAGTGTGTGTGTGACCAATAAAGGAATAAAATTCTCTCTGAGAGCCAACTTCTGACTGAAGCTTATCTATCACCCTCGCGGCAGATGCCTTCTCTCAAACCTCGGTCCCTTGGAGCTTAGGCCAGATATGTGCCCTAAGCGCCTCATCTTTTACTGCAGCACTGCGTGGCCTCCATACCAATTGGACAATGGCTCCCACGGGCCGAGCATGGCGCTTTTGACTTCTTGATCCTTACAGACCTAAAGAGTTCTGTCACCGCAATGGAAAATGGTCAGAGATCCCTTAGGGCCAGGCTGGCTTTCTCTTGTGCTCCCGTGCCCCCCTCCAGCCCCTCCCTCCTGAAAACCTGCCACACTCTCCAAGTCTTGAGACTCCTCTCACTCTCCCCCTCTCTGGACCCTCTTCAACGTTTTCTGATCCTCTAAATTCTCAGTCTTCACCTCCTCCAGCTCCCCAATCGGGCCTCCCCTCTTTTTTTTCACCTCCTAGCCACCACACCCGTTCTGGGTGGTCCTCTTCTGGGTCCCCTCAGGGAAGTGGCGGGAGTGAAGGAGGAATTAGGGTCCATGGTCCTTCCTCTCTGTCTGGTCTCTCCCAGACTGAAAAGCTTCTTGGCTCTTTCACTAACAATCCCACCACCTACACCAAAGAGTTTCCTTGTCTTACCCAAGCCTGTGACCTTACTTGTCATGATTACATGTGATCCTCTCTTCCACCCTGACCTCTGACAAAAGGGAGCAGGTTTTTAGGTCTGCCCAAGACCATGCAGATCAGGTCCCTGTGACTGACACAACCATGGCCCCAGGCTCTGCAGCAGTTCCCAGCCCAGAGCTGGGGTGGGGCTCCCAGACTGACACAGGCAGGGCCCCCGGGGCAGGACTCACCAAGACCATTTTATTACCTGTCTCCTAGCTGGTCTCCAAGCAGCTGTGCACAAAAGTGTAAATTTTGCTAAGCTCAGGGAGATCACCCAGTCTGCCTCAGAAAACCCTGCTGCCTTCCTTAGCCGCCTGACGGAGGCTCTCCAGCGCCATACCAGGCTTGACCCTGACTCAAATGGAGGCTCAACAGTTCTGGCTACCCATTTTATATCTCAGTCAGCTCCTGACATTAATAGAAGCTTAAGAAGTTTGAGAGGACTCCCCTGATGGCGCAGATGGCAAAGCGCCGCGCTGTGAGTCTCTCCGAGGCCTCTGCAGTGCCGGTTCCATGCCGGCCGGCCAGCGAGGGTCCCACATGGCACAGCAGACCTCTCCTGCCTCGCCCGCTACTCCCTTCAGCAGTGTATTTCGTCAGTCTGCCTGATCTGTTCCCCACTCTGTCTCTGGTGAATCCTCTCACCCTCCCACATATCTGGCCTGGACCCCTGTTCTAGTGTAAATGAATAAATAAACCTTTTTTTTTTTTTTTTTAAAGAAGGCTGAGGACTGTCCTCAAACCCCTATCCAGGATCTGCTGAATATGGCCTTGACAGTTTTTAAAAACCGGAAGGAACAGGACAGGGCAGAGAGGGAACCCCGTAGTCTCCAGAAGGCTGGGCTTCAAGCTCAGGCCCTGGTAGGGCCTTGAGACCACCAGGCCATGTTCCTTCAACCACCGCAGTGCCTGCCGCCCGACAGAGGACAACAACGGGCCCCATGGCGCCCAACCCACCACCGCTGGGAGCCTGCTTCAAATGTGGTCGAGAAAGCCACTGGTCCAGACAATGCCCCAACACCTGCCAGGACCATGCCCCATCTGCAACGTCCAGGGTCACTGGAAAAGTGACTGTCCCTCCATGCCTGGCTGCGGTGGACCAGTCCTTCCAGCCCCTGCAACTCTTGCCACCGGCGGTCTTCGGTTTGGCAGCTGAGGACTGAAGAGGCCTGGACTCATCGACCCCGATAAACTTCAAGGAGCCCAGGGTAACAGTCAAGGTAGCAGGTAAGTCCAACTCCTTTCTGGGCTCTCCTTTAATATGTTGCTGGCCTCCTTCTCTGCAGACCTTCTCTGCCACAATCTCAGCAACTCACTGCACAACTCCTCACCTTCCTGGGCTCAGTAGGGGACTCATCACTGTGGTCCTCGACCGTGTGCACAGTTGCAAGAGACTTCAGGCTCTGGAAACAACCACCTTGGTGGCCTCCACTGGTGGCGCAGTGGTTGAGTGTTGGGCTGCGAAGCTGCTTGCAGCCTCTACTGCCCGCAGCCTCTGCAGCGCTGGTTCAATCCCTGGCCACAGGTGAGGGTCCCACATGGCGCGACAGTCCTCTCCTGCTGCCCACTGGTCCCCTCAGCAATGTACTTCGGTCCTTCTGCCTGTTCTGCTCCCTGCTCTGGCTCTGGTGAATTTTCTCACCCTCCCGCGCTTCTGACTGTACCCAGTGCTTGTATAAATAAAATTAAAAAAAAAAAAAGTTCTGTTCGCAGAACTTCTAACCTCCTGGACCCCCCTGTGCAGAGTAAGCAGGTGTTCTAGGAGACTCTGGCTCCCTTTAGGGCGGCAGGTGCCAGCACACCCGCAGAAGATCTTACACTACTTCAAAGGAAACCTGCACCCCCCTGATCACTGCAGCACTTTTTACAGTAGCCGAACTGTAGAAGGGATGGTACATAGATAATAGGATACTACTCATCAAGAAACATAAACTCATGCCATCTGGGGCAACATGGATGGAGCTAATTGAAATAAGCCCAAAGGAGAAAGACAAATATATCACTTAGATATATGGATATAGAAAAATTAAACAAAGGGCTAGTTTAAGCTATCCCGTGAGTCTCCCAGGTGGTGCCTGACTACTGGCTCGGCTGCAGACCAGCCCAGACTTTCTGGCCTGGCAGCTGGATGGTGGACTGACCCTCTGTAGTTTGGCATCAAACTCATTTGATGACAAAGCCTGACTCCAGCTGACTGAATCCCCCATTGTGTCTTGTTTTACCTGCACCAACTACTGTTCCCCAGCCTCTGCTGTTTGCAGAGTCTGAGATGGATCTTGTACTTGATGCTGCATGTAATTTTTTGTTTGTTTGTTTTTAAGATTCATTTTTTATTTATTTATGCATACAAGAACTGGGGTATAGGCCAGAGGGGCAGAGGGTGAGAGGATTCACCAGACACAGAGTAGGGAGCGGAATAGGCCGATCCACTGAAATCCACTGCTGAGGGGAGGGGTGGGTGAGACAGGAGAGGTCTGCTGCCCCATGAGGGTTGCTCCCTGGCCAGGGATCAAACTCAGATCTAAGCAGTGATAGCATTCAGGCTTAAACCTTATGCCACCAGGGAGGCCCTGTTTTTATATTTTTTTATATCTTTTGATATTATTTAAAATAATAGAAGCACTCCTACTGCTCTACTTTCATAATAAACATGCTCCTTCCTCCCTGCCTTTGGCTCAGGTCGGGTTTACACGTGTCTTTGTCACCTTTACTCAGTGTCCATCTCTCATGACAGAGCAAGCTCTATGTCTCCAGGGTCCTCTCTCTGCTCCCCATTGTGTCTGCAGGGGAGGCAGCTTGGGGAGGCAGGAGCCAGCCAGGGAGAGGGATGCTGGGAAGTGAAGAGGAGGCAAAGGCAGAGAACACTAGGGAGATGCTTCCCGGTTCACTGAGAAAAGCATTTCTCAAAGTGTGATTGTGGAATCCTTGAAGTTACCCAGAGCCTGTCACAGGAGCCACGAGGTCAAAACTATTTTCAAAATGTCACTTAGATACATACCACTGACTTTTTCACTATTTTGCCATCTGCTGAGGTAAAACTTACTAAAAATGGATCTTATATTACTAACTGCAGTTATTCTTCACAAGTACTTACCTCAGAAACACAACTCCAAGCCAGTTTCATTTCAAAGTGTCTTGGTTGAAGCATTAAAAATTATCTTCATTATTCTATCATCCTCAAATCCACATTTTACAGCACCTGATGCGATGACACGCAAGTGCACACACAACACTCCTGCTGCGTTCCCAGCTATTATGTGCCAAGAAACATATTTGCATGAGATGAATTAGACTATTTTTCTTTTTTTTGTAGGCAATACCATCTTCACATGAAGGAATGAATGACAAAATCTGTGGCTATTTGATTTGGTTAATTAGCAGACATTGTCCTGAACTTGAGTGTGTGCTCCTTTAAGAAAATCAACTGACAAGGGCCTCCCCTGGTGGCATAGCAGTTGAGGGTTGGGCTGTGATCCTGGCCACTGGTGAGGGTCCCACATGGCAAGCAGACCTCTCTTGCTGCCCAGTGCTCTCCTCAGCAGTGTATTTCCTTGTTCTGCCTGTTCTGCTCCCCACTCTGGCCCTGGTGAATTCTCTCACCTTTCAGCTCTCTGACTGTACCCAGTTCTTGTGTAAATAAATAAATAAATCTTTAAAAAAAAAAAAAGAAAATCAACTGGCAATTGATAACTGAGAGTAACTTCACCTTGACCAAATATAAGTGCTCAGAAAAAAACAGAATCATGAAAATTGTGTCCTATCACTTGCCAACTTCCAGTACTACTTTTACTTTTTGGATTTGTAGTGAAAAATAATTTTTTCATAGACTTCAACCAGAACCACAGTTAAATGCAGAAGGAAGCATGAAATTCCTACTGTCTTCTAATGAGACAGACAAGATAAACAACGAGACAGACAAGAAGACAACTGCAAACATAAAACACGTGAAAGATCCACTCTTCTCATTGCCCTGATTATTTTCAGAAATAAGTTATTTTTCTTAAGAACACTTTCTATTAACATGCATTGGATTATTACTATTATTCTAAATAAACAGCTACATGATCAAACTCAGCTTTATTCCCAGTGTGGTAAGTATGGGGAGCGATACCTCCTAAACAAGATTATACTTGGCGTCCTCCCTAATTTGTAAGACTGGACACAGATCCGGGAAGGAAGACTGAGAATCGCAGACCCAGTGCCTGGGTCATGGAGACAGGGTGAGGAAGCTTTGGGTGAGGAGAGGAGGGGCCAGAGCAAAGCCCCAGGGCCCTAGTCTGGTTCTCATAGTTCCAGGCCCCAGGGCTGTGTCTAGGGCAGGAAGGTTACTGTTGGGGACACCCCACTGCCCCCTTAGCCTCCCTTCTGTCTCCACCACCTGTGCTGGGCCCTGGACACTTGTGACTCCTCCCCAGTTCTCAGTCCCCAGTGCCTGGAGGTTCCCAGAGAACCAGTCAGCATCACTGCCTGCCCAGGTAAGTCTCCACCCACCAGCCTAGGGTCAGAAGCTCCCCAGACCCCAGCAGTGCTGGGCATGGGGCCCCCAACCTCCTCCTGCTGCTTCTCTCCAGGGCTCTGGCCCAGACAGACACCTGGGCTGGTGAGTGCAGGGTGGAGGGAAAAGGCTTCTGCAGAGGAAGCTGCTGCCTTAGGCCCCTCTGTCACCCCCGTGGCGCCCCTCAGTCCTGGTCCCTTTCTGTCCCCCCACCTGCCTCCTCCTTTTGTCCCGAGTCTTGCCCCTTCTGGACCCGCTGCCCATGTTCAGTCTCTGGAGCTCCCTCCCTCCTGGACACTTTCTCCCCTGCCCCATCTCCCGGGGACTCAGGACCCGCCCCGGGAGGAGGGTCCGCCCGGCTTCACCCCTCCCCGCCCCCAGGCTCCCCCTCTCTGAGGGTGTTAGAAATGGTGATGTCCCGCCCGGCCTCGGGGAGCCCCGGTGCATCGCGGGGGGCTACGTGGACGACACGCAGTTCGGGGGTTCGACGGCGACTCCCCGGGCCAGAGCGCGGAGCCGCGGGCCCCTGGGCGGGCGGGCGGGCGGGAGGGTCGGGCGAGGAGACGCGGCTCCGCAGACACTCGGCGCGGAGGCTCCAAGCGCTCCTGGAGGCCCCGCGCGGCCGCCGCAGCCAGAGCCGGGCCGGGGAGCAGCGCGGGCCGGGGCGGGTCACCGCTCCCGCCCCACCCCCCGCCCCGAGTCTCGGGGCCCCGTGACCCCCGAGGCCGTGGCCCCTGCCAGGCCCCTTGACCAGGGAGGAGCCCGGCGGGACTTTCACCCTTTAGTTTTTTTTTTTTTTTGTTTTTTGTTTTTGTTTTTTTGTTTGTTTTTTAACCAAAGAGTAATGTGTTTATTTCACTTGAATTCTTAAAAATACTTTTTTTTTGTCAGTTGTCACATAAAATGTCCTAATGTAAAAAATTTCATTGAAAAAGGAAAGCATGAAAAAACAGACCCAAAATGTTAAGATTTTACTTACAAAGCTTCTTCGTTGTACAGAAAGTAAAAACGCTGTTCCAACTTGGGCATAACCGGTGGTCACAGATGGGGATTCACCCACCACGGCTGTCCCCGCTGCAGCAAGTCTCACATGACAACCTAACACGCTTACAGTTTTGTTGGGGTGAAGTCCCCAGGCTCGGTGGTGGATTTCCAAGAGGGACTCAATGGGGGGCGGAAAGTCACAGGAACTGTTCCTTGGCTCTCTGGGTGGGGGGTGCCCTGGGGTTTGTGTCACAGCCGCCTTTTTAAAAAAAAAAAAAAAAAAATCTACCAAATCCTTCTGCGCAGTCCAACCAATACCGAACAGTTCGCTCTTTTTTAAAAAGTTTATTTGGGTTTTAATCATCTTGTCCTTCATCATCTGTTTCCCGCTTCCTTTTTTCTGCTTTTCCGCTCTCTTCCTCCTCCTCCTCCTCATCCTCATCTCGTCATCTTCATCTTCATCAGCTCCTCCATCCTGCCCAAAATCTCCTTCCTCCCACTGACTTCGTCCTCGTCTTTGTCCCCTTCTACATCTTCATCCTCGTCCTCGTCCTCCTCACACTCTTGCTCCTCACCATCCCGTCTTCCCATCCTGGGCATCTCCCCCTTCTCCGTCCCCCTCCTCCTCCTCACACCACGCGCCGCAGCATCTGGGCCGGGGCTTCTCCCCTCGGGTCACAGCCGCCCAGACAGGCCAGCCGAGGGGAAGCGTGGACACGCCCTCTGGGGGTCATTCGGGTCAGCGACCCACAGTCACACAGGCCCAGGCGCTTCAGACCCGCCAGCCTTTTCAACGGCTCCGAGGTGCTGGTGTCCTTCAGTTTATTTCCACTTAAGTTAAGATGTCTGAGATCTGGAGGTTTTTCTGCTAACATGTCCAGAACGCCAGATTCTATTGTCACTGAGCTCAAGCCTTTTCAATTTAGGGAGTTTGGGGAGATTTGAGACTGAAATCCCGCCTGCACTTATCAAACTGAGGAACTCTAAGTCCACACATTCACCTGTCAGGCCCTCAATGTTCCGTCCTGTGCTTTGCAGTTGTCCAGGACAAGCGGCCGGGCCCGGTTCCTCGGCTCCGGGTGGATCCTCTTCTTCGTTTCCACGATTCCCTCTTCCCCCCTCTTCAAACTTCACTGTCCGCGGCAGAGGCGGAGCGGGGAGAGGCTCCCGCCCGCGCGGCGAGGGCCTCAGGAGGGGTCTGCGCGCGGCAGCGGCCGGCGGCGCGATCCGGCGAGCGGAGCCCCCGGAGCCACGTTACTCGCGGGAGCGGAGAGAAACCATGGAGGGAAAAAGCACCCTTAGGTTTTATTTAAGTTCAGGATTATTCAGGGCGGGAGACCGGGTGCGGGCGGGAGACACGGGGTGACTGAAGGGCGGGGCTGAAGAGGGGCTGCGGGGCCTTTGATCTCCCTGAGGCGCGCACCCCGCAGGGAAATGGCATCATGGTGAGGAAGCGCCCCCTTCTGGCCAGAGAGGGAGCTGTCGGCCACGTTTTCCAGCTCTGGGATGGAGACTGGCCCAGAGGCTCCTACTTTTTCTGAAGGACAGTTAAGGAATCCAGTTTCTCCTGAGAAAGAGGGGAGACCATCCCTGAAATCTCCCTTCACTTTTGACCGGCAGCCATCTTAGGAACAATGAGTTTCTCTCTCAAGATCCTGTTTTTTGGTCAGAGAGCATTTTTGGAGATCTCACTCCTGCCTGTCTGTGTCATCACCCTCCGCCCAAGTCAGCAACAAAATGCTTAGAGACCTGCATCCCACCCTGGGCTCTCACCTGCTATCCCCCCTCCCAGACCAGGCTGGTTTCTGGGGTTTGTGCTTCCTCCCTCCAAGCATACTGTGCTGTCCACTGGAGGATGGTCACGTGAGGCTGCTTCAGTGACCATGCAGGAAACATAAAGCATGAAATTTCCGGTTCTTCCCACTCAGGCCCCCAATCGCCATATGTGACCCATCACCCCACCTCTGAGGATGAGGTCACCCTGAGGTGCTGGGCCCTGGGCTTCTACCCTGCGGACATCACCCTGACCTGGCAGCGAGGTGGGGAGGACCTGACCCAGGAATCAGAGCTGGTGGAGACCAGGCCTGGGGGAGATGGAACCTTTCAGAAGTGGGCAGCTGTGGTGGTGCCTTCTGGAGAGGAGCAGAGATACACGTGCCATGTGCAGCATGAGGGGCTGATAGCACCCTGAGTTCTGAGATGGGGTAAAGAGGGAGATGTGGGCACACGGCTGACTCAGGGGCATCAGAAGCCCTTCTGGAGACCTTCAGAAGGTCAGACTGAGGCCTCAGGTTCAGGGTCTGACCTTCCCTTCCCTTCCAGTGCCACCTCCTCAGTTCTCCATCCTTGCCATGGTCCTCATTTCCCGCTCGGTTTTCTTTGTCGGTGTGCTCACTGCACACAAGGTGGCTTCATGTGTGAGGGGGTAGAAGAAGTGCTCAGGTAGGGAAGGGAGTGGGGGATTTTGTCCACAGAGGGCTTTCACGTCCCAGGGAGAACTTGCCCTGCCTGGTTAATGGGAAGTACCATCCACACATGGGTGTTGCCCAGAGGGTATTTAGTCCAGTCCCCCTTCATCTCCATTCTTCATTTTTCCCAGTCCTGACCTGGGACTTTACTCACAGTTCTGGAAACTTCCCTGTGGTGCAGGATTAGAAGATTCTTTTAGGCTTCTGACCTGACTCCTTCCTGGTCTCACATGATGCTTCTTCCCACAGGAGGACAAGAAGGAAGCTACACTCAGGCTGCAGGTAAGTGTGGATCAGGGGTTTGATCCCTGAGCCCCTGGGGACAGTGTAGATGGAGCCCATGGGGCAGTCACTCTCATCAGTTCCTCCTGTGGTCTCATCTCTGACCAAGTTTTGTTGTGTTCCCCCCCAGGCAGCCACAGTCCCTGTGCTCTGAAGTGTATGTAAGACCCTAAAGGTGAGACCCTGGAGGACTGCAGTGGGGGTGGGGGTTGAGGCAGAGAGGCTGGGACTAGGTGATGGGGATGCTTTCAGGAGGACATCTTGAGAATGCAGTGGACCATTGATAATGTTAACACACAAGTAATTCACCTGAATTTCTTCATGATTATTTTCTTTCACAGTGAGAGACAGCCTTGTGTTGGCCTGAGTGTTACAGGATTTCTTTTTGCCCACATTTTGTGCCTTTATGATGCCCTGGCTTAAACCTTCACACCTGCGAGAATGGCCCATATCCAGAGGACCAAAACAACAAGTACTGGCAAGGATGTGCAAAAAAGGGGACAGTCCTGCGTTGTTTTTGGATAAAGACTGAGCCAGCCCTTCTGGAAACAGTACTGAGGTTTCTTAAAAGGGTGAATGTGGTTCTGCCTTTGGACCCAGCAATTCTACAGTGAGCATCTACTCACAGAGGATAAATACTCTCCTGTGACTGGACCTGCACTCCCGTCACCACTGCAGCACTATTTACAGTAGCCAAGCTATGGGAACCACCTACATGCCCCAGACAGGTGGGAAATTAAGAAGCAGCTGGGATTACACGTGTACATATATGTACATATACTGGTGACTCCAAAGGAGATGAACATTGGGGTTTGGGGGAGGGAGCTGTCAGGGGTGAAGATGCCACCACATCCAGCAGGGGCCAGGGTAGGGGGAGGGTTCCTGCCCAGCTCTTTACACCTCAAGCCAACCATGAGGTATTTCTAAACCTCCTCCTCTTCTTCAGAGCCAATGCTTTTTCAGTCCTGCTCAGAGGCTGCTTCTCCATGGAACTGTATTTATTGAGGTGTTGTTCTGACACTCTTTACTCTGTGTGCGATTTGAATTAATTTATTCTGGGGCTGGATGTTAATTGACTTCCCATCATCTTATGTTGTGTATCCTGTCTCTCCTGTTACACACACACACACACACACACACACACACACACACTCAAGGGGGCACACGCATGCACTCCCCTCTCCTTGGGAACCAGATCCTCACTCAGCACTGGGGGTTACTCTGACCCTCTGTCTCTGGTTCCCCTCAGAGCTGCCCTCTCTGCAGTGTCTCTACTCAGCAGTGTCTGAGCTGCCCCAGGAGTCCCTGCACCTCCTGCCTCTGATCTTATGGGAAACCAGCCCCTCACCCTGCATGATAGTGAGGAGGCAAAGGCAAAGTCCTGAGGTCAGTGACTGATCTAAGAGATAATTTACAGAAGGAAACGGGGTGAAAGTCCCTGGGGCTGTTCCAGGGCAGGTTACAGAGAAGCCTGGAGGGGGAGACCCTGAGCGACCCCCACCTCCTCCCCTGGACCCGCGCCAGCTCACCAGTCTCGCTCTGGTTGTAGAGGCTGCGCAGGGAGTCCAGGTGCACTCGGAACCACACTATGTTCTGCCTTAGGATCTTAGTCCTCCAGTCCCACTCCTCCTGCCCTGTCTGCTCCGCCCAGGGCGCGCGGCTCAGCGCTCTGGCCCGGAGAGTCGCTGTCGAACCACCCGTACTGCGTGTCGTCCACGTAGCCCACGACGATGTACCGGGGCTCCCCGAGGCCGGGCCAGGACATCGCAGTGTGTAAAGTCCTCATGGAGTGGGGGCCTGGGGGCGGGAGGGGAGACCCGGGCTATTCTTCTCCCCTTCGGGGGCTCGAGTCCCAGGGGGCGCCCACGAGACAGAAAGTGGGTGAAAGACGAGATTGAAAAGCGGCTGCGGGACAAAAATGGCCGGGACTCGGGGGGCCAGAGGAGGCTGGGGTCTCGGGGGACAGAAAGGGGCCAGGATGGGGCGGGGCCGAGGTGGGGGGACAAATAGGGTGGCGGCGAGGTCGCGCCTTTCCCACTCCCACCCACGCCCTCGCTCCCGCCTCTGGGAGCGCCCTGTCCCCTCCCGACCCGCACTCACCCGCCCGGGTCCCCCTCGGGGCCGCGGCCACAGCGAGCAGGAGCAGGAGGGCTGCGCCCCCCATCCCCCAGGACGCGCCTCCACCTGGGCTGGGGAGAGGGAGTCCCGGCGGGCGGGTGGGGGCTTTGGAACGGGAGCCGCGGGGCTGCTGATTGGCTGCTCTGGAGACCTCCAGGCAATGGGGAGTGAGCCCTGAGGTGAGTCACCAGTATCCAGGAGGGAGGACCCGACGCAGGCTGTGAGAAGTGAAACTGGGGAGATGAGGAAGCCCCGACAGTCACCTTCCAGCCCCAGACAGCGCCCTGGGGACTGAGACCTTGAGAGCCACACCCCGACACCCCTCCTCTCCTGCACCAAGACCTTTGTCACACTGTTGCCTCCCTGAATCCAGGCCCAGGAATTGGGTCAGCGATTCTCAAACATTTTTCTTTCAGGATGTCTCTACAGTCTCAGAAACTATTACGGATCCCATGTATAATTTTCTACGTGGGTTAGAGCTTTAAATACTTTACTAGAATAAAGGCTTTTTAAGATGGTATTACTTCTTTACTTTAGAATATTAATAACCAATGTATGCTAACAAAGCATTTTTTTAAAGATTTATTTATTTATGCATAGAAAAGGTGGGGTGCAGGCCAGAGATGCTTGGGGTAAAAGGATTCACCAGAGACAGAGAGGGGGGCACATCAGGCAGATGTACTGAAACACACTGCTGAGGGGAGCAGGGGGCTAGACTGGCAGAGGTCTGCTGTACACTGTGGGGTGGCTCCCTGGCCAGGGATTGAACTCATGCTGCAGTGGCTGCAGGTAGCTTCATAGGTTGTGTCTTAACCCCTTGCATCACCAGGGAGGCCCTAACAAAGCATTTTTAAGAAAATAACTTTCTGTAAATATAAGGATAATTAAAAGAGGGGAACTTTTACATTTTATATTTTTGCAAGTGTCATTTTTGTCTCATTAGAAGATCTTTTAGTTTTCAGTTTCTTCTACATTGAATGTTTTGCTTGAAATCTATGAAAAAATACACAATCTCATGGAAATATGTAGGAATAGTATTTTAATAACCTTTTCAGATTATGAATATTCAACTTTGTTTCAACTTTCATACTAAATCATAACTATATAAGTAATATTTTCTCAAAAATTATTTGCAAAGTGAAACCTGAAACAATGTCATTGAATATTTCCTATTCTGTTATATTAACTCCATAGGCCTCTCTTGTATATTAATGGATCTTGTACAATTGTATGATTATTTATTTATTTATTTATTTATTTATTTATTTATACAAGCACGGGGTACTGTCAGAAGCGCAGGAGGGTGAGAGAATTCACCAGAGCCAGAGCAGGGAGCAGAACAGGCAGAAGAACAGAAGTACACTGCTGAGGGGAGCAGCGGACGGCAGGAGAGGTCTGCAGGCCATGTGGGACCCTCGCCAGGCAGCCAGGGATTGAACCGGCGCTGCAGAGGCTGCTGCAGAGGCTGCTGCAGAGGCTGCTGCAGAGGCTGCGGGCAGCTTCGCAACCCAGCGCTCAACCACTGTGCCACCGGGGAGGCCCAATTGTATGATTTTTTTTTAAAGTTACCTATTGTTTCACTATGGGTTATATAGCTATATAGTGTTAATTACACTGGGGTCAAGTTATCAAAAATCACGTTTTATTTTTTACCACAGATCCCAAAAGAAAAATTGGTCCATACTGTAAGTTGTCAAGTTTATAGTGATAGGACTCAATTTTCCGTAATTCTGGTTTTCTCTGGGAGTTTACATTTTATTTTATTTTTTTAAAGACTTATTTATTTATGCATACAAGAGCTGGGGTACAGGCCAAAGGTGTGGGGAGTGAGAGGATTCCCCAGACCGAAGTACTGCTAAGAGGAGCAGCAGGTGAGTCAGGAGAGGTCTGGTGCAGGGTGTGGGCTGCTCCCTGGCCAGACTGCTTCACTGGTTGCGTCTTAACCCTTGCGCCACCAGGGAGTTTACATTTTATCAAGGCAACAAGTGCCATCAGTAGATTTTTAAAAGGGACAGACTCACATTCATTTTCAGGAAAGTGTCTGCCAATTCAACTAGTCTAAGTAACCATGGTATTAGCCATTCCCTCCTTCACTTAAAAATGGGATTGCCTAAAAGAAGAGGCTAATTCACTTCATACATTTTTCTCCCTTCGGACTGTAGCAGATGTGCCTTATGTGCACTTCCTTGTCATTGTTTCAGAGCTTTAAAAATGTGGATTTCAGGATGATAAAATAGAAAAGATGCTATTGTGATTTAACCAGGACTTTTCTTTGTTAAGATTTATTTATTTATTTATACAAGCACTGGATATAGTCAGAAGTGCGGAGGGTGAGAGAATTCACCAGAGCTAGAGCGGGGAACAGAACAGCCAGACTGATGAAATACACTGCTGAGGGGAGCAGCGGGTGAGACAGGAGAGGTTTGCGTGCCATGTGGGACCCTCACAGGTGGCAGGGGATGGAACCAGTGCTGCAGCAGCTGCAGGGCAGCTTCGCAGACCAGCGCTCAACTGCAGCACCACCAGGGGAGACCCGACCAGTACATTTTGAAGTGAAATTGGTTTGGATTTTTTTTCTGCGAGAAAGTGGTGGTGAAGAATAACTACTACTGCAATTGGTACTATAATTTCCATTCTTACTAAGTTTTATCTTAGCAAATATCAAAATAGTGAAAGGCAAATGGTGTCTAAGTAATGTTATAAAAATAGTTTTGACCTCCTGGATCCCGTGAAAGGTTCTGGGTGACCTCAAGTGTTCCACAGGCCGACTTTGGAAATGCTTTTCTCAGTGAACCAGGAAGAATCTCCCAAGTGTCCTCTGCCAGAATCCATCTCTTTGGTTTGGATTTCCTATTTCCAAAGTTTTTCTTAGAGTTTTGCCCCTGGACTCCCTGGAAGAGAACTCATTTCAGAGATGAGGAGAGAGAGTTTTCAGTCTGAGAAGGGAGGTGGAGAGACAGGTGCTTCCCTTTGGAACTGGGACAGTTTGTGTCCGGAGGCACCAGACCCACTGATAATCTTCTTTGATCTTGTTTTTTGCCTGCTTAGTATGTATTTCCATCCAGGGACCTCACCTCATCTTTAAGAGAGATAATATTGGCCCCTTGATTCTACATGTGTTTAATGCATCTGACTTGATGCTCCCAAAGCATGAAGAGCTGTGCTGTCCAACAGAATGTTCTGAAAGAAAAAAATGTTCTATATATGTACTGACCAATATGGTGCCTCTAACTATTGAACACTTTAAATGCGGCTCATGAGCTGAGATGTTGCATATTTAACTATATATCATTTAAAATTAAAAAGCCATATGTGGCTAGTAGCTACCATATTGACAGTACGTATCTAGAATGTTCTTAACTTTCAGTATCTGCCCCCCAATACTTTGTTGTACAATGAAATAGTATAATAAAATATAATATACAATAAAATTACCTTCATGTGGAAATAATGGATTTTTCTACATGGGGTTTAAGTATATCCTTAAAATATGGTATGTCCAAATAGTTTAATTAACATGTATTTTAACAATAGATAGAGAGGTGCAATCCCAAATCTGAATACAAACTCTGTCAAATCCCTGAATGACCACTAAACTGTGCTGAGGTATGGGACACTCAAGAGAAACTGCTGGAAAACCAGAAAGAACTTAGAGGGCGTTCTACCCTTGAGTGACAGACTCATCTCAGTGCAATCTGTGAGTCTGCACCTAAAACTGATGACTTCCCCAATCCACACAAGCTCAGAGAACCAGAAGAAAAATCTTACTGACTTGAGGAATCAAACACCAGATTTGGTGGCGGTATTTGGGTGCACCAGGCACAAGGTAACCAATAAGTGAGTGAATGCCAACATCTGGGTAGACACTGTCCAAAACCTTGGTTGACCATTGAATCGCATGGAGACAAAAAACCTTGGTTGACCATTGACTCACACGGAGACAAGTCAAATTCTTCAAGACCTAGGATGAAAATGCAGCACTTGGAGACTGAAGCAGCAGAGCAGGGGCCCAGCTGTGCAGGGGCAGATTTGGCCTCGATCTGGCAAATGTCCAACTTCAGTGGGGAAGAAAAGAAATCCCCAGAAAAATAAAAGAGTCTAGATGTGTTAAATCTTATAGCTTTCATGTATTTAGAATTAAGCCTGTTTTCTTCATGGTGCTTGTTTGAATAAACCCTGACTATTCTCTACAAGGTATCAGCATAATTTTCTTTCTTTGACAAAAGGATATAGTGCCAGATGATAGACAGTAGAAGTTTTTCAAATCTTCACAGGTTTTTTTATATTCTCAAGAGGTCAAGAACAATTCCCCTCCTGTGAGTCCCTGGACTTGCTGGCTCCCTGGTCACGGAGGAGGCTGGGGCACCTGCGCCACTTCACAGTGAGGCTCAAACGGCTCCATGACCCCCTGCTTGATCTCTCCTGCTCACTCTCAGGGGAAGACATTTGCTGCACTGTATGGGCACTCAGATAAGGAGACACGCACATGGTGAGAACTGAAGCTTTTTTCCAGCAGCCACGTGCATGAGCCTTTATGTAGATTCTTCCATGTCCATCAAGCCTTTTCTTCGGCCTGACATGGTGACTGCAGCCTTGTTAGACCCCGAGCAGGAACCACCACTGGGGTACAGACCAGAGGTGTGGAGGGTAAGTGGATTCACCAGAGGCAGAGTGGGAAACAGAACAGGGAGATTGACTGAAATACACTGCTGAGGGGAGCAGTGGGCGAGACAAGAGAGGTCTGCTCTCTGGCTGGGGATCAAACTTGTGCTGCAGAGGCTGTGGAGAGCTTCATAGGTTGTGTCTTAACCCCTTGCACAATCAGGGAGGCCCATAAATAAATACATCTTAGAAAACAGCAAAAGAAGTCTTGGAAAAAGAAGTTATGAGTGTGGAAGCCCTGGACTTGGGTTCTAGATCTGTGTCATGCTAAATATGGGAATGTTTCCACTCTCTCCTATAAAATGGGACTAATAGAGTCTTGGTTGTCTGCCTCACACAGGTGATAAGAGGATTAAGCTTAAACTTACAGTTCTGTAAAAGTGAACTATATATTGCTTACAAGAGATGAAGTTTCAATATAAAGACACATTGAAGTAAATTGATGGAAAAAAGATAAGCTATGAAGATAGATATCATAAGGAGATTGGAGTGGTTCTATTAAAATCAGCCATAAAAGATTTCAAAATAGAATTCATTGGCAGATATAGAGATCTCCCACATGATGATAAAATCTAATAGAGTGAGAAACTCCAGAGTACAGATAGAAAGGAGTCACGGTCGCCTGGCTAGGGTAGGGAGAGGGATCAAATATAAAAGTGCAGCTATTGACAAGAGCTAAGACATGGAAACAACCTAAATACCCAAAACCAGATGTCTGGATCAAGAAGATATGCTATATATACACAAGGGAATACTACTCGGCAATTAAAAAAGATAAAGATGCCATTTGCAGTGACATAGATGGAGCTGGAAGGGATTATGCTCAGTGAAAAATAAGTCAGAAGGAAAAGGAAATATACTGGATGGTTTCACTTAGAGGAGGAACACAGGGAAACCATACAAGGGATGGGGGGAAAAAGACAAAACTAGCAGCAAACTGTAAATTGGAGACATTCATGGGGGGGGGGGAGGGATCAAAATGGGAGGGAAGAGCAGCAGAGTCTGCGGTGATGTTCCCGGGTGTCCTGGTGGAGGTACTTTCATGGGGACAACACCTGAGAGGAGAATTCAAACACTGTACAAAAATGAAGACCAATGTAAAAATATATAAATAAATAAATTTCAAAAAATCAATATAAAGGAGCAGGAGACACTTTAGGACGAGGGGGCTGTGCTGTCTGTTCTCTATGGCAGTTCCAGGATTCTATTTATTTAGTGTTTATTTACCTGTCTACTTATTCTATTATTTACATTTACCTAACTGTCCATGTAAAATTTGCAAATTTCATTTCATGTAAAGATCTTAAGAAATAAAAGCGGGGAGAAAGAAGACAAAGTAAATACACTAGAGTTAATTAAAACAGAGAATTCATTGCTAGCAGTTCTGTCCCAAGGAATGTTAACGGATTTCTTCCAGGCCTCGGGAATGACAGTAGATGATAACTCACACATTACAGCAATAACTAGCAACAGAGACGCGCAGAATACTCTTTTTTGTAGCTTGTCTTAACTTATTGAACAGATATGACTGCTTACATTTTTTGTTTTACAGCTTTATTTGGCTTCTGTTTATTTTGGTTTATTATACATATTACATGAACAACATTAAGGTGGTTAAATAGAACTATATTGCTGTAAATTTCCTATATGTTACAGAAAGTGGTTCAATTAAGTAGATATTGAAAAATGAAAGATAGATTTAAGTATTTACAACAATAAAAAGTACTGAAACAAATACATCTAAAGCCACAAGAAAAATTAATTTCACAGAAAAATATTTGCTTGAATCAAAGAAAGGGAGAAAATGATGAAATGGAATGAAAAAGATGTGAGACAATGAAAAAATAAACATCAAAACGATAGACAAATCTAACCATATCAAATACCGGATAGTCTCACTCATAGCGGGAATTTAGAAAACCTAAATAAGGGACCAGGAAAAAGACTAAATATAATAAAGTAAAAATCAAAATCAACAAAGCAACTATAAACCAGAGACACACTGTGGGGGGGGGAGGAGAGGGGGGATTAGGGTCAAAATAAGGGAGGGGGGAATTGTACGGGGAATAAAACCTAGATGAAAATGCATACATTGTGCAAAAATGAAAATGAAAAATGATGTAAAAAATAGATAAAATAATAATAATAAAGAAATTAGGCACTGCCGGCGCCCTAAGAGTCAGCCCCCTGGGCGGTAGCTTAGGGGCCTGAGAGGCTTGGGTCCGGCAGAGTCCAGACCCCGCCAGGAGGGCGGCTCGTGATGCAGCTGGGCTCAGGGACCTTTGCCACTGGCCTTGTAGTTATTGAGGTGCTGGGGTCATGCTGTTCCTTTGAGGTTTCGCCCCAACCCCCCCCCCCCCGGTTTGTTCTGCTCCCAGGACCTAGAACCAAACAGAGCCCCCAGTCCCCGAGCCTGCGGCTAGGGCAGCTTCCAACCGGACCAAGCTCCCACCACCCGTCTTCAGTAAAGTTGTTATACTGAAAAAAAAAAAAAAGTTAACTAAATCCCAATCAAAAGCCTGCGATTCTCTGGCACATATTAAAAAAACTAGCAACAACAAATGTTGGCAAGGATGTGGAGATAAAGGAACTCTCCTGCACTGCTGGTGGGAGTGCAAAATGGTCCAACCACTATGGAGAGCTGTGTGGAGATTCCTCAACTTACTAAAGATAGAGCTTCCATAGGATCCAGCAATTCCACCCCTAGGTATTTACCCAAAGGACACAGAAACATCAATTCCAAAGGGCACCTGCATCCCTATGTTTATAGCAGCACTGTTTACAATAGCTAAGCTTTGGAAACAACCCAAATGCCCAAAGATAGATGACTGGATCAAGAAGATGTGGTACATATATACCATGGAATATTACTCAGCATTCAAAAAAGATTAACTCATGCCATTTGCAGCAACATGGATGGCGCTGGAAGGGATCATGCTCAGTGAAATAAGCCAAAAAGAAAAAGAAAAATACCGGATGGTCTCACTCATAGCAGGAATCTAGAAAACTTAAATAAGGGACCAGGAAAATGAGTAACTATAAGAAAGTGAAAATCAAAATCAATAAAAAACTATGAACCAGAGACACTTTTTGGGGGGTGGGGGGCGGGAGGGGAGGGATTGGGGTCAGAATGGGGGGTTGCAATTGTATGGGGAATATAAAAATAAAATTTATTATTAAAAAAAAAAAGTAAAAAAAAAATAAAGAAAAAAAAAAAGAAAAAGAAAAATACCGGTTGGTCTCACTTATAGCAGGAATTTAGAAAACCTAAATAAGGGACCAGGGAAAAGACTAAAGCAATAAAGTAAAAATCAAAATCAACAAGCAACTATAGACCAGAGACACACTACAGTGGAGGTTGGGGGGAGAAGAGGGATTAGAGTCAGAATAAGGGGGGTGGAAATTGTATGGGGAATATAACCAAAATGAAAATGCATACATCATGCAAAAATGAAAAATGATGTAAGAATAATAATTTTTTTTAAAGCCTGCAGTTATCAGATTGGACAATATCAAGGAGATTTGTATTCTATGTGTGTTAGAAAGACTTTCTATACAAACAAAAATAGGGTAAAAGTGAAAGGGTGAAAGGATATGCCAAGGAAATAGAAAGCAGAACCACAAACCTTTACTGTCATTGCAGGAGGTGGCAGGAGCAAAGGCTGAGGGACCCAGTCAGCAGGTCCCTGCCTCTCTGTCCAGGAGGGAGGGTGAGAGCAGAATGTGGGGGGCACGATGGATCTGGGGAAGGACTCTGAGTGCTGGCGGGGAGGAGGTGGTATGGTCACTACCTCTGAAGAGATGTGAGCCTGTTCCCTACAAGAATTGTAAATCACCATACTGCAATTTGAAAAACAGCCCTCAGCAAAGGGACAGAGAGTGGAATAGAAAAGTATCTGCTTTGGTAATTTCACATCGAAGAGATGTGAAATTATTCCCCTAATTCACACACAGTACTGTAAATCAATGCTGCTTCAATTAAAAAAAAAATTAAAATAGGCCTCAGGAAAGGCACCGGGAGCTGAAGGGAAAAGCTTTGCAGTCTCCAGGGTGTGGTCATCAAGGGGCTGCAGAGAGAGGCTGTGGGGAGAGAAGATGGCGCCTCAGACCCAGGCAGCTCCAGAGCCTCCTCTCCTCTCCCCCACTCCCCCCACCCCAGCCTGGTGCCAGGGCTGCTCACAGGGCATCTCACCCCCTCCCCCAGCGATGCTCAGCCCCAGCTCACCCTCTCAGCCTGAGGCACACACACCCAGCCTCTTCCCCTGGCTGCCAGACTAGGACAGCGCCGCAGCGCCCCCGTGTGGCCACGGGGCTGAGGACAAGGGGCAAGAACCATTAGGTCCCCCCAGGTTCTCCTGGAGCTCCCAGAAGGACAGGGCTGTGCACAGGAGGGGGAGCCCCACACAGCTTCAGGTTCTCAGTCTGACCTGTTTCCTAATACACGCTGACATGATGAAGGACTCCTGTCTCGCCCGCTGCTCCCCTCAGCAGTGTATTTCATCAGTCCACCTGTTCTGTCCCCTGCTCTGCCTCTGGTGAATTCTCTCACCCTCCCGCACATCTGGCCTGCGCCCAGGTTCTTGTATGCATGAATAAATAAATCTTTAAAAAAAATAGGGTCTAGAAGTACAGATCATGACCTGAGCTATAGTGTCATCACTGGTCTATACAAGGTGTTTAGCCTTAATAAGATCCTTAACGGATCACTGGAGGATGGGGGAGGTTAAGGCAATGCACCAAGAACACTTTTTTCAAGGGACACATTGGAGAGTGGTATCTGATTCCTAATAAAGGTCCAGCTAAACCTGGATTCCAGTGTCTAGGACTGAAATGGAAGGTCCCAGCTCCAGGTTGTGTTTGTGTCCTGTGACAAGTCCCTGTTTCATTCACCCCCACGTGCTCTCCAGTATATCACCCTCTTTTCTCTCTGTTTTATGTCTTACTACTCTCCAACATTTTCTAGTTGTCCTACCAGTTCACTCGTGTATTGTCCATGTTTTCACTGTCATTTGAGATCCTTGATGGTAGGAGAATTCTTCTCCCATGAACACATTTCCTCAAATGTAGTGATTGGCTAGAAATATCCGTTAAAGTAATGAAGAAATGTACTGGCCTCTCTCTCATTACCTCTTGGTTCACATCCTATTCCACTATCAGTTCTCCCCTGTATCTCTTTTGATGTTTCTATCTCCGTCCCTTCCCCAGACCTCATCTCTTCCTGTAGGCTTCTGACCCAGACTAACAACTTCTCCTAGATGATCCTGGAGGGGAGGGTTTTAGACCCTTCCTTCCATCTGGAGGACATTAGGTTGAAATAATCCAACTTCAAAAGGAATCACTGAGAATAGTCAACCTTTCACAGGTTAATATTGCTAAATATACAGCTCATGCATTATTATGCCCATAGTTGCTCCTTCTCATCAAAAATGGACTTCTGACCAGGAATGAGGAGGAGGTAGGAGGAGAAAACTCCATCCTGCCACATTATCCAACAAGCATTACTGGTGATATGTTGGAACTTAAAGTGAAAGCCCTCCAAGAAACTGAAGGAGGAGGAAAGTACAGACAGGTGTACAGGAAACGCACCAGTGTTGGAAGCCAGAGGAGGAAGGTAAATCTCAGGTGGAGGCATTACCATGTCTAAGCGAAGAATTTATCCCTGATGAAGGGCTGATCAAAACTGGAATTAGAGGGCCTCCCCGGTGGCGCAGTGGTTGAGCGCTGGGGTGAGAAGCTGCCCGCAGCCTCTGCAGCGCCAGTTGGATCCCGGGCTGCTCCCCGGCCACTGGAGGAGGGTCCCACATGGCGAGCAGACCTCTCCTGCCGCCCGCTGCTCCCCTCAGCGGTGTACTTCGGTCCTTCTGCCTGCTCTGCTCCCCTCTCTGGCTCTGGTGAATTTTCTCACCCTCCCTTGCTTCTGACTGTACCCAGTGCTTGTATAAATAAATAAAAAAATCTTAAAAAAAAGTTTGATAAAAAAAACCAAAAAACTGGAATTAGACTAAATATTTACTTAGCCTCATTACTTCCAAACACCTTACTAAGAGATTTCCTTGCATTATCTCTTGTAATCCTCCAAAGAGCCCTTTCCTTTGTTACCATTGGTCAATGGTCTTATCATCAGAGCTAGATTACTAAGACCATGGGAACAGGAACCAAGTCTTTTGTTCCTCTTAATTCTTTCGCTTGATATTTTGTCCAAACATCACAGCACAAAACACAATAATTGGAAGGAACAACCAACACTGGTTGATTGATTAGTTCCTCTAGTCAGCGATTTTCCTCCCCTCTGAAAATACTCTCCTCCTTTAGCTTTTCTATCTTTAACAGTTATATGCATAGCCTACTCCTTGCCCTTAACTTTGGGGTCTTCCTTCCCTCTGTGAGAAATGCCTCTTCCATCGTTCTTTGGCAGACATCATCTATTTGAAAACAGTATAACTTGGTGGCTGGGTGGGTGGACTTGTAAGAACAAGATCCACAAAATAGCCATGTGACATTGGGCACATTAATCTTTGTGTCTGTTTCCCTTCAGTGAAATGGTACTAAAAATAAATAATTCTAGAATTATTGTAAGAGTTGTTGTAAAGAGTTGAAATATAAAGAGTTATCATAGAGTTAAAACCTAATTACAGACAAAGCATAATATCTCAAATGCAAAGTCAAACTGAAGAGAATATTTGGGGGAGAAGAAAATAAGTTCTCACCAAATGATAGCTGGTAGGGTATTTTGATTATAGGCAAAAGAAATTGCATTTGACTGGTTTAAACCCCCAAGCCCACACCAAATGGAATTTACTAGCGTTCTAACTGGCTCAGAGGTAACCAGTCAACATTGGGAAGGATGGACATACAGGGGTCTCAAGTGTTGAAATTCATTTAAGATATCCTGGGGGAGCCACTGGGATGATTTTGATCCAACTGTCTTCCACTCTGATCTTGGTCTAGAAAATCTGGGTTATGTCTTTTCTTTGAAGAAGGAGTGGAAAAGAATATGATTAATAGTCACCAAAGATCATGTAGAATGGGGGCAGGGGTTGAAATCTCTATTGCTATGGAAATAAATTACCACACAGCCAGTGGCTTAAAATAACACAAATCTGTTATTTCATTGTTCTGGAGATCAGAAGTTCAAAATCAATCTCAGTGGACCAAAATCAAGACCTTGGTAGTGCAGTGTCCCTGCCACCTGCTCTGAGAATCTTATAGAACATATGGTAATCACAGCAGGATTATTCCATCATCTTTGTCATATAAAGTAACCTGAACCATGGGGCAATAACTCACCTTAAGCACAAGTCCTGCCTATATGCAAAGGAAGAGGATTATACCCACCCTTTGTGCGTCTAAAAATGTACCCTTTAGTATGTAGAATGGATATAGATTGGTACACAGATTGTAGTACAACCTAGGAGGTGTAGGCACAAAGGTGTGTATGTGAATTTAAGAGCAATTATGTGTAAAAGTGTCCGAGGAAGGAGAGAAAATAGGGTTCAGAAAGGAGGTGATTTCAGAGCTGAGTTTTAATAGACAAGAATTCATCTCTAATGGAGCTACACATTCAGATTTCTGAGTAAAAGACTAATCCTTTACTCTAGACCACAGAAAATTCCCAAAAGAGCCAGAAATTAAATCCAGGCAGAAATAATCATTTAATCAGTCAGTCAGGCCACCTTGCCTTGCTTTGTGATTTAAAAGGGCTTAGAGAATACATCTGGATTCCATTTCGAAAGCTTACTGAATCTTGAAATACTTGTTATCTTAAGATTACTAGTGATTTTCAGGATCTTTTTGCTAAAAAAGGCCATAAAAGAGCAGGCATATGTGGAGTTGCTGGGAGGAAAAGTAGTCACACTATTGTCTAGATGGCACAGCAGTTGAATTCAATGATCAGCCAGTTGCCTTGGGCTTACTAATTTATTTTTAATCTTACATTGCAATGAAGAATTGCAGGGTGGTGTGAAATGTGAGAAGGAAAAAGGTGGAGAAGACTATTAAGTCAAACACAAAATAGAAAGGGAGCAAGTAAAAGCAGTGCGTGAAGTTCCAGCTGGCTAGCAGTGATTCATCACTGCTCCATTTGCTATTAGAATTGTGGAGGATTGGAGGGTAAAGGAATGTCCCCAGACATTCCTTTTTCAATGGTTCTAGGGTTGGTTGAATCTAGTGTTCACCTAGTCTGAACACTTTTCAATATTCAAAGGTTTTTTTTTTTTTTCGTATTTGTAATTTTTTATGCAGCTAGTATATTAACATTTTTTTAAATCAGATTTTGTAGAGGAATTCTCAAGTAGAATTCTCATGCCTCAAGTTTTGTACTAGACATACACTATAAACATTATTCATTTTCTTTATCTGACATTCTTTTTCGTTCTAGCATTCAACTAGCCTAGAGTTAATCAAACAATGAAAAACAGCAGCCTGTCTTGTGCTCTCCCCTGACCGTATTCAGTACTTTGGATATATTCTATGCTACCTACAAATAATGTATTTATGTCACTCTTGCTTTGTGAGCTAATTTGAGAAATATTTCCTGACGCCAGTAGCTTTTTATCACTATTTGTACTTCCTCTCTTAATTTTGCAATGGTAAATGATATCCCCCTTTTATTTAGTGTTGGATTATCCATACAATAGTACCTCTTGACTTTCTCTCTTGCCTTAAAAAGACTTAACAGGAATGTTGACAGGTGAAAATATTTACACAGAATATTAATAGATGGGTCATAAAAAAGGTGTTTCATGTGTAATTGAGTTTAAGAAATTCTGGGTAAATAAGTAGAAGTTGTTTATAATGGAGCATATAGAAGCTTTGATGTGCAAATATGTGCTTGTAAAGCCTCAAAAGAGCATGTGATATGCAACATTTTCCAAACTTCTGATGATAGAAACTTTTTCACAGCACATCCAGTGATATCTTAAGGAAATGTTTATAAAAAGGTCCAGGAGGCAATCTCCTCTTTGATGTGATGGAAGGAACACAGAGTTGCCTTTTAGTGAAACAGTAGTGATCTGCTAGGGCCTTGAGAACCGGATACCTGCGGGTGCTATGCTGAGTGCCAGCTGTGCTAACAGTACCTCAATTTCACAAAGAGAGAGGCTGAGGCATAGAAATGGCAAATAGTTTGTACAGTGTCCCACCACATTAAGTGGCAGTCATGATTCAAATCGAGGACTCAGGTTTAGAAATCCCCCAGGACACTCTTCTGCCTCCCCCAATGACAGCTAAACTGCCTAAAATGAAAGCAGTGCAAAGGACTGTTTAAAGACCCAGGCACTTTAATTAGATTCTGTCATTTTCTGTAATCATCATGCTGACTTTTACCTCTGTAGAGCAACTTATATGACACCAACATCATTTACATTTATTATCTCCTTGAGTCTCACCCAACCCTGTCAGTGGACTGAGAAGGACACAAAAGTTTGAATGTGCTGGCTAACTCAACATCACTCATCAAGGACTAAAATAGTCAGGGGTTTACCTTATTACTATCTCTATCCTAGTGAGAAGAGTGTCCAAATTTAACGAATAAAAATACAGGAATCTATAATTTAAAAAAATAAAAATAAGAATAAAAATCTTTGAATAGTCTAAATTATCAGGTTTGATTAACTCTAGGCTAGTTGAATGCTAGAATGAAAAAGAATGTCAAATAAAGAATGAATAGTGTTTTTAGTATATGTCTAGTACACTACTTGAGACATGCTTATATAGTAAGATTTCACTTGCATTGTTGATGTAAAATTTTTATATGCATTTTATATGCCAACTTGATAACTGGAAATAGAGCTCAGAACACAGGATTGAGTAAAAGTAGAGATGGGAGGCTAAATGACCTGGAAGCAGTGTGACATTAAGCGCTGTCTCTGAGCTTCTCAAGTGGTGTGTGCTGATGGTTTAACAAGATGGAGAGGTACTGGTTCCCTCAGGCCCCTGCACAATTAAGGAACTCAGAAGTGGTAGAAACACATGTTCTTTCCAGGACTCCTTGAAGGGTGACCCAAGCATAATGAGGTCTAAAGGGGGCCCATTGTTCTCTCGGATGACTTTCAGAATAGTTCCATCTACATCGGCAGCCAGCTGCAAAGCATGCCACTCCCCATCATGGACAAGGAGACCCTGCACCCACAAGTTTGTATTCCAAATGCCCAAAGAGCGGGACTCACAGCCCAAGGGGCAAGTTGTCGGGGTGAAGGTGGTCAGGACACCTTTCAGGTATGGGCCCACACAATATAACTCCAAATCTCTTTCACATATATTGGAAAAATGTTGCTTTGGCCAATGTGCTCTTACTGGCAATCTAGCTAGCTTCTCAGATAACCATATTCAAGTTCTATAAATTAGAGTTTCATTGTTACTTTCAAATATTTGATAGGTAAAATATAGTTGTTGAACTCTGATTGCATTATTGCAAGCTAAAATTTAACGTATCATTTGTCAATAAAGGAAAAGGAAAAACTACTAAAGTCTTTAAATATAAATTTACTCTTGCAAGTGTTTGAACAGGCTGTGAAAAAAATGGTTTCAAGGTGTTATCACCTATGTGCAAAACTGTTTTTAATGGTGATAATGAGAATTTCAAGGGAATGCATTAAAAAGTCAATGAGGGTTCACTTGTAACCATTTCAACATAAAACATGATAGAAAAAGCTATCTTGACTTTCACATCCACAAGAGAACACTGCTCCTACCTTAAGAAGAGCAACCCAGATAATCTACAAAAATCAAGTTTTTTTAAGCCTGAAGAGAATTCAGGTTGTAAAAAAGCCTAATGAACCAGATCCAAAAGGTGACAACAACCTCCTAGGAGAGCTGCTTTTACCCTGGGCAGCAAATCCAGTGGAAAAGGAAGCTGAAAAGAAAAAGCAGCTGAGCCTTTAATGCAATTTTAAAGGGTTTAGAATCCCCAAGAGCTCAGACACAGGGGCCTGCACCTGTCCTTTGGCCCTTTTCCACGGACCTTCACAGGACAGTCTGAGGGGGCAGGGGGATAACTGAGAGACCGTGAACTCAGGCATGGAAATCCTGCTGAAGTCAGAGAGGAAGAACTAGGGGAAGTCCTGAACACCCACGTCATGGTGCTGCTGATGAGCAGCATGTACCTCTGGGTGAGGAGCTGCAGAACTGAGAAAAACATCTACTCTCTGTCCCCAGGTACAGATGGGAGTCTAGGGAGAACTGAGAGTGATTCCGGGAGAACTCAGTCACCCCAGAGACACACATGGGCCTTACCCTGGGTTAGGTTCTTCTCCCCACTGAGGGAAGGACCAGGAAATGGAGGTAGACAGCCCACCCCAAACACAACTACAAAAGACCTCCTGAAGACTAAGGGCAGAACAGGGATACGGAGAGAAACCCCAGATCTTGCACTGAGTACTAGGAAGGGACCATGTATAGTTGGTAGAGGGCAGGAGCGTGGATACCTGTGTTAGGATACATGGAGGAATTTTTCCCCACCCCCCTGGGTTCTTCTGACACTAGACAAATACATTTATATCAGACAGATAAGTAGGAGAAAATATCAAATTTAATAACAAATATATGGAGAATTTACATTATAAATTCTAAAATAAATGATGCAAATCTAGGGTTTATATTCTGTGTGAAGGGATCTAAAGTATAAGGTGGTTGGTGGTCATTTCACATGACGAGGAAGAAACAACATCATATAAAAAAATCTTCCCTCTAGATGTTTGCCCTGCCTTTAAGTAGGTTCCTCTGATTTAAAAAAAAAAAAAAAAGGTTGTTTCTGGAAATATCCTTAATTTAGTAAATCTAGGTAATCATTCTTGAAGAAGTAGTAACAGTTTCAATCGAGATCTCAATTGATCCTAGTTCTACATATCAAGATAACATATACTGGGGCGGGGGGGAATCTAGATATCTTGGAAAAAGTCTATTTGAACCCTTTTCAGGAGACTACTACCACAGAGGAATAAATCAAAAGCAAACAGATCCTGTTAAAAATGAAGGTATGAAAGAAGTGATTGGCCTCCCTGGTGGCACAGGGGTTAAGATGTAACCTATGAAGCTACCCACAGCCACTGCAGCATGAGTTTGATCCCCAGCCAGGGAGCAACCTACAAGGCACAGCAAACCTCTCCTGACTCACCTGCTGTTCCCCTCAGCAATGTATTTCAGTCAGTCTGCCTGTTCTGTGCCCGGCTCTATCTCTGGTGAATCCTCACAGCCCCCCCACAAATCTGGCCTGTACCCCAGTTCTTGTATGCATAAATAAATAAATCTTTTAAAAAAAAAAAAAAGAAAGAAAGGAGTGATTAAATACTCCCAGGTGTTCATATCCTAGTTTCTGCTAAAGGGAAGTGGAGGATAGGCCTCTGGAAGTGTTTTAGAAGAGGCTTGATGGAGATGTGTCAATTTGGCATGTGGATTATTTCAAACTAAGGTTAATAAAGACCCTGCAGGTTCTCATAGGGGAAACTTTTACCACTCCCTTAACTAGCTTGAAAAATGAAAATTGAGACTATTATTCAGAATGAGGCTTTTTACCAGAAAGAACCCTTCGATGGTAGAAACCTACGTACAAGGCAGGGCTAACGTCTAATTCAAAAATCTGGTCTTTGTCATATGAGTCACCCAGTCCTCATAATGTGAGTTCCCTTCCTCTCTCCTTGAAGTCCCTGGCCTCTATCTTATTCCTTAGCTAAGGATGTATACCCTCATTTGCCCCCACTGACCCTGGAATTCACATCCACTTAAATTCTCCATAGGAATGTAACTCAATTTTGTTTTTTCCCTACGGATATATCTGACATTAATTTGTTGTTCAGCCAGTCTAAAAGAACCCAAAGGGGTAGGGAGAAACTTCCTCTCTTCCCCTACAGAAAGTTGTGATTCCTCTACCACGTAACATGAAACCTATAGTGAACTGAATAACTAAAGCCACAAAACCTTACAGGCCTAGCTCCACTACTGACTAGATTGTCTCAAATTGTCTCACTAATGGTGAGCCAGATAACAAACGTCTGCCCTTTCTCTAGAGATGATTGCTGTTTTCTTCAGAATCTACTATTCCTGTATAATTGATGTCTGAATTTAATCTTAATCAAAATCAAATTATAAAACACATAGAAAAAGTAAGAAAACTAATATTTCCTCAAAGAGAAAACAGTAAATGAAACCTTACCTACAGAATAAAATTGTTGTTGGAATTATAAGGCAGACACTTTAAAATAATGTTTATAAACATTTAAGATGAAAGAAATAGAATAAGTGAACATGTTTGGGCAATTTCAGAGTCAAATGCAAATGCTATAAATGAAATCTATATTACAGACAAATAATACTGTCAATGAGTTTATTATGTTGTCTACAGCAGAGGAAGGAATCAGTGTCACTGAAAACAGACAATGTGATTTTAAAACATATTTGTGTTCAAGATAAACATGCTAATAAATACATAACTTGATTTCCAATAGAAATACTTTAATGGTCCAGAACATATGAAAGCCATTGACCCAAGATTCAATAGACTCAGAAGAATAAATACAAAGAAATACCAAAATTATACATCACTGTCTAACTGCTTAAAATCAAACATGAAAAGAAAAACTTAAAAGCCACAAGAGAAAACAAAACACATTACAGAAAAGAGAAAAACAATAGAAATTATATCTCCTCATTGGAATCAATAGAGACCAGAAGACACGGCCATGATAACTTTAAAGTGTTAAACAGAAAAACCTATTAGTCTAGAATTCTAGAACTAGTTAAATTATCTTTCAAAAATAAAGATATTTCCCAAAGGAAAAGGTGAAAGAAATTGTCTTAAATAGACTTCTATAAGGAATACTAAAATGTATTAATTTAAGAAATACTAAAGGAATACTAAATTGTTTAGTTCAAAAAGAAAAATACCAAGTAGAGACCCAGTTATTCAGGAAGGTGTGAAGAACACTGGAAAAAGAAAAGACATATCAGTAGATATAAGTGACAAACTCATACACACACAAATAAATACATTTTAAAAACTATTAAGCTTATAAAGTAAAAATAGTAACAATGTAATGTTAGGTTGTACCATATTTAGAAATAAAAAAATGTGTGGCAAGACAGAGCACAGGGGAAGAGAGAATGATAATTAAAATATGCTATTTTAATATGCTTACATTGTAAAGTAACAGAATTTTGTTATTATATACATATGACAAGTTGGAGATGTATAATGTAATTTTTAAATCAACCACTAAGAACATAACATAAAATGATATAACTAAAGATAATACCTAATATAGAAAATAAAAATAAAAGTGAATACCTAAAAATACTTAATTAACAATAAAAAGGGAGGAACAAAGAAAGAGCAAATGCAACAGTAAAAATCAAATATCAGCATTGTCATTTAAAACCCACATATGCTAATAATAACTAATAATAACTAAAAAAAGAAATTAAAAGATGCAGACTCAGACTGGCTAAAGAATGCAACATCAAAGTAGATGTTTTTGACAAGTAACACTCTTTAAACATAGTGATAACAGAAAAGGGGGACTCCCTGGTGGCGCAGGGGTTAAAGACATGCACTATCAAGCTCTCCCCAACCACTGCAGCATGAGTTCTACCCTCAGCCAGCCAGGGTGCAACCCACATGGCACAGCAGACCTCTCCTGTCTCGCCCACTTCTCCCCTCAGCAGTATATTTCAGTAGATCTTCCTGTTCTGCTCCCCACTCTCTCTGGTGAATCCTCTCACCACCCCACACCCTTTGCACCTCTGGTCTACACCCAATTTCTTGTGTGCATAAATAAATAAATCTTAAAAAAAAAGAAAAATTGAAAATGAAAGAATGGAAAATATACAGCATTGAAATACTACATAACACATCTTCCATTACCATATTTTATAATAGAAGTAGACTTCAAAGAGTATTATCAAGATAGGCATTTCATAATGATAAAAGGGTTAAGTCATCAAGAAATCTTAAAAATTTTAAAGCTGTCATATTACTAGTTCTCTTATGAACTAATAAAAAGTATAGACAGATTCAAATTATTGTTGCAGATTTTAGCATCTATATCTCAGCAATTGATAATAAGACAAAAATTTAACAAAGACATAGCAGATACAAATCAACTTAGTTGAAAGTTATAGAACACTACACCCAAGAACAGAAAAGAACTGCATAATCTTCTCATGTGCACTTGAAAAATTCACCAAGGTAGACTATATTCCGAGACATAAAACAAGTCTCAATAAATGTCAAAAGTCAAAATCATACAAACAAAGCCTGTTCTTAGGCTGTAACAGTATTAGATTAGAAATCATTAGCAAAATATTACAATAGAATTTTCTGTAATGATGAAAAGGTTCTATATCTGTCCTGCCCAAATATGGTACCCATTATCCATATATGACTTTTAAGCAATTAAAATTTGGCTAGAATGGTTTAGCCACTGAATTTTAATTTAAATTCATTTAAATAAATTAAATATCCACAATTGACGAATGAATATCATATTGGACAGTTCAAATCCATTAAATCTCCAAATATTCAGAAATTTAAAGGCACATTTTTAATACCCTTAATACACAAAACCATATTTTCTTGGGTCAAACAAATCACAAGCAAAACTAGAAAATATTTTGAACAAACTCATAATAAAACACACGATGTCAAATTTCATGGAATACACATAAAGCAGTTCTCAGAGGGTACTTCATAATTTGCAGACTTGTAGTTATTACCTAACTTCTCTGAACCTCCATTCTGATTTCTTAATGGGGAAAATAATGCTACCTACCTAGATATTTCTGTAGGAATTAGATGAGAAAATCTTGCATTGGTTTGTGATTATAAAGTGCTATTACTTTAAGACAAACTTAATAAGATAAGATATCCAAAAAAGCATATTTAGGAACAAAATATGACCCCTGTTTGAATTATTATCTCGCCATTACCTAGTTGGGTGACTGTGGATACTTTCCATAAGGTCACCTGACCTCAGTTCAAAAAAAAGATACAAACAAAAGCAAGGTAATTTTAAAGTTATTTTCAAACTCTAGTTTAAGAACTATGACAGTGTGACATTTCCTTTGTAATGTCTACATGACTACAAAGTGCACTGCGTTATCATCACCAGGATTCCCTTCTTTCCTGTGGGATTAGGAAGGAGAATGGTGGAACCATCTCCTGACAAACACTGCACTCACTTCTTCACACGCATCATTCCATTTCCTCCTCACACTCCTCCTGGGGGGCTGGTATTTTAAGAAAAGTGTTACTGAAGAATCTGAGGTTCAGAGAAATAAAATGATTTGCCTAAGTCTGCACAGTTACACAAGAAGGGACAGTTCTCAAATTTCTCTCTCTCTCTCTCTCTCTCTCTCTCTCTCTCTCTCTCTCTAACTTCATATTCACCCTGGAAAGTGACCTCGAGGACCCGCCAAGCTCACCAGGGAGCAGGACCCAGGGAGTCTCTGCACCAGAAGTGGACACGCCCGTCCAGTCACCCGCATCCCCGCGGGGAGTGTCCGGGCCTCGCGCTTCCCCGTCTGTCTCGGGCCCAGGCCCGGGGACTCGCGCTGGGCGGGGCGGGGACGCGAGAACCACGAGGAGCCGCGACCCGCCGCCGGGTGACCGCGAAGACGGTCACGAGCACCAGCGCGGGCGCGTCACGCAGAGACGGGAACAGGGGTTTTCTCTGAGAGAACGTGTGATGTCCCCAAGGACACCTTCTGTTGGGGCAAATGTTTTCTTTCTAAAGATTTATTTATTTACACACGCAAGAACTGGGCAACCCGCCGCCCCGGGGAGGTTCATTACCGGCTCCAGCAGCCCCGTTGGTGTCGTCACGCTCTCCGCGCTCAGCCTTCGCCGCGCCCCGTCCGCTGGGCCACTCCAGCCCCTCCTCCGGCCTCGGCACCGCACCACACTGCGCTGCGCTGCGCTGCGCCACGCCACGCCACGACACGCACAAATGACCACTGTAGTCCACCCTAGTATAATCAGGGCAGAGCTTAGATTTAATACTTTATTTATTTAAAGATTTATTTTTATTTATTTATTATTTATACAAGCACTGGGTACAGTCAGAAGCACAGAAGGGTGAGAGAATTCACCAGCGCCAGAGCGGGGAGCAGAGCAGGCAGAAGGACCGAAGTACACTGCTGAGGGGAGCAGCGGGCGGCAGGAGAGGTCTGCGCGCCATGTGGGACCCTCCTCAGGTGGCCGGGGAGCAGCCGGGGATCGAACCAGCGCTGCAGAGGCTGCGGGCAGCTTCACAACCCAGCGCTCAACCGCTGCGCCACCGGGGAGGCCCTTTAATACTTTATTAGTACTACCTAGAGATTTAATACTTTATTACTATTCCACCCTTATTCCAGACACTATGTTGGAGGTCAAGTTTAAATATTATTACTGACATTTTGTGTTGCAAATGACAGAAACTTAATTAGCTTGAGTTAAAGGGAATTTACTAGATTCTGTCAGGTTATTACAGTAGAATGACACTAAGAGATAAAGATGCACCTCAGCCACAGAAGCAACTGACCCAAGGAAACTAAAATTAGAAAGAAGCCTCTCCTGTTCCTGTCTATACAGATCAGATCCCTGTGTTGCCCCCATAGTGGAGACATGGCTACCTGCCAACCCAAGGTTTTACCTCTTAGACACCAGACTTCCTAAAAGGGACTGTCTTACCATTCTCAGATCTGATTTTGGAATCCTCCGAAATAGATTCTCTTTCTTGTTCAAGTGTCCACTTCTGGTCTTATCACCTACATCACGTTGTACCTTAAGTGCTTATGTGGCTACCATTCTGTATAGGTAGAGAGTTAATTTCTGGAAAAGATGTGCTGGAAGGACAGCCCTGTCAGTGTTCACTGGAGAACACATTGTTTTAGTTTTCTTTTCTTTTTTTTTTTTTTGAATAGCAATTAGTTTAACCCACTTTAACATTTATATTTAAACCTCAGTTTAGTCTCATGTCCTGTTCTATTCTTGTGATTGTGACATCGTTTTTACTAACTGAACTTCAGAACACCTTTGCAGCCTATATCCATTGCTTTTGTATTCTACTTATCCAGAGTCTGACTTTCACATCTTCGTGAGTGAATGATAAAGTTTAGAGAGTTACAGATAGAACCTTGTTGCAGCCCATTAGAAATTTCTTTGGGGGTGAACATGGATCCATTTATCAATACCTTTTGGGTACAATCATTCAAACAACCACGATGTCTTAGAAGTGAATCTTTGTAGGAGCTCATGGATGTAATGTCAGAGACACTGAGGTTAGAACACTCAACATCTCCTCATCCCACGGGCGAAAACTATTTGAGGAGCAATGTTCCTGCTGCACCAAAAGAATAAAAGCATTTCTTTTTTTTTTCTTTTTTTTAATTAATATTTTATTTTATATAATTCTTATATCATTTTTCATTTTTGCACAATGTCTGCATTTTCATATTGGTTATATTCCCCATACAATTGCACCCCCCCTTGTTTTGACCCAAGTCCTTCCTCTCCCTGCCCCCCCATAGTGTGTCTCTGGTTTATAGTTGCTTGTTGATTTTGATTTTTACTTTGTATTAATTAGTCTTTTTCCTGGTCCCTTATTTAGGTTTTTAAATTCCTGCTCTGAGTGAGACCATGTGGTATTTTTCTTTTTCTTTCTGACTTATTTCGCTGAGCATGATCCCTTCTAGCTCCATCCATGTTGCTGCAAACTGCATGTGTTTATCTTTTTTTGATTGCTGAGTAATATTCCATTGTGTATATGTACCACATCTCCTTGATCCAGTCATCTATTTTTGGACATTTGGGTTGTTGCCATAGCTTAGCTATTGTAAATAGTGCTGCTATAAACAAAGGCGTGCAGGTGCCCTTTGGAATGACTGTTTCTGTGTCATTTGGGTAAATACCTAGGAGTGGAATTGCTGGATCATATGGAAGCTCTATCTTTAGTAGGTCAAGTAACCTCCATACAGCTCTCCATAGTGGTTGGACCAGTTTGCACTCCCACCAGCAATGCAGGAGAGTTCCTTTTTCTCCACAACCTTACCAACATTTGTTGTTGCTAGTTTTTTAATATGTGCCATTCTCACTGGTGTAAGATGGTATCTCATTGTAGTTTTGATTTGTATTTTCCTGATTACAAGTGATGTTGAACATTTTTTCATATGCCTGTTGGCCATTTGCATTTCCTCTTTGAAGAAGTTTTTTTTTTTTAGCTCTTCTGCCCATTTTGTCACTGGATTATTTTCTTTCTTTTTGTTGAGTCTCATCAGCTCTTTGTAGATTTTTGTGATCAGTCCTTTATCATTAGTGTCGTGTGCAAAAATTTTCTTCCAGTTAGTGGGATTTCTCTTTGTTTTGGTTATTGCCTCTTTTGCTGTGCAGAAGCTCTTTAATTTGATGTCGTCCCAGCTGTTAATCTTTTTTTTTTTAAATTCTCTTTTTTTTTTTATAGAGGCACTTTTTTTTATTTACTTATTATTTATTTATTTGTTTGTTTGTTTGTTTTATACATGCACTGGGTACAGTCGGAAGCACGGGAGGGTGAGAGAATTCACCAGAGCCAGAGCAGGGAGCAGAGCAGGCAGAAGGACCAAAGTACACTGCTGAGGGGATCAGTGGGCAGCAGGTAGGTCTGCGCGCCATGTGGGACCCTCCTCCTGTGGCCGGGGAGCAGCCGGGGATCGAACCGGCGCTGCAGAGGCCGCGGGCAGCGTCGCAACCCAGCGCTCAACCACTGCGCCACTGGGGAGGCCCCCAGCTGTTAATCTTTGCTTTCACTCTCACTGCTTTGGGTGATGTGTCTGTAAAGATGTCTTTGAGGTGCATGTCATGTAGTGTTTCGCCTGTATTTCCTTCTATGTATTTCAGGTCTTATGTCTAGTTCTTTAATCCATTTTGAGTTGGTTTTTGTGCATGGTGTGAGGTAGTAGTCAAGCTTCATTCTTTTGCATGTAGCGACCCAGTTTTCCCAGCACCATTTATTGAACAAACTTTCTTTGCTCCAATGCATATTCTTTGCTCCTTTGTCAAAGATTAGCTGACCATAAATCTGTGGGCTTATTTCTGGATTTTCTATTCGGTTCCATTGGTCCATGTGTCTGTTCTTGGTCCAAAACTATGCACTTCTGATGATTATGGCTTTTTAGTATAGTTTGAAGTCTGAGAGTGTGATGCCTCCATTCCCTTCTTTTTTATTTCAAGCGAGCTTTGGCTATTTGGGGTTTCTGGTGATTCCATATGAATTTCATCAATAATTGTTCTATTTCTTTGAAGAATGTCATTGAAATTTTTATTGGAATAGCATTGAATCTGTAAATTGCTTTTGGTAGGATGGCCATTTTAATAATGTTAATTCTTCCAATCCATGAGCAGGGGATGTCTTTTTTTATTTCAAGATGGGCTTTTCTCTTGGGCATGAAGTGGTGCCTCATTGTGGGTTTGCCTTTATTTTTTTTTTTCTCCACTAAAGAGAAAGGCATTTTTTTTTAAGATTTATTTATTTATTTATACAAGCACTGGGTACAGTCAGAAGTGCAGGAGGGTGAGAGAATTCACCACAGCCAGAGCGGAGAACAGAACAGGCAGACTGACGAAATACACGGCTGAGGGGAGCAGCGGGCGGCAGGAGAGGTCTGTGCGCCACGTGGGACCTTCACCAGTGGCTGGGATCGAACTGGTGCTGCAGAGCCTTCAGGCAGCTTCGCAGCCCAGCGCTCAACTGCTGTGCCACCAGGGGAGGCCCATGAGAAAGGCATTTTTTAAAAATGAAATCCAAAGCAGAGGAAAAATAATTTTCCACCAATTTTCCCTTGGAAGCAAATTCACTTCCTGCTTATATTTCATCCCTTCACTGTTTTGTGTGCTCACTGCGGAGACTCATTAGCCACCCCCTGTCTTCCCCCTCTTCTTTCTCACTGTCCCCCCCCCCCACCCACTGCTTTTCCAGGCCTGCTAAGTTCGGGTAGCCAACAAGGAATTATTGACAATCCGCCCAGTCATGCCAAATGAAAACAGTGCAGGCAGTCACAGATGGCCTACTTGAATAAGTGCCGCAGACCAGCTTTCGGCAAAATGTCCGGTCAGAAGTCCTTGAAAGGAAAAGACGGCCTAGGTGTGGTATAAAGGACTGAGGGGAAGGGGATGAGGCAGTGAGGAGACACTGACACTGGATGAGGTGCAAGTATCTCCTGCTGAGAGACTCAGCAGGTCTTTCTTTATTCAATTTTAGTAATCAGAAAAAAAATGCATTATCATGTGTAAAGCAGAGACAATCAGAGTATTCTATTCCCATGGACTACTGGCTCCTACAGGTTTCAGCTAGACGGTAGCCTTCAAGGTTAATAGATAAAAAACCAAACCTAACACTAAAACTTATGATTTCAGCTAGACAATTTACCTAAGACAGTGGATAGCCGCCAGTACATCCCTATCAGCTAAAGCTTAAGCAAGAAAAGAATTTTCTTATTCGCATGGCCTTCAGCCGGGACCGGCTGCTACTCAGCTATCAGAACTTTTTCTAACTAGAAACGTCTTAACACAGTTAACTTCAATTAAAAACTTTCCTAAGAAAAATCTAAATAAAAAGGAACTTCTAAAAAAGCGAAAGAAGGACTTACTATAATAGTTGTGCTGATTTGCTTGTCAGGTATGTACAATAAATTGTCTCCCATTGTCAAGTGGGTCAAATTGTTTAATAACTAATTTCTAAACAATTTTCCATGCCATCCACCCACAGTCTGCTGACACGTACAATCCACTGCCCAATATACTCTCTAATAAATTTTTTCTCTCTCTATGACCAAGAACAAAAAGCGAAGGGATGCCAGATCTCAGCCCCATGGTGTGAGGCCCTTTCTCTTTGCTGCTTGTCATATCCTATCTGGCTGGGGCAACAAGACCCCCTGCAGCAAATAAGCAAGAGCAGGACCCTTGTAAGAATCTTTCCAGGGAGGGAGAACAATGAATCAGTTTCTCAGCTACCTGGGGTTTCCTCATGCAGGCTTGTATCCCACCAGCAACCCTATGACACCTTCATTATTGAGGAATCCCAACTCCAATCCTTCAGAGGAACGACATTTTAGGAGCCTTCAAAGGAGAAGCAGATGTTTCTCTAGTGAAGAAGACAGAGAAAGATGGTCCAGGCAAAGGGACCAGCATATACTAAGGGACGAGAAGGCCTGGAAAAGAATGAACATTTAGGAAGCATCTAGAGGTCAGCTAAATTAGAGGGTTCCCAGGTAGGGCATGGCAGGGCGTGATGGGAACACACTGGCCATGGAGGGCCAGGTCAAGTCCAGATGTGAAAAGTGAAGGAATCCCTTTGTTACAGGAGGACGAGGGGTACCCCAGGACCTCCAAACCTGTCTGCTCTAAATAGGTTCTGCCACCCAGCACATCAAGACAAAACATGCCCCAGTGCATGAAAGTTTCAATGGAAAACAACTTTAATACAATTAGTGTGCAATAAAGAGAAGAAAAACAGGAAGAATACAGTTTCCAAATCAAGCACCAAAAACTACTACCCATGCGCTTGTGGGTAAATGCCCAGCCAAACAGAGTTAGCTCAAAACAGGACCCGAGTCTAAGGCATTTCCTGGTGGGGGCCCATAGGAAAGGGGCAAAAGGGGCCAGGAAAGTGTAGAAGGAAAAGAGCAAAATCAGGGCCTCCCCGTGGTGCAGCGGGTTGAGCGCAGGGCTGTGAAACTGTCTGCAGCCTCTGCAGTGTGGGTTCCATTCTGGCAGGCCAGGGAGATACCCACATGGCGCGGCAGACTTCTCCTTCATCGCCCGCTGCTCTCCTCAGCAGTGTCTTTGGTCCGTCTGCCTGTTCTGCTCCCCACTCTGTCTCTGGTGAATTCTCTCACCCTCCCCTGCACCTGGCCTATACCCCAGATCTTGCATAAAAATAAAATAAAAAACTAACTAAATAAATAAATAAAAAGAAACAAGCAAAATCAAAATCAAAACCCAAATCAATATAAAGGCTGCCAGTGTCAGCCTCCCCACAGGTCTCTTCCCCACATCTCTGTCTCTTTCAATTGTCTCCCTCCATATCCCCCAAGTTCCTGATACAAGCCCCAGGCCAAGGAACAAGTAAGTACAGCTTCTTCACATGTCTCTCTGCTCCACTGTCTCCTCCAGGTGCTGGTCTTGGTATCCCCTTCCTTCTTTCTCCTGCCTTCTCTTGCTCCCCGTCCCTGCTCAGCTCCACACTTCCATGACGGGGCAAGTGAGACACAGGGCAAGCTAGAAATTAGGCAGTTTTAGGGACAGTGCAGGAGGGGACTTCTGAAGAATTTAGGGATTTTCTCCTCAATAAACTTCTTCTTTCTCAAAACAAACCTGCGTCTTCTTGCTTGCTTGCCTGAGAGTCTGCGAAGTTCCTGCTGCGGCTTCAGAGACACCATCCCGTGGGGGTCTAGTGGCTGGGACTCAGCGCTGCACCTGCAGCCTGGGATCTGTTCCAGGCTGGAAGACTAGGCCTGACAATTCCGGTATCACAAGGAACCTGGAAACTCCCCTTTCCTGGGGATTGCCTTGTTACACCTTCAGCTCTAAAATCATTCCTGTGTATTGGCAGCAAGGTAGTTTCTCCCTGTTTGGATAATATTAAGTATTCACCTGCAGGAGGGTGGGGGAAGGACTTTCAACAATGCTTAAGAGAAACCCACACCTTGACCATTCACTCTGCTATCTGATGAGCACTAAATTCATTTCCATATGAACGCATGATGTGGAGGTAAGACACAGAAACACGAATTACAAGAGACACAGCCGGCTCTTATTAAATTTCCCAGAAACACAGTGTGTGCATTAATTAGTCTAAAGCACCTGGAACCTAATGCAAGAGAGATTTACAGAGAGCAGCTGTACAGAGATGGATTAACCCCAGAAATAGGTTTGGCTCTGAGGCTGATATTTTCTTTTCCTCTCTGAATGGAACAAGATAAGACACATTACTTACAAAATGTAACCACTTCTGGCAGTTTTACCTCTGATTCCTGCCTCCTAACCCCCACCCCAAGTGCTGCCAGGCACAGAGACTGGTTCTGAACACAAACTCCTGGGGCCTCTTCAGCTCAAGCCCCAGAGACACTTGCTGGTGAATTGTGCAAATGGGGGGGGGGGAATGCCAGTTCCTGATCCTCTCAGGCTTGGCCCTGTTTTCTGTCAATCCAGCTTTGCATGATGAATTGAAGAATTTCCCATATGGCCAAAGGCACCAAGGCACCATCACCACTGGGCTTAATCCTAATGCATTTTTAACTTCCCCTTTTTTAACCAGGTGCCAAGGAGAAAAGATCAACTTGAAAAAATTCCCTGAACAGGCACCAAGGAAGCAAGAGGCATGAATGCCACTTTCTTTGAAAGGCTGAGGCACTGGGAGTAGAAGAGTTGTCATAAAATGCAGGCTAGAGCTCCAGACCCCCTGGGCTGTGACCTAGGCCAAGGCCAGTGTGGCACCCTCAGGACACTTGTGACCTGCCTCTTTATGCTCCTGTGGAGAGTTCAGCAGGTGTGATGGGATTTTTTTGGAGTTAGTGGGTTTGGAGTGCGGGGTCCTTGGGCTCACTCTGGGAAAGGTTTCACCAGAGCTCCCGTTTCAGCAACACGCGGTGAGTTTCCCAGGCAAGTTTCTCCACGAGACAGAGACATTGGTTATATTTAAAAAGCAGGTTTGTTAGGGAAAGGGACAGAAGAATAAAGGACACTTGCATAGACACAAGCAGGCAGGAAGAGCTGCCCTGAAAGGGAAGGTTTGCTAAGAGAGGCCTGCATGTTTGCAGGCAGGTGGCCTTGAGGAGAGCGGCCTCCGCTGAGGGAGGTCAATGAGGGGAAGTACAGGTCACGGGCAGGTAGGGAGCTGCTGCCCTGAAGAGGGAGAGAGTTGTTAAAAAGAAGCACCTGCATAGGCACAGGTGGGCAGAGAGATTGCTCCCTGAGCCTGTGCAGACACTGCACTGATATACTCTTCTCTTGTTTGGGAGGGGCTCACTCCTTGTGAGCCTTAGATTAGTTGCTTATTTTTTTTTTTTAAGATCTATTTATTTATGCATACAAGAGCTGGGGTACAGGCCAGAGGTGTGGGGGGTGAGAGGATTCACCAGGAACAGAGTGGGGAGCAGAACAGGCAGACTGACTGAAATACACTGCTGAGGGGAGCAGCGGGCGAGTCAGGAGAGGTCTACTGCGCCATGTGGGTTGCTCCCTGGCTGGGGATGGAACTCGTCCTGCAGTGGCTGCGGATAGCTTCATAGGTTGCATCTTAACCCCTTGTGCCACCAGGGAGGCCCAATTGCTTATTTTGGATAACTATGTAGAATCTGAAAAGGACAGGAGATTCCACAATGGACTTGATCTCCATATCTTTACCCTTGAACCTTTGCTCTGGACACTGCCTACAGCAGCTTGATACCTGCTTGGATCTTATGCTTTGTAATCTGGGCTTTGGCACCTAAGGATCTTGGTTTCCATAGCTGTGTCAACAGCTATGCTAATCTCTTCTACCCCCACCTCCTGTGTGAGCCAGGTTGCTGGTCTTGTGGGGCCGCCTTTGCAGTTTTGCTATTCCTGTCCTCCATCAGGTGTATACTATGTGAACAGTCTTGTTCTGGAAAGAACAGACTTATTTTGCTGTAATCTTGCTGAGTGATCATGGGCAAGTCACTGAACCCCACATTTTCCTCCACTGTTCAACAGAGAGGTAGAGTGGCATAATCTCCAATATCCGCATGATGTTAAGATCCTATTATTTTACTAACAGCAACCTTATGCTTTCACATTGTGGTGGACATGGTGATGGGCCTCCCAGATGGTCCTTCTGTAACAGGGAGCTTCCCACGAAAAGGGGAGGTGCCAGATTCCCTGCCCCACCCAAGGGAGGGTATAGCTGAGCAGGGAAGAGAAGAAACTGAAGAGGAGACTGGAGAAGGAAGGAAGCAGGATGGATAGCCAGAAGGAGACCTAGAGGAGGCACATGGAGTGAAGAGACATGTGAAGAAGCTGTACTTGATGTTTGGTCCTAGTCGGACTGAAACAGATGTGGGTGAGAGACCAATGGCAGCATTGATCTTGATTTTGATTTTGCACTTTTCCTCCAGACTTGGCTGGCTGTTTCTGACCCTTTTCTATGGGTCCCCACCAGAAGGTGCTTTAGACTTGTGGCAGACTTTTGGGCCTCAGTGGCCCTGCTTTGGTTCAACCCTGTTTGGCTGGGCATTCATCCATGAGGGCATGGGTAACTTTAGGTGCTTGATTTCAAAACTATATTCTTTGTCTTTTCTGTACTGCACACTAATTGTATTAAAGTTACTTTCCATTAAAGGTCTTGTATGTTTTGTCTTGGTGTGGCAGACGGCAGAACGTATTTAGAATGGGCAGGTTTGGGGGTTCTGCGGTGTCCCTCTCTTGCCCTGTAACACTTCAGTGAAGACCTATTGGCCAGAGTTGGAAAGCATCACCAGGAAAAATTGCCTCAAATTGCCTAAAGCTATATACCAGAGTCAGTGATGCTCCTCAGTTCCTCCTGAATAAGCATCCTTCCTGCTAAGCCCCTTCATGGAGTTAGCTTCTGAGAAAGCCCAAACTGTCAAGATCACTCCATAGAATTGTAGAGTTTGAGCCTCTGACTGCACGTCCCCCCAGCCTTCCTCCCTCATTGTAGAGGAAATGAAGTCTCAGATAATGACTTGCCAAGTTCATTCTATAAGCAGGACTGGGACAAAGTCTTCAGTTTCCCACATCTCAACCAAATCCTCCTATCATTCCTCACTGACTTCCCCAACTTAAACCACTTTTCTTTGCATATGGAGAGAGAGAGATGTGTAGACAGAGAGATAAATAGATTCATCCATCCATCTCCTCTGCGAGGAAGAATAATAAGCTAATGCATGCATTCATGAGTTCATTGCCTCTACTTTACACAAATAAACCATTGGTTTTTGTTTGAGGGAATTTTTTTTATGTCCTTGAGAAGCCATATCGCATAAAGACAATAAGCTGTGGATCAAGAACCAGGAAAGGATTCTTATTCTCAGTTTCTCATTCTTGTGCTGCCAATATGCTGCCATTTGAGAGTAGGATTTTTTCAGATTCCAAGACTGGCTGGGGGATAAGAGTGGGGAAGGGGTAATCATGTTATGAAATGATGGTTCCACAAAGATTGATGTCATTGGGGAAAGCAGTGTGAAGGAGAAATAGGAAATTTCTGTATATGCACACACACACACATTTGTATATATTTATACACATATATTTATATGTACACATTTATATATATGTTATATATGTATTTTTTAGCAATATTTTGTGGTCAAAATTATTTCATAAACATTTGATAATAATAATAATAACTCTCAATGGTTTCATTTATTCTCACAAAGAGTGGATGACTTGAGGGATGGGGGAGGGATGTGCAAGATACAGAGCATACTCACAGCACCTCATTGCAAAGCTAGTGTATTTTGAGTGCCACTCAGTGAGGTAGAGGTGATGAAACTTGTTGCACCAGTCATGTGCTTTTGAAAAACATGCTCTCTATGAAAAAGCCAAGGGACGGGCATTCTTTAGACCAGAGCCCTGAACACTGTCTGCTACAGCACCTGTTTTCCTGTTTGGGTTATATCACCCCAGGTGATTTAAGTCAGACCAGCTCCTTCATTTCATAGGTGAACAAAAACAGAAACCCTGAGAAGAAAACAGCTTTTGCGGTCGGCCAAAGAGTGACTGATTTGACAAAAGCAAACAATTCCAAACTGGAAATATATACCTGGTCCGTGGTCTGGAGAACATCCTCTTCTGTTTCAAGAGCCCAGGGTGCATGGGTGGGGAGGAGAGCAAAAGCCAGCTGACTCTAGACTCCCCGCCATCTGCACTGGCATCGGGACTGCCCCATGCAGGCTGCAGGCTCCAGCCAAGTGTTGCCTGCAGCATGGTCAGCAGGTTGTCCAAGGACGGTCATGGAAGTCACGTCCTAAGAAAGGAGCCAGAAAGCAAGAATTAAGCATTTCCAGTTTTATAACTAAATAGCATTCAAAGGTGCTATCAACTATAAATCAAATGTGATGTTAAAAAGGAAAAGAAACAAATCACCTCAATGGAAATAACTGTCTCCTATCAAAATATCTTGCAATTAAATATCCATTTCTTCTCTAAGTTCTAATTTTCTCTTAGGAGAAGTCAATGTTTTTGCAGTGACAGTCCAAAGTCATGAGGAGAACAGTGTGAGGTTTTATCCCTGGCACTGAACATTGTAAAGGTATATGTTTTTAATAACTTTTTAAACTGAAATATATCTTATTTATAATCAAGTGCATGAAAATTGGTTTTTACTTTTTATAAACCTGATAACCACTGCCCCGCTGACCAAGACCAAGAGGACATTGCCTGCTCCCTAGAAGCTTCCTGGAGTGCTTGGATATCTAAATAACATTAAAATATTACGAAAATGGAAACCTCCACCATCCGGGTGGCTAGCTCATCCCAAACCTGGCATTATCCTGAAGACAGGCCTCCTAAGACATTCAGGCACCCGAGCTCAGAACGCCCCACCCACTGCCTTCTCAAAACAGGACCATGCCTTGAGAACATCTTATTGACAAGGTAAAGGAAGGCTAAGGCCTAGGGTAAGGCAAAACTTTATTCTTTGCTCCCTCTAAGGAGCTATGTGGAATGGGGGATTGCCACAGACCAGCTTTCAGCAAAATGTCAGGTCTGAAGTCCTTGAAAGGAAAAGACGGTCTAGGTGCAGCGAAAAGGACCGAGGGGAAGGGGATGAGGTAGTGAGGAGACACTGACACTGGATGAGGTGCAAGTATCTTCTGCCAAAAGACTCAGCAGGTTGTTTATACTTTTTCAGCAAGCCGTGAGATTAGAATATCATGTGCATAGAAACAAAGCAGAAACAATCAGTGCATCCTTTTTTTTCCATAGACTTTTGGCCACTACGTGCTCTCAGCAAGAAGGCAACCTTCAAGGTTCATAAAAAACTAAGCCTTACACTAAAACTCATTGTTTCAGTTAAACAATAACCTAAGACAGTAGATAGCTGCCAGGACACCCCTATCAGCCAAAGCCTAAGCAAGAAAAGACTTTTCTTATTTGCATGGCCTTCAGCCGGGGACCAGCTGCTACTCAACTATCAGAACTTTTTCTACCTAGAAACTCCTTAACTCAAATAGCTTCATTAAAAAACTTTCCCAAGAAGCTTCAAGAGAAGGCAATAGAAGGACCTACTATAATAGTTGTGCTGGATTGCTTGTCAGGCATGTACAATAAATTGTCTCCCATTGTCAAGTGGGCCAAATTGTTTAATAACTAATTTCTAAACAGATAATTTTCCGTGCTATTTACTTACAATATGCTGATACGTGTAATTTATTGCCTAATATACTTTCTGATAAATTTTTCTCTTTTTATGACCAAGAACAACAAGCAAAGGGATGTTAAATCTTTAGCCCCACGGTGTGAGACCCCTTTTCTTAGCTGCTTGCTAGTACCTTATCTGACTGGGCCAACAAAGCCCCCAGCAGCAGGGGATGGTGAGAACCTGAGGTTTAAGGAAAACCCGGCGTTTGGGGATGACCTGATAGTTTGTCTTATAAGTTATGGTTTTCAATAGAGAACATTGAACTTAAAAGAGTGTTCATAAGTTTGTTTAATCGCCACGGGGTGGTAGAAGCATCCATCTTGAAGTTAAAAAAAGATGCTTCTGGTGTGCTTAAGTCTCTAAACTGATGTTTGCAGGAAGTTTGCCTTTTCTTTCTTCTGGATTGTAGAATCAAGTGCCAAGTATCAAATTTCATTCCATTTTTTTTCCCCAGTGGGAAATTTTCTTCAATTCTCAAGTCAGGATTTACTAATATTTGAAGCTGCTGTCACCTGATGATTTTGGAACGGATTTCCCCAACCTTCTTCATTCCAGTACACATTTCAAAATCCTTCATACTTAGAATCTTCACCCTGAAGATTTCCTCTGTGAGGGATGTGAAATAGAAAGTTGTGGGCCTCCCTGGTGGTGCAGCGGGTGGAGCACTGTACTGTGAAGCTGTATGCAGCCTCTGCAGTGTGGGTTTGATTCCCAGCCGCCCAGGGAGAAACCCACATGGCACGACAGACCTCTCCTGCCTCTCCCGCTGCTCCCCTCAGCAGTGTCTTCTGTCTGTCTGCCTGTTCTTCTCCCTGCTCTGTCTCTGGTGAATTCTTTCACCCTCCCATGCCTCTGACTATACTCCAGTTCTTATATAAATAAAAAAATTTTAAAAAGAAATAGAAAGTTGCCTATATTTTCCAAAATTCAAATCCTGGTTCATAAAAGGGCTTCAATCACTTTCCCCACCTCTCAAAAATACTGTCTCAATTCCTTCCCAGTGCACGTTCTAGTTAGGAACTGAACCAAGCTATATTAAGGACAATTATAAATAAAAGACTTGAAACTGTGGATCAGAGGGAGGGACAGCGGAGGAAAGAAAATTGTAAATAGATGGCATCATTCCTCACAGGGCCCAAATCAGCCTTTGGAACAAATAAGCCAATTTAATTACTCTTGTTATTGCTCATAAGTAAGAATTTTGAGGAAATACCAAATGGCTAAGAGTTTAGGACATTTTTTTCCTTTTTCTCCAAGTGGGAGTTGGAGTTATGTGATTTCAGCAAGGTTGGAGGATGGTGTGTGAGGAGAGCAAGAGGTTCCAGTGGAGGTCGGATTGAAGTCCAGCCCTTGCTATGCAACTAGTGGGCTCTGCTCAGGCCTTGACACTTGTTTTGACAAGGTAAAACTTCTATTTACTTCTATAGAGAAGGGTTTGCTTTCTGGCTTCAGGAAAAAAAGATTTTTATGTGTAGATGTCTAAAGTGAGAAATACCACCTTGGCCCAAAGATCTATTTATTGTCTCATTATTTGTACTCCCATTTTTACTGCATTTCTCTGATTATATTATGTAAATATCACACATTCATTGTGAACAACTCAAACCATTTATAAAATATGAAACTTTTGAAATATAAAAATATAATAAAAATTATCTTGTCATCTTACCATAATAATAAGCATTAATATTTTGGTGACATTTTTGCATGCATCTCTTTGCATATCTATTTGTTTTTACATAAACAGCATTTAGCATAAATGATAATTTTCCTGGGATACCTTTCCACACCCATATCAGTAGCTTTATCCCCATCTCCATTTTACCCAAGTAACACACGTATCTTAGCCAGAAAAAAACCTGAGGTTTTGCATGCAAATAGTTTATTTGGGTTCATTACCATGGGAACAGGAAACATAAAGCAGGGAGTGGAAGAAAAGTTGATACCAGGGTGCTTTACTGACCTGGGTACTGCCATGGGCAACTGGGGTTCAATCTCCATGGGGCCCTCTAAGGAGCTATGTGGAATACACCTCAGAATTGTCCACCGATGGAAGGAAAGATGGAGGGACCTATTTACTCGCTGATTTCTATCTCCCATAGATCAAGGGTCGCCACAGGGGCTATTAATTCCCTCTCCTAGGTTGCACATGAGTGAGCAGGTGCCAGACCGGTGCAGCACTCATCTCACAGAATGGCTTCAGAAAGGACCTGAGGCAGAAAGTGACACATAAGGTGCAACTGGACTAAGGTGGTGAAAGCTTATTATACCTGCATGAAACTGCTCACTATGAAACAATAAACTATAGCAGTAAAAAGGTGAACTGAAGGGATAGAAGACATGAGGCCTGAGAAATGTCCCATACAGTCTACTCCTTACACCACTCAAATGTTCTCACGCCCTCTGCGGAGTCCAGTCAGTCAGAGGGTCTTTGATGTGGTGGTCAGTGACAAGCTCTACAAAAAACTCAGTTAATGGGCCAAGCCTACACAAATGCATGTGGTCACAACACCATTATCAATGTGCTTCGTCTCTTTCCCCCACACCCATTCCAGATTCCCCTCTCCCTGAAGCGAACCTACATTCTTCATCCCTGTGGATTTGGAGGCTGAGTCCCTCACCCCCATCAAGACATGGTTTCTGCATGGGCTGTTTGTATTTCAACTTGGCAAGAAGCCCCAGATCTCCAGAGTTTCTACGTGTGCTCCTTTCTTACTCCATTGTGCAGCAGCAACCCTAGCTCCTCATAGTAATCAGGGTCAATTATCCTGAAAACGATCACAATAGAGTTCATTGTGGCTCACTGGCTCAAGGAATATAAATGCGTAGGCAGTAGATATAACATCAAATCCTGAAGAACCTTGCTGGTACAAGTATGCCTCCCAACCTCCCACCTCACGTCCCTGGGAAGCCTCTAATCTAATAGGGTGAAAGGCGTAGGGTGGGAAGGATAAATTCCTCCAGTGGATCATTAGGAGTAATGGTGAGAGCAGCTGGTCCTTCTTTCACCTCTAAGTTGCAGGATCCATGCTTTCTCGATATTAGAACACAGATTATATATTGGCCATTACTTCAATGTGTATAACACATGTTGAAAGCTGCCTTCCACCATCACAGAGTGTTTTGCCCAAGATAAAATGTTAAAAGTTTTTAATGTCTCTCCTCCTTCAATTATGCTGTCAACTTCCCAGGTGATATGCTGTATGGTAGAATCAGTGATTCCTGCAGACGTGCTGCCAATGTCATACTTATTTCACCATAAAATGTGCCCAGAGGCACATGTTATATATCAGAGGCAATGTTATATAGGCTCTATGCTGGTAAATTAGGCAATCTGTTGGCTCTTGAATAGTGATGCTGGCAGTCAGGGAAGGGAAACTTACATCCAGAATGGATGTCAATTCTTGAGAACAAATCACTCTCCATAACAGGGTAAACTGGGTGAAGAAATGCACCTGTTACCATGTAGCTGTCTGGTCTACTAAGTGATGTAATCACAGCAAGAGCTTGACTGTGATTTCTTTGACTGGAAATCTGGGCATTCATGAGTGGCAGTGACTGATGAATCACCCATGATGAGAAGAAACTCATGCCTCTGGACTCAGGTATGATCAAATCACTCTTGATCTCAATTTTATGACTTTTTTAGGGACTGTTGAATCAGCCCTGGGGTGACCAAGGAGACAAGTTCACTGTTGTCCACACAAAGGGAACATTCTCTGTGGAGATGCTCTCTGAGGTGAGGACTCACATGAGACACAAAGGTCTTACACCCTGTGTCCACTCCCATGGACAAAAATGCCTCAATTCCTAACTTCCTTTGACGTTCACCTTCTCATCTTGCTCCTTCTCAGCACTGAATCATTCAGAAAGTCACAAACCACTGCCAGGAGTCTATTTTATAGCCATAACGGAGGGAGGTCAACATTGCCACCATTCAAATTAAGTCATCAGGGCACTGCCTGCAACTCTTGCCACTCCTCACTGTCTCATTGGGCGCTCCTGGGTGAGGCTATTTAATGAAATTGTAGCCCTGGATATCCCATTACATCTCTAATCTTAATATCTTCCTCCTAAAACATATGTTCTTATAAATGGATGTCTTAACATGGACTGATGTAGACATTAATAATGATTTCTTGATTATACTTATGTAATGACATATGGCTGATTTGATAGATATTGCTCATTTGTAAAACTCTACCAATTAACTTAAATTGAGCATCCCCATTTTTTTTTTCTTTCTGCAGAGAAGAACTAGAGTGTAGACTTGAAGCTACACCGGAATGAGAGGATTCACCGGAGACAGAGTAGGAAGCAGAACAGGTAGATTTACTGAAAGACACTGCTAAGGGGAGCATCTGGTGAGATAGGAGAAGTCTGCTGAGCCCTAGGAGGGTCAGCTCCCTGGCCTGGGCTAGACTAAGGCCTCAGTGGTAACAGTGCTGAGACTTCACCCCTGGGACACCAGGGAGGCCCAACAAACCAAATTTGCATTACACCTACCATGTGTACTACATCTATTGTGTACTTGGGAAGATCCCAGGTCACCACTGATTTGGTTCCTTCTCTGTAAAACGCCCAGGTAGAATTCAGAATAGAGGCAACAGGCATGTGAGGGAATCAGGGCCTGAGGGGCCTGGGCAGTGAGTGGTTTGACTAAAGAGTTTACACTAGTTGTAGATCTTCTGCAAGGCCATAGCAAGAAGGAGGCCAGCACTATGACAGAACTGGACTCAAAAGGAGTAAAAAAACTTGGGTGATACAAAACAAACTTTATTAATGAACAAGAAACCTTAATGAACAAGAAACCTTGGAGGAAATAAAACGAAAACAACTTGAAATTAATTAGGAAACAAAGATTTGAACTACAAGAGGACGGCCAGGTGTCTGTGGGTGCAGGGTTAGTAGAAATTAAATGAGGACATGTGGCTAGGGAGGTGGGTGAGGAGAGGTTTGGGGTCAGCGGTGCTTAGTCTGCACCAGAGGTGGACAGGCAGGACAGGGGTCAGGCATGGGACCCTGGAGGAATGGTATCAGGTGAGCACCCTCTGCTTGTGCTGCCGGATCCCTGCAGGGGCTGGTTCTCCAGGCAGGGCTGCTGTGGCTTAGCACCCTCACTTGAACCTGCAGGATGTTGGCCAGAAGTGGCTTCCTCCCACAGGCGTGGTTTGAGCTCAGGACGCTCTTGCATAGGCAGCATTCTCCTGACCAGGGCCTGGCTGTCCCGCAGGGGTGGAGTGAGCTCAGCACTGTCCCCATAGGGTTCAGTATCCTGGTCATTGTCTGGTTCCTCCCACAGCACTCCTCTTATCTCAGAATCCTCAAAGAAGTCTTGGGGATCCTGCACCAGTCTTGGCTTCCCCAGAAAGGAGGGGTGTGAACTGCCCACACTGGGCAGCTCCTGAAGCATCCTGGCCTATACCTGTCTCCCACAGTGGGGCTGGTGTAAACACACCACTGTCAGCTGCCCTGCTGGGGCCTGGCTAGGGCCTGGCTCCCTGCAAACAGGTGGTGTTTGCTTGTGCCCAGCAGGTTGTCCCACAGGTTGCAGGTCCTGGCCTGGTTTCCCCAGCAGGGCTGGTATTAGCTTAGCAGCCTGGGGACATCCTGCTGGAATCTGGGGAGTTTCAGGCTGACTATTCAGGGGTCACAAAGCTCAGAGTGCCCAGGACGCCTACAGCATCCTGGGCATTGTCTGTCTGACCCAGCAGGCCTGCTGGGCTCTCCTGTTACTCTGGAACAGCATATGCAGGAGCGGCTTCTCCTGTCCCTTCAGGACCCCTAGTGTCTGCTTGTCTCCAATCAGCAACTTGGCTGGTCTCCTGGCCTGTCCCATGGGCAGCAGGGAAGCCTGGCTGTGCTCCTTGAGAAGGGGCTAGAGATGCAAGAGGACAGGCCATCAGCCACATGCCAGATTGCCACTTGCCTTTGTAAACAGACCACATGCTAGAGCCCTGAGCAGAGACCAGCCCAAGATAGGGGGCCCCTGGGATTCTGTTCCCCAAATTCGGCAGCTACAGATGCCAGGTCATACTGCTCGTGGTTCGAATCTAGCCCGTGTGGTCTCCTCCAAGGGCCACCTGACCCTACCCTGCCCAGTCGGGCCCATGCACCAGACTGTGCCACTTACCCTCGGACAGCTCCTCAAGGGCCTTTGTGTACTCCAGCCAGTTCCTTTGGACATGCGCCCCAATCTCAAATTGCGGGTACACTTCAACCAGGGCTCTGTGAGGGGACAGATCCCACACTGGGCTGTGGGAGGACAGTCGGGGAAATGCACTCTCTGGATCTCTTCACCTTCCTGGACACAGAACACCTTCTGGGAGCAAACAGACATACCTCCTGGGTAGCAACCAGCTAGGGCAAGAGGGAGCAGCCATGACTCTCTGGGTCCCAACACCAGCTAGGCTGGTTCTGGTGTAGACATGACCCACCTCCTGGGTGGGCCAGACCCTCCTTCCTTGAGCACGCACACACTCACTCTCACCGCTCGCACACCCACACTCACAGGGGGAAGGGAGGGGTGGGGGCATCAGAGCCCTGGCATGGTCTGACCTGTCCCCAGGGCCCCCCTAGTTTCCTCAGGGGCAGTGCTGGTGCTGGCCAGAGACGTCGACACAGGCTCCTCATGCCTTTCAGCAGAGTGCGACACGAGTTTCGGGGACCTTTTTTGGGTCCACTGCAGGGAGACCTGGGCAAACAGCAACAAAATATGGTGCCGGGTCCAGGCCCACCAGGCAAGTGAGGTGGGTCAGGTTTGGTTCAGAACCAACTGCCTGGGGACCAGGGTTCCGAGGTGATGTGTGCCCTGTCATCTTTTGGAGGTGATGTCACTTCCTGGGTCCCCTTCCCTGGACTTCCTGCTCAGACAGATGCCCCCCATCCCATGGCTGCCTGGGCCACTTCCTGTTCACCCTCCATGCCAGGCCCAGCCCACAACACTGACAGCAGCACAGCCTCCCTGAGCCCTTGGATGGCGAGACATGGCGAGACGTAGCCAGGGCCCCTGCCGGGCACTCTGGTCTCTGGCTGCTGACCTGGCTCATCCTCCCTGCCAGGGAGCAGGCCCTGCAGCATCGGCAACTCCAGGCTCCCATCTCCCAAGGGCCCAGAGGAGCTCCAGAGTGTGGAGCCTTTCCCAGGGCGGTCCTGGGGAGTGGGTCACTCCTGTCTGCTGCCCTTGGAGGGGAGGCTGGTGTCAGGCTCACTGCACTTGGAGGGTCCCACCCGGGGAAGGGCACCTGCATATGCCTCACCCAGGCCTGGCCAGCCCTGCTGGGGGCTGAGACATCTCCTACCCGGGGTGCCTGTCCTCCCACCCAGTGTGCCTGTCAGCCCTGCTCCTCTCTGGCTGTGCCCTACAGGGCCTTGCGGGCCCAGTCAAGGTGCCAGGGCTATAGACAGTGCACACCTGCCGGCCACAGATTTCTCAGGGCACCCTGCCTGCTCACACACCTGCCCACTTGCCTGGAGGTTGTATCGACTTGGGACTGGGTTCTGACTAGGACGAGGCCACCCAGGGCATGGGATGTCCACTCCAACAGTGACTGATGCCAGCGAGGCTTCTTCTGTCTCCTTCCCTGTCCTCACTGGCTGACTCTCCCTTTCTCTTTCTGTATGTCCCTCTGATGTTCTCTCTCCCCCTCCTGGTCTGTCCTCATCTCACTCTCTGTGTGTGTCCCTGTCCCTCTTGGCCTCTCTGTCCCTGCCCCATTCCTCTGTGTCCCTGTCTCAGTCTCTCTCTGATCCCCAGTGTGCGGAGGACCAGAGGGAGGGTGGGGGGAGCACAGGGGACTGAGGTGATGGTGCACGGGTGCCTTGGAGAAGGAAACTCTATGGGGACTACACCTGAGGGGGTGGGGGAAAGCAAATAGTGTTTACAAGTGAAAAGTGAAGTTAAAAAATAAAAAAAGAAGAGTATCAAAAATAATACAGTCACGCCTGCAGGATCCTCATCCTGTCTTGGCTTCTCCAGCAGTGGGGGTGTGAACTGCCCACCCTGGGCAGCTCCTGAAGCATCCTGGCCTATTCCTGTCTCCCGCAGTGGGGCTGTTTTGATCCTGTCTCCTGGAGGCAGCATCAAGTTGGGTTTTGTTTTTGGTACAACCAGTCACTCTGTGTCTTGTTCTTTGGTGTGTTCAATTCCTATCCATGAAGGGTGATGACATGATGACTTACTACTGCGCTTTTGTCCTTAGTCAAATCCAGCCAAGAAATGTGTGGTATCTGGAGCGGGTGGTGAGGGCTCCAGGCTCACTGCCTCCTTGGTCCCCTGGTCAGTTTGGAGGATGCTGTCGGTCCAGAGGCCCAGAAATTAGCCAGGTGGCTGGGGTTCTGACCTGGGCACTGCCATAACCCCTCAGTCTCCATGTCCTTGTTTCTGAGAGGGTGTGGGGGAGGGGTGTCAGGACAGTATCACTTCCCAGCTCACAGAGTGCTGGGGAGGAATCTCCAAGGTCACATGGAGAAAGTCACTGCTGAGGTCATGTAGTCGGCCTTTCATCAGCTCCCTGAGCCACTTCTGTTCCTGTGCCCACATGTGGCTTTCAAGACCCAGCTCCCATGTTCCCTTCCTGCTGAGGAAGGAACCTCCCTGGCTCTGCCTTGGCCCCCTCTGAGGCAGCTATTGCAGCCCTTCTCTCCTCACACCCCAGGCTGCAGGGCCTCCTGGGTGGGGTCATGTGGTTCTCTGTGACCTTAACACCCTGTGGAGTATGTTCCTGGGCACCAGCATGCATTGGGTTAGGGTACCCCAAATGTCCACTGCAGGTCTGTGTCAGCTGAGTCGCCTGGGATGTGTTTAGAGAGAAGATCCTTGGCCCATCCCCAGAGGCAGAGAGTGGGCTCTGGCTGCCCAGGGCTGGGGAGGGGAGGGTGGGGGTGGTGCCCATGGGCCCAGGCTCAGGAAACAAGGTTGTTGTGGTGATGGAGATGTTCTCAAGGTAGAGTATGGGATGATTGCTCTGCTCTGCACTTACCAAAAGGAAATGACAGTTGAGCCTTCAACAAATGACTCAATGGCCAAAAGTTATATCTCAATAAATTTGCTTTTAAAACATGAAAAAATGGGTCTACAAGTTGCCCTGTGTCTGTCCTCCAGAGTATCCTGATAGAGGGCTTGTGGGGCAGGAAACTGTCTCAGCCCACGAGTTGCTGAGCACAGACGGCTTCACTGCACAGATGCTCTCAAGGCGCCTCCTCTGCGTGGTCCTGGGTCCTGCAATGAGATGCTGACGTCACGCTGCTTCTGTGATGGGAGAGACTTTAGGGGCCTTGGGTGGGAGGCAGCTTATTTTTTATGTGGACAGAATGGAAATAATGAGTGTCCAGAAGGTCTACTGTGTTGGTTTTCAAATTTCCACCAGTTCTGGGATACACAGGAGGGGAGACAGTTCCCCCCGTGAGTGTGTCTGACTTGCTGGCTCTTCCTCGTGAGGAGACTGAAGCAGAAGGGACGCGCCACGTCACAGAGTCAGGCTCACAGTGGCTGAGACTTCCCGCCTGGGCTCCCTTCCTGGTCCCTCTCTGGGGTGACTCCCTGCACACGGTGGACCCTCAGCTAAGGGGACGCCCACAGGACAAGGACCTGAGGGTTTTCTCCAGGAGCCACATGCATGAGCTCTGAGGCAGGTCCTTCCACGCTGATCACGGCCGTTCAGATCCACCAACATCTCGTCCCCATCGCAGCCTCGTGGGACCCAGAGCTGGAGCCTCTGAGTGAGGCCCCTCCTGTTGCCTCCCCCTCAGAGACTGTGGAGACGCCAGATCTTTGGTTTAGGTGCAAAGGAGGAAGAGATTTGGTACAAACCAGTAAAATATTCAGGCGATAAAGTGATCAGTGGCTGTTTTCTCACAAGAAACAGTGGAGGCCAGAGTAGCTCACGTGACGGTCAAGGTCCTGATTGCAATGAGCTGTCAGACAAGGATTCCACGTCCTCTGAAGTGTCCTTCAAAATATGTGATTTTTAAAAATCAGTTCTACCGTTTTTAGATTCCCATTTAATTTTGCTGTTTTGTTTTCTGTATACTATCCCCAGAGCGGTGTCTGCAGGGTCACGGCACAGAGGGGCTGTCAGCAGCCTGGAGCTGTGAGCCAGGCTGACTCTAACCTGCTAGCAGGGAGTGGGGCCCTGGAGCCCCAGAATCATTCCCCACAGATGGCCCTCCAGGGCAGCACAGGCCTTTCTCCTCTTGATTCCCTGAATCACCTCCTCTTGATTCCAGGAATCTCCCTGGCATCCCAGCATTGGGGAGTTGGGGAGGATGTTGTGGCTCAGGAAATGGGGGCCTCCTCCTAACCATCTGTCCTCTCCTCCTCTCTCTCCTTCATCAGCCTGAGTGTGCGTGTTTGAGTCACACCAGCCCTGCACGGACAGGAAAGGCCCAGAACTTAAGTGATTCCCTGGTCAGTTACAGCACCAGCCCCTCTGCAGTCCCACCAGGGGAGACAGAGACTCTCCCAGCCCCAGCCAGAGCCGCGTCACCCACACAGACCTTCCCCTCACAGTGTCCCCGATGCTGCCCCTTCCTGGTCCCACCCTTCCTGGTGCCCCCACCACTCCTTTTGGGCCCCATCCCCATGTCCCCATTTTCATCCTCTGCTCCATTTCCAGGATCCTCCCGTCTTCCTAGTCATGCCCGGGGGATCTCCTCAACCTCCCCTCATTCAGAGATGGAGAATTTTTAAAAGATGTATATTTATTTATTTATTTCCTTACAGCGTGGGTCACCTTTCTATAGTTATTGTTCCTCTTAGGTGCGGCCCTTCCACCAATGATCCACCACATACCACCACCAGCTCCCCGGGTCTCTCCCCGGCTCTGATCACTCCTGCTCCCCCTGCTGCAAGACGTGGATGGATGGTCGGCCCACGGGTCTTGGTGTTATCCTGGAACCTTGTCCTTTTCTTGGGCGATGACCTGGACTCCTGGGTAGAATTGAATGTTAATTCCCTGGAAGCAGAAGCAGAAACAAAGTACAGAGACTCTGGAGTCCAAGGATCCATCCGAGACTGAAGGAACCTCTATATTTGGGGATCAGCCCATAATCTGGGAATCAGCTGTTATGACCTGGAAACCTGCTTTTGTCCTTTGTCCATAGGACTAAGAAAATTTGGGGACTTCTGACCTGACACTGGACTTGGGCGCCCCCTTGTGAGCAGATCCCTGTCCTGCCGCTGGGGGCGCAGAGAGCCTGGGGAGGGACTGGCTGAGCAGGAGAAAGGGCAGCTCTGGGCTCCTGTGCTCAGCCCTATGGCCACACGGGGGCGCTGCCGCGCTGCTCCGGATTCTGGTGGAGCCGCCAGGGTGGGGCGGGGGCTGAGGTGGGCAGAGTTGGGGGTCCTGGAGGGCGGTGTCCTGGGGTGAGATGCTCTGTGAGGAGTCTGAGCAGCAGGGCTCAGAGGAGAGGAGACTCCGGAGCCTGCCCTGTGTGTGAGGTTTCCAGCTTTTCTCCTAGAACCCCTCTCTCCAGTCCCTGGATGTTGATACCTGGGAAAACTGGAAAAAAAAAATTTCCTTCTATAACCTATTAAATATTGAGAGTATTTTAAAAAATAACATTTAAAGAATACTGTTCTATTCACAGAAAAGTTGCAAATGCAGTACAGGTCTTGTTTATCCCCCACCACTTCCATTTTGTTAACATCCTACATGAGTACAGATTTTTTTTTTTTTACCACTAATGCAGCAATGTTGACATAATAACTAAACAACATACTTTAATTCGGTTTTGCTAATGTCCATTTTATGCCCAATAATCCCATCCAGTTTGCCTGGATGACAGTTTCTCAGACTTTCCTTGTTTCCTTGGGAGAGGTGTTGGGGTCACAGATGGGGGTTCTTGGGTCACCTCTAAGAAAAACTTCGCCAGAGTCCTCCTTTTAGTGGGGTGAGGGCACACACACACACGCACACATATGAAAAGAAAGAAGTCCATGCTTGCACAGACACAAATTGGCAGGAGGACCTGATCCTGGAGGGTTGGGGTGTGTTAGGGGAAGCCTGTTAGTGGAGGCTCATTAGAACTCTGTTGGTGTGTGTGGTGTGGAATTACACATCTTAATAGGTGTGAAGATGCACTCCAAAAATTTATACAGTGTTATAAACTAGTGTAACACATGCATATATATATTAATTATTGCTTTTGGGTGTTTTGCTTACATTACTGCTAAAAGCCATGATCCATTACGGAGGTCTTACTATGTGGGCCTCTTAGTTGAATCATAGTCTCTGGTATACTATCAGCTTTCCAATCCTCAGATATGGAGGAAATTCCTAATTCCGTTTATACCACATCTAGGTCATGGGTAAGAAAATGTTTGCTCCTCAGTTGATCTATGTAGCCAACATCTGCATCAATAATATAGAAAATCCTTGAATTTCCTCAAATTATGTCCTGGAAAATGTTCCTCAAATTTTGTCCCCTGCAGTTATTTCATTGTTTTCCTTCCTTTCCAGTCTGATTTGGCTAATTTTAATGCCATTCCAATAGGGAACAGTGGTAGAGAAAGAAATAGACGAGATAGTAAAACATCACTCCTTAATTCTTGTAGCCCTAGGAAAATCAAGTGTTCTCTATGGTGGTGGAAAGAGGACATTATTTCCTGATGTAGGAGCACTCACAATGTAATGGAAATGCATGGTTGTATTGCCATGGTTTTGATCCCTTGCATATTTTGGAATAGGGCCCAAGTCCTGTTTCACAAGCCTAAATAACTAACCTGGACCTGGGTTCCAAGGAGGACCATGGATTTGTGGCTCACGGGTGCACACTTCTCTGCCCCACTGGGGGCATATTGTGGCACCAACCTTGTAGAGACTTTGGGCCCAAGACCTGTTTTCTGTGGTTTCCTGAGGGGAGGTTCCCCAAACTGTGTTTGCATGGAATAGCTGTGAGCCATCTACAAACTTCCATAATGGAGTTTCCCTTCATATATTTAAGTTGTATTCTGTTGTATAGTGATTTGTGGACTAGACAATGTAGCAGAAGTACACTGAAGCAAGTTGATTAAGAGTTGATAAATGAATGTAATGTAACAGAATTAGCTGACTGCTTTATTCTCAAAATGTTTATACTTCAGTTAGTTTATGCTTTAGTTTGAATTACCATGTTAATCCCTTCATCATATTGCTCTGTACTATTCTCAAATAGTTTCTCATTAAAGCGTTTTCTCCTTGATCTGCTTTGCAGACTTTCCAAACAAAGACTGCCACCTTTTTCCAATGTATTTTTTTTAAGCATAGAAGAACTGGGGAGTAGACCAGAGGTGCAGTGGTTGAGAGGATTCACCAGAGAGAGTGGGGAGCAGAACAGGCAGATGTACTGAAATACACTGCTCAAGGGAGCAGCAGGCATGGCAGGAGAAGGCTGCTGCACCCTATGTGGCTTAGCTCCCTCGTGGGGAATTGAACTCAGGCCACAGCAGTGACAGAGCTGAGACTTACTCCCTAATCCACCGGCGAGGCCCCTTTCCCAATAATTTCTCACTGCAGTATTGGCCATATAGAATTTACTATAAAATGAATGTATCTTTACTGATCAAGGAATCATGTCACAGGCAAGTTTTAGATTTAAATTAATTGGTATGCATGTGTAAGGACTATATACTACATGGTTGATATGAACAGTTTTTCTGGTTTTTAAGTGACTCTGAAATTGAAGAGTCTTTTTGGAAAATGTCAAAGTAAAAACTAATATGAAAATATTTAACCTTTCCTTCTTATTATAACAAAATGGAAAATAACAAATGACAGGGTTTCACATGGTAGCCCTGAAGGATAAAGCTTTTCAGACCTCTTTTATCCATCTCTTTTAATAAATAGCCCTTCATTACCTTTTTATGTTTCAAGTTTGCATACTGAACCAGATTGCAATGAAAGAACAGCCTAATGAAAAACACTATGTTTGAAATAGATGCAGGTCATTCTGTGCCCATAAATTTTTTTTTTTCCTGAGGACTGTTTGCATTTTATCTATTTATTTATTTTTTTAATAAATTTTATTGTTATATTCCCCATACAATTGCAGCCCCCCCATTCTGACCCCAATCCCTCCCCTCCCGCCCCCGCCCCCCTAAAAGTGTCTCTGGTTCATAGTTTTTTGTTGATTTTGATTTTCACTTTCTTATATTCATTTTCCTGGTCCCTTATTTAAGTTTTCTAGATTCCTGCTATGAGTGAGACCATCCGGTATTTTTCTTTTATTTTTTGGCTTATTTCGCTGAGCATGATCCCTTCCAGCGCCATCCATGTTGCTGCAAATTGCATGTGTTTATCTTTTTTGAATTCTGAGTAATATTCCATGGTATATATGTACCACATCTTCTTGATCCAGTCATCTATTTTTGTGTGCCCATAAATTTTTAAGTAGTTGATGGAAAATTGGTCTCTCTAAGTAAGAGATTTTTGTTTTATTTTCAAGTTAGGCTATAGTTTTGGATCTGTGGACAAACCATTTACTCTCCCTGGTATTATCTTTCTTCTAGCTAATTCTGTGAGTCATAGTCTCTTCTGGTACCATCGATATTATTGCAAAGAGGAAGATTTAATCCGGTGGGGTTTTTTTAGTAGCTGAGTAGTATTTGTGTATTGTGCGCCATATTTTTGTAAGCAACTCATCTATTGTTGGACCCTTAGGTTGCTTCTAACACTTTGGTATTGAAAATACTATTACAATGAACATAGGAGTGCACATATCCCTTCATATTAGTGTTTTTGTATACTTCAGAGAGATATCTAAGAATGGGATTGCTGGATCATCAGGTAGAACTATTTTTAGTGTTTTCAGAAATACCTATCCTACTTTTCTAGGAAAGGAAACAGTCTTCATTTCCACCAACAGTGGAGTAAAGACATGGATATAAGTTCTGAAATCACAAAATACACAGAAAAACAAAAATGACACAGTTCCTTAATCAGCCTTAGAGATGACTTTTGTCAATCGGATTACATTGGCAAAGGAAACAAAAGCAAATATAAACAAATGGGACAATATTAAACTAAAAGGTTTCTATAGAGTGAAAGAAACCACCATTAAAAAAGCTAATGATTTGGAGAAAATACTTACATATGTCAGACAAGGGCTTAATATAGAAATTTTATAAAGAACTCATTAAACTCATCACCAAAAGAACAAATGTCCCCATTGAAAAGTGGACAGAGATGTTGAAGAGAGCCTTGTCCACAGGAGACAGAGATGGCAGCAGGCACATGAACGTGGTTCCTCCTCTCCTATTCAGAAAGCAAATCAGAAGCAAAATGAGCGATCATCTCCTATCTGTTAAGAGGGTTATTATCAAAATAGACAAGAAACAAGTGATGGTAAAGTTGTGGAGAGAAAAAATTCTTTGTAGATTGTTGTTACAAATTTAAACTGTTCTAATCATGGAAATAGTGTAGCAATCCCTCAACAAAATTAAGAAAATAAATATCACATGACCCAGCTAGCTGACTTCTCTTTAGTTGTCAAGCTTTACCACAAAAATATACAAACTTAAATTCAAAGAGATATATGGAACACCATGTTCATCATAACATTATTCACAACACTCAAGACAGAGAAACAAACTCAGAGCCCACTGATAGATGATAAAATAAAAAAAAGTGACATATATGATATATATATATCATATATATATACAGTGGGAGACTACTCAGCTATAAAGAAGATGAAATCCTGCCGTTTGCAACAACATGGATTGACCTAGAGTATTTATATTTTGCTATCTAAAATAAGTCAGAGGGATAATAAAAGCACCATATCATTTTGTTACAGGGCAATGAGAGGAGCAGCCCAGACACCACAAACCTACCTGTTCTAAATGGGTTCTGCCGTCCACCGCATCACCACAAACATATGAGAGTTTACTGGGAAGGAACTTCAATACAATTAGGAAACAATACAGGAAAGGCAGAGACTACAGTTTCTTTTTTTTTAAATATTTTATTATATATAATTCTTACATCATTTTTCCTCTTGGCACAATGTATGCATTTTCATTTTGGTTATATTCCCAATACAATTGCACCCCCCCCTTATTTTGACTCTAGTCCTTCCTCTCCCTGCCCTCCCTCCCTCCCCCCACCCCGCACCCCCTCCCCCTGCAGTGTGTCTCTATAGTTTCTAAATAAAGTATCCAATGTTACCAGTCCCCTTGTTGGTAAAAGTCCATCCAAAAGGGATTGGCCCAGAATAAGGTCCCAAAGCCTGCCACAGGTCTAAGGCATCTTCCAGTGGGGACCCATAGAAAAGGATCAGAAACCACCAGACAAGTCTGGAAGGAAAAGAGTAAATTATCAAAAGCAAGACAAAAACCGCCATTGCCACCTCCCCATGGGTCTCTCGCCCACATCTGTGTCACCCAGTCCACGACCAAAAGGCAAGCGTGGTTTCTTCACGCGTCTCTCTGCTCTACGTGCCTCCTCTGGGTCTCCTTCTGGCTCCATCCTGCTTCCTTCCTCAGTTTCCTCTGCAGCTTCTTCTCTCCCTGCTCAGCTCCACCCTCCCTTGGGTGGGGTGGGAACCTGGAACCTCCCCTTTCCTGGTGACCACCCTGTAACAATTTCACTCCTATATAGATGATAAAGAAACAAAACAAAAGAACAAACAAAACAAACCAAAAACAACATCTTAGTTTGTAAGAACCAAATATTTGCTGCCAGAGGGAAACAGGAAAAGGGGCTGAGGAATTTGGGTAAAGGAGTTCTTGTATGGTGAAGAATAGAAACTGTTTATTCAAATGTTAATTTTTAATGTACACCAAAACCTATCCCTATATAATGGTACAAACCAGTGGAACTTCAGTAAAAATTAAAAGAAAATGAAGTGAAACACAAAGATGTTTATTAGAGCTCATGAAATTTGTGATAATTCCGAAGCTCCATTTGTATATATATGTAAAAAAGTAAAAGCTATTCTGAGATATTTTGACTTGCTCTCTTAGATGCAATCCTCATACTTTTCCTTTTTTAAATTTTTTCTCCCTCAGCAGTTAATTTTTAAAAACAATGGAATCAACTGATGGCCTATGAAGGGACATTTCAAGGTCTTAATTTCAGAGGACATTTATTCTGATTGCTGTGTGTTCTTTACAGTTTTTGCTATAATACATGGGAGTCAGAATCTCCAAGATGGATGAGGGTTGCTCAAAGACTCACATTTTGATGCAAATTTCCTAAGTCATCCTAAATTCCAGCCACTTCAAAATTCATGGAGCAAACCCAAAGATGTAAAATTGTGGAGAAAAGGGAAATGATTTCCTTAGAACAAGAAAATGACACCTCAGGCTAAATTCAACCTTGTAAATACAATGAAAAACCAGCCACATTCATTTGTTAATTGTCCTTGGCTATCTCCTTGCTGTAGTGCAGATTTTAGTAGTTGCAAAAGGAACTACAATATATGGTAAATAAAGTTTGAAATATTTATTCTTTGAGGAGAGAGAAATTTGTCAATCCTTGTTCTACAGTCATGATTTGTAAACATTCACGCCCAGCTTCTCTGGCATAGGGAGGGTGAAGAAAGAGATCTGAGCCTGTGTTCTTCTTCCCTTAGCAGGTCTCTGAATCTACAGAAAATAAAGGAACTTTTTAGAGTTTGAAAATCAGTGAATTTATCTTTGATTGCCCCATCAATATTAGCTTGCTAATGCTGTTAATAACATTTATATCAGAAATAATAATAATTCAGGGTCAGTGATATAAGCGATGATTGGATAGTTCATTAAGTGGAACAAACATTATTAAGCAGTCTTTGTGGTGGAACCATAGCTGGGGGAGGCGTGAGGTATGGGGGTGTAAGAGTGCGGCAGAGATGGAGTAGAGAACAGAAAAGGAGGATTTATTGAAATACCCTGCAAGGGAACAGGGGGCAAGAGGGATCTATACAGCTGTGTGTGAAGGATTTGAGACTTTTACACTAGGGTTCCATAGGGTTTCTTACTTGGGGAGCCAGTTTGCACGGGTTATCGGCTGGGGTGTCTGCTCTTGGGTGCAGACCCTTGACACAGACACATGTGCAGGCCCTGCCTCTGCATTCCTGGAGTTGGGCTGGTTTATCTGCCATGGTGGTCAGTCTAGCGGCCCAGTTCCCGTGGCAGCCTTATTGATGCCCTTCTCTGCTCAAGTCTCTCAAACATGACTGTGGGGTAAGAGTGAGAGCTTAGTTTTTAACCTTATGAAATGACACCCTGACACCCGTGTTGGGCCAGATGTATACTGCAGGAGTGACAACATGATCCTTTCTCTGGAAATCACAGTATTTTCTTTCCTTTTTCCAGAATTTATACTATTTTTGCTGATTTGATGGGCTCATGTTTTAATATTTGGTAATTAAACATGGTTTTGACAGGGAATGAGTAATAAAAAAATAAAGCAACCCAATACAACCCCCTTTTGCTCTTTTGATTGTACCATAACTTACAACTTAATTGTCAGAAATTCTCTCTTAAGAAAATGTAGAATTGCTTCCGTGTTTAGCCTTTGGGGATTTGGGGTTCCCTTTTTGGTAATTTACTTGACATTCATTGATATAAGAGTGTTAAGTCATAAAGTGCATGCTTTGGATTGTTTCTGTCAGTAGAGACTTCCAAATTTAATGGATGCAGACAGGTGAAGACCAAGAAGATGGAATGTAAATCGCATATAGGAAATTACCCACTGTGGCAGAAAAACAGAAACCAAATGGTGGGGTAGTGTTAAATAAGGTTAAAATTAAGCCCCTACCCCTTGCCCAGCAGGAAGGTTTGGGAGGCTTGAACACAGAGAGAACGGATAAGGCTGCTCTGGGTCCCAATCTGTAAGATGGATCCCTTTGACCAGGAATGTGGAGGCAAGGCCAGGACACATTCTGGGTCAAAGATCAAGCCCCCAGGATCAGACACCCCTGTACTAACCAGCCCAAAACTAACTCCCCAAAGCAAAACTGACAAAACTATTTATAAAAGGGAGCCCAAAATCTTTCTTCACTTGCAGATCTTTCCTGTCTCCCTAGCTGCTTCTCTTAGCAGTGTATTTGAACAAATGTGCCTTTTCTGTTCTCCACTCTGCCTCTGGTGAAATTTTTCACCCCTGCACCTCTGGTCTGTCAAGGTATCGTTAAGAATTTGAAAACCAAGCCCCCACTCCTTGGCCAGAGGCAAGTTTGGGAGGCTGGAATGATAAAGGGAGTGGATGGAACTGCCATGGAAACATGGACATTAAGCTAGTGAGGCCCAGAACTGATGATCCTCTATGCTGATTCAGATCATCAGTCAGGACACACCCAAGACTAGTCACCCTAACCAGTCAATGGTTCTAAAGCGTAGAGACTTGGGACCCAAACTCTGAGCAGTCCACCCTTCCTGTTTCGCCCTCTGCTTCTTTTAGCAGTGTATTTCAATAAATTCACCTGGTATTTCCCATCTGTATCTGGTGAACTCTTTCACCCTGCAACAGGGCCTCCACCTTCATTCTTCCCCACAACATTCTATATCAATAATCTTTGTTAGATAGAGTGGTGTGATTTCTTATAAAAGAAGATGGAACCTAACCTCTTCAACTACACCAATCTTCCATCTACCCAAACCTCTACTCTTTGTTCTCTGAATTCAGCAAATAAAAATAAAACTTAAAAAAAAAAAAAGCATGGGCCTCCCCTGGTGGCGCAGCGGTTGAGTGCTAGGTTGCGAAGCTGCCCGCAGACTCTGCAGTGCCGGTTCGATCCCTGGCCACCGGCGAGAGTCTCACATGGCACCACAGAACTCTCCTGTTGTGCCCGCTGCTCCCCTCAGCAGTGTATTTTGTCACTCTGCCTATTCTGTTCTCTGCTCTGGCTCTGGTGAATTCTCTTACCCTCCCCCACTTCTGACTGTACCCAGGTCTTGTATAAATAAATACATAAATCTTTAAAAAAAAAAAAAAAGCAAATAGCAATTACATCTACCAAGTTGCTCAGGATAGAAAGTTTGGCAGCATCTTTAATTTCTGTCTTTCCCTCACTTTCTATATCCATCCAAAGCAGCCCTATTAGCTAACATCCTAAGCAAAGTACCATTCTGACCCACACCTCTCTCTTTGTCTACTGCAAGTTTCTCTGTTGTTTTCCCTGTTGCATCTTGTTCTCCTACAATCTAGTTTCCCCAATGCAAAGAGATTTTCCTCAAACACAAATTATTCAATTCACTCCACTCGCCAACACCTCTCTCCATTTTCACAATTAGTTGAAGTTCAGGCCATCCCCCTGAATTAGGAAGTTCTGAGTGACTAGTTTCTGTGAATATCTTTGACCTTGTCTCACAATTCCTTATCCTTTGTCCACATGAAACACTGACCTGCTTTTTCTTACTGCAGGGTGATTCAGTCCTTTCTGCCTCTCTGTGCTCCCCTCTGCCATTGTGCTTTCTCCCAAACTTTGCTGTATGCATCCTGGTCTGTAAATAGAGTTCATATTGTCATTTATTGAAGTCTTATCATTTCCATGAAAGAATAATGTTTTCATAGCTTTACAGATACATACATTTTATTAAAAATATCTTGATGGGTTTCATATTTTGATGTTATCCTAAATGGCATTGAAAATTCAATTGGTTTGTTTCAATCCTTTGTACAGATCCTATCACCATTTGTTATTTCTCTGTTGGATATTTTAAAACTTATTTATATTGCTTTTATTCCCTGCCACTGAAAAGTCAGTTTTATCACAACAATCTCTCTATATCTTGATCACTAGAACACTATCAATTCTACAAAAGTACAGTGTAGTTTCTCAATAATTAGTCATTGTTTCTTTTGAGTGAATATCATATATAGGTAACCTTGGAAAAAGTAATTAGCCTCTCTAAATCTCCTTCCTCAGATATTAATATATATGTAAGTGCACATATTGATATATGTAATATACATAGAATTAAACCAATGATACTTATACTTCCTGATATTTATCACTATTAAATCACTTTATTTTGGTTGAAGTGTTAAAAGCAACCTAAAAAACAAAGTATTCTGAATTTCCTAACATTTTTGTTTAGTTTGAAGCACACTGGTACTGTTATGACCTATTGGATTTGTTAGTATATTCCTTCTCAAAGGAAGTTTTGTGCATATAGTATTATTATTTAATGTTATTTTTCTACTAAACTGACTGCATGACACAATTACAGCCCCCCAAAAAGAAAGACAGGCTGAAAAAGAATCCTGAAATTACCTCTTGAAAATTTTAGAATTTAAACCTTACTAGTTCATTGCAACAGCAGTAACTGTGCCTTTATTTTTTTTTTAATTTTCTTAAAGATGTATTTTATTTATGCAAGCACCGGGGTGCAGGCCAGATGCGCGGGAGGGTGAGAGGATTCCCCAAAGACAGCCTGGAACAGAACAGACAGACTGACTGAAATCCACTGCTGAGGGGAGCAGCGGGCGCTGCAGGAGGGGTCTGCGCACCACGTGGACCCTCGCGGGCGCGGCAGAGGCTGTGGACAGCTCCCCAGCGCGCGCCCAACCGCCTGCGCCCCCTGTTTGCTGTTCTCCCCACAGTGTGAGCGCGACAGTAAAGCATCTGCACAAGGCAGGGCCAGGATGGGGGCGCCTGGAAAAGCCAAATCCCAGGACGGGATTGCTCAGGACCGATGAAAGGGCCTCTCGGGCATTCCAAGGGTTGTCGTTAAGCGGCAGCTTTTTCGTTAAGGCTGAGAAACCGCTGGCGGTTCCCTCTGCCAATGGCTGTGGCCTGTGGCTCTGACGCCACAAAGAGCCCTTGTGACGGCACCGGCACCGCCTGCATCAGGCCCGCCCGGACTGCGCCTGTGTCCTCAGGAGCCGGGAAGCTCTGGACAGTGACCTGTGCACTCCGGACGACGTGAGAGACAGTGAGAGCCTGTTTTGGTTCTCTTTTGTTTTATTTATTGGTTTATTTATTTAATTATTTGTTTAGGCTATTTATTTTAGTTATTTTATTTTTCTTTCTTTGTTTTTTACCTTATTTTCCTTGTTTTTGGTTTTTTTTTGTATTTGCTTATACTCAGGGCTGGTGAGGGTGGTCAGCGTAGTCAAGCGCACAGGCGCTATGTCCCAGGGACGGCAAGGGCAAAGCTACCTGGTGCTGCGGGAGCTGGGGCGGGGCTCCCACGCCAAGGTGATGCTGGCGCTGCATGCGCTCACGGGCACGAAGGTGCTCATCAGGGGCGTCCGCAAGTCCGAGGTGCCCGACCTCCGCCTCCTGGCCCGCGAGATGGGGTGCATGAAGGCCCTTCACCACCCGAACATCGTGGAGCTCTTCCAGGTGGTGGACACCGGGCCGGAGCTGCAGCTGGTCATGGAGTACGTGCAGGGGGAGGACCTGCAGGACTTCCTGGACAGGCGTGGGCGCCTGGGCGAGCGCGAGGCTCGCCCGCTCTTTCGGCAGATCCTCGCGGCCCTCAGCTACTGCCATGCCAAAGGCATCGCGCACAGGGATGTGAGGCCTGAGAACATTCTGCTGACCCGAGAGGGGAAAGTCAAGCTGGTGGACTTTGGGCTCAGCGTCCAGGCCTTCAACCGGGCGCTGAGCAGGTGCTGCTGTCGCCCAGAATACAGGGCCCCCGAGGTCTACCTTGGCCAGCGCTACAATGGCCCCAAGGTGGACGTGTGGAGCCTGGGCGTCGTGTTCTATAAAATGGTGACCGGCACACTGCCCTTCAGGGGCCCAAACCTCTGGGCGATCAGGGTGCGCGTCGTGGGCAGGCGGGTCCAGCTGCCCGACTATCTCACGGAGCAATGCCAGGACCTACTGGCCAAAATGCTGGCACCAGACCCCTGGAGGCGCAGCACCCTGGAGAGCATCCGGCAGCACGCCTGGCTAGCAGAAAACACTGAGGGACTCCTGCCCTTCAGCGAGCCGTCCCTCAGCCCCCAGGACCCGGCCATAATCAAAGGTATGGAGCGCCTGGGCTACCAGAGGCAGGAAATTCGGGAGGCCATTGACGCTAACAAGTACGACAAGGTCATGGCCACCTACCTGATCCTCCGCTCCAGGAAGCAGGCGGGGGAGGAGGACTATGAGGAGGAGGGCCAGGAGCGCCCCAGGCGCGTCACTTTCCAGGTGCCAAAGCTCGTCACCTTCCGGGAGCCCGGTGACCCCGATTCCAAGGACAGCCTCCCGCAGCCTGAGGTTTCGGGGAATACCCCAAGGCCGGGTATCCTGCGAAAGCAGGAAGTCCAAAAGAGGGCAAAGGATGCCACCCCGGGCACCAGGGTCATCTCCGCAGGAGTCCCTGAGCTGGAGGACGCCCAGAAGCACACCACCGCCGCAGGGCCAGGCCGCCTGTTAGATGATGCCCCGAAGGGCAGACCCTCTGCGCTAGGCCCGGTACTGGAGGACGCCTGGGGGGACACCAGCACCTCTGTGGCCAGACCCCAGCAGGAGGACACCAGGGAGCACAGTAGCACCTTGGTGTCAGTCCTCCAGCTGGAGGACACTGGGGAGCACGGCAGCACCACTGAGACAGGCCCCCAGCTGGAGAGGGACCAGGAAAGCAGGGCCAGCACGATCTGTCCAGCTCCACAGGCCTCTAGCACCCCCCTAAGACCTCCCCCAAGACGTGGCTGGCCTTCCAGTGCAGTGGCCCCTTCAGCAATCATCAGGGCCAGAGACAGGGTATTAGATATTATCCTAGAATTTTGTTGCTGCTGTGCAACATTCGAATTGCAGAGCAACAAAGACTAAAAATAGCACCACACCAGACAAAAGCCTCCCCACCCCAAAGCACAAAGTGGCCATGGGGAACAGGAGTACACCAGGGAAGGTTGAGGCTCTGGAGAGGCTCAGGGACTGGGCCCAGTCACAGGAGCCAGGGGCAGCATGAGACCCATGGGACTGCAGCACAGAAATCTGGGCAAAACTGATGTCCCTGAGCAGAGCAGGTGAAGGGCCAGGAGGGCCACGGAACTGGTGAAACACCTGGAGGGGAGCATAGTGGGTGAGTGGTGGGGTGTGGAGGGGCTGGGGAGAGCTGAGCAGGTACAGGGCCCAGGAGGGGTATGAGGCTGTGTGGGTGGCCCCAGGGCCAGAGGCAGGAAACCCTGGGCCTCTCTCCCCCATCATAGGCTCAGTTCCCTGAGGACCATACTGCCCCCTTGCTGGGAGAGACCTGCTGCTCTATCCTGGGCACAGGGATGGCATAGAGGATGCAGGAGCTCTTGCAAAGGCTTGGGTCCAGGTGGTAAAACGTGCAGATTGCAAGGAGCAGATAGAGAAGGTCTCTAGCTCCCCTTAAGAAAGACTCGGGGACCAGTATATTAGAATCCAAACAGGACTCTTCAAGGTGGACAGAGTTTATGCACAGACCAACCTTACTCCACACGACCTGCTCAGCTGGAAAATCTGCACATCTTCCTACACCAGGAAGCCCTAGGCTGTGATCAAACTCAGTCCCACAGTGAGCATTGTCACCTCAAATTTTTGCAGCTTGGGATTCTTACACAGTGTCAGCCCAGCTGGTATTTCCCCTTTTAAAAATCCTCTCCAGACGGCCACCCACCCCTCCTCCTCCCTGGATTCAAACCCTGCAGGGTGACCTTAGCCAAATTGGAAACGTTAATATCGCCCAACAGATGCAGGCTTTGGACACCAGTCTCTGCCAAGTAAATCACTGGGTCCAGGAACGAAAAGCTACAGGGGCTGTCTACCTTAAATTTGTGTTTTTCATCATTGTTTAGATGTTGTTCAAGATGGGTAAAATGAAATGGCATAAGAAAGAAAGAAAGCAAAAGAAAGTGTTGAAGGTCTGAGAGAGATTTTGGTGAGAAATCATGTGTACTCAGGTGTCTCCCCCTCCTCCAACACATTCATGGACTTGCTCATCTGACCAGCAAAGTCCCCTCTGATCGATACTTCGTCAGCCGAAGCTGGGGCCAGGACATCCAAATGTGGACCAGCTCTCCCTTACTGCCATGGATCCTGCCCCTAGTAGGCCCAGTGATTATGATGATGCTTTTCTTTGTTTCTACACCCTGTTTTCTCTGCTTTATCCACGCAAAGCTCTCTGAGATGAGCCTTCGCTCTCCCAGACCCGGGAAAGCCATTCCTGTTATTGACAGATGAGCAACAGGGCATTGCTCTAGGGGTTCTGGGCCAACCTGGGCTGTCCAGCGACCAGTTACTTATTTCCCTAAACAAAGGGATCCCACTGTAAGAGGATGGCAGCCCTGCCTGCACGCACTTGCGGCAGCTGCTCGTCTCGCTAGACAGGCCTTAAAACCCACACTGGGCCAATCTGTAGATGTTAATTCTCCACATCGGCTCCAGGACCTACTCAAGCAGTATGTATGCAAGTGCTGGGCCCAACTCGGGCACGCATCACTGCTCCCCTGGTCCAGGTTCCACTCAGCCTACAGAGCAGAGACCCACTGTTTCTAATCCCATCACTTCAAGCCACTTCCCGTTCTTCTGTCTATACCTGGAAATTCCAGATCAGCGCAGCCTCAGGCAAGGTATTAGCACTCACAGGGCCTCTGAACCTAACCTTATTTTTTTCTTTTTGCCCCATGCTTACTGCATTTCATCCAACACGGGATCCAAGATCCGCCCCGTAGCACCTTTAACCAACTCCTCCACCCATGTCCTCCTGTCCCTGCAAAGACCTTCTCATAACCAGGCCTGAGCCCCCACCCCGGTCTTCGCCCCCGTCCAGCAGGAAGTAGCCAAAGAAAGAACCGTCGCCCCTTTTCCTATCAACAAAAGGCTGGTATGAAAGGTCGATGCAGGGGCCAGGAATGGGGAAGCCCACATACAAACAACAAGATGGCCCTGACACCAGTACCCCTGATTCCATCAAACTGAAACTGAAGCCATAAGCAGGGGAAAACAACTCGGCTCCACGAAAAAACAACTTTGTTCCACCTAAACCTGTTCCCCCCTGCCAACCCAGTTTTCCTGCCTAACCTCTCCTCACCCTATGAAATGACATCTCCCCCCACGACGGGCGTGACTTCAGGGACACCCCACCTTGAATCAGCAAAGCTCGCCTGGGGGCACAATGAATGTCCCTTCCTTTGAGAAAGTTTAGCCTGGCTCCCCTTTTCTTTACCGCGCCAAACCTTTCATCTTGGTGCCCGAAACCTGGAAGGCTGTGTCCCCTGGCGCTGGGGCCGCCTTCCCGTCCCTGGGACCTCTCCTCTCCATGGCAGACGCCTCACATCCACCACCGGCCTTGATCCTTGGGGTGAGTCACCTGCCTGACCCTCCTTCCTAGGAGGCCCTCACCCCTGGTTACCTGGCTCCTCTCCTCACCCCCATCCTGGTCGACTGTTCCATAAACCGCGGGCCTACACCAGCCGACCCCCATTGCTCCTGGTTCTGATTTGGGGAAGCCCATCCAGTCCAGGTGTCCCTTTCTCATGCCCTCCCATCTCTCCCTCCTGCAAACCAGTTGTACTTTCCAAGTCTCCATTCTCCTCTCCCTCTTCGCCCTCTCCTCTTCTGCGTTCTCTTGTCCTCTAGATGTTCAGTCTTCACCTCCTTCAGCTCCCCAGGCCTGCCCCCGCTTCCACCTCCCAGCTACCACACCTGCTCTCACAGTCGTCCTCTTTGTCCCCTTAGGGAGGTTGCGGGGACTGAAGGAGCAGGTGGAGTCCACGATCCTTTCCCTCTGTCTGATCTCTCCCAGATTGAAAAGCATCTCGGCTGTTTCACTAAGGACCCCACTACCTACACCAAAGAATTTCGTTATCTTACCCAAGGTTACACCTAAGGTTACACCTATAACCTTCGGTGTCATGACTACACGTTATCCTCTCTTCCACCCTGACCTCTAATCAAAGAGAACGTGTTTTTCAGTCTGCTCGAGGCCACGCAGATCAGGCCACTTCACTGACACAACCATGCCCCAGGCCCTGAAGCAGGTCCCCGCCCGGAGCCTGGCTGGGAATCCCAGACTGACACTGATGCGGGTCGCAGGGGCAGGGCTCGCTGCCTCTTAGCCAGGCTCCAAGCAGCAGCCTGTCTCCAAGGCAGTTAATTTTGACAAGCACGGGAGATCACCCAGTTCCACCCCATACGAGGAGGACGGTGACTACAAACAGCGATGAAGAGCATGTGGGTGCTAGATCTGTTCATAAACCTACCCGGGATGGGTTGGTTGCACTACAACTAGCGTAGACGGCAGGATGGTTCAAAGCAGGACGGCTCTACGCAGACGAAACCCTTTGGAACCTGGGGAGGGGTTGCCAGGTGGCCAGCCACGAGCAGATGGTACTCGGTGGCCAACCTCCTCGCCCTGTGGGCACCTCTCCAGGAATGGCCAGAGGTAGATGGATCCCCAGGGCAGTTGGAACAGGCCCTGTATGAAATAGAAGAAACCCTGAGTGGATGTGTTATAGGACAGGGAGAGGGGCAGCCCAAACCCCGCAAACCTGCCTATTCTACATGGGTTCTGCCATCCGCTGCATCAACACAAAACATAGGAGACTTTAATGGGAAGGAACTTTAATAAAACTAGGAAACAATACAGGGAAGGCAAAGAGTCTAGTTTCTAAATGAAGCATCCAGAGTTACCCGTCCCCTCGTGGGTAAAAGTCCATCCAAATGGGATTGGCCCAGAACAAGGCCCCAAAGCCTGCTACAAGTCTAAAGCATCTTCCAGTGGGGACCCACAGAAAAGGGTCACAAACAACTGAACAAGCCCGGAAGGAAAAGAGCAAAATCAACATCAAGAAAAAAGCTGCCATTGTCACCTCCCCACGGGTCTCACCCACATCTGTGTCACCCAGTCCACGACCAAAAGACAAGCACAGTTTCTTCACGTGTCTCTAGGCTCCATGCGCCTCCTCCAGGTCTCCTTGCTCCATCCTGCTTCCTTCCTCAGTCTCTTCTTCAGCTTCTCCTCTTCCTGCTCAGCTCCACCCTCCCTTGGGTGGGGCAGGGAACCTCCCCCTTTCCTGGGGACCACCCTGTTACAGATGCAGTTCCCGCGAGGTGGCAGGAGCAGTGGGATGGGTGTTTCTCACAGCTCTGCTTGAGTCCAGGCAGAAAGAGCAATCTAGAGTCCAGCGAGTATGGGATGAGATGCGGGAAAAGATGCGAAAACTACAATGTTTGAGGATTCTGGAGGAAGAAGTTCAGAGAAACCAACCCACCATTCTGGAGATGCCAGACTCCAGCTCAGAAAGGAAGGAGAGGGAGGCTGGCCCTTTGCCCGAATCGCAGCTGGTGGTGGGAAACCAACCCATGACTCCAGAGATGCCAGACCCCTCCTCAGGACAGGAGGAGAGGGAGGCTGGCCCTTTGCCCGAGTCACAACCAGCAATGGCAAACCAACCTGCGACCCCTGAGATGCCGGACTCCTCTGGAGAGGAGGTGGAGGCTGGTCCCATGCTCCGGGCCCGCTGAGTGGTGACTCAGAAATAAAGCGGCAGCCACCCATGGCCCCAGGTGGGTGGTCAGGCTGCTGGACCACCACAAATGACAGAATTTACTTCCTATCAACCATACACCCAGGCGGAACTGGTGGACTTGGACAAACAGTTTCCACCAGAAACCAGGGGAACCCTTGGCAGCCTGGCTGCTACATTTGTGGGGCCTGGGGCTGGATGGGATCATTTGCACGGCACAAGTGATGGAGAGACTGGCCTCCATGGTTTACACCCATCCTTGCGACAGAGGCTACAGAACAGACAGCAGTATGGCCAGGGCGACCACACCCTCCGGGAATGGATAATGGCTGCCATACGGACAGTCTGGCTGATGCAGGAGACGTGCCGGACACAGTAAGTGGATGGCAGACGTATGCCGAGCTGGTACAGGTCCTTCGGGAATTGGGGATGCAGCAGGCCATGTTTAATGTGAATTCCCGTGGTCCTGATGATGAGCGTTTCACAGCAGGGATGAGAGACTTGGTATTAAAAAATGTCCCCTCATCCTCATTTGGATCCCTCATGGCAGTTGTAGCACCCCATGTGAGTCGTCAGCTACACGACGTCACAACAGTGATAGCCAGCTTGGGCGAAGTTGAGAACTGGCGCTCTCAAACTCAGGAGGGAATATGGGTAGTTGTTGAAAAGTTAAAAGGAATGCCAAGGAGGGAAAGGAATCTTCTTGGCACCACAGAATTTATTAAAGTCACCCATAACCAAATGTGGACAGATTTAGTGAGAGCAGGTGTAGATAGCACTAAAATACACGCACAGCCCAATCTATATTTGTTGGAATTATGGCAGCAGCTGCAAGAAGACCAGAGGTTCACGCCCATGAGAAGGACTGCTGCTCAGAGGGAGCCTGGAAGCTCCAGGCCTCAGGCACATGTCCTGCGCCTGGAAGACACTTGCTGCCAACCCTATCCTCGGGTGAGGCCTGATCGCTTTCAAATAGGGTGAGGGCCAAGGAACCTGTCCACAGGGGACGGGCGGGGACCGGAGGCCACATGTGGAGCTTGCCATCCACTGGTCCCCAACTAACATGCAAAGGGTTTTAGCTCTGGTAGACACAGGAGCAGAATGTACTCTGCTCTATGGAAATCCAGAAAGATTTCACAGGTCTACTTGTATTGATGGCTATGGAGGCCAGAGTGTCAAGGTGACAGCAGTGAGACTATCTCTGGGGATTGGGCCATTACCCCCCAAAAGAGTATAAAGTATATGTGTTGCCCGTCCTGGAGTACATCCTGGGGGTGGATGTACTATGTGGCTTATGGCGAGAGACCACAGCCGGAGAGTTTCACCTTAGAGTGCGTGTGGTAAAGGCAGTGGTGAGAAGACACGCTAAGCATCTGCCCACACAACTGCCAGTCCCTAGGCGAGTGACTAATACCAACCAATATCAGTTGCCCGGAGTCTACAAGGAAATTGGGCACAATATCAGAACTGGAGAAAGCGGGCATTGTGCGTACTGCCCACAGCCCCGACAATTCACCGGTGTGGCCAGTGAAGAAGCCGATGGCTCTTGGCGCATGACGGTAGATTATCATGAGTTAAATAAGCTAGTTCCCACTTTGCATTCTGCAGTGCCTTCGGCAGCAGATTTGGGGATCATCTGCTGGTGCCAATGAATGTCTTTTGCCACTAGGTTGGTACCTCGCCTGGACTAACTTGTGTTCTGTTGTATTTTGTTGTTATAGTGTGATGTGTACTATTTACTTTTATGGGACATGGCTGCGTTGTTTATGTTTGCTAAGAAACAAAATTGTCTATATGTAGATGGTCTGGCAGAAAACCCTGAGGGGGTGGATTGTAGGGTAAGGTAAAAAGTATCAGGCTTTTCTGCTCTCCCGCCATTTTGAGAGATGACGCATCAGTGCGGGCGTGAACGCAGGCCTGATGGCGGCACCTGGAGTAGGGTGGGGGTGCGGTGTCGAGGGTGGAGGAGGACAGTGGAGTGTGTGGAGGAGAGCGGCGACTACAAACAAGAGCGAGGAGCATGTGGCTGCTAGAACCGTTCATAAACACACCTGGAATGGGTTGGTTGCGTTACAGCGGGGTCCTGGGCTTCACTCTGGGATAGGTATCTGCAGAGCTCCCCTGTCAGTGGCCCGCGGCGAGTTTCCCAGGCGAGTTTCTCCACGAGACAGAGACGGTAGTTACATTTAAAAAACAGGTTTATTGGGGAAAGGGAAAGGGGCAGGTTTTGCTGAGAGAGGCCTGCATGGTTGAAGGCTGGCAGCCTTGACAGGTCATAGGCGGGCAGGAAGCTGCTGCCCTGCAGAGGGAGAGAGTTGGTAAGAAGAGGAACCTACACAGTCCCAGGTGGGCAGAGGGAGTGCTGCCCCGAGCCAGTGCAGAGAATTTACAGACACAGTCCTCTTCTGTTTGGGGGGGTCACTCCTTGTGAGCCGTCAGTTGGCTGCTGATTTTGGATAACCACGCAGAATCCAAGAGGCACTGGAGATACCAGGATGGGGAGTGGAGATTCCAGGATGGGCCCAATCTCCAAATCTTTCCCCTCAGGCCTGTGCTCCACTCCCTAGAGCATCTGATCCTGCTTGGGTCTCATGCCTTGTGATAAGGCCCTGGTGCCTAAGGGTCACGACCTCTACCGCTGAGTTAATGGTCATGCTATTTGCCTCTATCCCTACCTCCTTGTGAGTCAGGTTCTGGTGTCAGGGTACCTCCTTTCCAATCTTTCTATTCTGTCTGCTATTAAGGTATTCCTATTTTGTGAGGAGGGGAAGCTGGGTCCCGAATGCTGGGTGAGTATGGAGTAAGTGGCTCCTATAGCAATCAGAGAATTAATATCTTACCTGTGACATCCAGGGTTACTCTAGGCTTAACCACAGAGACCATGACATTGGGGACCTGGTGACGTCCTTGGGCCCTATCACTTGTCATCCAGGAGGTGTCAGTAGTCAGTCTACTACAGGGCAGGGAGAGGGGCACCCCAGAACCCCCAAAGCTGCTTGCTCTAAATAGTTTCTGCCATCTGCCGCATGGGCAAAAAACACTTAAGACTTTAATGGAAAGGAACTTTAACACAATTAGTAAACAATACAGAAAAGACAAAGAATCTGTTAGAGGTCAGGGAGAAGGGCAGCCCAGACACCACAAACTTGCCTGCTCTAAATAGGTTCTGCCATCCGCCGCATCAACAGAAAACATATGAGACTTAAATGAAAAGGAACGTTAATACAATTAGTAAACAATGCAGGAAAGGTAAAGAATATAGTTTCTAAAATAAGCATCCAAAGTTACCCATCCCCTTGTGGGGAAAAGTCCACCCAAACAGGATTGGCCTAGAGCAAGTCCTGAAAGCCTCTGCAAAGTCTAAAGCGCCTTCCAGTGGGGACCCACAGAAAAGGATCAGAAACAACCAGACAAGTGTGGGAGGAAAACAGCAAAATCAAAATCAAGACAAAAACCACCATTGTCACCTCCCCACCGGTCTCTTGCCCATGCTGTTGTCACCCAGTCCACGACCAAAAGGCAAGTGCAGTTTCTGCACGTGTCTCTCGGCTCCATGTGCCTCCTCCAGGTCTCCTTCTGGCTCCATCCTGCTTCTTTCCTTCTCAGTCTCCACTGCAGCTTCTTCTCTCCCTTCTCAGCTCCCTTCCCTCTCTTCCTTTGGGTTGGGCAGGGAACCTGGAACTTCCCCTTTACCTGGGGACCACCCTATTATCTTGGATATCTCATACAGAAACACATATTTTAACTGTCTTAATTTGTTTAGGTGAGATGTCATTAAATTTTAGTTTTCTTATAATAAGAAGCAAAAAAATAAACCTGCAAGCTCAACAATATTTAGAGAAAGTGATATTGTTTAACATTCTCATTCTTAAACTTAATAAGACCTTAGTTTTATATGAAATTTGGCCACCATTTAAATAGTGATAAAAGAAAAAATTTAAGGGAGAGATACCAATTGTAGCTGTTAGTTTTTCTTAGGACAGGAATTTTAAATTAATTTCAGAGTTGCAAATTCTAACATCCCAAAAACCAAATTTCTTTCTTAGGCAAGTACTAGATAGATTGATGAAAACCAAGAAAAATAAGAGAGACTTAATATCATATACATTTCCTACATACCTGTGAGGAACACAGTGTTGCTAAGGAACTTGCCCATGAGGCTAGATTTTGCTAGGACAAGGGGAAAGAAAGAAGTCAATCTGGGATTTTTCTGGAAAAGAATTTTATCAAGAGATTTAGGACTAACCATCAAAATGCAAACTTATCTTTTTTGATGTAGACTAGGTCAATTACTCTTTTTTTTTTCCTGAATACTGTGTGCTTCCTTTTGAAAATAGAGACATTTCAACATAAAAGATTGATACTCAACATGAAAACTGTAAGGCTTGAATGCTACAAATTCAACCATTAAGTTTTGATCTAGTTTTTGATTACCAAAATCTTAAATCCTGATCTCAAAATTGGGAATTTTTTATTAGACTTTATATAGTTGTCATTTATAACTAATACTCCTAAGGCATTAGATAGTGATACAAACAGATTTTTTGATTTTTTTTTTAAAACTTTGGTCATGTGCATTAGTTTTAAAAAGTAGTTATTCATTTTTTTTAATAATAAATTTTATTTTTATATTCCCCAACAATTGCAAACCCCCCCCCATTCTGACCCCAATCCCTCCCCTCCCGCCACCCACCCCCAAAAAAGTGTCTCTGGTTCAAAGTTTTTTGTTGATTTTGATTTTTACTTTCATATAGTTACTCATTTTCCTGGTCCCTTATTTAAGTTTTCTAGATTCCTGCTATGAGTGAGTCCATCCGGTAGTTTTGCTTTTCTTTCTGGCTTATTTCGCTGAGCATGATCCCTTCCAGCGCCATCCATGTTGCTGCAAACTGCATGTGTTTATCTTTTTTGAATGCTGAGTAATATTCCATGGTATATATGTACCACATCTTCTTGATCCAGTCATCTATTTTTGGGCATTTGGGCTGTTTCCAAAGCTTAGCTATTGTAAGTAGTGCTGCTATAAACGTAGGGGTGCAGGTGTTCTTTGGAATTGATGTTTCTGTGTCCTTTGGGTAAATACCTAGGAGTGGAATTGCTGGATCATATGGAAGCTCTATGTTTAGTAGGTCCAGAAATCTCCACACAGCTCTCCATAGTGGTTAGACCAGTTTGCACTCCCACCAGCAGTGCAGAGAGTTCCTTTTTCTCCACACCCTCGCCAATATTTGTTGTTGCTAGTTTTTTTAATATGTGCCATTCTCACTGGTGTAAGATGGTATCTCATGGTAGTTTTGATTTGCATTTCCCTGATGACAAGTGATGTTGAACATTTTTTCATATGTCTGTTGGCCATTTGCATTTCCTCTTCAGAGAAGTTTCTTTTTAGCTCTTCTGCCCAATTTTTGACTGGATTATTTTCTTTGTTGTTGTTGAGTCTCATCAGCTCTTTGCAGATTTTTGTGATCAGTTCTTTATCATTAGTGTTGTGTAAAAAAATGTTCTCCCGCAACATGGATGGCGCTGGAAGGGATCATGCTCAGCGAAATAAGCCAAAAAGAAAAAGAAAAATACCGGATGGTCTCACTCATAGCAGGAATCTAGAAAACTTAAATAAGGGACCAGGAAAATGAATAACTATAAGAAAGTGAAAATCAAAATCAACAAAAAACTATGAACCAGAGACACTTTTAGGGGGGCGGGGCGGGAGGGGAGGGATTGGGGTCAGAATGGGGGGACTGCAATTGTATGGGGAATATAACAATAAAATTTATTATTAAAAAAATAAATAAAAAACAAAATTAAAAAAAAAATAAAAATAAAAAAAAATGTTCTCCCAGTTGGTGGGGTTTCTCTTTGTTTTTGTTATTGTCTCTTTTGCTGTGCAGAAGCTCTTTAATTTGATGTAGTCCCAGCTGTTTATCTTTGCCTTCACTATCATGGCTTTGGGTGATGTGTTTGTAAAGATGTCTTTGATGTGCAAATCATGTAGTGTTTCGCCTATATTTCCTTCTATGTATTTTATGGTTTCAGGTCTTATGTCTAGTTCTTTAATCCATTTTGAGTTGATTTTTGTGTATGGTGTGAGGTAGTGGTCAAGCTTCATTCTTTTGCATGTGGCAACCCAGTTTTCCCAGCACCATTTATTGAACAAACTTTCTTTGCTCCAATGCATAGTCTTTGCTCCTTTGTCAAAGATTAGTTGACATAAATCTGTGGGTTTATTTCTGGATTTTCTATTCGATTCCATTGGTCTGTGTGTCTGTTCTTCTTCCAATACCATGCAGTTTTGATGATTATGGCTTTGTAGTAGAGTTTGAAGTCTGGGAGTGTGATGCCTCCATTCCCTTCTTTTTTTTTTCAGGAGAGCTTGGCTATTCGGAGTTTTTTGTAATTCCATATGAATTTCATCAATAATTGTTCTAGTTCTTTGAAGAATGACATTGAGATTTTGATTGGAATAGCATTGAATCTGTATATTGCTTTTGGTAGGATGGCCATTTAATAATGTTTATTCTACCAATCCATGAGCAGGGGATGTCTTTCCATTTATTTGTGTCTTCTTCTATTTCTTTTAATAGTGTGTTATAGTTTTCTTTCTATAGGTCCTTTACCTCTTCGGGCTCAGTGTCCAAGGCTTCCCCCAGGCGCTGAGCACGTGCTGCTGTCGCCCAGAATACAGGGCCCCCAAGGTCTACCTTGGCCAGCAGTACAACGGCCCCAAGGTGGACGTGTGGAGCCTGGGCATTATGCCCTACGAAATGGTGACCGGCACACTGCTCTTCAGGGGGCCCAGCCTCAGGGCAATCAGGGAGTGCGTCCTGGGTGGGAACGTCCACCAGACCACCTACTTCATGGTCCAGGGCGGGGACCTGCTGGCCAAAATGCTGGCTCGGGACCCCTGGAAGCGCAGCACCCTGGAGAGCATCCAGCAGCACGCCTGGGTAGCAGAAACGAGCAGGGGACTCCTGCCCTTCAGCGAGCCGTCGCTCTGCCCCAGGACCTGGCCATAACCAAAGGTATGGAGCGCCTGGGCTACCAGAGGCAGGAAATTCGGGAGGCCATTGACACTAACAAGTACCGCGAGGTCATGGCCACCTACCTGATCCTCCGCTCCAGGAAGCAGGCGGGGGAGGAGGACTATGAGGAGGAGGGCGAGGAGCGGCCCAGGCGCGTTACCTTCCAGGTGCCGAAGCGCGTCACCTTCCGGGATCCCGGTTACCCTGATTACAAGGACTCCCCACCCACACCCACCCCGCCGGCACCTGAGGTTTCGGGGAATACCCCAAGGCCGGGTATCCTGGGAAAGCACCCAGTGCAGAAGATTGGAAAGGATACCCACCCCACTCCCTCAGCCTGAGGTTTTGGGGAATGCCCCAAGGCCAGGAATCCTGGGAAAGCAGGAAATCCAAAAGAGGGGAAAGGATGCCACCCCGGACAACAGGGTCAACTCCACCAGGTCCCTGAGCTGGAGGATGCGCAGCAGCACACCACTGCTGCAGGTCCAAGCCCCCTGCTAGAGGACACCCCAAAGGGCAGTCCCTCTGCGCTAGGCCCAGAGCTGGAGGATGCCTGGGGGGACACCAGCACCTCTGTGGCTAGACCCCAGCAGGAGGACCCTGGGGAGCACAGGAGCACCGCGGTGTCAGTCCTCCTGCTAGAGAACACTGGGGAGCACGGCAGCACCACTGAGACAGGCCCCCAGCTGGAGAGGGACCAGGAAAGCAGGGCCAACAGGATCAGTCCAGCTCCCCAGCCCTCCAGCACCACCCTAAGACGTCCCCCAATATGTGACTGGACTTCCAGTGCAGTGGCCCCTTCAGCAATCATCAGGGCCAGAGATAGAGTATTAGAAATTATCCTAGAATTTTGTTGCTGCTGTGCAGCATTGGAACTGGAGAGCAACAAAGATTAAAAATAGCACCATACCTGGCAGAAGACCCCCCACCCCCAAAGTACAAGCACTCAGTGGCCATGGTGAACAGGAGTACACCAGGGAAGGTTGAGGCTCTGGAGAGGCTCCGGGGCTGGGCCCAGTCAGAGGGGCCAAGAGCAGCATGAGACTCACAGGACTGCAGCACAGAAGTCTGGGCAGCACTGATGTCCCTGGGGCAGAGCAGGTGAAGGACCAGGCAGGCAACGAAACTGGTGAAGCATCTGGAGAGGAGCAGAGCGGGTGAGGGTTGGCGTGTGAAGGGGTTGGGGAGAGTTGAGCAGGTACAGGACCAGGAGAGGGGTGTGGGGCTGTGTGGGCAGAGCCTCCAGAGGTCCCAGGGCCACAGGCGAAGAACCCTAGGCCTCTCTCCCCCATCTTAGGTACTGCCCCCTTGGTGGGAGAGACCTGCTGCTCACCCCTGGGCACACAGATGGTGCAGAGGATGCAGGAGCTCTTGCAAAGGCTTGGGCCTGGGTGGTAAATCGTGCAGATTGCAAGGAGCACATAGATAGGCTCTCTAGCTCCCCTTAAGAAAGACTCTGGGACCAGTATATTAGAATCCAAACGGGACTCTCCAAGGTGGGCAGAGGTTATTCACAGAGCAGCCCTAATCCACCATGACCTGCTCAGCTGGAAAATCCGCACATCTTCCTGCTCCACGAAGCCTAGGCTATGATCAGTCTCAGTCCCGCAGTGAGCACACCTAGGTGTCCAGTGTCCCCTGGGCTGAAGCTGCAGCTCGTCATGGAGTACGTGCAGAAGGGATTTTGCAACTTGGGATTCTTACACAGTGTCAGTCCAGTTGGAATTTCTCCTTTTAAACATCCTCTCCAGAGGGCTACCCACCCTTCCTCCTCCCTGGATTCAAACCCTGCAGGGTGACCTTAGCCAAATTGGAAACATTAATATGCCCAACAGATGCAGGCTTTGGACACCATTCCCTGCCAATTAAATCACTGGGTACAGGAATGAAAAACTACAGGGGCTGTCTACCTTAAATTGGTGTTTTTTCATCATTGTTTAGATGGTGTTCAATTCCCTTCTAAAACTAAGGTTTTGCTAAGTCTGGTAAATGCAAGTGAGGTGAGGTATGTGTGTTTGAAAAAAGAAATGTATGGAAGAGGGATATTCTGAAGGGCCTTAAGATTATGTAAAGCCAGATGGGTAAAATGAAATGGCATTAGAATGAAAGCAAGCAAAAGAAAGTGTTGAAGGTCTGAGAGGGAGGTTTTGGTGAGAAATCGTGTGTACTCAGGTGTCTCCCCCTCCTCCAACACATTCCTGGGCTTGCTCATCTGACAAGCAAAGCCCCCTCTGACTGACCTTTTGTCAGCTGAAGCTGGGGCCAGGACATCCAAACTTGGACCAACTCTCCCTTACTGCCATGGATCCTTCCCATAGTAGGCCTGGTGATCATGATCATGCTTTTATTTGTTTCTACACCCCATTTTCTCTGCTTTATCCAGGAAAAGCTCTCTGAGATGAGCCTTCGCACTCCCAGACCCGGGAAAGCCATTCCTGTTATTGACAGATGAGGAACAGGGCGTTGCTCTAGGGGTTCTGGGCCAACCTACACCACTCCAGCGAGCAGTTGCTTATTTCTCTAAACAAATGGATCCCACTGTAAGAGGATGGCAGCCCTGCCTGCGTGCACTTGCGACAGCTTCTCGTCTCGCTAGACCTAAGGCCTTAAAACCCACACTGGGCCAACCTGTAAATGTTAGTTCTCCACAGGACCTGCTCACTCATCAGGCTCTCTCCCCTCCATCACCCTCTTGTCTGTTAGATTTCTACTCTCTTTGTCAAAGACCCTCTCATCTCCCTCTCCCAATCCTCGACTCTCCATCCTGCCAGGCTTCACGGGTGTTCCACTCCCTAACGCAGGTAACACCCTCTTCTTACTACGGGGGACACCATCACCATTCGGACAGTGGACCTGCCTTTATCTCAAAGATTACTCCACAGGTCTCCTCCCTGGGCATCACCTGGGAACTACACATTCCCTCCCAACTGCAATCCTCTGGTAAGGTAGAACGGGTAAATGGTCTGACCAGAGACCACCTAGACAAACTCTCCACAGAGCCCACAAATCCTGGGTGGAGCTGCACCCACTGGCTTTAGTGCACCCCCGAGCCACTCCCCATGGCCCCTTGTTCCTGAGCCCCCTTGAACGGATGTGTGGCAGACCTCTTCTTACTAACCATGAGCTCCGCGTCCAACCTACACTGTTGGCTGGATATTTTCCATACTTCTCTTTGCTCAGACAGCTGCTCCAAGAACACGCAGACCTTTGTCTGCCACAACCTGTGCCTCTGTCCCCTGATGCACCTGTCAACCTGCTGTGCCCTGGAGACCAGGTTCTTCTGAAAGCCATCTCTCCAAAACCACTTCCGCCAAAGTGGATGGGTCCACACACGATCATCCTGACTACACCAATGGCTGTCAAGGCATCAGCTGTCCAGGGTCAAAGTGGTCCCTGTGGACAAGCAGTATGTATACAAGCACATGGGCACAACTCGGGTTTGCATCAATGCATCCCTGGTCCACATCCCACTCAGCCTATAGAGTAGAGGCCCTCTGATTCTCCTTCCTCTGTTTTTTTTTTTTTTCTTTAAAGATTTATTTATGCAAGCACTGGGTACAGTCAGAAACACAAGAGGGTGAGAGAACTCACCAGAGACAAAGCGAAGAGCAGAACAGGCAGACTTGACGAAGCACACTGCTGAGGGGAGCAGTGGGCGGCAGGAGAGGTCTGCCCGCCATGTGGGACCCTCGCCTTGAGGCCAGGGATTGAACCGGTGCTGTAGAGGCTGTGGGCAGCTTCACAACCCAGCGCTCAACCGTCAACCGCTGCGCCACCGGGGAGGCCCCTCTCCTTCCTCTGTTTCTAATCCCATCTCTTCAAGCCACTTCCAGTTCTTCTGTCTATGCCCAGCAATTCCAGATCAGCACAGCCTCGGACCAGGTATTACCACTCACAGGGCTTCTTATCCTAATCTCCTCATTTTTTCTTTTTGCCCCATGCTTAGTCCATTTCATCCAACACTGGATCCAAGAATTGTCCCATACCACCTTTAACCAACTCCTTCTCCACCCATATCCTCGCGCTGCAAAACTGTCTCATAACCAGGCCTGAGCGCCCACCCTGGTCTTTGCCCCTGTCCAGCAGGAAGTAGCCAAAGAGAGAACCATTGCCCCTTTTCAACAAAAGGCTGGTATGAAAGGTCGATGCAGGGGCCAGGAATGGGGAAGCCCACATACAAACAACAAGATGGCCCTGACACCAGTACCCCTGATTCCATCAAACCGAAACTAAAGCCATAAGCAGGAGAAAACAACTCGGCTCCACGAAAAAACAACTTTGTTCCCCCTAAGCCTGTTTCCCCCCCTGCCAACCCAGTTTTCCTGCCTAACCTCTCCTCACCCTATGAAATGACATCTCCCCCCACAACGGGCACGATTTCAGGGACACCCATCTTGGGTATGACGCTTGCCTGGGGGCGCAATGAATTGTCCCTTCCTTTGAGGAAGTTTAGCTTGGCTCCCCTTTTCTTTACTGCGCCAAACTGTTACAGGGCAGCCCTGGTATAAAAAGGGTTGTTTGACTGTTTCCCGATTCTGGTGGAATGTTTCGGATTCTGGTGGAGCTGCCCGGACAGGGCCGGTTCTGAGATGGGCAGAGTTGGGGGTCCTGGAGGGCGGCGTCCTGGTGGTGAGATGCTCTGTGAGGAGTCAGAGAAGCAGGGCTCAGAGGAGAGGAGACTCGGGGGAATGCCCTGGGTGTGAGGTTTCCAGCTTTTCTCCCCAGGACCCCTCTCTCCAGCCTCTGGATAACAAAACCTTGGGAAACAGGAAAGTAGATCATTTTTTCCTTTTACAACCTTTTTAGTATTGAGGACTTAAAAAAAAAAAAAACATAACATTGAATGAATACTGTTAAATTTACAGAAAAGTTGCAAAGATAGTACAGTTCTTATTAATCCCACACCATTTCCACTTTGTTAACATCTTACATGAATACAGTTGTCTTTTTTTTTCACAGCTAATGAAGCAATGTTGACACAGTTACCAAACTCCGTGCTTAATTTCATCAGTTTTTCCTAATGCACATTTTATGTTCCATAATCCAAATTGCCTCACTCAGTTACAGCCAGTTCTCCTCGATGTGCCTCTTGCTGACTGTTTCTCTGACTTTGCTTGTTTTTATAACGTTGACATTGGTGAGGAGTGATATTTTGGAGAGGGGTTGGGTTCACCGTTGGGGTTCTTGGGTCACGTCTGAGAAAAGTTTCACCACCCTCCCCCACCCACTGAGTAGGCTCTCTCCGACCAACGGAAAGGAGGGGAAAAAAAAACTGCAAGAACGAACTACAGATCAAGTGGGACACTGAGTAGAGAGGAACTATTTCAGGCACCGCACCCCACAAATGGGAACTGTGGAGAACGGTGAAGAAATCACCACAGAGGTGACCGAGCGGCTCCGGGTGCCATCAGAGGAAGACAAGGACTCCACGGTGACCTACAAATAGCCTAAGGCCAGCTGAGAACCACTGGGAAAAAGCAAAGGTCAGCAAGGACAGGTCTCTCTGCCCCCTCATGACCAGAATAAAATCACCAACTAACTGATTCCCTGTTGGAACTAAGTAAATACAGAGGGAGGGAACAGTAAGGGACAGTGCCCAGCAACACAGCATCAACACTCTGGTGGAGTGTTGTCTCCAGTGCTAGTCTCAGTCTGGTGAACAGTTTCCGACACCCCTAAAGGAGCACTCCAAAGAGATGGAAGCCACCCTTAGGACAACTTGGATCCTTCTCCTTTGGGGACTTGCTGGCGTGGGGTTGCACAGAGAGGAGGGGGCAGATCTTGCTGGCTTTTAGGGCTGCTTCAGAACCCAGGGGTTCTCTGAGCCCCTCTGGCTGGCCCCCCCAACAGTAAATGGACTGAACGGTGAAGAGGAGGAGGAAGAGGAGGACAAGGGTCCCCTGACAAAACTAAGCATCCCGGACAATCTAGACAGCTGCGAGGCCATGGTGAGCTTGGTCCTGGGGCCCCTTCCCTGCCCCACCTTCCCCCTCCCACCAGCACACCCTTCTTCTTGGTTTCCCTCCCTTTGATTAAGCTTTCACCCACCTCTGCTGGGAGCCAGTGGGTAGACACCAACACCATCCTCGAATCTCAGGTGTGCCCACGGAGGCCCTGAGAGGTGTGCCTCCCAACCTCCTGCCGGGCCCACAGGGGCACCCTGCACCTCTGGCCCACAGGTGGCATTTTGTAACTTGGCCTTGGCCAGTGCTGAGGAAGAACAGGCGCGGCTACACAGACAGCTAAAGGAGCAAAAGCTGCTCTGCTGGCTCCAGGCTCAGCAGGTAGCCCCATGGGACCAGGAGCCTGAGAAGATAGAGGCCCCAGCCCCCGGGGGGAAAGTGTGCCTGGGGAGACCCACCAGGCCCTTCAGGGAGCCTGGTGAGAAGAAGAAACTGCAGGTGAGTGTGTGCAAGGCAGGAAGGAATGGCCACAGGGCAGGTTTTCTGATCCAGCAGACCAGGTACAGGAGAAGTGAGTCCTGGAAGCCTCAGTGAATTTTGCAGACTTTATTGGGATTTACCAGATACATGGCAGGTAGGGGTGCTAGGGGGCCAGGAGGCTGACAGGCCTCCCAGCCCGCAGCAAGTCTTCACTCTTTCTGGGCTCTCTGGCGTTCTCTGGTGGTCCCTGCTGCTCTGCTCTCTGGGTTCTGCTTCTGCTTCTCTGCTTCTGCTGGCATCCCCATGATGCCACCCTTAAAAGCCCATCTTAGCCCAGGGGAATCCCATCTACCTATGCCCACACCCTACTCCAGGTGCCCGCATCAGGCATGCATTCGGGACCACAGGGTTCCATCATCCATCCTATGGGCGGGAGAGCAGAAAAGCCTGATACTTTTACCTTACCCTACAATCCACCCCCTCAGGGTTTTCTGCCAGACAGTCTATACAAGTGATACACGTTTCTCTTGACGAATATGAACACTGCAGCCATGGCCCACAAAAGCAAATGAAATATATCACAATGAAATATAACAGAACACAAATAAGTCCAGGCAGGGCATCAACCTAGTGGCAAAAGACAATTATTGGCACCAGTAGATGATCCACCACTTCCGCTGCCGAAGGCACTGCTCATGCAAGGGAGGGAACCACTCAGGCATCAGCTGTCACACGCCGGGAGCCATCAGGCCTCCCGGCCCCCTCCGGCTGCAGTCTCGGCCACAAGCCGCACACCGCATCCACTCCCAGGATGCACTCACTCTTGGGTTGGCGATTCTGTACTCTTTGGGGGTAATCGCCCATCCCTCAGGGTTTTCTATCTGTGGTCGCTCCAACGCTCCAACATTCAGGCCCCTGCACTCAGGCCAACCCACTGCACAAGCACATGGGTCGGGGATCCGTGGATACAAGTCCACATGCGGCCTCTCTTGGGTCCCCTCTTTGGCTGTGGGCTCCACAACAAGCCACGTTCCCTACCCATCCCCCAAAGATGGGCTCCTCAGCTCCTCCCCCTCACTCAACTATGAGCAGGGCATCACCCACAGGTGATTTTAAAAGACTCACTGGCCTTTAGCTTACGTAGTGGTTAACAGCCGCTCAGGGCTTCGCGAACTTAGCACCAGCTTTTGCCTTCTCAGTTGGCTTTTCTCCTCTGCTTAGCTGCTGGGCAGTACACCGGCTGCCTTTGGCCACCAAGGCCCACTGACACCCCCAGACTCCCATCTCTGGGGGTGGACAATCCCATCCTTCCTCAGGGTCCCAAAACATATCAAACTTGCCAAGGTCCTCCCCCTTCTGGCGGGATTGTTAGTCCATTAGTCCAAGTTCATCGGCTTTTCCCTTTGTCCACACTGGGGAGCTCTGAGTCGTGGTCCTTTCTCCCCCGACGATTCTTGCTGCCTAGGCGGGGATTGTTGGCTGGTCCTCTCGGGCATCTCCTCCTCCAGGCGAGGTCTCATCCCGCAGCTCCCGGACTTTGCCCTTCCCCTGTCCCGCCATGACACGTCCAGCGCTGTCACAGGCAAACACTGTCTGCTGCTCCTCAGTCCCTCCCGGTCTTCGGAGGGCTCCATACCGGTCTACATGGATCATCTTGCTGACTTACACCAATTGTAAGAGAGGAAGGAATGGACACGGGGCAGGTTTTCTGATCCAGCAGACTGGGTACAGGAGAAGAGTGTCCTAGAAGCCTCAGTGGCTTTTGAAGGCTTTTATTGGGATTTACGGGATACATGGCAGGTAGGGGTGCTAGGGGGTCAGGAGGCTGGCAGGCCTCCCAGCCCCCAGCAAGTCTTCACTCTTTCTGGGCTCTCTGGCGTTCTCTGGTGGTCTCTGCTGCTTTGCTCTCTCGGTTCTGCTTACGTTTCTCTGCTTTTGCTGTGAATGCCACCCTTAAAAGCCCGGTCTTAGCCCAGGTGAATGCCATCTACATATGCCCACACCCTACTCCAGGTGCCTGCATCAGGCTTGCATTCAGACCACAGGGTTCCCTCATCTATCCTAAAGGCAGGAGGGCAGAAAAGCCTGATAGTTTTATCTTTCCCTACAGTGTGGTTGTCCGGAGGGCTAGGGCGGAGGGCTAGGAGGGCTCAGCAGTGCTGTCTGGCCGAGGGCCAATTTATCGAGCTCATGCAGGAGAAAGTGGGCTTACAGGACTGGATGGAGGAGCTGGAGCATCGATGTATCCAGATGTCTGGAGAGACTGACACCATCGGTGAGCGGGGAGGCTTGTGCCCTGCAGCTGGGGTGCTATGCAGAGGCTGGGGAGACCCCAGCAGCTGAGCTGTCTGCGCGCCCTCCCCCTAGGAGAATACATCGCTCTCTACCAGAACCAGAGAGCAGTGATGAGGGAGGAGCACCAAGAGAAGGAGGAGTCCATAAGCCAGCTGGCCCAGGACAAAGAGGAGATGAAGGTAGTCAGAGCTCTGGCTCCATGGTGGTGCGGCTGGGGCAGGGCGGGCTTCTGAGCATCTCTGCTTCCAGGTGAAGCTGTTAGCGCTGCAAGAGCTGGTTTTGTGGCTGGTGGAGGTGCACAACGAATGGTGGGCGAAGCCCTGAGCACCTGCCCAGAACCCTGCTGCTGAGCCCACTAGCGCATGCCTAGTCCCCAAGAAGCTTGGCACCGCCAACGTCCAAGGTGAGGAAAGCCCCTAACGGGGGGCTGTTCAGGAAGAGCACACTCCGCCAGGCACACAGCATCCTGTCTCTGTCTCTCTGTAGGGTAAAGAAAATAACAGGCTTTTCTGCCCTTCCGCCATCAGGATAGATGATGGATCCTTGTCCTGAATGCATGCCTGATGGCGGGCACCTGGAGTAGGGTGTGGGAATAGGTAGATGGGATTCAGCTGAGCTAAGACTGTGCTTTTAAGGGCGGTGTCACGGGGACGCCAGCAGCAGCAGTAGAAGCCGAAGCTGAAGCCGGAAGAGAAGCCGAGATCACCAGGGAGCCCAGATAAAGTGAAGATTTGCTGGGGGCCGGAGGCCTGCCAGCCTCCCAACCCCCCAGCCAGCACCCCTGCCTGCCATATGCCTGGTGAACCCCAATAACAAACCTGCAAAACCACTGAGGACTCTGACTCCTCCTTTACCCGGTCTGCATGGGATCAGAAAACCTGCGCTGTGCCCTGCTCATGCCCTTACTCTCTCTAAAGAACCAAGTAAGGTGAGCCTTGTCCATGATGTGCAGCCGACCCCGGGTGAGGCCCAGCTGGGCCTGACTCCCCTCGAGAACGCCTCTGCGCAGCAGGTCGTTCAGCTGCTTCAAGAAATCAGAACTCCCAGGAAGGCGTCACAATTGGAAACAGCCCATGCCTTCCCTTCTTCTACCAGGCTGACGACAACGAGGTGAAGATAATGGTGGTCTAGGCCACCGGCATGGGGCCGGAGGCTCTGCCCCCACCTGGCCCTCACCAACCCATCCCTGTTCCCCAGGCTTTCCCCCCCATCCTTTGGCTCTCCTTCCCAGTCGTCCTTTCATCCCTCGGCTTAAAAAAGGGGTACAACAACTCCCCTATCTAATAGGGTGAAATAGGTGCAGACCCTAGCCTCTGAGGTTAGGGCTGTGTCTTCATTTAACTCTGGACTAATCATACTTCCAGAGGCAAGGAGCTAGAAATATCCAGCTAGTTATTTAGGGGCTCCGTTCTACAATATAGGGGCTCCTTGAATGACCAATTGAATCCTTACCAGTCCTTCTTGCAGAGGGCCTAGGTTATATTAGGCAATTTTGGGCCACGTGCCCCCCACCTCACCCCAACCATGTCGAGCGGGGCAGCACTTTGAAAGCCCAGCACGGGGGCTAAGTGCAGACAGAGATACCAGCTGGGGCAGGTGGGCACCAACACCTGTCTAGAGTGTAGCCACAGAGATAGCAGTGGTTTATTTGAGACCACCCAGATCCACAAAGGGGTGGCCTCCCCTGCTCCCTTTTGAAATTTCCCCATGGGCCTTTGCACCCAATTTTGTTTTTGTTTTTTTTTTTTTGTTTTGTTTGTTTTTAATTTTTTGTTGGACCCAATAATTGTTTTGATTTTTCTTTATTTTTTTTATTTTTACTTTTTGTTGCACCCAATTATTCTGGAGGTGATCCCTATCTGCAAAGGGGAGGCCTCTCCTACTACCTAGCAAAAGTCCCCATGGGACTGTGTGCCCGATTATTTTGTGGGAACCCACCTGTTAAGGGGGGGCTCTGCTCACTACACATGTCTTGCAGCTTGAGGTTAACCTGTCCCACTCACAAAAGGCCCGCGGGCATGAGGCCACCCCAATCTGCAAAGGGGTGGCCTCCCCCATCACCCCTCAAGTCCTGCGGGCATGAGGCTACCCCAATCCACAAAGGGGTGGCTTCTGCTGTCCTCCTCACAAAAGTCCCACGGGCATGAGGCCACCCCAATGTGCAAAGGGGTGGCCTACTCCTTCCCGCCTCACAAAAGGCCCATGGGCATGAGGCCACCCAATCTGCAGAGGAGTGGCCTCTCCCGTCCCGCCCCTCACAAAAGATCCACAGGCCTGAAGCCACCCCAGTGCACAAAGGGGTGGTCTCCCCCTTGCCCCCTCACAAAAGTATGAGGCCACCCCAATCCACAAAGGGGAGAACTCCCCCATCCCCCTCCTCACAAAAGTCCTGCAGGCATGAGGCCACCCCAATCCGCAAAGGGGTGGCCTCCCCCGTCGCTCCTCTCGAATGTCCCACAGGTATGAGGCCACCGCAGTCCACAAGGGGGTGGCCTCCACTTGCTGTCTTTGCAAAAGTCCCGTGGGCCTCTGTGCCTGATTATCTTGGGGCCACCCCGGATTTGCAGAGAGGTGGCCTTCACTGCTTCTTTTACAGAAAGTCCCCATAGAAGGGATGCATGGCTTACTGAGGCAATTTGGGGGTACACACTCCCCCAACCCTGTGGAAAACTGGGCTTGGCCAGAAGCCGGGCCGGGGTGCCTGGTGGAGGCCAGGCGGAAGTCGCGCGGGCACCCCGCGGTGTACATACTGTGCTGGGACATGTGTACATGGGGCTGAGACGGCCCCTGTATCACAGCGGAGGCTGCGGTGGCCCCTGGGAGAGGAGGTTTCTATGAATCAGTTGACATCGAGGAAACTTATTTATAGATCGCCCAGGACAGAGGAAGGAGGCAAGGCCAGGGAGTGGTTCCTGGTGTTTCACTTTTGTTTCTGAATAAACCGAACTCACCACGTGGTCGGGCCCTGGGTTCTGGGCTCAGGCGCTGCGCTGGGTGTGGGTCCTGCCAGCAGAGGGCAGGCTTCGGGGTGCAAGGTGCGCATTGGCGCTGCCTGTCAGGGCATCTAATCCCCCTCAGCTCTCTGACCTGTGGGGCATGTGGGCTGCGTGCCGCCCCGGGAGGGCCAGAGTACTGGCTTCCAGCCTAGGCATTTCTCCTCTCACCCTGTTCTTCTGGGGCTCCCACCCAGGCCCCATGAGTCCTCCAGGCTGGCACTCTACCCCTGGTGGCCACAGCAGGGTTCAGATGAAGACCAGCTAAGTCCAGGTGCTTTCCCGAGCAGCCTGGGAAAAACTGGTGCCTCCCAGGCACCCCTGCGCCCCCATGCTTAAACCTTCCCTTCCCCCTGAACGCCACAGAACACAGCCAGCACACAACACGTTGCTCCCCATTGTTCAGAAATGGGTTTCATTCTCAGCCAAGAGACAGCAGGACTGGTCGTGGCCAGAAGCACACAGCTGCCGGGACAGCACCCCCATGCTCGGGGAAGGGGCAGGAAGGTGGCTGGGGGGGCTGACTGTGCACAGGCCGGGAATGGCAGGGAGGCTCGTCGGAGGTGGCACGTGTTGGCGGGGGTGGCTGGGGTGATAGTGTTTGCTTGTTGTTGGGCCACAAGACTCAGAAGGACAGCACAGCCGGCGGTTCCCAGCACCAGAGATGCGCGCTTGCACGTGTGTTTGTGCCCGTGTATTTATAGACATGCATAGAGCAGGGCAGGAGCAATACCACCGAGGGGGCACAAGAGTCACCGAGGTCACGCCTGGGGTGTCAGCTCACCACCACAACAGACTAAAGTCACAGATGAAGGGGGAGGCTTGGGGGCTGGGGGCCAAGTCACAGAACAGTCACCCAGGCAGGCCTGGGAAGAGAGGTGTCCCAGGAAGAGGAGGGGTCTGGTTAGAGGCCGAAGGGGGCCCTGGGCCTCTCAGGTTGGATGGACTTGCCTGACCCGATCAGCTGGCAGCTGGAGAGAAGCAGAGAGAAAACGGGGGAGGGCAGAGAAGGGGGAGAGCTGGGAAGGCAGGTGCAGCCTGGGCTGCAGCGCTGGGGGGTGAGGTGGGGAGGGAAGACGAAGCAGGGGAGGGTGTGGGCAGGGGTTCTGGATGAGAGGGGAGGGGGGACAGGGAGGGGGGATGCAGGAGCAGGAGCTGGAGCCTCTCCCTGCTCACTCGCCGGCCTCTCACACACACGAGACAGTGCACCCGTGTGCCAGACATGTGATCGGCCCCCTCCGGCTCCCTCCTCTCTGCTCCCCTGTCTTTCAACCCGCCAGCCCAGGGTCACCCTTAGTGTCAGGAGGAGGCGGCCTCGGGCCCCATGAGACTCCACCATTTCTGATGGAGAAAGACAGGGGAATACCACTGTTTGCCCCGGGAGGGCAGAGCTGAGAGGATGGCTGGAGGGAGCACCGGGGGCCCCCTGGGGTGGGCAGAAAGCACAGTAGTTCCCCATATGGACCCTGGGGAGGCAGGGAGGGCAGGAGGCCAGATGCTAGTGGCCACAGGCTTATAAGTCTAAGAGGGGAGCCTCAGCAGGCTGGGGGACCACAGGTCGTGTAGGTGAGGCTGGGCCCTTCCTGGTGTGGAAAAGCAGAAGAGCAAGCATCAGTGTAGGGGTGCGGGGGCAGGCAGGTCTGTGGGGCGAGTTTTACTGACCAGCTTGGGTAGAACTCAGAGAAGCCGACTTGCCCAGGTCAGCCGACACTGAGGTCCCCTGGCTGAAAAAGGAGAAGTGACACTATGAACAACAGGCCCAGGTCCACGGGCTGCAGGCGGGCTTCGGTGCTTCACCTGGGGCACAGGGACTGCCGTGGCCCTGTGCTGGCGGGAACAGCAACAGCAGGCACGGAGGGCAAGGCGCTCTGTGGCCTGCCTGGTTGCAAGGTGGTTGCGGGCCGAGGGTGTGGCTTGGACCCTCAGGCTTTCCAAAGCCATCAGACAACCTGAGTCTTCCTGAAGGCGACTCAGTTGCCACCATAAGGAGGAGGGGTCAGACCTCCTCTGCTGTGGTGGATCCGGTTCCAAAGCTCCCAAGGTGGCTGCCCTGCCCCAGCAGCACGCTCACATAGGGGGATGGGGGCTGCACCCCCAGGATGAATTTCGAAGGCTCCCTGACGGCCTGCTCCCTGACAGCGGCACAAGCGGCCTATCAGCTCAACACCCTGCGTGACCATCTGCACTGCAGGTCCTCGAGCCTAGAGACTTCCACAGCCAGAGAACATCCACCTAGGTGGAAGGCCCGGGTAAGACAAGTCTCAGTGGCTGTCTTCAGTCGGAGCTACTTTGGGAACCTGGGGTTGGCTTGCCTGTATGAACTTAAGTGTGTGTGTGACCAATATAGGAATCAAATTCTCTCTGAGAGCCAACTTCTGACTGAAGCTTATCTATCACCCTCGAGGCAGATGCCTTCTCTCAAACCTCGGTCCCCTGGGGCTTAGGCCAGATATGTGCCCTAAGCGTCTCATCTTTTACTGCAGCGCTGCGTGGCCTCAATACCAATTGGACAATGGCTCCCACGGGCCGAGCATGGCGCTTTAGACTTCTCCATCCTTACAGACCTAAAGAGTTCTGTCACCGCAATGGAAAATGGTCAGAGATCCCTTCGGGCCAGGCTGGCTTCTCTTGTGCTCCCGTGCCCCCCTCCAGCCCCTCCCTCCTGAAAACCTGCCACACTCTCCAAGTCTTGAGACTCCTCTCACTCTCCCCCTCTCTGGACCCTCTTCAACGTTCTCTGATCCTCTAGATTCTCAGTCTTTACCTCCTCCAGCTCCCCAATCCGGCCTCCCCTCTTTTTTTCACCTCCTAGCCGCCACACCCGCACTGGATGGTCCTCTTCTAGGTCCCCTTAGGGAAGTGGCGGGGACTGAAGGAGGAGTTAGAGTCCATGGTCCTTCCTCTCTGTCTGGTCTCTCCCAGACTGAAAAGCTTCTTGGCTCTTTCACTAACAATCCCACCACCTACACCAAAGAGTTTCCTTATCTTACCCAAGCCTGTGACCTTACTTGTCATGATTACATGTGATCCTCTCTTCCACCCTGACCTCTGACAAAAGGGAGCAGGTTTTTAGGTCTGCCCAAGACCAAGCAGATCAGGTCCCTGTGACTGACACAACCATGGCCCCAGGCTCTGCAGCAGTTCCCAGCCCAGAGCTGGGGTGTGGCTACCAGACTGACACAGGCAGGGCCCCCGGGGCAGGACTCACCAAGACCACTTTATTACCTGTCTCCTAGCTGGTCTCCAAGCAGCTGTGCACAAAAGTGTAAATTTTGCTAAGCTCAGGGAGATCACCCAGTCTGCCTCAGAAAACCCTGCTGCCTTCCTTAGTCGCCTGACGGAGGCGTTCCAGCACCATACCAGGCTTGACCCTGACTCAAATGGAGGCTCAACAGTTCTGGCTACCCATTTTATATCTCAGTCAGCTCCTGACATTAGATAGAAGCTTAAGAAGTTTGAGAGGACTCCCCTGATGGCGCAGATGGCAAAGCGCCGCGCTGTGAGTCTCTCCGAGGCCTCTGCAGTGCCGGTTCCATGCCGGCTGGCCAGCGAGGGTCCCACATGGCACAGCAGACCTCTCCTGCCTCGCCCGCTACTCCCTTCAGCAGTGTATTTCGTCAGTCTGCCTGATCTGTTCCCCACTCTGTCTCTAGTGAATCCTCTCACCCTCCCACGTATCTGGCCTGGACCTCGGTTCTAGTGTAAATGAATAAATAAATCTTTTTTTTTTTTTTTTAAAGAAGGCTGAGGACTGTCCTCAAACCCCTATCCAGGATCTGCTGAATATGGCCTTGACAGTATTTAAAAACCGGAAGGAACAGGACAGGGCAGAGAGGGAACTCCGTAGTCTTCAGATGGCTGGGCTTCAAGCTCAGGCCCTGGTAGGGTCTTGAGACCGCCAGGCCATGTTCCTCCAACCACCACAGTGCCTGCCGCCCGACAGAGGACGACAACGGGCCCCATGGCCCCCAACCGACCACCGCTGGGAGCCTGCTTCAAATGTGGTCGAGAAGGCCACTGGTCCAGACAATGCCCCAACACCTGCCAGGACCATGCCCCATCTGCAACGTCCAGGGTCACTGGAAAAGTGACTGTCCCTCCATGCCTGGCTGCTGTGGACCAGTCCTTCCAGTCCCTGAAACTCTTGCCACCGGCGGTCTTCGGTTCGGCAGCTGAGGACTGAAGAGGCCCGGACTCATCGACCCCGATAAACTTCAAGGAGCCCAGGGTAACAGTCAAGGTAGCAGGTAAGTCCAACTCCTTTCTGGGCTCTCCTTTAATATGTTGCTGGCCTCCTCCTCTGCAGACCTTCTCTGCCACAATCTCAGCAACACACTGCACAACTCCTCACCTTCCTGGGCTCAAAAGGATACCGTGTCTCCCCGTCCAAAGCCCAACTTTCAGTTCCCACAGCCGTCTATCTGGGTCTTCCACTAACTCCTTCCTCCAAACAGCTGACGGTGGACCACAAACAGGCCATCCGGGACCTTCCCTCCCCTGAATCGGCAGAACAAATCCTTTCCTTCCTAGGTTTGGTCAGATTCTTCCGTCACTGGATCCCTAGTTTTGCTTTCCTAGCCAAGCCACTGTACGACACAGCAAAAGCCTCCCTCGAAGGACTACTCCAATCTCCCGGGGAGGTCTGCCGGGCCTTCCTTTTACTCACACATATCCTCCTTAGGGCACCTGTCCTTGGCCTTCCTGACCCAGAAAAGCCTTTCCTCCTGTGCACAGACGCACGTCGGGGTATGGCGGCAGGCGGCCTTTCCCAGCCTCTGGGCCCAGCCCTGTGTCCTGTCGCTTATCTCTCCAAGCAGATGGATCCCACCGTCAGGGGCTGGCAACCTTGCCTTAGAGCCCTGGCGGCGGCAGCTCTCCTCACCCGGGAACCCCTCAAACTTACTCTGGGAAGACCTGTCCAAGCACATTCCTCGCACCACCTTCAGGCCCTCCTGTCTCCCCGCCCGCTCTCCACTCTCACTCCTGCCCGCTCACAGGACTTCCACGTGCTCTTTATCGAAAACCCTCTGGCGAGTCTCACTCAGTCAACTTCTCTCAACCCAGCCCCTCTTCTGTCTCTGGCCCCCCTTCTGCCGCTCATTCATGCCCTGAAATCCTGGGCGAAATGCAAACCTCCAGACTGGGTTTGGCCGACTCCCCTTGGTCAGATGCCTACTGGACTCTGCCTGTAGACGGCAGCTCTTGCAAAGTTGCGCGAGGTCAGCGGAGGGCTGCCTAGGCCATGGTTACCCTCGATCAGGTCATCGAGGCAGGAAAGCTGCTCGGAGGAACCACATCCCGAAAGGCAGAACTCAGAGCACTTACCGGGGCCCTGACCCTCAGCAACCATAAGAAAGTCACCATCTATACGGATTCAACATATGCCTTCCTTATGGCTCACAGTCCTGCTGCGATTTGGCAGGAAAGGGGTCACTGGAAAAGCGACTGTCCCTCCATGCCTGGCTGCGGTGGACCAGTCCTTCCACCCATCATGAACGTTAAACTTGCCCTTAAGCTTCTAGCGGCCTTGCAGCTTCCAACTGAAGTCGCCATGATCCACTGTGAAGGACACCACACGGACAATTCTTACGTGATCACAGGGAATTACAAGGCTGATGCAGCAACAAGGGCTCCCACAACTCGCTCTGCTGCAGATCCTGGTCCTATTCTCTCTCTATCTGTCCCCTCCATCACTCCGACTTAGGAGCCTAATGAACGCCAAATCCTGAGTCTGCTCTTCCACCCCTCCTTGAATGCAAATGTCTGGCAGCTGTGTTCCGTCAAACCGGTGCTCGTGGATCACCTCAAGGGGGAATTTGCCAACCTCCTTCTTCTGCAGCTCACCAGCTGCGTGGACACTTACCCGGACAGGATTGGCAGGTTGATTTTACTCACCTCCCTACTCACAAAAAAGTTAAATATCTGCTCACAACGGTTGATACAATAACAGGTTGGGTCAAGCCCTTCCCCGCAGCTAGAGAAACGGCTCAGGGGGTAACCGAGGCCCTTCTTAACCACATTATCCCATGTGTTGGCCTCTCCACATCTGTCCTATCTGACAATGGTCCAGCTTTTATCTCAAAGATTACTCAGCAGGTCTCAGCGGCTCTGGGTATCACCTGGAAGCTTCACATTCCCCACCACCCACAATTCTCAGGGAAAGTGGGGCGCGCCAATGGGCTAATCAAGGGTCACCTGACTAAACTCTCCTGAGAGCTCTGCTACTGCTCCGGGAACATGCAGACCAGTACTTACCCAGTCCTGCCCGAATCTCGACCTCCTCAACTGACCTTCCCCACCACTGCATCCGGGAGACCAAGTTCTGCTCAAATTGCTTCAGCCAAAGCCACTGCAGCCTCCATGGACTGGTCCACACACAGTCATTCTCACCACGCCTATAGTGGTAACACCTCTGGGACACCCCTCCTGGCACCATCTCTCTCGGGTCAAACGTGCGCCCGAAGACAAACAGTATGTATGTTGTAACCTGGGTCCTACTAGGATGCGCATTTCTTGTCAAAATCTCCCCTAGCTCAGTGTCCTATGTGTGGAAATTCAAAGTTAGGGGGACCTTTGTCTCAGGATCCAGGGAGACTACCCACTTGGTGGGTACTGCGGATGCCCACAGGCTGGATGCACAGCACCCATCACTCTCACCCTAACTCTTTCATCAATTAACAACACTATGAACACCATGTTTTCTTTCTTTTACCATCAAACCTTAGATCATTGCAAGAATACCTACAAAGAATATGGGGGTTCCCTTGCCCGTCATGTACAGTGCACCTTCCAGACAAAGGCCGAATGTTCTCTCCATCTGTCATAATACGGGTTTCAATACGAATCAAGTTAACTATACTATTTCAGGTCCTTGGGACCTACGCTGGGTACAGGGAGTCCAAGCCACAGGGTACACTGGCTGGCATTCCTACACAGTGGCAACATTTTCCCATCTCAAGGGACTATGTCCCGACACAAAATGCCACAGTCCAAGTCTCCCAGGACATCCTCCATTCAGAGCAAGTCCTACAAAATCAGCTAACATCATCAGAAAAGACCGAGACACCCCCAACCTGGATTCGTAAAATACAAAACGCTATACTATTCCTACATAACTCTTTTGGATCTAATACCTTTCTTGTTTCCTCTGTGCTTCCCTTCAGAGGCCTCTACTGGCGGCAGCTCCAATTAATCTCAATACCACTATGACCAAGATAACGGACGCTGCTTGCCAGACTCCCCAACTCTAAGTCCCCCTATGGGACTCCAATCACAGCTACCCCTGCTATCCAACTGATGCCCTTGTCGGCTTTCATTCCTGCACTTCTAACATTTCGGTTAACGAATAGATACCTCCTTAGAAAAAACCTCTGTGTCTTTAGCATCATCACAAAGACAGCTCCCCCGCCCTGGCACAGGCCATGCTCCAAAACCGGCGGCTCTGGACCTGTTAACGGCTAACAAGGGGGGGCACCTGCCTGTTCCTCAGGGAAGAATGTTGTTATTGTATCAATGAATCAAAGATTGTAGAACAAAATGTGGAAGCCTTCATGAAACTACGCAAAGACATGGACAGGGAAATTGGGGGCTCCAATTCCCCGCTGACATGGTTTCAAAATCCTATAGTGTCATGGCTCCTCCCACTCTTGGGGCCAATACTAATGATGACTTTACTTTTTTTTTTTTCTTTTTGCTCCTTGCCTCCTGAAATTCACACAGGCTCACATTCAGGAAATGTCTCCTACCACCTTTAACCAACCCCTTCTCCACCCACATTCTCGCATCCCTGCAGAAGACCCTCATAACCAGGCCTGAGCCACCCCCTTGGCTCTCTGCCAGACCAGAGAGCAGTAATGAGGGAGCAGCACCTAGAGAAGGGGTTCTCATAAATGGGCTGGCCCAGGACAAAGAGGAGCGGCGAATGTGCATGGAGGGGCAAGGGGTGGAAGGTAGTTCCCTCACAATCCCTGGGAACCATCCTTATGTCACATCAAGAGCTGGGTGCTTGATTTGTTGCCCCAGCACCCAGGACTAACCCCCTTTCAGGTTTCTCTTGTGGCTGCAGATTACCAACTTGAAGGGGACCCAAGACCATGGGACCCGACCCCGGGAGAGGGTTCAGGCTCGCTTGCTCTGTACTGTACCCCACCTTTAAACACTGAGCGCCTACAAAGCCTACGCTTCCCTAGTAAACTTGAAACGCTGGCAACTGCTCTGGAAGACACTGGGAAAAATTGTTTAGTTTGGTTTTCTGCGGGGTTTCTACTTCTCCACGGAGACTTTCCAATTTTTGTCTGACTCCTCCATCTCACATTGTAATTCCTTATGACCCTGGGGCCAGAGTGCCCCCCAATCAGTGCTCTTTGGAGTGATCTGTTTATCCTCTGTGGATCAGACCCCAGCAAACTGACCTTCCCAGTTGGGAATCTTGCCCCAGTCGTCTCAACATGGGTTGCTCTGCTTGCCACAGGATAAAAAGGCGACTGAAGCATCAATTCTGCTTGAGTCTCCTGAGAAAAAAAAGCCTTCTGTGTTAATGCACGTATGCAGACATATGTGAGATTGTAACAGATTGCTCTGAAATGTGCCTGGCTGTGCCCCTGGCTGTCCCCTCACTGCCTCCTGCCATCAGCATCCACTGGTGCAGGAGCTTGAGCAGCGCTGCCTGCTGGCAGCTACTGAGTCATGGCATCCCGGAAGTTCGAGTCTGAAGACTGAGTGAAAATTCCTAAACATTTTTTTCTTTAAATCAAGTTATCAGTCCATTTCTTCTGTCATTGGGAGGATGGGACGGGGAATACTCACAGCACCTGGTGGAGATGGTGGTGGCATGAAGTCAGATGGCAAATCTAACTTGTAAAGTGGGGTGTGAGTACAGGGGCTTGCCGTTCTCGTGAGCCTCAACTCTCTTTTTCCTCTCCGCAGTTGAGAGACTACCAAAGGAAAAACATCTTGGGGTCTCCTGCAAGAGACCACTGGAAGTGGTTGTAAGTCATCTGAAGATGTAAGTCCTGCTCAGCCAGGCTTCCTGGGAGAGGGGGTGCTCCAGGGGCAGCTGAGTGAGAGGTGAAGAGCATGGAAGAAGTGGGTAAGAACCCTGGGTCTGACTGCGGCCTCTCCGTAGCTCTGCTGGGGATCTGATTTGGGGCAACACTGTTTAAGCTCTTTGTCCACCTGTGAGTCAGGCTGCTACAGCTCTACTTAAATCTAGGCAGCATCCGTGAGAGGATTGTGCATTCATCCCTTCGTGCGGGGCCTGGTGCGCAGAGAGCCTTCAGTACAGGGCGTCGCTATGGACTTCTTGCTCTGGCAATTTCCCTCATCCCCAGCCTCAAGGGGAAGCCAGTCAGTGAGGACACCCTCTCCCTTTAGGGCAGCACAGATGAGCCCCAGGTGCTTGGGATTAGGTGACCTCTGAGGTGGGAGTCCGTCTCTGCCACCGGCTTGCTGGGTGATCCCAGGGAAAGTCACGTCCTCCTCAGGCCTCAATTTCCTCAACTGGAAGATGAAGTTGTTGGGCCAGATCAGCGTCTTCCAGACTGATTTGGTAGCTTTGATCATCTCTTGGTTCACGTTGCTTTCTGTCTCAGGCGAGGTGGTGACTGGCCGTTTGGAAAGAAGGCACAGGCCATGGTATGATCCGTCACCCATGTCTCCAGCATCCATCGTCCAGTGCTGCTCTCTCTTTCCTTCTCTGACCTTCTTGTCTTCTCTAAGCCGCTTTTCTCTTCCTCCCCTTGCCCTTGTTTTTCTCTTCACCTCCTGTAGATTCAGGACATTCTGCAGGTGCTGTGTCCGACCTTAACCGCTCCAATGGGGTAGCGCTCCCCCCATTGGACAGGAGGAAGGTGAGGCCGTGCCGAGACCCCCTCTCTGGCTTGGCCTCTCCCAGCGTGCATGCCCGAGGCTTGTCTGGTTGAGTTACTTGGCCTCTGGCTGAGTTTATGTTGCCATCATTAACCCTCGGTGTGTCCACGTCTGCTATTTCACCTGCTTGGTTGATCGTTGTTTTCCTTCCCGCACATCTTTATCATCTTGGAGAAGATACAATACACCGTGAAGGGTGAGAGGTCATTTGGGAAGAGCTTCCAGAGCAGGGGTGTGAGATTTGGGCCTTCCAAGCCTCCAGGGTGAATGCTCAGGGGCCCGTCCTACTAGGAGAGCCTCAAACCCCCGCCCCAAACACGGGACTTGCCCTCTGGGCATGTCCCGCAAAGACCAACAGTCCACACTGCAGTTGATTTTCCAAAGTGATGAATTCATTTTAGCTTAGGAGTGGGAAATGCAGGCTTAGGAGAAAGGGGGCTTTTGTTACAGGTGCAAGGACTAAGGTGAATTTTGTAGCAGAACTGCAAGTGCGTGAGGTTCACCAGAGATGAGTGACTAGGACATCCTCCCCCACTGTCTTTTAAAAATCAACTGGACACTTACCCATCTCCCATGGGCCCTTGGCAGCAGACACTTTGCTAGGCGGCAAGGTGGGATGTGGCAACTGAGGGAGCAGTTGGCTCTGAAGGGTCTGGAGGCTGGTGGGGTGGCTTTTGAGACTGATGTGTAGAGGTGGGCAGTGTTCATCCCCGTGGAGAGCGGGTGACGTGGGAGTCCCGGGCAGAGGGTGGGTGCAGGAGATGATCAGATTCGGAGCCCAGAGAGTGCTTGGCAAGAAGGTAAGGTGCCTGGGGTGCCCTGGGCTGGGGGATGACCTCTTCCTGATGTGGGAGGGGGACACCGAGCTCTGGGTCTCCAGCTGTATTGGGTGGCGTCTCATTGTTACTTCTGTCTGTCCTGGCCCATCAGAGTATGGAGATGACCGGCTCCCTCCAAACAGAGCAACACACCAAGAGCGAGCTGGCCATGAAACTCGGCCAGGTACGGGAGAAGCTGGCAGAGCTGAAGGAGCTAGTAAGGCCTGCACCAGCTAGGAAGGGCTCGGAGGCCTCCAGGAGGGAGGTCCTTAGGCCGGGACAGAGATGGCTCCAACTCAGGGCTGGGGGGCACTGAGGACCCTGCAGTCCTGCCAGGTCCGTGACCACCTGTGCCCTAGGCTCTGACATGAAGTGGTGGGTTCCTCGGGACTGCAGGTCACCTCCCTGCTGGAGGCATGAGCCAGTAGTGGAGAGACGAGGAGACGTGGAGACATCCTGGTTCCAGACTTGGCTCTGGGTCGCGCTTCACTGAACAGGGCTGAGCCTCAGCATCCTTCACTTCAGAGAGCACTAGAAAGCAGTTCTGCTTCGGTGAGGGAAGGGGCCTGGGCAGGTGGCAAAGTCCCACAGTGCCTGCCTCAGGAAGAGGGGCCTGTGCCTGTCCCCCGCATCTGTGGGCGCAGATCTGGGAGATGACTTGGTGGCGGGAGCCAGCAGCAGCGGTGGTCTCCACTCTGCTGCTCCACCACAAGTCCGTTGTAGCAGTTGCTCTTCAGAACTGCCCTTTTCTGCATGCTTCCTGGGTTATGGGCAGGACCAATCAGGTGGTCCAGTCAGCCAAGGATGAAGATGGTCCAGGGCCTCCCTGGTGGCCTAGAGGTTAAGTCTCGGCACCATCACCACTGCTGCCTGAGTTTGATCCCTGGCCGGGAGCTGACCCACAGGGCGCAGCAGACCTCTCCTGCCTTGCCAGCTGCTCCCCTCAGCAGTGTGTTTCAGTCAGTCTGCCTGTTCCCCTCACTCTACACCTTTGGCCAATACCCCAGTTCTTCTGCACAAAAAAAGAAAAATAGTCCAACCAGACTTGATGTTGGGACACCCTGAAGAGTGATATAAGCCAGGGTTAGAGGGAGCTGAGGGGCTCTGTTCCAACCTCCAAAGAAAGAAGGGGAAGACTCTGTTCCTGGCCTCCGAAGAAAGGAGGGCCAGAAGCTGAAAGAAGACAAGCAGCATCCAGTAGCCAACCTCTGCGGGAGGAAGAGAGGATGAAGACCTCTGTCAGAGACTGGGCCTCCAGTCAGTGTCTGACATCACCTGATAGGAGCACCAAAGGCTCTGGACCTCATGTTTGAAAGAGCTGTTTGTTGCTAGTGTTGTCCAGCAACTCATAAAGAGCTTTTAACCCTTGGTGTCTCTGACACCGGCTGGGATCCCAACTGAAAAGGGTATTCACAGGGCATGAGGATGGGATGCCAGGATAGGCCGCAGTGGCACCCACCTGCACAGGCTATAAGACAAGAGGGCTGCCAAAAAGCCCCAAAGCCAAAACCATGGGCTCGAGCAATACAGTACCCATACGATAGGGGCCTACAGGCTAGAGCCGATGGAAGGATAGTGCCCAGAAGGGGACTCATCACTGTGGTTCTCAATCGTGTGCACAATTGCAAGAGACTTCAGGCTCTGGAAACAACAACCTTGGGGGCCTCCCCTGGCGGCACAGTGGTTGAGTGTTGGGCTGCGAAGCTGCTTGCAGCCTCTACTGCCCGCAGCCTCTGCAGCGCTGGTTCGATCCCTGGCCACAGGTGAGGGTCCCACATGGTGAGACAGTCCTTTCCTGCCGCCCGCTGCTCCCCTCAGCAGTGTACTTCTTCATTCTGCCTGCTCTGCTCTCCACTCTGGCTCTGGTGAATTCTCTCACCCTCCCGCGCTTCTGACTGTACCCAGTGCTTGTATAAATAAAATTAAAAAAAAAAAAAAGTTCTGTTTGCAGAACTTCTAACCTCCTGGAACCCCCTGCGCAGAATAAGCAGTTGCTCTCAGAGACTCTGGCTCCCTTTAGGGCGGCAGGTGCCAGCACACCCACAGAGGACCTTACACTACTTCAAAGGAAACTGGCACCCCCCTGATCACTGCAGCACTATTTACAGTAGCCGAGCTGTGGAAGGGATGGTACATAGATAATAGGATACTACTCATCAAGAAACATAAACTCATGCCATCTGGGGCAACGTGGATGGAGCTAATGGAAATAAGCCCAAAGGAGAAAGACAAATATGTCACTTAGATATAGATATAGAAAAATTAAACAAAGGGCTAGTTTAAGCTATCCCTTGAGTCTCCCAGGTGGTGCCTGACTACTGGCTGGGGCTGCAGACCAGCCCAGACTTTCTGGCCTGACAGCTGGATGGTGGACTGACCCTCTCTAATTTGACATCAAACTCATTTGATGACAAAGCCTGACTCCAGCTGACTGAGTCCCACATTGTGTCTTGTTGCACCTGCACCACCACTGGGTCTCCAGCCTCTGCTGTTTGCTGGGTCTGAGATGGATGCTGCATGTAATTTTTTGTTTGTTTTTAAGATTCATTTTTATTTATTTATGCATAGAAAAACTGGGGTATAGGCCAGAGGTGCAGAGGGTGAGAGGATTCACCAGACACAGAGTAGGGAGCAGAATAGGCCAATTCCACTGAAATCCACTGCTGAGGGGAGTGGTGGGTGAGACAGGAGAGGTCTGCTGCCCCATGTGGGTTGCTCCCTGGCCAGGGATCAAACTCAGTTCTAAGCAGTGATAGCACTCAGACTTAAACCTTATGTCACCAGTGAGGCCCTGTTTTTAATATATTTTTTACATCTTTTGATATTATTTAAAATAATAGAAGTGCTCCTACTGCTCTACTTTCATAATAAACACGCTCCTTCCTCCCAGCCTTTGGCTCAGGTCGGGTTTACATGTGTCTTTGTCACCTTTACTCCTTGTCCATCTCTCATGACAAAGCAAGCTCCATGTCTCCGGGGTCCTCTCTCTGCTCCCCATTGCATCTGCAGGGGAGGCAGATTGGGGAGGCAGGAGCCAGCCAGGGAGAGGGATGCTGGGAAGTGAGGAGGAGGCAAAGGCAGAGAACACTTGGGAGATGCTCCCCGGTTCACTGAGAAAAGCATTTCTCAAAGTGTGGTTGTGGAATCCTTGAAGTCACCCAGAGCCTGTCACAGGAGCCACGAGGTCAAAACTATTTTCAAAATGCCACTTAGACACCATTGGCTTTTTCACTATTTTGCCATCTGCTGAGGTAAAACTTACTAAAAATGGAGCTTATATTCCTAATTGCACTTATTCTTCACGACTACTTACCTCAGAAACACAACTCCAAGCCAGTTTCATTTGAAAGTGTCTTGGTTGAAGCATTAAAAATTATCATTATTCTGTCATCCTCAAATCCACATTTTACAGCACCTGATGCGATGACAGGCAAGTGCACACGCAACACTCCTGCTGCGTCCCCAATTACCATGTGCTAAGGAAAATATTTGCATGAGATGAATTAGACTGTTTTTCTTTTTTTTGTAGGCAATACCGACTTCACATGAAGGAATGAATGACAAAATCTGTGGCTATTTGATCTGGTTAATGAGCAGACATTGTCCTGAAAATGAGTGTGTGCTCCTTTGAGACAATCAACTGACAATTGCTAACTGACAGTAACTTCACCTTGACCAAATATAAGTGCTCAGAAAAAAACTAGAATCATGGAAAATTGTGTCCTACCACTAACTTGACAACTTCCAGTACTACTTTTACTTTTTGGATTTGTGGTGAAAAATAAAACGAATTTTTTAAAATAATTTGATTCCGGTGTAATGAACATTGAAGAGCTTTATAACTTGTGGAACAATATATTACTTTAAAAATATCACACATTAAAACTAACTGCAGTTAGTTTTATGCAAGAGAGGACTTTGCAAATAACCTTGGAGAAAATACCATCTGTATAGATTTAATTTAGTATCAAAATGGAATATTCACAGTAATGTGAAAACACTACTCCAACATATTTGTGTGAGGCTGTAGACATTTATTTCATAGACTTCAACCAGAACCACAGGAGGGTCTGGCGAGGAGATGCGGCTCAGCAGACACTAGGCTGAGGCTCAAAGTGTCCAAGCCAGAGCCAGGCCAGGTTGTAGTGCTGGCCGGGGGTGGGGTGGGGGGGGGTGGTCACCGCTCCCGCCCCCACCCCCCACCCCTAGTCTCGGGGCCCCGTGACCCCTGAGGCCTTGGCCCCTGCCAGGCCCCTTGACCAGGGAAGAGCCCGCGGGACTTTCACCCTTTAGGTTTCATTTAAGTTTGGGATTATTCAGGGCGGGAGACCACGGGGTGACTGCAGGGCGGGCTCAGGGTCTCCCAAGGTCCAGAGGACTCTGGGCTGCGCCGCGGGGCCCGACGGGGCCTCCCCCGCGGGCACGACCAGCTCCCCACGAGGGCGCCTGGGACGCGCCCTGGGCGGGGACCTGCGCGCCTGGACCCGGCGGGCCCGCGGCTCAGCTCCCCGGCGCGAGGGGGAGGGGGAAGGTCGGGCAGAGCAGGACGGGAGCAGCCTGGGGGCGGGTGCGTGGAGGGGCCCCCAGACTCCTGGGGATTGGGAAGGAGGCGCCGCAGCTCAGAGGTGAGAGGGCTGCGGCCTTTGATCTCCCTGAGGCGCGCACCCCGCAGGGAAATGGAATCATGGTGAGGACGCGCCCCCTTCTGGCCAGAGAGGGAGCTGTCGGCCACGTTTTCCAGCTCTGGGATGGAGACTGGTCCAGGGGGTTCTACTTTTTCTGAAGGACAGTTTAAGAATAGAAATTCTCCTGAGAAAGAGGGGAGACCATCCCTGAAGTCACCCTTCGCTGGATCTTTTTGACCGGCAGCCATCGTAGGAACAATGAGTTTCTCTCGCGAGATCTTGTTTTTTGGTCAGAGAGCATTTTTGGAGATCTCACTCCTGCCTGTCTGTGTCATGGCCCTCCACCCAAGTCAGCAACAAAATGCTTATAGAGACCTGCATCCCACCCTGGGCTCCCACCTGCTATCCCGGACTCCCAGACGAGGCTGGTTTCTGGGTTTGTGCCCCTCCCTCCAAGCATACTGTTCTGTCCACTGCAGGATGGTCACATGAGGCTGCTTCAGTGTCCATGGAGGGAACAAAAAGCATTCAATTTCCATTTCTTCCTACTCAGGCCCCTCAATCGCCATATGTGACCCATCACCCCATCTCTGAGCATGAGGTCACCCTGAGGTGCTGGGCCTTGGGCTTCTACCCTGTGGACATCACCCTGACCTGGCAGCGAGTTGGGGAGGACATGGCCCCAAGAAATGGAGCTTTGAACACCAGGCTGGGAGTAGGGGGGAATGGAAACTACCAGAAGTGGGCGGCTGTGGAGGTGCCTTCTGGAGAGGAGCAGAGATACACATGTCATGTGCAACATGAAGGCCTGATAGCACCCCTAGTCCTGAGATGGGGTATGAAGGGAAATGTGGGCACAAAGGCTGACTCGGGGCCATCAGAAGCCCTTCTGGAGACCTTCAGAGAGTCAGACCGAGGCCTCAGGCTCAGGGTCTGACCTTCCCTTCCCTTCCAGTGCCACCTCCTCAGTTCTCCATCCTTGCCGTGGTCCTCATTTCCAGCTCGGTTTTCTTTAGAGGTGCTCATTGGACACAAGGTGGCTTCATGTGTGAGGGGGTAGAAGAAGTTCTCAGGTAGGGAAGGGAGTGGGGGATCTTGTCCACTGGGGGCTTTCATGTCCCAGGGAGAACTTGCCCTGCCTGGTTAATGGGAAGTACCATCCACACACACGGGTGTTGCCCAGAGGGCATTTGGTCCAGTCCCCCTTCATCTCCTTTCCTCATTTTCCCCAGTCCTGACCTGGGTCTTTAGTCCCAGCTCTGGAAACTTCCCTGTTCTGCAGGATTAGAAGATTCCTTTAGGACTTCTGACCTGACTACTCCCTGGTCTCACCTGATGCTTCTTCCCACAGGAGGACAAGGAGGAAGCTACACTCAGGCTGCAAGTAAGTGTGGTCAAGGCTTGGATCCCTGAGCCCTGGGAATGGTGTAGATGGAGCCCATGGGGGAGTCACTCTCATCAGTTTCTCCTGTGGTCTCATCTCTCACCAAGTTTTGTTGTGTTCTCCCCCAGGCAGCCACAGTCCCTGTGCTCTGAAGTGTATCTCCGCCCCTACAGGTGAGACCCTGGAGAATTGCAGTGGGGGTGGGGATTGAGGCAGAGAGGCTGGGACTATGCAATGGGGATGCTTTCAGGAGGACATCTTGGGAATGCAGTGGACCATTGATAATGTTAACACTCGGGTAATGAGTGAGCTGTCAGGGGTGAAGATGCCACCACATCCTAGCAGGGGCCAGGACAGGAGGAGGGGTCCCGCCCAGCTCCTTACACCTCAAGCCAACCATAAACCTCCTCCTCTTCTGCAGGTCCAATGCTTTTTCAGTCCCACTCAGAAGCTCCTTCTCCATGGAACTGTATTTATTGGGGTGTTGTTCTGACACTCTTTACACTGTGTGAGATTTGAATTACTTTATTCTGGGGCTTGATGTTAATTGACTTCCCATCATTTTATATTGTGTACCCTGTCATTCTTGTTACACACACACACACACACACACACACACACACACACGCACATTCCCCTCTCCTTGGGAACCAGACCCTCACTCAGCACTGGGGTTACTCTGACCCTCTGTCTCTGGTCCCCTCAGAGCCGCCCTCTCTGCAGTGTCTCTACTCAGCGGGGTCTGAGCAGCCCCAGGAGTCCCTGCACCTCCTGCCTCTGCCCTTGTGGGCAACCAGCCCCTCACCCTGCATGGCAGTGAGGAGGCGAAGGCCAAGTCCTGAGGTCAGTGACCAATAGAGGAGACAATTTACCTTTTTCTTTTCTTTTCCCCCTCATTGTATTATTCAGTTGAGGTTAGCATTGGTTTACACACTGCATGTGTTCAGAGGCAAGGGTCACACCTCTTCAGATGTTTGTTACCAAATCACACCCACCCTAAGGGCACCCATAGTCTTCACTATAGTCCGTTGGGCCCTCTCCCTACTTTGTTTCCTACTCTTACCCCCAGCCATAGCTTCAATTCTGCAGTCATATATATAGAGAATATGTTTTGGTTTAGTTTCATCTGTCCCAACTTTGTTTCTTTATATTCCAAATATGAATGAAATCATCTGTATGTAACTTTTTCCTTCAAATTTATTTCACTTAGTATAATCCCATCCACATCTATCCATGTTGTTGCAAATTCAATTATTTCATCTTTTTCACAGCTGAGTAGTATTCCATAGTGTGTATAGCTTGTGTTCTTTATCCCCTCATCTGCCGTTGGGCACTTAGTTTGTCTCCATCGCTTGGTTATGGTAGACAGTGCTGCAGTGACCGTAGGAGGCGCACATTCCTCGGAATTAGTGTTTTACCTTCTTTGGATAAATACCATGGAATGGGATGCTTGACCATGTGACAGGTCTATTTTGAGGAACCTTCATTTTTTTTTTTTCCATAGGGGCAGGACCAATGTGCTATCCATAGAAAACAGAGGTACCAAGTTACCGCCCTGCCTAAGGAAAGGAGGAGCTAAGCAGGGATGAAAAGCTAAGGAAGAGGAGGAAGACGTGGAGCAAGATGGGGAAAGGAGGCTGGAGGAGGTGCATGGAGCAGAGAGATATGTGAAGAAGAAACCACGCCTTGCTTCTCACTTGGACTTGTGCCACGGAGCTGGGGACATGGAAATTCATGTGAAAGAGATTAAAAACATGGGTGAGAGACTCATGGGGAGGCTGACAATGACCGCTGTTATCTTGTTGTGGATTTTTATTTTGCTCTTGTCCTTCCAGACTTGCCTGGCCCCTCCTGCCCCTTTCCCATGGGTCTCTACCAGTAGGTGCCTTAGCCTTGTGGCAGGCGTTCGGGCCCCAGTGGGCCTGCTTTGGGCCCAGCCTGTCTGGCTGGGCATTTACCCATGAGGGGTGGGTAACTGTGGGTGCTTCACTTGGGAACTATTCTAACTATATTCTTTCTCTTCTTCTCTCTATTGCACACTGATTCTCTGTTTTATAGTAATTGTGTTAAAGTTCTTTTCTATTGAAGGGCTTACGCTTTAGTGTATGTTTTGTCTTTATGCAGCTGATGGCAGATCCCATGTAGAGTGTGCAGTTTTGAGGGTCCAGGGAACCCCTCATTCTGCCCACTGACAGGACAAGACATCATTCCCACCCACCATGTGCCAGAATTCCTTTTCCTCCACACCTTTCAATGGGTCAGTCTCACAGACGTGAGGTGGGAACTCACTGTGGTTTTATTTATTTTTTAAAGAATTATTTATTTATTTTTTTAAAGATTTATTTATTGATTGATTTATACATACATACATACAAGCACTGGGTACAGTCAGAAGAGCGGGAGGGTGAGAGAATCCACCAGAGCCAGAGCGGGGGGCAGATCAGGCAGAAGGACCAAAGTACACTGCTGAGGGGAGCAGCGGGCGGCAGGAGAGGTCTGCGCGCCATGTGGGACCCTCCTCTGGTGGTCGGGGAGCAGCCGGGGATCGAACCGGCACTGCAGAGGCTGCGGGCAGCTTCGCAACCCGGCGCTCAACCGCTGCGCCAGCTGGGAGGCCCAAGATTTATTTATTTATTTATACAAGCACTGGGTACAGTCAGAAGCACAGGCAGGTGAGAGAATTCACCAAAGCCAGAGCAGGGAACAGAACAGGCAGGCTGTCGAAGAAATACACTGCTGAGGGGAGCAGCAAGAAAGGCAGGTGAGGTCTGTTGCGCCATGTGGGACCCTCGCCTGCGGCCGGGGATCAAACTGGCTTGCAGAGGCTGCTGGCAGCTTCGCAGCCCAGTGCTCAACCGCTGCGCCACCAGGGGAGGCCTTTATTGTGGTTTGAATTGGCATTTTTCTGACAGCACATGATGATAAACTTGTATCCATATATCTATTGGCCACATGTGTATCTTTTTTAGAAAAGTACCTATTTAGCTCCTCTCCTCTGTTTTGAGGTGTTTTCTTGTTTTGGAGTTCTTTGTAGATCTTGGATATTATATCCATATTGGATTGATGATGTACAAATAGTTTCTCCAATTTGATATTGTCTTTTCATTTTAAGGATAGCTTCCTTCACTATGTAGAAGCTTTTTAGTCTGATGTGATTCCATTGGTTTCTTTTTGCTTTTGCTTCCTTGGAGCACAGAAGACACTATGGGCAGTGAAAATACTCTGTATGATATTCTCATGATGGACACAGGACATTACACATGTGTCCAACACCCCAAGAACGGACACAAGGGAAACCATGACTTTGCAACTATGACGAGCAGGTCTATTACTTGTAACCCACATGTCAGTCTGGTCTTAACACCTAGTTTGGTCATGATGTGTGAATAGTTTTACAAGTTGAGGAATGAAATGCAATTTACTTTAGAAAGCATATTTCATGCTCATACAAGGACATTTAAATAACACTCAAGGATACGCATAAGTCATTCTTCTCCACCCTCAACACCCCAGTTAGTCAGTATCTGCTCAAAACCTAGCAATTTATCTTTTCTCTTCCAAATATATGTATCTCCATGCTCCTGTCTGGGCAATACTGTTTGTTTTCCCATCAGTAAAGGAGTTCAGGTCACAGAGTTGGGGGGAAACATTTGCAAATCACGAATCTGACAAAGGACTGTATCTACAAAAAATGCCGAAAACTCAATGATCAGAAAGAAATAACCCAATTTTAATAAGGACAAAAATAGTGTAATAAATGAACAGCACTTCATCTGTAAAAATGTACAAAACTTCTATACAAACAGCAACTGTATTCATAGAAAAGTAAAAATATGAACAAATGCTCAATATCACAGTTAAGAACAGTGACACCATCACACCTAGGAGAGACTGAAAATGCAAACTCTGCACAGTACCAGGTGCTGTCCAGGGTGTGAACAACAGAAGCCTCATTACATTCAGTTTTTAATTTTTTTTTTATTTATATAAGAGCTGGGGTACAGGCCCGAGTCGTGGGAGAGTGAGAAGGTTCACCAGAGACCTGATTCACCAGATCTGGTGAATCAGGATTCACCAGAGTGGGGAGCAGAATAGACAGACGGACTCAAAGCTGAGGGGAGCAGCAGGCGAGAGAGGAGATGTCTGCCCCGCCATGTGGGAGTCTTCCTGGCTGTCCGGGAATCGAACCTGCACTGCGGAGGCTGGGGACAGCTTCATAGCACTGCGTTCAACCCACTGTGCCACCGTGGAGGGCCCTCATCACATTCATTTTAAAAGATGCTTTAGGGGCTGAGAGACACATCAGAGCCCTGGGCACTGTTGTTGCCTGGTTGAGAACAAAACAGAACCTGGTAAGAGATGACACCACAGGAGGGACTGATGAGGGTGACTCCCCCATGGAGTCCATTTACACTGTCTCCAGGGGCTCAGGGTCAAACCACTGATCTACACTTACCTAGAGCCTGAGTGTAGCTTCCTCCTTGTCTCCCTGTGGGTAGAAAAATCATGTGAGACCAGAGAGCAGTCAGGTCAGAAGCCGAAAGGAATCTTCTAATCCTGCACCACAGGGAAGTTTCCAGAACTGGGACTAAAGACCCAGGTCAGTACTGGTGAAAAAGAAGAAAGGAGGTGAGGGGGGACTGGAGCAAATGCTCTCTGGGCAACACATGTGTGTGGATGGCACTTCCCAAAAAACAGGTAGGGCAAGTTCTGCCTGGGACATGGAAGCCCCCAGTGGACAAGATCCCCCACTCCCTTCCCTACCTGAGAGTTTCTTCCTCCACATCACAGCTGCAGCCACCACAGCTCCAGGGAGCACAACTCCAAGAAGAACCAGGCCAGCAATGATGCCCGCGGTGGGGATGGAGGACTGAGGAGGGGGCACTGGAAGGGAAGGAAGATCATACCCTGAGCCCCAGACCTTATCCTGACCCTCTGAAGGGCTCCAGAAGGGCTCCTGATGGCCCTGAGAACAGCCTCAGTGCCCACATCCTCCTCCTTACCCCATCTCAGGACTTGGGGCTCCAGCAGCCCCACATGCTGCATGTGGCACGTGTATCGCTGCTCCTCCCCAGAAAGCACCACCATAGCCGCCCACTTCTGGAAGGTTCCATCTCCCCCAGGCCTGGTGTCCACCAGCTCCATCTCCTGGGTCAGGTCCTCCCCATCTCGCTGCCAGGTCAGGGTGATGTCCGCAGGGTAGAAGCCCAGGGCCCAGCACCTCAGGGTGACCTCATGCTCAGAGGTGGGGTGGTGGGTCATGCGTGTCTTTGGGGGATCTGAGGTGGTAAATCAGAAAACTCACTTTATGTTTCCTCCATGGACACTGAAGAATCCTCATGAGACCATCCTCACAATGGACAAGACAACTGGTGTGGCAGGAAAAAGCATAAAATGTAAAAAACAGGTTAATCTGGGGAATCTGTGAGATTCTCCTATTCCTTAGAAAGTCCTAGAATGAGGATGAAAACCCAGGGTAGGATGAAGCAGAGGGAGGGGAACACCGACTTTTTATTCCTGACCTGGGTGGAAGGTGAATGACACAGAAAAGCAGGAATCACATAACTGAAAATGTTCTCAGACCAGAAATAAGACTGAGAGAGAAACTCGTGGTTCTCAAACAGGCCCCTGGTCAAAAGGACCCGGTGACGTGTGAGGTCAGGGACTGTCTGTCTTTCTCAGGAGAGACGGGATCCCTTCACTGTCCTTCAGGAGAAGCCGGAGTCTCTGGGAGTCTCTCTCGTGCAGAACATGAAACCCAGGGCAGTCCCCCTCTCGGGACTAGAGAGAGGACTCATTTCCCCGCAGTGACTCCAGGCAGGGGGGGACCGGGAGGCCTCCAGGCCCCTCTTACCCGAGCGCTGCAGAGTCTCCTTCCCGTACTCCAGGAATCTGCGCAGCCACTCCACGCACCTGACCCCCACATAGTTCCTGAATCTCTCTGCCACACCCCGGGCCTCCCACTCTCGCCAGGTGATCTGAGTGGCCGTGTCCGCTGCGGTCCAGGAGCGCAGGTCCTCGTTCAGGGCGATGTAATGGGCACCGTCGTAGGCGAACTGGCTGTATCCGCGGAGGAGGAGCCCGTCGGGCCCCACATCGCAGCCAGACATCCTCTGGAAGGTGTGAGAGCCTGTCCCCGCCCGAGTCACCCTGAGATCACCCTGCCTGCACCCACCCTGAATAAACTAAACCGAATGAAACCGGGTGAAAGTCCCGCCTACTGTTCCCAGGGACCCGGGCAGGTTGTGGAGAAGCTTGGAGGGGGAGACCCTAAGTGAAGCCCCAACCCCCGTCCGTGGGGATGGGGGTGCTGACCTGGCCCGGACCCGCACCAGCTCACCGGTCTCACTCTGGTTGTAGAGGCCGCGCGGGGTGTCCACTTGCACTCGGAACCTCAGTGTGTTGTCCCTTTGGTGCTGCGTCTCCTCGTCCTGCTCCTCCTGCCCGACCTGCTCCATCCAGGGCGCCCGTGTCTCCACACTCTGGCCCGGGGAGTCGCTGTCAAACCGCCCGAACTGCGTGTCGTCCACGTACCCCACGGCGATGAAGCGGGCCTGACCGGGACCAGGCCAGGATATCACGGTGTAGAAAAGCCTCATGGAGTGGGAGCCTGGGGGCGGGAGGGGAGACCCGGGCTATTCTTCTCCCCTTCTGGGACTCGAGTCCCAGGGGGCGCCCACGAGACAGAAAGCGGGTGAAAGATGAGTGAGACCAAAAAGCGGCTGCAGGACGAAAATGGCCGGGACTCGGGGGGCCAGAGGAGGCTGGGGTCTCGGGGGGACGGAAAGGGGCCAGGACGGGGCGGGGCCGAGGTGGGGGGACAACTAGGGCGGCGGTGAGGTCGCGCCTTTCCCACGCCCGCCCACGCCCTCGCTCCCGCCTCTGGGAGCGCCCTGTCCCCTCCCCACCCGCACTCACCCGCCCGGGTCTCCCTTGGGGCCGCGGCCACCGGCCACCGAAAGCAGGAGCAGGAGGGCTGCGCCCCCCAGGACGCGCCTCCACCCGGGCTGGGGAGACGGAGTCCTGGCGGGCGGGCGAGGGCTTTGGAATGGGAGCCGCGGGGCTGCTGATTGGCTGCTCCGGAGACCTCCAGGCAATGGGGAGTGAGCCCTGGGGTGAGTCACCAGTATCCAGGAAGGAGGACCCGACAAGAGCTGTGAGAAGTGAAACTGGGGAGGTGAGGAAGCCCCGACAGTCACCTTCCAGCCCCAGACAGCGCCCTGGGGACTGAGACTTTGAGAGCCACACCCCGACACCCTCCTCTCCTGCACCGTCTCCCGAGTCACACCGTCTCCCGAGTCCAGGCCCAGGAACTGGGTCAGCGATTCTCAAACCTTTTTCTTTCAGGATGTCTCTACAGTCTCACAAATTATTACGGATCCCATGTATAATTTTTATGTGGGCTATACCGTTAAACATTTACTTTACTAGAATAAAGGCGCTTTAAGATGGAATTACTTCTTTACTTTAGAATATTAATAACCAATGTATGCTAACAAAGCATTTTTAAGAAAATAACTAAGTTTTACCTTAGCAAATGCCAAAATAGTGAAAGGCAAATGGTGTCTAAGTGATGTTATAAAAATAGTTTTGACCTCCTGGATCCCGGAAAAGGTTCTCGGTGACCTCAAGGGTTCCACAGACCGACTCTGGAAACGCTTTTCTCAGTGAACCAGGGAGAGTCTCCCAAGTGTCCTCTGCCAGCATCCATCTCTTTGGTTTGGATTTCCTATTTCCAAAGTTTTTCTTAGAGTTTTGCCCCTGTACTCCCTGGAAGAGAACTCATTTCAGAGATGATGAGAGAGAGTCTTCAGTCTGAGAAGGGATTTGGAGAGACAGGTGCTTCCCTTTGGAACTGGGACAGTTTATGAGTCCGAGGCACCAGACCCACTGATAATCTTCTTTGATTTTGTTTTTCACCTGCTTAGTATGTATTTCCATCCAGGGACCTCACCTCCTCTTTAAGAGAGATAATATTGGCCCCTTGACTTTACATGTGTTTAATGCATCTGACTTGATGCTCCCAAAGCATGAAGAGCTGTGCTGTCAAACAGAATGTTCTGGAAGAAAAAAATGTTCTATATATGTACTGACCAATATGGTGCCTCTAACTATTGAACACTTGAAATGTGGCTCATGAGCTGAGATGTTGCATATTTAACTATGTATCATTTAAAATTAAGCCATATGTGGCTAGTAACTACCATATTGACAGTACATATCTAGAATGTTCTTAACTTTCAGTATCTGCCCCCCAATACTTTGTTGTATAATGAAATATAATGTATAATAAAATTATCTTCTTGTGGAAATCATGAATTTTTCTACATGGGGTTTAAGTATATCCTTAAAATATGGCATGTCCAAATAGTTTAATTAACATGTATTTTAACAACAGAGAGAGAGAGGTGCAATCCCAAATCTGAATACAAACTCTGTCAAATCCCTGAATGACCACTAAACTGTGCTGAGGTGTGGGACACTCAAGAGAAACTGCTGGAAAACCAGAAAGAACTTAGAGGGTGTTCTACCCTTGAGTGACAGACTCATCCTGGTGCAATCTGTGATTCTGCACGTATGACTCATGACTTCCCCGATCCACACAAGCTCAGAGAACCAGAAGAAAAATCTTACTGACTTGAGGAATCAAACATCAGATTTCGTGGCAGCCTTTGGGTATTTGAGTACACCAGGACTAAGATAACCAACAAGTGAGTGAATGCCAACATCTGGGTAGACACTGTCCAAAACCTTGGTTGACCATTGAATCGCATGGAGACAAAAAACCTGGGTTGACCATTGAATCACATGGAGACAAGTCAAACCCTTCAAGACCTAGGATGAAAATGCAGTAAGTAGAGACTGAAGCAACAGAGCAGGAGCCCAGCTGTGCACACTGCAGGGGCAGATTTCGCCTGGTTCAGGCAAATGTCCAACTTCAATGGGCAAGAAAAGGAATCCCCAGAAAAATAAGAGTCCAGATGTGTTAAATCTTGTATCTTTCACGTATTTAGATTTAAGCCTGTTTTCTTCATGGTGCTTGTTTGAATAAAGCCTGACTATTCTCTACAAGGTATCGGCATAATTTTCTTTCTTTGACAAAAGGATATAAATATTTAGTGGCCAGATGATAGACAGTAGAAGTTTTTTCAAATCTTCACAGGTTTTTTTTATATACTCAAGAGGTCAAGACCAATTCCCCTCCTGTGAGTCCCCGGACTTGCTGGCTCCCTGCTCATGGAGGAGGCTGGGGTACCTTTGCTACTTCACAGTGAGGCTCAAAAGGCTCCACGATCTCCTGCTTGATCTCTCCTGCTCCTCTCTGGGGAAGACATTTGCTGTGCTGCGTGGGCACTCAGATAAGGAGATGCTCACATGGTGAGGAACTGAAGCTTTTTCTAGCAGCCACATGGATGAGTCTTTATGAAGATCCTTCCATGTCCATCAAGCCTTTTCTTCGGCCTGACATCGTGATTGCAGCCTCGTGAGACCCCGAGCTGGAACCACCACTGGGGTACAGGCCAGAGGTGTGGAGGGTGAGAGGATTCACCAGAGACAGAGTGGGGAACAGAACAGGGAGACTGACTGAAATACACTGCTGAGGGCAGCAGTGGGCAAGACAGGAGAGGTCTGCTGTGCCATGTGGGTAGTTTCCTGGCCGGGGATCAAACTTGTGCTGCAGAGGCTGTGGAGAGCTTCATAGGTTGTATCTTAAACCCTTGCACAACCAGGGAGGCCCATAAATAAATAAAATCTTAAACAACAAAAGAAGTCTTGGAAAAAGAAGTTATGAGTGTGGAAGACCTGGGCTTGGGTCCTAGGTCTGTGTCATGCTAAATATGGGAATGTTTCCACTCTTACCTGTAAAATGGGACTAATAGAGTCTTGGTTGTCTGCCTCACACAGGTGATAAGAGGATTATGCTTAAACTTACAGTAATGTAGAAGTGAACTATATATTGCTTACAAGAAATGAAGTTTCAATATAAAGACACATTGAAAATAAATTTATGGAAAAAAGATAATCTATGATGATAGACATCATAAGGAGATTGGAGTGGTTCTATTAAAATCAGCCATAAAAGATTTCAAAATAGAATTCATTGGCAGATATAGAGAACTCCCTCATGGTGATAAAATCTAACAGAGTGAGAAACTTCAGAGTACAGATAGAAAGGAGACACGGTTGCCTGGCTGGGGTATGGAGAGAGGATCAAATATAAAGGTGCAGCTATTGCCAAGAGCTAAGACATGGAAACAACCTAAATGCCCAAAACCAGATGTCTGCATCAAGAAGATGTGCTATATATACACAAGGGAATACTACTCGGCAATCAAAAAAAGATAAAGTTGCCAGTTGCAGTAACATAGATGGAGCTGGAAGGGATTATGCTCAGTGAAAAATAAGTCAGAAGGAAAAGGAAAAATACTGGATGGTTTTACTTAGAGGAGGAACATAGGAAACCATACAAGGGATGGGTGAAAAAAGACAAAACTAGCAGCAAACGATACATTGGAGACATTCATCTGGGGAGGGAAGAGCAGCAGAGTCTGTGGTGATGTTCCCAGGTGTCCTGGTGGAGGCACTTTCATGGGGACAACACCTGAGAGGAGAAATCAAACATTGTATAAAATTGAAGAACAATGTAAAAATACATAAATAAATTTCAAAAAATATATAAAGGAGCAGGAGACATTTTGGGATGAGGGGGCTGTGCAGTCTGTGTTCTATGGTAGTTCCAGGATTATATTTATTTAGAATATTCATTTATCTGTCTATTTATTCTATTATTTATATTTACCTAACTGTCCATCTAAAATTGGTAAATTTTATTTCATGTAAAGATCTTAAGAAATAAAAGCAGGGAGAAAGAAGACAAAGTAAATACACTAGAGTTAATTAAAAACAGAGAATTCATTGCTAGGAGTTCTGTCCCAAGGAATGTTAACGGATTTCTTCCAGGCCTCGGGAATGACAGTAGATAATAACTCACACATTACAGCAGTAACTAGCAACAGAGACATGCAGAGTTCTTTTTTTGAGGCTTGTCTTAACATACTGAATAGATATGATTGCTTACATTTTTTGTTTTAAACTTTTATTTGGCTTGTGTTTATTTTGGTTTAACATATATATTACATAAATAACATCACGGTGGTTAAATAGAACTATATTGCTGTAAATTTCCTATATGTTATGGGATGTAGTTCCATTAAGTAGATATTGAAAAATGAAAGATAAAGTATTTACAACAATAAAAAGTACTGAAATAAATATATTTAAAGCACATGAAGAATTAATTTCACAGAAAAATATTTCCTTAAATCAAAGAAAGGTAGAAAATGATGAAATGGAATGAAAAAGTTGTGAGACAATGAAAAAATAAACATCAAAACGACAGACAAATCTAACCATATCAAATACCGGATGGTCTCACTCATAGCAGGAATTTAGAAAACCTAAATAAGGGACCAGGAAAAAGACTACTTATAATAAAGTAAAAATCAAAACCAACAAGCAACTATAAACCAGAGACACACTGTGGGGCGGGGGCGTGAGGAGAGGCGGGATTAGGGTCAAAAAAAGGGGGGCGGGAATTGTACGGGGAATATAACCAAGATGAAAATGCATACATTGTGCAAAAATGAAAATGAAAAATGATGTAAAAAATAAATAAAATAAAATAATAATAAAAATAAAGAAATTAGGCACTGCCGGCGCCATGAGATGTGGCCCCCTGAGCGCCCAGCTTAGTGGCCTTAGAGGCTTGCTTGGGTCAGGCAGAGTCCAGACCCCGCCAGGAGGGCGCGCGCGATGCGGCTGGGCTCAGGGACCTTCGCCGCTGGCCTCGTAGTGATCGTGGTGCTGGGGTCGCGCTGTTCCTTTGGGGTTTCTCCACGGCCCCAAGTTTGTTCTGCTCCTAGAACTGAGCACCTAACAGAGCCCCCAGTGCCCGAACCCGCAGCCAGTGCAGCTTCCGACTGAACCAAGCTCCCACCACCCGTCCTCAGTAAAGTTGTTATTATACAAAAAAAATAAAAAAATAAAAAAAATAACTAAATCCCAATGAAAAGCCTGTGATTCTCTGGCACATATTAAAAAAAAACTAGAAACAACAAATGTTGGCGAATATGTGGAGATAAAGGAACTCTCCTGCACTGCTGGTGGGAGTGCAAACTGGTCCAGCCACTATGGAGAGTTGTGTGGAGAGTTCTGGACCTACTAAAGATAGAGCTTCCATATGATCCAGCAATTCCACTCCTAGGTATTTACCCAAAGGACACAGAAACATTAATTCCAAAGGGCACCTGCACCCCTATGTTTATAGCAGCACCATTTACAATAGCTAAGCTTTGGCAACAACCCAAATGTCCAAAATAGATGACTGGATCAAGAAGATGTGGTACATATACACCATGGAATATTACTCAGCATTCAAAAAAGATAAACTCATGTCATTTGCAGCAACTTGGATGGAGCTGGAAGGGATCATGCTCAGCAAAATAAGCCAGAAAGAAAAAGAAAAATACCAGATGGTCTCACTCATAGCAGGAATCTAGAAAACCTAAATAAGGGACCAGGAAAAATACTAATTGCAATAAAGTAAAAATCAAAATCAGGGCCTCCCCGGTGGCGCAGTGGTTGAGCGCTGGGTTGCCAAGCTGCTCGCAGCCTCTGCAGTGCCAATTGGATCCCCGGCTGCTCCCCAGCCACCACACAAGGATCCCACATGGCAGCGCAGACCTCTCCTGCCGCCCGCTGCTCCCCTCAGCAGTGTACTTCGGTCCTTCTGCCTGTTCTGCTCCCTGCTCTGGCTCCGGTTAATTCTCTCACCCTCCCGCTCTTCTGACTGTACCCAGTGCTTGTATAAATAAATAAATAAATCTTTAACAACAACAACAACAAAAAAAATCAAAATCAACAAGCAACTATAGACCAGAGACACACTACAGTGGGGGGCAGGGGGAGGAGAAGGGGGATTAGGGTCAGAATAAGGGGGATGGGAATTGTATGGGGAATACTACCAAAAAGAAAATGCATACATTATACAAAAATGAAAAATGATGTAAGAATTATATAAGATGTTTTAAAAAGCCTGTGATTATCAGATTGGACAATATCAAGGAGATTTGTATTCTATGTGTGTTAGAAAGACTTTCTATACAAATATAGAACCAAAACAAATATAGGTTAAAATTGAAAGGGTGAAAGGATATGCCAAGGAAATAGAAAGCAGAACCACAAACCTTTATTGTCATTGCAGGAGGCGGCAGGAGCAAGGCCTGAGGGACCCAGACAGCAGGTCCCTGCCTCTCTGTCCAGGAGGGAGGGGGAGAGCAGAATGTGGGGGCCACAGTGGATCTGGGGAAGGACTCTGGGTGCTGGGGGAAGGGGGTGGTATGGTCACTACCTCTGAAGAGATGGGAGCCTGTTCCCTACATGAATTGTAAATCAATGTTACTGCAATTTGAAAAACAGCCCTCAGCAAAGGGACAGGGAGTGGAAGAGAAAAATATCTACTTTGGTAATTTCGATGGGAAATTATTGCCCTAAATCACACACAGTACTGTAAATCAGTGTTACTTCAATTAAAAAAAAATTAAAATAAGCCTCAGGAAAGGAACGGGGAGCTGAAGGGAAAAGCATCTGCTTTGCGGTCTCCAGGGTGTGGTCATCGAGGGGCTGCAGAGAGAGGCTGTGGGGAGAGAAGATGGCGCCTCAGACACGGGGCAGCCTCAGAGCCGCCTCTCCTCTCCCCCACTCCCCCCACCCCGGCCTGGTGCCAGGGCTGCTCACAGGGCATCTCACCCCCTCCTCCAGTGATGCTCAGCCCCAGCTCACCCTCTCAGCCTGAGTCACACACACACCCAGCCTCTCCCCTGGCTGCCAGACTAGGACAGCGCCGCAGCGCCCCCGTGTGGCCACAGGGCTGAGGACAAGGGGAGAGAACCCTGTGATCTCCCAGGTTCTCCTAGAGCTCCCACAAGGACAGGGCTGTGCACAGGGTGGGGAGCAGCATACAGCTTCTGGTTCTCAGTCTGACCTTTTCCTAATACACGCTGATGTGATGAATGTCTCCTGTCTTACCCGCTGCTCCCCTCAGCAGTGTATTTCATCAGTCACCTGTTCTGTTCCCCGCTCTGTCTCTGGTGAGTCCTCTCACCCTCCCGCACATCTGGCCTGCGCCCTGGTTCTTGTATGCATGAATAAATAAATCTTTAAAAAAATAGGGTCTAGAAGTACAGGTCATGACCTGAGCTGTAGTGTCATCACTGATCCATACAAGGTGTTTAGCCTTAATAAGATCCTTAACGGATCACTGGAGGAGGGGGGAGGTTAAGGCAATACACTAAAAACGCTTTCTTAAGGGACACATTGGAGAGTGTTATCTGATTCTTAATAAAGGCCCAGCTAAACCTGGATTCCAGTGTCTAGGATGCAAGGGCCGAGCTCCAGGTTGTGTTTGTGTCCTGTGATGAGTCCCTGTCTCATTCACCCGCAGGTGCTCTCCAGTCTATTACCCTCTTTTCTCTCTGTTTTATGGCTTATTGCTCTCCAACATTTTCTACTTGTTCCACCAGTTCACTCGTGTATTGTCCATGTTTTCACTGTCATTTGAGATCCTTGAAGGTAGCATAATTCTTCTCCCATGAACACATTTCCTCAAATGTAGTGCATGGCTAGAAATATTTGCTGAAGTAATGAAGAAATGTACTGGCCTCTCTCTCATTACCTCTCCATTCACATTCTATTCCACCATCAGTTCCCCCCTGTATCTTTTGAGTCTTCTATCTCTGTCCCTTGCCCAGACCTCATCACTTCCCTTAGGCTCTTGACCCAGACTAACAACTTCTCCTAGATGATCCTGTAGGGGAGGGTTTTAGACCCTTCCTTCCATCTGGAGAACATTAGGTTGAAACAATCCAACCTCAAAAGAAATCACTGAAAATAGTCAACCTTTCACAGGCTAACACTGCTAAATATACAGCTCATGCATTATTATGCCCATAGTTGCTCCTTCTCGTCAAAAATGGACTTCTGACCAGGGAATGAGGATGAGGTAGGAGGAGAAAACTCCTTCCTGCCACATTATCCAACAAGCATTACTGGTGATATGTTGGAACGCACCAGTGTTGGAAGCCAGAGGAGGAAGGTAAATCTCAGTGGAGGCATTACCATGTCTAAGCGAAGAATTTATCCCTGATGAAGGGTTGATCAAAACTGGAATTAGACTAAATATGTATTTAGCCTCATTACATCCAAACACCTTACTAAGAGATTTCTCTTCCATTATCTCTTGTAATCCTCCAAAGAGTCCTTTCCTTTACTACCATTGGTCACTGGTCTTATCATCAGAGCTAGATTACTAAGACCATGGGAACAGGAACCAGGTCTTTTGTTCTTTTAATTCTTTTCACTTGATATTTTGTCCAAACATCACAGCACAAAACACAATACTGGGAGGAACAGCTAGTCAGCGATTTTCCTCCCCTCTGAAAATACACTCCTCCTTTAGCTTTTCTATCTTAAACAGTTCTATGCATAGCCTACTTCTTGCCCTTAACTTTGGGGTCTTCCTTCCCTCTGTGAGAAATGCCTCTTCCATCGTTCTTTGCAGACATCACCTATTTGAAAACAATATAACTTGGTGGCTGGGTGGCGGACTTGTAAGAACAAGATCCACAAAATAGCCATGTGACATTGGGCACATTAACACTTTGTGTCTGTTTCCCTACAGTGAAATGGTACTAAAAATAAATAATTCTAGAATTGTTGTAAGAGTTCTTGTAAAGAGCTGAAATAGAAAGAGTTGATTATCATAGAGTTAAAACCTAATTAAAGACAAAGCACAACATCTCAAACGTAAAGTCAAACTGCAGAGAATATTTGGGAGAGAAGAAAATAAGTTCTCACCAAATGATAGCTGGTAGGGTATTTGGATTGTAGGCAAAAGAAATTGCATTTGACTGGTTTAAACCCCCAAGCCCACACCAAATGTTATTTACTAGCGTTCTAACTGGCTCAGAGGTAACCAGTCAACATTCGGAAGGATGGCCATACAGGGATCTCAAGTGTTGAAATCCCCCTGGGGGATGCACTGGGATGATTTTGATGCAACTGTCTTCCATTCTGATCTTGGTCTAGAAAATCTGGGTTATGTCTTTTCTTTGAAGAAGAAGAAGGAGTGGAAAAGTACATGATTAACAGTCACCAAAGATCATGTAGAATGGGGCAGGGGTTGAAATCTCTATTGCTATGGAAATAAATTACCACACAGCCAGTGGCTTAAAATAACACAAATTTGTTATTTTATTGTTCTGGAGATCAGAAGTTCAAAATTAACCTCAGTGGACCAAAATCAAGACCTTGGTAGTCCAGTGTCCCTGCCATCTGCTCTGAGAATGTTATAGAACATATGGTAATCACAGCAGGATTATTCCCTCATCTTTGTCATATAAAGTAACCTGATCCATGGGACAATAACCCACCTTAGGCACAAGTCCTGCCCATATGCAAAGGAAGAGGATTATATACACCCTTTGTGCATCTAAAAATGTACCCTTTAGTAAGTAGAATGGGTATAGACTGTTACACAGATTGTAGTAAAACCTAGGAGGTGTAGGCACAAAGGTGTGTATGTGAATTTAAGAGCAATTCTGTGTAAAAGTGTCGAAGGAAGGAGGAGAGAAAATGGGGTTCAGAAAGGAGGTGATTTCTGAACTGAGTTTTAATAGACAAGAATTCATCTCTAATGGGAGCTACACATGTATACCTAAGAGAAGCCAAATTCAGATTTCTGAGTATAAGACTAATGCTTTACTCTAGACCACAGATGAATTCCCAAAAATGCCAGAAATTAAGTCCAGGCAGAAATAATCATTTAATCAGTCAGTCAGGCCACCTTGCCTTGCTTTGTGATTTAAAGGGGCTTAGAGAATACATCTGGATCCCCTTTCAAAAGCTTATTGAATCTTGAAATTCTTATTATCTTAGGATTACTAGTGATTTTCAGGATCTTTTTGCTAAAAAATGCCATAAAAGAGCAGGCATGTGTGGTGTTGCTGGGAGGAAAAGTAGTCATACTATTGTCTAGATGGCACAGTAGTTGAATTCAATAATCAGCCAGTTGCCCTGGGCTTACTAATTTTTTTAATCTTACATTGCAATGAAGAATTGCAGAGTGGTGTGAATTGTGAGAAGGAAAAAGGGGGAGAGGACTATTAAGTCAAACATAAAATAGAAAGGGAGCAAGTAAAAGCAGTGCATGCAGTTCCAGCTGGCTAGCAGCGATTCATCACTGCTCCATTTGCTATTAGAATTGTGGAGGATTGGAGGGTAATGGAATGTCCCCAGACATTCCTTTTCCAATGGTTCTAGGGTTGGTTGAATCCAGTGTTCACCTAGTCTGAACACTTTTCAGTATTCAAAGGTTTTTTTTTTTTTTTTGTATTTGTAATTTTTTTATCCAGCTAGTATATTAACATTTTTTAAAATCAGGTGTTGTAGAGGAATTCTCAAGTAGACATGAATTCTCATGTCTCAAGTAGTGTACTAGACATATGCCAAAACCACTATTCATTCTTTATCTGACATTCGTTTTCATTCTAGCATTCAACTAGCCTAGAGTTAATCAAACAATGAAAAACAGCAGCCTGTCTTGTGCTCTCCCCTGACCGTTTTCAGTATTTTGGATATATTCTATGCTACCTACAAATAGTGTATTCATGTCACTCTTGCTTTGTGAGCTTATTTGAGAAATATTTCCTGACACCAGTAGCTTTTTACACTAATTGTACTTCCTCTCTTGATTAATTTTGCAAAGTTAAATGATATCCCCCTTTTATTTAGTGTTGGATTATCTGTAGAATAGTACCTCTTCACTTTCTCTCTTGCCTTAAAAGGACTTAACAGGAATGTTGACAGGTGAAAATAGTTACATAGAATATTAACAGATGGGTCACAAAAAAAGGTGTTTCATGCATAAATGAGTTTAAGAAATTCTGGGTAAATAAGTAGTTGTTTATAATGGAGAATATCAGAAGCTCTGATGTGCAAATATGTGCTGTAAAGCTTCAAAAGAGCATGTGATATGCAACATTTTCCAAACTTCTGATAATAGAAACTTTTTCACAGCACATCCAGTGATATCTGGTTTTTTTTTTGGTTTTGTTTTGTTTTGTTTTGTTTTTTAATACAAGCACTGGGTACAGTCAGAAGCAGGGGAGAGTGAGAGAATTCACCAGAGACAGAGTGGGGAACAGAACAGGCAGAGTGATGAAATGCACTGCTGAGGGGAGTGGCATGTGCGGCAGGAGAGTTCTGAGCGCCATGCGGGACCGTGGCCGATGGCCAGGGATCCAACCGGTGCTGCAGAGGCTGCAGGCAGCTTCACAGCCCAGTGCTTAACTGCTGCTCCACAGGGGAGGCCCATCCAGTGATATCTTAAGGAAATGCTTATAAAAAGGTCCGGGAGGCAATCTCCTATTTGATGTGATGGAAGGAACACAAAGTTGCCTTTTAGTGAAACAGTACTGATCTGCTAGGGCCTTGAAAACCGGATACCTGCAGGTGCTATACTGAGTGCCAGCTGTGCTAACAGTACCTCAATTTTACAAAGAGAGAGGCTGAGGCATAGAAATGGCAAATAGTTTGTACAGTGTCCCACTACATTAAGTGGCAGTCATGATTCAAATCGAGGACTCAGGTTTAGAAATCCCCAGGACACTCTTCTGTCTCCCCCAATGACAGCTAAACTGCCTAAAAGGAAAGCAGTGCAAATGGACTGTTTAAAGACCCAGGCACTTTAATTAGTCTGTCATTTTCTGTAATCATCATGCTGACTTTTACCTCTATAGAGCAACTTTTACTACATTTATTATCTCCTTGAGTCTCACCCAACCCTGTCAGTGGACTGAGAAGGATACAAAAGTTTGAATGTGCTGGCTAACTCAACATCACTCATCAAGGACTAAAATAGTCAGGGGTTTACCTTATTACCACCTCTATTCTAGTGAGAAGAGTGTCCAAATTTAACAAATAAAAATACAGGACTCTACGATAAAACAAATTAAAAATAAGAATAAAAATCTTTGAATAGTCTAAATTATCAGGTTAGATTAACTCTAGGCTACTTGAATGCTAGAACGAAAAAATATGTCAGATAAAGAATGAATAGTGTTTTTAGTATATGTCTAGTACACTACTTGAGACATGCTTATAGTAAGATTTCATCTGCATTGTTGATCTAAAATTTCTATATGCACTTTATCTGGCAACTTGATAACTGGAAACAGAGCTCAGAATACAGGATTAAGTAAAAGTAGAGATGGGAGGCTAAGTGACCTGGAAGCAGTGTGACATTAAGCTCTGTCTCTGAGCTTCTCAAGTGGTGTGTGCTGATGGTTTCACAAGATGGAGAGGTACTGGTTCCCTCAGCCCCCTGCACAATTAAGGAAGTCAGAAGTGGTAGAAACACAAGTTCTTTCCAGGACTCCTTGAAGGCTGACCCGAACATGATGAAGTCTAAAGGGGGCCCATTGTTCTCTCGGATGACTTTCAGAATAGTTCCTTCTATATTGGTAGCCAGCTGCAAAGCATGCCACTGTCCATCATGGACAAGGAGACCCATGCACCCACAAGTTTGTATTCCAAATGCCCAAAGAGCAGGGCTCACAGCCCAAGGTGCAAGTTGTCGGGGTGAAGGTGGTCAGGACACCTTTCAGATATGGGCCCACACAATATAACTCCAAATCTCTTTCATATATATTGGATAAATGTTGCTTTGTGGCCCATGTGCTCTTACTGGCAATCTAGCTAGCTTCGCAGATGACTGTATTCATGTTCTATAAATTAGAGTTTCATTGTTACTTTCAAATACTTCATATGTAAAATACAGTTTTTGAACTCTGATTGCATTATTGCAAGCTAAAATTTAACATATCATCTTTCAATAAATTAAAAGGAAAAACTATTAAAATCTTTAAATATAAATTTACTCTTGCAAGTGTTTGAATAGGCTGTAAAAATGATTTCAAAGTGTAATCACCTATGTGCAATTTTTTTTTAAGATTTATTTATTTATACAAGAACTTGGGTACAGGCCAGATGTGCAGGAGGGTGAGCGGATTCACCAGAGATAGAGCGGGGAACAGAACAGGCAGACTGACTGAAATAAACTGCTGAGGGGAGCAGCAGGCGAGACAGGAGAGGTCTGCCGCTCCATGTGGGTAGCTCCCAGGGTGGCTGGGATTGAACCTGCATTGCAGAGGCCATGGTCAGCTACACAGCGCTGCACTCAACTGCCTGCTCCACCAAATTTTTAATGGGTGATGATGAGAATTTCAAGAGAATGCATTAAAAAGTTAATCATAGTTCACTTGTAACCATTTCAACATAAAACATGATAGAAAAAGCTATCTTGACTTTCACATCCACAAGAGAACACTGCTCCTACCTTAAGAAGAGCAACCCAGATAATCTACAAAAATCATGTTTTTTTTTTTAAGCCTGAAGAGAATTCAGGTTCTAAAAAAGCCTAATGAACCAAAATCAAAAAGTGACAACAACCTCCTAGGAGAGCTGCTTTTATCCTGGGCAGCAAATCCAGGGGAAAAGGAAGCTGAAAAGAAAAAGCAGCTGAGCCTTTAATGTAATTTTAAATGGTTTAGAATCCCCAAGAGCTCAGACACAGGGGCCTGCACTGTCCTTTGGCCCTTTTCCACGGACCTTCACAGGACAGTCTGAGGGAGCAGGGAGATAACTGAGAGACCCTGAACTCAGGCATGGAAATCCTGCTGAAGTCAGAGAGGAAGAACTAGGGGAAGTCCCGAACACCCACGTCATGGTGCTGCTGATGAGCAGCATGTACCTCTGGGTGAGGAGCTGCAGAACTGAGAAAAACATCTACTCTCTGTCCCCAGGTACAGCGGGAGTCTGAGGAGACCTGAGAGTGATTCCGGGAGAACTCAGAGTCACCCCAGAGATACACATGGGCCTTACCCTGGGTTAGGTTCTTCTCCCCACTGAGGGAAGGACCAGGAAATGGAGGTAGACAGCCCACCCCAAACACAACTACAAAAGACCTCCTGAAGACTAAGGGCAGAACAGGGATACGGAGAGAAACCCCAGACCTTGCACTGAGTACTAGGAAGGGACCATGTACAGTTGGTAGAGGGCAGGAGCGTGGATACCTGTGTTAGGATACAGGGGGGAATTTTTCCCCGCCCACCTAGGTTCTTCTGACAATAGACAAATACATTTATATGAAACAGATAAGGAGGAGAAAATATCAAATTTAATAACAGATACATGGAGAATTTACATTATAAATTCTGAAATAAATGATGCAAGTCTGGGGTTTATATTCTGTGTGAAGGGATCTAAACTATAGGTGGTTGTGGGTCATTTCACATGACGAGGAGGGAACAACTTCATATGACAAAATCTTCCCTCTGGATGTTTGCCCTGCCTTAAGGTAGGTTCCTCTGATTTTAAAAAGGAAAAAAAAAAAAAAAAGGTTGTTTCTGGAAATATCCTAAATTTAGTAAATCTAGGTAATCATTCTTGAAGAAGTAGTAACAGTTTCAATTGAGGATCTCAATTGATCCTAGTTCTACATATTAAGATAACATATATGGGGGGGGATCTAGATATCTTAGAAAAAGTCTATGTGAACCTTTTTCAGGAGACTACCACCATAGAGGAATAAAGCAGAAGCAAACAGAATGTGTAAAAATGAAGGTAAGAAAGAAGTGATTGGCCTCCCTGGTGGCGCAGGGGTGAAGACGTAACCTATGACGCTATCCACAGCCACTGCAGCATGAGTTTGATGCCCTGCCACAGAGCAACCTACATGGCACAACAGACCTCTCCTGACTCGCCTGCTGTTCCCCTCAGCAATGTATTTCAGTCATTCTTCCTGTTCTGTGCCCAGCGCTGTCTCTGGTGAATACTCACACCCCTCACAACTCTGGCCTGTACCCCAGTTCTTGTATGCATAAATAAATCTTTAAAAAAAAAAAGTGGTTAAATACTCCCAAGTGTTCATATCCCAGTTCCTGCTAAAGGGAAGTGGAGGATAGGCCTCTGTAAGTGTTTCAGGAGAGGCTTGATGGAGATGTGTCAATTTGGCATGTAGATTATTTCAAAGTAAGAGTAATAAAGACCCTGCAGGTTCTCATAGGGGAAAACTTTACCACTCCCTTAACTATCTTGAAAAATGAAAATTGAGACTATTATTCAGAATTAGGCTTTTTACAGAAAGAACCCTTCGATGGTAGAAACCAATCTACAAGGCAGGGCAAACATCTAATTCAAAAATCTGGTCTTTGTCATGTGAGTCACCCAGGCCTCATAATGTGAGTTCCCTTCCTCTCCTTGAAGGCCCTGGCCTCTATCTTATTCCTTAGCTAAGGACATAGACCCTCATTTGCCCCAACTGACCCTGGAATTCACATCCACTTAAATTCTCCATATGGGGGCCTCCCCAGTGGCTCAGCAGCTGAGTGCTGGGCTGCGAAGCTGCCCGCAATCTCTGCAGTGCCAGTTTGATTCCCGGCCGCAGGGCGAGGGTCCCACATGGTGCTCAGATCTCTCCTGCTGCCCGCTGCTCCCCTCAGCAGTGTATTTCGTCAGTCTGCCTGCTCTGCTCTCTCCTCTGGCTCTGGTGAATTCTCTCACCCTCCCGCGCTTCTGACTGTACCCAGTACTTGTATAAATAAATAAATAAATCTTTAAAAAAAGAAATTCTCCATATGCATGTAACTCAATTTTGTTTTTTTCCTACTGATGTATCTGACATTACTTTGTTGTTCAGTCAGTCTAAAAGAACCCAAGGGGGTAGGGAGAAACTTCCTCTCTTCCCCTACAGAAAGTTGTGATTCCTCTATCACGTTACATGAAGCCTACAGTGAACTAAATAACTAAAGCCACAAAACTTTACAGGCCTAGCTCCACTACTGACTAGACTGTCTCAAATTGTCTCACTAATGGTGAGCCAGATAACAAAAGTATGTCCTTTCTCTAAAGATGATTGCTGTTTTCTTCAGACTCTACTATTCCTTTATAACTGATGATGTCTGAATTTAATCTTAATCAAAATCAAATTATAAAACACAGAAAAAGTAAGAAAACTAATATTTCCTCAAAGAGAAAACAGTAAATGAAACCTTACCTACAGAATAAAATTGTTGTTGGAATTATAAGGCAGACACTTTAAAACAATGTTTATAAATATTTAAGATGAAAGAAATAGAATAAGTGAACATGTTTGGACAATTTCAGAGTCAAATGCAAATGCTAGAAATGAAAGATATATTACAGATAAATAATACTGTCAATGAGTTTATTATGTTGCATACAGCAGAGGAAGGAATCAGTGTCACTGAAAACAGACAATGTGATTTTAAAACATATTTGCGTTCAAGATAAACACGCTAATAAATACATAACTTGATTTCCAGGAGAAATACTTTAATGGCCCAGAACATATGAAAGCCATTGACCCAAGATTCAATAGACTCAGAAACCTAAAGAAGAATAAATACAAAGAAATACCAAAATTATACATCACTGTCTAACTGCTTAAAATCAAACATAAAGAGAAAAATCTCAAAAGCCACAAGGGAAACAAAACATATTCCAGAAAGGAGAAAAACAATAGAAATTATATATCTTCATTGGAATCAATAGAGACCAGAAGACACGGCCATGACAACCTTAAAGTGTTAAACAGAAAAACATATTAGTCTAGAATTCTAGAACTACTTAAATTATCTTTCAAAAATAAAGATATTTCCCCAAGGAAAAGGTGAAAGAAATTGTCTTAAATAGACTTCGATAAGGAATACTAAAATGCATTAGTTCAAGGAATGCTAAAGGAACACTAAAATGTTTAGTTCAAAAAGAAAAATACAAAGTAGAGACCCACTTATTTGGGAAGGTATGAAGAACACTGGAAAGAGAAAAGACATATCAGTAGATATAAGTAACAAACACATACACACACAAATACATACATTTTAAAGACTATTAATCTTATAAGGTAAAAATAGTAACAAGGTAATGTTAATTTGCACCATATTTAGAAATTAAAAAAAAATGTTTGGCAAGACAGAGCACAGGGGAAGAGAGAGTGATCATTAAAATATGCTATTTTAAGCTAAGCTTAGGAAACAACCCAAATGCCCAAAAATAGATGACTGGATCAAGAAGATGTGGTACATATATACCATGGAATATTACTCAGCATTCAAAAAAGATAAACACATGCAATTTGCTGCAACACGGATGGCGCTGGAAGGGATCATGCTCAGCGAAATAAGCCAAAAAGAAAAAGAAAAATACCGGATGGTCTCACTCATAGCAGGAATCTAGAAAACTTAAATAAGGGACCAGGAAAATGAATAACTATAAGAAAGTGAAAATCAAAATCAACAAAAAACTATGAACCAGAGACACTTTTAGGGGGGCGGGGGCGGGAGGGGAGGGATTGGGGTCAGAATGGGGGGCTGCAATTGTATGGGGAATATAACAATAAAATTTATAAAAAAAAATGCTATTTTAATATCCTTACAGTGTAAAGTAACAGAATTTTGTTATTATATACATATGGCAAGTTAGAGATGTATAATGCAATTTTTAAATCAACCACTAAGAACATAACATAAAATGATATAACTAAAGATAATACCTAACAGAAAATAAAAATAAAAGTGATTACTTAAAAATACTTAATTAACAATAAAAAGGGAGGAACAAAGAAAGAGCAAATGCAACAATTAAAATCAAATATCAGCATTGTAGTTTAAAACCCACATATATTAATAATAACTAGTAATAACTAAAAAAAGAAATTAAAAGATGCAGACTCAGACTGGCTAAAGAATGCAACATCACAGTAGATGTTTTTGACAAGTAACACTCTTTAAACATCGCGACAACAGAAAAGGGGGCCTCCCTGGTGGCGCAGGGGTTAAAGACACGCACTATCACGCTCTCCCCAACCACTGCAGCATGAGTTCTACCCTCAGCCAGCCAGGGCGCAACCCACATGGCACAGCAGACCTGTCCTGTCTCGCCCACTTCTCCCCTCAGCAGTATATTTCAGTAGATCTTCCTGTTCTGCTCCCCACTCTCTCTAGTGAATCCTCTTACTCCCCCCCACCCCTCGCAACTCTTGTCTACACCCCAGTTCTTGTGTGCATAAATAAATAAATCTTAAAAAAAGAAAGACAAAGGAAAAATTGACCAGCACGGGAGTTTTGACCTGCTCCGTTTCCAACCTGGGCCGCTTCACCCCTCCTTAGGCAACTTGGTGGTCCCCCGCTCCCGGGAGGTCACCATATTGATGCCGAACTTAGTGCGGACACCCGATCGGCATGGCGCACTGCAGCCCCGAACTCCTGGGCTCAAGCGATCCTCCAGCCTCAGCCTCCTGAGTAGCTGGGACTACAGGCGCGCGCCACCACGCCCGGCATACAACAGAAAAATTGAAAATGAAAGAATGGAAAATATATAGCATTGAAATACTAATTATAAAACATCTTCCATTACCATATTTTATAATAGAAGTAGACCTCACAGAGTATTACCAAGATAGGCATTTCATAATGATAAAAGGGTTAAGTCATCAAGAAATCTTAAAAAATTTAAAGCTGTCATATTACTAGTTCTCTTATGAACTAATAAAAAGTATAGACAGATTCAAATTATTGTTGCAGATTTTAGCATCTATATCTCAGCAATTGATAATCAGACAAAAATTTAACAAAGACATAGGAGATACAAATCAACTTAGTTGAAAGTTATAGAACACTACACCCAAGAACAAAAAAGAACTGTATAATCTTTTCACGTGCACTTGAAAAATTCACCAAGGTAGACTATATTCCGAGACATAAAACAAGTCTCAATAAATGTCAAAAGTCAAAATCATACAAACAAAGCATGTTCTTAGGCTGTAACAGTATTAGATTAGAAATCATTAGCAAAATATTACAATAAAATTTTCTGTAATGATGAAAAGGTTCTATATCTGTACCACCCAAATATGGTACCCATTATCCACATATGACTTTCAAGCAATTAAAATTTGGCTAGAATGGTTTAGCCACTGAATTTTAATTTAAATTCATTTAAATAAATTAAATATCCACAATTGACGAATGAATATCATATTGGACAGTTCAAATCCATTAAATCTCCAAATATTCAGAAATTTAAAGGCACATTTTTAATACCCTTAATACACAAAACCATATTTTCTTGGGTCAAACAAATCACAAGCAAAACTAGAAAATATTTTGAACAAACTCATAATAAAACACACGATGTCAAATTTCATGGAATACACATAAAGCAGTTCTCAGAGGTACTTCATAATTTGCAGACTTGTAGTTATTACCTAACTTCTCTGAACCTCCATTCTGATTTCTTAATGGGGAAAATAATGCTACCCACCTAGATAGTTTTGTAGGAATTAGATGAGAAAATCTTGCATTGGTTTGTGATTATAAAGTACTATTACTTTAAGACAAACTTAATAAAGATAAGATATCCAAAAAAGCATATTTAGGAACAAAATATCACCCATGTTTGAATTATTATCTCGCCATTACCTAGTTGGGTGACTGTGGATACTTTGCATAAGGTCACTTGACCTCAGTTTAAAAAAAAGATACAAACAAAAGCAATGCAATTTTAAAGTTATTTTCAAACTCTAATTTTTAAGAACTATGAAAGTGACACATTTCCTTTGTCATGTCTACATGACTACAAAGTGCACTGCATTATCATCACCAGGATTACCTTCTTTCCTGTGGGATCAGGAAGGAGAATGGTGGAACCATCTCCTGACAAACACTGCACTCACTTCTTCACACGCATCATTCCATTTCCTCCTCACACTCCCCCTGGGGGGCTGGTATTTTAAGAAAAGTGTTACTAAAGAATCTGAGGTTCAGAGAAATAAAATGATTTGCCTAAGTCTGCACAGTTACACAAGAAGGGGCAGTTCTCAAATTTACCCCCCCCTTCTCTCTCTCTCTCTCTCTCTCTCTCTAACTTCATATTCACCCTCGAAAGTGACCTCGAGGACCCGCCAAGCTCACCAGGGAGCAGGACCCAGGGAGCCTCTGCACCAGAAGTGGACACGCCCGTCCAGTCACCCGCATCCCCGCGGGGAGTGTCCGGGCCTCGCGCGTCCCCGTCTGTCTCGGGCCCAGGCCCGGGGACTCGCGCTGGGCGGGGTGGGGACGCGAGAACCACCAGGAGCCGCGACCCGCCGCCGGGTGACCGCGAAGACGGTCACGAGCACCAGCGCGGGCGCGTCACGCAGAGACGGGAACAGGGGTTTTCTCTGAGAGAACGTGTGATGTCCCCCAAGGACACCTTCTGTTGGGGCAAATGTTTTCTTTCTAAAGATTTATTTATTTACACACGCAAGAACTGGGCAACCCGCCACCCCGGGGAGGTTCATTACCGGCTCCAGCAGCCCCTTGGTGTCGTCAAGCTCTCCGCGCTCAGCCGTCGCTGCGCTCGCGCGCTTGGCCACTCCAGCCCCTCCTCCGGCCTCGGCACCGCACCACACTGCGCTGCGCTGCGCCACGCCACGCACGCCACGCACACCACGCACGCCACGCACACCACGCACGCCACGCCACGCACGCCATGCCACGCACACCACGCACGCCACGCCACGCACGCCACGCACGCCATGCCACGCACGCCACGCCACACACGCCACGCCACGCACGCCACGCCACGCACGCCAGGCCACATGGCGCGCCACGCCATTTGGCCAAGTGCGCATGCACAGTGGGAGGGCGGCAAAGCCTGAACCTTCCCCCCTGTTTACCCCCACACCCCTTCAGATGCATGTTGTCATTCCACACCAACCACCAAAGCACCCACAACCCTCCACCAGTCCATTGTGGTTCCCCCCTTTTTCTCTCGCAACACCCCCTCTGATAACCTCAATTCTGTGGTAGGATTTCTAGGGTTTGATTTAATTGTGTCCGTTCCTTTATTTTGATGTTCCATATTTGAGTATAATCATCCAGTATTTGTCTTTCTCCAACTTACTTCACTTAGTGTAATCCCCTCCAGTTCCATCAGTTCCCTCCATGTTGTTGCAAATGGCATGACTGCATTTTTTTGTGGTAGTTGAACAGTATTTCATTGTGTAAATTTACCATAAATTCTTTATTCACCCATCAGTCCTCGGGAACTTAGACTACTTCCACAACTCAGCTGTTATAAATAGTGCCACAATTAGCATAGGGATTCATCTATCTCTTTAAGTTAGTGTTTTTGCATTTTGGGAAATAGATACTTAGGAATGGAATTGCCAGACCATATGGAAGATGTATTTTACTTTTTTGAGAAACCTCCATACTGTTCCCATAAAGGCTGAACCAGTGTAATGTCCCACGAACAGTATATGAGGGTTTCTTTTTCTCCTCATCAATATTGTTGTTTCTGATATTTTTGTTATGGGCCATTCTCACAGGTGTGAGTTGGGTGATATCTTGCCGAAGCAATCCAAACCAAAAAGAACAGAAGAATTACACTAGTAGACTTCAGACTATACCACAAAGCTATAGTAATAAAAATAGTATGGTGACTGAATAAAACAGACAAGTAGACCACTGGAATACAATTAAACACCCAGAAATAAACCCATGCTTATACAGACAAGTAATCTTCAACAAAAGAGCCAAGACGATATATACATTGGGAAAAGGAAAGTCTCTTCAATAAATGACACTGGGAAAAGTGGACAACCAAATGCACAAAAATTAAACTGGACCACTGTTTCACACCATACACAAAAATAAACTCAAAATGTATTAAAGACATGAATGTAAGACCTTAAGTCATAAAGTACATAGAAGAAAAACATAGACAAAACACTCCACAATATTGGCTTCAAGGATGTTTTGGGGGACTTGACTCCAAAGGCAATGTAAACAAAAGCAAAATAAACAAATGGTTGGCCTCCCCAGTGGCGCAGCGGTTGAGCGCTGGGTTGCGAAGCTGCCTGCAGCCTCTGTGGCGCCGGTTCGATCCCCGGCTGCTCCCCGGCCACCAGAGGAGGGTCCCACATGGCGCGCAGGCCTCTCCTGCCGCCCGCTGCTCCCCTCAGCAGTGTACTTTGGTCCTTCTGCCTGCTCTGCTCCCCACTCTGGCTCTGGTGAATTCTCTCACCCTCCCACCCTTCTGACTGTACCCAGTGCTTGTATAAATAAATAAACAAATCTAAAAAAAAATAAATAAAATACATATTTCATAGATTTAAAAATAAATAAATAAATAAACAAATGGCAATATAACAAACTAAAAGCTTCTGCACAGTGAGTTAAATATCGCTAAAATAAATTATCATTAAAATAAAAGATATCTACTGAGGGGAAGAAAGTATTTGTACATCACACATTCTACAAGGGATTGATACCAAAATCTGCACAAAATCTACAAAGAACTCATACAACTTAGCAAAAGGAAAGCAAATAACCTAATCAAAAAATGGGCAGGAGAACAAAATAGACACTTCTCCAATTAAGACATGCAGATGGCGAACAGACACAGGGGAAAAATGTGGAGGAGTGAGGGTGCCTGGTGGTGGGTGTCGTGTGGTAAAATATACCTAAAGAGGTGTAAACCTATACCTCTGAATCATAGACAGTGTTGTGAGCCAATGTTATCTCAGTGGAAAACTAAACATTGGTTTTTGTTCTCATTCAGTGAAAATACAAAAATATGAGATAGCAGAAGAAGACATCAAAGGAAAAGAATATTCATTGTCACTTATCATCAGGAAAATGCAAATCAAAACTGTAATAAAAAGTTCTTGGAATTATCATTGGATTACAATACCATGTAGATTTTTTGAACAATTTTCCACACCTTAATATAAAGATGCCTCACCATACCCACGAACAAAATCCTAGAGCAAGTCTAAATAATTTGAGTCTATAAATATTTCTAAAACATTTTTTTTAAGTAAGTAGTAGAACACTATATACTTTTTTTTTTTTTATAGAGGCATGTTTTATTTATTTATTTATTTGTTTGTTTGTTTTGTTTATACATGCACTGGGTACAGTCAGAAGTGCGGGAGGGTGAGAGAATTCACCAGAGCCAGAGCAGGGAGCAGAGCAGGCAGAGGGAGCGAAGTACACTGCTGACGGGAGCAGCGGTCGGCAGGAGAGGTCTGCGTGCCATATGGGACCCTCTTCCGGTGGCCGGGGAGCAGCCGGGGATCAAACCGGTGCCGCAGAGGACGCGGGCAGCCTCGCAAGCCAGCGCTCAACCTCTGCGCCACTGGGGAGGCCCTCTAAAACATTTTTGAGACACTATTTTCTCAGTACCTTCTATTGTATACTTAAAAAAGGAATTTTTATGAAATAAATTTAAGACAAAACAGTGCTACCTTGCCTAACAAAAGTAGTTATCTTGTCTTCATTTGATTACTTTCTAAATAGTGACCACTTTGGCAACAGCAATATTCATCTCCTTGAGAACAAATATTATCCACATGTATGAGCATGTATCTCAAACACATATTGCAGCATATCTCTGATGACTCACTTCATTTGTGTTTCACAAACATCTTAAAATGCTTCTGAGGTCCTTAGCTTCTGGGTGAAGTCAAACTACATGGACAGTTCATTTACTACATGCAGCTGTAAGGCACCAAATACTAGCATTTGTCCTAAGCATTAATTTTGAAAAGAAATTTTACAAATTGCAAAAAACATTTCCCTTTTGTATAGGAGTGAATAAATGATTTAACTTAATTTCACTTTTACTTTGATTTCAAATCCTTCTTACATGCTTTCATTAAATAACTTAATTTTATCCAAATGAGAACTAGTTCTTCTTACTCCATCTTTGTAACCCTCATAAGCATGTGTTCTTTTGTTAGTCCTACTCAGCCGCCTGGTCCTCAATATTTAACTGGAAAAGAATCTCCAGCATTTGTCATTAACTGTTAAGTCTCTCTGCATCTGGTTTAGCTATGATCTTTGTATATTTATGTATAGTCTTTTAAGCAGACATTTTAAAAAGAAAAAAAAAATGTAGGACAAATGAGGAAAAGAGAATGAGGAAATCAAGCAAAAATCTTGTACTGTAGCAGAATTTTTATAGTGTCTGGTAAAAAAATTGGGTTTAAAATTAAATTGATAATTACAGAGTTTCTCTAAGCTAAAATATATTTTTAATGTTTCTATAACTTTTTGAGGGAACATTGATTTACAACACTGTATATAATTTAGGGATATAGGTTCACGCCTCATAAGCTATATGTTTCCACACCATGCCTACCACACATGTATACCCAGAATCCTCTCCGTAGACCACTGAGCCTCCTTCCCACTCATCCCCTCTGTAGCCTCTATTCTGCAGCCGTATTTCTAGTTTGTTTATATTAGTTTTGTCTGTTCCTTTTGTTTATTTCTCTGTATTTCATATATGAATCAAATCATCCAGTATTTGTCTTTCTTCTTCTTAGTTCCTTAGCATAATCCCCTCCAGTTCTATGCATGTTGTTCTGGCAAATTTTCATCTATTTTTAAAATGAGTAATATTCATTGTACATGTATGCCACAACTTCTTTACCCACTCATCTATCCTTGGGCACTGAGGTTATTTCTATAACCAATGCAAATAGTGCTGTAGCGAACATAGGAGTGCAAATATCCCTTTGAATTAGTCTTTTTGTAATTCTTCTAGGGCATACCTAAGTAACTTCAGATAGATACCTAGGAATGTTGGATCAACCATCAGATCTGTTTTTAATATTTTGAGCAAACTCCATACTGTTTTCTATAAGGGCTAGCCCTGTCTGCATCCCACCAACATCCTCCCCAACACTTGTTCTGGTCTTATCAATATGGGTCATTCTCACAATGTAAGGTGGTAACCCATTGTGGTTTTGATTTACATATGATGAAAAGTGATGATGAACATTTTTTCATGTTCCTGCTGGTCACCTATATGTTTTGTTTGGAGAAGCGTCTATTTTATTGGATAATTTTTGTTGCTGAATTTTGTAGATCTTTGATATTAGAAAATACAAATATTTTCTCCCACTCAGTGGGGCATCTTTTTATTTTAATGATAGTTTATTTCACTGTGCAAACTTTTCAGTTGGGTGTCATCCCATTTGTTTATTTTTGCTTCTGTTTACCTTGCCGTTGGAGTCAATTCCCCAAATACATCCCTGAAGTCTATGTAGTAGAGTGTTCTGCTTATGTTTTCTTCTATGTATTTTTTATGATTTCAGATCTTACATCCACATCTCTATTCCATTTTGAGTTAACTTTTGTATATGGTATGAGACAGTGATCTAGTTTCATTTTTCTGCATGTGACTGTCCAGTTTTCCTAGTACCATTTGTTGAAGAAAGTTTCCTTTCTCTAATCTATAATTTTGGCTCCTTTGTCATAGATTAATTGTCCATATAAGTATGGGTTTATTTCTGTAGTCTCTAAAAAATGTATGTTAGTATTTAGTGTGATAGATAATATTTTGTTATTTTATAAAGAATATGGTAAGTTGGGCTACTTATCTACTTTGGGTTATCTTCCCTCCACATTCAATCTGATGTTAAGCAGACCACTTAGTAGTTTGTTTTGGAATCTTTATGGAGCAGATAAATTTAAAGATTTGGGGATTTGATTCATAGTAAAATAAATAAGTAAAACTCCATGTCTTACCTACCTATGAAAGATGAAATAATTGAATTTCACAACTCTGAAATATTAAGACAAGAGTCAGTTTTCCTACTATGTAAAAAAATGAAAGGACATTATTCACCACATTATTCACCACTTCCTGAAAGCACAACAGGGAGTTAATTGAGTAATTATAACTAACTTAATCATAATGGAAAGGGAAGTGCTATAGCTTATACTTATTAAAAACCTGAAAGGTTACAATTTGTTATAGAATTGAGTCAAAATTGAGAACTATCTATTAACCTAAAATATTCCATGTAATGGTAAAATTACAAGTACTTATGACAATTGAAACGAACAGTAGCATCATTCCAGAAATTAGCTTTTGCATTTTAAAAATTGCCACAATATTACCCTTTGCCACAATAGTTGATAAACAATTTTAATGGATATGGCATTCCTTATTTCATATGATCATTATGAAGTTTACATGAGTAAATTCATATAAAGCATATGTCAAACACAACAGTTCACGTATGGAAAATCTTCAATAAATTATAAACTAACAATTAATTGCTACCTATTTCAAATTGCCAAATAAGTAAATATACGAATTGTGAGGCAATCTTCCCATTGATGATGGCCTTGATCTTCCACTAGATAATCCATCCATTATTGGATAGCTCTAATACTGAGAAAGGAAACTTGTATATTACATTCCAGCCTTCAACTTTTGCTGTCAGTTTTGTTCATTGGACAACACAGACCAGCTTCCCTGTTTTCCACATGACAACTCTTCAAACATTTTTGTACAGCTACATCCTCTTCCTTCAGACCTACCCCTTGACAGTCATCTTTAGAAAACTGAACCTGGAAATGACCACTGTAGTCCACCGTAGTATAATCAGGGTAGAGCTTAGATTTAATACTTTATTAGTACTACCTAGAGATTTAATACTTTATTATTATTCCACCCTTATTCCAGACACTATGTTGGAGGTCAAGTTTAAATATTATTACTGACATTTTGTGTTGCAAATGACAGAAACTTAATTAGCTTGAGTTAAAAGGGAATTTACTAGATTCTGTCATGTTATTACAGTAGTATGACACTAAGAGATAAAGATGCACCTCAGCCACAGAAGCAACTGACCCAAGGAAACTAAAATTAGAAAGAAGCCTCTCCTGTTACTGTCTATACAGATCAGATCCCTGTGTTGCCCCCATAGTGGAGACATGGCTACCTGCCAACCCAAGGTTTTACTTCTTAGACCCCAGACTTCCTAAAAGGGACTGTCTTACCATTCTCAGATCTGATTTTGGAATCCTCCGAAATAGATTCTCTTTCTTGGGTAAAGTGTCCACTTCTGGTCTTATCACCTACGTCATGTTGTACCTTAAGTGCTTATGTGGCTACCATTCTGTATAGGTAGAGAGTTAATTTCTAGAAAAGATGTGCTGGAAGGACAGCCCTGCCAGTGTTCACTGGAGAACACGTTGTTTTAGTTTTCTTTTCTTTTTTTTTTGAATAGCAATTAGTTTAACCCACATTAACATTTATATTTAAACCTCAGTTTAGTCTCAAGTCCTGTTCTCTTCTTATGATTATGACATCATTTTTACTAACTGAACTTCAGAACACCTTTGCAGCCTATATCCATTGCTTTTATATTCTAATTATCCAGAGTCTGACTTTCACATCTTCGTGAGTGAATGATAAAATGTACAGAGTTACAGATAGAACCTTGTTGCAGCCCATTAGAAATTTCTTTGGGGGTGAACATGGATCCATTAATCAATTCCTTTTGGGAACAATCATTCAAACAACCACGATGTCTTAGAAGTGAATCTTTGTAGGAGCTCATGGATGTAAATGTCAGAGACACTGAGGTTACAACACTCAACATCTCCTCATCCCACGGGCGAAAACAATTTGAGGAGCAATGTTCCTGCTGCACCCAAAGAATAAAAGCATTTCTTTTTTTTTTCTTTTTTTAAATTAATATTTTATTTTATATAATTCTTATATCATTTTTCATTTTTGCACAATGTCTGCATTTTCATTTTGGTTATATTGCCCATACAATTGCACCCCCTCCTTTATTTTGACCCGAGTCCTTCCTCTCCCTGCCCCCCCATAGGGTGTCTCTGGTTTATAGTTGCTTGTTGATTTTGATTTTTACTTTGTATTAATTAGTCTTTTTTCCTGCTCCCTTATTTAGGTTTTTAAATTCCTGCTCTGAGTGAGACCATCTGGTATTTTTCTTTTTCTTTCTGACTTATTTCGCTGAGCATGATCCCTTCTAGCTCTATCCATGTTGCTGCAAACTGCATGTGTTTATCTTTTTTGATTGCTGAGTAATATTCCATTGTGTATATGTACCACATCTCCTTGATCCAGTCATCTATTTTTGGGCATTTGGGTTGTTTCCATAGCTTAGCTATTGTAAATAATACTGCTATAAACAAAGGTGTGCAGGTGACCTTTGGAATTACTGTTTCTGTGTCATTTGGGTAAATACCTAGGAGTGGAATTGCTGGATCCTATGGAAGCTCTATCTTTAGTAGGTCAAGTAATCTCCACACAGCTCTCCATAGTGGTTGGACCAGTTTGCACTCCCACCAGCAATGCAGGAGAGTTCCTTTTTCTCCACAACCTCACCAACATTTGTTGTTGCTAGTTTTTTAATATATGCCATTCTCACTGGTGTAAGATGGTATCTCATTGTAGTTTTGGCTTGCATTTCCCTGATTACAAGTGATGTTGAACATTTTTTCATATGCCTGTTGGCCATTTGCATTTCCTCTTTGAAGAAGTTTCTTTTTAGCTCTTCTGCCCATTTTTTCACTGGATTATTTTCTTTGCTTTGTTGAGTCTCATCAGCTCTTTGTAGATTTTTGTGATCAGTCCTTTATCATTAGTGTTGTGTGCAAAAATTTTCTCCCAGTTGGTGGGATTTCTATTTGTTTTGGTTATTGTCTCTTTTGCTGTGCAGAAACTCTTTAAATTGATGTCGTCCCAGCTGTTAATCTTTGCTTTCACTCTCACTGCTTTGGGTGATGTGTCTGTAAAGATCTCTTTGAGATACATGTCATGTAGTGTTTCACCTGTATTTCCTTCTATGTATTTTCAGGTCTTATGTCTAGTTCTTTAATCCATTTTGAGTTGGTTTTTGTGCATGGTGTGAGGTAGTAGTCAAGCTTCATTCTTTTGCATGTAGTGACCCAGTTTTCCCAGCACCATTTATTGAACAAACTTTCTTTGCTCCAGTGCATATTCTTTGCTCCTTTGTCAAAGATTAGCTGACCATAAATCTGTGGGTTTATTTCTGGATTTTCTATTTGGTTCCATTGGTCCGTGTGTCTGTTCTTGGTCCAATACTATGCAGTTCTGATGATTATGGCTTTGTAGTATAGTTTGAAGTCTGAGAGTGAGATGCCTCCATTCCCTTCTTTTTTATTTCAGGAGAGCTTTGGCTATTTGGGGTTTTTGGTGATTCCATATGAATTTCATCAATAATTGTTCTATTTCTTTGAAGAATGTCATTGAAATTTTGATTGGAATTGCATTGAATCTGTAAATTGCTTTTGGTAGGATGGCCATTTTAATAATGTTTATTCTTCCAATCCATGAGCAGGGGATGTCTTTTTTTATTTCAAGATGGGCTTTTCTCTTGGGCATGAAGTGGTGCCTCATCGTGGGTTTACCTTTAAATTTTTTTTTTCTCCACTAAAGAGAAAGGTATTTTTTTAAAAAAGATTTATTTATTTATTTATTTATGCAAGCACTAGGTACAATCAGAAGTGCAGGAGGGTGAGAGAATTCACCACAGCCAGAGTGGAGAACAGAACAGGCAGACTGACGAAATACACGGCTGAGGGGAGCAGCGGGCGGCAGAAGAGGTCTGTGCGCCATGTGGGACCTTCACCGGTGGCTGGGATCAAACTGGTGCTCCAGAGCCTTCAGGCAGCTTCGCAGCCTAGCGCTCAACTGTTGCGCCATGAGGGAAGGCCCAAGAGAAAGGCATTTTTTAATAATGAAATCCAAAGCAGAGGAAAAATAATTTCCCATCCATTTTCCCTTGGAAGCAAATTCACTTCCTGCTTATATTTCATTCCTTCACTGTTTTGTGTGCTCACTGAGGAGACTCATTAGCCACCCCCTGTCTTCCCCGCCTTCTTTCTCATCGTCCCCCCGACCCCCACTGCTTTTCCAGGCCTGCTAAGTTCTGGTAGCCAACAAGGGTAAAGCAGGTCTCCATAAGGAATTATTGACATTCCGCCCAGTCATGCCAAATGAAAACAGTGCAAGCAGTCACAGATGGCCTACTTGAATAAGTGCCGCAGACCAGCTTTCGGCAAAATGTCGGGTCAGAAGTCCTTGAAAGGAAAAGACGGCCTAGGTGTGGTATAAAGGACTGAGGGGAAGGGGATGAGGCAGTGAGGAGACACTGACACTGGATGAGGTGCAAGTATCTTCTGCTGAGAGACTCAGCAGGTCTTTCTTTATTCAATTTTAGTAATCAGAAAAAAAATGCATTATCATGTGTAAAGCAGAGACAATCAGAGTATTCTATTCCCATGGACTACTGGCTCCTACAGGCTTCAGCTAGACGGTAGCCTTCAAGGTCAATAGATAAAAAACCAAACCTAACACTAAAACTTATGATTTCAGCTAGACAATTACCTAAGACAGTGGATAGACGCCAGTACATCCCTATCAGCTAAAGCTTAAGCAAGAAAAGACTTTCCTTATTCTCATGGCCTTCAGCCGGCACCGGCTGCTACTCAGTTATCAGAACTTTTTCTACCTAGAAACTTAACACAGTTAACTTCATTTTAAAACTTTCCTAAGAAACTTCTAAATAAAAAGGAACTTCTAAAAAAGCAAAAGAAGGACTTACTATAATAGTTGTGCTGGTTTGCTTGTCAGATATGTACAATAAATTGTCTCCCATTGTCAAGTGGGTCAAATTGTTTAATAACTAATTTATAAACAGACAATTTTCCACACCATCCACCCACAGTCTGCTGACACGTACAATCCACTGCCCAATATACTCTCTAATAAATTTTTCTCTCTCTATGACCAAGAACAAAAAACGAAGGGATGCCAGATCTTCAGCCCCACGGTGTGAGGCCCTTTCTCTTTGCTGATTGTCAGTATCCTATCCGGCTAGGGCAACAAGACCCCCTGAAGCAAATAAGCAAGAGCAGGACCCCTGTACGAATCTCTCCAGGGAGGGAGAACAATGAATCAGTTTCTCAGCTACCTGGGGTTTCCTCATGCAGGCTTGTCTCCCACCAGCAACGCTATGACACTTTCATTACTGAGGAATCCCAACTCCAATCCTTCAGAGGAATGACATTTTAGGAGCCTTCAAGGAGAAGCAGATGTTTCTCTAGTGAAGAAGGCAGAGAAAGATGGTCCAGGCAAAGGGACCAGCATATACTAAGGGACGAGAAGGCCTAGAAAAGAATGAACATTTAGGAAGTGTCTAGAGGTCAGCTAAGTTAGAGGGTTCCCAGGTAGGGCATGGCAGGGCGTGATGGGAACACACTGGCCATGGAGGGCCAAATCAAGTCCAGATGTGAAAAGTGAAGGAATCCCTTTGTTACAGGAGGACAAGGGGTACCCCAGGACCTCCAAACCTGTCTGCTCTAAATAGGTTCTGCCACTCAGCACATCAAGACAAAACGTGCTCCAGTGCATAAAAGCTTCAATGGAAAACAACTTTATTTTTTTTTAAAGATTTATTTATTTATCTATTTATACAAGCACTGGGTACAGTCAGAAGCGCGAGAGGGTGAGAGAATTCACCAGAGCCAGAGCGGGGAGCAGAACAGGCAGACTGACCAAGTACACTGCTGAGGGGAGCAGCGGGCGGCAGGAGAGGTCTGCGTGACATGTGGGACCCTCCTCCGGTGACCGGGAGCAACCGGGGATCGAACCAGCACTGCAAAGGCTGCAGGCAGCTTCGCAACCCAGCGCTCAACCGCTGCTCCACCGGGGAGGCCCTGAAAAACAACTTTAATACAATTAGTGTGCAATAAAGAGAAGAAAAACAGGAAGAATACAGTTTCCAAATCAAGCACCAAAAACTACCACCCATGCGCTTGTGGGTAAATGCCCAGGCAAACAGAGTTAGCTCAAAACAGGACGCAAGTCTAAGGCATTTCCTGGTGGGGGCCCATAGGAAAGGGGCAAAAGGGGCCAGGAAAGTCTAGAAGGAAAAGAGCAAAATCAGGGCTTCCCCGTGGCGCAGCGGGCTGAGCGCAGGGCTGTGAAACTGTCTGCAGCCTCTGCGGTGTGGGTTCAATTCTGGCAGGCCAGGGAGATACCCACATGGCGCGGCAGACTTCTCCTGCATCACCCACTGCTCCCCTCAGCAGTGTCTTTGGTCCTTCTGCCTTTTCTGCTCCCCACTCTGTCTCTGGTGAATTCTCTCACCCTCCCCTGCACCTGGCCTATACCCCAGATCTTGCATAAAAATAAAATAAAAAACTAAATAAATAAATAAATAAAAAGAAACAAGCAAAATCAAAATCAAAACCCAAATCAATATAAAGGCTGCCGGTGTCAGCCTCCCCACAGGTCTCTTCCCCACATCTCTGTCTGTTTCAATTGTCTCCTTCCATGTCCCCCAAGTTCCTGATACAAGCCCAGGCCAAGGAGCAAGTACAGCTTCTTCACGTGTCTCCTGCTCACTGTCTCCTCCAGGTGCTGGTCTTGGTATCCCCTTCCTTCCTTCCTTCTGCCTTCTCTTGCTCCCCGTCCCTGCTCAGCTCCACACTTCCATGACAGGGCAAGTGAGACACAGGGCAAGCTAGAAATTAGGCAGTTTTAGGGACAGTGCAGGAGGGGACCTCTGAAGAATTTAGGGATTTTCTCCTCAATAAACTTTTTCTTTCTCAAAACAAACCTGCCTCTTCTTGCTTGCTTGCCTGAGAGTCTGCGAAGTTCCTGCTGTGGCTTCGTGAGACACCAACCCGTGGGGGTCTAGTGGCTGGGACTCAGTGCTGCACCTGCAGCCTGGGATCTGTTCCAGGCTGGAAGACTAGGCCTGACAATTCCGGTATCACAAGGAACCTGGAAACTCCCCTTTCCTGGGGATTGCCTTGTTACACCTTCAGCTCTAAAATCATTCCTGTGTATTGGCAGCAAGGTAGTTTCTCCCTGTTTGGATAATATTAAGTATTCAACTTCAGGAGGGTGGGGGAAGAACTTTCAACAATGCTTAAGAGAAACCCACACCTTGACCATTCTCTCTGCTATCTGATGAGCACTAAATTAATTTCCATATGAACGCATGATGTGGAGGTAAGACACAGAAACACGAATTACAAGAGACACTGCCAGCTCTTATTAAATTTCCCAGAAACACAGTGTGTGCATTAATTAGTCTAAAGCACATGGAATCTAATGCAAGAGAGATTTACAGGGAGCAGCTGTACAGAGAAGGATTAACCCCAGAAATAGGTTTGGCTCTGAGGCTGATGTTTTCTTTTCCTCTCTGAATGGAACAAGATAAGATACATTACTTACAAAATGTAACCATTGGGCACTCTCCGACCGGCAGAGAGGAGGGAAACTACAAACCAAAACGGCCAACAAGAAAAACGGACACAGCAAGTGGGACTGTGAGTGGAAAGGAACTAGTTCAGCCACCACACACCGTGAACGGGAGCTGAGGCGAACCCTGTAGGATCCACCGCGGAGGTGAGCTCCAGGCGCCATTAAAGAGAGCCCCGCCCCCCAGGAGGAGACCAGCACCAGCACACAGCCCCGGCCGCCCGGTAAGCTTGCGCGGAAAGTGGCGCGGATCCGGACCGGATCGCAGCTGCCCAGGTCCCCGCGCCTGCGACCTAGGCTTGCGGGGAGAAGGCGGAGGCCCTCCCTGAGTGAGCAGGTACAAGGCGCCCAGGCAGGGGAGCGGGATTCAAAAGGAGCCATTCCCGCGCCACTGATCTGGGCTACAGCCCGCGTCCTGGAACTGAGGGCTTTGGAACTGAGACCCGGGGCATGAAATTAGGGGCGTGGGATCCCCACGACGGTGGGGCACAAGGCAGACACAGCACCCCAAAGCCGTTGAGGTGTACCCTACCATCCCCGCTCTGCTCCCTGTCCCACGGGGTGGAAAATCAGCTCCCCAAGGGCTCTAGGAGAGATCTCTGGCGCCACCTAGCGACTTGACCCCAGCACAGGCTCCTGAAGGAGCTAGTGGCCAGCTGGGGAGTTAGCCCACACCGGGCCCCTTCCGAACAAGTAGTCTGAGCCCACAGGGAGAGCGAGCACCCACAGCCGGGGCAGACCAGGCGTGCAGAAGAGTGTGCCTGAGACCAGACGCGCAGGGAGTGTGTCCCACATCACCATTTTAGAACAGGGACATTTCTTCAGTAAAGACTACCTGCAGAAGGCTTCCTCAGGAGCCAGAGGTGAGCGGGGGAAGTTCGCCCACGCCAGACCCCCTCTGGCCTGCAGTCCAAGCCCAGAGGGGAGCAGGAACCCACCGCCGGGGCAGACCAGGCGCACAGGGGAGTGTGTCCCCACATCGGCATTTTAGAACAGGGACCCTTCTCCAGTAAAGGCTGCTTGAAACTGACAGATGACTCCTGGAAGAACCAGAGGGGAACAGAGAAGCCCACCCAAGATGCCGGCCAGTCCCAACAACACAGTGTCCCAACGCATACGGCAAATTAGAAAACAGACAGTAGGGAGGAGAAGAACCACACGCAACCTAGCAACTCTCCAGAGAAAAAGCACACCACAAAAAGAAAGCCAGCCCCCAGATTGCAAAGACAATAACTTGGAAGAATTTCTGAGCCTTCCAGAAAGAGAATTTAAAATTGCCGTGATTAAAAAACTGACAGAAGTCATAAAGGAAAACAATGATAAGGGAAAAATAATCAACGATCAGAAGAATGCAATTGAGTCCCTAGAGAGGGAAAACAATGGTCAGAAGAAAGAAATTGAGGGAAGTAAAAGAAATGCAGGAGATCAAAGAATTAATGGAAGAACTAAAGAATTCTGGGAAAAGCAATGAAAGCAGAATAGATGAAATGGAAGAACGAATAAGTAATCTTGAAGACACAGAAATAAAAAGAACCAAAACAGAAAAGGAAAGAGAAGTACGAAGGAAAAAGAACGAAGAAAGACTTCGGGAACTATCTGACTCCATGAGGAAAGGAAATATAAGAGTTATAGGAATACCAGAAGGAGAGGAGAGAGATGTAGGAACAGAGAAAATATTCAAAGAGATAATTGAAGAGAACTTCCCAAATGTGAAGAAGGAGCTGAAAATTGATATACAAGAAGCAAGAAGAACACCAAACTTCCACGACGAAAGGAAAAATACAGCAAGACACATAATAGTAAAGCTCCCAAGAATCCAGGACAAGGAAAAAATAATGAAGCTGGCAAGAGGGAAGAAACAGAAAACATTCAAAGGAAAACCAATCAGGCTGACATCAGACTTCTCCGAAGAAAAACTACGGGCAAGGAGAGAGTGGAGGGACATAGTCAACAGACTCCAAGAAAACAGATGCCAACCAAGAATACTCTATCCCGCAAAGCTCTCCTTCCTCTTTGAAGAAAGAATATGGACCTTCCCAGACAAACAGAAACTCCGGAATTTCATTGCAACTAAACCCCCACTCCAAAAAATACTACAAGGAGTCCTAAAGCCAGAACCTCAGAGGGACGAATAACAATGAAAGAAGGCCAAAAAAAAAAAAGTTATTAAAAGAATAAATAAATAAAATCAAAGGAAAGACAAACACAATGGCAAATACAGATGTTAACATATCAATATTAACTCTAAATGTAAATGGACTAAACTCTTCAATAAAAAGACACAGAGTTGCAGCCTGGATTAAGAAACAAAACCCAACCTTTTGCTGTCTCCAGGAAACACATTTAGCTACAAAAGATAAAAATAGGCTCAAAGTTAAAGGATGGAAAACAATCCTACAAGCAAATGGACCAAAAAAGAAAGCAGGAACAGCTATACTTATATCAGATAAAACAGATTTCAAACTCAAAAAGATAAAAAGAGACCCCAATGGTCACTATATTATGATCAAGGGGACAATACTTCAAGAAGAAATAACACTCATTAACATATACTCACCAAACGAAGGAGCACCAAAATATATCAGACAACTGTTGTCCTCTCTGAAAACAGACATCAGAGAAAACACATACGTAGTGGGAGACTTCAACACACCACTATCAACAATGGATAGAACAACAAGACAAAAAATAAGTAAAGAAACCAAAGCTCTAAATAAGGACCTAGAGCAATTAGGCTTAACAGACATCTATAGAACACTAAACCCCAAAAAAACGGAGTACACATTTTTCTCAAGCGCACACGGATCATTCTCCAGGATCGATCACATACTGGGGCACAAGACAAACATCAACAGATACACCAAGATTGAAATCATATCAACCATCTTTTCTGACCATGAAGGCATCAAACTAGAAATAAACCATAAAAAGAAGGCAAGGAACTTTCCTACCTCATGGAGATTAAAAACCACACTACTGGAAGACCATTGGACTAATGAGGAGATCAAAGAAGAAATTAAAAAATTTTTTGAATTGAACGACAAGGAGGACACCAATATCCTAAATGTATGGGATGCAGCAAAAGCAGTAATAAGAGGAAAATATATAGCAATAGAAGCTCACATCAAGAAACAAGAAAGAGCGCAAAGAAACAACCTAATCTCGAAGCTCAAAGATCTAGAAAAAGAACAACAAAAAAACCCCAAAACCAGTAGAAGAAAAGAAATAATAAAAACCAAAGCAGAAATAAATGAAATTGAAACTAAAAAACAATCCAAAAGATCAATGAAACCAAGAGCTGGTTCTTTGAAAAAATCAATAAAATAGACAAACCCCTAGCCAGGCTCACAAAGGAAAAAAGGGAGAAAGCACAAATAAACAGGATCATCAATGAAAGAGGAGAAATCACAACGGACACAGCAGAAATCAAAAGAATAATCAGTAACTACTATGAACAGTTATATGGAAACAAGTTTAACAATCTAGAGGAGATGGACAAATTCCTACAACTCTACAATCACCCAAAGCTAGATAAAGAAGAAATAGAACACCTAAACAGACCAATTACAATTAGCGAAATTGAAATGGTAATAAAAAACCTCCCCAAAAACAAAAGCCCAGGACCTGATGGATTTACAAATGAATTCTACCAAACATTCAGAGACGAATTAGTGCCTATCCTTCACAAACTCTTCCAAAAAATTGAGAAGGAAGGGACAATACCAAACACGTTTTATGAAGCCAACATTACACTAATACCAAAACCGAACAAGGACAACACAAAAAAGGAAAACTACAGGCCAATCTCCCTAATGAACACTGATGCAAAAATCCTCAATAAAATTTTAGCTATCAGAATCCAACAATGTATCCATAAGATAATTCACCACGACCAAGTTGGATTCATTCCAGGGGCACAAGGATGGTTTAACATCCGAAAATCAATCAACGTTATCCAACACATCAACAAAAAGAAATATAAAAACCATATGATAATATCAATAGATGCTGAGAAAGCTTTCGACAAAGTGCAACACCCATTCATGATAAAAGCCCTTGAAATTCTTGGGATACAAGGAACATACCTCAACATCATAAAGGCCATCTATGACAAGCCAACAGCCAGTATCATTCTCAATGGTGAAAAGCTGAAAGCAATTCCATTAAGATCTGGAACAAGACAAGGATGTCCACTCTCACCATTGCTTTTCAATATAATACTGGAAGTCCTAGCCAGGGCAATAAGACAAGAGAAAGACATCCAAGGAATCCAAATAGGAAAAGAAGAAGTCAAACTATCACTATTTGCAGACGATATGATATTATACATAGAGAACCCCAAAAACTCCACAGAAAAGCTAATTCAACTCATCAATCAGTTCAGTAAAGTGGCAGGATACAAAATCAACACGCAAAAGTCAGTAGCCTTCCTATACACAAACAATAAATCGGAAGAAGAAGAAATCAAAAAGACCATCCCTTTTGTTATTGAAACAAAAAAAATCAAATATTTGGGAATAAATCTAACAAAAGAGGTAAAGGACCTATACAAAGAAAACTATAAAACACTGTTAAAAGAAATAGAAGAAGACACAAAGAAATGGAGAGACATCCCCTGCTCATGGATTGGAAGAATAAACATTATTAAAATGGCCATCCTTCCAAAAGCAATATACAGATTCAATGCTATTCCAATCAAAATTTCAATGTCATTCTTCAAAGAAATAGAACAATTATTGATGAAATGCATATGGAATCACAAAAAACCCCGAATAGCCAAAGCTCTCCTGAAAAAAAAAGAAGGGAATGGAGGCATCACACTCCCAGACTTCAAACTATACTACAAAGCCATAACCATCAAAACTGCATGGTATTGGAACAAGAACAGACATACAGACCAATGGAATCGAATAGAAAATCCAGAAATAAACCCACAGATTTATGGTCAACTAATCTTTGACAAAGGAGCAAAGAATATGCATTGGAGCAAAGAAAGTTTGTTCAATAAATGGTGCTGGGAAAACTGGGTCGCTACATGCAAAAGAATGAAGCTTGACCACCACCTCACACCATACACAAAAATCAACTCAAAATGGATTAAAGAACTAGACATAAGACCTGAAACCATAAAATATATAGAAGGAAATATAGGCGAAACACTACGTGATTTGCACATCAAAGACATCTTTACAGACACATCACCCAAAGCAGTGATAGTGAAGGCAAAGATAAACAGCTGGGACTACATAAAATTAAAGAGCTTTTGCACAGCAAAAGAGACAATAACAAAAACAAAGAGAAACCCCACCAACTGGGAGAACATTTTTGCACCCAACACTAATGATAAAGGACTGATCACAAAAATCTGCAAAGAGCTGATGAGACTCAACAACAACAAAGAAAATAATCCAGTCAAAAAATGGGCAGAAGAGCTTAAAAGAAACTTCTCTGAAGAGGAAATGCAAATGGCCAACAGGCATATGAAAAAATGTTCAACATCACTTGTCATCAGGGAAATGCAAATCAAAACTACCATGAGATACCATCTTACACCAGTGAGAATGGCACATATTAAAAAAGCTAGCAACAACAAATGTTGGCGAGGGTGTGGAGAAAAAGGAACTATTCTGCACTGTTGGTGGGAGTGCAAACTGGTCCAACCACTGTGGAAAGCTGTATGGAGATTTCTGGACCTACTAAACATAGAGCTTCCATATGATCCAGCAATTCCACTCCTAGGAATTTACCCAAAGGACACAGCAACATCAATTCCAAAGAACACCTGCACCCCTATTTTTATAGCAGCACTGTTTACAATAGCTAAGCTTTGGAAACAACCCAAATGCCCAAAAATAGATGACTGGATCAAGAAGATGTGGTACATATATACCATGGAATATTACTCAGCATTCAAAAAAGATAAACACATGCAATTTGCAGCAACATGGATGGCGCTGGAAGGGATCATGCTCAGCGAAATAAGCCAAAAAGAAAAAGAAAAATACCGGATGGTCTCACTCATAGCAGGAATCTAGAAAACTTAAATAAGGGACCAGGAAAATGAATAACTATAAGAAAGTGAAAATCAAAATCAACAAAAAACTATGAACCAGAGACACTTTTAGGGGGGCGGGGGTGGGAGCGGAGGGATTGGGGTCAGAATGGGGGGGCTGCAATTGTATGGGGAATATCACAATAAAATTTATAAAAAAAAAATAAAAATAAAATAAAAAAAACAAAATGTAACCATTCCTGGCAGTTTTACCTCTGGTTCCTGCCTCCTACCCCCACCCCAAGTGCTGCCAGTCACAGAGACTGGTTCTGAACACACCCCAAAGTTAACTATTAGCCGCCTGGGGCCTCTTAAGCTCAAGCCCCAGAGATGCTTGCGGGTGAATTGTGCAAATCTGGGGGGAAAATGCCAGTTCCTGATCCTCTCAGGCTTGGCCCTGTTTTCTGTCAATCCAGCTTTGCATGATGAATTGAAGAATTTCCCATATGGCCGAAGGCACCAAGGCACCATCACTACTGGGCTTAATCCTAATGCATTTTTTAAGTCCCCCTTTTTTAACCAGGCGCCAAGGAGAAAGGATCAACTTGAAAAAATTCCCTGAACAGGCACCAAGGAAGCAAGAGGCATGAATGCCACTTTCTTTGAAAGGCTGAGGCACTGGGAGTAGAAGAGTTGTCATAAAATGCAGGCTAGAGCTCCAGACCCCCTGGGCTGTGACTGCGGCCAAGGCCAGTGTGGCACCCTCAGGACAGTTGTGACCTGCCTCTTTATGCTCCTGTGGAGAGTTCAGCAGGTGTGATGGGATTTTTTGGAGTTAGTGGGTTTGGAGTGCGGGGTCCTTGGGCTCACTCTGGGAAAGGTTTCACCAGAGCTCCCGTTTCAGCAATACGCGATGAGTTTCCCAGGCAAGTTCCTCCACGAGAACAGAGACATTGGTTATATTTAAAAAGCAGGTTTGTTAGGGAAAGGACAGAAGAATAAAGGACACTTGCATAGACACAAGCAGGCAGGAAGAGCTGCCCTGAAAGGGACAGGTTGGCTAAGAGAGGCCTGCATGTTTGCAGGCAGGTGGCCTGGAGGAGAGCGGCCTCCGCTGAAGGAGGTCAATGAGGGGAAGTACAGGTCACGGGCAGGTAGGGAGCTGCTGCCCTGCAGAGGGAGAGGGTTGGTAAAAAGAAGCACCTGCATAGGCACAGAAGGCCGAGAGATTGCTCCCAGAGCCTGTGCAGAGACTGCACTGATAAAGTCTTCTCTTGTTTGGGAGGGGCTCACTCCTTGTGAGCCTTAGGTTAGTTGCTTATTTTTTTTTTAAGATCTATTTATTTATGCATACAAGAGCTGGGGTACAGGCCAGAGGTGTGGGGGGTGAGAGGTTTCACCAGAAACAGAGTGGGGAGCAGAACAGGCAGACTGACTGAAATACACTGCTGAGGGGAGCAGCGGGCGAGTCAGGAGAGGTCTGCTGCGCCATGTGGGTTGCTCCCTGACTGGGGATGGAACTTGTCCTGCAGTGGCTGTGGATAGCTTCATAGGTTGCATCTTAACCCCTTGTGCCACCAGGGAGGCCCATTTGCTCATTTTGGATAACTATGTAGAATCTGAAAAGGACAGGAGATTCCACAATGGACTTGATCTCCATATCTTTACCCTTGAACCTTTGCTCTGGACACTGCCTACAGCAGCTTGATACCTGCTTGGATCTTATGCTTTGTAATTTGGGCTTTGGCACCTAAGGATCTTGGTTTCCATAGCTGTGTCAACAGCTATGCTAATCTCTTCTACCCCCAATTCCTGTGTGAGCCAGGTTGCTGGTCTTGTGGGGCCGCCTTTGCAGTTTTGCTATTCCTGTCCTCCATCAGGTGTATACCATGTGAACAGTCTTGTTCTGGAAAGAACAGACTTATTTTGCTGTAATCTTGCTGAGTGATCATGGGCAAGTCACTGAACCCCACATTTTCCTCCACTGTTCAACAGAGAGGTAGAGTGGCATGATCTCCAATATCCGCATAATGTTAAGATCCTATTATTTTACTAACAGCAACCTTATGCTTTCACATTGTGGTGGACATGGTGATGGGCCTCCCAGATGGTCCTTCTGTAACAGGGAGCTTCCCAGGAAAAGGGGAAGTGCCAGATTCCCTGCCCCACCCAAGGGAGGGTATAGCTGATCAGGGAAGAGAAGAAGCTGAAGAGAAGACTGGAGAAGGAAGGAAGCAGGATGGAGAGCCAGAAGGAGACCTAGAGGAGGCACATGGAGTGAAGAGACATGTGAAGAAGCTGTGCTTGATGTTTGGTCCTAGACGGACTGAAACAGATGTGGGTGAGAGACCAATGGCAGCATTGATCTTGATTTTGATTTTGCACTTTTCCTCCAGACTTGTCTGGCTGTTTCTGACCCTTTTCTATGGGTCCCCACCAGAAGGCGCTTTAGACTTGTGGCAGACTTTTGGGCCTCAGTGGCCCTGCTTTGGTTCAACCCAGTTTGGCTGGGCATTCACCCATGAGGGCATGGGTAACTTTAGGTGCTTGATTTGGAAACTATATACTTTGTCTTTTCTGTACTGCACACTAATTGTATTAAAGTTACTTTCCATTAAAGGTCTTGTATGTTTTGTCTTGGTGTGGCAGACGGCAGAACGTATTTAGAATGGGCAGGTTTGGGGGTTCTGGGGTGTCCCTCTCTTGCCCTGTAACACTTAAGTGAAGACCTTATTGTCCAGAGTTAGAAAGTGTCACCAGGAAAAATTGCCTCAAATTGCATAAAGCTATATACCAGAGTCAATGATGCTCCTCAGTTCCTCCTGAATAAGCAGCCTTCCTGCTAAGCCCCTTCATGGAGTCAGCTTCCGAGAAAGCCCAGCCTGTCAAGGTCACTCCATAGAGTTGTACAGTTTGAGCCTCTGACTGCACGTCCCCCCAGCCTTCCTCCCTCATTGTAGAGGAAATGATGTCTCAGATAATGACTTGCCAAGTTCATTCTATAAGCAGGGCTGGGACTAAGTCTTCAGTTTCCCACATCTCAACCAAGTCCTCCTATCATTACTCACTGATTTCCTCAACTTAAACCACTTTTCTTTGCATATGGAGGGAGAGAGATGTGTAGACAGAGAGATAAATAGAGTCATCCATCCATCTCCTCTGCGAGGAAGAATAATAAGCAAATGCATGCATTCATGAGCTCATTGCCTCTACTTTATATAAATAAACCATTGGCTTTTGTTTGAGGGATTTTTTTTATGTCCTTGAGAAGCCATATCACATAAAGACAATAAGCTGTGGCTCAGGAACCAGGAAAGGCTTCTTATTCTCAGATTCTCATTCTTGTGCTGCAAATATGCTGCCATTTGAGAGTAGGATTTTTTCAGAATCCAAGACTGATGGCTGGTGGATAAGAGTGGGGAAGGGGTAATCATGTTATGAAATGATGGTTCCACAAAGATTGATGTCATTGGGGAAAGCAGTGTGAAGGAGAAATAGGAATTTCTGTATACACACACATATTTGTATATATTTATATACATATATTTATATATACACATTGATATTTTATATATGTATTTTTAGCAATATCTTGTGGTCAAAATTATTTCATAAACATTTGATAATAATAATAACTCTCAATGGTTTCAGTTATTCTCACAAAGAGTGGATGACTTGAGGGGTGGGGGAGGGATGGGCAAGATACAGAGCATACTCACAGCACCTCGTTGCCAAGCTAGTGTATTTTGAGTGCCACTCAGTGAGGTAGAGGTGATGAAACTTGTTGCACCAGGCATGTGCTTTTGAAAAACATGCTCTCTATGAAAAAGCTAAGGGACAGATATTCTTTAACCAAGCACTGAACACTGTCTGCTACAGCACCTGTTTTCTTGTTTGGGTTAAATCACTCCAGGTGATTTAAGTCAGACCAGCTCCTTCATTTCATAGGTGAACAAAAACAGAAACCCTGAGAAGAAAACAGCTTTTGCAGGTCGGCCAAAGAGTGACTGATTTAACAAAAGCAAACAATTCCAAATTGGAAATACATACATGGTCCGTGGTCTGGAGAGCACCCTCTTCTGTTTCAAGAGCCCAGGGTGCATGGGTGGGGAGGAGAGCAAAAGCCAGCTGACTCTAGACTCCACACCATCTGCACTGGCATCGGGACTGCCCCATGCAGGCTGCAGGCTCCAGCCAAGAGTGGCCTGCAGCATGGTCAGCAGGTTGTCCAAGGACGGTCATGGAAGTCACGTCCTAAGAAAGGAGCCAGAAAGCAAGAATTAAGCATTTCCAGTTTTATAACTAAATAGCATTCCAAGGTACTATCAACTATACATCAAATGTGATGTTAAAAAGGAAAAGAAACGAATCACCTAAATGGAAATAACTGTCTCCGATCAAAATATCTTGCAATTAAATATCCATTTCTTCTCTAAGTTCTAATTTTCTCTTAGGAGAAGTCAATGTTTTTGCAGTGACAGTCCAAAGTCATGAGGAGAACAGTGTGAGGTTTTATCCCTGGCACTGAACATTTTAAAGGTATATGTTTTTAATAACGCTTTAAACTGAAATATATCTTATTTATAATCAAGTGCATGAAAATTGGTTTTTACGTTTTATAAACCTGATAACCACTGCCCCACTGACCAAGACCAAGAGGACATTTCCTGCTCCCTAGAAGCTTCCTGGAGTGCTTGGATATCTAAATAACATTAAAATATTACGAAAATGGAAACCTCCACCATCCGGGTGGCTAGCTCATCCCAAACCTGGCATTATCCTGAAGACAGGCCTCCTAAGACATTCAGGCACCCGAGCTCAGAACGCCCCACCCACTGCCTTCTCAAAACAGCACCATGCCTTGAGAACATCTTATTGACAAGGTAAAGGAAGGCTAAGGCCTAGGGTAAGGCAAAATTTTATTCTTTGCTCCCTCTAAGGAGCCATGTGGAACGGGGGATTGCCGCAGACCAGCTTTCAGCAAAATGTCAGGTCTGAAGTCCTTGAAAGGAAAAGACGGTCTAGGTGCAGCGAAAAGGACTGAGGGGAAGGGGATGAGGCAGTGAGGAGACACTGACACTGGATGAGGTGCAAGTATCTTCTGCCGAGAGACTCAGCAGGTTCTTTACACTTTTTTAGCAAGCCGTGAGATGACAATATCATGTGCATAGAAACAAAGCAGAAACAATCAGTGCATCCTTTTTTCCATAGACTTTTGGCCACTATGTGCTCTCAGTAAGAAGGCAACCTTCAAGGTTAATAAAAAACTAAGCCTTACACTAAAACTCATTGTTTCAGTTAAACAATAACCTAAGACAGTGGATAGCCGCCAGGACACCCCTATCAGCTAAAGCCTAAGCAAGAAAAGACTTTTCTTATTCGCATGGCCTTCAGCCAGGGGACCGGCTGCTACTCAACTATCAGAACTTTTTCTACCTAGAAACTTCTTAACTCAAATAGCTTCATTAAAAAACTTTCCCAAGAAGCTTCAAGAGAAGGCAAAAGAAGGACCTACTATAATTGTTGTGCTGGATTGCTTGTCAGGCATGTAAAATAAATTGTCTCCCATTGTCAAGTGGGCCAAATTGTTTAATAACTAATTTCTAAACAGATAATTTTCCGTGCTGTTCACTTACAATATGCTGATATATGTAATTTATTGCCTAATATACTTTCTGATAAATTTTTCTCTTTTTGTGACCAAGAACAACAAGCAAAGGGTTGTTAAATCTTCAGCCCCACGGTGTGAGGCCCTTTTTCTTAGCTGCTTGCTAGTACCTTATCTGACTGGGCCAAAAAGGCCCCCTGCAGCCGGGGATGGTGAGAACCTGAGGTTTAAGGAAAACCCGGCGTTTGGGGATGACTTGATAGTTTGTCTTATAAGTTATGGTTTTCAATAAAGAATATTGAACTTAAAAGAGTGTTCATCAGTTTGTTTAATCGCCACTGGGTGGTAGAAACATACACCTTGAAGTTGAAAAACGATGCTTCTGGTGTGTTTAAGTCCCTAAACTGATGTTTGCAGGAAGTTTGCCTTTTCTTTCTTCTTTAGACATCTACATGTCTAAAGAAGTTGATACCAAGTGCCAGGTATCAACTTCCATTCCATTTTTTTTTTCCCCCAGTGGGAAATTTTCTTCAATTCTCAAGTCAGGATTTACTAATATTTGAAGCTGCTGTCACCTGATGATTTTGGAACGGATTTCCCCAACCTTCTTCATTCCAGTACACATTTCAAAATCCTTCATACTTAGAATCTTCACCCTGAAGATTTCTTCTGTGAGGGGTGTGAAATAGAAATTTGTGGGCATCCCTGGTGGTGCAGCGGGTGGAACACTGCACTGTGAAGCTGTCCGCAGCCTCTGCAGTGTGGGTTCGATTCCCGGCCGCCCAGGGAGAAACCCACATGGCACGGCAGACCTCTCCTGCCTCTCCCGCTGCTGCCCTCAGCAGTGTCTTCTGTCTGGCTGCCTGTTCTTCTCCCTGCTCTGTCTCTGGTGAATTCTTTCACCCTCCCATGCCTCTGACTACACTCCAGTTCTTATATAAATAAAAAAAAATCTTTAAAAAGAAATAGAAAGTTGCCTATATTTTCCAAAATTCAAATCCTGGTTCATAAAAGGGCTTCAATCACTTTCCCCACCTCTCAAAAACACTGTCTCAATTCCTTCCCAGGGCACGTTCTAGTTAGGAACTGAACCAAACTATATTAAGGACAATTATAAATAAAAGACTTGAAACTGTGGATCAGAGGGAGGGATAGTGGAGGAAAGATAATTGTAAATAGATGCCATCATTCCTCATAGGGCCCAAATCAGCCTTTGCAACAAATAAGCCAATTTAATTCCTCTTGTTATCTCTCATAAGTAAGAATTTTGAGGAAATACCAAATGCCTAAGAGTTTAGGACATTTTTTTTCTTTTTCTCCAAGTGGGAGTTGGAGTTATGTGATTTCAGCAAGGTTGGAGGATGGTGTGTGAGGAGAGCAAGAGGTTCCAGTGGAGCTCAGACTGAAGTCCAGCCCTTGCTATGCAACTAGTGGGCTCTGCTCATGCCTTTGTAACAGGGTGGTCCCCAGGAAAGGGGGAGGTTCCCTGCCCCACCCAAGGGAGGGTGGAGCTGAGCAGGAAGAGGAGAAGCAGCAGAAGAGACTGAGGAAGGAAGCAGGATGGAGCCAGGAGACCTGGAGGAGGCGCATGGAGCCTAGAGACACGTAAAGAAACTGTGCTTGTCTTTTGGTCGTGGACTGGGTGACACAGATGTGGGTGAGACCCGTGGAGAGGTGACCATGGCAGCTTTTATCTTGATGTTGATATTGCTCTTTTCCTTCCGGGCTTGTTCATTTGTTTGTGACCCTTTTCTGTGGGTCCCCACTGGAAGATGCTTTAGACTTGTGGCAGGCTTTGGGGCCTTGCTCTGGGCCGATCCCATATGGATGGAGTTTTACCCACGAGGGGACGGGTAACTTTGGGTGCTTCACTTAGAAACTAGACTCTTTGCCTTCCCTGGATTGTTTCCTAGTTTTATTAAAGTTCCTTCCCATTAAAGTCTCCTATGTTTTGTGTTGATGCGGCGGATGGCAGAACCCACTTAGAATAGACAGGTTTGCGGGGTTTGGGCTGCCCCTCTTCCTGTCCTATAACACCTTGACACTTGTTTTGACAAGGTAAAACTTCTATTTACTTCTATAGAGATGGGTTTGCTTTCTGGCTTCAGGAAAAAAAGATTGTTATGTGTAGATGTCTAAAGCGAGAAATACCACCTTGGCCCAAAGATCTATTTATTGTCTCATTATTTGTACTCCCATTTTTACTACGTTTCTCTAATTATATAATGTAAATATCACACATTCATTGTGAACAACTCAAACCATTTATAAAATATGAAACTTTTGAAATATAAAAATATAATAAAAATTATCTTGTCATCTTACCATAATAATAAGCATTAATATTTTCGTGACATTTTTGCATGCATCTCTTTACATATCTATGTGTTTTTACATAAACAGCATTTAGCATAAATGATAATTTTCCTGGGATATCTTTCCACACCCATGTCAGCAGATTTATCCCCATCTCCATTTTCCCCAAGTAACACACGTATCTTAGCCAGAAAAAAACTTGAGGTTTTGCATGCAAATAGTTTATTTGGGTTCATTACCACGGGAACAGGAAACATAAAGCAGGGAGTGGAAGAAAAGTTGATACCAGGGTGCTTTACTGACCTGGGTACTGCCATGGGCAACTGGGGTTCAATCTCCCTGGGGCCCTCGAAGGAGCTAATTCTGTGGAATACAGAAAATTATCCACCGATGGAAGGAAAGATGGAGGGACCTATTAACTCGCTGATTTCTATCTCCCATAGATCGAGGGTCGCCACATGGGCTATTAATTCCTTCTCCTAGGTTGTACGTGAGTGAGCAGGTGCCAGACCAGTGCAGCAGTCATCTCACAGAATGGCTTCAGAAAGGACCTGAGGCAGCAAGTGACACATAAGGTGCAACTGGACTAAGGTGGTGGAAGGTTATACCTGCATGAAACTGCTCACTATGAAACAATAAACTATAGCAGTGAAAAGGTGAACTGAAGGGATAGAAGACATGAGGCCTGAGAAATGTCCCATACAGTCTACTCCTCTTCCTGTCACCACTCACCACTCAGATCTATTCACGCACTCTGTGGAGTCCAGTCAGTCACAGAGTCTTTGATGTGGTGGCCAGTGACAAGCTCTACAAAAGACTCTGTTAATGGACCAAGCCTCCACAGATGCATGTGGTCACAACACCATTATTAATGTGCTTTGTCTCTTTCCCACACAGTCATTCCAGATTCCACTCTCCCTGGAGCAAACCTATATTCTTCATCCCTGCAGAGTGGGAGACAGAGTCCCTCACCCCCATCAGGACATGGTTGCTGCATGGCCCGTTTGTATTTCTATTTGGCAAGAAGCCCCAGTTCTCCAGAGTTTCTACATGAGCTCCTTTCTTACTCCATTGTGCAGCAGCAACCCTAGCTCCTCATAGTAATCAGGGTCAATTATCCTGAAAACGATCACAATAGAGTACATTATGGCTCACTGGCTCAAGGAATATAAATGCTTAGGCAGTAGATATAACATCAAATCCAGCAGAACCTTGCTGGTACAAATATGCCTCCCAACCTCCCACCTCACGTCCCTGGAGAGCCTCTAATCTAATAGGGTGAAGGTGTGGGGTGAAAAGTATAAATTCCTCCAGTGCATCATTAGGAGTAATGGTGAGAGTGGCTGATCCTTCTTCACCTCTTAGTTGCAGGATCCATGCTTTCTCAATATTGGAACACAGATTATATATTGACCATTACTTCAATGTGTATAGCACATGTTGAAAGCTGCCTTCCACCATCTCAGAGTGTTTTGCCCAAGATAAAATGTTAAAAGTTTTTAATGTCTCTCATACTTCAATTATGCTGTCAACTTCCAGGTGACATGCTGTGTGGTAGAATCAGTGATTCCTGCAGACACGCTGCCAATGTCATACTTACTTCACCATAAAACGTGCCCCTTATCAGAGGCAATGTTATATAGGCTCTATGCTGGTGAATCAGGCAATCTGTTGGCTCTTGGAAGGAGATGCTGGCAGTCAGGGAAGGGAATCTTACATCCAGAATGGATGTCAATTCTTGAGAACAAATCACTCTCCATAACAGAGTAAGCTGAGTGTAGAAATCCACCTGTTACCATGTAGCTGTCTGGTCTACTTAAGTGATGTTATCACAGCAAGAGCTTGACTGTGATTTCTTTGACTGGAAATCTGGGCATTCGTGAGTGACAGTGACTGATGAATCTCCCATGATGAGAAGAAACTCATGCTACTGGACTCAGGTATGATTAAATCACCCTTGATCTCGATTTCTATGACTTTCAGGGACTGTTGAATAAGCCCTGGGGTGACCAACGAGAGAGGCTGAGTGTTATCCACACAAAGGGGACATGATCTGTGGTAGGTGCTCTCTGAGGTGAGAACTCACATGAGACACAAAGGTCTTAAACCCTGTGTCCACTCCCATGGACAAAAATGCCTCATTTCCTAACTTCCTTTGACGTTCATCTTTCGCCTTCTCATCTTTCGCCTTCTCAGCACTGAATCATTCAGAAAGTCACAAACCACTGCCAGGAGTCTATTTTATAGCCATAACGGAGGGAGGTCAACATTGGGAGGTCAACATTGCCACCATTCAAATTAAGTCATCAGGGCACTGCCTGCAGCTCTTGCCACTCCTCACTGTCTCATTGGGTGTTCCTGGGTGAGGCTATTTAATGAAATTGTAGCCCTGGATATCCCATTACATCTCTAATCTTAATATCTTCCTCCTAAAACATATGTTCTTATAAATGGATGTCCTAACATGGACTGATATAGACATTAATAATGATTTCTTGATTATACTTATGTAATGACATATGGCTGATTTGATAGATATTGCTCATTTGCAAAACCCTACTGTTTAACTAAAATTCAATATCCCCAATTTTTTTTTTCTTTCGGCATAGGGATAAGAGGATTCAGCATAGACAGACTGGGAAGCAGAACAGGTAGATTTACTGAAATACACTGTTAAGGGGAGCATCTGGTGAGATAGGAGAAGTCTGCTGAGCCCTAGCAGGTTCAGCTCCCAGAGCTGGCCTAGATTCAGGCCTCAGTGGTGCAGCACTGAGACTTCACCCCTAGGACACCAGGGAGGCCCAACAAACCAAATTTGCATTATACCTACCATGTGTACTACCTCTATTGTGTACTTGGGAAGATCCCAGGTCACCACTTATTTGGTTCCTGCTCTGTAAAACGCCCAAGTAGAATTCAGAACAGAGGCAGCAGACATGTGAAGGAATCAGGGCCTGAGGGGCCTGGGCAGTGAGTGGTTTGGCTAAAGGGTTTACACTAGTTGTAGATCTTCTGCATAGGCCATAGCAAGAAGGAGGCCAGCACTATGACAGAACTGGACGCAAAAGGAGTGAAAAAATTTGGGTGATACAAAACAAACTTTATTAGTATTTCTATAATGAACAAGAAACCCTGGAGGAAATAAAATGAAAAAAACGTGAAATCAATTAGGAAACAAAGATTTTTGAATTACAAGAGGAGGGCCAGGTGTCAGTGGGTGGAGGGATAGTAGAAGTTCAACGAGGATATGTGGCTAGAGAGGTGGGTGAGGAGAGGTTTGGGGTCAGCGGTGCTTAGTCAGCACCACAGGTGGGCAGGCAGGACAGAGGTCAGGGGATGGGACCCTGGAGGAATGGCATCAGGTGAGCACCCTCTGCATATGTTGTTCCAGAGCAACAGGAGAGCCCAGCAGGCCTGCTGGGTCAGACAGACAATGCCCAGGGTACTGTAGCTGTTCCTGGGCACTCTGAGCTCACTAAACCCCTACATAGCCTGAAACCCTCCAGATTCCAGCAGGATGTCCCCAGGCTGCTGAGCTCATACCAGCCCTGCTGGGGAAACCAGTCCAGGACCTGCAACCTGTGGGACAACCTGCTGGGCATAAGCACACACCACCTGTTTGTGGGGAGCCAGGCCCTAGCCAGGCCATAGCAGGGCATGCTGGCAGTGGTGTGTTTACACCAGCCCCACCGCGGGAGACAGGTAGAGGCCAGGATGCTTCAGGAGCTGCCCAGTGTGGGCAGTTCACACCCCACCCCTTCTGGGGAAGCCAAGACTGGCGCAGGATCCCAAAGACTTCTTTGAGGATTTTGAGATAAGAGGAGAGCTGCAGGAGGAACCAGACAATGACCAGGATGCTGCACCCCATGGGGACAGTGCTGAGCTCACTCCACCCCTGCTGGAACAGCCAGGCCCTGGCCAGGATAATGCAGCCTACGCAAGAGCGTCCTGAGCTCGAACCACACCTGTGGGAGGAAGCCACCTCTGGCCAACATCCTGCAGGTTCCAGTGAGGGTGCGAAGGCAGCAGCAGCCCTGCCTGGGGAACCAGCCCCTGCAGGGATCCTGCAGCACAAGCAGAGACAACCCCGGTGTCTGCTTCTCTCCAATCAGCAACTTGGCTGGGCTCTGGCCTGTCCCATGGGCTGCAGGGGAGCCCGACTGTGCTCCTTGAGAAGCGGCTACAGATGCAAGAGGACAGGCCATCAGCCACACGCCAGATTGCCTCTTGCCTTTTCAAACAGACCACATGCTAGAGCCCTGAGCAGGGACCACCCTAAAATAGGGGGCCCTTGGGATTCTGTTCCTCAAATGAGGCAGTTGCAGATGCCAGGTCAGGCTGCTCGTGGTCCAAATCTAGCCCGTGTGGTCTCCTCCAAGGGCCACCTGACCCTACCCCGCCCAGCCGGGCCCATGCACCAGCCTGGGCCACTCACCCTCGGACGGCTCCTCCAGGGATTTCGGGTACTGCAGCCAGTTCCTTTGGACATGTGCCCCAATCTCAAAGTTGCAGGTGCACTTCAACCTGGGCTCTGTGCTGGGACAGATCCCACACTGGGCTGTGGGAGGACAGTCGGGGAATTGCACTCTCTGGATCTCTTCACCTTCCTGGACACAAAAGACCTCCTGGGAGTAAACAGACGCACCTGCTGGGTAGCAACCAGCTGGGGCAAGAGGGAGCAGCCATGACGGTTTGGGTCCCACCACCAGCCAGGCTGGTTCTGGTGTAGACATGAGCAGACTCCTGGGTGGGCCAGACCCTCCTTCCTGGAGCACGCACACACTCACTCTCACCGCACGCACACCCGCACTCACAGGGGGAAGGGAGGGGTGGGGGCATCAGAGCCCTGGTGTGGTCTGACCTGTCCCCAGGGCCCCCCTAGTTACCTGAGGGGCAGTGCTGGTGCTGGCCCGAGGCGTACGCACAGGCTCCTCATGCCTTTCGGCAGAGTGTGACACGAGTTTTGTGGACCTTTTTTGGGTCCACTGCGGGGAGACCTGGGCAAACAGCAAGAAAACGTGGGGCCGGGTTCAGGCCCACCAGGCAAGTGAGCTGGGTCAGGTTTGGTTCAGAACCAACTGCCTGGGGACCAGGGTTCCGAGGTCATGTGTGCCCTGTCATCTCGCGGAGGTGATGTCACTTCCTGGGTCCCCTTCCCTGGACTTCCTGCTCAGACAGATGCCCCCCCCCCCCGCTCCCCCCCAGCCCGCCACATGGCTACCTGGGCCACTTCCTGTTGGCCCTCCATACCAGGCTCATCTCACAACACTGACAGCAGCACAGCCTCCCAGAGACCTTGGATGGAGCCATGTAGCCAGGGACAACCTGGGGACCCAGGTCTCTGGCTGCTGACCTCGCTCATCCTCCCTGCCAGGGAGCAGGCCCTGCAGCATCGGCAACTCCAGGCTCCTGTCTCCCATGGGCCCAGAGGAGCTCCAGAGTGTGGAGCCTCTCCCTGGGGAGTGGGCCACTCCTCTCTGCTGCCCTTGGAGGGGAGGCTGGTGTCAGGCTCACAGCACTTGGAGGGTCCCACCCGGGGAAGGGCACCTGCACACGCCTCACCCAGGCCTGGCCAGCCCTGCTGGGGGCAGAGACATCTCCCACCCGGGGTGCCTGTCCTCCCACCCAGTGTACCTGTCAGCCCTGCTCCTCTCTGGTCGTGCCCTACAGGGCTTTGCGGGCCCAGTCAAGGTGCCAGGGCCACAGACAGTGCACACGTGCCGGCCACAGATTTCTCAGGGCCCCCAACCTGCTCACACACCTGCCCACCTGCCTGGAGGTTGTATTGACTTGGGACTGGGTTCTGACTGGGACGAGGCCACCCAAGGCAGGGGGTGTCCACTCCAACAGTGACTGATGCCAGCGAGGCCTCTTCTGTCTCCTTCCCTGTCCTCACTGGCTGACTCTCCCTTTCTCTTTCTGTATGTCCCTCTGATGTTCTCTCTACCCCTCCTGGTCTGTCCTCATCTCACTCTCTGTGTGTGTCCCTGTCCCTCTTGGCCTCTCTGTCCCTGCCCCATTCCTCTGTGTCCCTGTCTCAGTCTCTCTCTGATCCCCAGTGTGCAGAGGACCAGAGGGAGGGAGGGAGGAGCACAGGGGACTGAGGTGATGGTGCACGGGTGCCTTGGAGAAGGAAACTCTATGGGGACTACACCTGAGGGGGTAGGGGGAAAACAAATAGTCTTTACAAGTGAAAAGTGAAGTTAAAAAATAAAAAAAAGAAGAATATAAAAAAAAATACAATCACGCCTGCAGGATCCTCATCCTGGTCCTGGTTTCTGCAGCAGTGGGGGTGTGAACTGTCCACACTGGGCAGTTCCTCAAGCATCCTGGCCTATACCTGTCTCCCGCAGTGGGGCTGTTTTGATCCTGTCTCCTGGAGACAGCATAAAATTGGGTTTTGTTTTTTGGTACAACCAGTCACTCTGTGTCTTTCTCTTTGGTGAGTTCAATTCATTTCCATGAAGGGTGATGACATGATGACTTTCTACTGTGCTTTTGTCTTTAGTCAAATCCAGGCAAGAAATGTGTGGTAGGGCCTCCCCGGTGGCGCAGCGGTTGAGCGCTGGGTTGCAAGGCTGCCCGCAGCCTCTGCAGCATCGGTTCGATCTCTGGCAGCTCCCCGGCCACCTGAGGATGGTCCCACATGGCGCGCAGATCTCTCCTGCTGCCCGCTGCTCCCCTCAGCAGTGTACTTCGTCAGTCTGCCTGTTCTGCAACCTGATCTGGCTCTGGTGAATTCTCTCACCCTCCTGCACTTCTCACTGTACCCAGTGCTTGTATAAATAAATAAATAAATAAATATTTTTTTTTTTAAAAAGTTATATCTCAATAAATTTGCTTTAAAAACATAACAAATAGGGTCTACAAGTTGCCCTGTGTCTGTCCTCCACAGTATCCTCATCAAGGGCTTGTGTGGCAGGGAACTGCCTGAGCCCATGAGGAGCTGAGCACAGACGGTTTCACTGGACAGAAGCTGTCAAGGTGCCTCCTTTGCGTGGTCCTGAGTCACGCGATGAGATGCTGACATCACGCTGCTTCTGTGATGGGAGAGACTTTAGGGGCCTTGGGTGGGAGGCAGCTTATTTTTCATGTGGGCAGAATGGAAATAATGAGTGTCCAGAAGGTCTACTGTGTTGGTTTTCAATTCTCCACCAGTTCTGGGATACACAGGAGGGGAGACAGCTCCCCCCGTGAGTGTGTCTGACTCCCTGGCTCTTCCTCGTGAGGAGAATGAAGCAGAAGGGACGCGCCACATCACAGAGTCAGGCTCACAGGGGCTGAGACTTCCCACCCGGGCTCCCCCTCTCTGGGGTGACTCCCTGCACACGGTGGACCCTCAGCTAAGGGGACGCCCACAGGACAAGGACCTGAGGGTTTTCTCCAGGAGCCACATGCAGGAGCTCTGAGGCAGGTCCTTCCACGCTGATCACGGCCATTCAGAGTCGCCAACATCTCGTCCCCATCACAGCCTCGTGGAACCCAGAGCTGGAGCCTCTGAGGGAGGCCCCACCTGCCGCCTCCCCCTCAGAGACTGTGGAGATGCCAGATCTTTGTTTTAGGTGCAAAGGAGGAAGAGATTTGGTACAAACCAGTAAAATATTCAGGCGATAAAGTGATCAGTGGCTGTTTTCTCACAAGAAACAGTGGAGGCCAGAGTAGCTCACGTGACGGTCAAGGTCCTGATTGCAATGAGCTGTCAGACAAGGAATCCAAGTCCTCTGAAGTGTCCTTCAAAATATGTGATTTTTAAAAATCAGTTCTACCGTTTTCAGATTCCCATTTAATTTTGCTGTTTTGTTTTCTTTATACTATCCCCAGAGCGGTGTCTGCAGGGTCACGGCACAGAGGGGCTGTCAGCAGCCTGGAGCTGTGAGCAGGGCTGACTCTAACCTGCTAGCAGGGAGTGGGGCCCTGGAGCCCCAGAATCATTCCCCACAGATGGCCCTCCAGGGCAGCACAGGCCTTTCTCCTCTTGATTCCCTGAATCCTCCTCTTCATTGCAGGAATCTCCCTGCCACCCCAGCATTGGGGAGTTGGGGAGGATGTTGAGGCTCAGGAAATGGGGGCCTCCTCCTAACCATCTGTCCTCTCCTCCTCTCTCTCCTTCATCAGCCTGAGTGTGCGTGTTTGAGTCACACCAGCCCTGCACGGACAGGAAAGGCCCAGAACCTAAGTGATTCCCTAATCAGTTACAGCTCCAGCCCCTCTGCAGTCCCACAAGGGGAGACAGAGACTCTCCCAGCCCCAGCCAGAGTCGCATCTCCCACACAGACCTTCCCCTCACAGTGTCCCCGATGCTGCCCCTTCCTGGCCCCACCCTTCCTGGTGCCCCCACCACTCCTTTTGGGCCCCATCCCCTAGTCCCCATTTTCATCCTCTGCTCCATTTCCAGGAGCCTCCCTGTCTTCCTAGTCATGCCCTGGGGGCTCTCCTCAACCTCCCCTCATTCAGGGATGGAAAATTTTTAAAAGATGTATATTTGTTTATTTATTTCCTTACAGCGTGGGTCATCTTTCTATAGTTATTGTTCCTCTTAGGTGCGGCCCTTCCACCAATGATCCACCACACACCACCACCAGCTCCCCGGGTCTATCCCCGGCTCTGATCACTCCTGCTCCCCCTGCTGCAAGACGTGGATGGTGGTTGGCCCCGGGTCTTGGTGTTTTCCTGGAACCTTGTCCTTTTCTTGGGCGAGGCCCTGGGCTCCTGGGTAGAATTGAATGTTAATTCCCTGGAAGCAGAAGCAGAAACAAAGTACAGAGATTCTGGAGTCCAAGGATCCATCCGAGACTGAAGGAACCTCTATATTTGGGGAACAGCCCATAGTCTGGGAATCAGCTGTAATGACCTGGAAACCTGCTTTTGTCCTTTGTCCATAGGACTAAGAAAATTTGGGGACTTCTGACCTGACACTGGACTTGGGCGCCCCCTTGTGTGCAGATCCCTGTCCTGCCGCTGGGGGCCCAGGGAGCCTGGGGAGGGCCTGGCTGAGCAGGAGAAAGGGCGGCTCTGGGCTCCTGTGCTCAGCCCTGTGGCCACACGGGGGCGCTGCCGCGCTGCTCCGGATTTGGTGGCGCCGCCAGGACGGGGCAGGGGCTGAGGTGGGCACAGCTGGGGATGCTGGAGGGTGGCGACCTGGGGGTGAGATGCTCTGTGAGGAGTCAGAGCATCAGGGCTCAGAGGAGAGGAGACTCCGGAGCCTGCCCTGTGTGTGAGGTTTCCATCTTTTCTCCCAGAACCCCTCTCTCCAGTCCCTGGACGGTGATACCTGGGAAAACTGGAAAAGAAAAAAATTTTTCTTTATATAACCTATTAAATATTGAGAGTATTTTAAAAAATAACATTTAAAGAATACTGTTCGATTTACAGAAAAGTTGCAAAGGCAGTACACGTCTTGTTTATCCCACACCATTTCCCTTTTGCTAACATCCTACATGAGTACAGATTTTTTTTTTTTTACCACTAATGCAGCAATGTTGACATAATAACTAAACGCCATACTTTAATTAGTTTTTGCTAATGTCCATTTTATGCCCAATAATCCCATCCAGTTTGCCTGGATGACAGTTTCTCAGACTTTCCTTGTTTCCTTGGGAGAGGTGTTGGGGTCACAGATGGGGGTTCTTGGGTCACCTCTAAGAAAAACTTCACCAGAGTCCTCCTTTCAGTGGGGTGAGGGCACACACACACACGCACACATATGAAAAGAAAGAAGTCCATGCTTGCACAGACACAAATTGGCAGGAGGACCTGATCCTGGAGGGGGGGGGGGTGTTGGGGAAGCCTGTTAGTGGAGGCTCATTAGAACTCTGTTGGTGTGTGTGGTGTGGAATTACACATTTTAATAGGTGTGAAGCTGTACTCCAAAAATTTATACAGTGTTATAAACTAGTGTAACACACGCATATATATATATTAATTATTGCTTTTGGGTGTTTTGCTTACATTACTGCTAAAAGCCATGATCCATTACGGAGGTCTTACTATGTGGGCCTCTTAGTTGAATCATAGTCTCTGGTATAGTATCAGCTTTCCAATCCTTAGATATGGAGGAAATTTCTAATTCCATTTATACCACATCTAGGTCATGGGTAAGAAAATGTTTGCTCCTCAGTTGATCTATGTAGCCAACATCTGCATCAGTAATATAGAAAATCCTTGAATTTCCTCAAATTTTGTCCTGGTAAACGTTCCTCAAATTATGTCCCCTGCAGTTATTTCATTGTTTTCCTTTCCTTTCCAGTCTGATTTGGCTAATTTTAATGCCATTCCAATAGGGAACAGTGGTAGAGAAAGAAATAGACGAGATAGTAATACAACACTCCTTAATTCTTGTAGCCCTAGGAAAATCAAGTGTTCTCTATGGTGGTGAAAAGAGGAGATTATTTCCTGATGCAGGAGCACTCACAATGTAATGGAAATGCAAGGTTGTATTGCCATGGTTTGATCCATAGCACATTTTGGAATAGTGCCCAAGTCCTGTTTCATAAGCCTAAATAACTAACCTGGACCCGGGTTCCAAGGAGGACCATGAATTTGTGGCTCATTCGTGCACACTCCTCTGCCCCACGGGGGGCATATTGTGGCAACACCCTTGTACAGACTTTGTTTCCTGTGGTTTCCTGAGGGGAGGTTCCCCGAACTGTGTTTGCATGGAATAGCTGTGAGCCATCTACAAACTTCCATAATGGAGTTTCCCTTCATGTATTTAAGCTGTATTCTGTTGTATAGTGATTTGTGGACCAGACAATGTAGCAGAAGTACACTGAAGCAAGTTGATTAAGAGTTGATAAATGAATGTAATGTAACAGAATTAGCTGACTGCTTTATTCTCAAAATGTTTATACTTCAGTTAGTTTATGCTTTAGTTGGAATTACCATGTTAATCCCTTCATCATATTGCTCTGTACTATTCGCAAATAGTTTCTCATTAAAGTCTTTTCTCCTTGATCTGCTTTGCAGACTTTCCAAACAAAGACTGCCACCTTTTTCCAATGTATGTTTTTCAAGCATAACAGAACTGGGGTGTAGACCAGAGGTGCAGTGGTTGAAAGGATTCACCAGAGAGAGTGGGGAGCAGAACAGGCAGATGTACTGAAATACACTGCTCCAGGGAGCAGCAGGCATGACAGGAGAAGGCTGCTGCACCCTATGTGGCTTAGCTCCCTCGTGGGGAATTGAACTCAGGCCACAGCAGTGATAGAGTTGAGACTTACTCTCAAAGCCACCAGCGATGCCCCTTTCCCAATAATTTCTCACTGCACCATTGGCCATATAGAATTTAATATAAAATGAATGTGTCTTTACTGATCAATGAATCATGTCACAGGCAAGTTTTAGATTTAAATTAATTGGTATGCATGTGTAAGGACTATATACTACATGGTTACTATGAATAGTTTTTTCTGAAATTGAAAAGACTCTTTTTGGTAAATGTCAAAGTAAAAACTAATATGAAAATATTTAACCTTTCGTTCTTATTATAACAAAATGGAAAATAACAAATGACAGGGTTTCACATGGTAACCCTGAAGGATAATACTTTTCAGATCCCTTTTATCCATCTCTTTTAATAAATAGCCCTTCATTACCTTTTTATGTTACAAGTTTGCATACTGAACCAGATTGCAATGAAATAACAGTCTAATAAAAAACATTATGTTTGAAATAGATGTAGTTCATTCTGTGCCCATAAATTTTTAAGTAGTTGATCGAAAATTGGTCTCTCTAAGTAAGAGATTTTTGTTTTATTTTCAAGTTAGGCTATAGTTTTGGATCTGTGGACAAACCATTTACTCTCCCTGGTATTATCTTTCTTCTAGCTAATTCTGTGAGTCATAGTCTCTTCTGGTACCATCGATATTATTGCAAAGAGGAAGATTTAATCCGGTGGGGTTTTTTTAGTAGCTGAGTAGTATTTGTGTGTTGTGCGCCATATTTTTGTAACCAACTCATCTATTGTTGGACCCTTAGGTTGCTTCTATCACTTTGGTATTGAAAATACTATTACAATGAACATAGGAGTGCACATATCCCATCATATTAGTGGTTTTGTATACTTCAGAGAGATATCTAAGAATGGGATTGCTGGATCATCAGGTAGAACTATTTTTAGTGTTTTCAGAAATACCTATCCTACTTTTCTAGGAAAGGAAACAGTCTTCATTTCCACCAACAGTGGAGTAAAGACATGGCTATAAGTTCTGAAATCACAAAATACACAGAAAAACAAAAATGACACAGTTCCTTAATCAGCCTTAGAGATGACTTTTGTCAATCGGATTACATTGGCAAAGGAAACAAAAGCAAATATAAACAAATGGGACAATATTAAACTAAAAGGTTTCTATAGAGTGAAAGAAACCACCATTAAAAAAGCTAATGATTTGGAGTAAATACTTATATATATCAGACAAGGGCTTAATATAGAAATTTTATAAAGAAGTTATTAAACTCATCACCAAAAGAACAAATGTCCCCATTGAAAAGTGGACAGAGATGTTGAAGAGCGCCTTGTCCACAGGAGACAGAGATGGCAGCAGGCCCATGAACGTGTGTTCTTCCTCTCCTATTCAGAAAGCAAATCAGAAGCAAAATGAGCGATCATCTCCTATCTGTTAAGAGGGTTATTATCAAAATAGACAAGAAACAAGTGATGGTAAAGTTGTGGAGAGAAAAAATTCTTTGTAGATGTTGTTACAAATTTAAACTGTTCTAATCATGGAAATAGTGTGGCAATCCCTCAACAAAATTAAGAAAAGAAATATCACATGACCCAGCTAGCTGACTTCTCTTTTGTTGTCAAGCTTTACCACAAAAATATACAAACTTAAATTCAAAGAGATAAATGGAACACCATGTTCATCATAACATTATTCACAACACTCAAGACAGAGAAACAAACTCAGAGCCCACTGAAAGATGATAAAATAAAAAAAAAAGTGATATATATGATATATATATCATATATATATATAGTGGGAGACTACTCAGCTATAAAGAAGATGAAATCCTGCTGTTTGCAACAACATGGATTGACCTAGAGTATCTATATTTTGCTATCTAAAATAAGTCAGAGGGATAATAAAAGCACCATATGATTTTGTTACAGGGCAGGGAGAGGGGTAGCCCAGACACCACAAACCTACCTGCTCTAAATGGGTTCTGCCGTCCACCGCATCACCACAAACATATGAGACTTTACTGGGAAGGAACTTCAATACAATTAGGAAACAATATAGGAAAGGCAGAGACTACAGTTTCTTTTTTTTAAAATATTTTATTTTATATAATTCTTACATCATTTTTCATCTTGGCACAATGTATGCATTTTCATTTTGGTTATATTCCCAATACAATTGTACCCCCCCTTATTTTGACTCTAGTCCTTCCTCTCCCTGCCCTCCCTCCCTCCCCCCACCCCGCACCCCCTCCCCCTGCAGTGTGTCTCTATAGTTTCTAAATAAAGTATCCAATGTTACCAGTCCCCTTGTTGGTAAAAGTCCATCCAAAAGGGATTGGCCCAGAAGAAGGTCCCAAAGCCTGCCACAGGTCTAAGGCATCTTCCAGTGGGGAGCCATAGAAAAGGATCAGAAACCACCAGACAAGTCTGGAAGGAAAAGAGTAAATTATCAAAAGCAAGACAAAAACCGCCATTGCCACCTCCCCACGGGTCTCTCGCCCACATCTGTGTCACCCAGCCCACGACCAAAAGGCAAGCGTGGTTTCTTCACGCGTCTCTCTGCTCTACGTGCCTCCTCTGGGTCTCCTTCTGGCTCCATCCTGCTTCCTTCCTTCCTCAGTTTCCTCTGCAGCTTCTTCTCTCCCTGCTCAGCTCCACCCTCCCTTGGGTGGGGTGGGAACCTGGAACCTCCCCCTTTCCTGGGGACCACCCTGTTACAATTTCACTCCTATATGGATGATAGAGAAACAAAACAAATGAACAAACAAAACAAACCAAAAACAACATCTTAGTCTGTAAGAACAAAATATTTGCTGCCAGAGGGAAACAGGAAAAGGGGCTGAGGAATTTGGGTGAAGGAGTTCTTGTATGGTGAAGAATAGAAACTGTTTATTCAAATGTTAATTTTTAATGTACACCAAAACCTATCGCTATATAATGGTACAAACCAGTGGAACTTCAGTAAAAATTAACAGAAAATGAAGTGAAACACAAAGATGTTTATTAGAGCTCATGAAATTTGTGATAATTCCGAAGCTCCGTTTGTATATATATATGTAAAAAAGTAAAAGCTATTCTGAGATATTTTGACTTGCTCTCTTATATGCAATCCTCATACTTTTCCTTTTTTAAATTTTTTCTCCCTCAGCAGTTAATTTTTAAAAACAATGGAATCAACTGATGGCCTATGAAGGGACATTTCAAGGTCTTAATTTCAGAGGACATTTATTCTGATTGCTGTGTGTTCTTTACAGTTTTTGCTATAATACATGGGAGTCAGAATCTACAAGATGGATGAGGGTTGCTCAAAGACCCACATTTTGATGCAAATTTCCTAAGTCATCCTAAATTCCAGCCACTTCAAAATTCATGGAGCAAACCCAAAGATGTAAAATTGTGGAGAAAAGGGAAATGATTTCCTTAGAACAAGAAAATGACACCTCAGGCTAAATTCAACCTTGTAAATACAATGAAAAACCAGCCACATTCATTTGTTAATTGTCCTTGGCTATCTCCTTGCTGTAGTGCAGATTTTAGTAGTTGCAAAAGGAACTACAATATATGGTAAATAAAGTTTGAAATATTTATTCTTTGAGGAGAGAGAAATTTGTCAATCCTTGTTCTACAGTCATGATTTGTAAACATTCAAGCGCAGCTTCTCTGGCATAGGGAGGGTGAAGAAAGAGATCTGAGCCTGTGTCCTTCTTCCCTAATCAGGTCTCTGAATCTACAGAAAATAAGGGAACTTTTTAGAGTTTGAAAATCAGTGAATTTATCTTTAATTGCCCCGTCAATATTAGCTTGCTAATGCTGTTAATAACATTTATATCAGAAATAATAATAATTCAGGGTCAGTGATATAAGCGATGATTGGATAGTTCATTAAGTGGAACAAACATTATTAAGCAGTCTTTGTGGTGGAACCATAGCTGGGGGAGGCGTGAGGTATGGGGGTGTAAGAGTGCAGCAGAGATGGAGTAGAGAACAGAAAAGGAGGATTTATTGAAATACCCTGCAAGGGAACAGGGGGCAAGAGGGAGCTATACAGCTGTGTGTGAAGGATTTGAGACTTTTACACTAGGGTTCCATAGGGTTTCTTACTTGGGGAGCCAGTTTGCACAGGTTATCGGCTGGGGTGTCTGCTCTTGGGTGCAGACCCTTGACACAGACACATGTGCAGGCCCTGCCTCTGCATTCCTGGAGCTGGGCTGGTTTATCTGCCATGGTGGTCAGTCTAGTGGCCCAGTTCCCGTGGCAGCCTTATTGATGCCCTTCTCTGCTCAAGTCTCTAAAACATGACTATGGGGTAAGAGTGAGAGCTTAGTTTTTAACCTTATGAAATGAAACCCTGACACCCGTGTTGGGCCAGATGTATACTTCAGGAGTGACAACATAATCCTTTCTCTGGAAATCACAGTATTTTCTTTCCTTTTTCCAGAATTTATACTATTTTTGCTGATTTGATGGGCTCATGTTTTAATATTTGGTAATTAAACATGGTTTTGACAGGGAATGAGTAATAAAAAAATAAAGCAACCCAATTCAACCCCCTTTTGCTCTTTTGATTGTACCATAACTTACAACTTAATTGTCAGAAATTCTCTCTTAAGAAAATGTAGAATTGCTTCCGTGTTTAGCCTTTGGGGATTTGGGGTTCCCTTTCTGGTAATTTACTTGACACTTATTGATATAAGAGTGTGAAGTCATAAAGTGCATGCTTTGAATTGTTTCTGTCAGTAGAGACTTCCAAATTTAATGGATGCAGACAGGTGAAGACCAAGAAGAGGGAATGTAAATCGCATATAGGAAATTATCCACTGTGGCAGAAAAACAGAAACCAAATGGTGGGGTAGTGTTAAATAAGGTTAAAATTAAGCCCCTACCCCTTGCCCAGCAGGAATGTTTGGGAGGCTTGAACACAGAGAGAACTGATGAGGCTGCTCTGGGTCCCAATCTGTAAGATGGATCCCTTTGACCAGGAATGTGGAGGCAAGGCCAGGACACATTCTGGGTCAAAGATCAAGCCCCCAGGATCAGACACCCCTGTACTAACCAGCCCAAAACTAACTCCGCAAAGCAAAACTGACAAAACTATTTATAAAAGGGAGCCCAAAATCTTTCTTCACTTGTAGATCTTTCTTGTCTCGCTAGCTGCTTCTCTTAGCAGTGTATTTGAACAAATGTGCCTTTTCTGTTCTCCAGTCTGCCTCTGGTGAAATTTTTCACCCCTGCACATCTGGTCTGTCAAGGTATCATTAAGAACTTGAAAACCAAGCGCCCACTCCTTGGCCATAGGCAAGTTTGGGAGGCTGGAATGATAAAGGGAGTGGATGGATCTGCCATGGAAACATGGACCTTAAGCTGGTGAGGCCCAGAACTGATGATCCTCTATGCTGATTCAGATCATCAGTCAGGACACACCCAAGACTAGTCAACCTAACCAGTCAATGGTTCTAAAGCGTAGAGACTTGGGACCCAAACTCTGAGCAGTCCACCCTTCCTGTTTTGCCCTCTGCTTCTTTTAGCAGTGTATTTCAATAAATTCGCCTGGTATTTCCCATCTGTCTCTGGTGAACTCTTTCACCCCTGCAACAGGGCCTCCACCTTGATTCTTCCCCACAACATTATATATCAATAATCTTTGTTAGATAGAGTGGTGTGATTTCTTATAAAACAAGATGGAACCTAACCTCTTCAACTACACCAATCTTCCATCTACCCAAACCTCTACTCTTTGTTCTCTGAATTCAGCAAATAAAAATAAAACTTAAAAAAAAAAAAAAGCATGGGCCTCCCCTAGTGGCACAGGGGTTGAGTACTAGGTTGCGAAGCTGCCCACAGAATCTGCAGTGCCGGTTCAATACCTGGCCACCAGCGAGGGTCTCACATGGCACCACAGAACTCTCCTGTTGTGCCCGCTGCTCCCCTCAGCAGTGTATTTCGTCACTCTGCCTATTCTGTTCTCTGCTCTGGCTCTGGTGAATTCTCTTACCCTCCCGCACTTCTGACTGTACCCAGGGCTTGTATAAGTAAATACATAAATCTTAAAAAAAAAAAAAGCAAATAGCAATTACATCTACCAAGTTGCTCAAGATAGAAAGTTTGGCAGCATCTTTAATTTCTGTCTTTCCCTCACTTTCTATATCCATCCAAATCAGCCCTATTAGCTAACATCCTAAGCAAAGTACCACTCTGACCCACTCCTCTCTCTTTGTCTACTGCAAGTTTCTCCGTTGTTTTCCCTGTTGCATCGTGTTCTCCTACAATCTAGTTTCCCCAATGCAAAGAGATTTTCCTCAAACACAAATTATTCAATTCACTCCACTCGCCAACACCTCTCTCCATTTTCACAATTAGTTGAAGTTCAGGCCATCCCCCTGAATTAGGAAGTTCTGAGTGACTAGTTTCTGTGAATATCTTTGAGCTTGTCTCACAATTCCTTCTCCTTTGTCCACATGAAACACTGACCTGCTTTTTCTTACTGCAGGGTGATTCAGTCCTTTCTGCCTCTCTGTGCTCCCCTCTGCAATTGTGCTTTCTCCCAAACTTTGCTGTATGCATCCTGGTCTGTCAATAGAGTTCATATTGTCATTTATTGAAGTCTTATCATTTCCATGAAAGAATAATGTTTTCATAGCTTTACAGATACATACATTTTATTAAAAATATCCTGATGGGTTTCATATTTTGATGTTATCCTAAATGGCATTGAAAATTCAATTGGTTTGTTTCGATCCTTTGTACAGATCCTATCACCATTTGTTATTTCTCTGTTGGATATTTTAAAACTTATTTATATTGCTTTTATTCCCTGCCACTGAAAAGTCAGTTTTATCACAACAATCTCTCTATATCTTGATCACTAGAACACTATCAATTCTACAAAAGTACAGTGTAGTTTCTAAATAATTAGTCATTGTTTCTTTTGAGTGAATATCATATATAGGTAACCTTGGAAAAAGTAATTAACCTCTCTAAATCTCCTTCCTCAGATATTAATATATATGTAAGTGCACATATTGATATATGTAATATACATAGAATTAAACCAATGATACTTATACTTCCTGATATTTATCACTATTAAATCACTTTATTTTGGTTGAAGTGTTAAAAGCAACCTAAAAAACAAAGTATTCTGAATTTCCTAACATTTTTGTTTAGTTTTAAGCACACTGGTACTGTTATGACCTATTGGATTTGTTAGTATATTCCTTCCCAAAGGAACTTTTGTGCATATAGTATTATTATTTAATGTTATTTTTCTACTAAACTGACTGCATGAAACAATTACAGCCCCCCCAAAAGAAAGACAGGCTGAAAAAGAATCCTGAAATTACCTCTTGAAAATTTTAGAATTTAAACCTTACTAGTTCATTGCAACAGCAGTAACTGTGCCTTTATTTTTTTTTTTTAATTTTCTTAAAGATGTATTTTATTTATGCAAGCACCGGGGTGCAGGCCAGATGCGCGGGAGGGTGGGAGGATTCCCCAAAGACAGCCTGGAACAGAACAGACAGACTGACTGAAATCCACTGCTGAGGGGAGCAGCGGGCGCTGCAGGAGGGGTCTGCGCGCCACGTGGCCCCTCGCGGGCGCGGCAGAGGCTGTGGACAGCTCCCCAGCGCGCGCCCAACCGCCTGCGCCCCCTGTTTGCTGTTCTCCCCACAGTGTGAGCGCGACAGTAAAGCATCTGCACAAGGCAGGGCCAGGATGGGGACGCCTGGAAAAGCCAAATCCCAGGACGGGATTGCTCAGGACCGATGAAAGGGCCTCTCGGGCATTCCAAGGGTTGTCGTTAAGCGGCAGCTTTTTCGTTAAGGCTGAGAAACCGCTGGCGGTTCCCTCTGCCAATGGCTGTGGCCTGTGGCTCTGACGCCACAAAGAGCCCTTGTGACGGCACCGGCACCGCCTGCATCAGGCCCGCCCAGACTGCGCCTGTGTCCTCAGGAGCCGGGAAGCTCTGGACAGTGACCTGTGCACTCCGGACGACGTGAGAGACAGTGAGAGCCTGTTTTGGTTCTCTTTTGTTTTATTTATTGGTTTATTTATTTAATTATTTGTTTAGGCTATTTATTTTAGTTATTTTATTTTTCTTTCTTTGTTTTTTACCTTATTTTCCTTGTTTTTGTTTTTTTTTTGTATTTGCTTATAGTCAGGGCTGGTGAGGGTGGTCAGCGTAGTCAAGCGCACAGGCGCTATGTCCCAGGGACGGCAAGGGCAAAGCTACCTGGTGCTGCGGGAGCTGGGGCGGGGCTCCCATGCCAAGGTGACGCTGGCGGTGCATGTGCTCACGGGCACGAAGGTGCTCATCAGGGGCGTCCTTAAGTCCGAGCTGCCCGACCTCCACCTCCTGGCCCGCGAGATGGGGTGCATGAAGGCCCTTCACCACCCGAACATCGTGGAGCTCTTCCAGGTGGTGGACACCGGGCCGGAGCTGCAGCTCGTCATGGAGTACGTGCAGGGGGAGGACCTGCAGGCCTTCCTGGACAGGCGTGGACGCCTGGGCGAGAGCGCGGCCCGGCCGCTCTTTCGGCAGATCCTCGCGGCCCTCAGCCACTGCCATGCCAAAGGCATCGCGCACAGGGATGTGAGGCCCAAGAACATTCTGCTGACCGGAGAGGGAAAAGTCAAGCTGGCGGACTTTGGGCTCAGCGTCCAGGCCTTCAACCGGGCGCTGAGCACGTGCTGCTGTCGCCCAGAATACAGGGCCCCCGAGGTCTACCTTGGCCAGCGCTACAATGGCCCCAAGGTGGACGTGTGGAGCCTGGGCGTCCTTCTCTACAGAATGCTGACCGGCAAACTGCCCTTCAGGGCGCCCCACCTCCCGGCGGTCAGGGTGCGCGTCCTGGGGGCGTACCTCCAGCTGCCCCACTACCTCACGGAGCAGTGCCAGGACCTGCTGGCCAAAATGCTGGAAAAGGACCCCTGGAGGCGCCGCCCCCTGGAGTGCATCCAGCAGCACCCCTGGGTCGCAGAAACGAGCGAGGGACTCCTGCCCTTCAGCGAGCCGTGGCTCAGCCCCCAGGACCCGGCCATAATCAAAGCTATGGAGCGCCTGGGCTATGAGAGGCAGGAAATTCGGGAGGCCATTGACGCTGACAGGTACGACGAGGTCATGGCCACCTACCTGATCCTCCGCTCCAGGAAGCAGGAGGAGGAGGAAGACTATGAGGAGGAGGGGGAGGAGCGGCCCAAGCGCGTCACCTTCCGGGTGCCAAAGCGTGTCACCTTCCGGGAGCCCGGTGACCCCAATTACAAGGACAGCCTCCCACAGCCTGAGGTTTCGGGGAATACCCCAAGGCCAGGTATCCTGCGAAAGCAGGAAGTCCAAAAGAGGGGAAAGGAAGCCACCCCGGGCAAAAGGGTCACCTTTGCAGGAGTCCCTGAGCTGGAGGACGCCCAGAAGCACACCACCGCCGCAGGGCCAGGCTCCCTGTTAGAGGACGCCCCGAAGGGCAGACCCTCTGCGCTAGGCCCGGTGCTGGAGGACGCCTGGGGGGACACCAGCACCTCTGTGGCCAGACCCCAGCAGGAGGACACCAGGGAGCACAGCAGCACCTCGGTGTCAGTCCTCCAGCTGGAGGACGCTGGGGAGCACGGCAGCACCACTGAGACAGGCCCCCAGCTGGAGAGGGACCAGGAAAGCAGGGCCAGCACGATCTGTCCAGCTCCCCAGGCCTCCAGCACCCCCCTAAGACCTCCCCCAAGACGTGGCTGGCCTTCCAGTGCAGTGGCCCCTTCAGCAATCATCAGGGCCAGAGATAGGGTATTAGATATTATCCTAGAATTTTGTTGCTGCTGTGCAACATTCGAATTGCAGAGCAACAAAGACTAAAATAGCACCACACCAGACAAAAGCCTCCCCACCCCCAAAGCACAACCACTCAGTGGCCATGGGGAACAGGAGTACACCAGGGAAGGTTGAGGCTCTGGAGAGGCTCAGGGACTGGGTCCAGTCACAGGAGCCAGGAGGAGCATGAGACCCACGGGACTGCAGCACAGAAATCTGGGCAAAACCGATGTCCCTGGAGAACAGATGTCCCTGGAGCAGAGTAGGTGAAGGGCCAGGAGGGCCACGGAACTGGTGAACCACCTGCAGGGGAGCAGAGCGGGTGAGTGGTGGGGTGTGGAGGGGCTGGGGAGAGCTGAGCAGGTACAGGGTCCCTGGAGGGTTATGAGGCTGTGTGGGTGGCCCCAGGGTCAGAGGCCCCAGGGCCAGAGGCAGGAAACCCTGGACCTCTCTCCCCCATCATAGGCTCAGTTCCCTGAGAACCATACTGCCCCCTTTCTGGGAGAGAACTGCTGCTCTATCTTGGGCACAGGGATGGCATAGAGGATGCAGGAGCTCTTGCAAAGGCTTGGGCCCAGGTGGTAAAACGTGCAGATTGCAAGGAGCAGATAGAGAAGGTCTTTAGCTCCCCTTACGAAAGACTCGGGGACCAGTATATTAGAATCCAAACAGGACTTTTCAAGGTGGACAGAGTTTATTCACAGACCAGCCCTCCTCCACACGACCTGCTCAGCTGGAAAATCTGCACATCTTCCTACACCAGGAAGCCCTAGGCTATGATCAATCTCAGTCCCGCAGTGAGCATTGTCACCTCAAACTTTTGCAGCTTAGGATTCTTACACAGTGTCAGCCCAGCTGGAATTTCCCCTTTTAAAAATCCTCTCCAGACAGCCCCCTGCCCCTCCTCCTCCCTGGATTCAAACCCTGCAGGGTGACCTTAGCCAAATTGGAAACGTTAATATCGCCAAACAGATGCAGGCTTTGGACACCAGTCTCTGCCAATTAAATCACTGGGTCCAGGAACGAAAAGCTACAGGGGCTGTCTACCTTAAATTGGTGTTTTTTCATCATTGTTTAGATGGTGTTCAATTCCCTTCTAAAACTAAGGTTTTGCTAAGTCTGGTAAATGCAAGTGAGGTGAGGTATGTGTGTTTGAAAAAAGAAATGTATGGAAGAGGGATATTCTGAAGGGCCTTAAGATTATGTAAAGCCGGATGGATAAAATGAAATGGCATTAGAATGAAAGCAAGCAAAAGAAAGTGTTGAAGGTCTGAGAGAGAGATTTTGGTGAGAAATCGTGTGTACTCAGGTGCCTCCCCCTCCTCCAACACATTCGTGGGCTTGCTCATCTGACCAGCAAAGCCCCCTCTGATCACTACCTCGTCAGCCAAATGTGGGGCCAGGACATCATGGACCCTGCCCCTAGTAGGCCCAGTGATCATGATTATGCTTTTCTTTGTTTCTGCACCCTGATTGCTCTGCTTTATCCAGGCAAAGCTCTCTGACATGAGCCTTCACTCTCCTAGACCGGGAAAGCCATTCCTGTAATTGACAGAGAGCAACAGGGCGTTGCTCTAGGGGTTCTGGGCCAACCTACGCCAGTCCAGCGAGCAGTTGCTTATTTCTCTAAACAAATGGATCCCACTGTAAGAGGATGGCAGCCCTGCCTGCGCGCACTTGTGGCAGCTGCTCGTGTCGCTAGACAAGCTTTAAAACCCACACTTGGCCAACCTGTAGATGTTAGTTCTCCACATCGGCTCCAGGACCTACTCATTCACCAGGCTCTCTCCCCTCCATCACCCTCTTGTCTGTTAGATTTCTACTCTCTTTGTCAAAGACCCTCTCATCTCCCTCTCCCAATCCTCGACTCTCCATCCTGCTAGGTCTCACGGGTGTTCCACTCCCTAACGCAGATAACACCCTCTTCTTACTATGGTGGACACCATCACCAGTCGCACAATGGACCTGCCTTTATCTCAAAGATTACTCCACAGGTCTCCTCCCTGGGCATCACCTGGAAACTACACATTCCCTCCCGACCGCAATCCTCTGGTAAGGGAGCACGGGTAAATGGTCTGACCAGAGACCACCTAACCAAACTCTCCACTGAGCTGCAGAAATCCTGCGTGGAGCTGCTCCCACTGGCTTTAATGCACCTCCGAGCCACCCCTTGTGGCCCCTTGTTCCTGACCCCCTTGAACGGATGTGTGGCAGACCTCCTCTTACTATCCTTGAGCTCCCCGTCCAACCTTCGCTGTTGGCTGGATATTTTTCATACTTCTCTTTGCTCAGACAGCTGCTCCAAGAACATGCACACCATTGTCTGCCACAACCTGTGCCTCCGTCCCCTGATGCACCTGTCAACCTGCTGTGTCCTGGAGACCAGGTTCTTCTGAAAGCCATCTCTCCAAAACCACTTCCGCCAAAGTGGATGGGTCCACACACGATCATCCTGACTACAGCAATGGCTGTCAAGGTCTTGGGCAACACGTTCTGGCATCAGCTTTGCAGGTTCAAACCAGTCCCTGTGGACAAGCAGTATGTATGCGAGTGCTGGGCCCAACTCGGGTACACATCACTGCGCCCCTGGTCCAGGTTCCACTCAGCCTACAGAGCAGAGGCCCTCTGACTCTCCCTCCTCTGTTTCTAATCCAATCACTTCAAGCCACTTCCAGTTCTTCTGTCTATGCCTGGAGATTCCTATCAGCACAGCCTCAGGCAAGGTATTAGCACTCACAGGGCCTCTGATCCTAACCTTATTTTTTCTTTTTGCCCCATGCTTACTGCATTTCATCCAACACGGGATCCAAGATCCGCCCCGTAGCACCTTTAACCAACTCCTCGCCCACGTCCTCGTGTCCCTGCAAAGACCTTCTCATAACCAGGCCTGAGCCCCCACCCCGGTCTTCGCCCCCGTCCAGCAGGAAGTAGCCAAAGAAAGAACCGTCGCCCCTTTTCCTATCAACAAAAGGCTGGTATGAAAGGTCGATGCAGGGGCCAGGAATGGGAAGCCCACATACAAACAAGAAGATGGCCCTGACACCATTACCCCTGATTCCATCAAACCGAAACTGAAGCCATAAGCAGGAGAAAACAACTCGGCTCCACGAAAAAACAACTTAGTTCCCCCTAAGCCTGTTTCCCCCCCGCTACCAACCCAGTTTTCCTGCCTAACCTCTCCTCACCCTATGAAATGACATCTCCCCCCACAACGGGCGTGACTTCAGGGACACCCCACCTTGGGTCAGCAAAGCTCGCCTGGGGGCACAATGAGTTTTCCCTTCCTTTGAGAAAGTTTAGCCTGACTCCCCTTTTCTTTGCCACGCCAAACCTTTCATCTTGGTGCCTGAAACCTGGAAGGCTGTGTTCCTTGGCGCCGGGGCCGTCTCCCCGTCCCTGGGACTCTCCTCTCCATGGCAGACGCCTCACATCCACCACTGGCCTTGATCCTTGGGGTGAGTTGCCTGTTGACCCTCCTTCCTGGGAGGCCCTCACCCCTGGTTACCCGGCTCCTCTCCTCACCCCCATCCTGGTTACTGTTCCATAAACCGCAGGCCTATGCCAGCCGACCCCCATTGCTCCTGGTTCTGATTTGGGGACGCCTGTCCAGTCCAGGTGTCCCAGTCCAGGGGACAACCGAGCGGTGGGGACGTCACCCTCGCTCGCCTGCCCCCATTCCATAGGCCAGGACCAGGTCGTGTGTTGCTGCGATTCGGGGTCTGGGCCCCCAAAGGTCAGATCAGGTCGTGGGACGCTCTGGTCCTGAGTCTGTACCCCCATTTGTTGGGGAGAGGAGTCGACTTAACCAGGAGTCCACAAATTCCAAGCCGAGCCCGGCCACCCCTCTGGGACGCCTTCTCTCAAACCTCGATCCTCTGGGACTCAGGCCAGATCTGCACCTCAGCGTCTCATCTTCTGCAACACTGCCCGGCCTCAGTGCCCATTGGAGAATGGCTCTCACTGGCCGGGACATGGCACTTTCCATTTCACGGTCCTTACAGACCTAAACAGTCTCTGTCACTGCAATGGAACATGGTCAGATCCCTCATGTCCAGGCTTGCTTTCTCGTGCGCTCCCGTCCCTCCCTCCTGCAAACAAGTTCTACTTCCCAAGTCTCGAGACTCTTCTCACTCCTCGCCCTCTCCAGACCCCTCTTCTGCGTTCTCTGATCCTCTAGATGTTCAGTCTTCACCTCCTTCAGCTCCCCAGGCCTGCCCCCCCTTCTACCTCCCAGCCAGCACACCTGCTCTCACAATCGTCCTCTTTGTCCCCTTAGGGAGGTTGCGGGGACTGAAGGAGCAGGTGGAGTCCACGATCCTTTCCCTCTGTCTGATCTCTCCCAGATTGAAAAGCGTCTCGGCTGTTTCACTAGGGACCCCACTACCTACACCAAAGAATTTCGTTATCTTACCCAAGGTTACACCTAAGGTTACACCTATAACCTTCGGTGTCATGACTACACGTTATCCTCTCTTCCACCCTGACCTCTAATCACAGAGAACGTGTTTTTCAGTCTGCTCGAGGCCACGCAGATCTGGTCACTTCACTGACACAACCATGCCCCCAGGCCCTGAAGCAGGTCCCCGCCAGGAGCCTGGCTGGGAATCCCAGACTGACACTGACGCGGGTCGCGGGGGCAGGGCTCGCTGAGACACTTCATCCCCTGCCTCTTAGCCGGACTCCAAGCAGCAGCCGGTCTCCAAGGCAGTTAATTTTGACAAGCTGCGAGAGTTCACCCAGTTCCACCCCGTACAGAGGAGGACGGGGACTACAAACAGCGATGAAGAGCATGTGGCTGCTAGATCCGCTCATAAACCTACCCGGGATGGGTTGGTTGCTTTACAACTGGTGTAGAGGGCAGGACGGTTCAAAGCAGGACGGCTCTACGCAGACGAAACCCTTTGGAACCTGGGGAGGGATTGCCAGGTGGCCGGCCACGAGCAGATGGTGCTCGGTGGCCAACCTCCTCGCCCTGTGGGCACCTCTCCAGGAATGGCCAGAGGTAGATGGATCGGCGGGGCAGTTGGAACAGGCCCTGTATGAAATAGAAGAAACCCTGAATGCATGCAGTGCCCGCGAGGCGGCAGGAGCCGTGGGATGGGTGTTTCTCACAGCTCGGCTTGAGTCCAGGCAGAAAGAGCAATCTAGAGTCCAGCGAGTATGGGATGAGATGAGGAAGAGATGCGGAAACTGCAACAATGTTTGAGGATTCTGGAGGAAGAAGTTCGGAGAAACCAACCCACCATTCTGGAGATGCCAGACTCCCGCTCAGAAAGGAAGGAGAGGGAGGCTGGCCCTTTGCCCGAGTCACAACCAGCAATGGCAAACCAACCTGTGACCCTGGAGATGCCGGACTCCTCTGGAGAGGAGGTGGAGGCTGGTCCCATGCTCCGGGCCCACCAAGTGGTGACTCAGAAATAAAGCGGCAGCCACCCATGGTCCCAGCGTGGGGGGTGGGGGGGGGTCAGGCTGCTGGACCACCACAAATGACAGAATTTACTTCCTATCAAACATACACCCAGGCAGAACTGGTGGACTTGGGCAAACAGTTTCCACCAGAAACCAGGGGAACCCTTGGCAGCCTGGCTGCTACATTTGTGGGGCCTGGGGCTGGATGGGATTATTTGCACAGCACAAGTGATGGAGAGACTGGCCTCCATGGCTTTACACCCATCCTTGCGACAGAGGCTACAGAACAGCCAGCGGTATGGCCAGGGCGACCACACCCTCCGGGAATGGATAATGGCTGCCACACCGACAGTCTGTCTGATGCAGGAGACGTGCCGGACACAGTAAGTGGATGGCAGACGTACGCCGAGCTGGTACAGGTCCTTCGGGAATTGGGGATGCGGCAGGCCATGTTTAATGTGAATTCCCGTGGTCCTGATGATGAGCGTTTCACAGCAGGGATGAGAGACTTGGTATTAAAAAATGTCCCCTCATCCTCATTTGGATCCCTAATGGCAGTTGTAGCACCCCATGTGAGTCGTCAGCTACACGACGTCACAACAGTGATAGCCAGCTTGGGCGAAGTTGAGAGCTGCTGCTCTCAAAGTCAGAAGGGAATATGGGTAGTTGATGAAAAGTCAAAAGGAATGCCAAGGAGGGAAAGGAAGCCTCTGGCATCACAGAACTTATTAAAGTCACCCATAACCAAATGTGGACAGATTTAGTGAGAGCAGGTGTAGATAGCAGTAAAATACATGCACAGCCCAATCTATATTTGTTGGAATTATGGCAGCAGCTGCAAGAAGACCAGAGGTTCATGCCCATGAGAAGGACTGCTGCTCAGGGGGAGCCTGGAAGCTCCAGGTCTCAGGCACACGCCCTGTGCCTGGAACACACTTACTGCCAACCCCATCCTCGGGTGATGGCCTGATCGCTTTCAAATAGGGTGAGGGCCAAGGAACCTGTCCACAGGGGATGGGCGGGGACCAGAGGCCACATGTGGAGCTTGCCATTCACTGGTCCCCAACTAACATGCAAAGGGTTTTAGCTCTGGCAGACACAGGAGCAGAATGTACTCTGCTCTATGGAAATCCAGAAAGATTTCACAGGTCTACTTGTATTGATGGCTCTGGAGGCCAGAGTGTCAAGGTGACATCAGTGAGACTATCTCTGGGGATTGGGCCATTACCCCCCAAAAGAGTATAAAGTATATGTATCACCTGTCCTGGAGTACATCCTGGGGGTGGATGTACTATGTGGCTTATGGCGAGAGACCAAAGCTGGAAGTTTCACCTTAGAGTGCGTGTGGTAAAGGCAGTGGTGAGAGGACACGCTAAGCATCTGCCCACACAACTGCCAGTCCCTAGGCGAGTGACTAATACCAAGCAATATCTGTTGCCCAGAGGCTACAAGGAAATGACGGGCACAATATCAGAACTGGAGAAAGCGGGCATTGAGCGTACTGCCCACAGCCCTGACAATTCACCAGTGTGGCCAGTGAAGAAGCCCGATGGCTCTTGGCGCATGACAGTAGATTATCATGAGTTAAATAAGCTAGTTCCCGCCTTGCATGCTGCAGTGCCTTAGGCAGCAGATTTGGTGGATCATCTGCTGGTGCCAATGAATGTCTTTTGCCACTAGGTTGGTACCTCGCCTGGACTAACGTGTGTTCTGTTGTCTTTTGTTATTATAGTGTGATGTGCACTATTCACTTTTGTGCGCCATGGCTGCATTGTTTATGTTTGCTAAGAAACAAAATTGTCTATATGTAGATGGTCTGGCAGAAAACCCTGAGGGGGTGGATTGTAGGGTAAGGTAAAAAGCATCAGGCTTTTCTCTCCTCCCGCCTTTAGGAGAGATGACGGTTCCCTGGGAGCCTGAACGCAGGCCTGATGGCAGCACCTGGAGTAGGGTGGGGGTGCGGTGTCGAGGGTGGAGGAGGGCAGTGGAGTGTGCGGAGGAGAGCGGCGACTACAAACAAGGGCGAGGAGCATGTGGCTGCTAGAACCGTTCATAAACCCACCTGGAATGGGTTGGTTGCGTTACAGCGGGGTCCTGGGGTTCACTCTGGGAAAGGTGTCAGTGCTCCCCTGTCAGTGGCACGCGGCGAGTTTCCCAGGCGAGTTTCTCCACGAGACAGAGACGGTAGTTATATTTAAAAAACAGGTTTATTGGGGAAAGGGAAAGGGGCGGGTTTTGCTGAGAGAGGCCTGCATGGTTGCTGGCGGGCGGCCTTGACAGGTCACAGGCGGGCAGGAAGCTGCTGCCCTGCAGAGGGAGAGAGTTGGTAAGAAAAGGAACCTACACAGTCCCAGGTGGGCAGAGGGAGTGCTGCCCGGAGCCAGTGCAGAGACTTTACAGACACAGTCCTCTTCTGTTTGGGGGGGGGGGGTCACTCCTTGTGAGCCGTCAGTTGGCTGCTGATTTTGGATAACCACGCAGAATCCAAGAGGGACCGGAGATACCAGGATGGGAAGTGGAGATTCCAGGATGGGCCCAATCTCTGTATCTTTTCCCTCTGGTCTGTGCTCCGCTCCCTAGAGCATCTGATCCTGCTTGGGTCTCATGCCTTGTGATAAGGCCCTGGTGCCTAAGGGTCACGATCTCTACAGCTGGGTTAATGGTCATGCTATTACCATCTATCCCCACCTCCTTGTGAGTCAGCTATGGTCTTAGGGCACCTCCTTTCCAGTCTTTCTATTCTGTCCACCATCAAGGCCATTACTATTATATTTTGTAAGGAGTGGAAGTTGGGTCCAGAATGGTGGGTGAGTACAGAGTATGCGGCTCTTGTAGCAATCAGAAAATTCATATCTTGCCATTGACATCCAGGATTACCCCAGGCTCAACCACAAAGACCTCGTCACTGGGGAGCTGACGACCTCCTTGGTCCCTGTCACTTGTCTTCCAGGAGGTGGCAGTAGTCAGTCTGTTACAGGGCAGGAGAAGGACACCCCAGAACCCCCAAAGCTGCTTACTCTAAATAGGTTCTGCCATCTGCCGCATCAACACAAAACATGTAAGATTTTAATGGAAAGGAACTTTAACACAATTAGTAAACAATACAGAAAAGACAAAGAATCTGTTAGAGGTCAGGGAGAAGGGCAGCCCAGACACCACAAACCTGCCTCCTCTAAATAGGTTCTGCCATCCGCCGCATCAACAGAAAACATATGAGACTTAAATGAAAAGGAACGTTAATAAAATTAGTAAACAATGCAGGAAATGTAAAGAATATAGTTTCTAAAGCAAGCATCCAAAGTTACCTGTCCCCTTGTGGGGAAAAGTCCACCCAAACAGGATTGGCCTAGAGCAAGGCCTGAAAGCCTCTCCAAAGTCTAAAGCACCTTCCAGTGGAGACCCACAGAAAAGGATCAGAAACAACCAGACAAGTGTGGGAGGAAAAGAGCAAAATCAAAATCAAGACAAAAACCACCATTGTCACCTCCCCACCGGTCTCTTGCCCATGCTGTTGTCACCCAGTCCACGACCAAAAGGCAAGTGCAGTTTCTGCACGTGTCTCTCGTCTCCATGTGCCTCCTCCAGGTCTCCTTCTGGCTCCATCCTGCTTCTTTCCTTCTCAGTCTCCACTGCAGCTTCTTCTCTCCTTCTCAGCTCCCTTCTCTCTCTTCCTTTGGGTTGGGCAGGGAACCTGGAACTTCCCCTTTACCTGGGGACCACCCTATTATCTTGGATATCTCATACAGAAACACATATTTTAACTGTCTTAATTTGTTTAGGTGAGATGTCATTAAATTTTAGTTTTCTTATAATAAGAAGCAAAAAAATAAACCTGCAAGCTCAACAATATTTAGAGAAAGTGATATTGTTTAACATTCTCATTCTTAAACTTAATAAGACCTTAGTTTTATATGAAATTTGGCCACCATTTAAATAATGATAAAAGAAAAAATTTAAGGGAGAGATACCAATTGTAGCTGTTAGTTTTTCTTAGGACAGGAATTTTAAATTAATTTCAGAGTTGCAAATTCTAACATCCCAAAAACCAAATTTCTTTCTTAGGCAAGTACTAGATAGATTGATGAAAACCAAGAAAAATAAGAGAGACTTAATATCATATACATTTCCTACATACCTGTGAGGAACACAGTGTTGCTAAGGAACTTGCCCATGAGGCTAGATTTTGCTAGGACAAGGGGAAAGAAAGAAGTCAATCTGGGATTTTTCTGGAAAAGAATTTTATCAAGAGATTTAGGACTAATCATCATAATGCAAACTTATCTTTTTTGATGTAGACTAGGTCAATTACTCTTTTTTTTTTCCTGAGTACTGTGTGCTTCCTTTTGAAAATAGAGACATTTCAACATAAAATATTGATACTCAACATGAAAACTGTAAGGCTTGCATGCTACAAATTCAACCATTAAGTTTTGATCTAGTTTTTGATTACCAAAATCTTAAATCCTGATCTCAAAATTGGGAATTTTTTATTAGACTTTATATAGTTGTCATTTATAACTAATACTCCTAAGGCATTAGTGATACAAACAGATTTTTTGATTTTTTTTTTAAACTTTGGTCATGTGCATTACTTTTAAAAAGTAATTATTATTTTTTTTAATAATAAATTTTATTTTTATATTCCCCAACAATTGCAACCCCCCCCATTCTGACCCCAATCCCTCCCCTCCCGCCACCCACCACCAAAAATGTGTCTCTGGTTCAAAGTTTTTTGTTGATTTTGATTTTTACTTTCTTATAGTTACTCATATTTCCTGGTCCCTTATTTAAGTTTTCTAGATTCCTGCTATGAGTGAGACCATCCGGTAGTTTTCTTTTTCTTTCTGGCTTATTTCGCTGAGCATGATCCCTTCCAGCGCCATCCATGTTGCTGCAAACTGCATGTGTTTATCTTTTTTGAATGCTGAGTAATATTCCATGGTATATCTGTACCACATCTTCTTGATCCAGTCATCTATTTTTGGGCATTTGGGCTGTTTCCAAAGCTTAGCTATTGTAAATAGTGCTGCTATAAACCTAGGGGTGCAGGTGTTCTTTGGAATTGATGTTTCTGTGTCCTTTGGGTAAATACCTAGGAGTGGAATTGCTGGATCATATGGAAGCTCTATGTTTAGTAGGTCCAGAAATCTCCACACAGCTCTCCATAGTGGTTGGACCAGTTTGCACTCCCACCAACAGTGCAGAGAGTTCCTTTTTCTCCACACCCTCGCCAATATTTGTTGTTGCTAGTTTTTTTAATATGTGCCATTCTCACTGGTGTAAGATGGTATCTCATGATAGTTTTGATTTGCATTTCCCTGATTACAAGTGATGTTGAACATTTTTTCATATGTCTGTTGGCCATTTGCATTTCCTCTTCAGAGAAGTTTCTTTTTAGCTCTTCTGCCCAATTTTTGACTGGATTATTTTCTTTGTTGTTGTTGAGTCTCATCAGCTCTTTGCAGATTTTTGTGATCAGTTCTTTATCATTAGTGTTGTGTAAAAAAATGTTCTCCCAGTTGGTGGGGTTTCTCTTTGTTTTTGTTATTGTCTCTTTTGCTGTGCAGAAGCTCTTTAATTTGATGTAGTCTCAGCTGTTTATCTTTGCCTTCACTATCACTGCTTTGGGTGATGTGTTTGTAAAGATGTCTTTGACGTGCAAATCATGTAGTGTTTCGCCTATATTTCCTTCTATGTATTTTATGGTTTCAGGTCTTATGTCTAGTTCTTTAATCCATTTTGAGTTGATTTTTGTGTATGGTGTGAGGTAGTGGTCAAGCTTCATTCTTTTGCATGTGGCAACCCAGTTTTCCCAGCACCATTTATTGAACAAACTTTCTTTGCTCCAATGCATAGTCTTTGCTCCTTTGTCAAAGATTAGTTGACCATAAATCTGTGGGTTTATTTCTGGATTTTCTATTCGATTCCATTGGTCTGTGTGTCTGTTCTTGTTCCAATTCCATGCAGTTTTGATGATTATGGCTTTGTAGTAGAGTTTGAAGTCTGGGAGTGTGATGCCTCCATTCCCTTCTTTTTTTTCTCAGGAGAGCTTGGCTATTCGGAGTTTTTTGTAATTTCATATGAATTTCATCAATAATTGTTCTAGTTCTTTGAAGAATGACATTGAGATTTTGATTGGAATAGCATTGAATCTGTATATTGCTTTTGGTAGGATGGCCATTTAATAATGTTTATTCTACCAATCCATGAGCAGGGGATGTCTTTCCATTTCTTTGTGTCTTCTATTTCTTTTAATAGTGTTTTATAGTTTTCTTTGTATAGGTCCTTTACCTCTGCGGGCTCAGTGTCCAAGGCTTCCCCCAGGCGCTGAGCACGTGCTGCTGTCGCCCAGAATACAGGGCCCCCAAGGTCTACCTTGGCCAGCAGTACAACGGCCCCAAGGTGGACGTGTGGAGCCTGGCCATCATGCCCTACGAAATGGTGACCGGCACATTGCCCTTCAGGGGGCCCAGCCTCAGGGCAATCAGGGAGTGCGTCCTGGGTGGGAACGTCCACCAGACCACCTACCTCATGGTCCAGGGCGGGGACCTGCTGGCCAAAATGCTGGCACGGGACCCCTGGAAGCGTAGCACCCTGGAGAGCATCCAGCAGCACGCCTGGGTAGCAGAAACGAGCAGGGGACTCCTGCCCTTCAGCGAGCCGTCGCTCTGCCCCCAGGACCTGGCCATAACCAAAGGTATAGAGCACCTGGGCTACCAGAGGCAGGAAATTCGGGAGGCCATTGACACTAACAAGTACCGCGAGGTCATGGCCACCTACCTGATCCTCCGCTCCAGGAAGCAGGCGGGGGAGGAGGACTATGAGGAGGAGGGCGAGGAGCGGCCCAGGCGCGTTACCTTCCAGGTGCCGAAGCGCGTCACCTTCCGGGATCCCGGTTACCCTGATTACAAGGACTCCCCACCCACACCCACCCCGCCGGCACCTGAGGTTTCGGGGAATACCCCAAGGCCGGGTATCCTGGGAAAGCACCCAGTGCAGAAGATTGGAAAAGATACCCACCCCACTCCCTCAGCCTGAGGTTTTGGGGAATGCCCCAAGGCCAGGTATCCTGCGAAAGCAGGAAGTCCAAAAGAGGGGAAAGGATGTCACCCCGGGCAACAGGGTCATCTCCACCAGGTCCCTGAGCTGGAGGATGCGCAGCAGCACACCACTACTGCAGGTCCAAGCCCCCTGCTAGAGGACACCCCAAAGGGCAGTCCCTCTGCGCTAGGCCCAGAGCTGGAGGATGGCTGGGGGGACACCAGCACCTCTGTGGCTAGACCCCAGCTGGAGAACACTGGGGAGCACGGCAGCACCACTGAGACAGGCCCCCAGCTGGAGAGGGACCAGGAAAGCAGGGCCAACAGGATCAGTCCAGCTCCCCAGCCCTCCAGCACCACCCTAAGACGTCCCCCAATATGTGACTGGCCTTCCAGTGCTGTGGCCCCTTCAGCAATCATCAGGGCCAGAGATAGAGTATTAGAAATTATCCTAGAATTTTGTTGCTGATGTGCAGCATTGGAACTGGAGAGCAACAAAGATTAAAAATAGTGCCATACCCGGCAGAAGATCCCCCACCCCCAAAGAACAAGCACTCAGTGGCCATGGAGAACAGGAGTACACCAGGGAAGGTTGAGGCTCTGGAGAGGCTCCGGGGCTGGGCCCAGTCAGAGGGGCCAGGAGCTGCATGAGACTCACAGGACTGCAGCACAGAAGTCTGGGCAGCACTGATGTCCCTGGAGCAGAGCAGGTGAAGGACCAGGCAGGCAACGAAACTGGTGAAGCATCTGGAGAGGAGCAGAGCGGGTGAGGGTTGGCGTGCGGAGGGGTTGGGGAGAGTTGAGCAGGTACAGGACCAGGAGAGGGGTGTGGGGCTGTGTGGGCAGAGCCTCCAGAGGTCCCAGGGCCACAGGCGAGGAACCCTGGGCCTCTCTCCCCCATCTTAGGTACTGCCCCCTTGGTGGGAGAGACCTGCTGCTCACCCCTGGGCACACAGATGGTGCAGAGGATGCAGGAGCTCTTGCAAAGGCTTGGGCCTGGGTGGTAAATCGTGCAGATTGCAAGGAGCACATAGATAGGCTCTCTAGCTCCCCTTAAGAAAGACTCTGGGACCAGTATATTAGAATCCAAACAGGACTCTCCAAGGTGGGCAGAGGTTATTCACAGAGCAGCCCTAATCCACCATGACCTGCTCAGCTGGAAAATCCGCACATCTTCCTGCTCCACGAAGCCTAGGCTATGATCAGTCTCAGTCCCGCAGTGAGCACACCTAGGTGTCCAGTGTCCCCTGGGCCGAAGCTGCAGCTCGTCATGGAGTACGTGCAGGAGGGATTTTGCAACTTGGGATTCTTACACATTGTCAGTCCAGCTGGAATTTCTCCTTTTAAAAATCCTCTCCAGACGGCTAACCACCCTTCCTCCTCCCTGGATTCAAACCCTGCAGGGTGACCTTAGCCAAATTGGAAACATTAATATCGCCCAACAGATGCAGGCTTTGGACACCAGTCTCTGCCAATTAAATCACTGGGTACAGGAATGAAAAGCTACAGGGGCTGTCTACCTTAAATTTGTGTTTTTTCATCATTGTTTAGATGGTGTTCAATTCCCTTCTAAAACTAAGGTTTTGCTAAGTCTGGTAAATGCAAGTGAGGTGAGGTATGTGTGTTTGAAAAAAGAAATGTATGGAAGAGGGATATTCTGAAGGGCCTTAAGATAATGTAAAGCCGGATGGGTAAAATGAAATGGCATTAGAATGAAAAACAAGCAAAAGAAAGTGTTGAAGGTCTGACAGGGAGGTTTTGGTGAGAAATCGTGTGTACTCAGGTGTCTCCCCCTCCTCCAACACATTCATGGGCTTGCTCATCTGACCAGCAAAGCCCCCTCTGACTGACCTTTTGTCAGCTGAATCTGGGACCAGGACATCCAAATTTGGACCAACTCTCCCTTACTGCCATGGATCCTTCCCATAGTAGGCCTGGTGATCATGATCATGCTTTTATTTGTTTCTACACCCCATTTTCTCTGCTTTATCCAGGAAAAGCTCTCTGAGATGAGCCTTCGCACTCCCAGACCCGGGAAAGCCATTCCTGTTATTGACAGATGAGCAACAGGGCGTTGCTCTAGGATTTCTGGGCCAACCTATGCCAGTCCAGCGAGCAGTTGCTTATTTCTCTAAACAAATGGATCCCACTGTAAGAGGATGGCAGCCCTGCCTGCGTGCACTTGCGGCAGCTTCTCGTCTCGCTAGACCTAAGGCCTTAAAACCCACACTGGGCCAACCTGTAAATGTTAGTTCTCCACATCGGCTCCAGGACCTGCTCACTCATCAGGCTCTCTCCCCTCCATCACCCTCTTGTCTGTTAGATTTCTACTCTCTTTGTCAAAGACCCTCTCATCTCCCTCTCCCAATCCTCGACTCTCCATCCTGCCAGGCTTCACGGGTGTTCCACACCCTAACGCAGGTAACACCCTCTTCTTACTACGGTGGACACCATCACCAGTCGGACAGTGGACCTGCCTTTATCTCAAAGATTACTCCACAGGTCTCCTCCCTGGGCATCACCTGGAAACTACACATTCCCTCCCGACTGCAATCCTCTGGTAAGGTAGAACGGGTAAATGGTCTGACCAGAGACCACCTAGCCAAACTCTCCGCAGATCCCACAAATCCTGGGTGGAGCTGCTCCCACTGGCTTTAGTGCATCTCCGAGCCACTCCCCATGGCCCCTTGTTCCTGAGCCCCCTTGAACGGATGTATGGCAGACCTCTTCTTACTAACCATGAGCTCCGCGTCCAACCTACACTGTTGGCTGGATATTTTCCATACTTCTCTTTGCTCAGACAGCTGCTCCAAGAACACGCAGACCTTTGTCTGCCACAACCTGTGCCTCCGTCCCCTGATGCACCTGTCAACCTGCTGTGCCCTGGAGACCAGGTTCTTCTGAAAGCCATCTCTCCAAAACCACTTCCGCCAAAGTGGATGGGTCCACACGATCATCCTGAAAACACCAATGCTGTCAAGGCATCAGCTGTCCAGGGTCAAAGCGGTCCCTGTGGACAAGCAGTATGTATACAAGCACATGGGCCCAACTCGGGTTTGCATCAATGCATCCCTGGTCCACATCCCACTCAGCCTATAGAGTAGAGGCCCTCTGATTCTCCTTCCTCTGTTTCTTTTTTTTTTTTTTTTAAGATTTATTTATGCAAGCACTGGGTACAGTCAGAAACACAGGAGGGTGAGAGAACTCACCAGAGACAAAGCGAAGGGCAGAACAGGCAGACTTGACGAAGCACACTGCTGAGGGGAGCAGTGGGTGGCAGGAGAGGTCTGCCCGCCATGTGGGACCCTCGCCTTGAGGCCAGGGATTGAACCGGTGCTGTAGAGGCTGTGGGCAGCTTCACAACCCAGCACTCAACCGTCAACCGCTGCGCCACCGGGGAGGCCCCTCTCCTTCCTCTGTTTCTAATCCCATCTCTTCAAGCCACTTCCAGTTCTTCTGTCTATGCCCAGCAATTCCAGATCAGCACAGCCTCGGACCAGGTATTACCACTCTTAGGGCTTCGTATCCTAATCTCCTCATTTTTTCTTTTTGCCCCATGCTTACTCCATTTCATCCAACACCGGATCCAAGAACTGTCCCATACCACCTTTAACCAACTCCTTCTCCACCCATATCCTCGCGCTGCAAAGACTGTCTCATAACCAGGCCTGAGCGCCCACCCTGGTCTTCGCCCCCGTTCAGCAGGAAGTAGCCAAAGAGAGAACCATTGCCCCTTTTCAACAAAAGGCTGGTATGAAAGGTCGATGCAGGGGCCAGGAATGGGGAAGCCCACATACAAACAACAAGATGGCCCTGACACCAGTACCCCTGATTCCATCAAACCAAAACTGAAGCCATAAGCAGGAGAAAACAACTCAGCTCCACGAAAAAACAACTTAGTTCCCCCTAAGCCTGTTTCCCCCCGCTACCAACCCAGTTTTCCTGCGTAACCTCTCCTCACCCTATGAAATGACATCTCCCCCCACAACGTGCACGATTTCAGGGACACCCATCTTGGGTACGACACTTGCCTGGGGGCGCAATGAATTTTCCCTTCCTTTGAGGAAGTTTAGCTTGGCTCCCCTTTTCTTTACTGCGCCAAACTGTTACAGGGCAGCCCCGGTATAAAAAGGGTTGTCTGACTGTTTCCCGATTCTGGTGGAGTGTTTCGGATTCTGGTGGAGCTGCCCGGACAGGGCCGGTTCTGAGATGGGCAGAGTTGGGGGTCCTGGAGGGCGGCGTCCTGGTGGTGAGATGCTCTGGGAGGAGTCAGAGAAGCAGGGCTCAGAGGAGAGGAGACTCGGGGGAATGCTCTGGGTGTGAGGTTTCCAGCTTTTCCCCCCAGGACCCCTCTCTCCAGCCTCTGGATAACAAAACCTGGGGAAACAGGAAAGTAGATCATTTTTTCCTTTTACAACCTATTTAGTATTGAGGACTTAAAAAAAAAAACATAACATTTAATGAATACTGTTAAATTTACAGAAAAGTTGCAAAGATAGTACAGTTCTTATTCATCCCACACCATTTCCACTTTGTTAACATCTTACATGAATACAGTTGTCTTTTTTTTCACAGCTACTGAAGCAATGTTGACACAGTGACCAAACTCCGTGCTTAATTTCATCAGTTTTCCCTAATGTACATTTTATGTTCCATAATCCAAATTGCCTCACTCAGTTACAGCCAGTTCTCCTCGATGTGCCTCTTGCTGACTGTTTCTCTGACTTTGCTTGTTTTTATAACGTTGACATTGGTGAGGAGTGATATTTTGGAGAGGTGTTGGGTTCACAGCTGGGGTTCTTGGGTCACGTCTGAGAAATTTACACCAGATTCCCCCTTTCACATACACAGTGAGTTTCCCCACAAGACAGAGACTTTTTGTCTCTGCCAAAGAGAAGTTTTATTATTTCTTTTTTCAAAAAAAGGGAAAGAGTCAGAACCCTGCTACCCTCCCCCACCCACTGAGTAGGCTCTCTCCGACCAACGGAAAGGAGGGAAAAAAAAAAAAAAACTGCAAGAACGAACTACAGATCAGGTGGGACACTGAGTAAAGAGGAACTATTTCAGGCACCGCACCCCACAAATGGGAACTGTGGAGAACGGTGAAGAAATCACCACAGAGGTGATCGAGCCGCTCCGGGCGCTGTCAGAGGAAGACAAGGATTCCATGGTGACCTACAAATAGTCTAAGGCCAGCCGAAAACCACTGGGAAAAAGCAAAGGTCAGCAAGGACAGGTCTCTGGTGCCACCTCATGACCAGAACAAAATCACCAACTAGCTGATTCCCTGTTGGAACTAAGTAAATACAGAGGGAGGGAACTGTAAGCGACAGTGCCCAGCAACACAGCATCAACACTCTGGTGGAGTGTTGTCCCCAGTGCTAGTCTCAGTCTGGTGAAGAGTTTCCGACACCCCTAAAGGAGCACTCCAAAGAGATGGAAGCCACCCTTAGGACAACTTGGATCCTTCTCCTTTGGGGACTTGCTGGTGCGGTGTTGCACAGAGAGGAGGGGGCAGAGCTTGCTGGCTTTCAGGGCTGCTTCAGAACCCAGGGGTTCTCTGAGCCCCTCTGGCTGCCCCCCCAACAGTAAATGGACTGAACAGTGAAGAGGAGGAGGAAGAGGAGGACAAGGGTCCCCTGACAAAACTAAGCATCCCGGACGATCTAGACAGCTGCGAGGCCATGGTGAGCTCGGCCCTGGGGCCCCTTCCCTGCCCCACCTTCCCCCTCCCACCAGCACACCCTTCTTCTTGGTTCCCCTCCCTTTGATTAAGCTTTCACCCACCTCTGCTGGGAGCTAGTGGGTAGACACCAACGCCATCCTCGAATCTCAGGTGTGCCCACGGAGGCCCTGAGAGGTGTGCCTCCCAACCTCCTGCCGGGCCCACAGGGGCACCCTGCACCTCTGGCCCACAGGTGGCATTTTGTAACTCGGCCTTGGCCAGTGCTGAGGAAGAACAGGCGCGGCTGCACAGGCAGCTAAAGGAGCAAAAGCTGCTCTGCTGGCTCCTGGCTCAGCAGGTAGCCCCATGGGACCAGGAGCCTGAGAAGATGGAGGCCCCAGCCCCCGGGGGAAAGTGTGCCTGGGGAGACCCACCAGGCCCTTCAGGGAGCCATGGAGAAACATCAGGTGAGTGTGTGTAAGGCAGGAAGGAATGGGCACAGGGCAGGTTTTCTGATCCAGCAGACCAGGTACAGGAGAAGTGAGTCCTGGAAGCCTCCCCTGAATTTTGCAGACTTTATTGGGATTTACCAGATACATGGCAGGTAGGGGTGCTAGGGGGCCAGGAGGTTGACAGGCCTCCCAGCCCCCAGCAAGTCTTCACTCTTTCTGGGCTCTCTGGTGTTCTCTGGTGGTCTCTGATGCACTGCTCTCTCGGTTCTGCTTCTGCTTCTCTGCTTCTGCTGGCGTCCCCGTGACGCCACCCTTAAAAGCCCATCTTAGCCCAGGGGAATCCCATCTACCTAGGCCCACACCCTACTCCAGGTGCCCGCATCAGGCATGCATTTGGGACCGCAGGGTTCCATCATCCATCCTATGGGCAGGAGAGCAGAAAAGCCTGATACTTTTACCTTACCCTACAATCCACCCCCTCAGGGTTTTCTGCCAGACAGTCTATACAAGTGATACACACGTTTCTCTTGACGAATATGAACACTGCAGCCATGGCCCACAAAAGCAAATGAAATATATCACAATGAAATATAACAGAACACAAATAAGTCCAGGCAGGGCATCAACCTAGTGGCAAAAGACAATTATTGGCACCAGTAGATGATCCACCACTTCCGCTGCCGAAGGCACTGCTCATGCGAGGGAGGGAACCACTCAGGCATCAGCCGTCACACGCCAGGAGCCATCAGGCCTCCGGGCCCCCTCCGGCTGCAGTCTCTGCCACAAGCCACACACTGCATCCACCCCCAGGATGCACTCACTCTTGGGTTGGCGATTCTGTACTCTTTGGGGGTAATCGCCCATCCCTCAGGGTTTTCTATCTGTGGTCGCTCCAACGCTCCAGCATGCAGGTCCCTGCACTCAGGCCAACCCACTGCACAAGCACATGGGTCGGGGATCCGTGGATACAAGTCCACATGCGGCTTCTCTTGGGTCCCCCTCTTTGGCTGTGGGCTCCACCACAAGCCATGTTCCCTACCCATCCTCCAAAGATGGGCTCCGCAGCTCCTCACCCTCACTCAACTATGAGCAGGGCATCACCCACAGGTGATTTTAAAAGACTCACTGGCCTTTAGCTTACGTAGTGCTTAACAGCCGCTCAGGGCTTCCCGAACTTAGCACCAGCTTTTGCCTTCTCAGTTGGCTTTTCTCCTCTGCTTAGCTGCTGGGCAGTACACCGGCTGCCTTTGGCCACCAAGGCCCACTGACACCCCCAGACTCCCATCTCTGGGGGTGTACAATCCCATCCTTCCTCAGGGTCCCCAAAACATATCAAACTTGCCAAGGTCCTCCCCCTTCTGGCGGGATTGTTAGTCCATTAGTCCAAGTTCATCGGCTTTTACCTTTGTCCACACTGGGGAGCTCTGAGTCGTGGTCCTTTCTCCCCCGACGATTCTTGCTGCCTAGGCGGGGATTGTTGGCTGGTCCTCTCGGGCATCTCCTCCTCCAGGCGAGGTCTCATCCCGCAGCTCCCGGACTTTGCCCTTCCCCTGTCCCGCCATGACACGTCCAGCGCTGTCACAGGCAAACACTGTCTGTTGCTCCTCAGTCCCTCCCGGTCTTCGGAGGGCTCCATACCGGTCTGCATGGATCATCTTGCTGACTTACACCAATTGTAAGAGAGGAAGGAATGGACATGGGGCAGGTTTTCTGATCCAGCAGACTGGGTCCAGGAGAAGAGAGTCCTGGAAGCCTCAGTGGCTTTTGTAGGCTTTTATTGGGATTTACTGGATACATGGCAGGTAGGGGTGCTAGGGGGTCAGGAGGCTGATAGGCCTCCCAGCCCCCAGCAAGACTTCACTCTTTCTGGGCTCTCTGGCGTTCTCTGGTGGTCTCTGCTGCTCTGCTCTCTCGGTTCTGCTTACGTTTCTCTGCTTTTGCTGTGAATGCCACCCTTAAAAGCCCAGTCTTAGCCCAGGTGAATCCCATCTACATATGCCCACACCCTACTCCAGGTGCCTGCATCAGGCTTGCATTCAGACCACAGGGTTCCCTCATCTAGCCTAAAGGCGGGAGGGCAGAAAAGCCTGATAGTTTTATCTTACCCTACAGTGTGGTTTTCCGGAGGGCTGGGCGGGCTGGGTGCTGGGCAGGCCGGCACTGCTGAGCCCCTGAGCCCACTGTCTGGCCGAGGGCCGCTTTACCGAGCTCATGCAGGAGAAAGTGGGCTTACAGGACTGGATGGAGGAGCTGGAGCATCGATGTATCCAGATGTCTGGAGAGACTGACACCATCGGTGAGCGAGGAGGCTTGTGCCCTGCAGCTGGGGTGCTATGCCGAGGCTGGGGATACCCCAGCAGCTGAGCTGTCTGCGCGCCCTCCCCCTAGGAGAATACATCGCTCTCTACCAGAACCAGAGAGCAGTGATGAGGGAGGAGCACCAAGAGAAGGAGGAATCCATAAGCCAGCTGGCCCAGAACAAAGAAGAGATGAAGGTAGTCAGAGCTCTGGCTCCATGGTGGAGCGGCTGGGGCAGGGCGGGCTTCTGAGCATCTCTGCTTCCAGGTGAAGCTGTTAGCGCTGCAAGAGCTGGTTTTGTGGCTGGTGGAGGTTCACAACGAATGGCGGGCGAAGCCCTGAGCACCTGCCCAGAACCCTGCTGCTGAGCCCACTAGCACATGCCTAGTCCCCAAGAAGCTTGGCACCGCCAACGCCCAAGGTGAGGAAAGCCCCTAACGGGCAGCTGGTCAGGAAGAGCACACTCCGCCAGGCACACAGCATCCTGTCTCTGTCTCTCTGTAGGGTAAAGAAAATATCAGGCTTTTCTGCCCTCCGCCATCAGGATAGATGATGGATCCTTGTCCTGAATGCATGCCTGATGGCGGGCACTGGAGTAGGGTGTGGGCATAGGTAGATGGGATTCAGCTGAGCTAAGACTGTGCTTTTAAGGGCGGTGTCACGGGGACGCCAGCAGCAGCAGTAGAAGCCGAAGCTGAAGCCGGAAGAGAAGCTGAGATCACCAGAGAGCCCAGAAAAAGTGAAGATTTGCTGGGGGCTGGCAGGCCTCCCAGCCCCCCAGCCCGCACCCCTGCCTGCCATATGCCTGGTGAACCCCAATAAAAAACCTGCAAAGCCACTGAGGACTCTGACTCCTCCTTTACCCGGTCTGCATGGGATCAGAAAACCTGCGCTGTGCCCTGCTCCTGCCCTTACACTCTCTAAAGAACCAAGTAAGGTGAGCCTTGTCCACGATGTGCAGCCGACCCAGGGTGAGGCCCAGCTGGGCCTGACTCCGCTCGAGAACGCCTCTGCGCAGCAGGTCGTTCAGCTGCTTCAAGAAATGCAGAACTCCGAGGAAGCCGTCACCATTGGAAACAGCCCATGCCTTCCCTTCTTCTACCAGGCTGACGACAACGAGGTGAAGATAATAGTGGTCTAGGCCACCGGCATGGGGCCGGAGGCTCTGCCCCCACCTGGCCCTCACCAACCCATCCCTGGTCCCCAGGCTTTCCCCCCCATCCTTTGGCTCTCCTTCCCAGTCGTCCTTTCATCCCTCAGCTTAAAAAAGGGGTCCAACAACTCCCCTATCTAATAGGGTGAAATAGGTGCAGACCCTAGCCTCTGAGGTTAGGGCTGTGTCTTAATTGAACTCTGGACTAATCATACTTCCAGAGGCAAGGAGCTAGAAATATCCAGCTAGTTATTTAGGGGGCTCCATTCTACAATATAGGGGCTCCTTGAATGACCAATTGAATCCTTACCAGGCCTTTTTGCAGAGGGCCTAGGTTATATTAGGCAATTTTGGGCTGTGTGCCCCCCACCTCACCCCAACCATGTCGAGCGGGGCAGCACTTTGAAAGCCCAGCACGGGGGCTAAGTGCAGACAGAGATACCAGCTGGGGCAGGTGGGCACCAACACCTGTCTAGAGTGTAGCCACAGAGATAGCAGTGGTTTATTTGAGACCACCCAGATCCACAAAGGGGTGGCCTCCCCTGCTCCCTTTTGAAATTTCCCCATGGGCCTTTGCACCCAATTTTGTTTTTGTTTTTTTGTTTTGTTTTGTTTTGTTTTGTTTTTAATTTTTTGTTGGACCCAATAATTGTTTTGATTTTTCTTTATTTTTTTTTTATTTTTACTTTTTGTTGCACCCAATTATTCTGGAGGTGATCCCTATCTGCAAAGGGGAGACCTCTCCTACTACCTAGCAAAAGTCCCCATGGGCATGTGTGCCCGATTATTTTGTGGGAATCCACCTGTTAAGGGCGGGCTCTGCTCACTACACATGTCTTGCAGCTTGAGGTTACCCTGTCCCACTCAAAAGTCCTGCGGGCATGAGGCCACCACAGTCCTCAAAGGGGTGTCCTCCCCTGTCCCCGCTCACAAAAGGTCCGTGGGCATGAGGCCACCCCAATCTGCAAAGGGGTGGCCTCCCCCATCACCCCTCAAGTCCTGCGGGCATGAGGCTACCCCAATCCACAAAGGGGTGGTTCCACTGTCCTCCTCACAAAAGTCCCACGGGCATGAGGCCACCCCAATGTGCAAAGGGGTGGCGTCCTCCTTCCCCCCTCACAAAAGGCCCATGGGCATGAGGCCACCCAATCTGCAGAGGAGTGGCCTCTCCCGTCCCGCCCCTCACAAAAGATCCACAGGCATGAAGCCACCCCAGTGCACAAAGGGGTGGTCTCCCCCTTGCCCCCTCACAAAAGTATGAGGCCACCCCAATCCACAAAGGGGAGAACTCCCCCATCCCCCTCCTCACAAAAGTCCTGCAGGCATGAGGCCACCCCAATCCGCAAAGGGGTGGCCTCCCCCGTCGCTCCTCTCGAATGTCCCACAGGTATGAGGCCACCGCAGTCCACAAGGCGGTGGCCTCCACTTGCTGTCTTTGCAAAAGTCCCGTGGGCCTCTGTGCCTGATTATCTTGGGGCCACCCCGGATTTGCAGAGAGGTGGCCTTCACTGCTTCTTTTACAGAAAGTCTGCAAAGAGGGGATGCATGGCTTACTCAGGCAATTTGGGGGTACACACTCCCCCAACCCTGTGGAAAACTGGGCTTGGCCAGAAGCCGGGCCGGGGTGGCTGGTGGAGGCCAGGCGGAAGGCGCGCGGGTGCCCCGCGGTGTACATACTGTGCTGGGACATGTGTACATGGGGCTGAGACGGCCCCTGTATCACAGCGGAGGCTGCGGTGGCCCCTGGGAGAGGAGGTTTCTATGAATCAGTTGATATCGAGGAAACTTATTTATACATCGCCCAGGACAGAGGAAGGAGGCAAGGCCAGGGAGTGGTTCCTGGTGTTTCACTTTTGTTTCTGAATAAACTGAACTCACCTCGTGGTCGGGCCCTGTGATCTGGGCTTAGGCGCTGCACTGGGTGTGGTTCCTGCCAGCAGAGGGCAGGCTTCGGGGTGCAAGGTGTGCATTGGCACTGCCTGTCAGGGCATCCAATCCCCCTCAGCTCTCTGACCTGTAGGGCCTGTGGGCTGCGTGCCGCCCCGGGAGGGCCAGAGTACTGGCTTCCAGCCTAGGCATTTCTCCTCTCACCCTGTTCCTCTGGGGCCCCCACCCAGGCCCCATGAGTCCTCCAGGCTGGCACTCCCTGGTGGCCACAGCAGGGTTCAGATGAAGACCAGCTAAGTCCAGGTGCTTTCCCAAGCAGCCTGGGAAAAACTGGGGCCTCCCAGGCACCCCTGGGCCCTCATGCTTAAACCTTCCCTTCCCCCTGAACGCCACAGAACACAGCCAGCACACAACACGTTGCTCCCCATTGTTCAGAAATGGGTTTCACTCTCAGCCAAGAGACAGCAGGACTGGTCGCGGCCAGAAGCACACAGCTGCCGGACAGCACCCCCATGCTCGGGGAAGGGGCAGGAAGGTGGCAGGGGGGGCTGACTGTGCACAGGCCGGGAATGGCAGGGAGGCTCGTCGAGGTGGCACGTGTTGGCGGGGGCGGCTGGGGTGACAGTGTTTGCTTATAGTTGGGCCACAAGACTCAGAAGGACAGCACAGCCGGCGGTTCCCAGCACCAGAGATGCGCGCTTGCACGTGTGTGTGTGCCCGTGTATTTATAGACATGTATAGAGCAGGGCAGGAGCAATACCACCGATGGGGCACAAGAGTCACCGAGGTCACGCCTGGGGTGTCAGCTCACCGCTACAACAGACTAAAGTCACAGATGAAGGGGGAGGCTTGGGGGCCGGGGGCCAAGTCACAGAACAGTCACACAGGCAGGCCCGGGAAGAGAGGTGTCCCAGGAAGAGGAGGGGTCTGGTTAGAGGCCGAAGGGGGCCCTGGGGCTCTCAGGATGGGATGGACTTGCCTGACCCGATCAGCTGGCAGCTGGAGAGAAGCAGAGAGAAAACGGGGGAGGGCAGAGAAGGGGGAGAGCTGGGAAGGCAGGTGCAGCCTGGGCTGCAGCGCTGGGGGGAGGTGGGGAGGGAAGACGAAGCAGGGGAGGGTGTGGGCAGGGGTTCTGGATGAGAGGGGAGGGGGGACAGGGAGGGGGGATGCAGGAGCAGGAGCTGGAGCCTCTCCCTGCTCACTCGCCGGCCTCTCACGCACACGAGACAGTGCACCCGTGGGCCAGACATGTGATCGGCCCCCTCCGGCTCCCTCCTCTCTGCTCCCCTGTCTTTCAACCCACCAGCCCAGGGTCACCCTTAGTGTCAGGAGTAGGCGGCCTCGGGCCCCACGAGACTCCACCATTTCTGATGGAGAAAGACAGGGGAATACCACTGTTTGCCCCGGGAGGGCAGAGCTGAGAGGATGGCTGGAGGGAGCACCGGGGGCCCCCTGGGGTGGGCAGAAAGCACAGTAGTTCCCCATATGGACCCTGGGGAGGCAGGGAGGGCAGGAGGCCAGATGCTAGTGGCCACAGGCTTATAAGTCTAAGGGGAGCCTCAGCAGGCTGGGGGACCACAGGTCGTGTAGGTGAGGCTGGGCCCTTCCTGGTGTGGAAAAGCAGAAGAGCCAGCATCAGTGTAGGGGTGCGGGGGCAGGCAGGTCTGTGGGGCAAGTTTTACTGACCAGCTTGGGTAGAACTCAGAGAAGCCGACTTGCCCAGGTCAGCCGACACTGAGGTCCCCTGGCTGAAAAGGGAGAAGTGACACTATGGAACAACAGGCCCAGGTCCACGGGCCTGCAGGCAGGCTTCGGTGCTTCACCTGGGGCACAGGGACTGCCGTGGCCCTGTGCTGGCGGGAACAGCAACAGCAGGCACGGAGGGCAAGGCGCTCTGTGTCTGCCTGGTTGCAAGGTGGCTGCGGGCCGAGGGTGTGGCTTGGACCCTCAGGCTTGCCAAAGCCATCAGACAACCTGAGCCTTCCTGAAGGTGACTCAGTTGCCACAATAAGGAGGAGGGGTCAGACCTCCTCTGCCCTGTGGTGGATCCGGTTCCAAAGCTCCCAAGGCGGCTGCCCTGCCCCAGCAGCACACTCACATAGGGGGATGGGGGCTGCACCCCCAGGATGAATTTCGAAGGCTCCCTGACGGCCTGCTCCCTGACAGCGGCACAAGCAGCCTATCAGCTCAACACCCTGCGTGACCATCTGCACTGCGGGTCCTCGAGCCTAGAGACTTCCACAGCCCGAGAACATCCACCTAGGTGGAAGGCCCGGGTAAGACAAGTCTCAGTGGCTGTCTTCAGTCGGAGGTACTTTGGGAACCTGGGGTTGGCTTGCCTGTATGAACTTAAGTGTGTTCATACCAATATAGGAATCAAATTCTCTCTGAGAGCCAACTTCTGACTGAAGCTTATCTATCACCCTCGAGGCAGATGCCTTCTCTCAAACCTCGGTCCCTTGGAGCTTAGGCCAGATATGTGCCCTAAGCATCTCATCTTTTACTGCAGCGCTGCGTGGCCTCCATACCAATTGGACAATGGCTCCCACGGGCCGAGCATGGCGCTTTTGACTTCTCGATCCTTACAGACCTAAAGAGTTCTGTCACTGCAATGGAAAATGGTCAGAGATCCCTTCGGGCCAGGCTGGCTTTCTCTTGTGCTCCTGTGCCACCCTCCAGCCCCTCCCTCCTGAAAACCTGCCACACTCTCCAAGTCTTGAGACTCCTCTCACTCTTCCCCTCTCTGGACCCTCGTCAACGTTTTCTGATCCTCTAACTTCTCAGTCTTCACCTCCTCCAGCTCCCCAATCGGGCCTCCCCTCTTTTTTCCACCTCCTAGCCACCACACCCGTTCTGGGTGGTCCTCTTCTGGGTCCCCTCAGGGAAGTGGCGGGAATGAAGGAGGAATTAGGGTCCATGGTCCTTCCTCTCTGTCTGGTCTCTCCCAGACTGAAAAGCTTCTTGGCTCTTTCACTAACAATCCCACCACCTACACCAAAGAGTTTCCTTGTCTTACCCAAGCCTGTGACCTTACTTGTCATGATTACATGTGATCCTCTCTTCCACCCTGACCTCTGACAAAAGGGAGCAGGTTTTTAGGTCTGCCCAAGACCAAGCAGATCAGGTCCCTGTGACTAACACAACCATGGCCCCAGGCTCTGCAGCAGTTCCCAGCCCAGAGCTGGGGTGGGGCTTCCAGACTGACACAGGCAGGGCCCCCGGGGCAGGACTCACCAAGACCATTTTATTACCTGTCTCCTAGCTGGTCTCCAAGCAGCTGTGCACAAAAGTGTAAATTTTGCTAAGCTCAGGGAGATCACCCAGTCTGCCTCAGAAAACCCTGCTGCCTTCCTTAGCCGCCTGACGGAGGCGCTCCAGCGCCATACCAGGCTTGACCCTGACTCAAATGGAGGCGCAACAGTTCTGGCTACCCATTTTATATCTCAGTCAGCTCCTGACATTAATAGAAGCTTAAGAAGTTTGAGAGGACTCCCCTGATGGCGCAGATGGCAAAGCGCCGCGCTGTGAGTCTCTCCGAGGCCTCTGCAGTGCCGGTTCCATGCGGCCCGGCCAGCAAGGGTCCCACATGGCACAGCAGACCTCTCCTGCCTCGCCCGCTATTCCCTTCAGCAGTGTATTTGTCAGTCGGCCTGTTCTGTTCCCCACTCTGTCTCTAATGAATCCTCTCACCCTCCCACGTATCTGGCCTGGACCCCGGTTCTAGTGTAAATGAATAAATAAATCTTTTTTTTTTTTTAAAGAAGGCTGAGGACTGTCCTCAAACCCCTATCCAGGATCTGCTGAATATGGCCTTGACAGTTTTTAAAAACCGGAAGGAACAGGACAGGGCAGAGAGGGAACCCCGTAGTCTCCAGAAGGCTGGGCTTCAAGCTCAGGCCCTGGTAGGGCCTTGAGACTGCCAGGCCCTGCTCCTCCAACCATCACAGTGCCTGCCGCCCGACAGAGGACGACAACGGGCCCCATGGCCCCCAACCGACCACCGCTGGGAGCCTGCTTCAAATGTGGTCGAGAAGGCCACTGGACCAGACAATGCCCCAACACCTGCCAGGACCATGCCCCATCTGCAACGTCCAGGGTCACTAGAAAAGTGACTGTCCCTCCATGCCTGGCTGTGGTGGACCAGTCCTTCCAGCCCCTGCAACTCTTGCCAGAGGCGGTCTTCAGTTTGGCAGCTGAGGACTGAAAAGGCCTGGACTCATTGACCCCGATAAATTTCAAGGGGCCCAGGATAAAAGTCAAGGTAGCAGGTAAGTCCAACTCCTTTCTGGACTCTCCTTTGATATGTCGCTGGCCTCCTCCTCTGCAGACCTTCTCTGCTACAATCTCAGCAACATACTGCACAACTCCTCACCTTCCTGGGCTCAAATGGATACCGTGTCTCCCCGTCCAAAGCCCACTTTCAGTTCCCACAGCCGTCTATCTGGGTCTTCCACTAACTCCTTCCTCCAAACAGCTGAAGGTGGACCACAAACAGGCCATCCGGGACCTTCCCTCCCATGAATCGGAGTACAAATCCTTTCCTTCCTAGGTTTGGTCAGATTCTTCCGTCACTGGATCCCTAATTTTGCTTTCCTAGCCATCCACTGTACGACACAGCAGAAGCCTCCCCCGAAGGACTTCTCCAATCTCCCGGGGAGGTCTGCAGGGCCTTCCTTTTACTCACACATATCCTCCTAAGGGCACCTGCCCTTGGCCTTCCTAATCCAGAAAAGCCTTTCCTCCTGTGCACAGACGAACGTCGGGGTATGGCGGCAGGCGGCCTTTCCCAGCCTCTGGGCCCAGCCCTGTGTCCTGTCGACATCTCTCCAAGCAGATGGATCCCACCATCAGGGGCTGGCAACCCTGCCTTAGAGCCCTGGTGGCGGCAGCTCTACTCACCCAGGAACCCCTCAAACTTACTCTGGGAAGACCTGTCCAAGCACATTCCTCGCACCACCTTCAGGCCCTCCTGTCTCCCGGCCCGCTCTCCACTCTCACTCCTGCCCGCTCACAGGACTTCCACGTGCTCTTTATCGAAAATCCTCTGGCGAGTCTCACTTAGTCAGAGTGAGTCTCACTCAACCCAGCCCCTCTTCTGTCTCTGGCCCCCCTTCTGCCGCTCATTCGTGACCTAAAATCCTGGGCGAAATGCAAAACTCCAGACTGGGTTTGGCCGACTCCCCTTTGTCGGATGCCTACTGGACTCTGTCTGCAGATGGCTTCTCTTGTGAAGGTGCACGAGGTCAGCGGAGGGCTGCCTAGGCCATGGTTACCCTCGATCAGGTCATCGAGGCAGGAAAGCTGCCCAGGGGAACCACCTCCCGAAAGGCAGAACTCAGAGCACTTACCGGGGCCCTGACCCTCAGCCACCATAAGAAAGTCACCATCTATACGGATTCAACATATGCCTTCCTTATGGCTCACAGTCCTGCTGCAATTTGGCAGGAAAGGGGGTTCCTCTCCACCCAGGGGTCCCCCATCATGAACGTTAAACTTATCCTTAAGCTTCTAGCGGCCTTGCAGCCTCCAACTGAAGTCGCCATTATCCACTGTGAAGTACACCACACGGACAATTCTTATGTGACCACAGGGAATAACAAGGCTGATGCAGCACCAAGGGCTCCCACCACTCTCTCTGCTGCAGATCCTGGTCCTATTCTCTCTCTATCTGTCCCCTCCATCACTCCGACTTAGAACCTAATGAACGCCAAATCCTGAGTCTGCTCTTCCACCCCTCCTTGAATGCAAAAGTCTGGCAGCTGTGTTCCCATCGTCAAACCGGTGCTTGTGGATCACCTCAAGGGGGAGTTCGCCAACCTTCTTCTGCAGCTCACCAGCTGCGTGGACACTTACCCGGACAGGATTGGCAGGTTGATTTTACTCAACTCCCTAGTCGCAAAAAAGTTAAATATCTGCTCACAACGGTTGATACAATAACAGGTTGGGTCAAGCCCTTCCCCGCAGCTAGAGAAACGGCTCAGGGGGTAACCGAGGCCCTTCTTAACCACATTATCCCATGCTTTGGCCTCCCCACATCTGTCCTATCTGACAATGGTCCAGCTTTTATCTCAAAGATTACTCAGCAGGTCTCCGCAGCTCTGGGTATCACCTGGAAGCTTCACATTCCCCACCACCCGCAATCCTCAGGAAAGTGGAGCGCCAATGAGCTAATCAAGGGTCACCTGACTAAACTCTCCTGAGAGCTCTGCAACTGCTCCAGGAACATGCAGACCGGTACTTACCCAGTCCTGCCTGAATCTCGACCTCCTCAACTGACCTTCCCCACCGCTGCATCCAGGAGACCAAGTTCTGCTCAAATCGCTTCAGCCAAAGCCACTGCAGCCTCCAAGGACTGGTCCGCACACAGTCATTCTCATCACGCCTATAGTGGTAACACCTCTGGGAGACCCCTCCTGGCACCATCTCTCTCAGGTCAAACGTGTGCCCGAAGACAAGCAGTATGCATGTTGTAACCTGGGTCCTACTAGGATGCGCATTTCTTGTCAAAATCTCCCCTAGCTCAGTGTCCTATGTGTGGAAATTCAAAGTTAGGGAGACCTTTGTCTCAGGATCCACGGAGACTACCCACTTAGTGGGTACTGCAGAGTGCCCACAGGCCGGATGCACAGCACCCATCACTCTCACCCTAACTCTTTCATCAATTAACAACACTATGAACACCATGTTTTCTTTCTTTTACCATCAAACCTTAGATCATTGCAAGAATACCTACAAAGAATATGGGGGGTACCCTTACCCGTCATGTACAGTGCACCTTCCAGACAAAGGCCGAATGTTTTCTCCATCTGTCATAATACGGGTTTCAATACGAATCAAGTTAACTATCTTTTTCAGTTCCTTGGGACCTACGCTGGGTACAGGGAGTCCAAGCCTCAGGGTACACTGGCTAGCATTCCTACCCAGTGGCAACATTGTCCATCTCAAGGGAATATGTCCTGACACAAAATGCCACAGTCCAAGTCTCCCAGGACATCCTCCATTCAGAGCAAGTCCTACAAAATCAGCTAACATCATCAGAAAAGACCGAGACACCCCCAACCTGGATTCATATAATCCAAAACGCTATACCCTTCCTAAACGACTCTTTTGGGGCTAATACCTCCTCTTGTTTCCTCTGCGCTTCCCTTCAGAGGCTTCTACTGGCGGCAGCTCCAATTAATCACAATATCACTGCGACCAAGACAACAGACGCTGCTTGCCAGACTCCCCAACTCTCAGTCCCCCTATGGGACTCCAATCACAGCTACCCCTGCTATCCAACTGACACCCTTGTCGGCTTTCATTCCTGCACTTCTAACATTTCGGTTAAAGTTATCTATCCCTCCTTAGAAAAAAACCTCTGTGTCTTTAGCATCATCACAAAGACAGCTCCCCTCCTTGGCACAGGCCATGCTCCAAAACCGGCGGGCTCTGGACCTGTTAACGGCTAACAAGGGGGGCACCTGCCTGTTCCTCAGGGAAGAATGTTGTTATTGTATCAATGAATCAAAGATTGTAGAACAAAATGTGGAAGCCTTCATGAAACTACGCAAAGACATGGAAAGGGAAATTGGGGGCTCCAATTCCCCGCTGACATGGTTTCAAAATCCTATAGTGTCATGGCTCCTCCCACTCTTGGGGCCAATACTAATGATGACTTTACTTTTTTTTTTCTTTTTGCTCCTTGCCTCCTGAAATTCACACAGGCTCACATTCAGGAAATGTCTCCTACCACCTTTAACCAACTCCTTCTCCACCCACGTTATCGCATCCCTGCAGAAGACCCTCATAACCAGGCCTGAGCCACCCCCTTGGCTCTCTGCCAGACCAGAGAGCAGTGACGAGGGAGCAGCACCTAGAGAAGGGGTTCTCATAAACGGGCTGGCCCAGGACAAAGAGGAGCGGCGAATGTGCGTGGAGGGGCAAGGGGTGTGATGTAGTTCCCTCACAATCCCTAGGAACCATCCTTATGTCACATCAAGAGCTGGGTGCTTGATTTGTTGCCCCAGCCCCCCAGGACTAACCCCCTTTCAGGTTTCTCTTGTGGCTGCAGATTACCAACTTGAAGGGGACCCAAGACCATGGGACCCGACCCTGGGAGAGGGTTTAGGCTCGCTTGCTCTGTACTGTACCCCACTTTTAAACACTGAGCCCCAACAAAGCCTACGCTTCCCTAGTAAACTAGAAACGCTGGCAACTGCTCTGGGAGACACTGGGAAGAATTGTTTAGTTTGGTTTTCTGCGGGGTTTCTACTTCTCCACGGAGACTTTCCAATTTTTGTCTGACTCCTCCATCTCACATTCTAATTCCTTATGACCCTGGGGCCAGAGTGCCCCCAATCAGTGCTCTTTGGAGTGATCTGTTTACCCTCTGTGGATCAGATCCCAGCAAACTGACCTTCCCAGTTGGGAATCTTCCCCCAGTCGTCTCAACATGGGTTGCTCAGCTCGCCACAGGATAAACAGGCGACTGAAGCATCAATTCTGCTTGAGTCTCCTGAGGAAAAAAAGCCTTCTGTGTTAATGCATGTATGCAGACATATGTGAGATTGTAACAGATTGCTCTGAAATGGGCCTGACTGTGCCCCTGGCTGTCCCCTCACTGCCTCCTGCCATCAGCATCCACTGGTGCAGGAGCTTGAGCAGCGCTGCCTGCTGGCAGCTACTGAGTCATGGCATCCCAGAAGTGCGAGTCTGAAGACTGAGTGAAAATTCCTAAACATTTTTTCTTTAAACCAAGTTATCAGTCCATTTCTTCTGTCGTTGGGAGGATGGGACGGGGGGACTACTCACAGCACCTGGTGGAGATGTTGGTGGCATGACGTCAGATGGCAAATCTAACTTGTAAAGTGGGGTGTGAGTACAGGGGCTTGCCGTTCTCGTGAGCCTCAACTCTCTTTTTCCTCTCCGCAGTTGAGAGACTGCCAAAGGAAAAACATCTTGGGGTCTCCTGCAAGAGACCACTGGAAGTGGTTGTAAGTCATCTGAAGATGTAAGTCTTGCTCAGCCAGGCTGGGAGAGGGGTACTCCAGGGGCAGCTCAGTGAGAGGTGGAGAGCATGAAAGAAGTGGGTAAGAACCCTGGGTCTGAGTGCGGCCTCTCCGTAGCTCTGCTGGGGATCTGATTTGGGGCGACACTGTTTAAGCTCTTTGTCCACCTGTGAGTCAGGGTGCTACAGCTCTACTTAAATCTAGGCAGCATCCATGAGAGGATTGTGTGTTCATCCCTTCGTGCGGGGCCTGGTGCGCAGTGAGCCTTCAGTACAGGGCGTCGCTATGGACTTCTTGCTCTGGCAATTTCCCTCATCCCCAGCCTCAAGGGGAAGCCAGTCACTGAGGACACCCTCTCCCTTTAGGGCGGCACAGATGAGCCCTGGGTGCTCGGGATTAGGTGACCTCTGAGGTGGGAGTCCGTCTTTGCCACCTGCTTGCTGGGTGATCCCAGGGAAAGTCACATCCTTCTCAGGCCTCAGTTTCCTCAACTGAAGATGAAGTTGTTGGGCCAGATCAGTGTCTTCCAGACTGATTTGGTAGCTTTGATCATCTCTTGGTTCATGTTGCTTTCTGCCTCGGGCGAGGAGGTGAGTGGCCGCTTGGAAAGAAGGCACAGGCCGTGGTATGATCCCTCGACCATGTCTCCAGCATTCATCGTCCAGAGCTGCTCTCTCTTTCCTTCTCTGACCTTCTTGTCTTCTCTAAGCCGCTTTTCTCTTCCTCCCCTTGCCCTTGTTTTTCTCTTTTCACCTCCTGTAGATTCAGGACATTCTGCAGGTGCTGTGTCCGACCTTAACCGCTCCAATGGGGTAGCGCTCCCCCCATTGGACAGGAGGAAGGTGAGGCCGTGCCGAGACCCCCTCTCTGGCTTGGCCTCTCCCAGCGTGCATGCCCGAGGCTTGTCTGCTTGGGGTACTTGGCCTCTGGCTGATTTTATGTTGCCATCATTAACTCTCGGTGTGTCCACGTCTGCTGTTTCACCTGCTTGGTTGATCGTTGTTTTCCTTCATGCACATCTTTATCATCTTGGAGAAGATACAATACACCGTGAAGGGTGAAAGGTCATTTGGGAAGAGCTTCCAGAGCAGGGGTGTGAGATTTGGGCCTTCCAAGCCTCCAGTGTGAATGCTCAGGGGCCCGTCCTACTAGGAGAGCCTCAAACCCCCCCCCCCAAATATGGGGCTTGCCCTCTGGGCATGTCCCGCAAAGACCAACAGTCCACACTGCAGTTGATTTTCCAAAGTGATGAATTCATTTTAGCTTAGGAGTGGGAAATGCAGGTTTAGGAGAAAGGGGGCTTTTGTTACAGGTGCAAGGACTAAGGTGAGTTTTGTAGCAGAACTGCAAGTGCGTGAGGTTCACCAGAGATTAGTGGCTGGGACATCCTCCCCCACTGTCTTTTAAAAATCAACTGGACTCTTACCCATCTCCCATGGGCCCTTGGCAGCAGACACTTTGCTAGGCGGCAAGGTTGGATGTGGCAACTGAGGGAGCAGTTGGCTCTGAAGGGTCTGGAGGCTGGAGGGGTGGCTTTTGAGACTGATGTGTAGAGGTGGGCAGTGTTCATCCCCGTGGAGAGCGGGTGACGTGGGAGTCCCGGGCAGAGGGTGGGTGTAGGAGATGATCAGATTCGGAGCCCAGAGAGCGCTTGGCAAGAAGGTAAGGTGCCTGGGGTGCCCTGGGCTGGGAGATGACCTCTTCCGGATGTGGGAGGGGACACCGAGCTCTGGGTCTCCATCTGTATTGGGTGGCGTCTCATTGTTACTTCTGTCTGTCCTGGCCCATCAGAGTATGGAGATGACCGGCTCCCTCCAAACAGAGCAACACACCAAGAGCGAGCTGGCCATGAAACTCGGCCAGGTACGGGAGAAGCTGGCGGAGCTGAAGGAGCTGGTAAGGTCTGCGCTAGCTGGGAAGGGCTCGGAGGCCTCCGGGAGGGAGGTCCTTAGGCCGGGACAGAGATGGCTCCAACTCAGGGCTGGGGGGCACTGAGGACCCTGCAGTCCTGCCAGGTCCGTGAACACCTGTGCCCTAGGCTCTAACATGAAGTGGTGGGTTCCTCAGGACTGCAGGTCACCTCCCTGCTGGAGGCATGAGCCAGTAGTGGAGAGACGAGGAGACGTGGAGACATCCTGGTTCTAGACTTGGCTCTGGGTTGCGCTTCACTGAACAGGGCTGAGCCTCAGCATCCTTCACTTCAGAGAGCACTAGAAAGCAGTTCTGCTTCGGTGAGGGAAGGGGCCTGGGCAGGTGGCAAAGTCCCACAGTGCCTGCCTCAGGAAGAGGGGCCTGTGCCTGTCCCTCACATCTGTGGGCACAGATCTGGGAGATGACTTGGTGGCAGGAGCCAGCAGCAGCGGTGGTCTCCACTCTGCTGCTCCACCACAAGTCCGTTGTAGCAGTTGGTCTTCAGAGCTGCCCTTTTCTGCATGCTTCCTGGGTTATGGGCAGGACCAATCAGGTGGTCCAGTCAGCCAAGGATGAAGATGGTCCAGGGCCTCCCTGGTGGCCTAGAGGTTAAGTCTCGGCACCATCACCACTGCTGCCTGAGTTTGATCCCTGGTCAGGAGCTGACCCACAGGGCGCAGCAGACCTCTCCTGCCTTGCCAGCTGCTCCCCTCAGCAGTGTGTTTCAGTCAGTCTGCCTGTTCTGCTCACTCTACACTTTTGGCCAATACCCCAGTTCTTCTGCACAAAAAAAGAAAAATAGTCCAACCAGACTTGATGTTGGGACACCCTGAAGAGTGATATAAGCCAGGGTTAGAGGGAGCTGAGGGGCTCTGTTCCAACCTCCAAAGAAAGAAGGGGAAGACTCTGTTCCTGGCCTCCGAAGAAAGGAGTGCCAGAAGCTGAAAGAAGACAAGCAGCATCCAGTAGCCAACCTCTGCGGGAGGAAGAGAGGATGAAGACCTCTGTCAGAGACTGGGCCTCCAGTCCTCAGTCTGACATCACCGGAAAGGAGCAAAGTCTCCGGGCCTCATGTCTGAAAGAGCTGTTTGTTGTTGGTGTTGTCCAGCAACTCATAAAGAGCTTTTAACACTTGGTGTCTCTGACACCGGCTGGGATCCCAACTGAAATGGGTATTCACGGGGCATGAGGATGGGATGCCAGGATAGGCTGCAGTGGCACCCACCTGCCCGGGCTCTAAGACAAGAGAGCCGCCAAAAGCCCCAAAGCCAAAACCAAGGGCTGGAGCATTACAGTACCCATACGATAGGGGCCTACAGGCTAGAGCCTATGGAAGGATAGTGCCTGGTAGGGGACTCATCACTGTGGTTCTCAACCGTGTGCACAATTGCAAGAGACTTCAGTCTGGGAACAACCACCTTGGGGGCCTCTGCTTGTGGTGCAGCAGTTGAGTGCTGGGCTGTGAAGCTGCTGCCTCTGCTGCCCGCAGCCTCTGCAGTGCCGGTTCGCCGGCTCGATCCCTGGCCTCTGGTGAGGGTCCCACATGGCGCGAAGGACCTCTCCTGCCACCCGCTGCTCCCCTCAGCAATATACTTCGGACCTTCTACCTGTTCTGCTCCCTGCTCTGGCTCTGGTGAATTCTCTCACCCTCCTGCTCTTCTGACTTTACCCAGTGCTTATATAAATAGAAAAAAGTTCTATTTGCAGAACTTCTAACCTCCTGGAATCCCCTGTGCAGAGTAAGCAAGTGCTCTCAGAGACTCCAGCTCCCTTTAGGGTGGCAGGTGCCAGCACACCAGCAGAGGACCTTACACTACTTCAAAGGAAATTGGCACCCCCTGATCACTGCAGCACTATTTACAGTAGCCAGGCTGTGGAAGGGGTTGTACATTGATAATAGAATATTACTCATCAAGAAATATAAACTCATGCCATCTGGGGCAACATGGATGGAGCTAATGGAAATAAGCCCAAAGGAGAAAGACAAAAACATCACTTAGATATGGATATAGAGAAATTAAATAAAGGGCTAGGTTAAGCTATACCTTGAGTCTCCCAGGTGGTGCCTGACTACGGGCTGGGGCTGCAGACCAGCCTAGACATACTGGCCTGGCAGCACTGGATGGTGGACTGACCCTCTCTAGTTTGACATCAAACTTATTTGACGACAAAGCCTGACTCCTGCTGACTGAGTGCCCCATTGTCTTGTTTCACTTACACCACCACTGGGTACCCAGCCTCTGCTATTTACTGGGTCTGAGAAGGATCTTGTACTTGATGCTGCATGTAATTTTTTGTTTCCTTGTTTTTAGATTCATTTTTAATTTATTTATGCATACGAGAACTGGGGTACAGGCCAGAGGTGCACAGGGTGAGAGGATTCACCAGACCCAGAGTAGGGAGCAGAATAGGCCAATCCACTGAAATCACCTGCTGAGGGGAGTAGTGGGTGAGACAGGAGAGGTCTGCTGCCCCATGTGGGTTGCTCCCTGGTCAGTAATCAAACTCAGGTCTAAGAAGTGATAGCACTCAGACTTAAACCTTATGCCCCCACGGAGGCCCTGGTTTTTTTTTTTTTTTTTTTTTTTTACATCTTTTGATATTATTTAAAATAATAGAAGCACTCCTACTGCTCTACTTTCATAATAAACACGCTCCAGCCCTTGGCTCAGGTCAGGTTTACACGTGTCTTTGTCACCTTTACTCAGTGTCCATCTCTCACGACAGTGCAAGCTCCATGTCTCCAGGGTCCTCTCTCTGCTGCCATTGTATCTGCAGGGGAGGCAGCTTGGGGAGGCAGGAGCCAGCCAGGGAGAGGGATGCTGGCAAGTGAAGAGGAGGCAAAGGCAGAGAAGACTTGGGAGATGCTCCCTGGTTCACTGAGAAAAGCATTTCTCAAAGTGTGGTTGTGGAATCCTTGAAGTCACCCAGAGCCTGTCACAGGAGCTACGAGGTCAAACTATTTTCTAAACATCACTAAGACACCATTGGCTTTTTCACTATTTTGACATCTGCTGAGGTAAAACTTACTAAAAATGGAGCTTATATTACTAACTGCAGTTATTCTTCACAACTACTAACCTCAGAAACACAACTCAAAGGCAGTGTCTTTCAAAGTGTCTTGGTTGAAGCATTAAAAATTATCTTCATTATTCTGTCATCCTCAAATCCACATTTTACAGCACCTGATGCGAGGACACGCAAGTGCACACAGAACACTCCTTTTGTGTCCCCAACTACCATGTGCCAAGGAAAATATTTGCATGAGATGAATTAGGCTGTTTTTCTTTTTTTGTAGTCAATACCATCTTCACATGAAGGAATGAATGATAAAATCTGTGGCTATTGGATCTGGTTAATGAGCAGACCTTGTCCTGAAAATGAGTGTGTGCTCCTTTGAGAAAATCAACTGACAATTGCTAACTGACAGTAACTTCACCTTGACCAAATATAAGTGCTCAGAAAAAACCAGAATCATGGAAAATTGTGTCCTGTCACTAACTTGACAACTTCCAGTACTACTTTTACTTTTTGGATTTGTGGTGAAAAATAAAATAAATTTTTTAAAATAATTTGATTCCAGTGTAATGAACATTGAAGAGCTTTATAATTTGTGGAACAATATATTACTTTAAAAAAATCACACATTAAAACTAACTGCAGTTAGTTTTATGCAAGAGAGAACTATGGAAATGTAACTGAATAAGAAATATTTAATGATATTGTTTCAGGTTTCACTTTGCAAATAACCTGGGAGAAAATGCCAGCTGTATAGATTTAATTTAGTATCCAAGTGGAATATTCACGATAATGTGAAAACACTACTTCAACATATTTGTGTGAGGCTGTAGACATTTTTTTAATAATAAATTTTATTTTTATATTCCCCATACAATTTCAACACCTCCATTCTGAGCTGTAGACATTTTTTCATAGACTTCAACCAGAACCACAGCTAAATGCAGAAGGAAACATGAAAATCCTACTGTCTTCTAATGAGACAGACAAGAAAACACAATGAGACAGACAAGAAAGACAACTGCAAACATAAAACACATGAAAGATCCACTCTTCCCATTGCCCTGATTAAAGGAAGTTATTTAACAGGCATTGGTTATTGATTATCTATTAACAGGCATTGGATTATTATTATTATTCTAAATGAAACAACTACATGATCAAACTCGCTTTATTCCCAGTGTGGTAAGTATGGGGAGCGTTACCTCCTAAACAAGATTATACTTGGCGTCCTCCCTAATTTGTAAGACTGGACACGGATCCGGAAGGAAAATACTGAGAATCACAGACTCAGTGCTTGGGTCATGGAGACAGGGTGAGGAAGCTTTGGGTGAGGAGAGGAGGGGCCAGAGCAAAGCCCCAGGTCCCTAGTCTGGTTCTCATAGTTCCAGGCCCCAGGGCTGTGTCTAGAGCAGGAAGGTTACTGTTGGGGATACCCCACTGTCCCCTTAGCCTCCCTTCTGTCTCCACCACCTGTGCTGGGCCCTGGACACTTGTGACTCCTCCCCAGTTCTCAGTCCCCAGTGCCTGGAGGCTCCCAGGGAAGCCAATCAGCATGGCCCCCAGGTAAGTCTCCACCCACCAGCCTGGAGTCAGGAGCTCCCCAGACCCCAGAAGTGCTGGTCATGGGGTCCCCAACCCTCCTCCTGCTACTTCTCTCCAGGGCTGTGGCCCAAACCTGGGCTGGTGAGAGCAGGGAGGAGGGAAAAGGCTTCTCTGGTGGAGGCTGTTGGCTTAGGCTCCTCTGTCCCCCCACAGTTCCTCTCAATCCTAGTCCCTTTCTGTCCCCCCACCCTAGCGCCCTCTTCTGTCCCCCTGAGTCCCACTCCTTCTCCACCTGATGCCCCTTTTCAAGCTCTCGAGCCTCCTCCCTTCCTGAACACGTTCTCCCCTCATGCCCCATCTCCCTGGGACTCAGGACCAGTGCAGGGAGGAGGTTCAGCCCAACTTTCACCCCTTCCTGCCCCCAGGCTCCCACTCTTTAAGGCTTTTAGAAATCAAGACCTCCCAGCCCAGCCTCCAGGAGCCCCGGTACATCACAGTGGGCTACATGGACCACACACAGTTCAGGAGGTTTGACAGCAACTCTCCAGGTCAGTGTGGAGATGCTGGAGCCCAGGGCGGAGCAGGTGGGGCAGGAGGACCTGGACAAGGAGAGAGAACCAAAGACAATAGGCACAGAGGTTCAAAGCTGCCCTAATGGCTCCTGGAGGACCTGCATGGCTGCTACAACCAGAGCTAGGATAGTGAACAATGCTTGCCCAGGGCCAGGTCATGCTCCCATTCCCCAGAGACCTTTGCCCCTAGCCAGGGTCGCAGTGATTCCCAGAGGCTATGGCACCTGCCATAGTGGAGGAGGGAGTTTGGGTAAAGCACGAAATGAACAACCTGTAGGGCAGGTACTTGGAGTGGATCCCAAGTCTCCTGGAGATGGGGAAGGAGGCGCTGCAGCTCAGAGGTAAGAGGGGCTACAGGGCCTTTGATCTCCCTGAGGCTCACACCCTACAGGGAAAACTGAATGGTCAGAAATGCGCCCCCTTCTGGTTAGAAAGAGAACTGTCTCTCAAGTTTTCAAGCTCTGGGATGGAGACTGGCCCAGAGGGTCCTATTGTATCTGAAGGACAGTTAAGGAATCCAGTTTCTCCTCAGAAAGAGGGGAGACCACCCCTGAAATCACCCTGCACAGGACCCTTTTCACCAGCAGCCATCGTAGGAACAATGAGTTTCTCTCTTGAGATCTTGTTTTTTGGTCAGAGAGCATTTTTGGAGATCTCACTCCTGCCTGTCTGTATTATCACCCTCCACCCAAGACAGCAACAAAATGTTTAGAGACCTGCATCCCACCCTGCGCTCTCACCTGCTATCCCAGACTCCCAGACCAGGCTGGTTTCTGGGGTTTGTGCTACCTCCCTCCAAGCATGTTTTCCTGTCCATTCTGAGGATGGTCATGAGGCTGCTTCAGTGACCATAGAGGAAATAGCAACCATAAAATGTCCGATTCTTCCCGCTCAGGCCCCCAAAGGGCATGTGTGACCCAGCACCCCATCTCTGAGCATGACTTCACCCTGAGGTTCTGGGCCCTGGGCTTCTGCCCTGACCTGGCCCTTTACATGGAGCTGGTGGAGACCAGGCTTGGCAGATGGAAACTTCCGGAAGTGGGCGGCTGTGGTGGTGCCTTCTGGAGAGGAGCAGAGATACATGTGTATCTTCAGCATGAGGGGCTGCTGGAGCCCCTTATCTTGAGATAGGGTAACTAGGGGGACTTGGGCACGGAGCCCATTCTCAGGAGAATCAGGAGCCCTTTGAGAACTTCTAAGGGTCAGACTAAGGACTGGGGTCTCCCCTTCCCTTCCCTTCCAGTGCCCCCTCCTCAGCCCTCCATCCCCACTGAGGGCATCACTGCTGGCCTGGTTCTCCTTGGAGCTGTGCTCACTGGAGCTGCAGTGGCTGCAGCTGTGATGTGGAGGAAGAAGCGCTCAGGTGGGGAAGGGAGTGGGGGAATCTTGTCCACTGGGGGCTTCTATGTCCCAGGGAGAACTTGCCCTGCCTGGTTAATGGGAAGTACCATCCACGCATGTGTGTTGCCCAGAGGGCATTTGGTTCAGTCCCCCCTCACCTCCTTTCTTCATTTTTCCCAGTCCTGACCTGGGTCTTTAGTCACAGTATTCCAGGATTAGAAGATTCCTTAAAGACTGCGTGGGCTGACTCCTCCCTTGTCTCACATGATGATTCTTCCCACAGGAAGACAAGGAGGAAGCTACACTCAGGTTGCAGGTAAGTGTGGATCAGGGGTTTGATCCCTGAGGCCTTGGGGATAGTGTTGATGAAGCCATTCAGTTTCCATTCATGATGGTGATTTTCATGTCTTCAAATCTTAAGGCCACTTATTAATGGCTCAGCTAACCATACAGACATTCACCTCTTTGACTTCAACTGTGGACAATAATTTACATTGTGGGGTAGAATTGGAGGGGCATTCTTCCTTTGAAGGAAAGAGACCACAGTTATGTGAAGAAGGTGACGAAGGAAAGCACAGCAGCAAGCAGGAAATGGTTGTAAAAATGAGAAATTAGGGCATCACTGGTGGTGCAGGTAGTTGAGTGCAGTGCTGTGAAGCAGTCCACACCCTGTGCAGTGGCACGGCAGACCTCTGCTGTCTTGCCCGCTGCTCCCCTCAGCAGTTTATTTCATCAGTCTGCCTGTTCTGTTCCCCACTCTGTCCCTGGTGAATCCTCTCACCCTCCCGCACATCTGGCCTGCACCCTAGTTCTTGTATAAATAAATCTTTAAAAAGAAAAGAGAGAGAGAGAAATGACTCAACGCTGACTTTACAAAGACTGAGCACATTATTTTTTTTTGGTACGTCATGGCGTGTTCTGTCCTTGTTGTCTTCCATGGATTTTATGGTTTCTGGTCTTAAGTCCCAGCCTGTTATCCATTTTGAGTTGATTTTTGTGTGAGGTGGGAGACAGTGCTTTAGTTTCATTCTTTTGCACGTGGGTGTCCAGTGTCCCCAGCACCGTTTATCGAAGAGCCTTTCCTTGTGACCCCCTCATCTTAACCTTGTCTACATAAACTTCACTGGATGGCACGTTGGAGAAAGGGGTTTACTTCTTCCCATCAGTAGTTGTATTTTAAAATTACAATTCATTTTACGTTCTCCATTGTCTTTCAGCAACCTTAGGTATTTACCTGGAACTATTTCAAAAGCACTTGAAACAATTGAAAGATTAGAGGCATATGTCCATTACAGAGGAAAGTGAATGAAGGGTCCATCTGGATCAGGACCATTAATATCTGACAAGACAGAACAGGGAACAGTGTGGGCTGACAGAACAGCAGGAACAGGCCCTGAAGGGCTGGGAGAGGCAGTGAGGGGGTGAGTGTCCTTCCTGCAGGGTGTCCAGGATCCCCTAGTGTTGTCCAGGGACACCTGCCCTGTGCTCTGTACCCCCCTCTTTTCCCTCTCCACTTGGAACAAAAGGAAGCACTAATGGGGAGACATGTGTCCTCCTGGGGCAGTTTTGAGTCCAAGTCACTTCCTGCTCCCCTCCCCATGAGGTGGGTGGATTTAGGGGCTGTACTGTGCTGAGAGCTGGGGTGGGGGTGGTTTATATCCTGCAGCTGCAGCCCCACCCCCCAGGAAGTCTGGCTGGTCATCTACCCTGGGGAGAGGGGGCGTGGTAGTGCCAGAAAGGCACAGAGCTGATTCTCTATGATCTGAGCAAACGTGTAAAGAAAAGCCCTGGAGTCCTGGGGGGCTTTCTCAGGCTTTTATTGATCTTTTACATGTAGTGCGGCAACCAGGTACACAGCAGACAGGGGTGCTGGGGTGCCAGGAGCTGGCACTCTTTACTGGGTTCTCTGGCAGTTGTCCCTCTCCTGTGTTCTTTGCTTCTCTTGCCAATATAAATACTGCAGCCCTGGCCCACAGAAGTAAACAATACAACTGAATATAACAGTGTAACAAAATGCAGGCTTCCATCAGGCATGCGATGCTAATGGCGGGAGGGCAGAAGCCTGACAATCATTTACCCCACAGGGTGGGTAACTTTCAGTGTTTTGTTGGGAAACTGTTATCCCACTGTAATAGGATGGTCTCCAGGAAATGGGGAGGTTCCAGGTTTCCTGCCCCACCCAAAAGGAGGGTGGAGCTGAGCAGGGAGATAAAAAGCTGCTGAGGAGACTGAGGAAAGAGGATGGAGCCAGAGGAGACCTGGAGGAGGCACATGGAGCGGAGAGAAACGTGAAGAAACTGCGCTTGCCTATTGGTCGTGGACTGGGTGACACAGATGTGGATGAGACCTGTGGGGAGGTGACAATGGCAGCTTTTATCTTTGATTTTGATTTTGCTCTTTTCCTCCCATACTTGTCTGGTTGTTTCTGATCCTTTTCTGTGGGTCCCCACTGGAGGATGCTTTAGACTTGGGGCAGGCTTTGGGGCCTTGCTCGGGGCCAATCCCATTGGGGTAGACTTTTACCCACGAGGGGATGGATAACTTTGGGTGCTTGATTTAGAAACTATATTCTTTGTCTTTTTTGTACTGTTCCCTAATTGTATTAAATTTACTTTTCATTAAAGTCTCATATGTTTTGTGTTGATGGGCGCATGGCAGAACCTATATAGAGCAGGCAGGTTTGCGGGGTCAGGGTGCCCGTCTCCCTGCCCTGTAACATCATCTTCCCTTCCCCTCTGGCGCTCCTCTGGTGTGTTCTTTCACACTCAGAGTGTGCTCTGCCTTTATGAGGCAGATGGCAAAAGCCATTTGGAGCATACAGATTTGGGTGTCCCGGGTACCCCTCATTCTGCCTAACCGATTGAGGGTGTTTTCTCTGATCATGACTCATTTCCCTTCTCTATTGCTCTGCCTCCACTGGATCCTCACCCAGAGACAGGAATCCCCCAGGAGGAGGACTAAGCCCTCAGTGGGGATCTGACCAGGTTCCTGCTGTTTGAGGCAGGACCTTGTCTTCAGCCCTGGCAGGTCAGGGCTGGGGAGGGACTGACCTTCAGGTAAACTAAAGGAGCAGACAGAGCAGAATAGAATAGGGGCCTGTGGGGGGGGACCCCAACTCCTTGGGGACAATATTGTGTGTCCTGATGCTTCTCCATGACACCTGCTCACACTGAGGGGCATAGGACCATAAGCAGGTGCTGGCCTGTCCTTCATGGGGGGCCTGGGTCTGGGGGGTCTGACCTGGGAAGTCACTGGGTGATGAGGAGGAGGGAAGAGCAGTTTGCACCCGGGACCAGGTGCTGGGAATGGAGGGGTCCAGTGTTTTGAGCAGAGTGGGTCTGGGGTGTGGGTTCCACGGGGTGGGAAGGGAAGGGAGGATGTTTTTTTCCAATAAACCTCTTGGTCTCTAGCAGCACAGAGGCTCAGCAGCCCTGAGAGGAGCCAGGTCTGTCCTTGGTCTCAGGGCCTAAGGAGTCACCAGGAAGGGCCCTGCTCCTGCTGGTGGGGGTCCCTGGGCCCTTCTCCCCCCTGAGCCCAGAGCTCCTGGCTGCCCTGCTCCTCTGTGTGGGCCTGGCTGCCTCTTGCCCTGTTTCTCCCCAGCCCTGAGGAGATGGCGCCTGCTCTTGTCCCAGCTCTGTGCTCCTTGGGGACAATAGCATCAGCCTTGTCCCAGCTCTGCCTCCTCCCCTCCCTGCTGCTCCTCCTCCAGCTGCTCCCCGGGGTCCAAATGTAAGTGTGATGACCGAAGGGCATGATGGCTCAGAGTAGGATCTGTATGAACCCATGCAGAAGTGTGAAGGAGTCCTTGAGCCCTCAATGGCTTTTTCAGGCTTTTATTGGGATTTTCAGGCTCTTATTGGGCACACCCCTGCCTGCCATATGCCTGGGGGCCAGGAGGCTGGCAGGCCTCATAGCTCCCGGTGAATCTTCACTTTTTTTTTTTTGCTCCCCGCAGCAGTGTATTTCAGTCAGTCTGACACTCTGGTGGATCTCTGGTGGATCCTCTCACCCCCCACCCCTTTCCTCATCGCAGGCCTTACCCCAGCTCTTGTATGCATAAATAAATAAATCTTTAAAAAAAAAAAAAGAAAAAGTATCTTCACTCTTTCTGGGCGCTCCAGCATTCTCTCATGGTCTTGTTCTCTCACTTCTGGTCGTTTTCCATTCTGCGACACCGCCCTTACAAGCCCCGTCTCAGCCCAGGTGCACCCACCTGCGCATGCCCACACCCTTCTCGGGTGCCCGCCATGAGACATGCATTCAGGACCACAGGGATCCATCATCAATCCTAATGGCGAAAGAGCAGAAAAGCCTGACAATCATTTACCCTACAGTGTCCCTCCCTGTTCTGTGGAAGTGGAAACTGTCCAAAGTAATGTTGAAACTGATGGTGAAGGGGAAAGCAATGAAACAACTGATGCAGTAAAAGGGCCCATCACACCCGCCTGGCACAATTAGCACGTTTACCATCTTAGCATTTGCAAGTTCCTCTCTGAGCAATTTATGACTTGACTCTTTTTTTTTTTTTAAGATTTTTATTTTATTTATACAAGAACTGGGGTACAGGCCAGATGTGCGGGAGGGTGAGAGGATTCACCAGAGACAGAGCGCGGAACAGAACAGGCAGACTGACGAAATACACTGCTGAGGGGAGCAGGGGGCGAGACAGGAGAGGTCTGCTCGCCAGGTGGGTTGCTCCAAGGCTGGCGGGGATCAAACCGGCACTGCAGAGGCTGTGGACAGCTTCACAGCGCTGCGCTCAACCGCCTGAGCCACCAGGGAGGCCCTGGTCTCTATCTTAACTGGGCCTCATTCCAAAAGAAAGGAGTCAAGTGGCTGGCTCCTTTCCCCTCCCATAGCACAGATCCTTGTCTAACCACCCCCCACCCCCGCCTTTGTCTAAACAGCCCTGTGCTCTACCAAATGGCCTGTGCACTACAAAAAAAAATGAAATCTGTCAAATTTATCAGCGTAACGAATGCTGAAATTCCTGAGTATAAATGGAAATCTTTGTATATGTTGGTGGCCCAGATCTTAGGGGGAGACTCTCCTGTCTGGTGCCCACTAGTGTGATAATAATGAAACCTGTACCCACTTGTCCTTGGAGTGCCCTTTGTTCCTTTCTAGCCTGGCAAAATAGTTTTCAAGTAGGTAGGGCCCTGGGGTCTGGAGCTCTTCCTTCAGGAAGGATGGCTGTGTGTGGGGACCCTGGCTCTAGAAAAATTGGGGTACTTCCCAGGGGAGGGAGAGGGATCAAAACAGAAGAGGGAAGAACACAAAGGATAATGCTGATGGTGCGTGGGTGAACTGGTGGTGGGAATTTTAAGGGGACTACACCTGAGAGTGTTACAGGGCAGGGAGAGGGGCACCCCAGAACCCCCAAACCTGCCTGCTCTAAATAGGTTCCGCCATCTGCCTCATCAACACAAAACATATAAGACTTTAATGGAAAGGAGCTTTAATACAATTAGTAAACAATACAGAAAAGACAAAGACTATAATTTCTCAATCAAGCACCTAAAGCTACCCGTGCCCTCGTGGGTAAAAGTTCACCCAAACAGGATTGGCCTCGAGCAAGGCCTGAAAGCCTGCCCCAAGTCTAAGGCACCTTCTGGTGGGGACCCACAGAAAAGGATCAGAAACAACCAAACAAGTCTGGAAGGAAAAGAGCAAAATCAAAATCAAGACAAAAAACACCATTGTCACCTCCCCGTGAGTCACCCACATCTGTTTCAACCAGTCCACGACCAAAAGGCAAGCACAGTTTTTTCACAGTTCTCTCTGCTCCATGTGCCTCTTCCAGGTCTCCTTCTGGCTCTCTGTCCTGCTTCCTTCCTTCTCCAGTTTCCTCCTCCAGCTTCTGCTCCTCCCTGCTCAGCTCCACCCTACCTTGGGTGGGGCAGGGAACCTGGAACTTCCCCTTTTTGTGGGCACTACCCTGTTACAAGAGGAGAAAGCATACATTCCACAAAAATGTAGAATGATGTGGTAGATAGATAGATAGATAGATAGATAGATAGATAGATAGATATAAAAGATGGGGGTGCTCTCCAAAAACTATTGTGATGACATAGTTAAGAGCAGTCTCAGAGCTGCAACAAGAGGGGGAGGGATGACAATTGCTCAGTCAGGGGATATGATGTTTCAAAAAGTGAACTATCAAAAATGTGAAAATACCTATCCCCTCATTTTTTAATTTTGATTTATTTGTATCAAACACTTGTCAGTTAACTTAGGGGGAAGAAACAGACACCTTATAAGGGAAAACCAATCAGGTTAACTTCAGACTTCTCTGAAGAAACAATAACAATAATAACAGTACAAAACAATAAAGCAAAAACAGACAATTATAAATGAGAGACATCCTGCAGGGGAGGAGGAGGGAGAGGGATCAGAGGGAGGAAGGGAGGAACACAGGGGTCTGTGGTGATGGTGGACGGATACATTGGTGAAAGAAATTCTATGGGGACTACACCTGAGGGTGGGGGAGCAAATATTTTTTTAAAAATGAACAATGTTGTAAAAAATAAAAAAAAATTAAAAAATTAAAAAGAAAAGAAACACTTGTCAGTTACTAATTCATTTAACTCCACCAATATTTGTATGTTATGTGCTTGGTGCTGTGTACAAAACAGAGACATTCCCTAACTTCAGAGAGCTGCTTTCATGCAGGAGACAGTGAATAATAAAGACAAGAAACCCACCCCATCCTGTAGAGGGGCTGAGAGGAGGGACAGGCAGGGAGCAGGTGGGGCAGCAAGAAAGGAGGGTGTGGGGGCAGCTGTGTCCATCAAGGGGGTCAGTGCAGAAGGTGGGATGGAAGCAAAGCCCTGGGAAGGGGATGTTCGGGAGTGAGGTTCCCATGGAAGGAACATCCTGTGGGGTGCTGGCTGGTGCCCGGGGTGCAAGGGCAGAGGGGATGAGGATCAGCTAGAGCAGAGGGAAAGGGAGGGACACAGGAGTGGGTGTCATAGGCCTGGGAAGGGGCCACCCTGTGAGGATGGGGGTGACTGTGGGGATGGGGAGCCCCTGCCAGGCTGTGAACAGACCAGGGCCTGGTTCAGCTCCCAGGTGGCAGGAGAGACTAGTCTGTGTGTCTCCAGGTGAGAGAGGAGGGGCTCAGGCCAAGCTGGGGCAGCACAGGTGAGAAGTGGCTCTTTGAAGGTGCAGGGGGCTCCCAAGGACAGCACAGTCCTGTCCTGTCTTCCTAGGCCTCATCAGGTGAAGGGCCCTGACTGGGGAGCAGGCTGGGTGAAGATTTTTCTTCTTCTTCTTCTTCTCTCTCTCCTTTTTTTTAAAGATTTATTTATTCATTTATACAAGCACTGGGTACAGTCAAAAGCACGGGAGGGTGAGAGCCAGAGCGGGGAGCAGAGCAGGCAGACTGACGAAGTACACTGCTGAGGGGAGCAGCGGGCAGCAGGAGAGGTCTGCGCGCCATGTGGGACCCTCCTCCGGTGCCCGGGGAGCAGCCGGGGATCAAATCAGTGCTGCAGAGGCTGTGGGCAGCTTGGCAACCCAGCGCTCAACCGCTGCGCCACCGGGGAGGCCCTCCTCTTCTTTTTTTAATTGAGGTAACATTAATTTACACACTGCATAGATGTGAGGTGTAGAGCTTCTCATCAGGCAACTGTATATTTCACACATACCCATTAGCAAAAGTCCAATCACAATCATTCACCAAGATATTCCCTGTACCCTCCGTCTTCTCTGGTCACTGCCATTTTGTTGTGGTCGTTGATTGCTTTTTTCCCTTCATAGTCCACAAATAAGTACAATCCTATGTTTTCTGTCTTTCTCAATTTGACAAAGCTTAATTCCCTGAAATTCTATCCACATTGCTGAAAATGGCGAGATTTCTTCTTTTTGCAGTATCTGAGTACTATTCCATTATGTGTGTGTATGATGTATGTAAATCACATTTTGTTAATCCTTTCATCTGTTCTTTAGAACTTGGGTTGTTCCCTATTTTGGCTATTGTAAATAGCACTGCAATGAAAATAGGGGCCCTGTCTCGTTTTGAATAAGTGTTTTGTTATTCATCAGGTCAATATCCAGAGGTGGAAATCCTGTATCATATTGCAATTCTTTTTTATTTTCTTGAGAACCACCGTATTGTTTTTCCAAATGGCTGTACCAATTACATCCAACCATTAGTGCAAAGGGTCCTTTAACCCTTGTTCCTCACAGAATTTATTTCTTGACTTTTGATAATAGACATTTTTACTGGTGTGAGCAGAAATCTAATTGATTTTTTCAAATGTTGACCCATCCTTGTGTTGCTGAGATAAACCCCACTCTGTCATGATGTGTGATCCTTTTTCATGTATGGTTGAATTTGGTTTGCTAAGGTCTTGTTGAGGATGTTTGCATCTATGTTCATCAGGGATTAGTCTGTAGCTTTCTTTTTGTGTGATGTCCTTCTCTGCTTTTGGTATCAAGGGAATGTTGGGCTCATGAGATGTGATGGCAGCATTCCCTCTTCCTCTGTGTTTTTGAAGAGTTGAGAAGTCAGGTGTTAGTTCATCTTTAAAGAGTTTGTAGAAGTGACTGAAGATGTCTGGTCCTGGACTTTGTTTTTCAGGAAACTTTTGATTCATGTTTTAGTGTCTTTGCTTGTAGTTGCTTTGTTCTGAATCTTCCTTACTCAGTCTCAGAAGGTTTGTATACTTCTAAGAATTTGTCACTTTTTTCCAGGTTATTTGAGGTCATTCAACTTATTGACATATAGATATTTGGTATTATGACATATAGATATTTGGTATTATGATCTTTTGTATCCTAATGTGTCTGTTGTAACTTCTCCCCTTTTGTTTCTTATTCTATTAGTTTTTTTTTTCCTTTTTTCCTCCTTGAAAGTGTAGTAAAATATTTGTCTGTTTTGTTTATTTTTTTCAAAGAACCATATTTTGGTTTCATTGATTTTTTTGTCTCTCTTTGATTTCTTTGTCATTTATTTCTGCTTTAATATTTTTTTCCTTATACTGTCTCTTGGTTTCAATTGTTCTTTCTAGCTGTTTAGATTCTTTACCTGAGCTCTGTCTTGACTCTAGGTGTGGCCTGTATTGCTCTGTATTGCCCTCTTAGTGCTGCTTGTGCTGTGTCATTTGTCTCAAGGTATTTTTAAATTTCTTGGTTGTTTTCCTTCTTAACCCAAGAGTGATTTGGTAGTGTGTCGTTCAATATTCACATGTTATTTTTCCCCCTGGTTTCTTTTTATGGTTGATTCGAGTTTGATACCATTGTTATCAGAGAGATAATTGTATGATTTCAGTCATCATGAATTTATGACACTTGTTAGATGACCCAACAAGTGATGTATTCTGGAGGCTATTCCATGTGCACCTGACAAGAATATTATTTAGCTTTTTGGAGTATAGCGCCCTATAAATATCTATTCAGCCCAGATGGTCTAATTTCTCACTTAAAGTTATAGTTTCCCGGAGTTCTGTAGGGTGATGTGTCCTTGATGAAAGTGGAGTGTTGAATTTCTTTACCACTGTTGTGTTGCTGCCAATATCTGTTTTCAGATGTGTTAATATTTGCCTTATGCATTTTGCTGCTCCTTTGTTTGGTGCATGTGTGTTGATGAGTGTTATGTCTTCCTGATGTAGGATTCCTTAATCGTATGATGTTCATCTCTGTCTCTTGTTACCTTTTTTTCTGGAAGCTTATTTTATCTTATATGGCAGCCCCTGCAATTTTGGGGGTGCCCCATTTTCTTGTGTTTTTCCCAAGAACTGTTTTGATCCAGTCTCCTGGAGACAGCATAAAGTTGGGTTTTATTTTTTGGTACAACCAGTCACTCTGTGTCTTTCTCTTTGGTGAGTTCAATTCATTTGCATAAAGGGTGATGACATGATGACTTACTACTGCCCTTTTGTCTTTAGTCAAATCCAGCCCAGAAATGTGTGGTATCTGGAGAGGTTGGTGAGGGCTCCAGGGAACCTGCCTCATAGGTTCCCTGGTCAGATTGCAGGATGGTGTCAGGCGAGAGGCCCAGACATTAACCAGGCAGCTGGGGTTCAGACCTGGACACTGCCATAACCCCTCAGGCTCCATGTCCTTGTTTCTGAAGGGGAATGTGGGGGAGGGATAGTATCAATTCCCAATTCACAGAGTGCTGGGGAAGAATCCCCGAGGTGACACAGAGAAAGTAACTGCTGAGGTATGTAGCCGGCCTTCAGTCAGCACCCTGAGCCACTTCTGTTCCTGTGCCCACCTCTGGCTTTTGAGACCCAACTCCCATGCCCCCTTCCTGCTGAGGAAGGAACCTCCCTGGCTCTGTGTTGGCCCCCTCCGAGGCAACTACTGCAGCCCTTGTCTCCTCACACACCCCAGGCTGCAGGACCAGGGCGGGGTCACGTGGTTCTCTGTGACCCCAGCACCCTGTGGAGTATGTTCCTGGGCAACAGCATGCATTGGGCTTGGGGACCCCAAATGCCTGACTGCAAGTCTGCGCCATCAGAGTCACCTGGGGTGTATTTAGAGAGAAGTTCCCAGGCCTGTCCCCAGAGGCAGAGAGTGGGCTCTGGCTGCCCAGGGCTGGGGAAGGGAAGATCCTTCCACACTGATCACAGCCCTTCAGATCCACCAACATCTCATCCCCATCGCAGCCTCCTGAGACCCAGAGCAGGAGCCCCTGAGCACGGACCCTCCTGCTGCCTCCCCCTCAGAGACTGTGCGAATTGCCAGATCTTTGTTTAATGTGCAAAGGATGAAGTGATTGGTACAAACTATTAAAAAAATTAAGGCAATAAAGTGATCAGTGTCTGTTTTCTTACAAGAAATAGTGGAGACTGAATAAGTCACGTGACAGTCAAGGTCCTGATAGCAATGAGCTGTCAGACAAGGATTCCACATCCCCTGAAGTGTCTTTCAAAATAAACCTGATTTAAAAAAATTATTCCTAGTGTTTTAAGATTCCATTTAATGTTGCTGTTCATTTTTTTTCACATTATCCTCAGAGCGGTGTCTGCAGGATCAAGGCACAGAGGGACTGTCAGCAGCCTGGGGCTGTGAGCAGGGTTGACTCTGACCCACCTGTAGGGAGTGGGGCCCTGGAGCCCCAGAATCAGTCCCAAGGGCTGGTCCTCCAGGGAGGCACAGGCCTTGCTCTGCCTTCCTCTTGGATCCCTGAATCTCCCAGACACCCCAGCATTGGGGAACTGAACGGGGATGTTCCGGATGAGGAAGGGGACTCCCCTTAACTATTATCTCCCCCATCTCCCTGCCATCTGCAGCATCAAGACAAAACATGGAAGACCTTTCATGGAAAGGATTTTTAATACAGTTAGTGTGCAACAAAGACAAATGAAAGAATAAAGTTTCCAAATCAAGCACCAAAGTCACCATCCCTTGTGGGTAAATGTTCAGCCAAACAGGGTTGGCCCAAGCAGGGCCTGAAAGCCTGTCACAGTCTAAAGCACCTCCTGGCGGGACCCATAGAAAAGGGGGGACAGGGCTGTCAAGTCTGGAAGGAAAAGAGCAAAATCAAGATAGAAGCTGCCATTGTCACCTCCCATGGATTTCTCACCCATGTCTGTGTCACCCAGTCCAAGGCCAAGAAGCAAGTGCAGCTTCTTCACGTGTCTCTGCCCCATGCGCCTCCCCCAGGTCTCCTTCTGGTTCCGTCCTGCTTCCTCCCTCCTCAGCCTCCTCTCAAGCTTCCTCTCCCTGCTCAGCTCCACCCTTCTTGGGTGGGGCACGAACCCAGATCCTCCCTTGGGGGCCCCCCTGTTACAGTCCTCTCCGTCACCAGCATGTGCATATGTGTGGGTGACACCTGCCCTGCAAGGACAGGCAAGGCCCCAGATGTGCGCAGTTCCCTGGGCAGTTACAGGCCAGCACTGCTGCATCCCCCAGGGGAGACAGACGCTCCAGCTCCCCAGTGAGAGCCTATATCACCCACACAGACCTTCCCCCTCAGTGTCCCCCCTGTGGCCCCTTCCCTGCCCGGTCCTCTCTGGCTCCCCCTGCACCCCTTCCCACCTCTGTCCCCTAAAGTCCCCATTTCCATCCTCTGCTCTATTTTCCAGGAGCTTCCCCATCTTCCTAGCCAGTGCCCTGGGGGCTCTCCTAGGCCCCTCCCCTCCTCCAAAGGATGGAGAATGTAAGGTGATTCCCAGGAGGAGGGGCTTTCGTCCTTGGAAGCAGAGGCAGAAACAAATGACAGGGACCCTGGAATCTAAGTTTTCATATAAAGAGACTGAGGCAATCTATATATTTGGGGATTTGCCCAGAACCTAGGAACCAATTATGTCCTGGAGACCACTGCAGACTAAAAATAAGGACAGTGAAACTGACGCAGACTTGGGCGCCCCCTTGTGTGCAGATCCCTGTCCTGCCGCTGGGGGCCCAGGGAGCCTGGGGAGGGCCTGGCTGAGCAGGAGAAAAGGCGGCTCTGGGCTCCTGTGCTCAGCCCTGTGGCCACACGGGGGCGCTGCCGCGCTGCTCCGGATTCTGGTGGAGCCGCCAGGTCGGGGCGGGGGGCTGAGGTGGGCAGAGTTGGGGTTGCTGGAGGGAGGCGTTCTGGGATGAGATGCTCTGTGAGGAGTCAGAGCAGCAGGGCTCAGAGGAGAGGAGACTCCGGAGCCTGCCCTGTGTGTGAGGTTTCCGTCTTTTCTCCCCAGAACTCCTCTCTCCAGTCCCTGGACAGTGATACCTGGGAGAATCGGAAAAGAGAAAATTTTTTTCTTCTACAACCTATTCAATATTGAGGGCATTTTTTAAAAAATAATATTTAGGGCCTCCCTGGCGGCTCAAGGAGCTAAGACATAGCACTATGAAGCTCTCCGCAGCCACTACGGCGTGAGTTTGATCCCCAGCCAGGGAGCTGCCCATATGGCACGTCAGACCTCTCCTGTCTCGCCCGCTCTTCCCCTCAGCAGTGCATTTCAGGACATCTGCCTGTTCAGCTCCCCACCCTATCTCTGGTGAATCCTCTCACCTCCACATTTCTGGCCTGCACCCCAGTTCTTGTATGCATAAATAAATCTTTATAAAAAAATAAATTGATCTTAAAAAAATAACATTTAAAGAATACTATCAGATTTATAGAAAAGTTGCAAAGGCAGTACAGGTCTTGTTTATCCCACACCATTTCCATGTTGTTAACATCCTACATGAATACTTTTATTTTTTTACAACTAATGCAGCTATGTTGACATAATTACTAAATGCCATCTTTGCTACTGTCCATTTTATGCTCCATAATCCCATCCAGTTCGCCTGGATGACAGTTTCTCAGATTTTCCTTGTTTTTATAACATTGACACTGGTGAGGAGTGATGTTTGGGAGAGGTGTTGGGGTCACAGATGAGGGTTCTTGGGTCACCTCTAAGAAAAGCGTCACCAAAGTCCTCCTTTCAGTAGCGTGTGGGCACACACACACACACACACACACACACAAGGAAAGAAGATGATGCTTGCGCAGACACCAGCAGGCAGGAGGAGCTGCCCCTGGAGAGGGTGGGTGTGTGAGGAGAAGCCTGTTAGTAGAGGCTCATTAGAACTCTGTTAGTGTGTGTGGTGTGGAATTACACATTTTAATAGATGTGAAGCTGTACTCCAAAGATTTATACAGTGTTATAAAGTAGTGTAACACACACACACACACACACACATATATTAATTATTGCTTTTGGGTATTTTGCTTACATAACTGCTAAAAGCCATGATCCATTACGGAGGTCTTACTATGTGGGCCTCTTAGTTGAATCATAGTCTCTGGTATACTATCAGCTTTCCAATCCTCAGATATGGAGGAAATTTCTAATTCCATTTATACCACATCTAGGTCATGGGTAAGAAAATGTTTACTCCTCCGTTGATCTATGTAGCCAATATCTGCATCAATAATATAGAAAATCCTTGAATTTCCTCAAATTATGTCCTGGAAAATGTTCCTCAAATTATGTTCCCTGCAGTTATTTCATTGTTTTCCTTTCCTTTCCAGTCTGATTTGGCTAATTTTAATGCCATTCCAATAGGGAACTTTGGGAGAGAAAGAAATAGATGAGATAGTAATAAATCACTCCTTGAGTCTTGTAGCCCTAGGAAAATCAAGTGTCCTCTGTGGTGGCGAAAAGAGATGATTTCCCGATGCAGGAGCACTCACACTGTAATGGAAATGCAGGGTTGGATTGCCTTGGGTTTGATCCCTAGCACATTTTGGAACAGGGCCCGAGTCCTATGTCATAAGCCTATATAACTGACCTGGGACCTGGGTTCCAAGGAGGACAATGGACTTGTGACTCATGCATGCACACTTCTCTGCCCCACTGGGGGCATTTTGTGGCACCACCCTTGTAGAGATTTGGGCCCAAGACCTGTTTCCTGAGGTGAGGTTCCCCAAACTGTGTTTGCATGGAATAGCTGTGAGCCATCCACAAACTTCCACAATGGAGTTTCCCTTCATGTATTTAAGTTTCATTCTATTGTGTAGTGATTTGTGGACTAGACAGTGTAGCAGAAGTACACTGAAGCAAGTTGATTAAGAGTGGATAAATGAATAAAGTGTAACAGAATTAGCTGATTGATTTATTCTCAAAATGTTTATACTTCAGTTAGTTTATGCTCTAGTTTGAGTTACCATGTTTATCCCTTCATCATATTGCTCTGTTAGTATTGTTGGTAGAGTTAAGTTAGCATTGCTAGTATTTAGTGAGGTTAGTGAATACTTTTTGAGTACTATTAATACTAGATTAATAGTACATTTGTTAATATCGTAGGAGAGTCAGTTGTCAGCAGAGGTAGCGCAAGGGCTGGGAGCACAGTCAGGGCTGGTGAGTGTAGTCAGCGTAGTCCAAGTGCATAGGCGCTATACATAGGGCACCTCCCTGCTGACCTCTGCAGGATTCAGAGGGAAGCAAGCCACTCCTGGGGAGTGGGAGGGGACCCTGACCCCGGCGACCCTGAGCTGGTCCTCAGCCTGCCCCTGCCCACTGCCCACAGGGGCACCCAGGAGCCCCAGGTACGCACACCTGTCAGGTGTGTTCACTCTATAGTGGGTGCCTGGTGTGCACTGCGTGTCACTCCCGCCTGGAGCCATGCACCGCCCGCCCGCCCCTCTGGCCACCCCCACTCTGCTGTCAGGTGCCTGTCCCTCACCCCAGCAGTGAGGCGACACCTGTCTTACCTCAAGAGCAGCTCCCTTGCTCTTTTAAGTGATTCGATGATTCGAGAATGTCTCCTGTGCACATTTTATTCAGAGGCCTCTCTGGCCGGCGTGCTGCCAGGGTCGGCAGGGCTTCAGAGGACAGCACTGCAGGTCTTGTCCTAAGGGACAGCCCGTGTCCCCGCGGACTGTGGGGCCAGCCCCACCTGGGTATTGGACACCAGCCAGCGCTGCCCAGACACCAAACCCTGCCTGCCCGCAGGCCCTGCCCTGCACCCCACCTTCTCCCTGTGGGGACCACGGCCTGGCCCTCGGGGCACAGCCCCTGCTCACCTCAGTGAGCACCGAGAATGGGAACCCCAGGTCCTCCCGGACCCAGCAGGCGAGCATGGGGGTGCAGAGAGAAGCCCTCCCTGCTGCAGGACACAAAGGGAGAGCGACCGGCCAGCTGGTGTGGAGGCGGCGGCCTATGAAGAGGGTTTTCCAAGAGGGAAATCAGCATGAGGCAAAGCACTCAAAAAAAGTACAAGTTTATCTTCAGTTATTTTGCTTAGAAATAAGCACATTTTCAAAGTTTGTGAGAAGTAATGTGATCAGAGCTGGACCCTTAAAAAGCAAAATCAAAAAATACTGTTTGGGAAATTGAAGGTGAAATCCTAACCATTACAGGCGCGGGGCGCACGGCCCTGCTCTGACTTTCTTTCCAGGCGAGGCCAGGGCCTGTGGCCGCCGCCAGGGGCTGTTGGGCAGGGAGGCGCCCACGGGCGGTCACTGGGCAGCCCCGGGCTCGCAGGCCCTCTCTGGGGGCTGGGGATGTGGCTCGTTGGGCTGCTGGGTAGGGTTCCCAGCTTCCCTGCTGTGGGAATCAAACGTCCTGGTAGTTTCACGCTTTTCCTGGGGAGACCCTGATGAATGGAAAGCAGCAACCCCAGGTGGACGTGGGGCCGGCACAGGGTGCACCCCACCCGTGAGCAGGCTGCTAGGCCCGCAACTCAGCTGACAGGCTCCGACCTGCCCTACCCATGTGCAGCAACGTTTATGTGCGCGATTCCTTTGTGGCCCTATGAGCGGGACCCTACTATCACCCTGCAGTTGCCCCGAAAGCCTGCATGATGGTGAAGGACCTGGAGGCAAGACCTCCCTTCTGACCCTGGTCTAACGCCCCCTCTGCTCCCTGGCACCCCCTCTGTGCCCTAGCACTCCCTCTGCACCCTGGCACCCCCTCTTCGCCCAGGCACACCCCCTCTGTGCCCTGGTACCCCCTCTGTGTCCTGGCACACCCCCCTCTGTGCCCTGGCGAACCCCCTCCTCGCCCTGGCGCCCCCTCTTCCCCGGGAGCCTCCACTCTCTCCGCCTACAGCTGGTGGGCCCTGGGCCTTGGGCTGGCCTGGGTAGTATGGTGGGGTCTGGCATCTGACCTGCATTGAATAAATGCAAACCCATCACCCGCAAACCCATCACCCTCGCACACACTGTGCCCCAGAGGAAGGAAGGAAGGAAGGCGGTACCCTGGGACTTGCCTGCCCGGGCTAATTGTTCTGAGCTGGCTCCTCCCGCTGGGTGCTCAGCCTGGGGAGGAGGGAGGCCCCAGCCTGGGGAAGAGGGTGGCCCCAGCCTGGGGAGGAGGGTGGCCCCAGCCTGGCGGGGGGCTGGTGAAGATGCTACCTCCATGTGGTGGCCTTGGAAGTTGTGCCCACGCTTCACTAGCTTGATTCCAGAGGGGGTTTAAATGATAAAAGAAGTCTCTCTCTATCTGGGCCTCAAAGGGTCCAAACTGCAGAATCCCCCAGGGAGAGGGAGCAGAGAGGCCTCTGGCTCCCCTGAGGCCCACCCCCAGGGCCCTCAGCACTCTGGGGAAGGCACATCTGAGGTAACCAGCAGGCCTGGGGTACTGGACCCTCCCCCGCACCGAGCCCACGCCCAGGGCCCGTGGGTCTGGGAGTGGTTCTGAGAGCAGTTCTAGACAGACCATCGGGGCACCCCCTCACCCTGTTCAGAGGCGGGGTTTGCACTGCTGGAGCTGGATCCAGACTTTGTCCACACTGTGCTCTGATGAATAACTGTCATCTATGAAACTTCCGAAGAAACACAGGAGTTTTATAATCATTCCCTTTTTCATACCGAACCCAGTGATGCTCCATGCGGGGCTTCAAGTGTGAGTCTTAGAATTTCCTTCCATGGACCCGGAAGACCTCCTCCTGAAGGCCCGTCTGGAGCGGCGCCTCTACCCTTACGGGTAGAGATTCCACCCCTCCTGTAACGGCCGAGTCCCTGGAGTACCCCCACGAGAAAGCTCCTGGCTGGGCTTCCTCTGCTGACTGCCCCATCCCCAGCGAGCACAACACACCCTCGCCCCCAGACCCCGGCCTGGGCCCGTGGGGTGGCAGCCCCCACAGCTCGCCAGGGCTCCCCCTGGACTCCTGCTTCCCCTTCCCTGCCTCACAGACCTGCCCCTGCCTGGGCAGCCCTCCCACCCCTGGGCCTGGTGCACCCCACATGCCCCAATCCCTGGGCTCCGGCCACGTTGCTCTGGGGCCCGCCATGGGATGAGCAAAGCCCCAACTCAGCCGCCCCAGGAAATGGCCGGCCGGGACCACGCACCGTCGCGCCAAGGGGGCAGGTCACTTTGCCTAGACTGAGGTGACTTCAGCACATCTGGTCAGCGTGAGAGTGACCACCGATGGCAGTTTCCGGCACCCCTGCCCGACCCCTGTGCGGGATGGAGGGGCTGACCGCTTGGGCGTGAGGAAGGGTCCCAGCGACTACGCGGGAAAGAGGAAGGAGGGATTCGGGAAGGTACTTCCGGGTGAGGATTTGAACATCTCAAAGTATCTGTGAGCTTGTCTTGGTGGAGACGGATACACAGATGCCGACTTGTAGCCGATGGTGCACCCGCACCCAGGGGCACCCGCCTGAGTGAGAGCAGGCCGTTGTGCTGGGGACGAGGGCGCGTGCCAGGGTGAGGACGCGTGCCGGAGTGGTGCTGCGGGGATGGCACGGGCGCCTGGGGCTGGTCAGGCAGTGGAGGCTGGGGCCTGGGGAGTGGGGAGGACAGCCTGGGGTGCAGAGAGGTCTTGAGGCCAGTCCTGGGCCTGCATGTGCTCCCAGGGCCGGGTCTGGAAGCCTGGGGAAGCCTGCTCTGGCCGGCCGGCTCGGGATGCAGCTGGGGCGCGTGTCTGCCATGGCCGTGCTGCCTCTTGGAGGTGACGTTTTCTGGCCTCTCCTCCGTCGCACGTCTGCCGGGGCGAGGGGCCCCTCGGATGTCAGCACACCTGAGCCGGGCGCCCCCCCAGGTTCCTCAGGCCAAGCCTCAGGCTGGTCGCCTGCTGGCACGTGAGTGCTGGGGTGACCTTGTGGGGCTTGAGTGCCAGTGCCCTTTGCCAGCCACCCTCACGTGGCAGCGCTGATGGGGTGGGTGGCCTGGGCGTCCCCAGGTCCCGCTGTACCCTGTGCTCTCACCTGCTGGAACCCGCCCACCTGCCTGCTCGCCTGCTCCCTGGGTGCCTGCACTGCTCTCCTCCCCTGGCCGCGGCGTGCCAGGCGAAGAGTGGGGGCCCAGTGTGAAGACCTCACGGAAGAAGCCTGCCCACAGGCCGGGGTGCAGCTTGTTTTCTTCCCCACCTCTAGCAGTGAGAAAGACGGTGATGGAGAGGGGCTAAGGCAGCCAAGGCCGCAGCCGCAGGGCGCGTGCTGCCCGCGAGGAACAGGAGAGCTGGGGGGTGGGCCATCAGGGGGCCAACTCGGGTGGAGTGTAGTGGACCCCACCCAGCCCAGGACCCTGCCTGGGACCCCATCCAAGAGCCTGGACACTCTTCCCCGCAGACTCACCCCCATGAACTCAGGTTTCCTGGCGCCGCGGGCACCCCAAGACCCGGTGGTGCCAGCTAGAGCTTGCAGCGGCTCCTCACCCAGTGCCCCAAAATGCACCTGTGCGTGTGCAGCCACCTGTGCCCCTGAGCGTGTTCACAGCGGGCACTCGTGCACGCGCCGCGCCCTTGCCGTATTCTGTCTGCAAGTTTTCTGAAAAATATACACACGGATAACATTATTTTGGAAAATAAGCTATTAAGTCAAGCACAAGTGCGTCGCGGGACAGTGCCCCCCCATGCAGCAGCCTCTGGTCCTGCTGGTAAGAGGGGGGCGGGGGCACGTGGAGGGCTCCGCTCAGGCCTTTCCAGGCTGAGATGCTGCGTTTTCCTTGTGGAGTTGGGAGACGCCCTCGGTGCAGGTGCTCTGGTCTCTGGAAGTTGGCCTGGGTGGGGGGGTCTCACCGTGTGGGTGAGTAGATGTACTCTCGTGGGCACACCTGAAACTGCAGTGTGAAGCTGAAGGCCGCTGGCACCCGTCTCAGGATGGGCCCCTGGGTACCTGCTCCCTAGATTTTCAAGAAACACCCATTTCTTTGAGTCAGTCCAGTTCAGCATCTCCGGGGCCATCCTAAGCTACATTTTAAAAAAGTTTTCCAAAGAACTGCTTGGGTCCCAGGGGTGCCCCCCGTGCCTGAGCCCCCTGGGCAGCAGGGAGTCTCAAAAGTTTGCTTTTGTTGATTATTAACTCGGTTGGCAAACCGTGGAAGAATACCTGGGAGGAGGATTCCCCGAAGGCCAGGCCCCAGGAGACCTGGGTTATTGAAAGGTGGAGCGTGTTCCAGCCGCGTCACCCGCAGAAGATGGCCAGTCGCAGCTCGCAGAAGGGAGCCAGGGCTGGCGTGCGGGGCGGAGGGCAGCAGGGCCGAGCCGGCAGCAGGGAGGACCGTGGGCGCCCTGTGCCAGGGAGATGGACAGGTAGGCCCAGGGCTCAGAAGGCCACCAGGAGAGGTGTGTTTGGAGCCAGAGGCCATGCCTGTGGGTGAGGGACTGCGAGCCTGAGGCTGCAGGCCCTGCGGATGCTCTGTCCAGGTGGGATCGCTGGCCCTGTGGTGCCTGGAGAGCAGCAGGGAGACCCTAGCCCAGAGGCGCCTGGTGGCCCTGGATGGCGGAAGGTCTGTGGTACTGGGGCATGTTTATTTCCATAAAGGCTCCAGGGAAGCTGTGAAATGAGATGTGGGGCTGGCGCCTGGGAGGTTCTGCCTCGGGGCGGGTCTTGTTGGCTGAGCTCATTGTAAATCAGGTGATCCAGTCCCTGGGATAGCCAGGACTTGATGTCAGCCCCAAGCAGGTCTGCACCCCCACCCCCATTACCCCACCACCTGCTCGCACCCCCACCCCTGCCACCCCCCACCCCCGCCAACCCCCCACCCTGTCACCCCAGCACCCCGTCCTGCCCCAAAGGGCTAGGCCTAGCAGGTCCTTTTTCCCTTGTGTCTTTGACTGCGTTTGAGGGGGACTTTAGGTGACTCAGAAATGGGGCCAAATGCCCTGTGACCCAACCACGTTGCCCATGCTGACCCCGTCAACCAGGCCCTGGTGGTCTCGGCATTTAAATTCTGCCTTTGTCCGGTCACTGCTCATGTCACGGAAGTGGAAGCAATGTCAGGAAAGGACCATGTTCCAAAGTGAATTGCATCACTCGCTGCCCTGTGGGGTCACACTTCCCCTCAACCTGGGCTCCTGGACTGGCCTGGGGTCAGCCTGCCCCGGGGCAGGGCCCAGGAACAGCAGTGAGCAGAGAAGGCCAGAGACTGTGGTCTGTGCTGTGCGCAGGAGCTGAGATGGGGTCAGAACAGAGACCCAGAGGTCTGGTGCCTCTGAGGAGGAAGGGGAGCGGCTGGGAGGGAGCAGGGCAGGTCGGCCCTAGGCACAGAGAGCAGACACCACGCAGCAGGGCCAGCTCCTGGGCGCAGCCAGCAGGTGGAGCCAGGGGCCTTTTTCACTGCAGAGCTCCAGGGACCATGGCTCCGGAGCCCTGAACTGGCCACTCTCTGCAGCCTCATGCCCAAGCCCCTGGCCAAATCGTCTGCTTTGTGCTCTGGTTTCCACCCTAGCAGAGGCCTCTGCTGTGGCAGCTGCTCTGTCCACTTTCCCAGAAGGAAGGATGGGTGTGCCTGGGGCGCAGGGAGACTAGAGCAGTCGGGTGGGAGGGGCGGTGCTCCTTGGGGGGATGCGGCATTTCCGAGGGGGGGGGTTGTCGGTTAATTTGGACAAGAGACCAAATAAAGCCACAGCCAGCTCAGGTGCAACCTCTGGGGGAGAGGGGGGGGGAGGGTGTGATGCACCACCCATGAGGCTCCCGGGGAGACAGAGGGGGGCAGTGAAGGAGGGCCTCCGGGTACTTCAGCTTCATCACTTTCCTACACAAAAAGTCTTGGAAGGTTTTGGAGAAGCGCCTGAAATAGTCACTAGGGGAGAGGGAGGGACATGGAAGGGCCTGCGGCTGGAGTCCTGGGCCTGGGCATTACAGAGGTGACATCACGCTCAGTCCTTGATGAGGGAAGCCCCTGATGGCAGGTGGATGCTGGCTTCATCTAGAACTAGGCTAGACCTTGACAAAAAGGAGGGGTGACTTGTTGACTGGACACAAAGTCCGATCACTAAGCTAGTGTCCACCTGGGTGAGAAGGTACCAGTGGAGATGCAGGCTGGCTCAGCCCTGGCCACACAGACACGCACAGACACACTCAGATGCTCAAGTGCCTGGAGGAGGTGTCCATAAACACTGAGGGCAGAACACAGTCTCCCGGGGCTGGGAGACGGGCCAGGTGTGACCTGTTTCCAGATGAGGGTCACCTGTGGGAGGAAAGGGCCCAGGCCCTTTCCAGGAAAACATAGCTATTAATTTTTTAAAGGTTTATTTATTTATGCATACAAGAACTGGGGTACAGGCCAAAGGTTGGGGGTGGGTGGGTGAGAGGATTTACCAGAGACCAGAGACAGAGTGGGGAGCAGAACAGGCAGATCTACTGAAACACGCTGCTGAGGGGAGCAGTGGGGAGACAGAAGAGGTCTGTCTCGCCTTGTGGGTCACTCCCTGGCTGGGGATTGAACTCATGCCTTAGTGGCTGGCGACAGCTTCATAGTGCTGAGACTTAATCCTTGCGCCACCAGGCTATTAATTGTATTTCCTGTGTTTGGCTCAGTGAGCCCCTTCTCACCTGTGGTGTTGAACCTGAAACTTCTAGATCTCAGAGAGCCTGGTGAGTGGAGCTTGCTGAGGCCCTCCCCAACTCTTGCGCCCCTTTCGCCTAACGGTTGAAACCACAGTGGTCTAAAAGCCAGGTGGAGCCGTGCACGTTCTTCCAGAAAGCTGTCGTGGAGACGGGAGTGCTCGAAGACAGTCTCTCATGTTCCAGATAGCACCGAGGATTTTCATGCCTTGTCCGCAGTGCTTTCCAAGGTCTCTTCCCCTCCGCAGGCGATGGAGCCCCCAAATGTGTCTGCTGTCACTGAGTTTCAGCTGCTGGGGTTCCAGAACCTTCTCGAGTGGCAGTCCCTGCTGTTTGCCATCTTTCTGTTCATCTACGTGCTGACGGTGGTGGGGAACGTCGTCATCATTGCCGTGGCGAGCCATGACCGGCGGCTGCACACGCCCATGTACACGTTCCTCAAGCACCTGTCCTTCCTGGAGGTCTGGTTCACCTCCACCGTCGTGCCGCCGCTGCTCGCCGGCCTGCTGTCCGGGGCCGGGCCATCTCCTTCCCTGCCTGCATGGCCCAGCTCTACTTCTTTGTGTTTTTCGGGGCCACCAAGTGCTTCCTCCTGGCCACGATGGCCTATGACCGCTACCTGGCCGTCTGCAGCCCCCTGCACTACCCCCTCCTGATGCGCCCCAGACCTGCGCCAAGCTGGTGGCCGTCTCCTGGGTGACCAGGGTGGGCACGGGGTCCTGCCCTGCCTGATGATCTCCAGGCTGGACTTCTGTGCCCCCAACCGGATCAACCACTTCTTCTGCGACCTGCCCCTCCATGCGGCTCTCCTGCTCCCGCGTCTACCTCACCGAGATGGTCATCTTCGCCCTGTCCATCGCCGGCTGCGCGTGTGCCTCCTCCCCACCCTCGTGTCCCACGTCTTCATCGTGGCCGCCATCGTAAGGATCCCCTCCGCCTCCGGCCCGCGAAGACCTTCTCCACGGCGGCTCCCACCTGGCCGTGGTCACCACCTACTCCGGGACCACGATCTCCATGTACGTGCGCCCCAAAGCCCACCTGTCCCCTGAAATCAACAAGATCATTTCCGTCTTCTACACCGTGGTCACCCCACTGCCGAACCCCGTCATCTACCATTTGAGGAACAAAGACTTCCAAGAGGCCGTGAGGAAAGTGATGACGAGGAGGGGCCGCGTCTGCGGCCTCAGAGCGCAGGGCAGCTTCTCGCTCAGGTGCGGCCAGTGGGCGGGGCCAGGCGCGGCCCAGTGCGGTGGGGCCCTCGGCGGGCGCTGCCCGGGCTGCCGCAGGTGGGGGCTGCTTCCCCGCCCCCTGCCCGCCGGCCACATGCTGCGGCCCCTGCCGGCCCTGCTGTCCTCGCTCTGCCCTCCGGGGTCCCGCCCTGTGGCCGCGGGCTCCGCACGTCCCGTCCCCGTGCACGGCCGGCCCGAGCTCGTGGGGCCGCGGACAGAAGCCGCCCGGGGGCCCGCGCGGGGTGTCCCGGCGTCGCCCCGGCCCGCGGCAGGCGGCCCAGGGGCGCTTCCAAACGCCAGGCTGGTCTGCAGAGACTCAGACCCCGGGTGTGTGTTGAATGGAATCTTAGGAAAAGCAGTCACGGCGGGAGGAGAGGGCGGGGCGGGTGAAGGGGGCAGGGGCGAGAGATGGACGGGCGGGGGAAGGAGGGAACCGAGGGGGAGGGCGGGGGGGGGGCGGGGGAGGGACAGGCCGCCGTGGCCCGCGTGGCCGCCCCGTGCAGCTGCCGTCCCCGCCGACTCTCTGGACCCGGCAGTCGACGCGCCGCTGCTGACCGGCTGCCCCTGCCCCTCCCCGGGTGCCTGTCCCCGCCGGCGTGGGGGCCGGGGCGGCCTGGGGCGTCTCTGCCTCGGTGGCGTCTGTCTCCGGCCTGCAGCGGAGGCCGGCAGTGCCCGCGGCGCCCCCGCTCCCGCCCCCGCCCGGCTCGGGCCGCCCGCCGCCCTCCAGCTCGCCCCGGCCCCAGCGCGGGCCGCGGAGCTGCTCCCGCCTCTCCGGGCCCGCCCCCCAGGACGTCGTCGGGCCCGGGCGAGGCCTTCGGGCCGGGTGAGCGTGGACCAGGGCAGCGCGGGAGGGAGGCCGAGGCCGGGGCCCGCCAAGGGGCAGCGCGAGGGCGCACGGGGCGGCGGACGCCCAGGACCCCCGGCCGCCGCTTCCCGCCCGCCGCTCACCGCGGGCGCCGGCCAGCCACGGGGGCCGCCGCGGGCCGCTCGGCGAGAGTCACTGGCGCCCGCAGCTGCGTGAGTGGTGGGGCGACACCTGCAGCAAGCGACGCCCTGAGACCCCGGGGCGCCCTTGGGGGCCGCCAGAGAAGAGGCGGGGCCTGCAGCCCGCACCCCCGCCCGTGTCTGAGCGCCGCCAGCCCTGCTTATAGCCGCTCTCAGGCTGCCCCACCCACACAGCTGATTGGACCGTTTTTCAATCCTGCGGCTGATTGGACCGTTTAGCACCAGTCAGCTGGTAGCTCACACCTGATTGGGCCAGCCCACAAGCCGGGAAGCACAGGTTGCATAAAAAGGCGCTGAGGCGCCGGTCGGCTCTGGCCCCGCTGCCCGGATGCCGGGGCCGGGCGTGGGGCGGGGCTTGGTCAGGCTCTTGCGGGGAGTAGCGGGAGGGGTGACCCGCCGCGCCCGGCGGATGCCCAGCGGTGGTCAGCGGCCTGCCAGGCCAGCGCTGTGGGCCTGTCCCTGACCCCCTGCCCTGGCGCCCGCTGTACGGGGAGCAGGCGGGGCTCCCTGCGGACCGAAGAGAGACTGGCGGGCTGAGGCGGGGCTTCCCCGGGTCGGGGTGGCGCTGGGGCTCGGAAATCCTCGGGGTTCCCGGGAACAGGACGCGCCCCTGAGCTAACCTGGGGCCGGGCCAGGGCCTCTCGGGCTTGACTGAGCGCGGGGCCGGGGCGGGCGGCTGCGTGGACCTGCTGGGCGGGGGGTGAGGGGCGGGCGTGGGGGCTCCGGGGGCGCCATCCCGCGGCAGCCGGGACGCACGGGGCCCTGCGGGGCCGGGAGACGCGTGGGTCGCGAGGAACGCTGCGAAGGCGAAGGCGCCCGCGCGGGCTGCGGGTCGGGCCAGGGGCGCGGCGGGGGCGCCCGGGGTGCCCGAGTCCTGGGCGGAGGGGCGTCCCGGCGCCCGGCGCCCCCGCCGAGCCCGCACCGAGGCCTGAGGACACGCGGGCGTGATGCCCGGTTCCGGGCCCCGAGCGGCCCTGCCTGGCGAGTTGCCTGCGTCCGCCCTGGCGCCGCCCTCCGCCCCCGCTCTTTGGGGCACGGAGTTCTGTGACACCAGCCCCGTCGCCCGAGCCCGTCCCCCGCGAGGTCCGGCTCCGCGCGGCCGGGGCGGGGGGCGCAGCCCAGGTGGCCAGGGGCGCTGCTTCCCCCCCGGCGCGCCGACCCCGGAGCCGCCGGGAACGCCTCTCCGCCGGCGGGGGCCGCGGGGCGAGCCGGGCCTGACCCCCGGGCGGGCGGACGCGCCCTGGGCGCTGCCCTGTCCTCTGCAGCCGGCCCGGCCGAGCCGCGGGCCCGGGATGTCCTCGGAGGCTCGGACGCGCGCCCGCCCGCCCCTCGGGCTTCTCTGCGGCCCTGGAGGAGGGTCCTCGCCGGCCGGGCCGGACAGGCGGCAGACGGACCGAGGGGCCCGAGGAGCTGAACCTGCGGGGCGGGGGCCCCTCGGGAAGCACCCGCGGTTTTCGAAAAAAGACATTTATTTATTTATTCATGCGCACAAGAGCCGGGGTGCAGCCAGCGGCAGGGGTGGGGGTGGCGGTGGGGAGACTCCCCAGGACAGCGAGGGGCGGAGCGGGCGGATGGGCTGAGGCGCCGCTGCGGGGCGGCGTGGCCAGAGCATCGGCTGCCCCTGGGGTCTGCGCCTGGCTGACCCACTCGGCGCCCGCCTGAGCCTCGGCCCGCGCGCCCTCGGCGCTCCCCGCCTCGGAGCTGGACTTGGGGACTCTGGGGCGCGTCCCTTAACGCCCGCCTTGGCGCTGCTTCTCCTGATTTTCCCTGCAGCCCCCCACCCCTTGCGCGGAGGGGACCCCGCTGCGCCCACCCCGCCTGCGTCCAGTCCTCCGGGCGCGTGACCCGCGCGGGGGGGGGGTGCGCGGGGAGCGCCAGAGCCCCTTGGAGCGGGGGCCTGGGCCTGGGAACTGAAGCGGCGGGCGGAGGACACGCGTCTCAGGGGCGTCCCGTTCATCCCTCACGTTGGGTCCTCACCGGACACACCCCCTTCTGCTAGCTGGTTCCCCTCACCGCCCCCCTCCCCATCAGCTCCTGGCGGGACCGTCCCCACAGGGGACAGACTGAGGCTGCCAGGGAGCCTAGGGGCCCTTCTGGTGTCTGCAGCGCGCGCCAGCCTCCTCCGCGGCTCCTCACCCGGGCGCCCTGGCAGGGTGAGCAACGAGTGCGCACCCCCGCCCGCCCCATCACCCCCTCCCCAGCGCGCCCTGTTCTGGGGCTCCCCTGCGGGGCGCGGCCATAGTTTCGCAGTTGAGCGTGGCCCCACGATGGGTCTCAGTCCCCCAGCCCCCCCCCTCCGTCACGGGTGCCCCCAGGCGCCCCGAGGAGCCCAGGAAGACCCCGGGCGCGCCGCGGGCGCTGAGGAGGTGCCCAGTTCGCCTAATGAGCCCTGGGCCTCACAGGGGCGGTTTGGAAAGGGGGGGCTCCGCGCTCCGCTGTCCCCAGCGCGCCTCCCCTGCGCTCCCTCCGCGCGGCCGGGGTAGCTGTGCCCCAGGATGGGAGGAGACCCCGGGGACCCCAGGGGCGCCCACAGACACCAGGAGGGCTCTGGGCGCGCCTGAAAGACCGACCTGCGCCGTCCCCGGCTCGAGCTGCTGTCCCGGGTCCCATGGGGACTCCAGCAGGGCGCGGAGTCCCCAGCCCGGACCCGGGCCCGGTGGGCGGAAGCGCCCCCCCAGCCCCCGGTCCCCACCCGCGCAGGGGACGGGCAAGGCCGCCTTACCGGGCGAGGGGAGCGGGGCGGGGAGCCTTGCGGTCAGCGCCGAGCTCCCCGGCCGCGGTCACCCCGTCCCCCCAAGACCGTAGTCACCTCCCCGCCCCGGGGAATCCCTCGCGTCCACCGCGCCCCTCACTGACGGGACAGGGGTCGCTGCCCCCCCAACCCAGGGCGGGCCCTGACCAGGGGAGGCGGCGTCTACGCGGACCCGTCTCCCGCGGGGTACCCGGCCTGGCGGGGGCGGCGGCCTGAGGCTCCTCCCCTGCCTCGAGTGTGGCCCCAGGCTCCTGCGCCACACGGACTCCAGACGGCGGGGGTGTCGGCACCCTGCTGCGCATCCTCCCTCCTCTGGGCTCCTGCCCGGCTGTCGGCTCCCCGAGAGGGCGGGATGGGGGCCCAGGGGGGCCCTGGAGGGGCCGAGAGCGCGGGCAGGCCCAGCGTCCAGGGATGGCCGGTCCACGCCGGCCGGGGCGCCACACCTGCTGGACGCACGGCTGGGCGGCTCTGGGGCCTGAGCCCCTGGGCGGACGAGCAAGGTCCGGGAAGTGGGGCGAGCGCAGAGCAGCGCGGGGTGCGGGCCTTTCCTAAACCGCGGTGCAGCAGGATCAGCCCGGGTCGCTGCCCGCCGCGGAGCTGCCCCTGCCGCGGGCCAGGAAGGGCCGGGAGCCCTGGAAGCGGCTCGGCTCCGGCTCGGGGGGCGGCCCTCGAGGGGCGGGGCCGGGAACCCCCCTTTCCGGCAGCGGTGGGGCCGGCGGGGCGGAGCTGGTGGGCGGGTGGCGGGCGCTGCCAGGGCAGCGGAGCCGTGGTGGGGGGAGGGGGTGGCCTGGCGCTCCAGCTCGATTTCAGCTTCGGTCTCCACAGTGACCCGCGCCCCTGCGCGCGCGAGAAAACAGGAGGCGAGTTCTGCTTCCCGCGGTCCAGCTTCTTGTGGTCAATAATTATCTTCCTTCCTTTTTAGCTTTTGATACTTTCTAGTGAATTTAAGTTCGTAATGTATTTCTTGACCTTCTATATCAACAGTTGGAATGTACGACTTCTGGCACATTGAGAATTTATAAAAATGTTATTTAATACCCACAACTGTGCTAGCAGCAAGTTAACATGATAAAAAGAAATAGTGAGATAAATCATTTAGTAACGCCAAGTAAGAAAAAAAAAATCAGAAATCAATGGTTTTAATTGTGATTAAATGTTTGAATTCATACAACTTAGAGCAGTTAATGTTTTATTAACTTATATATCTAATTACGTTGTACAAGGCTGGCAAAAATGTTGGCAGTGAGGAGTATGTGTTTAGAATGGTCTGATCCAGTTTCTTGTTCAATGCACACTGGATTCTCATTATATTCCATAACGTTTATTGACCAGTGTAACAGCATCGTGAATTAATGTTAAGAGTCACTTATCAGCACTAAAAATAAAAAGGCCAATCACTTAAAAGAGCAGTAGGCCGTTGTCAGCCCAGAAGCTCAAAGGTCAGGATTCTGCCACCTCTTTTAAGCCCCTGGCTGGTCTCCAGATTTGCCTGGTTCCACCTGGAACTCCCCCGGGGCTGGACGCAAGGTTAGCCTGACTCAGCCCCTCCCAGGTGAGTGTTTGAGAGTGACTGAATGTCTGATATCCAGTTGGAACTGCATTTCATCATGAAATATTTGGTGTGAAATTTTCAAGTATGGAACATCACAGATGGGAAAGTAAAGGATGATGCAGTCAGTGGAGAGGAGCTGAGGCCAGACAGCAGCCACACCCACGGGGCACTTCACTTCCCAAATGAGATCTTCTTCAAATCCTTTGCATGTCTATGAACACACCAAATGATAGTGTTACTGTTTGCACGTAAATCCAACGGCTTTTTTCAATTCAATGAGTTCATAAAAATGCAGACACTCTGTGTGAGATTCCTGTTGATGACCTGCCCAGCCAGGGCATTGTCCTGCCATTCCCACCAGCCCACTCTAGGTGATGAAATAAATGGGGACAACACTCCTGTGAAGTGTGGTGTTAGGGATGGCATCCCTAACACATTTCTAGGAATATTAGGTACGAGGTAGACTACTAGCTACCATTTTGTTTTGAGCAGATTGTTTCTCAAAAATTCCCACCCAATGATTTTTGTAATATTTTAGTAATTATACTGCACAGGAACTTAACTTTCTTATTTCTGCTGTCCACCAATCGCTGAGTGTGTTTTTGGTAAATGTGGTGGCACCCACACCAGAGCTTCCAGAAGGTCCCCATCACATCACGTGTGTGGGTCCTTCTCTACAGTGGATCGCAACTGCTCAGATTCTAACTTGGACCCTAAGACTTTGTTTATGCTGTGAAGGCCTCACTCACTAAGTACAGGGGCCTCTGTCCTACCATGACCCCTGATCCCACATGTGACCGAGAGGGTCAGTGACATTAGAGGGGAAGCCGCCTTCGAGACTGGAGATGCTGCCCCAGGGACAACTAAGATGACAACAGATGAAACTGCTGCTGACAACTGCTGATAACTGAGATGAAACCCAACCATCTCCTCTCTTGGCCGGGAGCTACAGAAATGGAGAACAGCAAAGAGTGGCTGAAAGTTCAGTTACTCCAGTATACACGGAATATCACATGGCACCTAAGAGGTAAAAAGAGCAACAACTAAAACTCAGGGTATATGAAGTTATCTTAATATATATATTATTATTTATTTTATTTAATATTTATTTTATTATTTATTACATTATTTATATCTTTTGTAATTATAAGAATATAGAGTAGTATAATGTGAAAATTTAAAATAATTGTCTTGTAAAGAGTAATGAACTCATCTTCCCTATTATATTTTGGTGAGTCTCCCCTTCATTAGTCTCCCCACAGCCGACTTCATGGCTTGGTTCCTCAGACTGTATATGATGGGAGTAAAGGTGGGGGTCACCACCGTGTAGAACATAGAAATGACCAGGTCAGACATGGATGGGGTTCCTGTGGTCAGCTTCAGATAAGCAAAGCATCCAGTGGAGAAAAACAGCACCACAACCAGCAGGTGGGGAAGGCACGTGGAGTAGACCTTGGCCTTATCTTCAGTGGATGCAATCTTCCTGACAGCAGAGAAAATGTGGACATAGGAAATTATGATGAAAATAAAACAGCAGATACTCAACAGCGAAGTAGTGAGAATGGGGACAAGTTCATTGATTAAATTTCCTGAGCAGGAAATAGCCACTAACTGGGGGATGTCACAGAAGAACTGGTGGACCACGTTGGACCCACATAGGACAAGTAGAAGGTTCCAGCTGTGTGTATCACAGCATGGAGACCCCCACCCAGCCAGGACACAGCTGTCAGGTGCACACACCTGTCCCTGCTCATGACGACGTCATAGTACAGGGGATGGCAGATGGCAGCATAGCGGTCAAGGCTCATCACTGTGAGCAGGTGCAACTCTGTGGTTGTTGTAAAAACCATCATGAAGACCTGGAGGACACGGCATGGGAACAAGATGGAGCTGCTCTGCCTCAGAGAGTTGGCAATGGACTTGGGGACTGTGGTTGTGATGAGGCAGAGGTCTGTGAAGGACAGACTCCTCAGGAAGAAGTACATGGGGGTGTGGAGGTGCCGGTCCAGGGTGGTGACGAGGACAATGAGCCCGTTCACCAGCAGGACGCACAGGTAGACCAGGGAGAAGAGCAGTGGGTGCAAGAAGCCCATGGTCCCCTGGGTGGGGAACCCCAGGAGGACGAATTCTGTCATAGTCGTGAGATTCACCCCCCCAGAGCCATCATCTGTATAAAAAAAATAAAGAGGAAAAAAACATTGTCAAATCTTCTAATATTGAACATAAGTGGGTTGTCAGCATAAGATAATGATTCAGTCTATCTACCAGGTAGTTACTCCTTCTAGGTCCCATGGCATCTAGTATCCTCATATGCGTGTGCTGCTGTGTTCAACTTTCATTTCCATCTCATGTGAAGGGGACATTATCACACTGTCCAAACATGTCCTGAAAATTGGTGAAGGCTTGAAGATTTCCATTGACCCTACAGAACTTTAAGAACTACAGTCTCAAACCTCTCAACAAACCCAACTGACTGTACCTCCCGACTGCCCCACTTTTGCTGCTCCCACCTACTGCCCAGGCCCCAGCATCTCTGCCCAGCACACCTCCCAGAGGTTGTCCAGGGCACAGTCCCAGAGGACACGTGACCATGCCCAGTACCCCCCACCCCAGAGACCCTGTCCCTGCTCCTCCAGCACAGCCCTGGTCAGTGACAGGTGTTCAGCGTATGGGGTGTGCGGGTCCCTGTTTTCCTGCTCCCTGGAACCCGGCACTGTCCTGGAACTGAATGATCTGAGCACAGCATCCCCGTGTGGCGTGTCCTGATGCCTCCTCTGTCAGATTCCTACCCCTGTGGCCTCACTGCTGACTCCTGGTCCGTCCTCTTGTCTCGTCATCTCCCTGCACCTGACTCCCCCACATCTGAGGACTCAGAGACCACATTTCCCGCAGAGTCTCCTCCTGGGTCACACCCACACGTCCCTCCTGAAGGATGGGCTCATCCACCCCGGGTCCCTCCCTGGCCCCTCTGTCCCCCACAGACTCATGCACATCTGTGCAGGGAGGAGGCCGCTCCAGGGCTGAGCCGGACGGTCTGTGCATGTGGCTGACCCTGCCGGTCCCAGGGACCCGGGTCCCCCGGGTGCAGGTTTGTTCCTCACCCAGGCCCGTGGGTGAGTGTGGACGTCTGGACACGGGGCAGCCCTGCCCACTCCACTTCCCCTCCCCAATGTCATCCTCTCCCCCCTCTGTGGGGTGATGGAGGGGAAGGCCCTGGGGAGGCAGGATTTTTAAGGTCACATGGTAACATAAAATAATAATTACAACACATTGGTGGAATCTTCCTAATAATTTAATAAAAACAGGAAAATAAATCATGTAATGAGATGGTCCAAGATGTAGATACCTTTGGACTGATATCGGTAATGATGACAGAAGCTCTGGCATATTCTCTTCCTGTGCAATATCACTAATGACTCCTGAGTGGTGGAATTGGGAAAAAAAAACCAAGTCCATGTCTGTAAAGAGACATTCTTCATCACAATGTAATTCTGTTAATTGTTGTCTTTTATGTAGTGCCCAGAACAACTCAGTGTGCTGAATGCTCAAATCCAGTTATGAAGCATTAGTTGTCACATATACGATGCACCACAACGTTCTGTTCAATCCTTTGAACACTTTAAATTCCAGGAGAGTATATTTCCTCTCGCTGAGACTCATCCAGCATGATAAGGCAGTGGGGCACTGAGAAACTTGTGCACCTTCAGAATTTAATAGTTTTCATGATTTATAAAACAAATATTTTATTTACTGTGCTTTCTCAGATCTAAAATGAAGCTTGAAATCTAGAAACAGTCAAATCTGAATGATTTCCATTCGAAAACTGTTTAAGAACAGAATACCTGCAGTCTGGGGGGGGAAGTTCCCGCTGCCGTGTCGAGTCTCTGTCCTGAGGTTGTCCCCATGGCAGTATAGATGGCGTCCCGGCCTCTTACTCCATGGCGGGGCTCCTGGGGACACCTCTGAGCACTCATAGGATGTTCCACCCCGTCCTGCACTGCCTCATGGACAGAGCAGGGCCTCAGGGCTGGGCTATTTGAGCTCTGGAGCTGGTGTCCATGTGTTGGACACTGTCCAGATTCCAGCCCTCAGGGACCTTCCTCCAGAGGGAAAGTGTGTGTTTACTTGACTGTGTTAATTGGAGCGTCCTGCAGTGCTTCTCGGGGAGTAATTATCACACTCGGTGTGTAGATGTGATTTTGTGTCTGGCTCATGCCTCTATGGAAGTGAATAGACAAATCCTCATTTCCAGGTTCCATTCCCCAACTGTCATGTCCCCTGGGGTCAGCACCATCAGTCATAACAGTGCCCTGAGTCCCTGTCTAGACAGCTGGACAGTCGCCCATCACCCACCGTTGCTCTTCACAGAGAGGCCCTGGGGATGGGCGTGAGGGGGATGCAGAAAGGCCTGAGGCGGGAGGGAAGGGACACTGAGAAAGGCAGGAGGGAGCCAAGGGAGGGGAGTGGGGAGGAAAGACAATGGACGTCCAGCAGAAGTGAGTGCCCATGGGGGTCACCAGCCCTTTGGGAAGAGAAACTATACTCGTCTCTGAAATTGTGTCTCCTGCGGTTCTTTTCCACCCCAGCACCTGTCACTGCACTTACATTAGAATTGTCCTTTTGTTGGGATAATTTGCTTTTAATCTTTAGGAAATAGTATTTTAGGGTTTCTGTTCATGGTGTCATATACTTAGGTTTGCTGCGTGACGATGGTGACGTCACACATGGAAACAGGCGTTTATCTCTTTGAGTCTATTCTTCTGTAGGGTGTGGGGCAGGACCTGCTTCACTCTGCTGCGTGTGTCTGTCTGCTTCTCCCAGCACCATTTCCCCACTTTCCCTGCTCCAGTGCCTGCTCTGGCTCCTCTGTCGTAGAGTCACTGTCCATCCTGACGAGGGAGGATTCCTGGGCCTCATTATATTCCAGTGGCCTGTCTGTCTGTTTTTGTCCCAGTGCCATGCTGCTTTAACTTTTAGAGCCTTATTGTATGGACTGAAGTCTGGAAGTGTGCTGCCCCCATTCTGCCTCTTTTTGTCAGTGTTGTTTTGGGTGTTCGGGGTCTTTTACATTTCAGTATTTTTAATTCTTGATACTCTCATAGTTTACTGTCAATAAAATTTATGGGATATCAAGAGAAGAAAGTTATGAATGCCTTCTTATATGCAAAAATTGAACCAAAAGAGAAGTTAAGAAAACAATCCCACTCATAATCACAAGACTAAGTACCCCAGAGTAGACATAACGAAGGAGGTGAAGATACAAGAAAAGAGTAAGGCATTGTCAAAAGAAATAGAAAGTACAGTGTATTCAGGAGCATACTGAGTCAGGTCCACAAGCGGGATGAGTGCACCCTGGAGAGCAGAATGGGCAGCGGCCTTAACCACCAGATCAGCTGCCCTGTTGCCCTTTGCCATGTCAGACCCACCCTTCTGATGGCCAGGACAATGCATCACAGCAACAGCAAGGTCAGGATTTCTAATGGGTGTTTGACATCCTTTTTACTGCGGTGAGGAGTCCTCGCTCCTTCCAAATGGTCGTGTGCATGTGGAGAGTCATGAAAGAGTACTTTTTCTTTTTTCTTTTTTTTTTCTGACTTATTTCGCTGAGCATGATCCCTTCCAGCTCCATCCATGTTGCTGCAAACTGCATGTGTTTATCTTTTTTGTTTGCTGAGTAATATTCCATTGTGTATATGTACCACATCTTCTTGATCCAGTCATCTATTTTTGGGCTTTTGGGTTATTTCCAAAGCTTAGCTACTGTAAACAGTGCTGCTATAAACCTAGGAGTGCAGGTGCTCTTTGGAATTAATGTTTCTGTGTCCTTTGGGTAAATACCTAGGAGTGGAATTGCTGGATCATATGGAAGCTCTATGTTTAGTAGGTCAAGAAATCTCCACACAGCTCTCCATGGTGGTTGGACCAGTTAGCAGTTAGCACTCCCACCGACATTGCAGGAGAGTTCCTTTTTCTCCACAATCTTGCCAACACTTGTTGTTTTTTTAATATGTGCCATTCTCACTGGTGTAAGATGGTTTCTCATTGTAGTTTTGATTTGCATTTCCCTGATTACAAGTGATGTTGAACATTTTTTCATATGCCTGTTGGCCATTTGATTTCCTCTTTGGAGAAGTTTCTATTTAGCTCTTCTGCTCATTTATTTTTTTTAGAGGCATGTTTTATTTATTTATTTGTTTGTTTGTTTGTTTTTGTTTATACATGCACTGGGTACAGTCAGAAGAGCAGGAGGATGAGAGAATTCACCAGAGCCGGAGCAGGGAGCAGAGCAGGCAGAAGGACTGAAGTACACTGCTGAGGGGAGCAGCGGGTGGCAGGAGAGGTCTGCGCGCCATGTGGGACCCTCCTCTGGTGGCCGGGGAGCAGCCAGGGATCGAACCGGCACTGCAGAGTCTGCAGGCAGCTTCGCAACCCAGCGCTCAACCACTGCGCCACCGGGGAGGCCCTCTTCTGCCCATTTTTTGACTGGATTATTTTCTTTGTTTTTGTTGAGTCTCATCAGCTCTTTGTAGACTTTTGTCACCAGTCCTTTATCATTAGTGTTGTGTGCAAAAATGTTCTCCCAGTCGGTGGGGTTTCTCTTTGTTTTTGTTATTGTCTCTTTTGCTGTGCAGAAGCTCTTTAATTTGATGTAGTCCCAGCTGTTTATCTTTGCCTTCACTATCACTGCTTTGGGTGATGTGTCTGTAAAGATGTCTTTGAGGTGCATATCATGTAGTGTTTTGCCTTTATTTCCTTCTATGTATTTTATGGTTTCAGATCTTATGTCTAGTTCTTTAATCCATTTTGAGCTGGTTGGTGTGCATGGTGTGAGGTAGTAGTCAAGCTTCATTCTTTGCATGTATGATCCTGCATACCTTTAAAAGCTTGATCCTAAATGCTTCTAAAAGCTGACTCAAAAACAGTTCGATTTTCATCCCTCATGCTCTTAGTAGTTAAATCAAGAGCCTGAATTTGTTGTTGCATAGCTAAGTTAAGAGCCTGAATTTGTTGTTGCATAGCTATATTAAGAGCCTGAATGTGCGGGCCTCCCCGGTGGCGCAGCAGTTGAGCGCCAGGTGGCGAAGCCGCCTGCAGCCTCTGCAGCGCCAGTTCAATCCCTGGCTGCTCCCCGGCCACCGGAGGAGGGTCCCACATGGTGCGCAGACCTCTCCTGCTGCCACTGCTCCCCTCAGCAGTGTACTTCAGTCCTTCTGCCTGCTCTGCTCCCCGCTCTGGCTCTGCTGAATTCTCTCGCCCTCCCGTGCTTCTGACTGTACCCAGTGCTTGTATAAATAAATAAATAAATAAATCTTTAAAAAAAAAAAAGAGCCTGAATGTGTTGGTGCACATTCTCAGTATGTGAAGTAGAACATCTACCTCTCATAGAATCAAGAATGTAGCAAATGGCACTTACACACATTACCAAAAAAACACCCAGAAGCACAAACTGTAAAGGGATGGCTTGTAAACCACCCATGTATGTATTCAGAAGTAAAATCATGTACCACAGTCCTGGTTTCACCAAATTATTTATGTTTATAAAGCTGGTAGTGATGTTTATAAAGCTGGTAGTGAACAGGAAAAGACTACTTAAAGTCAAGGCCGGAATAAAACTGAAAGAACTTAAGCTTGGGATGAGATTGCTTAAATTCATGTTTGGAAAACCAGACAGAGCCATATGCAAGAGGAAACAAAACTGTTCAAGACCTGGTACAAAGACTTAACCAGTGCTCTGCAGACCTAGTGCATTTAAGGTGACCAACACAAGGAGTTAACTTTGGGCCGGGCAACCACGGGTATAACTTGAGAACCATGTTGGGTGTCAAACTGTTACTGGGCAATTCCAATATAAAACAGGTTGCCTGACTGGGGGTTCCTCACCTGCATGCTTAAAAGGGACTTAATTAATACTCAACTGCAGGTGCACACAAAAGGTTAATAAAAGGTTTGTTTACACGGGAAAGGGGAAATGAGGAAATGTACAACTCAGGGAGAAAAGAGGGAGATAAAGACTTAAATGGGTCCTACCTGTTCCGCTGACCTGGAATCCCAATGGCACGCGGAGAGCTGGTGGAGAGCCAAGAGCTCTGAAGCCAAGAGAGCACCCCAAGGTCCACCTGCTGGTTTTATACCACTCCTAGCTGCTTAACTCCACCCTCAGTTCCCAGTTACCCTCCCTTTGGTGATGATGGGATTTGTCATTCCCAGTGTCTTGATGGCTTTGGTCTGGAGTGGTGGTGAAATCCACAAAGCCTGTATGGAATTAACTCAGGACATCCTCTCCTCCTAACAGTATCACCTTAAAAATTGTACATTAGCACAAGTTTCAACCAATATGCAAGAGAGGCCTATGGAAATGTAACAGAATAGGAAATACTCTATGATATTATTTCAAGTTTCACTTTTTTTTTTTTTATACAAGAACCAAGGTACAGGCCAGAGGTGTGGAGGGTGAGAGGATTCACCAGAGAGAGAGTGGGGAACAGAACAGGCAGAATGGCAATATACATTGCTGAGGGGAGCAGCAGGCGAGTCAGGAGAGGTCTGCTCGCCATGTGCATTGCTCTGAGGCCCGCGGGGATCAAACTGGCACTGCTGAGGCTGTGGACAGCTTCACAGTGCTGCACTCAACAGCCTGTGCCACCAGGAAGGCCCCTCAAGTTTCACTTTCTTTCTTTTTTTTTTTTTTTAAAGATTTATTTATTTTATTTATACAAGCACTGGGTACAGTCAGAAGCGCGGGAGGGTGAGAGAATTCACCAGAGCCAGAGCGGGGAGCAGAACAGGCAGAAGGACCGAAGAACACTGCTGAGTGGAGCAGCGGGTGGCAGGAGAAGTCTGCGCGCCATGTGGGACCCTCACCCATGTGCCGGGGATCGAACGGGCGCTGCAGAGGTTGCGGGCAGTTTCACAACCCAGCGCTCAACCGCTGTGCCACCGGGGAGGCCCTCAAGTTTCACTTTCTAAATAACCTTTAAGATACTACCACCTGTACAGTTTTAATTTAGTATCAATATTCACAATTATCTGAAAATACTACTACCTTCTTCATTCCTCCAGGCTGTGTCTTCCTCCAGCCCAAATCCACTCCTCCCTAAGGTGGGGAAGGGAATTTGGAACCTCCCCTGTCTGTGGATGTCACACTGTCACAGCATCATGTCTCCCTCTCACGGGCTCTGTGGGGTGGTGCAGCCTTGATGACCCCACACTCACCCCCATTCTCTCTCCCCATTTCCTGGGGTGTGTCCAGGGAAGACAATCAGCATCAGCCTGCTCCAGTTACACAGTCTCCAAGGACGCTCCTGGACTCCTTTTCCCCAGACCCCTGGATGGGATGTGATGCCCCTCCCCCTCCTGCTGCTGCTCTGGGGGCCCCTGGCCCTGATGGAGACCCGGGCGGGTGAGTGCGTGTCCAGCTGGACACTGTTGCTCCAGGAGGGAGGAGCAAGGAGCCCCCTGCGGGTGCAGGACCCCAGGAAAGACTCATCTCCCAAACCTCTTGTACCCTTCAGGTGCTTTGTGTTCTGGTCCCTTCTGTCCCTCCCGCCTCCCCTGAGTGCTCTGGTCCCCTGAGTCTGGGCCCTTCTTGGCCCACAGCCCCTTTTCACTCTCACGGCCCCGCCCCTTTCTCCCCTCCAGGCCCATCTCCCTGGGCCCTGGGCCCCCGCTGAGAGGAGGGTCAGCCCGGGTCTCCCCTCCCTGCCCCCAGGCTCCCACTCCCTGAGGCTTTTCTACACTGCGATGTCCCGGCCCAGCCTCGGGGAGCCCCGGTACGTGGACAACACGCAGTTTGGGCGGTTGGACAGCGACTCTCCGGGCCAGAGTGCGGAGCCGTGGGCGCCCTGGGCGGGGCAGGTGGGGCAGGAGGACCTGAATGAGGAGACTCTGATCCAAAGGGACAACGTGCAGTGGTTCAAAGCGCTCCTGAGGGACCTGCGTGGCCGCTACAACCAGAGCGAGGACGGTGAGATTCGCGGAGCGGTGCCAGGGTCAGGTCACCCCCCATTCCCACCCTAAGGCCAGGGTGTCCCGAGTCTCAGGGTCCACTGACCCCTCGAGGCTGGTGGATCTGCCAGGACCCTCCACTGGCAACAGCCAGAGGGACTCGCCTGCCTGCAGTTTCATTTTCAGTTTAGGTTTATTGAGGGTGAGAGGGCGGGGTGACCTCATGGTGACCACAGGGGTGGGTTTCAGGGTCTCACACCCTCCAGAGGATGTTTGGCTGTGAAGTGGGGCCCCACGGGAACCTCCTCGGCGGGTATGATCTGTTCACCTATGACATGGCGGGGATTACATCTCCCTGAGCGAGGACCTGCACTCCTGGACCCCCGCAGACTCGGGAGCTCATGAGTCTGTGCTCTCCTTACTCTTAAATCCTTCAAACAACAAACTCCTGTTCTGGCTGTTTTCCTTTTTTCATTCCCTTACTAAAACTTTTTTTTTTTTTTTTTCATTTTCCTCTTGCTTGGGCCCTTGAATTCTCATTGCCCTCATCAGGATCATCTGCTCTGGAGGCCATCAAACTGCATATGGTCCTTCAATGAAACCCACTATGAAGCCACCACTGTCTTTCTTCCGAGGTCCTTACATTGTCATCCTGCGGTGGAGCCCTGTGTCCCTAAGTCACCCATGTTCAACAGGAAGCAGTCATCGATCTGATGGATAACCTTTGTCCTAACAGCAGTTAGGGTCTCCATCCATAGAATGGGGAATGAGTCCTAGGGCACGTTAGGATAATCAGGTAGCTTTAGGGACATGGTAGATGGGGACTTCGGCAGGTAAGGGAAGCTCCAGAGATAAGACCCAGGACTAGGGGAACAGGCCATTCATGGATAAGGACCATGAAGAAAAAAAGTTAAGAGCTGGGACACAGAGACTTAGTTCTGAGCACAGAGACATTCAGGCAGTGAGATCATAGAGAACTAAGCAATCACAAAGAGACAGGTGGAGCTTTAGAATAATTAGGGAAAGAAGGTCTATATTCCCTGAGGCACAACCCACTTGGGCTTCCTTGCCCCTCCCTGGCCTGGTACACAGGCCTGGGGGTGTCACTCTCTGTTCCTTTTCTCCCCAATAAACTTTTTTCTTTCTCTAAACACATCTGCTTCTTCTCCGTGCTTGCCTGAGAGTGTCAAGAGGAGTTCCTGCTGCTGTCTCATGAGACACTAACCCCAGGTGGTCTAGTGGGTGGGACTCAGTGCTGCCCCTGTAGCCTGGGATCCGTTCCTGGCTGTGACACTAGGCCTGAAAACCTACAATTCTAGTATCATTACCTTAAGGCCTTTAGAATTTATGGTGTTGTGAGCTAACATTGAGAAGAGCAAATTTTCTGCGAGTATCAGGAGTCCCCGTGAACTTTCAAGTCTTTTCTGCTTCACTAGTTAACTTTTTTTAGATCACCCAGGTCGGTTGAGCGGATGCTTCACTAAGTCCACAAGACCCACCTTCCTTTTCTGCCCACTCCTGGTAGGCAGATGTAGGGCAAGCATTTGAATCTCGGGAAGTCAGCTCATCAACATGGCGGCAGAGACATGCTTGAGTAAGTTCTCTCATATAAAGAATTAACAGGGAGCAAAAGCAGCAGGTCCCTGCAAGAACTGGGACAGGAGGGGAATGAGTCCTAGGGCGAGTTAGGATAATCAGGTAGCTTTAGGGACATGGTAGATGGGGACTTCGGCAGGTAAGGGAAGCTCCAGAGATAAGACCCAGGACTAGGGGAACAGGCCATTCATGGATAAGGACCATGAAAAAAAAAAGTTAAGGGCTGGGACACAGAGACTTAGTTCTGGGCACAGAGATATTCAGGCAGTGAGACCACAGAGAACTAAGCAATCACAAAGAGACAGGTGGAGCTTTAGAATAATTAGGGAAAGAAGGTCTATATTCCCTGAACAGAGGACAGCAAGAGAGGAAAGGAGCTCACTCCGACCTACAGAAAGGAGAAATAAAACAAGAACAAACTAGGGATCCAGCAGGACATTGAGCGGAAAGGAATTTCTGCAGGCTCTGTTAGGGGGAAAGGATGTCCTCAGCTAATTCCATACAGACTTTGTGGATTCCACCCCCATTTCAGATCAAAGCCATCAAGTTATTGGGAAAGACAAATCCCATCACCACCAAAGGGAAGGTTGCTGGGAGCTGAGGGTGGAGTTAAGCAGCCAGGTTTCGTATAAAAACCAGACACATGGGCCTTGGGCTCTCTTGCTCTGTCGCTTGCCTCTTGGCTTCATGGCTCCTCGCTTGCGGCCAGCTCTCAGAGTGCCATTTGGGTTTCCAGATCGGCAGATCAGGTAGGACACATTTAAGACTTTATCTCCCATTTTTTCTCCCTGAGTTATACATTTTTTTCATTTCCCCTTAACCTTGTGAATAAATCTTTTATTAACCTTTTGTGTGTGCCTGCAGTGGAGTATTAAGTCCCTTTTTAGCACGCGGGTGAGGACCCAGAGTCAGGCAACCCATTTTATATGGGGGCTGCCCTGTAACAGCTCCACGCCTTGTGGCCAGGAACTGTGGGGAACCGTGAGGGAGCCGCCAACGCAGTGAGTGAACAGCACCAGGGAATCGCAGACTGGCACCATCAGAGGAAGGTAGTAACTCCATAGAGAGACCTGTAAATAGCTAAGGGGCAGCTGGTGAGCGCATGGCCTGGGGCTGTGGGTAGATGCTGAAGCCATCACTGAGGTGAGTCTCCAGAACAGGGTTTACCCCTGTTGGACGCCAACTCATGGTCAGGGTGCACAGCCTGTGCCTGCGGGGACAGACAGAAGCGCCCCCTCTCCCGAGTCAGTGATGGGACAGGTCCAGCCAGTCTGGTCCTGGCAGCGGGGTTGGTGCAAACCGCAGGTCTTGTCCAGACTCAGCAGGAGTGAGAAGACTTCAACAGCTGTTAGGGCTGAGGAATTTCAATTTAAGAAGTTTAAAGTAAATAGAGCTTTATGTATTTGTTACTGTGGGGAGGATGTTGCTTTTGGAGTCAGTGGGTTAGAGTGCAGCGTCCTTGGGTTCACTCTGGGAATGGTTTCACGAGAGCGCCCCGTTCAGCGACACGCAGTGAGCTTCTCCACGAGGCAAAGACGTCGGTTATACTTAAAGAATAGGTTTATTATGGCAAGGGGCAGAAGAGTAAAAGATACTTGCATGGACACAAGCAGCAGGAAGAGCTGCCCCATAGGGACAGGTTTGCTGAGAGAGGCCTGCATAGTTGCAGGCGGGTGGCCTTGAGGAGAGCTGCCTTCGTGGAGGGAGGTCAGTGAGGACAAGCCCCGACATGGTACAGGTCACGGGCAGGCAGGAGGCTGCTGCCCTGTGGAAGAGAGAGTTGGTGAAAAGGAAGCACCTGCACAGTCACAGTGGAGTGGGGGGCAAATGGACTGCTGCCCTGAGCCAATACAGAGACTGCACTGATACAGTCTTCTATTTGGGAGGGGCCACTCCTTGTGAGCCTTTGGGTTAGTTGCTGATTTTGGATAACTATGCGGAATCTGAAAGGGACCAGAGATTCCACTGTGGGCTTAATCTCCATGTCTTTACCTTTGGGGTCTGTTGGCCTCAAAGGCCATATCTTTACCCTTGGGCCTGTGCTCTGGACACTACAGCAGTCTGATCCCTGCTTGGGTCTTATGCTTTGTAATTAGTCATTGGCACCTAAGGATCTTGGTTTCCATAGCTGTGTCCATGGCAATGCTAATCTCTTCTATCCCCACCTCCTTGTGTGAGCCGGGTTTCTGGTCTTGTGGAGCCTCCTTTTCAGTTTTTTCTATTCCTGTCCTCCATCATCCACCCTGACAATATCCAGCCCAAAACCTTTTGGGGAGTTGAAAGGAGGAGGTCCATTTTCTGTAGCTGCTTCCTGCTGGAGTGGGACATAGAGCTGGCCCAACCTACATGGGCCTGGGATATCGTCTCCCTAGCATTAGTCCCTGAGTTACCTGTTGTTACTGGTTTAGGAAGGAGGCATATACAGAAGGCCAAGGGGTGGGGCATCCTAGACAGGCTGCTCCTCTTGTATGGGTCAGCTGTTTTTTTTTTCCTTGGAGGACTTTAAACTTGAAAAGCGCACCCTAAGTTAGAAGAAACACATTTGACTAGGATATTGTGTATGTTAAGGTTTAAAGAGTAGAATGAGGGCTTCCCCGGTGACACAGTGGGTTTAGCGCAACACTACGAAGCCATGCACAACCTCTGTGGCTCTGGTTCAATTCCTGCCTGGCCAGGGAGATTCCCACATGGTGCAGGAGACCTCTCCTGTCTCGCCCGCTGCTGCCCTCAGCAGTATATTTCCGTCTTTCTGCCTGTTCTGCTCCCTGCTCTGTCTCTGGTGAATTCTCTTACCCTCCCGCACCTGTGGCCTGTACCACAGTGCTTGTATAAATAAATAAATCTTTAAAAAAAGAGTTATTAAAAAAATTAGGAGGAGAGTGAGAAGTATAGCACTGGCTAAGGGCCCTCAGTAACATGTACTGTCATTTGGGGCCAGGCATTGAGTGTCAGGTTTACTAACAAGGTGAGCAGCAGTAAAATAGTAAGTTTTGGCGTTGTGACATGGGAATAAATTTTACCAGGTAAACAACCCATTTTAGAGTGTTGTTAGACTAAAAAGAATGTTAATGGAATATTTGCTCCTAGCAAGAAACTGTTTTAAATCCCATGTATCCCTTGTTAGGGCAACACCCACCAGGGGAGCCCTGAAATGTGGAGTGAGGCAGATAGCCATGGACTCAGCGGGAGGGTTGGCTTGTGTGTGTGCAGAGCTGCAAGTCCAGTGAAAATGACTAGTTTTTTTTTTTTTTGTTTTTTTTTTTTGTTTTTTGCTTTGTTAGGGACACCAAGTGTCATGAGCATGATCACTGTGAGGCTAGCCAGGGAAGTTGAGTGAGCTTTATTTTTTTATTTTTTATTTTTTTAATTTTATTTTTATATTCCCAATACAATTGCAACCCCTTTATTTTGAACCCAATCCCTCCTTTCCCCACCCCCCACCCCCAAAGAGTGTCTCTGGTTCATAGTTGTTTGTTGATTTTGATATTTTATTTCTTATAGTTGTTCTTTTTCCTGGTCCCTTATTTAAGTTTTTTAGATTCCTGCTATGAGTGAGTGTCCGGAGCCGCATGGAGCATGCGCCATGTTGCGCATGCTCCCAAGTTAGGTTTCGGTTTCTGTTTCGCCTTCGGAGAAACCACTGCGCTTCCGGAAAATCACGTGGGACTGGGAGGTACGAGGAGAGGAGCGAGGGAGGATAAGAAGGGAACCACGGGAGAGACTGGAGAGACTGCGTAGAGGACAAGGAGAGAGACTGCGTAGAGGACAAGGAGAGAGACTGCGTAGAGGAGAAGGAGAGAGACTGAGTAGAGGATGAGGCGAGGAGACCTCGAGAAGGAGACTGTGGAAAGGAGACTGTGTAGAGACTTGGAGAGAGGAGACTGAGAAACGTACTGAGAGAGGAGCATAGAGAAGGCCAGGGAAGGTAGTAGGACAGGGAAAGGAAAAAACATGTAAAAGTAGGAAAAGGAAAAGGGAAAAATAAAGAAGCAAACGCTAGCGTCAATTTGTCAAGCCCCTCATTTCAATCCTCAGCCCTTCTCTTTTCGTGCCTCCAAATCCAGCGGGTCGGGACAAGTGAGACCATCCGGTATTTTTCTTTTTCTTTCTGGCTTATTTCGCTGAGCATGATCCCTTCCAGCTCCATCCATTTTGTTGCAAATTGCATGTGTTTATCTTTTTTGAATGCTGAGTAATATTCCATGGTGTATATGTACCACATCTTCTTGATCCAGTCATCTATTTTTGGGCTTTTGGGTTGTTTCCAAAGCTCAGATATTGTAAACAGTGCTGCTATAAACATAGGGGTGCAGGTGCTTTTGGAATCGATGTTTCTATGTCCTTTGGGTAAATACTTAGGAGTGGAATTGCTGGATCATATGGAAGCTCTGTGTTTAGTAGGTCAAGATATCTCCACACAGCTCTCCATAGTGGTTGGACCAGTTAGCACTCCCACCAACAGTGCAGGAGAGTTGCTTTTTCTCCACAACCTCGCCAACATTTGTTGTTGCTAGTTTTTTTAATATGTGCCATTCTCACTGGTGTAAGATGGTATCTCATGGTAGTTTTGATTTGCATTTCCCTGATTATATGTGATGTTGAACATTTTTTCATATGTCTGTTGGCCACTTGCATTTCCTCTTCAGAGAAGTTTCTTTTTAGCTCTTCTGCCCATTTTTTCACTGGATTATTTTCTTTGCTTTTGTTGAGTTTCATCAGCTCTTTATTGGTTTTTGTGATCAGTCCTTTATCATTAGCGTTGTGTGCAAAAATGTGCTCCCGGTCGGTGGGGTTTCTCTTTGTTTTGGTTATTGTCTCTTTTGCTGTGCAGAAGCTCTTTAATTTGATGTAGTCCCAGCTGTTTATCTTTGCCTTCACTATCACTGCTTTGGGTGATATGTCTGTAAAGATGTCTTTGAGGTGCATATCATGTAGTGTTCCACCTATATTTCCTTCTATGTATTTTATGGTTTCAGGTCTTATGTCTAGTTCTTTAATCCATTTTAAGTTGGTTTTTGTGCATGGTGTGAGGTTGTAGTCAAACTTCATTCTTCTGCATGTAGCGACCCAGTTTTCCCAGCACCATTTATTAAACACACTGTCTTTACTCCAATGCATATTCTTTGCTCCTTTGTCAAAGATTAGTTGACCATAAATCTGTGGGTTTATTTCTGGATTTTCTATTCGGTTACATTGGTTTGTGTGTCTGTTCTTGTTCCAATACCATGTGGTTTTGATGATTATGGCTTTGTAGTATAGTTTGAAGTCTAGGCGTGTGATGCCTCCATTCCCTTCTTTTTCTTTTCAGGAGAGTTTTGGCTATTCGGGGTTTTTGGTGAATCCATATGACTTTCATCAATAATTGTTCTATTTCTTTGAAGAATGACATTGAAATTTTTATTGGAATAGCATTGAATCTGTATATTGCTTTTGGCAGGATGGCCATTTTAATGTTTATTCTTCCAGTTCTTGAGCAGGGTATGTCTTTCCATTTCTTTGTGTCTTCTTCTATTTCTTTTAACAGTGTTTTATAGTTTTCTTTGTATAGGTCCTTTACCTCTTTTGTTAGATTTATTCCCAAGTATTTGATTTTTTTTGTTTCGATAATAAAAGGGATTTTTTTAAATTTATTCTTCTTCAGATTTATTGTTTGTGTATAGGAAGGCTACTGATTTTTGTGTGTTGATTTTGTATCCTGCCACTTTACTGAACTGAGTGATGAGTTGAATGAGTTTTTCTGTGGAGTTTTTGGGGTTCTCTATGTATATTATCATATCATCTGCAAATAGTGATAGTTTGACTTCTTCTTTTCCTATTTGAATTCCTTGTATGTCTTTCTCTTATCTTATTGCTCTGGCAAGGACTTCCAGTATTATATTGAAAAGCAGTGGTGAGAGTGGACATCTTTGTCTTGTTCCAGATCTTAATGGAAATGCTTTCAGCTTTTCGCCATTTAGAATGAGACTGGCTGTTGGCTTGTCATATATGGCCTTTATGATGTTGAGGTATGTTCCTAGTATCCCAAGAATTTCAAGAGCTTTTATCATGAATAGGTGTTGCACTTTGTCGAATGCTTTCTCGGCATCTATTGATCTTATCATATGCTTTTTATATTTCTTTTTGTTGATGTGTTGGATAATGTTTGATTTTCGGATGTTGAACCATCCTTGTGTCCCTGGCATGAATCCTACTTGGTCGTGGTGAATTATCTTATGGATACATTGTTGGATTCTGATAGCTAAAATTTTATTGAGGATTTTTGCATCAGTGCTCATTAGGGAGATTGGCCTGTAGTTTTCTTTTTTTGTGTTGTCCTTGTTCAGTTTTGGTATTAGTGTAATGTTGGCTTCATAGAACATGTTTGGTATTATCCCTTCCTTCTAAATTTTTTGGAAGAGTTTGTGAAGGATAGGCTCTAATTTGTCTCTGAATCTTTGGTAGAATTCATTTGTAAATCCATCAGGTCCTGGGCTTTTGTTTTGGGGGAGGTTTTTGATTACCATTTCAATTTTTCTGCTTGTAATTGGTCTGTTCAGGTGTTCTATTTCTTCTTTATCTAGCTTTGGGTGATTATAGAGTTGTAGGAACTTGCCCATATCCTCTAGATTGTTGAACTTGTTTCCATATAACTGTTCACATTAGTTTCTGATTATTCTTTTGATTTCTGCTGTGTCCATTGTGATTTCTCCTCTTTCATTTGTGATCCTGTTTATTTGTGCTTTCTCCCTTTTTTCCTTTGTGAGCCTGGCTAGGGGTTTGTCTATTTGATTTGTTTTTTTGAAGAACCAGCTCTTGGTTTTATTGATATTTTGGATTTTTTTTTTTTTTAGTTTCGATTTCATTTATTTCTGCTTTGTTTTTTATTATTTCTTTTCTTCTACTGGTTTTGGGGTTTTTTGGTTGTTCTTTTTCTAGTTCGTTGAGCTTCGAGATTAGGTTGTTTCTTTGAGTTCTTTCTTGTTTCTTGATATGAGCCTCTATTGCTTTATATTTTCCTCTTATTACTGCTTTTGCTGTGTCCCATACTTTTAGGAAATTGGTGTCCTCCTTGTCATTCAATTCAAAGAATTTTTTAATTTCTTCTTTGATCTCCTCATTAGTCCAGTGGTCTTCCAGTAGTGTGGGTTTTAATCTCCATGAGGTAGGAGAGTTCCTTGCCTTCTTTTTATGGTTTATTTCTAGTTTGATGCCTTTATGGTCAGAAAAGATGGTTGGTATGATTTCAATCTTGGTGTAGCTATTGATGTTTGTCTTGTGTCCCAGTATGTGGTCGATCCTGGAGAATGATCCGTGTGTGCTTGAGAAAAATGTGTACTCAGATTTTTTTGGGTTTAGTGTTCTATAGATGTCTGTTAAGCCCAAGCGCTCTAGATCCTTATTTAGAGTTTTAGTGTCTTTACTTATTTTTTGTCTCGCTGATCTATCCAAGGTTGACAGTGGTGTGTTGAAATCTCCCACTATATATGTGTTTTCTCTGATGTCTGTTTTCAAAGATGACAATAGTTGTCTGATATATTTTGGTGCTCCTTCGTTTGGTAAATATATGTTAATGTTATTTCTTCTTGAAGTATTATCCCCTTGATCATAATATAGTGACCATTGGGGTCTCTTTTTACCTTTTTGAGTTTGAAATCTGTTTTATCTGATATAAGTATAGCTGTTCCTGCTTTCTTTTTTGGTCCATTTGCTTGTAGGATTGTTTCCATCCTTTAACTTAACTTTGAGTGTAGTTTTATCTTTTGCAGCTAAATGTGTTTCCTGGAGACAGCAAAATGTTGGGTTTTGTTTTTTAATCCAGCCTGCGACTCTGTGTTCTTTTATTGAAGAGTTTAGTCCATTTACATTTAGAGTTAATATTGATATGTTAGCACCTGTATTTGCCATTGTGTTTGTCTTTCCTTTGATTTTATTTATTCTTTTAATAACTTTTTTTTTTTGGCCTTCTTCCATTGTTATTCGCCCCTCTGAGGTTCTGGCTTTAGGACTCCTTGTAGTATTTTTTGGAGTGGGGGTTTAGTTGTAATGAAATTCCAGAGTTTCTGGTTGTCTGGAAAGGTCCTTATTCTTTCTTCATAGAGGAAGGAAAGCTTTGCAGGATAGAGTATTCTTGGTTGGCATCTGTTGTCTTGAAGTCTGTTGACTATGTCCCTCCACTCTCTCCTTATCTGTATTGTTTCTTCGGAGAAGTCTGATGTTAGTCTGATTGGTTTTCCTTTGTGTGTTATTTGTTTCTTCTCTCTTGTCAACTTCATTATTTTTTCCTTGTCTTGTATTCTTGGGAGCTTTACTATTCTGTGTCTTGCTGTATTTTTCTTTTCATCATGGAAGTTGAGTGTTCGTCTTGCTTCTTGTTTATCAGTTTTCAGCTCCTTCTTCACATTTGGGTAGTTCTCTTCAATTATTTTCTTGAATATTTTCTCTGTTCCTAGGTCTCTCTCCTCTCCTTCTGGGATTTCTATAACTCTTATATTTCCTTTCCCCATGGTCAGATAGTTCCCGAAGTCTTTCTTCAGTCTGTTTTTTTTTTTTTTTTCCAATTTATTTATTTATTCATTTATTTATTAATTTATTTATACAAGCACTGGGTACAGTCAGAAGTGTGGGAGAGTGAGAGAATTCACCAGAGTGGAGAGCAGAGCAGAGCAGAGCAGGCAGACTGACGAAGTACACTGCTGAGGAGAGCAGCGGGTGGCAGGAGAGGTCTGCTCGCCATGTGGGACCCTCACCCAATGACCGGGGATCGAACCAACGTTGCAGAGGCTGCGGGCAGCTTCACAACCCACCACTCAACCGCTGCGCCACCAGGGAGGCCCTTTCTTCAGTCTTTTTCATTCATACTTCTCTTTCCTTTTCTGTTTTGGTTCTTTTTATTTCTGTGTCTTCGAGAGTGCTTAATCATTCTTCCATTTCCTCTATTTTGTTATCACTGCTTTTCCAAACATTCTTTAGCTCTTCTGTTAATCCTTTGATCTCCTGCATTTCCTTCATTTCCGTCTTTAGGGACTCAATTTCATTCTGAGCATTGTTTTCCTTGATGACTTTCATCAGTTTTTTCATCACAGCAATTTTAAATTCTTTTTCTGGACGGCTCAGAAGTTCTCCCAAGTCACTGCTGTTGCAAGATGGTGGTGGGTGGTTTTCATTTTGTGGTGTGTCTTTTTCCTGAGGTGTTGCTACGTTGTTGTAGTTTTTCTTTTCCTTGCTGCCTGTCTTCTAATTTGCCTTATGTGTTGGGTCACTGTGCCGCTGGTACTGGCCGGCATCTTTTTGGTGTGTTCTTTCGGGAGTTTCAGAAACTGGCAATCCAAATGAGTCAAATACTTTTATGCCAGAAGTCTAGTGAGGCAGTGGTACTTTGAGTATGCTAATCGTCAATGTCACAGAATATCTCCTCCTTCTGTGTTTAATTACAAAGGTGCGTCTTGAAGTCCCACAGACTTCCCTGGAGGTGGGGCAGCTGGATTGCACTCTGGGTTCCAAATCTCTGGATCCCCCTCTGGGCTCTGACTTCCTACCAGGTGGGACCAGGCTTGTGGGGGCCTTCAGCTCACCTCTGACTGCGCAGGGAACCTTCTCCCTCTGGCTCCACGGGGAGCCTTCTGCCAGTTTCAAGCAGTCTTTATTGGAGAAAGGTCCCTGTTCTAAAATGATGCTTTGGAGACAGATGCACTCTCCTGCGTGCCCAGTCTGCCCGGGGCCGTGGGTGCCCGCTCCCCCTCTGGGCTTGGACTGCTGGCCAGAAAGGTCCTGGCACGGGCGAACTTCCCAGGTCAAGTTGGGTGAGCTTTAAAGTTAAGTTAGAGTGAGGGACTGTAGTCCACTTTTTTAATGTTAAGATTTTACCCGAGTATGATGACTCCAAGATTTTATATCCTCCAATTGAGGTAGAAAAGGTATTAGAAAGATGGTTTCGAAGCCTTTTTGAGCCCCAGGATGAAGACAATTCCAAGTGTTCAGGAGCAACAATCATGTAAAGGGGAGTCTGTGGGAGACTGTCATCTGTTAGAAGGAAATTTATGTAAAACAGATAAAAAGTGCTAGTCCTATCTGTAGGTTGAAGAAGACCAGAAATTAAGTTACTGAAACATGTGCTTTGTCCTGTAAATAGACAAGTTTTCTTGGGCAGCAGTAAGCAGAGCCAGTGCCCTTTGACATTGTTCAGGCCATTCCTATTATATTTTGTGAGGAGGGCAATGTAGATCCAGAATGCGGGGTGAGTACAGAGAAAGTGGCTCCCACAGCAATCAGAAAACTAATATTCTTACCTGTGATTTCCAGGGTTACCCCAGGTACAGCCATGGAGAAGATAGCTGGGGAGCTGGCAACATCCTTGGGCCCTGTCACTTGTCATCCAGGTGTCAGTAGTCAATCTGTTACAGGGCAAGGAGAAGGACACCCCAGAGCCCGCAAACCTGCCTGCTCTAAATAGGTTTTGCCATCCACCACATCAACACAAAACATTTAAGACTAATGAAAGGGAACTTTAATACAATTAGGAAACAATACAGGAAAGGCAAAGAATATAGCTTCTAAATCAAGCACCCAGTTACCCATTCCCTTGTGGGTAAAAGTCCACCCAAGCAGGATTGGCCCAGAGCAAGGCCCAAAGCACCTTCCAGCGGTGACCCACAGAAAAGGGTCAGAAACCACCAGACAAGTCTGCAAGGAAAAGAGCAAAATCAAAATCAAGACAAAAACCACCATTGTCACCTCCCCACGGGTCTCTCACCCACATCTCTGTCACCCAGTCCACGACCAAAAGGCAAGCACAGTTTCTTCACGTGACTCTCAGCTCCATGTGCCTCCTCCAGGTCTCCTGGCTCCATCCTGCTTCCTTCCCTTAGTCTCCCCTGCAGCTTCTTCTCTCCCTGCTCAGCTCCACCCTCCTTTGGGTGGGGCAGGGAACCTGGAACTTCTCCTTTTCCTGGGCACCACCCTGTTACAATCCAGGCATCATCCAGGAGGAGCCTGCTGGCAGCTGAGGGACTGGTCCCTCCTCCCTTCAGAGAAGGGGACAATCCCTTATCCAGGGGCCTTCCTTGTTGTATCTGGGGCACGGCCCAGGTGAATTTCTGGGTTGTGTGCAATACCTACTCCAGTGTCCAGACTTGTTGCAGCTGTAGCCCAGGGCCATTGAAGCTCCTCAATTCTTTCTTCCAGGCAGGTCAGTCTTCTTTTTCTCTGAGCCTGGGTAAGCTGGGTCTGCAGGGTGCTGGCAATGGTGGCACCTTTTAATGGAGCCTGTATTCACTCACTCACCACGGCCTTCCTTTCCGTTTTTAGCCCTTCACTTTCATCCCTATTATTAAAGATTTTAAAAGCCACTTTTAAAACCTGGTGTGACTGAGTTTGGGTCCCATGGCTAGTGCTGGGGTTTTCTGCAAATTCTAAGAACATGAGTCCCCAGAACCACCTTGCCCTCTCATGTATTAGGATACAGGTTTGTGAACTTAACAATGGCTTCCACTACTCGCCCTTGATTTCACCCGGTATCTGAGTGATTTGCATTGTTGTAGATAACCTCTGCGAGTAGCAGTACTTAGAGTATTTATTTATTTATTTATTTATTTATTTATTTATTTATTTATTTAAAAAAGATTTATTTATATAAGCACTGGGTACAGTCAGAAGCATGGGAGGGCGAGAGAATTCACCAGAGCCAGAGCAGGGAACAGAACAGGCAGGCCGCTGAAGAAATACACTGCTGAGGGGAGCAGCGGGTGCGGCAGGAGAGGCCTTTTGTGCCATGTGGGACCCTCACAGGTGGCCAGGGATCAAACCGGTGCTGCAAAGGCTGTGGGCAGCTTCGCAGCCCAGCGCTCAACTGCTGTGCCATCAGGGGAGACCCAGGAGTTAGAGTGTTTTAAACTCTGAGTACTAGTTAGTAGGGAAGCATGTTTAATACTGTGACATACAAATTTAGAATAATTAGATTTGTCCAATGATACTGTATTAGAATATATTAGACATTAGGAAGTTTTACATACCTGAGAACATTTTTATTTATTTATACTTATGTTGATGACAATGTTACCTATGGAGCATCAATATATTTAAATTGGGCAAATTTGTTTTTCACAAGAAAAACTCATTAGGTTTTAGGAGTCCTTTTCAAAGATGTTAATGTTTTGGAAGTTATTAGCAGATTATATTAATATAATAATATATTAATATTATTATATTAATAATATAATATATAATAATATATTAATATACATTAATAACATCAGTTATTAGTAGATTTTTATAAAATACCCAGGGTGACAATGATTGGAGTACATCTACTTGTTGATAAGACTTGGCAATACTGATAAGATTTTTAGTTAACCAAATCTGAGAGTATAAGAGTAACAAGATTATTAGATTACTTAAGTAGTCTTTGTTAAAGTTAGTAAATTAAGTAACAAGTCATTAAAGCACATGAATTTTTAAAATACTTTTAGACATTTAACACTTTGTTTTGTCTTTCGTACAATAAGGAGCAAAATGTAGACCTGAAAGTTGTTTCCTTACAATAAGGAAAGTTATTTTATATATTTAACAAGGACAGATTTAAGATTGCTTTTGCATTATAGATTTTTGTTTTATTTTTTTTTAGGACTAGAATTTCAAATTGCAGGCTGTTAATGGAACAACTACACACACCAAGTTTTTTCCAGGCTGGAAAATAATCGGGGGAAAACACATTAGACAGGATGGTGAAAGCAAGAAAAATCAGAGACTTAATGTGACTCAGTACAACTGAGTAGTTTGTCCATTTGGCTGAGGATGTCATCTGGATTTGGGCTAGGACCATGGGGAAAAAAGTTAAGACTTTTTTTTTTAAGGAAAAACAAAAGTTTCTTTTAAAGAGATAAGCTAATTTGTGTTCCTGAAAGAGAACTTGGTTAAGGAGTGTCTAGGTATAGACATTGTAAAGCAAACCAGAATTACCTTTTTTAAAAATTTGAATACCATGAGCCTTATTTAGTGAACAGCGTTTGGGCAGAGTATTAATACACAACATTATAACTTTTAGGCATGTTTTGAATCATTAGATTGTGACTAGTTTTGTTTACCAAAATTCTTAGATCGAGATCTCAAAATTTGTTTTTGTCAGAATTTATATAGGCGCCAGTTTATAATTAACCCTCTGGGGGTAAAACAAGAGATCTCATGATTTGCATTTAAAATCATGGCCATGTGTATCAATTTTAAGAGATAGTTATTTTACCAATATTTGTGAAGACACTGATATACCTGTTACTGACTTAATCTTGGTTATTTAGCAACGCCTTTAAATTAAACACACCTGAAGTTTGTATTTTTAAGAGTGGCTCTGGCTTCACAGAACCTGTAAACAGAACTTACATTAGTTTTCTAAGGTCAGAAAAAAGTTTCTTTTTAAATCTCAGGAGAGGCTTAGAACACCTTAAACAACCTAATTTTGAAATAACTCAAGTTTTAGTTTGATATACCCGTTCACTGTGGGGTTGGTTGTTTTTTTTTTTGTAGGACCCTCGCGGATGGCCGGGAAACTGCACAGGCAGCGGTTAGCCTCACAGCCCAGCGTTCAACTGCTGTGCCACCAGGGGAGGCCCCACTGTGTTTTTGATGCACTTTTTGATAAACCTCAAGGTTTCTAATGAAATAGAAGTCAAAATCCTTACATAGGATAAGTATTCATTTTAATCATTACATAAGATGCAGAAATGAAAACAATTTTAAAGATAAGCAGAAAAAAAACTCTAGGATTTCATTTTAAGTTTCTGTTTTTGTCCAAACCAGGAGGGGAACAAGTTTTCTTAAGACAAGAGAGCACCTTATTTGCATATCATGAGGCCAGGATAGGCAACAGATTAATATCTCTTATGTTGTCTCTTAAGCAATAAAGCACCCTACATAGCCTGTTAGGAAGATCAATGTAATTTGACAGGCTTTTTTTTTTTTTTTAACTAACCAAACAGACCTTAAAAGTGGAGGGCATGGCAGAAATAGAAATTTCTACCAATGGAACTGGCCAGAAGAGATATCAATATGAAAAGGAGAAACCTAGTTAGTCCCCCATGGCTGGATGGTGGTGGACAAACTGTTACAGGGCACCCTGATACAAAACGGGTTGCCTGACTGTGGGTCCTCACCCACGCGCTTAAACGTACTTACCAATACTCTACTGCAGGCACACACGAAAGGTTAAAAAAAGGTTTATTTACAAGGGAAGGGAAAATGAGGAAATGTATAACTCAGGGAGAAAAGCGGGAGACAAAGTTTTAAATGCGTCCTACCCGATCGACCGATCTAGAATCCCAAACAGCACTCTGAGAACTGGCTGCAAGCCAGGAGCCCTGAAGCCAGGAGGCGAGAGAGAGCGAGAGACCTCAAGGCCCACATGTTTGGTTTTTATACCAACCCTGGCTGCTTAACCCCACCCTCAGGTCCCAGCCACCTTCCCTTTGGTGGTGATGGGATTTGTCATTCCCAATGTCCTGATGGCTTTGGTCTGGAGTGGGGGTGGAGTCCACAAAGCCTGCATGGAATTAGCTCAGGACATCTTTTCCCCCTAACAATACCAGTGAACTCAGCACAGAGCAAAGGTCCAGGCAGCAGCTAGCTGAGAACAATGGGGCACCCCACATGTGTCAGCCAGGGTGGTGTTCCCCACTTTATTTTCCAGCATTTTTATCTTTTTCCTCAGCCAAAGTAAGGGTTTAGTTAGAGAAAGCTGTTATAGCTGAGGGTAACTCTGCCTTTTGGGTTAACAAGCAAAGATGTCAGGCTGAATTAAGGTCTTTTAGAGCCCTGAGGCGAGTCCTCAGGAATGGAGGGAGAAGACCCCATCACAGATGAGAGCCTGAAAGAGTTGAATCTATCCTGGACAGATTATAGTGGGGGCAGCCATGGGCTACCCTCACGGGGTGGGGAGCAGCCCTATTTTTATGGGCATCTCCACCTTGAGGGACTCCCCAGGCCTGAGCATCCCCAGGCCTCAACTTACTATCTGTCCCTGCCATTCTCTGTCCTCTGGGTGGAAAGGAAGGCTGTCTCGGGCTCTTTTTCCTGTTTAGAAATGTTTTAAGAAAGATAGCTTGCATTTAGCCCATGTATGGCTGATCTCAACACCTGTTAACAAGGAAACCCTATTTAAGAAGATGATTTACAATGTAGGATCAGAGGCCTAGCTCTGAGGCTGTAGGATCTAATAGCTGCCTGGAGTTGTCTTAGTCACTCACGAGTCTTAAAGTTAAGGCAGATATAACAAGAAAGTTTAACCGAGGAGAGGAAATCTGGTCTCCATAACAAGGGAAGGAGACTATCAAATTACTGGTGATGTAGGAAAGCACTTAAAAGACAGATTCAGGGCCTCCCTGATGGCACAGGCGGTTGAGCACAGCGCTGTGAAGCTGTCTGCAGCCTCTGCAGCGTCAGTTCAATTCCTGCAGGCTGCAGAGATGTCCACATGGCGAGGCAGACTTCTCCTGTCTCGCCTGCTGTTCCCCTTAGCAGTGTGTATCGTCAGTCTGTCTGTTCTGTTCCCCACTCTGTCTCTGGTGAATCCTCTCACCCTCCTGCACATCTGGCCTGTACCCGGGTTCTTGTATAAATAAATAAATATTTACAAAAAAAAAAAAGACCGCCGCATCAACACAAAACATATGAGACTTTAGTGGGAAGGAACTTTAGCACAATTAGGAAACAATACAGGAAAGGCAAAGAATATAGTTTCTAAATCAAGCACCCAAAGTTACCCGTACACTCATGGGTAAAAGTCCACCCAAGCAGGATTGGCCCAGAGCAAGGCCCCAAAGCCTGCCCCTAGTCTAAAACATCTCCCAGTGGGGACCCACAGAAAAGGGTCAGAAACCACCAGACAAGTCTGCCAGGAAAAGAGAAAAATCAAAATCAAGACAAAACCGCCATTGCCACCTCCCCACGGGTCTGTCACCCACATCTGTGTCACCCAGTCCACGACCAAAAGACAAGCGCAGTTTCTTCACACGTCTCTCTGCAACACGTGCCTCCTCCAGGTCTCCTTCTGGCTCCATCCTGCTTCCTTCCTTCTCAGTCTCCTCTGTAGCTTTTCCTCCCTGCTCAGCTCCACCCTCCCTTGGGTGGGGCAGGAAACCTGGCACCTCCCCCTTTCCTGGGGACCACCTTGTTACATTTTCACCAGAGCTCCCGTTTCAGCCGCACACAGTGAGTTTCCCAGGCGAGTCTCTCCACGAGACAGAGACATTGGTTATATTTAAAGGGCAGGTTTAATAGGGCAAGGGACAGAAGAGTAAACGACACTTGCATAGACACAAGTGGGCAGGAAGAGCTGTCGCAGGAGGGACAGGTTTGCTGAGAGAGGACTGCGTGGTTGCTGGTAGGCAGCCTTGAGGAGACCTGCCTCCTCTGACAGAGGTCAGTGAAGAGAAGTCCCAGCAGGTACAGGTCACAGGCTGACAGGAAGCTGCTGCCCTGCAGAGGGAGAGAGCTGGTGAAAAGAGGCACCTGCATAGTTACAGGTGGGCAGAGGGAGTGCTGCCCCTGGTCTGTGCAGAGACTGCACTGATATAGTTGTTTGGGAGGGGCTCACTCCTTGTGAGTCTTAGGTTTGAGCTGATTTTAGGTTACTATGCAGATCCAAAACAGACAGGAGATTTCACAATGGGCCCAATATTTACCCTCAGGACTGTGCTCTGGACACTCCCTGCAACATCTGCTTGGGCCTTATGCCTTGCGATAAGGCACTGGAGTCTAAGGATCTTGATTTCTATAGCTAGATTAATGGTCACTTCAATCCTCTCTATCTCCACCTCCTGGTGAATCAGGTTTTAGTCTTGTGAGTCCTCCTTTCCAGTTTTTTTCACTCTTGTCCCCCATCAATAGTGCTGTGCTTAACCCCTTGTGCCACCAGGGAGGCCCCATGTGTTAATTTTCTGAAGTAGTTATTCTATCTGTGCAAACACTGAGACATTTTTATTGATTAAATTTACAAGCTGTTTTTACTAATTCCTTTAGATAAAACATGTCTCAAATTTGTATTTTTAAGAGTGACTTGTTTGCTTTAACTTATTTTATGGACCATGAGGTGTACAGGAGGACAGATTAAGATCTTATTTTATAGTTCGCTTGTTCCTGGACTGTCATCAGAAATCTGAGGTTTGGAATTTAACTCACAAGAGCTTCAATTTCACTCTATAGCAATTGTTAGGGGGAAAGGATGTCCTGAGCAAACTCCATACAGGCTTTGTGGACTCCACCCCCACTCCAGACCAAAGCCATCAAGACACTGGAAATGACCCCTGCACTCAGGCCAACCCACTGCACAAGCACATGGGTCATGGATCTGTGGATACAAGCTCCACATGCAGCCTCTCTTGGGTCCCCTCTTTGTCTTGGCTCCACCTCAAGTCACGTTCCCCACCCGTTCCCCAAGGACGGGCTCCTCACCAACTCACTCTCACTCAGCAATGAGCAGGGCATCATCCACAGGTGATTTTAAGAGATTCACTGGCCTTCTGGAGCTTACCTAGTGCTTAACAGCCACTCAGGGCTTCTCAATCTTAGCACTAGCTTTTGCTTTCTCCATTGGCTTTTCTCCTCTGCCTGGCTGCAGAGAACTTGGCGAGGGCTTCCCCCCTCAGCCAACTGTGAGCTCTTCTACCAAGGCCCAAAGGCCATGCCATTTTATCTCCTGGGGTTAACAAACGATACCATGCATCCCCAGGGTCCCCAAAACTTAACAACCTGCCAAGGTTCCTCCGCCTTCTGGAGGGATGGTCAGTCCAAGTGCATTAGTCCCAAGTCCATAGGCTTCTTCCTTGTGTCAGCACTGGTGAGCTCTGAATCGTGGTCCTTTCTTCCCTGATGATTCTGTTGCCTCAGGGGTCATGGGCTGGTCCTCTCAGGTGTCTCCTCCCCAAGGCGAGGTCTCGTCCTGTAGCTCCCAGACCTTGTCCACCTTGTGCCACCATGACACCTTTAGTGTCGTCACAGGCTCTCTGTCTGCTACTCCTCAGTCCCTCCAGAGGTCTTCAGAGGGCTTGTAGGGGCAGGAATGGACACAGAGCAGGTTTTCTGATCCAGCAGACCAGGTAAAGGAGGAGTTAGAGTCCTCAGTAGCTTTTGTAGGTCTTTTATTTATATTTACCAGGCATATAGCAGTCAGGGGTGCTGGGGGGCCGAGAGTCTGGCAGTCCTCCCAGCCTCCAGCAAGTCTTTATTTGGGCTCTCTCTGGCATTCTCTCATGGCCTTGCTTCTCTGTCACTCTCGGCTTCCGTTCGTTCTTCGCTTCTGCTGGTGTCCCCATGATGCTGCCCTTATAAATTCAGTCTTTCAGCCCAGGTGTACCCACTTCAGTTGCCCGCCATCAGGCATGCATTCAGGACCACAGGGTTCCTTCATCTATCCTAATGGCGGGAGGGCAGAAAATCCTGATACTTTTACCTTTTCCACAGGGCTCTACACCTGTCTGCTTCAAATCATTCTGCTGATTTACACCAAATGTAGCGGCAGGACTGGCCACCGGGCAGGATCTCTATGATCCAAGCAGACGGGGTGAAGGAGAGTCCTGGGGCCCTCAGTGTCTTTTTAGGTTTTTATTGGGATTTACCAGGTACATGGTAGGCAGGAGTGCTGGGGGGTCAGGAGGCTGGCAGGCCTCCCAGCCCCCAGCAAGTCTTCACTCGAGCTCTCCAGCGTTCTCTGGTGACCTTGGTATCTGCTCCTCTAGTGGTTCTGCTCTCTCGTGGTTCTTCTGGCATCCCAGTGACACCGCCCTTATAAGCGCAGTCTTAGCCCAGGTGAATCCCATCTACATATGCCCACACCCTACGCCAGGTGCCCGCCATCAGGCATGTATTCAGGACCGGCAAGGATCCATCATCAGTCATAATGGCTGGAGGGAAGAAAGGCCTGATACTTTTTTACCTTACCCTACACTTAACTCCTTGCACCACTGAGGGTGGGGGCAGTGGTTAGTATTATTGTTGATAAGGAGTTTCCAATTCCATGCAGTCATTTCATACCCATTTTCTATAGCTTCAAAAATTTCTTTTGTAAATGAACTTTGAATACTATTGTCAGAAAGTTTTTCTAAATTCTTTAAAAACAGCATATGGCAAACTTTCATGATAGAGACACTGGCCTCCTCCTCAAATAATATTTCTCCCTTCAATTGTCATCCTTCATGAAAACTTAATTCTATGAGTGTTTCAAAATTTGCTGGAGATGGCGGAGGAGGGAGGAGAGAAGAGGGACTAGTTGGGGCAGGAAGCCCTGGGCCCTTTGGGTGTAAGATCTTTTATCCCCTTGAGCGGGTCTCAGTGCTGATCCAGAGACTGCACGCGGGAACGGGAGACACTGTCCCGGTCCCGCTGATGGCCTCAGCCACTGCCCTGCCTTCCCCAGGCTTCCAGGCCCAACTCCCTCCTTTTGGGTGCTGAGAACTGTGTTGTCTAAGGATTAGACGTAGTTTATGGAGCTGGCACTTGGTTCTTTATATCCTGCTTTTAAAAGACTCTGTAATTGTAATTTATGCTGTTTCTCTTCACTTGTAAGTGCTTTCCTCATAGTTTAAAAGCAAAAGCAAAACTCAATGACACAAGCAGAGAAAAGGAAAACACCTCCAGGTGAAATACCTAACTTGGCCTCCCCTCAGGCTTGCAAGACCAGCCCTTTGCTGCCTGTGCGCCTCACCAGAATGAAGTAATGCCTTTCACCTGTGACGGGCTTCCCTTTTGTCGGGTTCAAGCTTGGAAAAGTCGCCCCAATTCCCACACCGGGTTCCTCACACGGGCACCAACTGTCTCCTTAGGATGTGTGGTGGCAGGATTGTTACCGGAACCAACCGTCTCAGCGGTGGGAGCGGCAGGACAGTGATGTCCTTTCCACCTGCTGCTCCACCACAGGCAGATGTGGCAGCTGCGTCTCAGAGCCCAGTAACTGCCCTTTGTAATGGGCCAATCAGGGGTGAGCTCATTGGTGCTAACTGGTCCCATCAGACTCGTGGGTGACAGAGGATAAAAGCCAGGGTTGGAAGGAGCTGAGAAAGACCCCCCAAGAAAGAAAAGGACAAGGGAGCCCCCAAAGGAAAGGAGACAATGACCAGAGCCCCCAAGAAAGGAGACGAGGACCCCAGCCCTGAGAGAAGAGGACAAGGGAGCCCCTGAAGACGGAGAGACGACGCCAGTCCAGGAGGAAAATAAGACAGTTCCAGCCTGCGAAGAAAGAAGAAAAGAAGCACCAGCAGCCGCCCTCTGAGGAGGGAGAGAAGCCTAAGGACCCTGTCACGGACTGTCACAGACAAATGTGGCCACAGTCTGGGAGCAGGTCAAGGTCTCCAGCCTGTCCTTCAAAGCCTCCAAGGGCACCCATTTTTCTGATTAGCCTGGAGAGTGGGGTCCACCAGTAAGCTGTTCTGTGTGCCTACCAGCCTGGCAGAAATCTCGGCTCTGACTGAGTTTTCAGTGTCTCCTCAGTGTCAGCTCCTACCATGCTCATGCATCTGCTTCTTGGAGGTTCTGCAGCAGCTGCTCTCTGGACTTGGCCTGGTCGGTCTCTACCGACACCTGTATCGGTTGAGATGTGTCCTGTTCCATTTTTTAATGTCCTCCTCACCCTGAATTGTGTCTTTCAGACAAGTTGTCTCCTATGTCAGGGCTTGGGCACCACAGAGCATGGGGGCATGTTCTGAAGGGCCTGGGGACTTGCTTCCTCCTGGTGCTTCAGCTCTTGGGTGAGCAGCTATAGCCTGCACCCCAGGGAGGCTTGTCACTGTCTCCCAGCAGCCTTTCTAGGGCTCCTGATGGTCGTCCTGCTCTCTCCTCCTTTACATGGGGTCTTTCAGCCAGGATCTTGGAGAAGTCCCTGCCCACACCGTCCAGGCCTCTTGCAGAGGCCTTGAGAGCTGGCTGAGTGGCAAGGAGGCCTCAAGGTGGCCCCTCAGATCCACAGCACAGGCACTTGCCCCTGAGGCCCCTCTGGCAGGTTGTTGAGATACACCCCAGGATCCAGGGTTTGCACATGAGAACCAGTGAGTAGACCAGGACACTTTTCCTTCTTGGATTGATTTTTTTAATTAGCCCTGGAGTTATAATTATCTTGTTCCCTCACTATCTTAGTTCCTGTTGTGCTCATTCCTAATCACCCCCAAGACCACTCCAGGGTCAGAATCTCCGTGGACACATTACACACACCAATTATTCTGCCTGCTTCATCCTGGGCAGACCCCTGTCCCCCAGCCTGGGGCCTGGGGACTGCTCACCTGGGCAGGGCTGAAGGCCTGGATCTCTCACCTCACCCTTGGCCTCTCTCTGTCCCCTCTCCCCTGTGGCTGATTTTCCTGTGTTCTGTTCTCTGTGTCCATCATCTTTGTCTCCCCTTTGCCCACCAGTGTCCTTTGCCCACTAGAGGAGGGACGTGGACAGTCACCCCTGAGACCACAAACAGCTGAAGTGAATGTTTGTGCTCCCAGCGCCTCCCTCACCTGGGCCTGACATGGGGTCTGGCTGGATTCCCCTGAGGACTGGGCAGGCCTGGCTCCAGGGCCTTCTGGCCTCCAGGCCTGAGTTGTCTCTTGAGGGCCCCAAGGTCTGTCCATCTCCAGCCTCTTTCTTAAAGTTCCTGGGGCAGGTCATGGTGTGGGGCTGCTCATCCTCTATAGGAGGAATCCGGGGAGGACACTCAGTGTGCACATTTTATCTGTGAGTGCTTAGGGATTTTCTTGAACTTTTTTCATCATTTCTACTGTCCATTCATTGACACACGTGTTATTAATTAGTTGGAATCTCCTGGTCGATAGACAGTTTTTCTTGTAGGTCTTCTCTCTACTTGTCATTTCTTTTCCATTTACATTATTTAGTGGAAGTGAGATTTTAATATTCCAATTCATCTACTGAATTATTCATTTTTTTGTGATTAAATCTCTAAATTTCAAAAACTCTGAGCACATGCAATTTTTATAAAAATTTTTTTCTTTCTTTTTTTTTTTTTTTAGTACTAGAAAACAACGAAATTTCCCTATGTATGCATAGGGAATCTACATCTAAATGAGTGTCTGAAATCCGTGCAGGGTGGGGGGGGTGACAGGGAACAAGGGTGTGCCGCGGACCAGCACAGCGATGGACGATGAGGCCGTCTCAGGGTTGAGAGACTGCGCAGGGTGGTCAGGGATTCGATGAATAAATGACACACAGACACACTTCAAGAGAGTGAAAATCTGAGTGCGTCTTTATTAAGCTAGTGGTCAGTATATATATGTTTTTCTAAAAGCATAGGAACAGTGAACATCAAAGAGATCAGTTTGCTCATAGGCTTAGCTTAATTGACAGGGCAGTGATTTATGTCCGAAGTTACATCTGGACCTAGCCTCATTCCTAATTGGACAGGCTATAAATTCTTTCTACTGTTTTATATAATTATTTTCTAGTTGCACTAACTATCATTTTTACTCATAATTAATTGTCATGGGTGAATTTATTTTATAATGCAGTTAATATCAAAGGTACTAAAGTTAAGCACATAATAGAAAGATTATTAAACTAACAATTCTATTATAACACAGTGTTTAGTAATGTTTCATTTGCATTAGCCTAATTATTAAATTATGTATGTTTTTTAATTAGCAATCAATGACCAGAAAAAGGAAAGATTTTAGAAAGACAGTTGTAGCAGAATAAAGTTTGTGGGCCTTGAGAAAGCGAGATAAGGTTCCAGGTGGTCAGCATTTCTTTTAATCATCTTTGTGGCAGCTTCTGGTGGTCATTATTTATTGGCAGGCATTCGGCTTCTCTGCATCTTAGGGAGTTTGCTGTTCTCCCCCTGCGCGCATGGTTCCTTGCCCACGCCGGACCTCAGGGACCATGGCAACAGCCATTAGCCCTGAGGGTCACTGCAGGGGGGGGGTGCAGCAAGGGTGTGTCTCCTGAGCTAAGGTGTGAAATAAGGGTCTGGGACCTCCAGGAGAGAGGAGGGGATCACATGGCAAGGAAAGGGTGGCTCATATGATGAAGACCAGATCTTCTATAATTATGTTTGCCCTGACATATAGGTAGGTTTCTCGGGTACAAAGCTTATTTCTGGTAATACCCTAATTTTGGGTTAGACCAGCAAATTTCATACTAGGTAGTTATAGAAGTGGTAACTGTTTCCTAAGATGAACCCCTGATGAACCTCAGATGGAAATAATTCACATGCCAAAGTGGCCTGTCTTGGGGACACCTTTCTGAACATCTGGGGGAGGCCTGTCCTTCAGAGCATCATAAATGAGGGGAAGAGCAGATGAGGGTGAGGATGGGGCAGGACCAGGAGGCAGATTAGGCTACAGGCCTCCTCAATATGGGTGGTCCTGGGGCAGGACGTGGAGGGGGGCTGAGGGAAGAGGGGACAGGCTGTTCTGTGGGGCCAGAGTACAATGTGTCAGGGGTAGAAGTGACAGATGTGGGAAGAAAAAATCTGATTTCCTTATACTTAATTTGTTTTTAATATGTATTTTTTTTTACATCATTTGATACTATAGACAATAGTGGTTGGGACCTGTTAGTGCTCCTGCTTCTCTGCTTTCACAACAAACACTCCTTCCTCCCAGAGCGGGGCTCAGGTAAGGTTTACACCTGTCTTTGTCACCTTTACTCAGTGTCCATCTCTCCTGACAGTGCAAGCTCCACGTCTCCAGGGGCCTCTCTATGCTCCCCATTGTATCTGCAGGGGAGGCAGCTTGGGGAGGCAGGAGCCAGCCAGGGAGAGGGATGCTGGCAAGTGAAGAGGAGGCAAAGGCAGAGAAGACTTGGGAGATGCTCCCTGGTTCACTGAGAAAAGCATTTCTCAAAGTGTGGTTGTGGAATCCTTGAAGTCACCCAGAGCCTGTCACAGGAGCCACGAGGTCAAAACTATTTTCAAAACGTCACTAAGACACCATTGGCTTTTTCACTATTTTAGCATTAGCTGAGGGAAAAATTAGTAAGAGTGGAGCTTATAGTACCACTGCAGAAGCAGTAATTCTTCACCAGCACTTACCTGCAGAGACAAACATTAAAGCCAGTTTCACTTGAAAAGGTTTGGAAAAAGCATTAAATGTTGCCTTCATTATTGCATCATCCTCAACTCCACATTCTAAAATGTGTGGTGTGCTGACCTGGAAGGACACACAGAGCACTTCTGCAGCATCCCCAAGCACTGTGTCCCAAGGAAAATATTTGTATGAGATGAATTATACTCTTTATTTGTGGGCAATACCATCCTTACCTGAAGGGATGAATGGCAAAATCTAATGTTATTTAAATTTGGTTAATTAGCAGATACTTTCCTCAAAATGAATGTCTATTTCTTGAAGAAAATCAACAGACAGTTAACAAATGTTAGTAATTTTGCCTGATAAAATATAAGCTTTCAGAGAAAACCAGAAATATGAATAATTGAGTGCATCACTACTTGATATCTTACCGTACAAATTTTTCTTTTGTGATTTGTGATTTAAAAATAAATATTTTTTGATTATTTGATTCCAGTGTCATTAACATTGAGTATTTATGTAACTTAAGAAACAATGTATCACCTTAAAAAAATCATACATTAGCAATATTCAGGAGAGGCCTATGGAAATGTAGCAGAATAGGAAATATTCCATGATATTATTTCAACTTTCACTTTGCAAATAACCTTTTAAAACTACCATCCTGTATAGTTTTAATTCAGTATCACAGTGGAATATTTGCAATTATCTGAAAATACTACTAGCTTCGTCATTCCTCCAGGCTGCTGCTTCTCCCAGCCCAAATCCACTCCTCCCTAAGGTGGGGAAGGGAATTTGGAGCCTCCCCTGTCTGTGGATGTCACACTGTCACAGCATCATGTCTCCCTCTCACAGGCTCTGTGGGGTGGGGCAGCCTTGATGACCCCACACTCACCCCCATTCTCTCTCTCCATTTCCTGGGGGGTGTCAAGGGAAGACAATCAGCATCATCCTGCTCCAGTTACAAAGTCTCCAAGGACCCTCCTGGACTCCTTCTCCCCAGGCCCCTGGATGGGGTGTGATGCCCCTCCCCCTCCTGCTGCTGCTCTGGGGGCCCCTGGCCCTGATGGAGACCCGGGCGGGTGAGTGCGTGTCCAGCTGGACACTGTTGCTCCAGGAGGGAGGGGCAAGGAGCCCCCTGCGGGTGCAGGACCCCAGGAAAGGCTCATCTCCCCAACCTCTTGTACCCCCTTCAGGCCGGTTGTGTTCTGGCCCCTTCTGTCCCTCCCGCCTCCCCTGAGTGCTCTGGTCCCCTGAGTCTGGGCCCTTCTTGACCCACCGCCCCTTTTCACTCTCACGGCCCCGCCCCTTTCTCCCCTCCAGGCCCATCTCCCTGGGCCCTGGGCCCGCTGAGAGGAGGGTCAGCCCGGGTCTCCCCTCCCGCCCCCAGGCCCCCACTCCCTGAGGCTTTTCTACACCGAGATGTCCCAACCCGGCCTCGGGGAGCCCCGCTACATCGCCGTGGGCTACGTGGATGACACGCAGTTCGGGCGGTTCGACAGCGACTCTCCGGGCCAGAGCGCGGAGCCGCGGGCGCCCTGGGCGGGGCAGGTGGGGCAGGAGGACCTGGACGAGGAGACTCAGAACCAAAGGGACAACGCGCAGTGGCTCAAAGCGCTCCAGAGGGACCTGCGCGGCCGCTACAACCAGAGCGAGGACGGTGAGCTTCGCGGAGCGGTGCCAGGGTCAGGTCACCCCCATTCCCATCATGAGGCCGGGGTGTCCCGGGTCTCAGGGTCCACTGACCCCTCGAGGCGGGTGGATCTGCCAGGCCCCTCCACCGGGAAGAGCCCGGGGACGTTCCTGCCTGAAGTTTCGTTTTCAATTTACATTTATTCAAGGAGGGGAGGGGAGGGGTGCAAGGGGGTGACCTCAGGCCTGACAGCAGATGTGGGTTTCAGGGTCTCACACCCTCCAGAGGATGTTTGGCTGTGAAGTGGGGCCAGACCTGAGCTTCCTCGGCGGGTGTGACCAGTTCGCCTACGACGGCGCGGATTCCATCTCCCTGAGCGAGGACCTGCGCGCCTGGACCCCGCGGACTCGGGGGCTCAGATCACCCAGCGCGCGTGGGAGGCGGCGGGCAGGGCCGAGCGCGTCAGGCACAGTGTGCAGAGCAGGTGCTTCCCGCGGCTCCGCAGACTCCTGGAGACGGGGAAGGAGGTGCTGCAGCGCGCAGGTAAGAGGGGCCACGAGGCCTCGGACCTCCCCTCTCCTTGCCCCATAGGGAAATGGAATCATGGGCAGAACAGCAGCTGCTTTCTGGGCAGAGAGGGAGAGTCCCCCTGGGTTGCATGTTCTGTACTAGAGAGAGACTCGCCCAGAAGACACCACTTTTCTGGACTGTTAAGGAATCCAGTCTCTCCTGAGGGAGGGGAGGCCATCCTGAAATAACTCTTTCCTGATCCTTTGACTTGGTAGCAACCTTGGGAACAATGAGTTTCTCTTTCGAGGTCTTGTTTTTGGTCTGAGAACATTTCTAGATCTGACTCCTGCCTTTCTGTGTCATTCACCCTCCACCCAGTTCAGGAGCAAAATGTCTGTGTTCTCCTACCCTGGGCTCTCACCTGATTATCACAGATTCCCCAGACTAGGCTGGGATCTGGGTTTTGTGCTTCCTCCCTCCAAACCAATTGTCATGTCTATTCTGAGGATGGTCAGTGAGGCTGCTTCAGTGTCCAGGAAGGAAAAACCCAGACTGTGAATTCTTTGACCCTTCTCCTCAGATCCCCCAAAGACACAGGTGACCCTCCACCTCACCTCTGACCATGAGGTCACCCTGAAGTGCTGGGCCCTGGGCTTCTACCCTGCGGAGATCACCATGACCTGGCGGGATAGGCAAGACCTGATCCAGGACATAGAGCTGGTGGATACCAGGCCTGGGGGGAATGGAACATTCCAGAAGTGGGCAGCAGTGATGGTGCCTTCTGGAGAGGAGCAGAGATACACTTGCCATGTGCAGCATCATGGGCTGCTGGAGCCCCAAGTCCTGAGATGGGGTGAGGAGGGGAATGTGGGCATTGAGTTTCTTCTCAGGGGAATTGGGAGCCCTTCTGGAGTCTTTCAGATGAGGCCTGTGGGTCAGGATCTCCCCTTCCCTTCCCTTTCAGTGCCCCCACCTCAGCCCTCCATCCCCACCGCGGGCATCATTGCTGGCCTGGTTCTCCTTGGAGCTGTGCTCACTGGAGCTGTGGTGGCTGCAGCTGTGATATGGAGGAAGAAGCACTCAGGTAGGGAAGGGAGTGTGGGATCTTGTCCACTTGGGGTTTTCATATCACAGGGAGAACTTGCCTACGTGATTAATGGGAAGTACCATCCACGCATGTGTGTTGCCCAGAGGGCATTTGGTCCAAATCCCCCCTCACCTCCTTTCTTTATGTGGGTAGGTCCCTGGCCTGGGATCCACTCAGGCTGTTGCAGTGGGCCTTCTCGGTGGTAGTGCTGAGACTTAACCCTTAGGACACCAGAGAGGCCCAACACCCACAATTTTTAAAGAGTCAAGTCTTGCAAGAAATTGTTTACTGTTATGTTATTACCTTGGATTAAGTATTCCCACCATTTCGCTGCTTCTGTGGACCTGAGAGGATACAGCAAATTATATGACAACATAGGAGAGTTTCCAAATGGCTGGATTCAACTCATTATTAGTGTATGGTCCACACGCTGGCTTATTTAGGTTGTACATCTTGGTCAATATCTGGACAGTTTCCATTCATGATGGGGATTTTTGTATCTTCAAATCTTAAGGCCATCTATAAAGGGCTCAGCTTACCATACACACCTTCACCTCTTCTTTGACTACAACTGTTGACAATATTTTACACTGTGGGATGGAATTGGAGGCTCATTCAAATATTTCTCCCCTTTGAAGGGAAGGACCACAGTTATGTGAAGAAGGTGACAAAAGAAAAGCACAGCAGCCAGGAAATGGTAAAAATGAAAAGTTACTCAATGGAGATATTACAAAGGCTGAGTAGATTATTGCCCAATTATTAATTTTTTTAAAGATTTTATTTATTTATTTATACAAGCACTGGATACAGTCAGAAGTGCAGGAGGGTGAGAGAATTCACCAGAGTCAGAGGGGAGAACAGAGCAGGCAGACTGACGAAGTACACTGCTGAGGGGAGCAGCGGGCAGCAGGAGAGGTCAGCGCGCCATGCGGGACACTTGCCTGGTGGCCAGGAATCGAACCAGCACTGCAGAGGCTGCAAGCAGCTTCGTAACCCAGCCCTCAACCGCTGTGCCACTGGGGAGGCCCTTATTAAATATTTTTAATGAGGGAAAATAATCTTCATCCAGCCAGGAGACATAGCAATGGTAGCTTTTGAAAGTCCACATTGAGGGCCCTGCTGAGGGATGGTCATGCTGAGAGACCAAGAGAAACCAACCTACTGTGTAAACACCAGGGGTGACCTAAGAGGTGACTGTGTCTTTCCAGCCAGTGAATCTGTAACTTATTTTATCTCAACAATAATTTTTAAAAAGGTGTAAAGAATGTAAATTATTAAGGGGACCAGGTTATGTCCTGCTTTAACTCACCACATTAATTAAGAAAAACTCATTGTGTTTATTAACACCAAGGCTCAGCACCATAACAAGGAAACACAGATACAGGATTCAGGTGGTGCCTGGTGTCAGGAGTGAGCTCTGTCTTCCGTGTGGGTCCGGCAATGACCACTTGTAGTACTTTGTTCAAGGGGAAGCCTCAGCATGACAGCAGGTCTGATAGAATCTAGTAGTGACTATACAATTGACCCACTTCCTAGCAGGTGAGATACACAGTGTCATCTCCCTGCTACCATGATTCAATCCAGATACGGGATTATTTAACTAAATATTTTGATGATTTTTATTTAAAAGCATTATGTAATAAGTATAGAATTATGTGAATCTAAATATATTTACACAGGGAAACTTGATTGGCTGCTGGATTTTTAACTAAACTGATACACTGCACTTTTGATATTTTTCAAAATGAAAAACCTATACTTTTCTATGAAAGAAAATAATTGCCAATATTTAGGCTTGTCACTGAAGATTGGTTTGGAATTCATAATCTTTTCTCTGAGTAAGTTATGGGATTAACAGACCTTTCTAGATAGAGAGTGGCATGGTACAACCTCTTTTTAGAAGGCTGAATCTGGCTGCTGTGCAGAATCAAGAGGTGAAGGTGACCAGTGGGAGGATAAATGTAAGAAACCAGCACAGATTCTAGGATGGAAAATTTGGTAGCTTTATGGGGTGTGATCAGCAAAATAATAGGAAGTCGTTGGAGCTGGATATATTAGAGATGGACTTTACAGCATTTCCTAATGTAACATCTGGGTAGTGAGAAAGAAGGGCCAGGATGCCACCCAACATTTCAGCCTGTGAAGTAGAGATGTGCAGGGCCTGTCACTATCCCTGGGTGGATTTCTCACTCATTTGATATAAATATATTATACAGATTTATCAAGTAAAATTTACTAAAGACATTAATAAATACGTATGAATGTGTATATGTTTGTATATAATAGTATAGTGTGTAACACTGACTCCAGACCCCTGTGGCTTACCCAGCTCTTTCCTGCCCCCTGAGTGTTGGGACACGCAGGCTTTGTTGGTGCAGCTGCCCCAGGGGGCACAGCCAGAGGCCAGTGGGAGCAGGAGTCTGAAAGGGCTGGCAGCAGCAGTGGGGGTTTCCTGCCCTGGCACCTGCGTCTGCACGTGGGGGCTGGTGGGCACAGCTCTAGAGGTGGCCGCAGAGGGTGTTTCCTGCCAGTGGGCAGGCAGCCTTCAGAGGGCCCCTCCCCCAGAACAAGCCAGGTTTAAGCAAAGGAGCCCCTAGGGCTTAGGCTTCCCCTCCCTTATCCACCAGAGGAGCTGATTCTGGGCAACCCCAAGGCCACCCTGCAGTGGGTGCCACAGGACAGCTTTGCTGAGGCCATCTCACTGGGCTACAAAGGATAGCTCAGGGGCATCAGCTGGGTTTGAATGGACCCCCACCCACCCTGACAGGATCCAGGAGGCTGCTGCTTGAGGACAGGGCCCAGGCCACCCTGACAGCTGTGCCCAATGCAACCAGCAGCGGGAATGGCAGTGGGTGACATTGGATGGGCACTTTACCACCAACCACCATCAGTGTCATGGACAAATGTGGCAGTCAATCTGGCAGCAGAGGCTCTCTGTCCCCCCATACCACCCCAGGGCATGCAGCCCACTGGGGCTACAGCAGCAAAGTCACCTTTGAGACTTGTCATTGCTGCTGACTGTCCGATACTACCTCCCGGTGCTGTTGCCTCCTTCCCATCCAGCCTGGCGTTCAGACTATGTCTGTGCCTGCTGGGGTGTCTCCTCAGAGGGGAGCCCCCCTGGGAGCACCTCCCACTGTCACCGTAAATTGGATCCTGGCCCATTACTTGCGGCTGTGCCACTAGCTCCAGGCCCTCCCTGATGGGACTGTACCACCTTACCCGGGCAGCCTTAATTTGGCACTACTAGACACTGCGGACTGTATCTGGGGTGAACAGCTGCCACTGAGGCCTTAGAAACAATTTCCCTGCTCTCCTGTTTATTAGAGAAACCTCATTGCTGTTCCCTGAGCCTGAGTGGTTGCAACTGAGCACAAAGGTGAGAACCACAGACAGTGCCCTGTGCTCTACCTTAGCTCTGTCCTTCTGAGAGGGGGCCAGGGAGGAAGGGCCCATACCTGGTATAGGAACCTGTACACACGCAGGCTGCATGCACACGCTACATGACTCATGATCTGTTTTCTTTGAACTAAAGCTCTTGTTTTAAACTGAGATCCTGCCCTGCTGATGCCCCAAAGAGTGCCGGACACTGACGCCCTCTGAAGTACCAGGGGCAGGACACCTGGGAGGCTGATGGCAAGTTCTGGGGCTGATCATGATGGACACCACAAGTGTCAGCTGTGACTGACTGTTCTGATGGACGATTTGCTCAGAACATGAGGGTTTGTCAGCGCAGAGAGCACTGGGAGACACACAGGAGAGAGACATGTGGAGAAGCCGCCTTGCTTCTTGGGTTTGGACTTGAACCAGGAACTTAGAGACGTGGAAGGATATGCCTGGAAGAGACACCGTGAAGGCCTGTGTTGGATCTACTGCCAGGGAGCTACCCACATGGGGCAACTATCTACTCTCGCCTGCTGCTCCATTTAGCAGTGTATTTCAGTAGATCTCCCTGTTCTGCTCCCCACTCTGTCTCTGGTGAATCCTCTCACCCTCTGTCCCCCACCACTTCTGGCCTATACCCCAGCTCTTCAACGCATAAATAAATCTAAAAAAAAGTTTGCTTTCATAAATCCAATAAAGTTATTTTTCCCCTTTTCTTTAATAGACTATTTTAAATACAGGTATTTTACCAAAGCTTTGTCTGGAATGTTATGTTTTCAGAAACCAGACTGATCTCAGAGCCTACAAGAAAACAAAAACCTGGCACTTCTTTTAGGGGTACAAAAGGTCTGTCATGAGGGTAAGAAGTCCCTTGACAGGCCCAGAAACCCCAGATGTCTTGGGAGCCTTGAGAGGGAGTTCCCCAAAGATACAGGTACCGCGGGCCACGTCTGATGGTGAGAGCTTGGCGTGGTCATGAGCCCTGACTCTTGGCTTTTAGGAGCTCTCAGTCTGAGGGTTCCTACATGAAGTTCCAACAAAGCAAAATTAAAAATCTGCATAATAATAATTTCTGTTCTTCCTGAATTCATGCAAACTCACTATGGTAGTGTAGTGTCGGGATGAGGCCAGGGGCTGATAATGAGTTCGGGGGTGAAAGTGCTGGATACCAGGAGCAGCAACTGTGACAGGCTGTTCTGATGGCTGTTTGCTGTGACTGTCTGTGTGTAACTGATTATAACAAGGCCAGCTGGAGATGAGATGGGGGAATGGGCCCTTCAGGGTGCGATGCCCCCCATTCTCTCAGATCAATGGCCAGTGATCTGAAAAGTGAAAGTGCTTGTAGATTCCATTCCTGGCTCTGCTTATGGCTTTCTGGGGGTGACAGCAGCAGTGCCCAGGCCTATCCCACCAACAGTTGTAGATATTTTCTGTCTGTGCTGTCAGGTGTGTGGTGTGCATGTGCTTCCTCCCTCTCCGCAGGGGTCTCTGCATTATGGTGCCTTCCTGTGCAGCAGCTGTTTAGCGTTCTGGAACCCCTACTGCCACATTCCTTGTTCTCCTCACTGCAGGGGACAGGGCCACACAGGTATTTCTGACGTGTGTCATGGCGCGTTCTGTCCTTGTTTTCTTCCATGGAATTTATGGCTTCTGGTCTTACATCCCAGCCTGTTATCCATTTTGAGTTGAATTTTGTGTGAGGTGGGAGACAGTGGTCTAGTTTCATTCTTTTGCACGTGGCTGTCCAGTGTCCCCAGCACCACTTATGGAAGAGGCTTTCCCTGTGAACCCCTCATCTTAACCTTGTCAACAAACTTTACTGGATTGCACATTGGAGAAAGGGGTTTACTTCTTCCCATCAGTAGTTTTTTTTTTTTTTTAAAGTTTTATTTATTTGTATAAGAACCGCGCCAGATGCACAGGAGGGTGAGAGGATTCACCAGAGACAATGCAAGGAACAGAACAGGCAGACTGATGAAATACACTGCTGAGGGGAGCAGCGGGCGAGACAGGAGAGGTCTGCCTCACCATGTGGGACCCTCACCGGCTGGGATCGAAACCACGCTGCAGAGGCTGTGGGCAGCTTCACAGTGTGGCGCTCAACTGCCTGCTCCACCAGGGGAGGCCCAGTAGTTTTATTTTCAATTCACAATTCATTTTACATTCTCCTCTGTCTTTTGGCAACCTTAGATATTTATCTGAAACTATTTCAAAAGCACTTGAAACAATTAAAAAGTAAGAGGTATCTGTCCATTAAAGAGGGAAGTAAATGATTAACCCATCAGTGTCAGGACAATTTGTATCTGGCAAGACAGTTCAGGGAACAGGGAACAGTGTGTGTTGACAAAGCAGCAAAAATAAACCCTGAAGAGCTGGAGAGGCAGGAGGGGGGTGACTGTCCTTCCTGCAGGGTGTCCAGTGTTCCCCAGAGTTGTCCAGGTGCTCTGTACCCCCCTCTTTTTCCTCCCCACATGGACTCAAGGGCAGTATTGGGGGGAGATGAGGTTTCTGGGTGTGTCCTCCAGGCATGGTTTTGAGTCCTAGTTTCCCCTCCTGGTCCCCTCCCCCTGCGGTGGATGGAGCTGGGGGCAGGGCTGGGCTGATAGCTGGGGTGGGCGGGGGTAACTTTCAGTGTTTTGTTGGGAAACTGTTATCCCATCTTCTCTTTCTCTCCATGGTGCTGCTCTATTGTGTTCTTTCACACTCAGAGTGTGCTCTGCCTTTATGTGGCAGATGGCAAAAGCCATTTAGAGAATACACATTTGGGGGCCCCGGGGGCCCCTCATTCTGCCTGCTGATTGAGCGTGTTTTCTCTGATCAGGACTCATTTCCCTTCTCTGCTGCTCTGTCCCACTGGGTCCCTGAAACCCTGGGCAGGAATCCCCCACAGAGTTAGAGAGGAGGAGTATGAAGCCCTCAGCGGGGATCTGACCCGGTTCCTGCTGTGTTTGGGGCAGGACCTTGTCCTTGTCCCTGGCAGGTCAGGGCTGGGGAGGGACTGACCTTCAGGTGAACTGAACAAGCAGACAGAGCAGGACAGGGGCCTTGGGGGGGACCCCGACTCCTTGGGGACAATGTCGTGTGTCCTGAGGCTTCTCAGGGACACCTGCTTACACTGAGGGGACAGGGCCACAGGCAGGCTCTGGCCTGTCCTTCATGGGGGCCTGGGTCTGGGCCTCTGTCCTGGGGAGTCACTGGGTATGATGATGGGGAGGGGAGGGCAGTTTGTACCCCGAGCCCAGGTGCTGGGAATGGAGGGGCCTGGTGCTCTGAGCAGAGCAGGTCTGGGGTGTGGGTTCCACGGGGTGGGAAGGGAAGGGAGGATGTTTTTCTCCAATAAACCTCATGGTCTCCAGCAGCACAGAGGCTCAGCAGCCCTGAGAGGAGCCAGGTCTGTCCTCTGCTTTTGGTATCAAGGGAATGTTGGCCTCGTGAGATGTGATGGCAGCGTTCCCTCTTCCTCTATGTTTTTTGAAGAGCTGAGAAGTCAGATGTTAGTTCATCTTTAAAGCTTTTGTAGAAGTCACTGAAAATGTCTAGTCCTGAACTTTGTTGTTTGGGAAAGTTTTGATCAGTGTTTCAGTGTCTTTGCTTGCAGTTGCTTTGTTCTGAATCTTCCTGATTTAGTCTCAGAAGCTTGTATATCTCTAAGAATTTGTCAGTTTCTTCTAGGTTGAAGTTATTAAATTTATTGACATATAGATATTTAGTATTGTCTTATGACTCTCTCTATTCCTAAAATGTCTGTTGTAACTTCTCCACTTTTGTTTCTTATTCTATTTATTAGAGTTTTTTCTAATTTTTTTCTCCTTGAAGGTGTAGCAAAAGATTTGTCTATTTTGTTTATTTTTTTTTCAACCAAACCAGCTTTTGGGTTCATTGATATTTTTGGTTTGTCTTTGATTTCTGTGTCATTTATTTCTGCTTTAATTTTTTTCCTTCCACTCTCTTTTGGTTTCATTTGTTATTTCTAACTGTTTTAGGTGTAAGGTTAGATTCTTTACTTGAACTCTGTCTTGCTTCTGGTGTGGCCTGTATTGCTTTATATTCCCCTCTTAGTACTGCTTTTGCTGTGCCCCATGGATAGGTTATTATTTGTCTCAAGGTAATTTTAAATTTCTTGGTTGTTTTCCTCCTTAACCCAATAGTCATTCGGTAGTATGTTCAGTCATTATGAATTTATTGACATTTGTTTTGTGACCTAACAAGTGGTTTATTCTGATAACTATTCCATGAGCACTTGAGAAGTCTGTGGAGTGCAGTGCCCTGTAGATATTTATAATGCCTCACTTAGAGCAACAGTTTCCTTGTGGATTTTCTGTCAGGTGGGTGTGTCCTTGATGAAAGTGGGACATTGAGTTTCTTTACCACTACTGTGTTGCTGCCAATATCTATTTTCAGGTGTGTTACTAGTTGCCTTATATGTTTTGCTGCTCCTTTTTTTGGTGCATGTATATTGATGAGTGTAATGTCTTCCTGATGTAGGATTCCTTAATCATATGATGCCCATCCCTGTCTCTTGTTATCTTTTTTAGCTGGAAGCTGATTTTATCTTATATGGCAGCCCCTGTAATTTTGGGGGTGCCCGAATCACTGGTGTTTTTAGCCAAGAACTTTTTCAAGTTTATTCTCTTTGTTTATCTTAGTAGCTCCAATGGGTCTCCTGAAGACAGGAGAAAGTTGGGTTCTGTTTTTTAGTCCAACCAGCCACTCTAAGCCTTTTTTATCTGTCAGCTCAGTCCATTTACATAAAAGGTGACTATTGATACATGATGATTTTACTGTCCTTTTGTCTTTAGTCACAATCCATCCAAGAAGTGTGTGGTATCTAGAGAAGGTGGTGATGGCTTCTGAGTCATTGCCTTCTAGTTCCCTTGCTCAGTCGACAGAGTGGTGTCAGGCAGCAGGCCTTGACTCCATAGCCAGGTGGCTGGGTTTCAGACCTGGGCACTGCCATAAACCCCCAGTCTTGTTTCTGAAAGGGAATGGGGGAGGGGTGTCAGGACAGTATCAATTCCCAATTCACAGAGTGCTGGGGAGGAATCTCCAAGGTTACACAGAGAAAGTAACTTCTGAGGTCATGCAGGCCTTCCATCAGCAACCTGAGCCACTTCTGTTCCTGTGCCCACATCTGGCTTTCAAGACCCAGCTCCCATGTCCCCTTCCTGCTGAGGGGGACATGGCTCTGCCCTTGGCCCCCTCTGAGGCAGCTATTGCCGCCCTTCTCTCCTCACACACCCCAGGCTGCAGGTCCTCGTGGGTGGGGTCACATGGTTCTCTGTGACCCCAGCACCCAGTGGAGTATGTTCCTGGGCACCAGCATGCATTAGGCTAGGGGACCCCAAATGCCCAACTGCAGGTCTGTGTCAGCAGAGTCACCTGGGGTGTGTTTAGAGAGAAGTTCCCAGGCCTGTCCCCAGAGGCAGAGAGAGGGCTCCGGCTGCCCAGGGCTGGGGAGGGGAAGGTAGGGGTGGTGCCCATGGGCCCAGGCCCAGGAAACAAGGTTGTTGTGGTGATGGAGATGTTCTCAAGGTAGAGTATGGGAGGGTTGCCCTGCTCTGTGCTTACCAAAAGGACATGACAGGTGAGACTTCAACAAGTGACTCGATGATCATAAGTTATATCTCAATAAATTTGCTTTAAAAATATGAGCAGCGGTTGAGCGCTGGGTTGCGAAGCTGCCCGCAGCCTCTGCAGTGCCGGTTCAATCCCCGGCTGCTCCCTGGCCACCGGAGGAGGGTCCCACATGGCGCACAGACCTCTCCTGCCGCCCGCTGCTCCCCTCAGCAGTGTACTTCGGTCCTTCTGCCTGCTCTGCTCCCCGCTCTGGCTCTGGTGAATTCTCTCACCCTCCCTCGCTTCTGACTGTACCCAGTGCATGTATAAACAAAACAAACTACAAACAAATAAATAAATAAAAACATGCCTCTATAAAAAAAAAAATCTTAAAAAAAATATATTAAAAAATGGGTCTACAAGTTTCCCTGTGTCTGTCCTCCATTGTATCCACATCCAGGGCTTGTGAGGCAGGAAATGGCCTCAGCCCATGAGGAGCTGAGCACAGACGGCTTCACTGCACAGATGCTCTCAAGGAGCCTCGTCTGTGTGGTCCTGAGTCACGCAATGAGATGCTGACATCACGCTGCTTCTGTGATGGGAGAGAGTTTTAGGGGCCTTGAGTGGGAGGCAGCTTATTTTTCATGTGGGCAGAATGGAAATAATGAGTGTCCAGAAGGTCTACTGTGTTGGTTTTCAATTTTCCACCAATTCTGTGATACATAGGAGGGGAGACAGCTCCTCCCGGGAGTGTGTCTGACTCCCTGGCTCTTCCTCGTGAGGAGAATGAAGCAGAAGGGACGTGCCACGTCACAGAGTCAGGCTCACAGGGGCTGAGACTTCCCGCCCCGGCTCCCCTCCTGGTCCCTCTCTGGGGTGACTCCCTGCACACGGTGGACCCTCAGCTAAGGGGACGCCCACAGGACAAGGACCTGAGGGTTTTCTCCAGGAGCCACATGCAGGAGCTCTGAGGCAGGTCCTTCCACGCTGATCACGGCCGTTCAGAGCCGCCAACATCTAGTCCCCATCGCAGCCTCTTGGGACCCAGAGCTGGAGCCTCTGAGTGAGGCCCCTCCTGCCCCCTGCCCCTCAGAGACTGTGGAGACGCCAGATCTTTCTTTTAGGTGCAAAGCAGGAAGTGATTTTGTACAAACCATCAAAAAAGTAAGGCAATAAAGTGATCAGTCGCTGTTCCCCACAAGAAACAGTTGTGCCAGAGTAAGTCACATGACAGTCAAGGTCCTGATAGAGGAGAATGCCACATCCCCTTAAAGTGTCCTTCAAAATAAACATGATTTAAAAAAAAAATATTTCTACTGTTTTTAGATTCTAATTAATTTCTCTGTTCATTTATTTTTCACATCATCTCCAGAGCGGTGTCTGCAGGGTCACAGCACAGAGGGGCTGTCAGCAGCCTGGAGCTGTGAGCAGGGCTGACTCTGGCCCACCTGCAGGGAGGGAGGCCCTGGAACCCCAGAATCAGCCCCCAGGGCTGGTCCTCCAGGGTGGCACAGGCCTTTCTCTGCTCTCATCTTTGGTCCCTGCACCTCCCTGACACTCCAGCATTGGGGAACTCAGGGGAATGTTCTGAATAAGGAGGGGGACTCCCCTTAACAATCTATCTCCCCCATCTCTCTGCCATCCCCACATCAAGACAAAACGTGTAAGACCTTTAATGAAAAGGATCTTTACTACAATTAGTGTGCAACAAAGAAAAGGGAAAGAAAAAAGTTTCCGGGTCTAGCACCCAATGTCACCATTCCCTCGTGGGTAAATATTCAGCCAAACAGGGTTGGCCCAAAGCAGAGCCTGAAACCTTCCATGAGTCTAAAGCCCTTCCTGGTGGGACCCATAGAAAACAGGTGGACTGGGTTGAAAACTCTGGAAGGAAAAGAGCAAAATCAAGATAGAAGCTGCCATTGTCACCTCCACATGGATTTCTTACACATATCTGTGTCACCCAGTCCAAGGCCAAGAAGCAAGTGCAGCTTCTTTATGTGTCTCTGCTACATGTGCCTCCCCCAGGTCTCCTCCTGGCTCCATTCTGCTTCCTCCCTCCTCAGACTCCTCTCAAGCTTCTCTCTCTGCTCAGCTTCACCCTCCTTGGGTGGGGCAGGGAACACGGACCCTCCCCTGGGGACCCCCCTGTTACAGTCCTCTCCATCACCAGCATGTGCGTGTGTGTGTGACACCAGCCCCACAAGGACAGGCAAGACCCCAGATCTGTGTAGTTCCCTGGGCAGTTACAGGCCAGCACTGCTGCATCCCCCCAGGTGAGACAGATGCTCCAGCCCCCCAGTGAGAGCCCGAGTCACCCACACAGACCTTCTCCCCACAGTGTCCCCCATGCTGCCCCTTCCCTACCCGGTCCTCTCTGGCTCCCCCTGCACCCCTTTCCACCTCTGTCCCCTAAAGTCCCCATTTCCATCCTCTGCTCTCTTTTCCAGGAGCCTCCCCTTCTTCCTAGCCAGTGCCCTGGGGGCTGTCCTAGGCCCCTCCCCTCCTCCAAGGATGGAGAATGTCAGGTGATTCCCAGGAGGAGGGGCTTTCCTCCTTGGAAGCAGAAGCAGAAACAAATTACAGGGACCCTGGGATCTAAGTTTCCATCCCAAGAGACTGAGGCGACCTATATGGGTATTTGCCCAGAACCTAGGAACCAATTTTGTCCTGGAGACCAAAATTAAGGACACTTAAACTGACACAGACTTGGGCGCCCCCTTGTGTGCAGATCCCTGTCGTGCCGCTGGGGGCCCAGGGAGCCTGGGGAGGGCCTGGCTGAGCAGGAGAAAGGGCGGCTCTGGTCTCCTGTGCTCAGCCCTGTGGCCACACGGGGGCGCTGCCGCGCTGCTCCGGATTCTGGTAGAGCCGCCAGGACGGGGCGGGGGCTGAGGTGGGCAGAGTTGGGAGTCCTGGAGGGCGGCCTCATGGGGTGAGATGCTCTGTGAGGAGTCGGAGAAGCAGGGCTCAGAGGAGAGGAGACTTCGGAGCCTGCCCTGTGTGTGAGGTTTCCAGCTTTTCTCCCCAGAATTCTTCTTTCAGTCCCTTGAAAGCAATACCTGGGAAAACTGGGAAGTTCATCATTTCCCCTTCTACAACCTATAACCATGTTGAGGGCTATTTTTTTAAATGTTATTTCAATTTAAAAATTAATTTCAAACAACATTTTAAAAAATACTGTTAGATTTACAGAAAAGTGGCAAAGGCAGTAGAGTTCCTATATAACCCACTTCATTTCCAAACAGTTAACATCTCACGTGACCACAGTGCATTTGAGCAGCTAAGAAAGCAACATTGAGGCATTTTCACTAAACTCTGTGCTGTATTTGGATTTTATTAATTTTCCTAATGTTCTTTTCATGCTCTGACATCCCAGCCAGGAACACCATATGAAGTTCCAGCCACGTGTCCTTAGTGCCTCTGGCTGACAGTTTCTCAAATTTTCCTCTGCTGATGACACCTGTGAGCAGAGCTGCTCAGGCACAATGGCCTCCATTTGAGGCTGGTCTCCATGCGCACATTAGGTGCACACACATTCACCTTCATTTTCTTTTCGTTTGTTATTATTGTCTTTGGAAGGAAGTCCCTATGGGCAGCTCACACTTAGTGGGGGTTCTGCTATAAACGTTTACTTCCATGCAGGGTGTTTTGGTTTGGTTTTCTGCTTGTTGTTTTACAAATAATGAGTTTTCAGATTAGTTGGGTAAATAGCAGGGACAGTGCTTGCTGGACTGTATGGTTGGTCTGTGTTTGGTTTTAAAAGAAATGTCCTATTCTTCCTAGTGATTGGGTCATCCAATCCTGCCAGCAGTGGATCATCCAATCCTGCTAGCACTTGGTGTTGCCCATTTTAGGGGGACCTTTGCCTTCTAATAAGCATGTAGTGGTATCACTGTTGTTTTTAGTCTGTCTTTCCCTAAGAACCTGTGATCTCAAGCATCACAGTTATTTGGCATCTGTATCCTTCATTGGTGAAGTCTTTTGTCCTTTTTTGCATTGGATCAATTCTTTTCTTATTGTTGAGTTGTAAGACTTCATTTATCCTATACATTCTAGATACAAGTCCTTTATCAGATACATGATTTGATTTGCAATTATTTCTCCCACTCTGTGTCTTACACTCTTGTACTTATACAATAGTAAACACTAGTGACTAGATACAGGCATAGATATATTTTTCTGGAAAGAGAAATGATAAATTGCTAACTGGTTTTGAGCAGATGACCTGTCTCACTGGAGGGCTGTGGTGTGATATAAATTTTGAGTGTAAAATTTTTTTTAACGCTCATGAAATAATACTTTCAAAATTAAATCCTACTAAAATCCCTTCAACTGCATCATGTCCTAATAACATGCTAAGCCCAGAGCGGCACGTCTGTCACATGAAGAACCTGCTCATCATTATCTCTCACTGCTGGTGGCTGCACGTTGGGGTCACTCTTGGCAGTGTCCAGGCTGTGGGTTTTAGACAAATGTACAATGACGTGGATACCATAGTGTGTCCTACACAGTAGACTCACTGCCCTCGATATCTTCTGTTCTCCAAGAAACAGAAGCAAAGATAGAACAGTGGGTACACATCAAACTGCAAGCTCCTGCCCAGCGAAGGACACTGTCATTAAATGTAAAAATACCCTATGGGGTGGGAGAAATAATTTTCATACCATGCATTCAGGATGTAACAATAATACATATAACTCAACAACCAGAAAACAACCCAATCAAACATGGGGAGAGGAGCTAAGTGGACACTTCTCCAAAGAAGATACAGATGGCCACAGGCACATGGAAAATGCTCCCATCACACGTCATTAGGGGATGCAGATCAGAACAGATAAAATCCAACCTGCCCTTGGAGTCTGGCTGCAGAATTGAGGCTACCAGAGGGGTTGAGGATGGGGAACAAAAGGAGTAGGAAGATCCAGAGGAACACAGGGGAGGACTCTGGGTGCACTGGTGGTGGGTGTGGTGAAGGAACGTGCATCTGAAGAGGTGAGTCTCCAACTTTGAGTCATGTTACAGTATGTAAACGAGTGTTACTTCAAAAAATACAGTAATAAAAAAAAAAAACTATTTTAAACCAAGAGAAAAAAATAACTTGTCTTCTCCATCCATCACTGACCTCAGGACTTTGCCTTCAACTCCTCACTGTCATGCAGGCTGAGGGGCGGGTTTCCCACAAGGTCAGAGGCAGGAGGTGCAGAGACTCCTGGGGCTGCTCAGACACTGCTGAGTAGAGACACTGCAGAGAGGGCGGCTCTGAGGGGACCAGAGACAGAGGGTCAGAGTAACCCCAGTGCTGAGTGAGGATCTGGTTCCCAAGGAGAGGGGAGTGCGTCGTGTGTGTGTGTGTGTGTGTGTGTGTTTGTGTGTGTGTCAGGAGAGACAGGGCACACAGCATAAGGCAAAGGGAGGACAACTGCACATCAAGCTCCAGCATAAATGAATTCAAATCCCACAGAGTGAAGAGTGTCAGGCAACACCCCAATAAGTACAGTTCCATGGAGAAGCAGGTTGGAGTAGGACTTGAGGCAGCAGAGGATCTGGAGACAGGAGGGAGTTGGGGACTATTCTCATGTTAGATGTAAGGAGACTGGGTGGGATCCTGCTGGGCTGTGGGGGAAACCCCCCCTGACAGCTCCCTCTCTCCTCCTCTAATGCTCACTCCAGGCTCATCTCCTTTGGAGTCAGGGAGCTCCAGCCTGGCAGCCCCTCTGTTTCCCAGGGGGTCACTGCCTCTGTGGGCTGCACTACTGTCTCTCTAGAGCAGAGCTGGAGGGAGTCCCACAGGGGGAGGGAGGAGTGTGTGTCCTGCTGGCCTGGCCCAGGGGCAGGATTAGCCCAGGTCACCCCAGTTACTGAGCTGAGCCTTTGTCCACTGTCCAGGAAGGGAGGGGAGAGATGGAGCAGGGGCTACCTCAGCTCCTGGAGGAAGGGAAAATGTTAGAGTGGGTGAAATTACTGTTTTTCATTTCTGGGGCTCTCCCATCTCCCCAGGGTCACCCTCTATGTGCAGCAGGGAGAGAATCTCAGATAATCCCAGGCTGGTTCCCCCACCTCCTCCCTCCCTTCCTCACCGCTGTGCTCAGGATGACTGTCCTTGTCCACACAGAAGAGGAGGCAGAAAAAGCGTGTTGTTACCACGTTAGCCACCAGAATTGGAGGTGTCTTCTTTTTTACTGTAAAAGTTGTATTATTTTTTGTGGTTATAATGATGTGAAATAGAAAATTGTGAGGAAGGGAGAAAATGTTAACCCAAGCAAGCAATAAAAGCAGGGCAAAAAGGCAAAAATGAAACAAAGTGAACATTTTGCCTCCTCCCACCACCACCCCCCCCACCCCGCTCTGGCAGCTGCAGTGAGGAAGGTTCTCCGAGCTGAGGGGGCTGAGGCCTCAGTGTGATCACATCCACTGGAAACATCCAGAGTGAGGGTTGGGTCCTCTTAGTGAGGGCGCTTACTACCTGCCCAGGCAGCCATATGTGATTAAGTGGAATTTAAAAATTCTCCTGCTGTTGCTCTTGTGGTGGAGGGAGACGAGGGGAGAGAGGAGGTGATGACAGAGGCTGGGCTTGAGACTGCTGCAGACATGACCAGTTTCTGACCTCTGTGTTCAAACAGAATAAATATAAATCTTCACATAATAGCCCTTGAAATATATGAAATCTTTGTGCTCTTAAGGAGGCTAAATGCCACCAATAGACATGGTTTTCAGCATGTGTTTGATGGAAATGTCCTAACTAGACATTACCCGAACAAGAGTTCTCCTGAGCCACTTTTTGTGTAACTGTTAATTTCTTAACTCAAATGACATGTATTGGGGTGCCACCTGCCAGGCACTGGGCTCAAAGTGAGCCATCCCGGGGCTCTGTGTGTCTGTAACTCAGGGTCCAGCTGGAGACGGGCCCGGGGAGCACAGAGCGAGGAGCCCTGACCTGCGACCCGCTGGGCTTCCTCCCTGAGGAGGTGACAGGTGAGCTGAGCCCCAGGGGGAGCAGGAGGTGACAGGGAGGTGAGTCACCCTGAGGAGACAGCGGTGAGGGTCCTGGGTGTTGGTCGCCGGGCAGGTCCAGGGCTGGGCACGGGCAGGAGCTGAAGCCCCTGCAGCGGGTACTGAGGGGCGTGGGCCTTGCCCTGGGCCTGGACTCCAGCCTGTCCCCACAGCACGCAGGTGGGACCCGTACAGGGATTCCCCTCCCCCCTGAGAGCCTCAGTTTCCTCACCTGTGTATGGTGAGGTCAGGGACCCGGTGAGGATGGTGACTTGATGCCTGTGAGTCTCAGCTCAGGGCCTGGCACATCGTGGGCGCTCAGCCCCTGTCTGCTCTCCTGGTTGCAGGGGAAGGGGGTGGGGGAGAAAGTGGAGGTGATGACAGGCCCTGTGAGCCCTCCCTGCCTGGTGTGGGGAGCAGAGAAGGCAGGTGAGGGTCCATGTTGGGAAAGGCCTGGGGCGCCGTGGGGAGCACAGACTGGAGAGGGTAAGAGTGTGTGGGGCAGGGAGGAGGCTCCTGCAGCCTGACCAGGGCGGGTATGGTCACCTCCACCCTGAGAGTCTCCTCTGCCCTCTGTTGTTCACCTTCCTCACCCATCTTGTGGGACAGTCATGACCTCAGGGCCACGACTGGTCCTCTTGGAGGAGGTGACCTGCAGCGTCTGCTTGGAGACAGGGCCCTGGGGAATATCTCCTGTGGCCACAGCTTCTGCCAGGCCTGTCACAGCTGAGTCACCCTCAGACCTACTGAGGGGCCACGTGCTGTCCACGCTGCAGGAGCCACCCAGGAGGGGACAGCAGCCCCAGTGGGTTTGTCCTCTGGGGACAGATTGTCCTCTGGGGGCAGAACTGGCCAGTGGTCATTCTCCAGTAGCTACATAAATGAGGATCCCTGCAACCTGGTGCACTCACTGGGGTGTAAGCGGCTTTGCTAAGGCTGCTTCAGCAGCAAGGTTTGACACAAGTCACAGGGTGAGAGGCTCATGGCATGCCAGGCCCCAAGCTCAGTATGCAGCCTGTGAGCATCCCTGAGCTCTGGCAGGGCTGACCTGGGTTGTGCTGTGGCAGGTGGGAGATCAGCCTGGTGGGCTGTGATAGAGGGGTGCCTGCTCTGGCTGCTCAGGTGAGTATCTGGCTCTGCTGAAGCCCACTCCCACTGTGATCCCTGATGCTGGGGGTAGAGGGGACCTTACTGTGGGTAGACTGTGGACCCATCAGATGGGCTCTGAGTGACAGCAGCCTACATTGCTGTGTGAGACTACCTGACCGCAGGCATCTGGACACACTGGCAGGTGTTTCATTTATGAATATAGTGACAGAATTGTAAATGGACCAATCAGATTCAAGCTCTCACCACTGCCATTCAAGGTTTATGAGACCATTCGGGGCTCCAAATGGACCAATCCGATGGAGATAAATTGGCACCCACCAAATGGCTGGGATTATAAAGGGGCCAGTCAGGCTCAAAAGGAGGCCTCCAGAAGAGGATACAAGCCAGAGCAGCAGCCAGCCTGAGCCACGTGATAGACAGCTGCAGGTCAGATTTATAAGTACTTCTAGAAAGATCTTTGTCAAGACCTCCGCAGACTTCAAGACCTCAATATACCTTTGGGACATTTCCCGAGACCTCATCATCACACCTGCCTCAGGCCCTGCCTCTAACATTGCCTGCAGAGAGCACTGTCAGCTGTCCCTGGTGTTGCTGTTTGTTGGTGGCTTCTGCCCAGCCTCTCTAAGGCTGTTTGCTGTTGGTACAATGGCATCTCTACGAGTTGTGACATTTTCTTTCATGTAAAGATCTTAAGAAATAAAAGTGTGGAGGAAGAAGACAAAGTAAATACACTAGAGATAATTAAAAACAGAGAATTCATTGCTAGCACTTCTGCCCAAAGGAACATTAAAGGATTTCTTCTAGCCCGAGGGAAATAACACTAGGTAATAACTCACACATTAGAGCAATAACTAACAACAGAGACACACAGAATCTCTTTTTGGTAGACTTGTCTTAATTTATTGAATAGATATGATTACTTAATTTTTTATTATAAAGTTTTATTTGGCTAAAATGTATTTTGGTTTAATATATATATTACAGTAATAACATTAAGGTGGCTAATTAGAACTATATTGCTGTAAATTTCCTACATGTTATGGGATGTAGTTCAATTAAGTAGATTTTGAAAATTTTAAAATGCAGATTTAAATACTTACAACAATTGAAAGTACTAAAATAAAAATATTTAAAGCCACATGAATAATTAATTTCACAGAAAAAAAATTTGTTTGAATCAAAGAAAGGTGGAAAAAGATGAAATGGAATAAAAAAGATGTTTGACAATTAAAAAATAAATATCAGAATAATAGACTCAATTCTGACCATATCAAAAACATGTTAAAAATAAATTAACTAAAATTCCACTCAAAAGTCTGAGATTCTTAGATTGGATAATATTAAGGAGACTTGTATTCTCCATGTGCTAGAAAGACTTTCTATACAAACAAAAATAATTAAAAGTGAAAGGGCGAAAGGACATGCCAAGGAAATAGAAAGTAGAGCCACAAACCCTTACTTTCATTGCAGGAGGTGGCAGAAACGAGGCCTGAGGGACCCAGAAAGCAGGCCCCTGCCTCTCTGTCCAGGAGGGAGAAGAGACAGGACCCCAGGCCTGGGATCCCAGGGCTAGGGAGGGGGACGGGCCACCCTCCAGGCTCCAAAGGTGGGTGGTCTCACCCTGGTCAGGAGGGTCCATCCTTGGCATCTTGGGTATGGAGTGCAGACACCTGGCCCTGGAGGCGGGACACATTTTGATCTGGGAAAAATTAGTCAGTAACCTAGGACCCGACTCCTGGCTGATCTGTGGCCACCTCAGACCCCACACTCCTCCCACCCCTGCCCTCAGTGCTCTAGAACATGGAGTCCAAAGCCTGGGCTACTCCTCCTGGTACAGGGACTCCTGGTGCCTGGAAGGTGTCCAGGGGCTGAGGGCTGTGAGCGGAGATGGACTCAGACTGGGCTGTGAGGTCCCAGCACAGGGAGAGGCTCTGGAATCCAGGGTCAGGGCCCAGGACCGCCCCTGCAGGTGGCACAGAACTTCTGTGCCCCCTCTCTGGGCTCCTTGCTTCACCCTGTCACCTCAGCATAAGGGAGCCCTGCTCTGGAAGAGGGGAATCCCTTCATCACCACTCCCCTCTTCCTTTCCCATCTTCACCTTGACTGTGAGTCACCCCACACCTGCAGTGCAGAGATGCCTTTAACTTCAGTACAGTTACCCTGTCAGCTACAGAGCTGTCAGCACAGAACCAGCAGATCCCGCACCCCCACACTCACGTCCCCTAGGGAGTCGCTGCTGGATGATAACACAGACTCTACAGCCAGAGCCTCTGGGCCTCCCACCACACCCCTCCCACCACACCCCTCCCTCTAGACCACCCCTCCCAACCAGTGTCTCCAAAGCTGACCCTTCCCTGCCCCCATCCTCTCTGGGTCCTCCTCCCCTCCTCTGGCCTCACTCCCCTAAAGCCCCTATTTCCTCCCTTTCTGCACCCCTCCAGGAGACACCTCTCTTGCCAGCCCGTGACCTCTTCCCTCCTTCAGTACATCCTAGGGGTGAAGAGTTTAGAGCTGAAAAAAAAAAAAAAAAAGAGTTTAGAGCTGATTCCCTGGGGAAGGAGCTTCAACCCTGGAGTCAGCAGGGAAACAAGTGACCCTGGGTCACGGTCTCATCCCAGGAGACTGAAAAGACTTGGTGTGTTTGTGGGCCCACCCTGGTCCTTGCATCCAGCTGTAATGGCCTGGAGACCTGCTCCTCCTGAAACAAAGTCTGTGGTTACTTGTGTAGAGGGACCGTCATGTCAGCGTGTGTTTGGGGAAACAATTCAGACACTGAATTTGAATCTAGATGGAGGTTCCCCCTTGTGTGCACAGCTCTGTCCCTCTGGGAGCCCCAGGAGGAACTGGGAGATCACAGGGTTCTCGCCCTCTGGCCCCAGCCCCGTGGCCACACGGGGGCGCTGCGGCGCTGTCCTAGTCTGGCAGCCAGGGGAGAGGCTGGGTGTGTGTGCCTCAGGCTGAGAGGGTGAGCTGGGGCTGAGCATCACTGGGGGAGGGGGTGAGATGCCAGGTGAGCAGCCCTGGCACCAGGCCGGGGGGGAGTGGAGGAGAGGAGAGGAGGCTCTGGAGCTGCCTGGGTCTGAGGCGCCATCTTCTCTCCCCACAGCCTCTCTCTGCAGCCCCTTGATGACCACACCCTGGAGACTGCAAAGCAGATGCTTTTCCCTTCAGCTCCCTGTGCCTTTCCTGAGGGCTATTTTAATTTTTTTTAATTGAGGCAACACTGATTTACAGTACTGTGTGAGATTTAGGGGAATAATTGCACATCTCTTCGATGTGAAATTACCAAAGCACATACTTTTCTCTTCCACCCCCTGTCCCTTTGCTGAGGGCTGTTTTTCAAATTGCAGTCACGGTGATTTACAATTCATGTAGGGAACAGGCTCCCATCTCTTCAGAGGTAGTGACCACCCCACCCCCTCCACCCCAGCACCCAGAGTCCTTCCCCAGATCCACTGTGCCCCCCACATTCTCTCTCACCCTCCCTCCCCCTCTAGCAGCCTCATTTCCGAAGTCGTGTCTAGGATTTGTTTGGTTTTTTTTAACCTGACCTTTTTTTTTTTGGTTTCTCTATATTCTGCATATGAGCAAAATGGTCTAATACATGCCTTTTTTTCTTTTGACTTATTTCACTTAGCTTAATCTCCTCCAGTTCCATCCATGGTGTTGCAATTGCAAAATTTCATCTTTTTTATGGCTGAGTAATATCCCATTGAGTAAATATACCACATGTTCTTACCCCAATCTCTGCTATTGGGCACGAAGATTGTTTCCATGACTCAGCTGCTGTACAGGGAGCTGCGGTGAGCACAGGATGCGTGTCTCCCTGCAGGGTAGTGCTTTTGTGCTCTTTGAAAAAATACCAAATGAATGGAATTGCTGGGTTACATGGTACATTATTTTTATTGTTTTGAGAAACCTCCACCTTATTTTTCACAGGATCTAGAAAAGGTCCACATTCATGAGGGTTATTCTTTTAAATAAACATTATTATTTTAGGATTGTTTGTAATTCATGGAAAACTTATAAAATTGATACAGCGTGGGCCTCCCTGGTGGAGCAGCGGTTGAGCGCTGGGTTGCGAAGCTGCCCGCAGCCTCTGCAGCGCCGGTTCGATCCCTGGCTGCTCCCCGGCCACCGGAGGAGGGTCCCACATGGCGCGCAGACCTGCCGCCCGCTGCTCCCCTCAGCAGTGTACTTTGGTCCTTCTGCCTGCTCTGCTCCCCACTCTGGCTCTGGTGAATTCTCTCACCCTCCCGCGCTTCTGACTGTACCCAGTGCTTGTATCAATCAATCAATCTTGTATAAATAAATAAATAAATAAATCTTTAAAAAAAATTGATACAGCGTTTCTGTCGTTCCCTCATACATTTCCCCTGTTGTTAACATCTTATATCGCTACCTTACTGCACAGCTAGTGAGGCAATGTTGATATGTTATTCATAAACTCCATGCTTATTTGTGTGTCATTAGCTTTTCTTCTTTCTGTCCCAGGATCCCATCCTGACACCACAGTAAGTAAAAACCCAGCATGTTTCCTAAGGCTGCTCTGGCTGAGTCAGTGTTTTGCAACCAGCCCAGGCCGGGTAGGTTCATTGTTGGTTCTCCCAGACGAAAAGGTTAATTTTGGAGCCTTCGGTAGATGTATACAGGCCTTTAGTGCTGGATCAGGGACAGGCCAGCTTCTCTCCCAGTGTTTCTCTGTGTCCTGTCTCTTGAGTCCGTCTCATGTTGTCTCACCTTGGAGCTGCTCATAGCTGTCGTCTTGCCTCAGCGTGACTCTGTCCTTTATCCCTGGCCTCTCTGCACAGCTGCCAACACTTCCACAGGCGCTCCTGCTCCCTGGGCCCAGGTGACCATGGGCATGTGCACGCTTCGGGCCAGGCCTCCTCCCTAACAGTGGGAGGATGGAAAAAATTCTGACCTTAAACTCATTTACTCTACAGTCAGTCACAGACTCTCCTGGGTTTTGATGACCTGGACATTTAGGGGAGTCCTGCTCAGGCAGGTTGTAGAAGATCCCTGAAATTGATTTTGTCTGACTGGGGTGATGGGCTTGGAAGACCACAGAGATGGGGTGTCATTCTCAAGAACATATTGATAGTTGGGTTAATAATTTGCTCCTGATCCCCCTGATGACATCACCTTCCCCACCTGGCTGTGGTCGGGTCTCTACTTCCTTCCAGTGAAGTTCTTTCTTACCTGTGTCCCTTCCCACACAGCAGTCTTTGGAAAGATCACCATGTGCAGCCCACACTTAAGGGCTTTTGTGCTACAAGCATTTGTCTGGAGGTTTTGTACAAACATGTTCTCCAATAAGTTGGGTATATACCCAGAAGAATGGTTAACAGCTTTTAGGTAAAATCTGTATTTAGCTTTATGAGAAACTGCCAAATACTGTCCATAGTGACTGTGCTATTTGCATTTCTCCCAGCAGTGAGTGGGGTGTTCCTGTGGCTCTGCATCTGATATGGACACTACCCGGTGCACAGCATCCCCCCTTTATCTGTAGTTTCACTCTCTAAGGTATCAGTTTCTGCAATCAACTGGGTCCAAAACTTTAACGTATAATGAGATATTTGGAGGAGATCACATTCACATAAACTTTATACAGTATATTGTTTTAATTGTCCTATTTTATTTTTTTCAAATAGGTGTATGTATATAAGTTCAGAAGTCCAATACTTGAGCAAAGCTTGTTGTGAAGACAGAGGTCCCCAGGCTTCCATCTCCCCATTTATATCTCAGACACATCCTGTTTTACTTCTTTTAGCTGATTCTCTACTTGTTGTTTCTGTGCCTCCAAATACCATCTACAAGGACTCTTTGTTGAGTTTTATGCCTCATCTTTAGTGAACTGACTCCTCTTTCACACAACCTCATCCTCCCAATATTATAATTTTGACTAGCTCAGTGCACAGTGTTTGCATTAATTTTTTTCAGAACATCTTATGATTTAATTTCCACACACACAAAAAAAGATGTCACATCCTTTAAACAAAACTGGTACAGGAGCCAGAGAAGGAAAAGATTTTCAGACAAGACCACTGTCAGCTGTTGTTAAAGATGAGAAACAGCAAAGTGTTGACTGAAATGAGGCCTTGAGTTTGGTGATAATGGGCCATTGTCAACCTCCCACAGGCAGGGCCAGCACCTGAGCCCAGAGGAGAAGGGCTGCACAGGAGGGAGCAGGAGGGAGGGAGCAGGGATGTGGACAGAGACCACCCTGTCCTCTATAAAGAGCTGTGGGGCCCTGGACAGGAAGGCTCAGGAAAGCAGGGAGCATCTCCCTCAAGATCTGAGCAAAAGACTGCAGTGACGTAAAACCGTTTCTGTTCTAGAAGCTCCAGGAAACTCAAACCACAGATTTTGATCTCAGATCAAGTGAAAGTAACTGAAAATATGTGAAACTCTTGGTTCAAGGGGTTTGTTGTTTCCACCCATGGCCTTAAACAGCTAGACACCCATTTACAGCACATTCTGAGTGGGTCATGAATATACTTTAATATTGTCCTCTGCTTAGGCCCAAAGGCAAGTTGCCCCCAAGCAAGCCAAATACTAACCTGAAACACTAAAGAGAGTCATTTCAGCCAAAACCTGGAAAATAGGATGCTGACAACTGATTGTTCCACCTCTTTACAAACATGCATGCAGTTAGAGCACAGTTACTTGAAATGCTTTTTATTTTTATGTCTTCAAAAATCTAAGAAAAGTTGATGATTGATTTAAAATTTAAGACTATATGATTTCTAACTTGTGTGTTTTCTGTTAATAAAATGTAATAGTAAAATAATAATCATATAAGGGAATTCATGTGCTCTGGATGGCTTGACAAAGGTAAAAGCTAAGGTGAAGTCCATTATTTTTGAGTCCCAGGGCAAGTAAATGTTAATTAGGCAGCTTCAGGAGCAGTACAGGAAGGGACTTCAGGAGAGATAAAGAGGCTTCTGAGATAAAAGCAGTACATTTTAAGAGGTGCTAACCATCTGATATTTTTCTTTTTCCTTCTGGCTTATTTCACTGAGCATAATTCCTTCCAGCGCCATCCATGTTGCTGCGAATGGCATGAGTTTATCTTTTTTGATTGCTGAGTAATATTCCATGGTGTATATGTACCACATCTTCTTGATCCAGTCATCTATTTTTGGGCATTTGGGTTGTTTCCAGGTTTTACCTGTTGTAAATAGTGCTGCAAAAAACATAGGTGTACAAGTGTTCTTTTGAATCAATGTTTTTGTGTCCTTTGTGGAGATCCCTAGTAGTAGAATTGCCGGGTCATAAGGTAGCTCCATTTTTAGTAGACTGAGGAACCTCCAGACAGCTTTCCATAGTGGTTGGACCAGTTTGCACTCCCACCAGCCATGTAGGAGAACTCCTTTTTCACTGCATCCTCGCCAACATTTGTTGTTGCTTGTTTTTTCGATATGTGCCAATTTTACTGGTGTGGTTTTGATTTGCATTTCCCTGATTATAAGGGATGTTGAACATTTTTTCATATGCCTGTTGGCCATTTGCATCTCCTCTTTGGAGAAATGTCTTTTGTGAATGGTTTCACTTATAGCAGGAATATAGGGGAACCAAATAAGACATCAGTGTAAAAAAAATAATAACAGTACAAAACACAACAAAGCAAGAACATACAATTACAAACCAGAGTCATCCTGCAGGGGAGAAGGAGGGAGAGAGGTGAGAGGGAGGGAGGGAGGAGCATAGGGGACTGTGGTGATGGTACATGGGTGCCTTGGGGAAGGGAATTCTACGGGGACTCGATTTAAGGGGGTTGGGGGAAGCAAATATTGTCAAAAAATGTAAAAAAATGATAAATGTTAAAATAAAAAAATAATTAAAAAAAAAAGAGGTACTAACCAAACATGCCCCAGAAATGAGGCCAGAGTGTCCAGGAGGACTCAACAAAGACAGTAAAACTGGAGAGAATAAGCCCTGGGACAGGGGAGGTAAAAGAGTCATATCTGCCTGGAGGAGGACAAAGAGCCAGTCATAAAGCAAGTTAATGGGATTTCAGAATGGAGGAAAAAAGGTCTAAGTCCCCCTAGACACAGGCCCACAGTGGCCTCCTTGTCCCTCCCAGGCACAGCGCTGTGGTGTTTTCCCCTGGTCATTCTCTGGGCCAGTCACCTGGCACGCCCCATGGTGTGGACACTCATGGAGATAACCACACCCCAGTGAACTGAGGCTTTTCCCCCAACAGTCACGTGAATGAGCTTTGAACCAGAAACTTCCAAACAGAGCCTTTCCCTTCTGGCCGAGATCCTGACCACCACTGAAATCCTGACCCAGGGTTGGCCCCACAGAAAAGTGTGAAATACCTAATCTCTGCTGTTTTTAGCTGCCTGGCTTTGGAGTAGTTTGTTGCAAATACTGAGGTGCCTAATGCACAGGGAGCAACAGTGTGGTCAGTGGTGGTTTCTTATAGATACAACAGAGACCAGAGACCCTGGGGGGACAGATTCAAGCTTCTCTAGTAAAGAGAGGCCAAACAAGGACTCTGTATCCTGTGAAAGTGTCCTTCAAAATAAAGGTGATTATTAAGACTGCTCCTTTTCTAGCATTCTGTTTCAATATCCTATCAGCATTTTTTTTTGTATTAGTTTCACTTTTGTGGTTTCATGGTTTTATTTGCACAACACACATCCACATCCTGGCTTTCTTCTCACTGAGTAGCCTGGCGTGGGGCTGGGCGACTCGGGCGCCAGCAGCGCTGCTCTCTCCACAGTGGCTTTGTGGCCCTTGGAGGGGGCGACCTCAGCACAGAAAGGGGGTTGCTCAGCAGCAGCACTTCAGGGTCCTTGACCTTGTGCACCAGGAACTTGCTGGAGCCTCTGAGCCACCTGCACTTTGTTTTCTTGTTGTGCAGTTGTAGGAACAGGAAGGATGGCCCTGAGCAGGTTTCTATGATCCAGCAGACAGGTAAAGGAGAGTCTCGGAGCCCTCGGTGGCTTTCTCAGGCTTTTATTGAGCTTTACATGCATTGCAGCAACCAGGTACACGGCAGGCTGGGGTGCTGGGGGGCCAGGAAGCCAGCAGGCCTCCAAGTCCCAGCACGTCTCCACTCTGGGCTTCTTTGGCTTCTTTTCTCCCCTTCTCTCTCTAGCCTCTCTCCTGCTACTTCTTCTCTTAGGCTTCTCTTGGTGATTATATCTCAATACTCCCATGGCCCACAGAAGTAAACAAGTCAGCTTACAACAGTGTAACAACTGAGCGTGTCCCTTCAAGAAGGGCAATCCTGATGGTGGGAGGGCAGAAAAGCCTGAAAAACCATTTACCCTACAGCAGTAAACCCAGCTGTGTGTCAGATCTGGCCAGTGAGTTTTCTGCGCCCCAAGTTATCAGTGCCCCTGGGTCGCTGCCGGTTACCCTTAATTATGTCGTGTCAGACTGTGTGCTGTGGGATGAACTTCTTGGTCCTCTTTTTGAAGAACCCGGGCTTCTTGAGGAGTCTAAGGACAGCCATGGTGCCTAGTGGGAGGTGGCTGCCACCGCCGCAGGCAGCGCCCGGGGACACAAGGTTGATCTTGTAGACCCCAGAATTACATCCCACATCCTTAATATAACAGTCCACTTCCTATTGCTAATATATTCATTTACATAATATAGGATCTCGTGACTATTTAGACATCTGTACTCTGTGAGTCTTTTATGTTGTTGGTGTTACATGTTATATATCTCTATAGGTGACAAGCCCTGAGGAGTGTTTTTGTTTCCATTTTAAACTGCTATATTTATAAAGTAATGAGAAAAGGGTAAAAAAAAAAAAGATGGTAATTTGCACGTAGTGAGATATTTGCATTCCTGATGCTTTTCCTCTTTCCTGAGATTCTGAGCTTCCATCTTGTATCATTTGCCTGCAGCCTAGAGAACGTCCTTTACCATTTCACACAGGGTGGGCCTTTGGGGACACAACCTGTTTTTTTTTTTTTTTTAATCTGAAGACCTATTTTGTCTTCCTCATGAAGGACATTTTTGGTGAATATAGAATTATGGGTGAACAATATTTTTCTTTCAGGAGAGGTATCCTACTTCCTTTGCACCCTCCCTTTTTTCATTATTGATGTGTCATTGGTTTAAGACCCTGTACATGACTTAGGGATCAGGCTCACACCTCCCAGATGCAGGTGCCCACACCACACCCACCACCCAAGGTCCTTCACCGTGGACCTTGTGGCCCGTGTTTTCTGCTGAGAGTCAGCAGACAGGAGAGGAGGCACAGAGGCCCCAACCAGAACTACCGTGGGGGAGGGAAGATCCATCACATCAGCCTCTGCCATCATCATCACAGTCACGCCAATTAAACGTAGAGGAAGCCTCACATGGGCAGTCCCTGCAGCACTGGGAGAGGCAGAGCCAGACGAAGAAGGAGGATCCCTTTGGTTCCAGAAAATTCCTTGAAAGAGAGGGAGGCTTATCAAGTCATCAAGGCCACCCAGACAAAGCAGGCACTTTTGGAAAAGAAGGATCAGGGGGAAGGAAAGAACTTGGACTGTAAAGTAAAATCAACAATAAAAGGGTCCGTCTGCCTGGTCTCATCCAAGGGCGCGCGCCCAAGAGCCAAGACACAGCGGGCCTGGCCTTGCTGAGAAGCCGCGTCAGCAACACCAAAAAGCTGTCTCCCTGCAGATCAGGAACTTCCAGTAAAGACAGAGCTCAAGTGGATGGCCCTGCTCGCGGAGATAAGGCTCCTTGTTCCCTTCAGTGCAGAGACAGGTCAAATAGTACATTAACTACACACCTGTTACAGACTGTTCTCTGTAAAAATCCTTGGAAGTGTAAGATGTTTTCCTTGTGGACTCTATAAAATTCTCATTGTGAGGCTCAGAATTTAAACAGCTTTGCCAGAGTGTCTGGAGACTGCAGCGGGCTCCAGTCTTCAGTTATTTATTTATTTATTTATTCATTCATTTATTTATTTATTGGGGGGGTCTTGTTTATTTATTTATTATTTATTTTTTATATGTTTTTACATCATTGTTGATTTTTAGACAATGTTTGCTTCCCCCCACCCCCAGGTGTAGTCCCCATAGAAATTCGTTCACCAATGCACCTGTGCACCATCACCACAGTCCCCTGTGCTCCTCCCTCCCTCCGTCCCTATGATCCCTCTCCCTCCTCCTCCCCTGCAGGATGCCTAATTTATAATTGTTTGTTTGTTTTTGATTTGTCGTGTTTTATATTGTTATTGTTTTTTCACCTGATGTCTTATTTGGTTCCCCTGTATTCCTGCTATAAGTGAAACCATCCGATATTTTTCTTTTTCCTTCTGACTTATTTCACCGAGCATAATCCCTTCTAGCGCCATCCATGTTGCTGTGAATGGCATGAGTTCATCTTTTTGGATTGCTGAATAGCATTCCATTGTGTATAAATACCACATCTTCTTGATCCAGTCATCTATTTTTGGGCATCTGTGTTGTTTCCAGGTTTTACCTATTGCAAATAGTGCTGCAATAAACAGGGGTACAAGTGTTCTTTTGAATCAGTGTTTCTGTGTCCATTGGGTAGATCCCTAGGAGTGGAATTGCCGGGTCTCATATGGTAGCTCCATTTTTAGTAGACTGAGGAACCTCCAGACAGTTTTCCATAGTGGTTGGACCACTTAGCACTCCCACCAGCAGTGTAGGAGAGTTCCTTTTTCACCACATCCTCACCAACATTTGTTGTTGCTAGTTTTTTTGATATGTGCCATTCCTACTGGTGTAGGGTGGTATCTCAGTGTGGTTTTGATTGACGTTTCCCTGATGATAAGGGATGTTGAACATTTTTTCATATGCCTGTTGGCCATTTGCATTTCCTCTTTGGAGAAGTGTCTGTTAAGTTCTTCTGCAAAATCTTTACTATTTTAGAATATTTGATATCATGGAAGTTTGCACAGGATTAAGAAATGTACAGATTTTTGTAAAATACTTAATTACCCAGAGTGACAAAGATTTTTCAGAGCATATCTATTTTTCTGAAAAGGCTTAGGAATAATGACAGGATTATTAAAAGTTAGTAAAGATAGTCCAAGAATACTTTAGTTCTTTTTTGCAGTGAAAAATTTAAGTTTGGTATCATATAATCACGCCAGGAATATTAAAGTTTAATTTAAATGCTATTATAGTTAGTTATAAAGACCACATATAATTTTTAAGAGGTCTTTCATTAACTTTAAATATTTTCTTTTGCTTTTCTGTTTTTATAATACCTTATTTCCAAGATAACCAGTTTTATTTTGCATTAAACCCTTTTTTAAAAACACATTTCACTTTACCTGCATTCAGATTGATAGTACCCTAGTTTTTTTTTTCTAGACTGTCAAATATTGAAGCAATTGTTATACTATCATCTCCTTGGATTGAAGTCTAACATTTAAACACATGTTTTAATTTTTTAATTTCTATTCCTGACATGAAAATTTCAGCTTCCTTAAAATAAGGAGCAAAAGGTAATTTTTAATAAAATGATTTTAGATGTTTACCAAATTTTTATAATTAAACTCAATAAAACTTTAAATGATAAGTGGATTTGTCTTTTGCAATATAATTTCATAAAGAGAAGTTTTGGTATTAATATCAAAAAACAAATTTATCTTTGTTGACATGGAGCAGGTTAATTACCCTATTTTTTCCTTTGCTGAATAGCATGAGCTTTTTTTTTTTTTTAAGTAATCACATTTAAACACAGAATCAAATACTAATTCCCCAAATCATAACTTTAAGGCAAATATGTTTTAAATTAAACTACTAAATTTTGCATTAGTTTTTATTTGTGAAGATATGGAGAACTTTTATTAATTTAACTATAAGCAGTTTTTACTAACTTGAGGATTTTACTTAGTTCTGGGACTACAGGACGGCCTCCAAGATGAAGAGTGAGGTCAGGAGTAGCAGAGCCCTGAGCCTGTGGCTAAGATGAACAGACTAGAAATAGAAAGTGGTGCAAGAGAGGACAACTTTGCTGCCTCAAAAGAGACTGGGGAGTCTCTACTCTACACCACACAGTCTACCCTGAGACTTTTAGACCTACGGTCACCCTAGTGGTTTTCTTTTTTTTTTTTTTTAATTAATTTATGCATACAAGAGCTGGGGTGTAGGCCAGAGGTGTTGGTGGTGAGAAGATTCACCAGAGACAGAGTGGGGAGCAGAATAGGCGAATCTACTGAAATACACTGGTGGGGGGAGCAGCGGGTGAGACAAGAGAGGTCTGTTGCACCATGTGGGTCAGCTCCCTGACTGGGGATTGAACTCATGCCTTAGTGGCTTGATATAGTTTGATAGTGCAGAGATTTTAACCTTTTTGTCACCAAGGAGGCCCACACCCTAGTGTTTTTTTAAATAATTTATTTATATATATTTTACATCATTATTTTTGTACGTTTGCTTTCTTTTCTCAGGTGTAGTCCCCATAGAACTCCCACCATCAGTTCACCCGTGCACCATCACCATGGTCCATTGTGCTCTTCCCACCCTTGTTTTGATACCACTCCTTCCCTTTTCCCCACAGAATGTCTCTGATATATAGTTGCCTGTTTATTTAATTAATTTATTTTTTATTGTTATTATTTTTCCTGATCCCTTATTTGGTCCCCCTATGTTTCTCCTAAAAAGTGAAACCATTTGATATTTTTCTTTTTCCGACTGACTTTTTTTTTACTGAGCATAATCCCTTCTAGTTCCATCTATGTAGACACGAATGGCATTAGTTTATCTTTTTGAGTTGCTGAATAGTATTCCATTGTGTATATATCTTCTTGATCCAGTGATATATTTTTGGGTATTCAGGTTGTTTCCAAATTTTACCTACTATAATATTGCTGCAATAAACATAGGTGTGCAGGTTCACCAAACGAAGGAGCACCGAAATATAGAAGACTATTATTATCAACTCTGAAAACAGACATTAGAGAAAATGCATATGTAGAAGGAGACTTCAACACCCCACTCTCACCAATGGACAAATCAAGGAGAAAAAAAATAAACGAGGACACCAGAGCCCTAAATTAAGACCTAGACGTGGGTTTAAAACAGACATTTACAGGACACTGCACACAAGAAAATCAAGTACATTTTTTTTCTCAAGTGCACTCGGATCATTCTCCAGAATCGATCATATTTTGGGCCACAAGATAAACATCAACAGATACATTCAGATCAAAAATCATTCCAACTATCTTCTCTGATCATAAAGGCATCAAGCCAGAAATAAACCATGAAAAGAAAGGAGGAACCTCCCACTCCATGGAGACTGAAACTCACACTACGGAAACACCATTGGATTAAAGAGGAGATCAAAGAAGAAATTAAAACATACTTTGAGTTGAACGACAATGAGGACACAAGTTTCCAGAATGTACAGACACCCTAATGGTTTTTAACTGACCCACAGGGCCCTGGTAATTTGGGGGTCCTGGTAATTTTCTTTAAGAAGAAAACATCTGTTTTAAGTTTATTTAATTATTATAAGAAATAATTGTTTTTTGGCTTTAAACCGAGACAGAAGATTTACATTAGTTTCCCAAAGTCTTTGTGTTTCACTTGGTTTCAAGAGAACAAAGGCAGCTTCCCTGTCAGCTGCCATGAATCTCTCACTTTAGTCTCCAGCATTTACCTCCTGCCTCAGTTGTGGTGTAAGAATTGAAATTCATACTTCCCTACTATGGCCAGGATTTCTTCGTTCTCTAGTTTAGGAGCTGGCCAGGCAGTAGCTCAAAAGAAGATTTGAGGACACAGTCCAGGGATGAGCAGGCAGTGGAGGCCTCATTACCCACCTGGAAGAGAATGACAGGAAAGGCACCCCCTTTTTTGTCATCTCTGACCTGTAGCCAAAAGGCACCCCTTTTGAGTATCGGAATTGTGGGGGAAGGTGACCTGGACCCACCAATTGGAGGGGAGCGATGTCGTGGATTAGTCACCCTTACCCACACCCAGCAGCCTCTCATCCTGCCCCTACTCCTTTTCCAGGAGTCTGAACACGCAGTCGGGCATCTGCCTGGAGGGCGGGTCTCAGTGAGACACCATGACACAGAGGAGGAACCTTTCCCAGCTTCCAGGACAATATCTATAGTGACTGAATGAGGAGGAAGGAAACCAAGGAGGGGATCCAGGAGCCAGTTTAGAGGGGACAGAAAATCTGTGAGGACAGACTCTGGGGCTGGCTAGGATCAGCCTAGTTTCCAGGATTATATCCCAAGTGGGGTGTGGGGAAAGTGGGTGGATCTCAGAGCTTGGGACAAATTTAAGAGACACAGATTATTGATGCAAAACCATGATCATGAGTCAAGGACTTGGTCAGAGACCATCCTGCCCTGTGTGAAGAGCTTTGGGGTCCTGGACAGAGAGGCTCAGGCATCCTCAAGCCCTGAGAGAAAGAATCTGGAGACAAACTAAACTCACTTGTTTTTCTAGAAGCTGCGGTAACAAAGCACAGACTACAGAGGAAATGATGTGGACAGGATGCTTAGCCTCACTCAGTGTTCGCGGGCTGTTTTGGTTTCCGTTTGAAGCCCAAAGAGCCAGACAACCATTTACACCACAGTGTCAGTGGAGATCATTCATGTATTTTAATATTGTCTTCTGCTTAGGCTTAAGGAGGCAAATTGCCCAGAAACAAGGTGGATATAATCTGAACACTTTTGATGGTCATTTCAGCTAAACCTAGGAAATAGTTTGACTGTCCCACCAGTTTACAAAGGTATGTCATTTGCATGCTGTTATATGAATGGATTTTTATTTTTATGTCTTCAAATATCTAAGAAAAGTTGATGGTTGATTTGAAATTTAAGGCTTTAAGTTTTCTGGCTTGTGTATTTTCTGTTACTAACTTGTTATATAATGTTAAAGTAGTATTCATGTAAAAGAACTAATGATTTGGGTGCATACATGTTAATTATAAAGTGAAATCGTTATTTCCTTCTCTTTTTTAAAAAAGATTTATTTTTTATTTATTTATGCATACAAAAACTCGGGTGTAGGCCAGAGGTGTGGGGGGTGACAAGATTCACCAGACACAGAGTGGGGAGCAGAACAGGTACATCTATTGAAATAAACTGCTGAGGGGAGCAGTGGGTGAGACAGGAGAGTTCTGCTCTGCCTTGTGGGTCAGCTCCCTGGCCAGGGATCCAATTCATGGTGCCGTGGCTGGTGATAGCTTGGTAGCACTGACACTTAATCCCTGGGCCACCAGGGAGGCCCTATTTCCTTGTCTTTCATCTAACTTCAGACATTCATTTTTTTTTTTTTTTTTTTTTTTTTTTAAGGTTTTTTTTTTTTTTTTTTTTTTTTTTTTAAATAAATTTTATTGTTATATTCCCCATACAATTGCAGCCCCCCCATTCTGACCCCAATCCCTCCCCTCCCGCCCCCCTAAAAGTGTCTCTGGTTCATAGTTTTTTGTTGATTTTGATTTTCACTATCTTATAGTTATTCATTTTCCTGGTCCCTTATTTAAGTTTTCTAGATTCCTGCTATGAGTGAGACCATCCGGTATTTTTCTTTTTCTTTTTGACTTATTTCGCTGAGCATGATCCCTTCCAGCGCCATCCATGTTGCTGCAAATTGCATGTGTTTATCTTTTTTGAATGCTGAGTAATATTCCATGGTATATATGTACCACATCTTCTTGATCCAGTCATCTATTTTTGGGCATTTGGGTTGTTTCCAAAGCTTAGCTATTGTAAACAGTGCTGCTATAAACATAGGGGTGCAGGTGTTCTTTGGAATTGATGTTTCTGTGTCCTTTGGGTAAATACCTAGGAGTGGAATTGCTGGATCATATGGAAGCTCTATGTTTAGTAGGTCCAGAAATCTCCACACAGCTTTCCACAGTGGTTGGACCAGTTTGCACTCCCACCAACAGTGCAGAAGAGTTCCTTTTTCTCCACACCCTCGCCAACATTTGTTGTTGCTAGTTTTTTTAATATGTGCCATTCTCACTGGTGTAAGATGGTATCTCATGGTAGTTTTGATTTGCATTTCCCTGATGACAAGTGATGTTGAACATTTTTTCATATGCCTGTTGGCCATTTGCATTTCCTCTTCAGAGAAGTTTCTTTTAAGCTCTTCTGCCCATTTTTTGACTGGATTATTTTCTTTGTTGTTGTTGAGTCTCATCAGCTCTTTGCAGATTTTTGTGATCAGTCCTTTATCATTAGTGTTGGGTGCAAAAATGTTCTCCCAGTTGGTGGGGTTTCTCTTTGTTTTTGTTATTGTCTCTTTTGCTGTGCAAAAGCTCTTTAATTTGATGTAGTCCCAGCTGTTTATCTTTGCCTTCACTATCACTGCTTTGGGTGATGTGTCTGTAAAGACAGACATTCATTTTTCTAGAAGAAATGACCATCTCTTGCTCTAATGAAATTATGCTTCAGGCATTGTGTGTAAATACAAGTTTGTCTAATAATACTGATAATAAAAATATTTACCATAGCTATATAAGTTAATATTTGGCTGTGCAGGTATGAAAACAGCTAAGCTGCTGTTATCCACAGAACTAATAGTCTTGTGGATGAAAGGAAAAAGGAAAATTAGAACAACTTATTTGTTAAGAGATCAAAGTGGAATGTCATATATTGATATGTCATATTTATATGGGATGATAAAATATTTTGGAGTTTTGTACCAATAACCCCTAAAAATGAAAAATCAAAGTTATCCAAATAAATATAATAAAAACAAATAATTATGTATATGAATCAGGCTTGGACTCTGTTCCAAGGAGAGTGTGGTCACAGGAACATGATGAGAATGGAGGGGCCAAGGAGGTCAAATTGGACTGTAGTAGTTACTCAAAAGGTAGGGGGACCAATAAATTACATTGTTAAGTGTAACACATCATTAAATTATTTAAATGTTCATTGCTTCCAAGAGAAGAAAATAGTAATATATCATAATGTTCTTGAAAAGGGTCAAAACTCCTCTAATAGTATTCTTAAGGTTTGTGCATTTCTCCGAATAAGGTTTTATCTCAAAGAAAAATCTTAACCCAATTTGAACTCTAGTTGTTAATTGGAATGCTCAGTTGTTAAGAAATGAAAGGTACTGACTCAGTTGTTTGAAATGCATCAGAAAAATAAGATGGATGAATAGAGAGATGTATCCATGGATAAAGATAAGTGATAAAGCAAATGTGGCAAATGCTAATGCTGGGATCTAGGTGGTGTGCTCTGCACTGTTATTTCAATTTTCTGTGTGCTTGAAAATATTCATAAAATACCACAGACGCCACTGGACATCTTGCCAAGAGGAGGTGGTGGTAAAAAGAACAGGAGTAATGCACATTGAGTGGTACTTGGCATCACCACTAAGTCTGGTGTGTGTCCTGAGGGCTCGTTGATACTCTCCAAGCCAGGACACTGTGCCTCGAGGGCATTAGTCACTGTCAGATTTCCTGATCAGTGGTGGTTTGAGTCAGGAGTTCAGAAGTAATATTTTGAAAATACCGATTCACTTGCTGTGCAGGGTGAATGGAGTGAGATAGGGCAACTGTAGCAGTAGCAGCAATAATAGCAGCTATGAGGACACCCGAAAAGAGCATGTTCTAAAGCCTTGGTAATTTGTTCAAGAGCAGATTCTGAATCCACTCACAGGTAAGATTACCTGTCAGCTCTTTGTTTTAGAATGAGCACATGTGCAACGTTAAGGCTAGTGATGTTATGGTGAGTGATGCAAGGGGTTAACCATGTGGCATTAGCATGAAAGGTGGTGTTAAAACGTTTAACCTTTTGCTGGCTAGAAGCAGAATAAGTGGTCACCATCATGTTAGGGGTGTTCTGGACGTCATAATAAAAATATAGGGTCTACAAGTACGGATCAAGACCTGAACTCATCCATACAAGACGTCTAGGCTTAATAAGATCCTTAATGGATCGCTGGGGGGAAAGGTTAAGGCGATGCACCAAAAATACTTTAAGGAAGACAATTGAGAGTGATATCTGATTTTTAATGAGGGCCCAGCTAAACCTGGATTCCTTGTCCAGGATAGCAATAATAATTTCATGGAAGGGCCCAGTTCCAGGTTGTGTTAGTTTCCTAGAACAATAAATTTTGAGGTCCCCAGTTTTCAGGGACTGGTTAGCAAACAAAGAATTTACTATAAGGTTAGTTGATCTACAGATGACCCAATTTAGGTCCAGCCCTTCTCCAAGTGGTACCTAGGGAGGAGAGCAGATGGGGACATTAGGTTTAGGCAAGTTTTTTCCCCCAATAGTGATGTACCTCTTACTCCTGCTGTTTGAATGAAAATTTGATGTTTCATTATTTTACTGTGATTTTCGCCATCCATACCTAAATAAATGTGATTCAGGTACAATTGAGGTTGAAAAGGGATGCAAAATAATGACCAGAGCTGTGGGTATCAAGGGCACAAATGGGCAGATTTCTGTGAGGAAAAAACAGTCATGAACAAGGAAATGCCATCCACCCTGATAACCTTCTGGGTTACATTTAGTACTGCAATTTCTTAGTGGACCACAAGGAGGAAGCCAGTTCCCTCTAGTAAATTAACTAATGCAGAATAGGTGCGCTTGCCTCTCTCAGACCTTCAACATGTGAGCAAACATAAACATAGGTGGATTTAATATATGTGTCCAATAGGTGGTGTTACTTACACTGGATGGAATGGAATATAATAGTCCTTAGAGCAAGAGCAGCCATGTTGCCTTAAGGCCTTTACAATTTATGGTGATGTGAGCTAACATTGAGAAGAACAAATTTTCTGGGGTCTTGGGCATCACTGTGACCTTTGAAGTATTTTCTGCTTCACTTTTTACCCATTTTTGATCAACCCTGGTCGGTAGAGTGGATGCTTCATTGAGCCCACAAGATCCATCTTCTTCATTTTCTGCCCCCTGCTGGGAAGGGGGTGTATGTAAGCTTTTGAATCTTCGAAACAGTCATGTGATCAACATGGCGGCGAAGAAACTCTAAAAGTAAGTTCTCCCATTGCAACAATTAATAGGAAGAAAAAGCGGCAGGTAGATAAACTGGCCACACTGGTGTAAGGTCAGTGCAGGGGTCCTGGTGAGGGCCCCACGCCATGGGCACAAGGAGCGGCCATGAAACTGCAGAGGCTCCTGAAACCAGAGGCCTCCACCCAACACAAACAGGACCTGATAGCGATCAACCAAAAACCACCAAAAAAAAAAAAAAGAAAAAGAAAAACACTTCGATTCCGCATATGCAGTTTCCCGCCTAACCTTTCCTCACCCTATAAAAGGACAGCTCTCCCCTGCAATGGGCACGACTTCTCCGACCTTGTGGAGGTCTCCGAACCTCACCCAGGGGCGCAATAAAGTTCCTGCCTGTCAGAAACTTGGCCTGGCTCTCCTCTTTACTGTGCTGATCCTTTCAGCTGGCAAACTGCAGGGAAGAGGAAAGTTGCTGTAACAGAGGCCGAGAATGGAGGAAAGCAGCAGAACCCTGCGACCTCCCCCACCCACAGAGCCGGCTCACTCGGACCTACAGAAAGGGGAAAAAAGCAAGAACAAACTAGAGATCCAGCAGGATGGTGAGCAGAAAGGGGCTACTGCAGGCACAGACCCGTGACCAGGAACTTTGGGGAACCAACGGGAACCACCACGGAAGTGAGCTAACAGCACAGGGAATCCCAGACTCGGCGCCCCCAGAGCAAGGCGGGGACCCAGCGGAGACCCGCAAACACCCAAGGGCAGCCGGGAGCGCGGGAAGCACCGGCGGGTGCGGCTGCCCAGGTCCCCGCCCGCGCCCTGGGGCTGTGGGAAGAAGCGGGGGGAGCTGGCGCTGGGGTGAGTCTCCTCCGGAGCGGGGTTCACCCCTGTTGGACCCAACTCCTGGTCAGGGCGCACAGCCCGTGCCTGCGGGGACAGACAGCAGCGCCCCCATCCCGGGTCAGGGATGGGACAGGCCCGGCCAGTCTGGTCCTGGCGGCGGGGTCGGTGCCAACCGCAGGTCTCGTCCAGACTCAGCAGGAGTGAGATGCCCGCACAGCTGTTAGGGCGGAGGGGTTGCAATTTAGGAAGTTTAAAGTAAATGGAGTTTTATGTATTTGTTCCCGTCGGGGCAACTTGCTCCCTGGATTCCCCCTTTTTGTTTAATAAGTTGTGTTTTAAGGAGCCTGTTGGCTCTTTTAACTGTAGCTTGTCCTGTAGGGCTACAAGGGACGCCAGGCACGTGTTGAATATTCCAAACTAGCAGGAAAGAGTTAAAGGCTTTGGAGATGTAAGCAGGTCCATTACCAGTTGTTTTTTTTTTTTTTAATATTATTTTTTTTAAAGAGGCATGTATTTTTATTTATTGGTTTATTTGTTTGTTTGTTTGTTTGTTTGTTTGTTTATACATGCACTGGGTACAGTCAGAAGCGCGGGAGGGTGAGAGAATTCACAGAGCCAGAGCGGGGAGCAGAGCAGGCAGAAGGACCGAAGTACACTGCTGAGGGGAGCAGTGGGCGGCAGGGGAGGTCTGCGCGCCATGTGGGACCCTCCTCCCGTGGCCGGGGAGCAGCCGGGGATCAAACCGGCGCCTCAGAGGCCGCGGGCAGCTTCGCAACCCAGCGCTCAATCGCTGTGCCACCGGGGAGGCCCATTACCAGTTTTTATTTGAGATGGGATTCCCATCACTGCAATGCCAGATAAAAGGGGTTTTTGAACACGTGTAACAGTTCACCCTGTTTGGGCCTAGGCTTGAATTTATGCAGAATAGATGTCTTTAGAGACATCAATGTAAGGTCTATTTGTTAAATATCATTACATTTGAGACCTCGGGCTTCTGTATTATTTCTGCCTTTTGTAGAAGTGGCTAGAAGAGCCAATGGGCTGTTAGTTTGGAATTTGGTTACCATGTCCTGTCCCCATAGAGGGATAGGAAGGAAGACTGAAATTTAATGTGTTATGTATTTTTTTCAATATATCCAGATTGTCCCAATTTGTTTTTACAAGGAAAACACTTTTATTCGTTGTATTAGGAGTCCTTTTAGGACAAAGACTTTAATATTTTATAATTTTTGTTATCAAGGAAGTTGTCATAGTGTTAGGGGGAAAGGATGTCTTGAACAAATACCATACAGGCTTTGTGGACCCCACCCCCACTCCAGACCAAAACCATCAAGACACTGGGAAAGACAAATCCCATCATCACCAAAGGGAGGGTTGCTGGGACCTGTGGGTGGAGTTAAGCAGCCAGGTTTGGTATAAAACCAGACATGTAGTAAGCCTTAGCTCTCCCTTTTACCTCAGGGCTCTTGGCTCTTGGCCAGCTCTCAGTGTGCCATTGGGATTCTGTTACAGGGCAACCCCACTCTAAAACGGGTTGCCTGACTGTGGGTCCTCACCTGTCGGCTTAAAGGGGACTTATTAATACTCAATTGCAGGCACACAGGAGGTTAATAAAAGGTTTATTTAAAAAATAAAGGGAAAAATGAAGAAATTAATCATTCAGGGAGAAAAAGAGGCAGATAAACTCATGAATGGGTCCTACCTGTTCTGCTGACCTGGAATCCCAATGGCATTCTGAGAGCTGGTGGAGAGCCAAGAGCCGTGAAGCCAAGAGCAAGAGCCCCAAGGCCCACGTGTCTGGTTTTATACCAAACCTGGCTGTTTAACTCCGCCCTCAGGTACCAGCAACCTGCCTTTTGTTGATGATGGGATTTGTTATTTCCAGTATCTTGACGGCTTTGGTCTGGAGTGGGGGTGGAGTCCACAAAGCCTGTATGGAATTTGCACAGGAAATCCTTTTCCCCTAACAATTATAGGTCAGTAGAACTGGTGGGACGCTTTCGCAAATTTATCTCCCTCTTTTTCTCCCTGAGTTATTCATTTCTTCATTTCCCCTTCTTTTGTAAATAAACCCTTTATTAACCTTTGTGTGTGCCTGCAGTTGAGTAATAATAAGTCCCTTTTAAGCACACAGGTGAGGACCCACAGTCAGGCAACCCCTTTCATATTGGGGTGCCCTGTAACAGTTGAATTAAAATACTTACAGATTTTTATAAAATAATTAATTACTCAGAGTGATCAGAATTTTTAAGAACAGAGCTATTTCTTTAATGAGGGTAGGCAATGCTGATAGGAAAAGATTTTTTCTCCTATAGCCCAAGGGTAAAAAAGCACCAAGATTTTAGATTACATAAACAGTCCTTAATTTGTCATCATAAACTAGTGAGAGCAGTTGAAGAATACTTGAGTGTTTACTGTAAATGAAAAGGAAATTAAAGTTTGGTTTCACATAAGTACATAACTGATGATAAACTTAAATATTTCTATAAAGTCATTCAAGCACCTAGCGTTTTTTCCAGATACCTCTCTCAAACCTTCAACATTTTCTTTTGCCTTCCTATTTTTATACCGTTTCTTTTTAAATGTAGCAATTTTATTTTGACATTCAATGTTTCCTAATACCTTCATCATATCCATTTCAAATAAATTCCTTAACAAAAATACTTTATTTACATTTAGAGTTATGGCATCCTAGTTTTTAATTTTTAGATTGTAAGACATTCTTTTATTTTTGATGATGATATTCTAAATTTAATTTTATTTTTTAATTTTATTTTTATATTCCCCATACAATTGCAACCCCCTTATTTTGACCCCAAGCCCTCCTTTCCCAACCCTCCACCCCCCATAGTGTGTCTCTAGTTCATAGTTCTTTGTTGATTTTGATTTTTTCTTTCTTATAGTTATTCTTTTTCCTGGTCCCTTATTTAGGTTTTCTAGATTCCTGCTATGAGTGAGACCATCTGATATTTTTCTTTTTCTTTCTGGCTTATTTCGCTGAGCATGATCCCTTCCAGATCCATCCATGTTGCTGCAAATTGCATGTGTTTATCTTTTTTGAAAGCTGAGTAATATTCCATGGTGTATATGTACCATATCTTCTTGATCCAGTCATCTATTTTTGGGCATTTGGGTTGTTTCCAAAGCTTAGCTATTGTAAACAGTGCTGCTATAAACATAGGGGTGCAGGTGCTCTTTGAAATTGATGTTTCTGTGTCCTTTGGGTAAATACCTAGGAGTGGAATTGCTGGATCATATGGGAGCTCTATCTTTAGTAGGTTGAGAAATCTCCACACAGCTTTCCATAGTGGTTGGACCAGTTTGCACTCCCACCAGCAGTGCAGGAGAGTTCCTTTTTCTCCACATCCTTGCCAACATTTGTTGTTGCTAGTTTTTTTAACATGTGCCATTCTCACTGGTGTGAGATGGTATCTCATTGTACTTTTGATTTGCATTTCCCTGATTGCAAGTGATGTTGAACATTTTCTTATATACCTGTTGGTCATTTGTATTTCCTCTTCGGAGAAGTTTCTTTTTAGCTCTTCTGCCCATTTTTTGACTGGATTATTTTCTTTGTTTTTGTTGAGTCTCATCAGCTCTTTGTAGATTTTTGTGATCAGTCCTTTATCATTAGTGTTGGGTGCAAAAATGTTCTCCCAGTTGGTGGGGTTTCTCTTTGTTTTTGATATTGTCTCTTTTCCTGTGCAGAAGCTCTTTAATTTGATGTAGTCCCAGCTGTTTATCTTTGCCTTCACTATCACTGCTTTGGGTGATGTGTCTGTAAAGATGTCTTTGAGGTGCATGTCATGTAGTGTTTCGCCTGTATTTCCTTCTATATATTTTATGGTTTCATGTCTTATGTCTAGTTCTTTAATCCACCTTGAGTCGGTTTTTGTGCATGGTGTGAGGTAGTGGTCAAGCTTCATTCTTTTGCATGTAGCAACCCAGTTTTCCAAGCACCATGTATTGAGCAAACTTTCTTTGCTCCAGTGTATATTCTTTGCTCCTTTGTCAAAGATTAGTTGACCATAAATCTGTGGGTTTATTTAGATTGTAAGACATTCTAAGAGCTGTTATGCTATGCTATTATTCCTTTGTACTGGATGTTTTAATTGGTTTAAATTTTTTTAGTTGAGATGACATTAAATTTTAGTTTGCTTATAATAAGAAGCAAAAAGTAAACCTGCAAGCTCAATGATTTTAGCAAAAGTAATTGTAATTATTTAACACATTCTCATTGTTAAACTTAGTAAAACCTATGAAATTTGGCCACCATTTAAATTATGATAAAAAACAAATTTAAGAGAGAGATACCAATTGTAGCTGTTGGTTTTTTCTTAGGATTGGAATTTTAAATTAATTCCAGAGTTGATAATTATAATCTATAACCAAGTTTCTTTCTTAGGCAAGCACTAGATAGATTGATGAAAAACAAGAACAACCAGAGAGACTTAATATCATATACATTTCCTACATACATGTGAGGAACTCAGTACTGCTAAGTAACTTGCCCGTGAGGCCATAGGCATCCTCTTGAAATTATTGCTAAGACAAGAGTAAAGAAACAAGTCAGCTGGGGATTTTCCTGGAAATAATTTTATCAAGAGAAGTTTAGTTATAATTATCAAAATGCAAACTTATCTTTTTTGATGTAGACTAGATAAATTATGCTTTTTTTTCTGAATACTGTGCACTTCCTTTTTAAAATAAAGACATTTAAACATATTGATACCCAACATTACAACCGTAAGGCATGCGTGCTTCAAATTCAACCATTAAGTTTTTTTTTTTTTTTTAAGATTTATTTATTTATTTATACAAGAACCAGAGTACAGGCCAGGTGCGTGGGAGGGTGAGAGGATTCACCAGAGACAGAGCTGGGAACAGAACAGGCAGACTGACAAAATACACTGCTGAGGGGAGCAGCAGGTGAGACAGGAGAGGTCTGCCGCACCATGTGGGATTCTTGCCGGCCGGCCAGGATGGAATAAGCTGGGCAGAGTCTGCAGACAGCTTCACAGTGTTGCACTCAATCGCCTGCGCCACCAGGGGAGGCCCTCAACCATTAAGTTTTGAACTAGTTTTTGATTACCAAAATTTTAGATTGTGATCTCAAAATTGTTTTTTTCATTAGAATTTATATAGGCACCATTATAATTAACCCTCCAGAGGCATAAGACAGTGATAGACATAGATTTTTTTATTCTCATTTTAAAACTTTGGCCACACATATTAATTTTATTTATTTTTATTTTTTTATATTTTATTTTATTTTAAAGATTTTTATTTATGCATACAAGAGCTGGGGTACAGGCCAGAGATGCTGGGGGGCTTCTACCCTGCGGACATCACCCTGATCTGGCAGCGAGATGGGAAGAACCTGACCCAGGACACAGAGCTGGTGGACACCAGGCTGGAGGGTGATGGAATCTTCCAGAAGTGGGCAGCTGTGGTGGTGCCTCCTGGAAAGGAGCAGAGATACATGTACATGTGCCATGTGCAGCATGAGGGACTGCTGGAGCCCCGAGTCCTGAGATGGGGTAAGGAAGGTGACGTGTGCACTGAGCTTCTGCTCAGAGTAATCTGGAGCCTTTCAGAGGGTCAGGATGAGGCCTGGGGCTCAGGGTCTCACCTTCCTTTCCCTTCCAGTGCCCCCTCCTCAGTCCACCATCCCCACTGTGTGCCTCATTACTGCGTTGGTTCTCCTTGGAGCTGTGCTCACTGGAGCTGCGGTGGCTGCAGCTGTGATGTGGAGGCAGAAGTGGTCAGGTAGGGAAAGGAGTGGGGGATCTTGTCCGCTGGGGACTTTCATGTCCCAGGGAGAACTTGCCCTACCTGCCTAGTAGGAAGTACCATCCACACACATGTGTTGCCCAGTCTGGAGCTGATTGCTATCACTCACTCTTTTGAAAAGCGCTTATGAACATAAATCACCAATTGTTCACCCTATTACTGTGGTAATGGGGATCTGCTTCCCAGTAAATGTCATAGGGGAAGGACCCCGCTGAGGAAAGACTCCAATTCCCTTTCATATCCATTCTTCATATATCCCAGTCCTGACCTGGGTCTTTAGCCACAGTTCTAGAAACTTCCCTGTGACCCAGATTTGGGGATTCCTTTAGGACTCTATGGGCTGACTCCTCCCTTGTCTCACATGATGTTTCTTCCCACAGGGGGATAAGGAGGAAGCTACACTCAGGGTGCAGGTAAGTGTGGAACAGAGGTTGGATCCCTGAGCCCCTGAGGACAATGTAGAGGGAACTCTAGGGAGAGTAACTCTCATCATTTCCTCTGAGGGTCTCATCTCTGGGCTCTGACCAGGTCTCTTCTGTGCTTCCTCAGGCAGCAACAGTCCCCAGGACTCTGGGATGTCTCTCATCCCCTGGAACACACCAGAGGGGAGCTGTGAGTGGGACTTTCTGAGGATGCAGTGGACTATTGAGAATGTTATCACTTCAGGTGATTCACCTGAATTTCTTCAATATTATTTTCCTTCACAGAGTGAGAGAGGGACTGAAAGTTTTAGTAGTTTTCTCACCTCCATTTTGTAACTTCAGGATCCTCTGGTTTATTTAATTTTATTTTCTAGTTGTCAGTTATTGATATATTTTTTAATTAAATCTATTTATTTTTTTTACATCATTGTTAACTTTTGTATAATATTTGATTTTTTCCTCAGATATAGTCAATATATATGTTCTATATATTTAGCTCTTTCACTACCATAGCACCCATGGTCCATCACTACAGTCCCTTGTGCTCTTCCCTCCCCTGTTTGTAGCCATCTCTTTCCCTTTCCCCTGCTGTATGCCTCAGATCTAGGATCAGGTTACAAGTGTTGTCTTTATTCCGACTCTGTTTGTTTCCTGTGTATCCCATATACAAGGGAAACCATCTGATATTTTTTTTTCCTTCTGACTTATCAAGTTTAGTATAATCCCTTCCTATTCCATCCATATTTCCCAAATGGTAAAAGTTATGTTTTTGATCATTGAGTGGTATTCCACTGTATATATGTACCACACCTTCTTGATCCATTCACAATACCCTGATTTAAAACACAATGATAAATCACTTCATGTCTGTCAGAATGGCCTATATCAGAAAGATCAGATATTAACAAGTGCTGGTGAGGACATGGAGAATAGGGAACAGTCCTATATTGTTTTGGGGAATGTAGACTGGTTCAGTTTTGATGGAAACAGTATCAAGGTTTCCACAAATAGCCAAAGTTCTCCTGACTAAAAAGAAGGAAAATGGAGGCATCACACTCCCAGACTTCAAACTTATACTACAAAGCCATAATAATTACAACAGTGTGTTACTGGAACAAAAACAGATACACAGAGGCCAATGGCATTGAATAGAAAACACAGAAATAAACCCACATATTTATGGACAACTAGTCTTTGTCAAAGGAGCAAAGTATATGCAATGAGACAAGTACAGTTTATTCAATAAACGGTGCTGGGAAAACTGGACTGCTACATGCACAAAATGAAGCTAGACCACTACCTCACACCATGCATAAAAACCAACTCAAAATGGATAAAAGAATTCAACATTAGACGTGAAACCATAAAATACATCGAAGAAAATTTAGGCAAAACACTACATGACATACACCTTAGAAACATCTTTAACGACTCATCCCTCAAATCAAGGAAAGTGAAGGTAAACAGTTGGGATTACATCAAACTAAGAAGGATTTGTACAGCAAAAGAGACATTAACCAAAACAAAGAGACACCCCACTGATTGGGAGAAAATTTTTGGACACAATGCAACTGATAAGGGAATGATCACAAAGATATACAAGGAGCTCACATATCTCAACAAAAATAAACACTTACTCAAAAAATGGGCAGAAGAGCTAAAAAAATTTCTCTAAAGAGGACATGCAAATGCCAACAGGTATATGAAAAAATGTTCAACATCACTTAAATCAGGGAAATGCAAATCACAACCACAATGAGATACCACCTTACACCAGTAAGAAAGGCACATATTAAAAAAACCTGGCAACAACAAATGTTGGCAAGGATATGTAGAAAAAGGAACTCTCCTGCACTGCTGGTGGGAATACGAACTGGTCCACCATTATGGAAAACTGTGTGGAGTTTCCTCAAACTACTGAAAATGGAGATATCATATGACCCAACAATTCCACTCCTAGGAATCTACCCAAAGGATAAAAAAGCATTAATTGAAAAGGACACCTGCCCCCCTATGTTTATTTTGGCAATGTTTACAATAGGTAAGATGTGGAAACAACCCAAATGCCTCAAAATAGATGACTGGATCAAGTAGATGTGCTACATATACACAATGGACTATTTTACAGCAATCAAAAAAGATAAACTCATGACATTCACAGCAACAAGGATGGAACTAGAAGGAATTATGCTCAGTGAAATAAATCAGAAGGAATAAGAAAAATACCAGATGGTTTCACTTATAGGAGGAATATAGATGATCTAGGAGGGGAAATGATAACAACAACAACAACAAAAATCCCGCAACAAAACAAAATCAAACACACAACTATAAATCAGAGACATTCTACAGGAAGGGGAAGGAAAGGGAGGGAAGAGCCCAGGGGACTATGATGATGGTTCACAGGTGTTGGTGCTGGGAATTCTATGGGGACTACACCTGAGAAAAGGAAGCAAACATTGTAAGAATAAAAAATAAATTAATAAAAAAGGGTGATTTTAAAAATGGGTCTTTGTTTTTTAGCAATTTGTTTTAATTTTCCTTTGTTTTTTTGACATTACTTTTACTTTTTGGTGTTTCGTGATTTTACTTGCACAACACTCGTGCACAGCCTATCTTCCTTCTCGCTGCACAGCCTGGTGTCAGGCGACTCCGGTGCCAGCACCGGAGTGCTTTCTTTACAGTGGCTTTGCGGTCCTTGGAGGAGACCCGGGGAGTGACCTCAGCACAGGTATGTGGTTGTTCATCAGCAGCACTTCCAGCTCCTTGACCTTGTGCACCAAGAATTTGCTGAAGCCACTGGGGTGCTTGAACTTTGTTTTCTTGTTGTGCCAGTAAACCCCCTTGTGCATCAGATCTGGTCTGTGAGCCTTTTGCGCACCCTGTTATCCATGCCCCTGGGTTACTGCTGCCTGATACCCTTAATTTTGATGTGTCAGTCAGACTGGTGCTGGGTGAACTTCTTGGTCCTCTTTTTTTTTTTAAAGGTTTATTTATTTATGTGTACAAAAACCGGGGTACAGGCCAGAGGTCGGGGGGAGGGTGGTGAGAGGATACACCAGAAACAGTGGGGTATACAGAACAGGCGGATATATTGAAGTGCACTGTTGAGGGGAGCTGAGGGGAGCAGTGGGCAAGACAGGAGAGGTCTGCTGTGCCATGTGGGTCACCTCCCTAGCTGGGGATTAAACTTGTGCTGCAGTAGCTGTGGATTGCTTCTAATGCTGACACTTAACCCCATGTGCCACCAGGGAGGTCCCTTGGTCCTCTTTTTGAGGAACCTGGGCTTCCTGGGGCATCTGATGGCGGCTGTGGTGCCAGGTGGGAGATGGCTGTCACTTCTGCAGGCAGCGCCCAGGAAGAGGCATGATTATTTTCATAGTCCTCGGAATTACACATCCTTAACTTAATAGTTCACTTCCTATTACTAATATATAGGTTTAGAGAAGTATAGGAATCTTGCAACTATTTAGACACCTGTACTCTGTATCTTTTATGTTGCTGGTGTTACATGTATCTCTGTAGGTGACAAAGCCCTAGGAATGTTTTCATTCCCATTTTAAACCACCTTATGTATATATTAAGTAATGAGAAGACAGAAAAAGAAAAAAAGGAGGGCCTGGTGGCAAAGGGGTTAAGTCACAATCTATGAAGCTGTCCACAGTCATTGCAGCACAAATTTGATCCCCGGCCAGGGAGCTACCCACATGGTGCAGCAGACCTCTCCTGACTTGCCTGCTGCTCCCCTCAGCAGTGTACTTTGGTTAATCTGCCTATTCTGTTCCCCACTTTGTATCTGGTGAATCTTCTCACTCCCCACACCTCTGGCCTGTACCCCAGCTCTTGTATGCATAAATAAATAAATCTTTTTTTAAAAAAGGGAGAGAGAGAGACATTTGCATTTCTGATCCTCTGTCTTCTCCCTGAGATTCTGAGTTTCCATCTTGTACCCCTTGACTTCAGCCTGGAGAATGTCTTTTACCCTTTCACACAGGGTAGACCGTTTTTTTTGTTGTTGTTGTTTCTCTAAAGACCTATTTTGCCTTCACTCTTAAACATTTTTGGTGAACATAGAATTATGGGTAGACATTTTGTTTCTTTTGGGAGAGGTGTTTTACTTTCTTTGCCCTGTTCCCCCCGCCCCCAATTATTGAGGTGTCATTGGTTCAAGACCCTGTATATGACTTAGGGATCAGGCTCACACCTCCCAGATGCAGGTGCCCACACCACACCCACCACCCAAGCACCCACAGTCCTTCCCCGTGGACCTCTGTGGCCTGTGTTTTCTGCCGAGAGTCATCAAATGGGAGAGGAGGCCCAGAGGCCCCAACCAGAACTACCATTGTGGAGGGAAGATCCATCACATCAGCCTCTGCCATCATCCTCATGGTCACGTCAATTACAAGCAGAGGAGGCAGTGCATGAGCAGTCCCTGCAGCACTGGGAGAGGCAGAGCAAGACAAAGAAGGAGGATCCCTTTGGTTCCAGAAAATTCCCTGAAAGAAAGAAGCTTATCAAGTCATCAAGGCCACCCAGACAAAGCAGGCACTTTTGGAAAACAAGGAGCAGGGGGAGGGAAAGAACTTAGGACTGTAAAGTAAAATCAATAATAAAAGGGTCCATCTGCCTAGTCTCAACTAAGGGCCTGGCCTTGCTGAGAAACCGCGTCAGCAACACCAAAAAGCTGTCTCCCCGCAGATCAGTAACTTCCAGTAAAGACAGAGCTCAAACGGATGGCCCTGCTCACACCCCCGCTCCCGGAGATAAGGCTTCTTGGAGTGTAGGACATTTTCCTTGTGGACTCTATAAAATTCTCATCATGAGGCTTGGAATTTGAACAGCTTTGCCAGAGCATCTGAGACTGCACCAGGCTCCAGTCCTCAGTCTTATTCTTCAGTAAACTCACCTTTACTCCCTTCATCTTATTGAAACCACATCCTTCAAGGACAAGGGTGATTTCTGCATGATATCTGGGGACAACAGCGTCCCCAAGACTCAGACAATAGAAGTGAAACCCCAGGACTTGGGTAAATAAATAAATCTTAAAAAAAAAAAAAAAGAACTGTAGTACAGGCCAGAGGTGCAGGGGGTGAGACGATTCACCAGAGTAGAGCAGGGAACAGAACAGGCAGACTGACTGAAATACACTGCTGAGGGGAGCAGTGGGTGAGTCAGAGAGAGCTACAGCGACATGTGGGTTGCTCCCTGGCCAGGGATTGAACTCGTGCTGCTGTGGCTGTGGATAGCTTCATAGTTCTGTGTCTTAACTCCTTGCGCCACCAGGGAGGTCCCCTATTAGTTTATTTTTATGCTGAAAAGGTATAACCATTTTTTTTAATGACCAAAAAATGTTTCCTGTTTTTTTTTTTTTTTTTTTTAAGATTTATTTATTTATTTATACAAGCACTGGGTACAGTCAGAAGCGCGGGAGGGTGAGAGGATTCACCAGAGCCAGAGTGGGGAACAGAACAGGCAGAGTGATGAAATACACTGCTGAGGGGAGCAGCGGGCATGGCAAGAGAGGTCTGTCGTGCCATGTGGGACCCTCGCCGGGGGCTGGGGATCGAACAGGCACTACAGAGGCTGCGGGTAGCTTCGCAGCCCGGTGCTCAACTGCTGCGCCACCAGGAGAACCCCCCTAACTGGTTTTAATGCACTATCATTGACCCGATTTTTTTTTTCACAAGAAAAACAATTTCATCAGATATCTTAGGAGTCTTTTCAAGACTTTCAAGCCAAAACTTTACTTTTTTAGAATATTTGATATCATGGGAGTTTGTATAGGATTAAGAAATGTACAAATTGTTATAAATAATTAATCAGGGTGAAAAAGATTTTTAAGAGCAGATACATTTTACTGACAAGGCTTAGCAATGTGGACAGGGTTATTAAAAGTTAGTAAAGACAGTTCAAGAATACTTTAGTTCGTCTTACAAATGAAAAAGTTAAGTTTGATATCACCTAAGCACACTAGAAATAGTGAATTTTAACTTAAATGCTATTATAGTGAATTAGAAGACCACATAAAATTTTTTTATGTTCCCTTTCTTAGACTTTAAATATTTTCTTTTTCTTTTCCATTTTTATGATACTTTATTTCAAAGATAACCAGTTTTATTTTGATATTAAACCTTTTTTTAAAAACACACATTGACCTTTACTTGTATTCAGATTTATAACACCGTTTTTTTTTCTAGATTGTAAAATTTTGAAGTAATTGTTATACTATCATCTCTTTGAATTGACTATCTTACAATTAAACACATGTTTCAATTTTTTGCTTTCAGTTACATGACACCAAAATTTCAGCGTCCTTATAAAAAGGAGCAAAAAGTAAACCTGAAAGTAATTTTAGATAAAATAATTTTAACTTTAGAACAAATTTTTATAATTAAACTCAAGAAAACTTTAAATAACAAGTGGATTTGTCTTTTGGAAAATATTTCATAAAGAGAACTTTTGGTATTAACATAAAGGAGCAAATTTATCTTTGTTGACATAGAGCAGGTTAATTACTCTTTTTATATGCTGAATAACAATGAACTCTTTTTTTCAGTAATCACATTTACAGAATAAAGTACTAAATCCCAACATCATAACTTTGAGGCATATATATTTTAATTTAAACTACTAAATTTTGAATTAGTTTTTATTTGTGAAGACAGGGAAAACTTTTATTAATTCAACTTTTAAGCAGTTTTTACTGACTTGAAGTCTTTTCTTAGGTCCAGACCTAGTAATGGTCTCCAAGGTGGTGAGAAAGGTCAGGAGTAGCAGAGCCCTGGGCCTGTGATTAATATGCACAAAGTGGAAATAGAAAGTGATTGTAAAGAGGACAGCTTCCCCACCTTGGAAAATACCCAAGAGTTTCCATTTTACACCACACAGAAAACCTAATTTAAAAAAAAAAAAATTATTCATGCATACAAGAACTGGGGTATAGGCCAGAGGTGTGTGTGTGGGATAGGGGTGGGAGTGAGAGGATTCACCCGTGGCAGAGTGGGGAGCAGAAGAGGTGAATCTACTGAAATACACTGCTAAGGGGAGCAGTGGGCAAGACAGGAGAGGTCTACTGTGCCATGTGGGTAGCCCCCTGGCAAGGGATTGAATAGAGTCTGCAGTGGTTGGTGATAGCTTGATAGTGCTGAGACTTTAACTCTTGTGCCACCAGAGAGGCCCCCACCCTAGTGATTTCTTTTTAATAATTTGATTTATAAAACTTTTTAATCATTTTTCATTTTATACATTGTTTGCTTTCTTTTCTCAGGTCTCGTCCCCCTAGAATTCCCACAACCAATTCACCTGTGCATCACCTCCATAGTTCCTTGTGCTCTTTCCACCTTTGTTTTGATTCCTGTCTCTTCCACTTCCCTACAGAATGTCTCTGATTTATACTTGCCTGTTTTTTTTTGTTGTTGTTGTTACTGTATTTTCCCCTGATCCCTTATTTGTTTCCCCTATATACCTCCTATAAGTGAAACCATGCTATATTCTGACTTATTTTACTGAGCATAATCTCTTCCAGTTCCATCCATGTTGCTGTGAATGGCATTAATTTATCTTTTTTGATTGCTGGATAGTATTCCATTTTGGAATATATACCATATCTTCTTCATCCAGTAATCTTTTTTTGGGTATTTGAGTTGTTTCCAAATCTTACGTATTGTAAATAATGCTGCAATAAACATAGGAGTGCAGGTATACTCACCAAATGAAGGGGCACCAACATATATAAGACAATTATTATGAGCTCTGAAAACAGACATTAGAAAAAATGCATAAATAGGAGACTTCAACACCCCACTCTCACCAATGGACAGATCAACAAGACAATAAATGAACAAGGACACTAGAGCCCTAAATAAAGACCTGCACCTTGTGGGTTTAATAGACATTTACAGGACTCTGAACCCCCAAAAATCAAAGTACACATTTTCTCAAGTGTGCTTGGATCATTCTCCAGAATCAATCACATATTGGGTCACAAGACAAACATCAACAGATACATTAAACAGATAGCTGGAGTTATTCTCTGATCATAAAGGCATCATATTCACTGATCATAAAGGCATCGAACCAGAAATAAACCATAAAAGAAAGTAACCTGACCACTTCATGGAGATTCCACACTACAGGATGACCATTGGATTAAAGAGAAGATCAAAGAAGAAATTAAAAAGTACTTTGAGTTGAACGACAATGAGGATACAACTTTCCAGAATGTATGGGACACCCTAATGTTTCTTTTTTTAAAGATTTATTTATTTATTTATACAAGCACTGGGTACAGTCAGAGGCGCCAGAGGGTGAGAGAATTCACCAGAGACAGAGTGGGGAACAGAACAGGCAGAAGGACCCGAAATACACTGCTGAGAGCAGCGGCGGGTGGCAGAAGATGTCTGCACGCCATGTGGGACCCTCGCCCAGTGGCTGGGGATGGAACTGGCGCTGCAGAGGCTGCGGGCAGCTTCGCAACCCAGTGCTCAACCGCTGTGCCACTGGGGAGGCCCCACCCTAATGGTTTTTAACTGGCCCACAGGGCCCTGGTAATTTTGGGGTCCTGATAATTTTCTTTAAGAAGAAAACACTTGTTTTTATGTTTGCATTTATAAGAAATAATTGGTTTTTGGCTTTAAGCTGAGACAAAAGATTTACATTAGTTTCCCAGAGTCCATGTTTTATACTTGGTCTTACTAAGAAAAAAGCTGCCGTGAGTCTCTCACTTTAGTCTACAGCATTTTCCCTCCTGCCTCAATTGTGGCGTGAAAATTGAAATTTATACTCCCAACTTCAGCCAGGATTTCTTTGTTCTCTAGTTTATGAGCTGGCCAGGCAGGAGTTCAGAAGAAGATCTGAGGACACAGTCCAGTGATGAGCAGGTAGTGGAGGCCTCATTATCCACCTGGAAGAGAATGATCCCCTTTTTTGTCATCTCTGACCTATAGCCAAAAGGCACCCCTTTTGTCTCGGAATTGTGGGGGGAAGGTGACCTGCACCCACCAGTTGGAGGAGAGAGATGCCGTGGATTAGTCACCTTACCCACGCCCAGCAGACTCTCATTCTGCCCCTACTCCTTTCCAGGAGTCTGAACACGCAGTCGGGCACCTGCCTGGAGGGCGGGTCTCAGGGGCTGATGAGACGCCAGGACATGGAGGAGGAACCTTTCCCAACTTCTAGGACAATATCTGTGGTGACTGAATGGAGGAGTAGGGAAACCAAGGAGGGGACCCAGGGGCGAGTCCAGGGGGGACAGAAAATCTGTGAGGACAGACTCTGGGGCAGGCTGGGACCAGGGATTTTCTAGGGTTATGTTCCAAGTGGGGTGTGGGGAAAGGTGGGTGGGACTCAGGACTTGGGACAGATTTAAGAGTCACAGATTATTGATGCAAATTCTTGACCCCAAGTCAGGGACATGGACAGAGATCACCCTGTCCAGTATGAAGAGCTGTGGGGTCCTGGATGGGGAGGCTCAGGAGAGTAGGGAAACATCTCTTCAAGCCCTGAGAGGAAGAATCTGAAACAAAGTAAACTCACTTGTATTTCTAGAAGTTGCAGTAAGATCAAACCACAGGCCTTATAAAAATGAAAACCATGAGGGAAATACCACTCAGAATCTTTACTCGCGGGTTGTTTTTGTTTCAATTTCAGCCCAAAGAGCCCACCCACTGTTAACACTGCAGTATCAGTGAGCATCATTCATGGATTATAATATTGTCCTCTGTTTAGGCTCAAGGAAGCAAATTGCCCCAAAACAAGCTGGATTCCATCTGAACACTTTTGATGGTCATTTCAGTAAAAACCTAGGAAATAGTTTGTCCCACCACTTTACAAAGGTATGTAATTTGCCTGCTGTTATATGAAATGATTTTTATTTTTATGCCTTCAAAAATCTTAGAAAAGTTGATGGTTGATTTGAAGTTTAAGACTATAAGGTTTCTGGCTTCTGTGTTTTTTGTTAATAACTTGTTATAATGTTAAAGTGGTATTCATTAAGAATTGATATGATTTGGGTGACTGGATACAGGTTAATTATAAGGTGAAATTATTATTTCCTTGTCTTTCTTTTTTTTAAAGTTTTATATTTATTTATTTATGCATGCAAGAACTGGGGTGTAGGCCAGAGGTGTGGGGGTGAGACAGAGTGAGGGATCTACTGAAATACACTCCTGAGAACCAGTGGGCAAGAGAGAAGAGGTCTGCTGCTTTGTTATGTGGGTCAGCTCCGTGGCTGGGGATCCAATTCATTCCACTGTGGCTGGTATTAGCTTGATAGTGCTGACACTTTAACCCCTGGGCCACCAGGGAGGCCCTATTTCCTTGTCTTTCATATAACTTCAGACATTTGTTTTTTTGAGAAATAATCATCTCTTGCTTTAATGAAATTATACTTCAGACATTGCCTGTAAATATAAGTTTGTCTAATAAAACTGATAATAAAAATATTTACCATAGATACATATGGTAATATATGGCTATGAAGGTATGAAAACAGCTAAGCTGCTGCTTGTGATTGACTAATAGTCTTGTGAATGAAAGGAAAAGGGAGCATTAGATGAACTTATTTGTTGAGAGACCACCAATGAATAACATATCATGTATTGATATATCATACTTAAATGGGGTGATAACATATATTTTAGAGTTTTGCATCTATAACTCCTGTAAAGTATATGTTGTTGAAAAATCAAAGTTATCAGACAAAATATAATAAGAATAAATAGCTGAAGATGACTCAGGCATGGACTCTGTTCCAAGGAGAGTGTGGTCACAGGAACGTGCTGAGAATGGAGGGGTCAGGGAGGTTTCAGATTGGACTGTGGTAGTTATTAAGAGGAGGGAGGGTTGATAAATTATATTGTTAAGTGAGACAATCATTAAATTATTGAAATATTCATTGTTTTCAAGAGAAGAATAATATATTATAATGTTCTTAACAAGGGTCAAAACTCCTCTACAGTATACTTAAGATGTGTGCATTTCTCCAGGTTCTTTTGAAAATTTCCTGGAAAAAGCATTAAAAGTTATCTTCATTATTGCGTTATTCTCAAATTCACATTTTAAAATCTGGTGTGCTGACCTGAAAGTACACAGAGCACTTCTGCAGCATTCCCAAGCACTGAGTCCTGGGGAAAATATTTGTATGCAATAAATTAGACTCTTTATTTGTGGGCAACACCAGCCTTACCTGAAGGGATGAATAACAAATACTAAGGTTATTTAGATTTGGTTAATTAGCAAACACTTTCCTCAAAATGAATGTCTGTTTCTTTAAGAAAATCAACAGACAATTGACAAATGACAGTAATTTTGCCTGAGAAAATATAAGCTCTCAGAGAAAACCAGGATTTGGAAAAATGAGTGCCATCACTACTAGACAACTTACAATACTAATTTTTCTTTTGGGATTTGTGATTAAAAAATAAAACTTTTTTTTTTGATAATTTGATTCCACTGTAATTAACACTAAAGATCTATGGAACTTAGTGAAACAATGTATCACCTTAAAAAATCATCCATTAGCACATTTTCCACCCAATATGCAAGAGAGACCTAAGGAAATGTAACAGAATAGGAAATATTCCATGATATTATTTCAGGTTTCATTTTGCAAATAACCTTTGAGAAACTACCACCTTTATAGTTATAATTCAGTATTAAAGTGGAATATTCACAATTATCTGAAAATACTGCTACTTTGTTCATTCCTCCAGGCAGCTGATTCTCTCAGCCCAAATCCACTCCTCCCTAAGGTGGGGAAGGGAATCTGGAGCCTCCTCTGTCTGTGGATGTCACACTGTCACAGCATCATGTCTCCCTCTCACAGGCTCTGTGGGGTGGTGCAGCCTTGATGACCCCACACTCACCCCATTCTCTCTCCCCATTTCCTGGGGGTGTCCAGGGAAGACAATCAGCATCATCCTGCTCCAGTTACACAGTCTCCAAGGACCCTCCTGGACTCCTTCTCCCCAGGCCCCTGGAAGGAGTGTGATGCCCCTCCCCCTCCTGCTGCTGCTCTGGGGGCCCCTGGCCCTGATGGAGACCCGGGCGGGTGAGTGCGTGTCCAGCTGGACACTGTTGCTCCAGGAGGGAGGAGCCAGGAGCCCCCTGCGGGTGCAGGACCCCAGGAAAGGCTCATCTCCTCCCCAACCTCTTGTACCTCCTGCAGGCCCGTTGTGTTCTGGCCCCTTCTGTCCCTCCCGCCTCCCCTGAGTGCTCTGGTCCCCTGAGTCTGGGCCCTTCTTGGCCCACCGCCCCTTTTCACTCTCACGCCCCCGCCCCTTTCTCCCCTCCAGGCCCAACTCCCTGGGCCCTGGGCCTGCGCTGAGAGGAGGGTCAGCCCAGGGCTCCCCTCCCGCCCCCAGGCTCTCACTCCCTGAGGCTTTTCTACACCGTGATGTCCTGGCCCGGCCTCGGGGAGCCCCGCTACGTCGCCGTGGGCTACGTGGACAACACACAGTTCGGGGGTTCGACAGCGACTCTCCTGGCCAGAGCACGGAGCCCCTGGGTGGGGCAGATGGGGCAGGAGGCCCTGGACGAGGAGACTCAGAACCAAAGGGAAAAGGCACAGTGGTTCAAAGCGCTCCTGAGGGACCTGCGTGGCCGCTACAACCAGAGCGAGGACGGTGAGCTTCGCGGAGCGGGGCCAGGGTCAGGTCACCCCCCATTCCCACCTTAAGGCCGGGGTGTCCCGAGTCTCAGGGTCCACTGACCCCTTGAGGCTCGTGGATCTGCCAGGAACCTCCCCCGGGAATACCCCGCGGAACGTTCCTGTCTGCGTTTCTTTTACAGTTTAGGTTTATTCAGCTGGGAGGTAGGGGTGCGGGAGGGTGACCTCTGGGCTGACCACAGGGGTGGATTTCAGGGTCTCACACCCTCCAGAGGATGTTTGGCTGTGAAGTGGGGCCAGACCTGAGTCTCCTCGGCGGGTATGACAAGTTCGCCTACGACGGCGCGGATTCCATCTCCCTGAGCGAGGACCTGCGCTCCTGGACCCCGCGGACTCGGGGGCTCAGATCACCCAGCGCGCGTGGGAGGCGGCGGGCAGGGCCGAGCGCTTCAGGCACAGTGTGCAGAGCAGGTGCTTCCCGTGGCTCCGCAGACTCCTGGAGACGGGGAAGGAGGTGCTGCAGCGCGCAGGTAAGAGGGGCCACGAGGCCTTGGACCTCCCCTGTCCTGGCCCCCACAGGGAAATGGAATAATGGGCAGAACAGCAGCTGCTTTCTGGGCAGAGAGGGAGAGTCCCCCTGGGTTTCACGTTCTGTGCTAGAGAGAGACTCGCCCAGAAGACACCACTTTTCTGGACTGTTAAGGAATCCAGTCTCTCCTGAGGGAGGAGAGGTCATCCTGAAATAACTCTTCCTTGATCCGTTTGACCCAGCAGCCATCCTGGGAACCATGAGTTTCTCTTTCAAGGTCTTGTTTTTGGTCTGAGAACATTTCTGGATCTGACTCGTGCCTTTCTGTATCATTCACCCTCCACCCAGGTCAGGAGCAAAAGTCTGTGTTCTCCTTAGAGAGCTGTGTCCTCCTACACTGGGTTCTCACCTGATTATCCCAGACTAGGCTGGTGTCTGCATTTTGTGCTTCCTCCTTCCAAACAAATTGTCATGTCCATTCTGAGGATGGTCAGTGAGGCTGCTTCACTGTCCAGGAAGGAAAAACCCAGAGTGTGAATTCTTTGACCCTTCTCCTCAGATCCCCCAAAGACACATGTGACCCTCTACCTCGCCTCTGAGCATGAGGTCACCCTGAGGTGCTGGGCCCTGGGCTTCTACCCTGCGGACATCACCCTGACCTGGCAGCGAGATGGGGAGGACCTGACCCAGGAGATGGAGCTGGTGGATACCAGGCCTGGGGGCAATGGAACCTTCCAGAAGTGGGCGGCTGTGGAGGTGCCTTTTAGAGAGGAGCAGAGATACACATGCCATGTGCAGCATGAGGGACTGCTGGAGCCCCAAGTCCTGAGATGGGGTGAGGAGGGGGATATGGGCACTGAACTTCTTCTCACAGCAATTGGGAACCCTTCTGGAGTCTTTCAGATGAGGCCTGTGGATCAGGGTCTCCCTTTCCCTTCCCTTGCAGAGTCCCCTCCTCAGTCCACCATCCCTACTGACTCCACCTACTCCTCCACTGGCATCATTGCTGGCCTGGTTCTCCTTGGAGCTGTGCTCACTGGAGCTGCGGTGGCTGCAGCTGTGATGTGGAAGAAGAAACACTCAGGTAGGGAAGGGAGTGGGGAATTTTGTCCACTGGGGGCTTTCATGTCCCAGGGAGAATATGCCCTACATGGTTAATGGGAAGTACAATCCACACACATATGTTTCCCTGAGGGCATTTTGTCCAGTCCCCCCTCACCTCCTTTCTTCATGTGGGTAGCTCCCTGGCCTGGGATCCACTCAGGCTGTTGCAGTGGGCCTTCTCGATGGTAGTGCTGAGACTTAACCCCTAGGCCACCAGAGAGGCCCAACACCCACAATTTTTAAAGAATCAAGTCTTGCAAGAAATTATTTACTGTTATGTCATTACCATGGATTAAGTATTCCCACCATTTCACTGCTTCTGTGGAGCTGAGAGGATACAGCAAATTATATGACAACATAGGAGAGTTTCCAAATGACTGGATTCAACTCATTATTAGTGAATGGTCCACAAGCTGGCTTATTTAGGTTGTACATCTTGGTCAATATCTGGACAGTTTCCATTCATGATGTTGATTTTGTATCTTCAAATCTTAAGGCCATTTATTAATGTCTCAGCTCAGCAGACACACCTTCACCTCTTCTTTGACTACAACTGTGGACAGTATTTTAAATTGTGGAATAGAATTGGAGGCTCATTCAAATATTTCTCCTCCTTTGAAGGGAAAGGACCCTAGTTATGTGAAGAAGGTGACAGAAGAAAAGCACAGCAGCCAGCAGGGAATGGTAAAAATGAAAAGCTACTCGATGGAGAGGTTACAAAGGCTGAGCAGATTATTGCCCAATTATTAAATATTTTTAATGAGGGAAAATAATCTACACCCAGCCAGGACACATAGTGATGGCAGCATTTGAAACTCCACATTGAGGGCCCTGCTGAGGGATGGTCATGCTGAGAGACCAAGAGAAACCAACCTCCTGCGTAAACAACAGGGGTGACCTAAGAGGTGACTATGTCTTTCCAGCCAGTGTCTCTGTAACTTATTTTATCTCAACAATAATTTTTAAAAAAGGTGGAGAGAAAGTAAATGATTGAGGGGACCAGGTTATGTTCTTCTGCTTTAACTCACCACATTCATTAAGAAAAATTCATTGTG